>NC_134250.1:11538750-12851875 GCF_965152275.1 Natator depressus | reverse complement strand
AAGCTGAGAGTGAGAAGGCGTACTACTGGAAGACTGAGAAGTACAAGCATTATCAGACATCAGGAGGAAGGTCCCGTGGTGAGAATAAAGAAGGTATTGGGAGGAGGCCATGGGGAAGTAGCCCAGGGAGTTGTAGCTGTCACACAGCTGTTACAGGAGCCACTGTAGACAGCTGCAATCAACAGGGCCCTGGGCTGGATCCCGGAGTAGAGGGCGGGCCCGGGTTCCCCCCATCCTCCCAACTCCCTACTTGATACTGGAGGAGTTGACCTGGACTGTGGATTCCACCAGAGGGGAAGGTCTCTGGCCTTTTCCCCGATCTACTAGGTGGATCAGCAGAGACTGCGGGGATTGTTCTTCTTCCTTTCCCCATGCTGGCCAGTGATGAGGCTAACAGAGTGAATGGCAGATTTGAGCCACAAAAGTGGCCAAACTGAGGGCTGCCGTGAGCCTCTGAGGCGAGAAAATCTGCCAATAAGCGCAGGATCCACCAAGGCAGAGGAGGAACTTTGTCACAATACAAATGCAACTCGTATGCTACAGCATCCGCGACAGAGATTTTACAATGATTTAGGGTAGCGAAAAGGTGAGTGCTGAAATGCAGCAGCATCTTTGGAATTATTTATTAGAACCAGTAGCATAGACACTATGATTTATTGCATTTCTTCCACTTTGATTTTAATAAGGTTCTTACTCTGAGCCTTGAGAGAGACACATGTCTGTCTGGTTGTATTGGAGAGTGTTTTTTAACATGTACCTTCTGTTACTGTAATGCCAGGTGCTTTCCACTAGTCACATGAAGCTTTTTTAAAGCCCACCTGTGTCTCCAAACCACAATATAAACACGGAGAACATAGTAAACATTAAAAATGTCCAGTCCAATTGAAAGGTTGGCTGACTATGCCATACTGTCGACATGGCATCATTTGCTGAGGTAATCTATCTCCATTTGGATTGTGTGGTCCTGCCAATAAATACACTATATATAATTCATTGACCAAAAAAAATATTATTTTTCACTAGTGTAAAGTTTTGCATTCCCTTCTGCTTAGAGTTTGTATTTGTTGCTTTTACAACTTTAGCCAGTTGCAGGATAGAGGTTAGCAGGACTGCTTTATAATCCATAAATGATTTGGTATTTGTTCCTTTGTTTGTGAACCTTTAGATATAAATGTTAGTACTTAAAATGTTTGTTTCTTTCCCTCCTTTTGTGTTTTTCCTTCTATATTATTTTTTCTGCGAGGTTAGTGTTTCCTCGAGAGACTACTATACAGTAATCAGGGAGCATTTTGTCGTCTTGTAAATCGGGAGCCTGTGTGTAAATCAGAAGACTGTGTGCTAAAGTCTGGAGCACTTAGAATGAGCCACTGAATCTCCTTCTGTTTCCTTGGTTTGATGTTTTTATTTGACTCATTTCCATTTGTCTCTTTATCTGTATCTCGGTCATGCTTAATCTTTTGCATTTCTCCTTTAACATGTTACTTTGCTGTTTTCTAATTGCATAATACATTTCATGTCATTACACTTGCTGGTTTTTTTTTTTGCTGGGGAGGAAATCTAATTTTCTAGTTTATTCTTTTGATCCTTGAACTCTTTGGTTATACTGCACCTCTGCAGAAAAATGGACCTCAATAGCAAGTGCTCAGCCCATCCCAAACACAAAGACTTTGTGTGTTGGCCCCATTCCAATATATAAGAACTTCTAAAGAAGAACGAGGGTGCGTGCTTAAGTCACTGTTTGGAATCAACCAGTCCTACAAGATTTCCTTATTCAAGTATTATTACTAATGTCAGCATGACTATTCACATGAGGAGTTGCAGCAGGATTAAACACTACAGTTTACCAAATGAAACAACACTCTGGATAATTAATGCACTATCATTAGCACTGAGAAATTAATCATTCAGTCTTAACTAGCTTTGGCTCTCTAAGGAGCAAAAGGTCTGTCTCTTTTTGTATGTTTGTACAGTGCCTAACACAATAGGGCTCTGGCCCTACAATAATACTTACTAATTGATAATGTAACACTATAATATGGTGCACAACCAGGTAGACCAATCTCTCTTTCTACAGCACTGTTAGTAATAGGATGACAGGTCAGTTGTTTGAATTCAAGCCTTTTCAGTTGCTTTAGCAAGGAAAAGTAAACTGAAAAAAGTTTCAAAGTTTTGAGGATCTTAATTTTGGATTTAGGTGCCTCAAATGGCAGTTAGGTGCCAAAATCCCTTTGTGGATCTAGCTTACTGTGTCAACAGATATGAGTGGCCCCCAAGATGTCATTTATAATTTCCATGGAAATTTTACTTCAGAAAAAAAATCAAAAGTATGACAGTCTGGAAGTTAATAGTTAAGAGATGCAGCCATTTTCTTCCTGCCATATGTGTCTCCAAACTTGCTATCAACCCATGCAAGTTACACCCTCCCATGTTGCCAGTACTATATCCCCCTGTGTTGTGTTCTAAAGTAATAATATGTTGTTGAATGCATGCAGGAGAATTAATATACTGCTCACTCCTTTAGAGCGAACTGTTTCAAAATTAAGTACTTAGGGGGCCTTAGTGTATGGCAGAGCTCCCTAAGTTTTCTGCTAGTGCAGTGTGTTGAATGAATAGTTAAACTTTTTATGAATAAAAAGAAAAACCGTAAAGGTGGGACTCTGCAAAGCATTCAGTGTTGGCCTAACTGTTCCCTTTGAAGCATGGCAAAGACTCCCATTGATTTCAGTCAGAACAGAGACCAGTGCTGAGCACTCTTAAAAATCCCCCCAAAATGTTTATTTAAAAATAACATCCCTAAAAACAAACAAATAAAACCTAAAAGGCATTTCTTTCCTCCGCAGGCTAACAGGAAAAAAAAGAAATTTGGAATCTCTATACCAAAGACAACATTTGCAAAAGCACCTAAGTTCCTTTTTCAAAAATGATCTAAGCACTTAAGCGCTTATGCCTGTTAACTTTAGGCACCTAAGTCACTCAGACATTTTTTGACAATGTTATGCCAAATCATGTTAGGGAGGTCCTGAGCCCAAAGTCTTAGAAAAATGTCCAAAAGAAAACTTCTGCCAAATGTTCATAACATTACAACTTTAAAACTGGCTCATTTTAAACACATTTTCTTTAAAAATACTAATGTACCCTGGGATGACATATGGAAAGCGACACTTTAGAAAATAATTTTCTTTTTGGAGAAGATGGGGGTCTTACAAATCTGGCTTATAGTGTGGAGAGCTAGTTCCCATCATAACTATGGAGCAACTATCATTCCGCTGTACATTTTTTATCATCAGGATTCAGCTTTTTACAAGCAAAAGTTTGCATAATGAGCTCAGACATTATGTAATGTCCAGTTAATGCAGCACCTCCTAACTGGGTAAATCTTCCCTCTGGAGGTGAGGGAGGAAGTGTGGATTTTACAATGACAGTAGGTTGTTTTGGATTTGCAGATGGTAGAGGAAAGTGAAGAAAGACTAACAGAAGAGCAGATTGAGTCACTTCTTCAGACACTCTCCAGCATTCTTCCAGGGAACCCAGAGGAAGAGCTGCAGAGACAGGCGACAATGGCAGCTGAAGAAGAAGGTGACCCAGAATAGACAGCATCTGAACCTAAGTTGGCAACATCATCAAAAGCTTAATGAGAAAAGAACCAGCTAAACTTTTTGATTGCAAAGACCATGTCTGGGGTTTTTCACCCAGGGTTTAATCTTGTGTGACATCGTTGTACAGTACGTTAATGTTTTGTTGTGTAAATCATGAGAGCAACAGTTGTTTATAAGAAACATAAATTAAAGGAGAGCTCTCATGTCAGCCTGTTTTGAGATGTGAGAAAGATAGTAACTGGCTTCATAATACGGCAGTTTGTGAAATAGTGAAAATAAACCTTATGCTTGAATATTCTTTTTTTCCATTACCCATGTAACAGCTGTTCTTTTCTGAGGAGGGTATATGCAGCTGGCAGTGTTCTCATTATCATAGCAATACACTATAATTATAATTGATTTCATATGTTTTTGAATTACTCAACTGTTTTTCAGAGTGCAGTTTACAATGCAGTGCAAATTCTGTGTGGAAGAAGCCATTTCAGGGTATCAGTACACAGTTAGAATAAAGTTCAAAAATTGTTTAATATCCATATAAGATCAGTAGTAATAATAGATCCTTATAACTACTAATATCTTTAGGGTTATACCATGGAAGTGGAAGGAATGTAAAGGCTCTATTGATATGGTAACTAGTCTCAAGGACACCTCTGATATGACCCTATGCTTATTTTAAATATAGGGCCAGATCCTCAGCTGATGTAAATGGACAAAATCCCATCAAAGTCAAGAGAGTGATGCTGATTCACACCAGTCGAGGATCTGGCCCATGAAGTTAGGGCTCTCAGTAATACAAACAAAAAAATTTATAAGTATAAGGCCTCTGTTTTCCTTTGAATCATCTGTTGTCTAGGTCTAACACAGGGGTGGGCAAACTTTTTGGGCCGAGGGCCACATCTGAGTGGGGAAATTGTATGCAGGGCTGGGGCAGAGGGTTGGGGTGTGGGAGGGGGTGCAGTGTGCAGGAACGGGCTCAGGGCAAGGGACTGGGGCAGAGGAGGGGTACAGTGTGTATGAGGGGGCTCGGAAGGGGGTTGGGGTGCAGGAGGGGGCTCAGGGCAGGGGTACAGGAGGGGTGCAGACTGGGAGGGAGCTCAGGGCAGGGGGTTGGGGTGCAGGAGAGGTGCGGGGTGCGACAGGGCTCAGGGCTGAGGGTTGGGGTGCAGGAGAGGTGCGGGGTGCGACAGGGCTCAGGGCTGGGGGTTGGGGTGCAGGAGGGGTTCAGGGTGCGACAGGGCTCAGGACGGAGTTGGGGTGCAAGAGGCGTGTGGAGTGCGGTGGGGGCTCAGGGCAGGGGGTTGGGGTGCACAGTGCAGCAGGGGGCTGAGGGCAGGGAGGAGGGGTGCGAGGTGCAGGCAGGGGGCTCAAGGCAGGGGGTTGTGGGGGACGGGGTGCAGGAGGGGTTCGGGCTCCGGCTTGGCACCGCTTACCTAAAGTGACTCCGGGGTGGCAGCGGTGCACACTGGGGCCAGGGCAGGCTCCCTGTGCCACTCCGGGAAGCGGCCAGCACCATGTCCCTGCGCGTCCCCTGGGGGAGTGGGGGGCACAGGGCTCTGCATGCTGCCCTTGCCACGCCTCCAGGTACCTCCCCCGAAGCTCCCATTGGCTGTGGCTCCCTGTTCCCATTGGGGCCTGGAGTCAAAGGCAATGCATGGAGCCCTCTTCCCCTCCCTCCCCACCCAGGCCCCAGGGACGTGGTGCCAGCTACTTCTGAGAGTGGCGCGGGGCCTGCGGTACCATGGGGGGCAATCCTGCGGGCCGGATCCAAAGCTCTGAGGGGCCAGATCCAGCCTGCAGGCCGTAGTTTACCCACCCCTGGTCTAACATGTAGAAGATTGCACAGTCCACATGAGCTATGCTGTCATGGCACACCTGGGTGAGTTAATGATGACATGACAGCCTTAACTGTGAATTTCCCTATTTTGTTTTCAGAAGTTTAATGAGGCTCAGTCCTTGCTGAAGCAAAACCACTGAAGTCAACAGTTTTTTCTGACCACAGGATCAAGCACTTAATGTTGAAAGTGTTAGAGATCATTAAATCACAGATCGTACATATATGGTACAGGCAACGCTGTTTCTTCTTATGCTATGTCTGCAAACAAAAATTGTACCAATCATTATAATATGTTAAAAGCCAAAATAAAAAGTTTGAAGAAAACTCCTAGGAATTTTGTGGTTGATAGCAGTGGGAGTCAGAATATCTGATTTCTGTTTCCAGCTCTTTCACAGCCTGCGTTTGTGACATTGGGCAAATAATTTACCATTGCTCTGCCTCAGTTTTCCCTTATGTAAAGTAGAATGCTTCACAGGAGTGTCGTAATGCTCAGTTCATAAATACTTGTAAGATTCTCTGAGGTACTAAGATGGAAGGTGCTATTGAAGTAGAAATTACAACTACTGCTATCTTTCGGAAGTGTGTAACTATAAGGTTAATAAATTCTAAGGCAGAAAGCCAAGGTGTGTGTTAGCACAAGGTATAGTGATTATGCTGTTAAAAAGAAAGGTCCGAGTTCTTTTTGTTAAATAAATGTAAATATTCATAGAGGGTGGAGGGGAAGCCCTCCAAAATGCTTAATGGACTATCAGACTACTGAAAGATACATTTTAAAATTTGTTTTAAAATTAACCTTTTTGGCTCTTATGGGTCATTACTGGTGCTCGACAGCTTGCAGGGATGGGCCATGTCTTTTAGAATGTATTGTATTTTCTAAAAGCCAGCTCATGAAATGTCATTATAAAACTAACAGAGCAAACAGAAGCAAAATCACAAGTCCCTTTAAAATACAAGTGAGTATTTTAACCACTTTCTTAAGCTGGTTATTCCACGTGGGAAATTGTTGATTTGTTATCATAATATATCTGTGCCAGAGTCAGTGTGGTTTTATGTTGAAAGTTGAAAATGTGTTGTTTGGATTTCTAATAAACTGCCCTTTTATTTAATGTACTTAACAATAAATCACTTCCAGATGAATAAAAATATTTACTTTTGTACAAATACAAGAATAGACTACTTCTCTCAGTGAAGACACAAAAATGATAATTTTCTTGGAACTATTTTGCCAAATGATATTCTGTGAAAGATTATGTAGGGTTCCAACCTCTGCATTTTGTTTTAACCTGCTGCCTGTATTTTCTGAATGCACAAATACAGGCGGTGGATTCTGGAACTATAAATGGCTCTTGCTTCATGCTTGTTTTCACTCCGATTATTACTTGGAAGCCATGATCCTGAGACACAAATGGTTTATGGAAAACGAATATTATCTCATGTGAGATATCATCTTCTGGTGCGCTGTACGTTACATGAAAGAGCTGATAAGTATCTTATTTTTTTACTGCTAATCTGTTATCTAGTATTGCAAGTGTATGCTGGGTTATAAAACAGAGAGCAATACACATTCCCTGCCCCAAAGAACTTACACTCTGAGACTCTGATTCAGCAAAATACTTAAACATTTGCTTAACTGTAAGCATTTTTATAATCCTATTAACTTTAATGAGACTACCCACTTTTTTAAAGTTAGCCACATGCTTAAGTACCTTGCTGACTCTGGGCCTGAGAGACCGGATGAAACATATCACAGAAGTTTAGGTAAAGGAGGGTGTCAAGGAAATACTGCTGCAGAAAATAAAGTAGGATTTCTGAAAGAGGAGGATTTTGAAGAAAGAAAAGAGAGAGCACACTTAATAGAGAAGAATTTGGTAGATGTTTCCAAGCAGAGGGGACAGCATGAAAAAAGGCATGAAAACAAGAGAGTGAGATGGTGAAAGAGATAGTAAAGGGAGAACTTGGCAGAGGAGTAAAAGGAAATTAAAGCAGAGGTGTAGGCTGGGTAAGGTTATGTAGGGTCTCAAAGGTGAGGATGGATTTGATGTTGCTGCTAAAGACAGCAGGCTAGTGAAGGGATTCAAAGAGGGGGGCAAATTGTGCGGAGATGAAGTTAACTGTGGTCTAGTGTTCTGGACAGACTGGAGATAGGAGGGGACAGAGACTTACAGTAGTCAAAGTGAAAAATGAGCAAGGCAATGGACAAGAGCTTTAGGAGAGGGGCTAAAGAGAAAGTGGAATAAAAAATGACAGTGATCTTGTTTTAAGTATAAAGAAAAAAGAAAAGGAGTACTTGTGGCACCTTAGAGACTAACCAGTTTATTTGAGCATGAGCTTTCGTGAGCTACAGCTCACTTCATCGGATGCATAGCATATCGTGGAAACTGCAGAAGACATTATATACACACAGAGACCATGAAACAAAACTTCCTCCCACCCCACTGTCCTGCTCTCTGTGTGTATATAATGTCTTCTGCAGTTTCCACGATATGCTATGCATCCGATGAAGTGAGCTGTAGCTCACGAAAGCTCATGCTCAAATAAACTGGTTAGTCTCTAAGGTGCCACAAGTACTCCTTTTCTTTTTTCTTTTTACGAATACAGACTAACACGGCTGTTACTCTGAAACCTGTTTTAAGTATGTTTCTACAGAAACTGAGATATCAAGTAATAAGGTGTCTCAGGTAATGCATTTATGGCTCTACAGATAATTTACCTTCTAAACTGACCCATCCAAGTGCTACTAAATGTCAATTCAGAATGCTGCTGCAAAGATCATTTTTCTAGCCCAGTGCTTTGACCATGGCACCCCTTTCCATGCATCTCTTCACTGGCTCTCCCTTCTCATTGGGTCCAATGTAAGCTGCTTTTTTTCCCCACTTTTCACCCTACATATGCATCTCTCATTTGCTATTGAGATGCTGACTTTTGCTGCCAGTCAGCCTGTGATGCCTGCCACCACCCACTTGTTAAATTTAAAACAAACAAAACACCTTTTGTGCTTTCTCTTCTGCTGCTCCTGATGCTTAGGAGCAGCCCCCTCTAAAGATCCCAAAAAACTAACATCATCTTCCTTCAAAACCCTCCTCAAAATTGTCCTTTGCCATGATGCCTACAAAAATCGTAACAGTTAGATAGCTGCTATCCTGAGATCGCTGCCTGTCATGCTGACCAATTGTTTCCTTGCACATTGTTTCCTTGTCATTGTTTCCTTGCACACTCTAATCTGTCGGTCAATCTTTTGTCTCTGTAACATGGTTGGCAGCCCCCGTCTCGCAAGTTCCCCCTTCTGATGGGGCGTGTCTGTGTTCTTTAGGTTTGGAGACCCCTTTCAGTGGTTATCAGGTGGGTTTTCAGTGGCTCAGCCCTCTGGCTGAGTCACACGGTCTTCAAGTAGTCCAGCCCAGGTATGGGGCTGTATCCCCAGGGCTTCCTTCCTGGAAACACTATCTTTCTGTAGCCCTCCCCAGGCTCAGTCCTTACTCAGTCCCTAGCAGCCAGCCAGGTGCCTCTTGCTCCCCGAGTCCCCGCCAGCAGGCTTAGCTGTCCGGAGTCCTGCTGCTCGTCCAGGCAGCCAGCCTGCAGCCCATTCTTCTAGCTCGCTATGTGCATGTATACACAAAGCACACAACTGGACGAGGAGTTCTGAAAAATGTGGTCCTTAATCTTGAAGGTGTAGGAAGCTATACATATTAAAGAAGCACATCCCATACCATTTCTAGCTTCTTCCCTTGCAATATTTTTTCTTTTTTCTTTTTTTTTTTTTTGTATTCCTCATTTCTGTTCTTTATCTCACAAGTGGGCCTGGGAAGATTGAAAGCTTTGGTTGCGACAGCACTTAGGCTGTAGAAACCGCTCTCTTGGAGAGTTTACGATTTAACTGTCAAAAACCCTCTTGCATTTTGGTATTTTAAAATAGAAGAATAAAACCAGAAATCAGTTGACTGGTCACAAACCTTAGCATGTGTGCCGCACGGGAGTTCCTGCTAGCCTTGTGACTTTCGTAGTTTATGTTCTGAGGGATGGTCTGAGGGAAAACAGCCAGGTTCATTTACGTGTCCATGCCCATCCAAAGGCTGAGCTGTGCATTTATCACAACATTGCTATGAGAGACGGGAAGGGCTGAAATAAGATCAGTGTTTAGTCACTGTCTGTGTTGCTTCCCCTCCCCCATATCTGCACAATATCTTCCCTTACAGCTCTTTGACCCAGAGGTTGAAGGATGCTTAGCATTCCAGCTAGCAGTTGAATGGCAGCGTGGACTAATAGAGAGGGCATTGAATAGGCCACAGAAGACTTGGGTTCTAATTCTTGACCTGCTGTGTGATCTTGGGCAAATCACTTCACCCGTCTGTGCCTCTGTTTCCCCTTCCACCCTTTGTCAATTTAGACTATTTAAGTTTTTTGGGATGATCCTTTTCTTTGTGTTTGTACAGTGCCTTGTGCAAGAGGCCACCAATCTCAGCTGGGTGCTCCAGGGACTACCGTAATACAACTAGCCAGGAGACAAAAAATTCTATTATTATTAGCAGGAATCCAATGGAAAATCTTCTTTGGCATGAAGGACACTGAGAGGCTGGGATGCAGCAGAATCTTGCATTGTGTCATAAATGCTGTCGCATCAGTAACTTGCAGCCTGAAATCACTGCAGGTATGTTGAAGCTGTCCTGTGTCAAAGTCTTCAGGCTTCGCATCTTTGATAATGGTTTGTCTTCCAAAGGAGGCTTGTATGAGATGCCAAGGGCATGACACAGACTTGGTTGACCTCATGAGTTACCGTATGATCACAGACTTGCACTCATGTTTTTTATGCCATTCAATGGGCCAGATTCATCCCTGCTATCACTCTGCCGACTTTAACTTGGCCCAAAGTCTAGAACAGTTTGCCCATTTACATTGGTTGGGCCCAGTCCATTGGCGTCAATGGGAACAAGGTTGGAATCTTAGTTTAATGAGGTAAACTAAGCCCCATTCATGGCTGCGTATAATCTAGATACTGATTTGAAACCCTCACATTTATTCTGTATTGCATTTTCTGTGACTGCATTCTCTCTCTCTGTTGTCTCTGTCTCCCTGAGGTAATACCTTTTATCATGCCAGCTCTACGAACAGCACATTCTAATCCCAATAAATGTTTCACATTATACAAATGAAACATGCAAACTTGTATTTAAACACATGCTTTTTAAGAATTGATTTAACTGCAAACTGTTGATTTTTTTAATGCTATTTCCAAAACTGTTGATACATCCACATGCCCCTTGATGGATCCAGTTATAATCTGTAATTATTTTCCCTTTTAGGAGCAAGTAGTGTTACCTAATGGTTAAAGCAGGTGACTCACTGGGAATAGGGATTGAGAGGTTTTGTCACTGAGTCTCTGCAACTTGGGACAAGTCTCTCAATCTCCTTACTCCTCTGTTTTCCTTCTGTAAAATAAATATAAGAAGTCATTGGGCTTAATTAGTTTTAAGTGCTAAGGGATCCTGCAGTGAAAGGTGCTATAGAAGGAATAACACTTAATCCAAATTGTACAAATCGTATCCTGTACCCAACCTGTTTGATACTTTTAGCCATAGTGTTTCAGCAGAGGGAGGTGGTGGTATTGAGGGGAAGTGCTAGGGTAGTATGCTCACCTAAAGCAGAGATTCTGAGCCTTTTTCTGATTGTCATCCCAAATCTTCCTACGTGTAACTTTCAACCACGCCCACAGGTCCTCAGATCAGGTGCTGGGTTCCATGGTGCTTCAAAGTGTGCAGCATAGAAATAGTGGATTTTTTTATGTGCTGTTGCTGGTAGCTGAAATGGACGGGTGGAATGGTTGCATGCAAGTGGCTGAGTGAATCCATTTAATCAGACACTGGCAATGGGAACAAACTCACAACTCCTCAGACAACGGCAGGCGACCCCCTCTGGACTATCTCTGGCCTACAGAGCACTGCTGGGACAACCTCCTTTCAACAACTGAACAAGTGTATATACACCATGGCTCCTTGGAACTTTTATAGTGGGGGGCGGGAATAGAACTTAAATCCTCCTACTCCAAAAGTACAGGCCTCCAAATCTCGTTTCCAGTTTTCGGGTCTATGATGTATAATTGAGCAGTTTTAATTTCTCCAGTAGAGGGCAGTGGCAGAATGAGATTGGAGTGATGGAGAGACTGATTAGGGTGACCACTGCCCAGATGTCCTGATTTTACACCAGACAGTCTTTGTTTTTGGGGCTTTGTCTTATGTAGGCACCTATTACCTTCCACCCCGTCCCGATTTTTTACACTTGCTATTTGGTTGCCCTAAGATTGATTGATTCCTAATAATGGAGGATGACCGTTGTGGCAGCATGTGGTATATCAGCTGATGCTTTGCTAGTAAGGCAAGATGACAAAGAGGAAGTTGAATCAATGTGTTTTGGAAATGAATGTTACTTCATGTTGGAATTGTATTTAACTATTATTATTAATTGTTATAGCACCCTATGAAGTGCTAATTATGTCTCAGAACAAACAGGAAGACACAATCACTGTCCCAGAGTTTGCCATCAAGTTTTAGGCATGACACAGCTAGTGAAGATAACTAATCATAGAAAGGTAGTGTTCTTTAGTGGTTAGAGCAAGAGACTGAGAGTCAGGAGACGTGAACTCTAGTATCAGCTCTGACACAGACCTGCTAAGTGTCCTTGGGTAAGTCACTTCTCTCTCAGCCTCAGTTTCCACATCTGTACAATGGCCTTCATACCATTTATCTTCTTTCTAACGCACTTTGAGTTCTATGTAAATGCGAAGAACCAGGATTGTTAAAGAGACGGTGCCAGGAAGGGCAGGGTCAGCAGCCGGGAGTCTGCACAGCCACGCATTTTAGACAATTGTGCATCCTGATGGCTGAATTAATTTTTTAACAATAACTGGCTCCCAACGATGTTGTGGCTTTATTGAAGTGTTTGGTTTTTCATGTTGTTTTGGGATTAGCGTGAAAAGTGTGCAGCATAGACCAGTGTGGTCATTTGGCAGCACCGTCGTGAATGAAGGCCTTGTCTCTACTGGCATTTTAGCCTCCGCTGGTGGCTAAAAATCCAGCATACACAAGCCCCAAAATGGCTCTCAAGCTAAACAAAAAACAAGATACTAATGTCCTGTTAATACTCTCGATGAGATTATGTGCATTTTATTGATCTGTGAGGAGAGAGTTCATTACAAGGAAATTTATGTTAAAGTTATTGGAAAGTTAAGCTCCAGTCTTTATCAGCACTGGCGTTTGTGTTGCTGGGAATTACCTCCCGATACAGGCGTGTTTTCCCCATGCTGGGAGTCATTTCAATCATTTGTAACGGAGGTAGCGCACAACTGAACTGTGTGGTAAAATAACGTTCTAAAGAAAACCCCGGCACTCTTGCTTCGTTACAGGATCCAACCTTTTAAATTCAAGATGGGCCCGAGCCGTGGAGTCTGGGTCCAGAGCCAAACTGGAACTTTCACAAAATTATTGGGTGACCGTCACAAGCTATTGAACTTGATAATGTTCACTTAAACAGCAGGGAAGATCGAGTTCTTCCAATGCAAGGATTATGGGTGGAGTTCTGCGGCCTGTGCTATGCAAGAGATCAGTCTAGAAGATCATTGTAGGTCCTTTCTGGCCATAAAAACCTGTGTATGACCGCTCCTCAGCTGGTGACCTCAGTGGAGCTATGGTGCTTTACACCAGCTGAGTGGTTCCATCCATCTAGGGACGTTCAAGTGGAGTGGGATTCCGGTGCTGCAGTTTCTCATTCGAGCAGATCTGTTTTGCTTGTCTGGTGACATCAAAATTCAGTATCTCAGGGTAGGCTGGATCAGAGCTCTGTGAGGACAAAAGATTGGCATTTTTCCTCCTCAAACCAGTGGTCTGGTAGAATCCTAGAACTAATGTAAGAGGCTTGTGGTGACATAGCAGAGACCTAGAGGTGGAAGGTCCTCAAGGTTCTTGGGTAGCTGGAGACAGCTAGGAAACTGGCACAGAGCAGGGACCGGCCTGTGAAGTGAAGGAAGCTGGTACCTGAAGCTCTGTGGAAAGGCTTGGATGTAATTATTCCCCACTAGTCTTACTACTGTCCCTACCCAAGAAGGTCTGCAGTGTCTTGCTGTTGTCATTGGGAAGGGCCGCTGAGAGCTTTTTGCTACTGGTTTCCCCCCAGTGGGTCCTTCAAAGCCAGTATGGGGTGGTCGGTGGAGGAACTGGGGGGGGCGGGGAGGGGGAGCGAGAGAGAGATGCTGCTGCCGCTGTGTCCCTGTTTAAGATTGCCAGGACTGTTATTAACAAGGGGCTGATGGAAGCCAGGCAGCTTCGCTGCCATGTGGGAGCATGAACCACAGCTAGTGGCCTTCCTGTCCTGCAGACCCTAAACGTAACCGTTCATCGGGAACAAGCCCGCATGTTCCCCAGGAGATTCTTGCCTGCTCTCCTCTGCACAGTACAGATTGATTTAATTAATGTTATGGGATTAATTCATTATTAATTATTTGCAAAGCACTTCGGAAAGCAGCCAAGTGAGAGAGAAGTGGTATTCAGTCACCCCCCTCCAGCCCAGAAAGGGTTAAAGCCAGCCCTTGGAGAGGGTTGGGGCTGAGTGGAAAGCCTAGGCTGATTGGGAAGGCGGCCACGCCCCAGTCAGGCTGCAGCTGGCCCTACGAAAGGCCAGGGAGCCAGGAGCTGGCAGACTCTCTCTCTAGCTTCTGAGAGAGAAGGACTGACTGCCTGGAGAGAAAAGGGTACCTGGAGTGGGGCAGGGTTGGGGGAAGGCCAGAGGGGCTGAGGAGCTCCAGCCTGGAAAACCCGCAGACTGCAGGCCTTGCTAAAGGCCAGAGAAAGGTACAGGGGCTGCAGAGGGGCAGCCTGGGAATAGGCAGAGGCAGCTGGTCCAACCCCACCTTGCCAATGATGAGTGGCCATGACAGACTGCAGTCTGCCCCAGTGAGCAGGGGCTAGAGGATGACTGGCAGTAGCCACTGAGGCAAGGTGGGGATAGAGGGTTGTGGGTTCCCCTGGGAGGGGAGACCTAGAGTGTGGGGGCACTGCCAGGGGGCAGCACCCCAAGGTAAAGGGGCACCGGGGTCTGGGAGGGACACAGAGGCCAGCAGCAGGCAAGACACCGCCCTGCAGAGGGCGCTCTGACTGGAAGAGCTAATTCCCGAGACAACCAGCAGGAGGCGCTGCACCGGTGAGTCATCGCCTCGCTACAGGTATCAATATTAGTACAATTATACATTACCAGACCTTCAGATTTGAAGCATTAAGCTTCCGTGTTTGCCTTTCAGCCCCAATCAAGTATATATATTTTTTCCTGATTGCCGAGGATAGATACCCACAGATGTTACCCTCTGAAAATAGGGGTATTGCAGGTATGAAGTTGCAGGAGGGAAAGGGGTGTGGCTGAGAAGACAGTACTTTTGAGTTTCTCTGGAACAGTATTATGGTTTAATCTGTAGTGACAGTTTAGCCATGGGATATCATAACACAGTCCTCTTGTGCTAATAAGAATACTTTGCATGTACATAGCCTCTTTCTTCAAAGGAAGCCAGAACTCTTTACAAACATTAATTAAGCATTTCAACACTCCTGTAAGGCAGGTAAGTGGCATCATCCCCATTTTAAAGATGGTGAAACAGAGGCCTGGCATTGGTGATTTACCCAAGATCCCAGAGCAAGTCAATGGCAATCTGTTTTTGGTTGGAACTGTGGTAAATCTCACAAAAGAAAATATTCTGTTACTGCGGAAAGATTTCAGACTACAAGAATTAACTGAGCTAACAGAGCTTCAGCCAAGTCGCTTTGGTTAAATGTTCAGTGCACTTAGAAGACATTATTAAACTCTTAAGTCCTTTGCATGCCAAAGCAATAGAATCTGTCTAAGCATATTGGTTGAATTAATTTCCTTACCTATTAATAATCTTTATTATATTAATTTTACTGGTTTATAAAGTGACCTTCAAAGGTGTGTGAGTTGATGTAAAAGTTTTAAGATTATAATTTGAAACAAAAGTGGCCCGGGAACCAGCCAAGGGGCGGGGGAAACTATCTGAAAGGAATATGGGAAGCCAAAAAGGATGAATAGCAAAGCCTTACTGAGCTTTGAAAATAGTCACAGCGGGGACTCCAGCTGACACACACAAGAAGCTGTCCCATAGATGGCCAACTCCCCAGTGTAACAGAAGTCACTGGAGTTGGTGGATACTGATGCCTGTCATGTACAGGACACTAACCTTTTGTAATGCTGACCTACATCCAGTGACTGGGGTCCAGGAATAAAGAACATTCTCTTAACCTCACTCTTGACACACAGCCTGTGCCAGATTCAGCCTTGGGAAGAAGTTTAGAAACAAGTCCCGCTGTAGAGGGACATGATAAGATGGGCGCTCAGGTACATAGTTTAAGATTTTTTTTTTTCCTTTGGCTGTAACAAAGCCTCTTACATATAATTATCCTCTTCCCATCTAGCGTAGTGGTGCTGAGCTGACGTTTTTCTGTGTTCACCCCAGTAGACGTGACTCCGCCTGACTAAAAGATGTCTCAGTTCTCAGGGCATCAAATATTCTGTTTTTAATTAAGCCTTGTTTTAATTCTATCAGTAAATTTTCCTGCTGGTGGCATGTGTTGGATTGAAAGCCCTGGAGACCAAAATGCCAGATGCAAAGAAAAAGGTAGCTGCAGTCTTCACTGACGTGCTTCAGCTCTGACTGGGAGGGGCCATGTCGATGGGTAAGACTCTCCTTGGCCCCTCTGCTGAGAACGCTACCCAGAGTGGCAATAACTGCCCTGGTTCTGACTGATGGGGGCAGTTGTCCTCCAGGTCTGACTGAAGCCCTCTCCTCCCCCCACTTAATTTCACAGCATTGAAAATACTCTTCTAAATAAATAACTAGGTAGAAGTAGCTACAGTGGGTTATGGATTTGCAGCGCTCTGTGGCTGGATCACCCTTTCTCTCTAAACCAGGTAAGATTATCAGTGTAACCCCACTTGAACGCAAGGCAATGGGTATGATGAACCCGTTTCTTTTCCCAGCCTCTTGTCTGCAGCTCCCTAATTTGATACCATGCTTGTAAGCTTTGATACTCAGGTTGCTGTCTTGTGTTTGGATCTCAGGCATCTCCCCCAGTAAGAACCATACGAGGCGTCTGGACGGTGGAGAACAAAATCCAGGTGGTAGCACAGCATCAGCCACCCTGGGCGTGCTGCAGTTGTCACTGGGGCTGGGCCAGATTAAACACCACAATGGTATGTTTGTCCCTGGCAGTCTGTGACTCGGGGGTCATGGAGCGATGTCGTCATGAACAGCCTGGAGAGCACATGAGGCAAGTGGCCTGTCGGATGAAGCCCCAAAACGCACCCCACATGCTCACAACAAGGCTGGGAAGACCTGTTCTTGCTGATGACCTTCTGAGGGCGTGGGTGCATCTACAATTCGAGCTGGCGTGATTCCCAGCTCCAGGAAACATATCCATGCTAACGCCGATGGCTAAAAATAGCATGTAGCCACATCGGCATGAGCCGTGGGAGAGGCTAGCGGCCCTGAGTATGTGCCTATGAGTCTCAGACAGATCAGACGCCCAGGGTGGCTAGCTGCCCCTGCTGCAAATGCACTCTGGTTTTAGCGTGCAGACTCTCATTGAGCTAGCGCAAGCACGTCTCCTCGAGCTGGGAAGCGCTCCCCCAGTTCCCAGTTTAGACGCATCCTCTAGCCAGCTGGGGAGGGCTGCTGTTAGGGCAGCTGTGGGAGGGCTGCAAACCCAGCTGTCCCCGTGAAGCCAGCTCCAAAGAACTGCCCCACTCTCCCAGCTGAAGAGGCAAGGTCCTGGCTGCTGCAATTGTCAGAGCAGCCAGGGAGGGGAACCGGCCATTCCCACTGCCCTGAACAAGGCCTGCTTTCCCAGCCCCTGGAGCAAGGGACTCTGCATGAAGTAGGACAGCAGGCCAGGTGGGGCAGAGGGGTTGCTCAGGAGAGCAGAGGGCCCCACTAATCTGTTCTGTGCATTGACTTTTCCTTTATTTAACACTAAAATGATGACGACTGCATTATTTGCCATGGCAGAGCCACGGCTTCTCCCATTTCCTGCCATGGCAACTAGCTTTGCTCATCACCAGCCTCCAAAGCCATCCAGCCCCATGTACCCTCTCCCTCTGCCGAACTCACAACCCTTTGGTGGCAGAATTGTTCCTCTAATGCTTGAAACCCGGTTGCTTTGATGTACTCTCTGTCTAGGCCGATGTGGTTTAAAAATCCTTGTTTATAAATTCCAGTGCCAGTGCCTTACTTTAACAGACGTCTTTGCTACAGACCAAGTATGTGTAATTAGTGACTTGGCCCAGCTGAGCTCTCTTCTTGACATCCTGCAGCACTCGGAGACCCGCTAAAGAGAAGCTGGCACAAATCAGATGGACCTTTTTATTTCATGGGGCCGGAGAGCAGTTTCACTGTTCATCATAACAGCAGCTCGCTGCAGTGGGAAAGTGTAGTTCAATGAAGCATTTTACCTTCCACCCCAGGCTTCCCTTAGAACAGACAGTTGGCCAGTGTGGGCCTCTCTGGGGCTCAAGGAAAGCTTAGAAGTGAATGTAAGGAACCTACTCTAGGCATGCAGCAAATCTCAGCTGATTCTTCCTGCTGTATGTGCTGCTTATGCACTAAATGCCTGACTCTCTCCTGTGAAGTATCTGAGTTGGGCATTCAAATACAGAGGGGACCCTCCTGAGGGGCCCGGGTATTTGCTTGCCCACTCTGGGCATGCTCCCGGTTCATCCCTACTTTTTCATTTAGGAAATTCAGCCTATTGCCCAGGTTCTGATCCTGCAAGGGGACAAGCACTCTGGTCCAGATCCAGCAAAGCATTGAATGACATGCTTAACTGTAAGCATGTGAGTAGTTAAAGTTAAGCATGTGCTTAAACGCTTTGGCCTTGATCCAGCAAAGTGCTTCTCACCTTGCAGAATCAAGCACGTATGGCATACCTAGAAGAGTTATTCCAGCCCATCCTATCTGTGGGGTGTTGGCAAAGCAGGAGAACCCAGAGCAACCCATCAAAGGAGAAACCTGGGGAACCAGGGCCTGCTCTAGTGCTCGCTCAACGCTTGGAACAATCCTAGGCAAAGGACAAAGGTGTCTCCTGCTGTCCCAGCCTGGAATGGCATTGCTGCCTAGCTTCTGTGTAAGAGCTGGGCAAAAAAAAATTTCAGCTGAAACTCTTTCTCTCTGAAAGATGCCCATTTGGGTAAACCAAAGCATTTCCGGAGTTCAGGTTGATTTCAGAGAAACAAAAAATGATTTATTTTTTTAAATGTCAAAATAAACCATTTTAACAACACTGAAACAAATCATTTTGATTTTTCAGGCTAGATTCACAAGGGGCTTTAGGTGCCATTCACAAAACTGGAGGAGGAGGGGGTGATGTCCCCGTTATAGTCAATAGCTCAGTCACCTAGCGCACTCACCTGGCACGGGGGAGACGCCAGGTTTGAATCCCCACTCTGGAGCAAGGACTTGAACTTGGGTCTTCCCCCTCCCAGGTAGATGAGTGATCTAATGACCAGGCTGTTGGGTACTTGGGTGGGAATCTTTCCTGTTGAAGCCGTTCCATGTGGTTTAAATTATTAACTGGGGCAGAGACTAAAACCTGAGTGTCGTCCCCCTCCCCCGATGAGCTATAGAGTCATTCTCACTTGCTCTCTGGCCCAACACCCATTCAAGTCTTTTATACAAAGTAGAGAATCTTCAGTGGGAGAGAGGGAGAGCCCCCCACCCCAGAATAGCTGACATCCCAGTGGTGAGGGCACTCACCTGCGATGGTAGGAGACTTGGATTCACATTCCTGCTCCCCAGCAAGGCGAGTGCCCTAACCACTGGAATATTGGGTATAAGGGGATGCCATCACCAGTGGTTTTGTGACTCTCGACCTTCATTTCCTTTACTTTTATTAAAGAAGGTTAAAAATGCCCCAAATCAAACTGTAACATTTCACCGCAGGTCAAATAGAACAATTTTTTTTCTTGTTTTCAGCTTCCCAAACGTTCCAGTTTCTGTTTGACCAGCGCTGGGTTTTTTTTTTTTCCCCCCGCTGGAACTGTGCCAGCGAACCAAAAAATCTGTTATTCACCCAGCACTTACTTCATGGGCTTATCGGCGCCCTCTCCTGGTGGCAGAATGGAAGACTAAGAAACACACAGCCGGGCAAACGAAACAGGAACAAACAAGAGTCCAGCTCCCTTTAGTATCTACTATCTGCCTTGCTCCTCCCAAGTGGCAGGGGCAGCGTGGGAGAAAACACAAAGGGGCGCTTTTTTTTAAAAAATGTAACGTGGGCATCGTGGGCCAATGAGAGGCCAGCTTGACTGTGAAAGAGAGACGATGGGGGCGGTGGAGACTGACCGTGAAGGGCCTGGAAAGTACAGACAAGGTAGTTGAGAAGCTATGACTCTGTGTGCCCCGTTCAGCATTTCTGCAGTGTTAATCCCGTGTTTGTGACGTCCCCACCAAGGTAAGTAAAAAGTCAGGATCTCTGTATTATTCATATAGCAATTTGGGCCTGAGTCTCATTCTGGCAGCGTACAGAGGTCTTAAAACAGGTATAAAGGTTTTAAGGCTCCTTTACATTTCCTTAGTCGTGTAAAGGAGCCTTATTGTAAATGACAGTATGGCCTTATAAATGCTTAGGGTGCTTTAATGATTAGAACTGGTTTAAATATTGGACCATAGGCGCCAACTTCTCCTGGTGCCGGTGGGTACTCCGCCCCCTCCCTGCCCCTATTGGACTCCTTCCCCAAATCCCCGCCCCAGCCCCGCCTCCTCCCCGGAGCACGCCGTGTTCCCGCTCCTCCCTGCTCCCTTCCACAGCTTGTTATGCTGTGAAACAGTTGTTTTGCGGTGGCAAGCGCTGGGAGGAGAAGCAGGGACGCGGTGTGCTCAGGGGAGGAGGTGGAGGTGAGCTGGGGCGGGGAGCTTGGCTGCTGGTGGGTGCAGAGTACCCACCAATTTTTCCCTGTGGGTGCTCCAGCCCCAGAGCACCCATGGAGTTGGCGCCTATGTTTATTGTTAATGACAGTATGGCCTTATAAATGCTTATGGTGCTTTAGGGATTCGAGCCAGTTTAAATTTTTGGACTGAAAAATGTTCCTATCAAAATCAATCTTGGTGGGGGCTTCACAAAGAATTTGCACATTGCTCTCTGCTGAAAGTATTGTTTTCTGTGGCTAATCATAGGTGATCACCACCTAAGAGCAACCTTCTGTGTCTCTCACACAATACGATTCTCCAGTTTCAAAGCACTGTATCAACTTACCCAGGTGAAGAAAATTAGCATTTGCCACTTTTGAAAGCCAGACATTCATTCTTTATTTCTTTATCCCATAATCTTTAATGTCTTCAGTTTGACATAATCCAGCTGTGCTCTCCAGCTCTGGGTTTGTGTGCTCTGTAAAGATGAGCACTAACAGGGCCTCAGTCCTTTAGGGTCTTCTGTCATGAGACGTAGGGATTGGGGAGCTGATCCCTTTTGTTACAGACCAGGCGCTGTCAAAGAAAGAGCATCCAAAAATAGAAAGTCCGAACTGTTAAAACAACCCAGATATGTGGAGAACATTGTATTTTTCGTTTCTTGTGCAGTTCATCCAGGAGAAGAATTGGATCCAAATCCTTGCAGTTGGGTGGCAGTAACAATCTTGAACCTGGAGCTGCTTTTCAGTAGCTTTATCATTGTAGTGGGCTGACCCAAAATTCTGGATCCAAACATCCCCGAACTTTGGAGTGTTCCAAATCCAGATCCAAACGTTGCCTCTTCGGCATCTCTCCGCTAGTTTATAGACACTGTTTGTACACTCTAAAAGTTGTGAAGTGCAGAAGGTCAGAGGTTTGGAGAAAAGATGGCAAGATATGCACATGCCTAATTCTAAAAAATGGGTGGTGAGAAAGAAACAGTATCGATTTCCGCAAAAGCATGTATTGCATGATGTTGCTTTAGTTCTTGTTCCAAGCCTTCCTTTCGTCACACTGCGATGGTCCTCACACCTGTGCAGCCAGCCCAGTTTTAAGACCGTTCATTCCGCCTAACCTAGAACTAAGAATTGACACAATGGTACTTTCCTGTTTGTGTGTTTGGAAGGCAGCCTTCTGGGATCTGTGTGGATATCAAGGGAGTGAGGAACCCTGAGTACTTTCTCTGGAGCAAAGAGGATTAAGAATGAGAAGGTAAAACTCCAAACAAGGTTCTCTAACGAATCACAATAGTCTACCCAGCATCATAATAAAGTAGAGAACGGGTTCCTATTTGGCTCTGGGTGTGATTCAGGATGCTGATATTATTATTGCTTTATATAGTCATAAAGAGCGGGAGCCAGTGCAAAACCAGGGCTCCACTTGAATACCCAGAACAGGGGTTAAGTGGTGCATAGCCTCATGCAAGCCCTCTGTATGGAGGCAGATTTCACAGTGAGCCTCCAAGACCATTGTAGGTGCTATACAGACAATTTAAAAAGCTACAGTCCCATCACTAAAGTGTCAGGGCCCTGATCCTGTGGACACCAGGCACATGGGACCTCAGTGAAGAGGTAGCATGAAAAGGGGCAGCAAAAGAGAGGGAGGGGGCTGGGGGATAAGGGTGACCAATACAAACTGATGAGTTCTCTTAGTGGTAGGCATTCCTCAGTAGAAATCACAGAATGGAGTTGTGGGTCGTTCTTGGCAAAGGATTGGGGTCTGCATATCTATGCACGTGTGCTCATTGGTAGGGCAACACCCTGTATGCATTCCCCCAAAACAGCATTAGGAATAGATTATTTGAGGAGGGGGGTGCTCACTGGGCTCATCATGGTTGGTATTGGCCCATGTTAACCTTGCTCCCATTTGCGAGTGATGACTCCTGTTTCCAGATGCCAGCCGTTTAAGTGTTTGACCATTTTGGATGGACTGTGGCTCCCTTCTAGAAATCCTGTAAAATGTGCCATAGCCTCTGTCTGAGCTTTACTTCTGAACTGGCTTGCACAGTGGAAATGATTTCAAGGAAAAAGAGTACGATTTTGTTTTTCTTTTTTAGACAACTCCTATTCAGTTGATTTTTCAGACAGTTCAGTTGTTTTTGATTAGCAAATTTAGTGTCAACTCGATGAGTTATAGACTAGATGACCCTTGTGGTCCCTTCTAGCCCTGTGATTCTATGAATTGTTGCTTGACATAGACTGTTGGATAGATTAAACAAGAATGCAAGCAAGCGTGCTCCAGCTAAAGCCTGAAGAGATTTCAGTGTTTTCCTTTCATTGGGATTGTTATGTCGTTACACAGTGAAAATTGTCAGACCCACCAAACTGTTTCAGCTTCCAGCTGCAGACACTGCAGAATTAATGAACTTCTCTGTAAACTAGTCGGGGCTGTTTCCAGGGGTGGGGAAAAAAAACAAACCCTTTTGGCCAGTCCTGGCTGGGGATGGTGGAGGGGGATAGTGGAATTTGTAATCCTGGCCAGTATAAACATTTAGCTTTTTCCTGTCCAAAGCCCTACCCCCAAGGGTCCACTTCAGGGTTCTGTGAAAATTAACCTCTTTGCACAACTTCCAGTCAGGGCTGCCGGGCTGCAGCAGGCATGGAGATGTTGCTCAGAGAAGTGACAGCCAGGCCAGGGCTATCTCTGCCACATGTTGCAGCATTTTAAAGGCATCCTGGTGGCTTAAACGTTCAGGAGAACTGAAAAAGACACAAAACAAAAAAACCCCAAATTTGGGCCTTTGGTTATATTCAGGCCCCTTTATGCCTCTCTGGTACTAGAAAAAGGCCTTAACGTGAATGGAAATAGTCCCCTGAGAATACCCCTCAACAGAAGGCATTCCCAGGTGGCGCAGGGCGGGCACCAGGCTTCTAGTGTGAGAGATGTGTTGGGAGAATTGTAGTACAGATATTCTCTGCTTTTCTGGACCCATAGGGGCCATGGGAGCCAGTGTGTAAGTTAGTGCAGTCCTGAGGCTGCTCTACCTTACACCGTGGACTAGGATGGGGCTTGCATGGCGCTGCACAAAGATGTTTTAAAGCCACCTTCTCCATCCTGCCCTACCCCTGTCCCAAGCACAGTAACAGAGTCTCTGGAGAATCAGACCCCTTGTGTTCTTATTTACTAATTGGCTTTCAAATTCAGAATCTGGGGAGGATTTTAACTCTGCCATCTCTGGCGGTCCTTCATGATACCTTCACAGAAGCTCAGCCATGCTAACCCTCCGCCTTACCCAGAGGTCTAAATCTGGCACCCACCTTTATAAAACAGGCCAATCCTAACAAAAAGCCTTTAACATCTGAAGAGCCACGTTGACACTAGCTGGATATGGCAAAGAGCCATGAAAATGAAACCGATTTAGCATTCCGCAGAGCACATAAGGAGTTTATAATAAAAATCACAGTTAATACATCGAAATAGCTGCAGGTTATGATAGAAACAGTATTATTTAGAGCTTGCAGAGAGATCTGGCAGGTGGAGTCTGTCAGCAGCTTCAGCAGAAGTCTGGGTCTAGAGATGTCATTGCCACCCACCCACATAATAATAATGTTTAGAACTTTTAATCTTCATAGCTCCTTGCAAGTATTAACTAATTGATCCTCACAACTCTCATGAGGGCTAGGGCTAGTAGTCAGCTAGCAGTTAAGTGGCTGGGCTTCTGGCTGTGCCACTGGCCCCCTGCACCCTGGATAAGTCGCCTGGGGGCGAACTTTTAATTTTGGGTGTCAAAATGTTTGGGTGCTCAGCCTCAGGTAAGATGGGTGTGCAGCCTACGGTAAAGCCTGATTTTCAGAGGTGCTGAGCACCTGCAGTTCCCACTGGTTTCAACTGGAGTTTGTGTGAGTTCTCAGCACTTCTTCAAAGGGGCACCAAGAAAACCGAGGCCACTTTTGAAAATCGTCCCTTTGCCTTTCCGTCCCTCAGTTTCCCCATCATGGGGCTAATCCTACCCAACTCAGTGAAGTATGTGGAGGCTTCATTCATGTTTATAAGGTGTTTTGAGATCGCCAGATGGAAGGTGCTATACAAGTGCACATTATTATGTATTACCCTAGTGGATTTTTTTTAGTTGTATCCTTAAGAACCCCGTACAAGAGTTAAGGTGGCTGATCAAAACTGGGAGATTTCTTTGAAGTCATCCACTCCAACTATGCAAGCATTACTGTACTAGTAGGATTTTTCTGAATGTGTTTTCTGTTTTGAGGTGCTGCCAATAAGGTTAGACTGGCACAAGATGAAGGATAATTGTGTTTTATTCTGTAGTTTCCTTGGTGCGTTTTCTAGCTATAATTGATGTCAAAAGATATATTGCTTGTCCTGGTAATCATTGGATGTAGTGAACCTAAGGCTTTTGGCCTTTATATCCAGCCCAAATTGGGGCCTCAGCTACCTCATTGCTAGGGCCCAACCACATTCACAGTCCATTTTGGTCAATTTCATGGTCATAGGATTTTAAAAATCATAAATTTCATGATTTCAGCTATTTAAATCTGAAATTTCACGGTGTTGTAATTGTAGGAATCCTGACCCAAAAAGGAGTTGGGAGGGGTTGCAAGGTTATTGTAGGGGGGGTTGCAGTACTGCTACCCTTCTGCACTGCTGCAGGGGGCAGTGCTGCCTTCAAAGTTGGGCAGCTGGAGAGTGGCAGCTTCTGGCCAGGAGCCCAGCTCTGAAGGCAGAGCCACTGCCAGCAGCGGCGAAGTAAGGATGGCCTGGTATGGTGTTGCCACCCTTACCTCTGTGCAGCTGCCTGCAGAACTGGGGCCTCAGTCAGCAGCCGCCACTCTGCAGCTGCCCAGCTCTGAAGGCAGCAGTGCAGAAGTAACGGTGGCATGGTATGGTATTGCCACCCTTACTTCTGCGCTGCTGGTGATGGGGTGTTGCTTTCAGAGCTGGGCGCCCAGCCAGCAGCCACTGCTTTCCAGCCACCCAGCTCTGAAGATAGTGCAGAAGTAAGGGTGGCAATACCACAATCCCCCTAAAATAACCTTGTGACACCCCACCCCCCGCAACTCCCTTTTGGGTCAGGACTCCCAATTTGAGAAACACTGGTCTCCCCTGTGAAATCTGTACAGTATAGGGTAAAAGCAAACAAAAGACCAGATTTCATGGGGGGAGACCAGATTTTACGGTCCATGACACGGTTTTCATGGCTGTGAATTTGGTAGGGCCCTACTCATTGCCTTCACCTGGCTTTCATGGGGGTGACTGAAGGCAGAATGTGGGACAAGGCTAAAAACCCCACTGAAGGTAACAGATGCTGTATAGTCAACTATTTCCTCCTCTGCTGCTGAGCAAGGAGTTCCTGGAGGTTGGCCCAGCTTTTGAGAAATACAGAGAAACTGGAAACTGTTTTTAAAAAAAAAAAAAAAAAAAAAAAAGAAAAAGAAAAGGGTGGCTCATGACATCTGTGGAAAAAAGTAGTATGAAACCTGAACGCCACAGCAGGAGCGGCCTTCATCAGTTCCAGCCAACTAGAAGTAGGAAACTGTAGTCTAGGAAATGTGCCCAAGTGAGTCTCTGGGCCTGATTCACTGCTGTGTTACTCCACTTCTACCCCATTGGCACGACACTGATCTCAGTGGACTCACATTGGTGTAAAATGCACTGCGGAATTAGGCCCCTTGTGTTGGAAGGAAGAAGTGTCGAAGCTGTGCTCTGAGTTACATGGATGTAGCTCACACTGATGTCAGTGGGACCTAGACATGTAATTCTGGCCAAACTGAGCCTTTAAATTGTATCATTGCCAGCCCTGCAAAATGCTGTGGGATAGGTTCTGGTCTCATGTACCACTGAGGCAAATCCAGAGTAACCCCATTGAAGTCCGCAGGTTGCACTGGGGTAACTGAAAGGCAAAATATTGCCCTTGGTCACCCAGTTGCTAAAGAAGGGTTTTTCATGTTTGTCAGAACAAAACTCTAAGGAAAATGTATTACCTTCTGAGTTAGCAGGCACCATGCCCGAGTCTTCTCTGAGTTACGGTGGCATGAATCCAAAGGAACTCTATTGACTTCAGCGGAACCGTTCTGGGTTTATTGCTTTGCCAGCTAGTCCTCTGGCCGACAGACTTCTCTGTCTGTTGTTCACTGCACTATATACACAGAAAGCTGGTTTTTCACAATGTGGGTTGCACCAAACCGTTTTCTTATTTTTGTGTATGCTCGTGTAAGGGAAAGAATGAATTGAAAAAATTAACAGAGTAAGGATTTATTTTGGGGAGGAAAAGGGGAATTGCAATAGTGCCAGCCCCTAAAATCATAAGTCAGACCCTAAAAAAGTCATGAAATGGTCTTAAAAAGTCATGAGATCAGGGGTGCTGGAACAATTTTTATAGTGGGGGTGCAGAGAACCATTGACCCAAACTGTAAACCCCGTGTATGATGAATCCACTTGAAGCCCGGGGTGTGGCAGCACCCCTAGTTCCAGCATCTATGCATGAGATTAAAAAAAATAGGTTCTTTCTATTTGCCTTCTGGTTTTTAAGCTTTTAGGGTTTGTTTTCAAGCTTTTCTCCACAATCACTGGCTTTAATGAAAGCTGAGACTAATCAAAGGATGCCAGGAACTGGAGCTTTAAGAAAAACACTAAATATTGCAAGACTGGTGATAAAATTGTGAGAGCTGGCAATGCTAGAAATGTGTGTGTATATCTTGGTGAGTTTCTATGTTTTGCATTTTTTGCGGGCCCCTTAGCAAAGCGTAACACTTAATGATTAAAATGTGATTGTATGTAACTAATCTCTGAAAGACAGTTAATTTAGAAATTACTTAAAACAGGTCAAATCAGACATAATATTGTCCAACCCAAGCATTCTTCCATTCAAACCAGTAAACCATAAGACCCATGTTAAAGTGGAATACTAAGAGCTGGAAACACACAGGCCACAAATGATCAACGCATGAGCGGAAAGATCAGGAAATGAACTCTGCTGTAGTTCAAATGTCAACAATCCCTGCAGCCACCTTTGGTGGCTCTGATATCTGGGAATGGGCCAGATCTGAACAAATCAAATGCTAAAGGTTGCATTATGGCCTCTCTCCCTGGGTTCAGCTGCAGCTGATATTAACCAGAGTTGCATGCCAGAATGTGGGTGAGTTCACCCGTGACATAATGGTGGTCCAAGTTACTCAGGTCAGGTGTGAGTGGATTAGAAAATGGATGTGTATAGGAAAATAGTATAACTTGCATCAATGGATGTGCAATCTGAGTGCAGTTTACACCAAGTAAGTATTCGTTGGGGACTAAACTAAGCCTTGGCATAAATATTGAAGTCAGGAGCTGCATATGCTTCTTATAGCCTGGCTCAAGTTGGCTCTGCAAGTGATGGCGATGGGGTAGGCATAAATTAGATCAGGGAGGGGCTGCTCTCCCTCTGTGAGTTAAATTATCTGCTGTAACAGCCTGTTTACTCTTCTGCTTTTGTTTGCACAGGTTAACTCTGCTTAACTCTAGAATAACTCCATTGAAATGAACAGAGTGACACTCCACGAAAAGGTTAGTGAGATTAGTATCAGGCCCCTAGTGTTCAGATTATTTTTAGGGTACTGGTCCAGTTTCAGATCTCAGTTTCCCTGTTGTACATCTGCACTCATTCCAGCAGCTTCAGTGGACTTGCTCTGCATTTACACCAATGTTATTGAGATCAGAGCCTGGCCCACTGAGATTCACACCAGCACACTTTGGGTTTATTTATCCTACAGCTGGTAACTGTGTTGAACCAATTTGCAAACATGGCTCTTCCCAAGCACAGTTGCAGCATGGTTTGCCACCACTTGCACCACACTGTTGCAACTCTGTTCGGAATCTGTGCGATGGAATCGGTAGAGGGAAAAGACACAGCATGGTTTCTGCTAGCTTGGTTGTTTTCTTAAGAAACCTTGTCCACAGTAAACATGGACACTGCTCAAATAGTGTTGTGAACAATTGTCAGGTACAGGGTACTTGTGACTTCGCTGCATTGTTGTTTATTTCCGCAGCTGTAGCAATGCGTGAAGATATGCCTGCCACTGAATTTTGTGATAGGAAGTTAATTATCTTGCCATCTCTATAGCTCAATCTCATTCATTTGCCTCTGGAAATCTGTGGAGATGCATGGAGCTTTGGGAACTGAGCCCCCAGCTTCTTCCATGAAAGAAAGATGCAAAAACCTATCTCACTCCATTCCAACAGAAGAATGAACATGAAACCATATGAGCTGAAACATTTGATGTTTCCACTCCCCTGAGTGCAAGTAAGCCAGGCATCCTGAAATGAACAGAAACATCAGCACTGAGGTTTAGCACATCATTCTTCCCTGACATCTGGATTATGACTGCGAGGAATGCAAGAAAATGGCAGGTCATGTGACAGTCCTTCCACAAGGGGTGGAGGAATTTAGCTCTGATTTACATACAGTTTATCATAGAAAGTATCTGAAGATGTTTGACCGCTATGAAATTCCTCTCCAGCTAGTATGCCTTTCCTTAAGGAACCTGCACAAAACAGACATCACATGGTGTTCTTCCAAACTAATCATTTGTCACATGGAGAACGCCAAGCTCAGCCTGCAGCCAGTGGTTCCTGTCAATTGTCAGGGCTCACGATCTAGCCCACAGGATTCTTTTCACTTTGTGATTGCTTCCTGCTTTGCCTGAAAGATTGCTGTTTGCTTACTTGTTAACCGCCTTGCTAGGTTGCCAGCTTTTGGAACAGGGCCTGAAGCGTCATAATGTAACATCATGGCCTCGCACCACAACGTGAGGATGCTGTGCAAAATCATCATCGGGTCACAAGACAGTGTTGTGACTTGAAGAGATTTTGTTGGCCTGAAATAATTTTGCAGACAGTCAAATCATCCCAGGGTCGCCCTGGTTAAATAGGGACAATCCTCTAAAGCCAAAACAAGAGGCAATCCTCTTCTTTCTTAGTCCCACGGAGGGCAGGAGGAGAAGCAATCATCTTAGTTTGCAGCAAGGGAGATTTAAATGAAACATTAGGAAAAACTTTCTAATTGAAAGGGTTGTTAAGCATTGGAACAGGGTACTTAGGGAGGTTTTGGAATCCGCATCATTGGAGGATTTTAAGAACAGGCTAAGTGAACACCTGTCAGGGATGGTCTAGGTGTACTTACTCCTGCCTCAGCAAGCGGGGATGGATTAGATGACATGCCTCAAGGATCCCTTTCAGCACTACTGTTTTTATGAGGCTATGATTATATGCTTCTGGCAGTGGACATAGCCTGGAAGTCTATGGAGCTCCCTAGCTCAGGCTTCTTCTCACAGTTAGGCTCAGTCAACCTGTTCCTCCCATGGAATGACACTGCCCTTTAGTGAAAGGAAGTAATCGCTCTCCTTAAGAGGCTTCTGCATTTAAAAGCAAAGGCAGTTGCTATACCGTCAATCATTAGCCAGGCTAGACACGCCAATTGTTCTGACCTATTTACCATGCTACAATGCTCATATTTTAAAAAGTGATATGTCAGCTACTCTTCCATCTTGTGTGGGGTTTGCTTAGCTCACAAACCTGACAGAAGAGTTGCACTGAGTCATTTCTTAGATGGGCGACTTCCACAGAACACCTCGGTAGTGTGGTGGCAGTCCTTCCAACGAGTCAGTTTTGAACTAGTTTGGAGACTTTAAGATGCTGTCTTTCAAATTAAATGTACAACCGGCGCCTATGGCTAGTACAGATCTTATGGCAGCTTTTGTCAGAGTAAACCCAGTGCCTTGATGAGACTACAACTTGAGTAATTATAGTCTGCAACCTGAGTTCCCCCTGGAGAGTCCCCCTTGGATGCAGCAGTCTCCTTTCTTTCTTGTTCTAATGGTTGTGCCATGCAATGTTGCTGTCAGCTGCTGAACAGCAGCTGCGGTCCAGAGGTGGTTGCATCTTACTGGTAGGTGAAGTGAGTTGCACATAAAGCTTGTATATCCATTTAAGTTTGTAAATTATTTGGGATGAACAATCAGTATTTAATTGTAAGGCTCTTTCATGGTGCACTGAGCTTCCAGGATGAGCTTTTCTCCCATATCTTGACTCTGATAGAAAATGGCAGGCTTATAATGACCTAACTGTGGAAGAGATTAATTCAAGGATAAAGCCCTTCGTAGTTTCTACCCCGTTATACACATATACATATAAACGCCACTAAAGAAAGCATTCTGTGATTCTACCACAGATAATTTTAACATTAGTCAGTGCATGACAACTTGACTGAAAAAAAAGTAAAAATTTAAATTATAAACAGTTGATTTGTACTGGAAAATGCATTATATAAACTCAACTTGTTTTTCCCCTTTGATCCATATTGTCTGTGCTTCTAAACTACAATATTTGTGAGATGTTTTGCAGGAGATACCCATCCTCACAATGGATAGTTGGCAACTGATCCGGAAAATAAAGAACAATCTGTTTCCTGTTAAGTGTTGCTGGTCACATTAATTTACATTGTTTGTCTCGTGTTTTACTGCTTCCGCATTGATGTTGCATTAAGATGGCTGGAGTTGAGGCAAGAAATCAAATGCAGGCACTGGCAAAGATTCTCTTACGCTAATAAGGTTGTTCATGTCATCATTTTTTTTTGTATGCATTGAAATACAAATACTGCAGCTGTCTCTCTAACTTCTTTAATTAGTGTGTGTTAATGCAGCGCTGGTGAAATTGCTGGATTGAAAAACCCTGGAGATTCAAGCCTCGGTACAACACAGGCGTTGGCCGTGCAAGCTTCTCCCGCTGTTGGACTTCACTTCCCTGTGGGTTCATCTTTGGCCTTTCTGCTGTGGCTGTTGACAGTGGACTTAGTAAGTGCCAGTTGTGTTGATATTAGCTTTTGAGCCTGTCCTGTGTTTACTTGTCCCTGGGCAACTGAACTCTGACCTAAATTTCTCCCAAGCTATCAAACGGTGAATGGAACTTCCAATCGCTATCTGCCTTTCTGGATTTGAACCAGCATCCCACCATACGGGAAGTGTACAATATCTCATTAGCTGTCCTCTGAGTCTTCTGTCCCCCATAAGCAGTCTTATTTGCCTTCCAACTGCAGCAACAAGTGATGGCATTGAAGGGGATTATTTCATCAGACACACCCTGCTATGTAACCACCGTTATGCGTCCTCCTACCCCAAATGGGACTGCTCACTCTGTTTGTTTAAAGGGAATTTAGAACGGGTGGAAGTTGCCAGTTTGACTATCCTGGAAACTAGAGGAGGCAGGTCAGTCCATGGAGCAGCTAAATGTTCATGTTTGACACTGAATGGACATTATATACTGGGTCAAAAAATGTGTCAGATAAAATTGAGCACAGCGCCTTGTTGGGATAAAATCTGACAGGATCCAGTTGTTTTTTCTTCACTGTCAGCTTCTTTAGATTGCAGAGCTGCCTACAACCCTACCCCTGCATCTCTGGGCTCTTAAGATAAAGGCAAGATAAGTTAAGCACATGGGGCAAATCCCGGTCCCATTGACGTCGGAAGGAATTTTGACATTGACCCCTTTAAAAATGGGATCCTCGGGTTTTTAAATAAATAGGCCTTTGATCAAAATCAGCCTCTCCTCATGTGCCTGCCAGAGTCTGAATTGTCTAGTGTCCTCCAACAGCTAAACTGGTCCTTATTGTGCTGTCGTAGGTGGCTGCGGTGGTGTTGGTTTGCTGGGAAAACCCAGAACTCTGAACATTGCGGCTGTGCACAGAACAGGTAAGTGAAAGAGAAGGACCTACTTGTCTGCATGAATATGTATAGTGCAGATCGGGTCTATCTGGCTGTAGTTGTTAGGTGTGTTGCAGATTGGGGGCCCTGAGCTGTCTGATGTGATCATTCATGTTGGCCGACAGGATAAACTTCTGCAGACACGTCCAATAGTTAATGTCGCACCTGTGATATCTCTGTACATCACTGATAGCCTCATGCACCCACATCACCTCATTGTCTTCAGCAGAGCGTTGGGGCTTCAGCTGGTGTGGGTGGGGCCTGAGACATGCTGTACAAGCAGGCCCTTAAGTAGCCTAATGATGCCCTCCATCCCTCCCCCATCCTTCACTAGCCATCACCAGCGCTCTCCTTTGGTCCTCTTCCCTCGCCTCTCTCCTTGACTCCCCCCCTCTCTCTTCAATCACTCCTGCTTCCTGCCCCTTCTTTTTTCTTCTTGCTGTTCCCCGGGGCTTTCTATTAATACTCTTTTCCCGACGCTGCTCTTTCTTCTCCTAAGGCTTCCCCTCTTGCTCAGTTAGTCTCCTCCTTTGGCTCCTCCTCCATCCCCCTGGCTCCCTATCTTGCTCCTCATTTCCTCTGCTCTCTTCCCGGTCCCATTCACGGTTGCATTGGGTAGCAGAGCAGCGCTCCCCATAGCCTTTCTCTGCGTTCGTGTGCGAACGTGCACCCACTGGCAAACTAGCAAGTTGCATGTAAGGGGAAATGGTTAACAAATGCCAAAGGGAAAAGCAATCACCACTTGTCACTGATAAGTTGCATTGTACTGCCGAAATGGTTACCGAAGTCTCCTGTCCATTTTTTCTCTTGATGATTTGACTGACTCACCAGCACAGAATACTGGAGTCAGGAGACCTTGATACCGTTCCAAACCCTGCCACTGAGCTGCTGTGCAACTGTAGGCAAGTCACTTACCCTCTCCGTGCCTCAGTTTCCCCACCTGTAAAATGGAGATAATGCTCCTTACCTTCCTAAAATCTTTTGAAAAATGCTACCAAGAGCTAGATGATTATGTTGTTTTATTAATTATATCTCTTCTTATGGACTAAAAATTGTGCCTCTCAGCTCACGACATCTAAGGACAGAAAGTAAAATATTTACCTCATTTATCCCTCCCTGATCCCCTTCCTGTGGTGTTGATGCCAAATTTAGCCAACAGATAAGATTTCAAGTATTCAGAAAAGCTCATTGGATGCAGTGTCCAAATGATCAGAGTTTCACAAGGATATCAGCATTCACATCAGAGCAAAACAAAGATGAGGAGAGGATTTTTTAAAAAAACTGTGTTCCCCTTCTCTATCTTGTCCTCTGCAGGCTTCCTCTTGTTCTCTCAGGGGATGGCCCGTAGGGGAGAACCTCACTCATTACATCAACCAGTGTCCTCATGGTGTGTCTTGAAGACCTGATTTAAATAGAAAAGGCAATAAACCCTTCTGGTAATAACTGAGAACTCAGCTATTCTCCCCAATGTGTATTTATTCCTGGGCAAATCACCCCCGGGTGAGGGATGCATACTCCATGTTGAGTCTTTTTCAGAAAACTGTATTTTTGGAAACATTGCTAGGGAGTATCAGGCTAGCTTCCTAACATCACCCCAGTGCTCAGGGCAAGGTGCAGTTACTGAAATGCCCGTACTTGCCATTAGCTATTCCACAAGCAGCAGAACAGGAATGGCGACATCTCTGGAAAGAGTCTGAATCTGATTCTTTCATTTAACACTTGAGCTCATTCAAAAAGAGAAAAAAACAGCGCCCCCTATAAACACTGGATGTTGCATTATGGGAGGAAAATAGTCTTTGCATGCAGTTTCATCCGCTCTTATTGTGCTAATTATAATCCAGCCAGAAACCAAGCCTATGTGTATGATCACTAGTGTTGCGAATAAAGACAATGTTGTTCTTTCAGTGCTTTAAAAAACCAACAATATGTTCACACTTTTACTGTTCCTCGAAAACTAGCCAGCTAATAAAAAGAAGAGTGACTCGCTGGACACGCATTGTACAGTCACTGCTTTTAAAGGAACGTCTGTGCCTCGTAAGTGAGTTAGATGCCAACGTATTTAGATGACAGGACATTTTTGTTTTCAAATCTGCCTGAGTAGCAACTGGAAAGTGATAGTCTCCGATTTTTATGCTGGAGATGCTGGCACTGCAGAGTAATTCATCAGATGGCAAGCAAAGTGCAGCAGTAGGAAAAGGTTTTCACAGATGTTTCACTGCCATACTTGTAAACAGAGCTCAGTTGAATAGCTTTAAATTGATGCAAACAAAATTCCATTTCTTTGGCACTGAAGTTTTGAAACCCCAGAGCTGAGGGTGGGCCCCACTGACTAACACCCCCTCACGGATGGGTAGGATCCCCTGGGGGACTAACATGAAGGGGAAAGGAGTCCAGGAGAGCTGGCTGTATTTCAAGGAATCCCTGTTGAGGTTACAGGAACAAACCATCCCGGTGTGTCGAAAAAATAGTAAATATAGCAGGCGACCAGCTTGGCTTAACGGTGAAATCCTAGCGGATCTTAAACATAAAAAAGAAGCTTACAAGAAGTGGAAGGTTGGACATATGACCAGGGAAGAGTATAAAAATATTGCTCGGGCATGTAGGAATGAAATCAGGAGGGCCAAATCACACCTGGAGCTGCAGCTAGCAAGAGATGTCAAGAGTAACAAAAAGGGTTTCTTCAGGTATGTTGGCAACAAGAAGAAAGCCAAGGAAAGTGTGGGCCCCTTACTGAATGAGGGAGGCAACCTAGTGACAGAGGATGTGGAAAAAGCTAATGTACTCAATGCTTTTTTTGCCTCTGTCTTCACGGACAAGGTCAGCTCCCAGACTGCTGCGCTGGGCATCACAGCATGGGGAGTAGATGGCCAGCCCTCTGTGGAGAAAGAGGTGGTTAGGGACTATTTAGAAAAGCTGGACGTGCACAAGTCCATGGGGCTGGACGCGTTGCATCCGAGAGTGCTAAAGGAATTGGCGGCTGTGATTGCAGAGCCATTGGCCATTATCTTTGAAAACTTGTGGCGAACGGGGGAAGTCCCAGATGACTGGAAAAAGGCTAATGTAGTGCCAATCTTTAAAAAAGGGAAGAAGGAAGATCCTGGGAACTACAGGCCAGTCAGTCTCACCTCAGTCCCCAGAAAAATCATGGAGCAGGTCCTCAAAGAATCAATCCTGAAGCACTTACATGAGAGGAAAGTGATCAGGAACAGTCAGCATGGATTCACCAAGGGAAGGTCATGCCTGACTAATCTAATCGCCTTCTATGATGAGATTACTGGTTCTGTGGATGAAGGGAAAGCAGTGGATATATTGTTTCTTGACTTTAGCAAAGCTTTTGACACGGTCTCCCACAGTATTCTTGTCAGCAAGTTAAAGAAGTATGGGCTGGATGAATGCACTATAAGGTGGGTAGAAAGTTGGCTAGATTGTCGGGCTCAACGGGTAGTGATCAATGGCTCCGTGTCTAGTTGGCAGCCGGTGTCAAGTGGAGTGCCCCAGGGGTCGGTCCTGGGGCCGGTTTTGTTCAATATCTTCATAAATGATCTGGAGGATGGTGTGGATTGCACTCTCAGCAAATTTGCGGATGATACTAAAGTAGGAGGAGTGGTAGATATGCTGGAGGGCAGGGATAGGATACAGAGGGACCTAGACAAATTGGAGGATTGGGCCAAAAGAAATCTGATGAGGTTCAATAAGGATAAGTGCAGGGTCCTGCACTTAGGACGGAAGAACCCAATGCATCGCTACAGACTAGGGACCGAATGGCTAGGCAGCAGTTCTGCGGAAAAGGACCTAGGGGTGACAGTGGACGACAAGCTGGATATGAGTCAGCAGTGTGCCCTTGTTGCCAAGAAGGCCAATGGCATTTTGGGATGTATAAGTAGGGGCATAGCGAGCAGATCGAGGGACGTGATCGTCCCCCTCTATTCGACATTGGTGAGGCCTCATCTGGAGTACTGTGTCCAGTTTTGGGCCCCACACTACAAGAAGGATGTGGAAAAATTGGAGAGAGTCCAGCGAAGGGCAACAAAAATGATTAGGGGTCTGGAACACATGACTTATGAGGAGAGGCTGAGGGAACTGGGATTGTTTAGTCTGCAGAAGAGAAGAATGAGGGGGGATTTGATAGCTGCTCTCAACTACCTGAGAGGTGGTTCCAGAGAGGATGGTTCTAGACTATTCTCAGTGGTAGAAGAGGACAGGACAAGGAGTAATGGTCTCAAGTTGCAGTGGGGGAGGTTTAGGTTGGATATTAGGAAAAACTTTTTTACTAGGAGGGTGGTGAAACACTGGAATGCGTTACCTAGGGAGGTGGTAGAATCTCCTTCCTTAGAAGTTTTTAAGGTCAGGCTTGACAAAGCCCTGGCTGGGATGATTTAATTGGGGATTGGTCCTGCTTTGAGCAGGGGGTTGGACTAGATGACCTCCTGAGGTCCCTTCCAACCCTGATATTCTATGATTCTATGCCATTTCCAAGACTCAGCTGAGATCATTTCTGTATTACTGGCATTATAATTAAACTAATGGATACTTAGCTCATTAACTGGCCATTACATGTTCTACAACCCTCCATTCATCTTACATACTCAAGGCTTGTCCTGTAAAGTGCTGAGGATCCTCAGCTCCCAAAGAACCCATGGTGAGCTTAGCATCTTGCAAGATGAGGCCCTTAGACAGCACGTAACTCATTTCCACCTTAGAAGGGAAGGATGGAGTGCTGGGCTGCTTCCCGTGTGGTTAGCACTCTGCACTAGTAGATGAAAGACCCACATCAAATCTCTTGTCTCCTGGGCCAACTAGTACTGGGGGGGGAGCTTTGCATAAGCAGCCCTAGAAGTAGGGGGTTCTAAAGATAGCCCTGCAGTTTGCCTGCTTGTTGATCTAGTAGCAGTCCAAAAGACTCCTAAAAGAGCTGCAGGCCAAAAGGTCTCTATGAGGTAGAGTCTTTATAGACAGAGGAGTTAAAGAAGGAGGGTGGGGGAGGGGAAATTGGGCCAAGGAATCTTCATAGAAAATGCCCCCCGTCCTCCAAAGCAGAACAGCATGCAATCTGTGCGCATCCATCAAGCCACATAGGCAGCTGTTTGCAAGCCAAGAATATGGAAAGATGCAAAAGAGGGGGAGCATTCACTCATGCTTTGTGAGTGGAAACATGGCTATTTATTGAACAGCTAAAGCTGCACAAAGACTGGGGAAAAAAGCACAACTTTATACATCCCGAAGCACTGTACAGATGGGGGGAAAAAAATCTCCTAATGAAATATATTAGATGTCTAGTTCTCCATGCTGACTCGAGCAGAGATGAAAGTTGCATGAAGATATTAATAGCGTAATTATTTTTCCAGCTTGAAAATGCTAGACAGCACATGACAAGACCAATTTTTAGCTGCCTCATATATAAGATGAGTGACATGAGATTGGGAACAGATGCAGGGATGCAGAGCCTTTAATCCAGTGGTTCTCAAACTATTGTACTGGATGACCCCTTTCACACAGCAAGCCTCTAAGTGCAACCCCCCCCTTATAAATTAAAAACACTTGTTTATATATTTAACGCCATTATAAATGCTGGATGCAAAGCAGAGTTTGGGGTGGAGGTTGATAGCTCGTGACCCCCCCCATGTAATAACCTCATGACCCCCTGGGGGGTCCTGACCCCCAGTTTGAGAACCTCTGTTTTAATCTGTAGGCTGCTGGCTGTCTTGGGTTATTAGTGAGCGAGGGTCACTACCAGCCAAAAGGAGTTTGATGGTCTATGTGTCGTGAGTTTGGTGGTCTCAATTCAGTTCCTATTGAACTGGTATCCACATCAGAAAACCCATCATAACAGGTAGTGCCCCTGTTGTTGTCAGTGTGATCAGAGACACCAAGGGCTAAACAGTGGACTTGGAGGCTGAACTATCCGCTCCTTTCCAGAGGTATCCTCAGCCAACAGGTTGGTTAGTGTGCATGTGCTTGCACGGCTGCTGCTCGTCAGATCTACAGATGATAAAGCAAACAGGCCTGATTCTCTGTGGCCCCACACCTTCCGCGGGATGCTGCATTTTGTGTCCCTTGTGCCAGGAGCGGGAAATTGTGCCCATGCTGTGACCTCGGTGTAGCTCTGCAGGGCATGCGATCGGAGGCATTTTAGCATTGCCAGTACAGACTTAGCTGCCAAGGTGATCACTACGAGTTGCACTGGACGCATAATTAATACACAAGACGGTCAGGCCAGAGAAATAAAATGGGCAGCTGGGGGAAGTCATTTAAAAAAAGAAAGTCCATGTGCCCCTGGAAACCAGGAAAAGACACCAACATTCTTCCACGCCAGACAGCATTTCCTAGGGTTTAATGTCTGGCAGGTTTATTCTGTCAGTAAGATGGGCCGTATTAGGCCTACGGCATGATTTGAGGCATAGAGATGTACATCTTTAGCAGACGTTAAAAGTCTTTAAGTGTGTTGTGAGGAGGTGTGGACAGATGTCCTCGAATTAACGCCTGTTGTGCCAGTTATCCCTGAGCTTAGGAGAGCATGAACACAATTCTCCAGCTTTGGAGCTGATTTTTGGAGCCTGAGTTTTTCCATTGACTTCAACGGGCTTTGGACCAGGTCTTTTGGGAGCCGCCTCGTCTTCTGCTTATATCTTAAAGATGAACTCAGAGTCTAGTCTCCTTGCTGAGTCTCAGGTACTCCCACTGTTTGCTTCCCTATGCTCTCTAACAAGCAGCGAGTCTTGGGGTACCCCAAATAGCAGCGCTTGCCTGATTGTGTGATTCTGGTATCTGGAGAAACCAACAGAACTTACAGGTAAGTTCTTTGGGGCAGGGATTGTCTTTTGGGGCTGTGTTTGTACAGCACCACGCACAATGGGGACCTGCTCCCTGACTAGGGCTCCTGGGTGTTCCAGTACCAAAAATAACAACAGTCCATGGCAAAGTTAGTGTGTGCACAACCGAGGGGCAGTCTAACGGGGTCCACTATAAAATAGGAAGCAAAATGTATCATTCAAGCCCCGATTCAGCCAAGCACTTAGGTGCATGCTTAACTAAAAAACATGAACTTAAGTCTATCCTTATTTGGCGAAGCATTTAAATACATGCTTAATGGAGTTGACTTAAGCATGTGCTTAAAGTTAAGTATGTGTTTGGGTACTGATTCAGCCAAGCAGTAAGACAGAGTTATGCCAGAGGCTGCTGAGTGATGTGAACAGGTCCAGCCAAGTACGAGCGGGTCAAGTCCAAAGCACCAATATTGGTACATATGCAAGTGGTTTGGAGCTGCTACCCTAACGCATCCTGCATCTTCGGGACAAAAGAGTTCCCTGTGCTTATCGAATAAACCAGGCCCAGTGCCAAGGATTCTCAACACCATATCGTGCCAGCACCGTCCTTCAAATTTCTGACAGCTGAGAATCTGGCCCCCTGTTCCTTAATTGTGCCTCACCCCTGGCTTGGACAGATCACCTGCAGAGATGAGGGGAGTGGAGTTCGATCTCTATGGACCACTCAGTCCATGGATTCTCTGCTGAAACTGGCAACAGGGGCGTCAGTTGTAAGACTATTCCTGTGCTATGCATACTTGTCTGTTAGGAACTAAACTCATATTATATAGGCCTCTGAACTGCTCTTAGATGGCAACAACTTTCAAGGGTCAGTTCTCCCCTGCAGCTGATCTTTGCTAACAGAGACCCAATCCCACTTCCCTGACTGCTCTTCTTGGCATTGGTGAATCTGAAAGCTGCAGGGCGGCAACTTGAACTTACGCTGCTGCGAGGCAAACCTTCCATCAGCAGAGAATCAGGTATAGCGGAGCCTCGCTCTGCCAGCACCCCTCCGTTCTCCTCCCATTTTCTCATTGACCTGAACGAAGTGAGGATTTCACCTAAAGGCTATGGCTAAACCAGGCATAGCCAAACCCAGCTTTCCTGACTCTCCCGGTCCTTTGTGTTAGCCACACGATCATTCTTCCCCTTCGCGCTCATAGTATCTGTGCATAGCATTGGTGCACGCTGTAGGACCCCCAGGCTAGAGTACTTTCACGTCTGTTCAGAGGCAAAAAGAAAGAAATAGTAGCCCCAGATTATTAGGTTTGCTGTCAAATAACGAGCAGTGTTTTTTTATAATTTAACACAGTGTTTATACACTGGCTTCAACAACTTCTTTGCTGAGCGTTAGAATCTCGGTTAATGTGTCTGCCTCTTGGAACAGGGCAACAAGACTTTGTGTGTATGCTGTATAATGAAATGTTTAACAGCCTAATTGACCTATGGCTTCACTTTCACTGCAAGTGTTAATTAAGGAAGGGAAACGGGTCAGTGTTTGGCACCAGCCATGTGCAGCGGCGTTTTCATTTTCCTCTTTCCCTGGGAGGATATTTATTTTGTTTTGAAGGCGCTGCTCCATTGCAGCAGACAAGCAGTCTTTAGAGGGACTGAGCATGTGAATCACAATGAATGCCATTAAAAAACCCCAACAACAGTAAAACAATAAAGTAAACTGAAAAGAGCTGTTTAATGGACTGAAGTGAACTGCCTGGCTCAGGGGACTGGTAACAGGATACTGAGTGTTTCAGCTCTAAAACACCAGTTCAAATCCAGCCCTGATTGGTTGTAAATAACATTTATTATGGCCTTCTGATGGCTGCATGGGAGCCCATGTGAAAGGAATGTATGGGCTCTGTCCAGTTTTTAGTGGACATGTGTCTGTATTACAAAAATCCCCAACCAAACACCACAATGCCCCACCTCTGTAGGTGCAGTGTGGAGACCGAATATCTAATTTCTCTCACTACTAGTGATGAGTTCTGCTTGTCATCATTGTGTGGCAGATGGAGGAATGGCCCTGCCAGGGCACTACCTGTCCTGTTGATAAAAGAGAAAACATAGGGATGGCAGGCTTGTCTGTACAGTGCCATTCCCCAGAGTTAAATCAATTTAAAAACAAGGCAGATTTTCAAAAGTGGCTAGAGTTTCAAAAGTTCCCATTTATCATCATTCACTTGTTTGCTCTGTGGTAGTGTCTCATGGCCACGAGTTCATTGTAGAAACATACAATAGAGACAGTCCCTGCCTAGAAAGGTGCCTAATTGAAGTGGTCAGATTTTCAAAAGTGATCTGCTTCCAGCAGTGCCCTGGGATCGAGCTGAGGATGCTGAACACTCGAAAACCTGGCCCTCAGTCGATGGACCCTTTCCTAATATCAACCTATTGCAACCTTAAAACGCCTCATTCTCTGGCATGTAAGCACCTACTGTTGCTGCTATCCTTGGTTTCTTTTTTCACAACTGCAAATAAAATGCATAGTGCCACATATTAACCGAGTATCAGTAAAGACCAATTTTGGGGCTCATTGAGGGCTCTGCCTGCTGCTGAGCTTTTTAAACACATGAATTTCAGTCGGATGTGCCTGGTTCTCCTCTCCCTTACAGCAGTGTAAACCAGGAGTAACTCCATTGACTTCACTGCAGTTACAGCAGTAAAGCTGATGCAAGTGAGACTAGAATCCTGAGCCCTGGGTATTATTATTTGTTAGTGGATAGGGTCTCATAAGAACAGCCACATCAGTTTGCAATCTGGTTAATAGTCTCAGCACATCTGAAGAAGCACAATAAAATTAATCTCTCAAAAATATTCAAGAGAGTCCTCTGAAAATTGGCGCTCATTTTCTACCCCTGGCAAGCAAGAGGAAAATTAGGCACACTCTTATAAATTCTTTGGGCGGCATTGGCAGCAAGAACTGGCTCATTGCTATTAATGGAAAGTATGTCCCTTCAGGCTCATAAAAGTTTTAAGACATGCTGTTGGGAAGATCTCCGTTAACGTTAAATCAGATAATGGTATGTTATTAATTTTTTCATCTTCTCCTTCTTAATGGCATCAGCCAATTCAGTCATCAGCCTTTTACTGTTTCATGAGTGTCAGCTGATAGTAAAATGTGTTCCATTACTGTCTTTGGTTTTTTTTCCACTGAATGCATCTGATGAAGTGAGCTGTAGCTCACGAAAGCTTATGCTCAAATAAATTTGTTAGTCTCTAAGGTGCCACAAGTCCTCCTTGTCTTTGGAGTCTGTCACAGGAATCTGTATCTTCTCACTGGGAAATTCAGAGAGTAATGCCTGTGAAACTATATTAGGGGATTTGAAATTGAAATGGCTGCATTCTGTAGGAGATGGGCCACTGAGGATACAAATTTCAGAGTAACAGCCGTTTTAGTCTGTACTCTTTAATGATGACTAATAACCATCGTTCAAATGCTTAACTACTTAGCGCAGAGAGTGGATTTCATAGATCAGGTTTACTAGTTTTTTAGACAGGAATCTTGTTAAATCCCTCCAACAAATATTTCCTTTTGCCCAGGAACATGAATTAGGGCAGGGGACGGGGATGGGGGACGGGACATTCCCTTGCCCTTGGTCCCTGGACCTGAGCAGCCTACAAACCTGTTTCTTCTTAATATGATTCTGCAGCATAGAGTGACACTTTTGAGATGTGTCTGTGTCAGTGTATGGTGGAAATCTCCAAGTCACCTGGACTAGGTTTCTCTAGATTCTCTATACCTAGATTCTCTAGGTATAGAGAAATAGCTAGCACTGTGATTGTGTTACTGAGCCAGATTCCAATCTTGTTTCCTCTTCCTCTGTGGTGTAAAACCTGGTTTTATATATAGGGTAGTGATGGCAGAATTGTGATCAAAAGGTTCCAGACATGATGGACATGTGGTCTGATTCTGGTTCTAAAGGGCAATATATCTGTAAGCAGCCAGAGAACACTTGAAGAACCTTTATGATTAGGGCTCTGCCAAATTCATGGCTATGAAAAACGCATCATGGACCGTGAAATCTGGTCTTTTGTTTGCTTTTACCCTATACTATACAGATTTCATGGGAGAGACCAGAGTTTCTCAAATTGGGGTTCCTGACCCAAAAGAGAGTTGCAGGGGGGTCATAAAGTTATTTTAGGGGGGGTTGTGGTATTACCACCCTTATTTCTGCACTGACTTCAGAGCTAGGTGGCCAGAGAGTAGCAACTGTTGGCTGGCACCCAGCTCTGGAGGCAGCACCCTGCCAGCAGCAACGCAGAAGTAAGGGTGGCAATACCATACCATGGCTTCTGTGGTGCTATCCTCAGAGCTGGGCAGCCGGAGAGTGGCGGCTGCTGACTGAGGGCCCAGCTCTGCAGGCAGCAGCGCAGAAGTAAGGGTGGCAATACCATACCTTGCCATCCTTACTTCTCTGTCTCTGCTGGTGGTGGCTCTGCCTTCAGAGCTGGGCTCCTGACCAGCAGCCATTGCTCTCCAGATTCCCAGCTCTGAAGGCAGCGTCACCGCCAGCAGCTGCAGAGAAGTAAGGGTAGCAGTACCGCAACCTCCCCTACAATAACCTTGCAAACCCCCCTGCTTCTTTATGGGTCAGGACCCCTACAATTACAACACCGTGAAATTTCAGATTTAAATAGCTGAAATAATGAAATTTACAATTTTAAAAATCCTGTGAATGTGAAATTGACCAAAATGGACTGTGAATTTGGTAGGGCCCTATTTGTGATGGAATTAAGCTCTCTTATACCAGTTCTCTTATACTCTTGCTTATACCAGACTTCTAAGAACATTTATTTGTGTATCCTTTTAATTTCATCCACCCACTATTGCACTATGCTTAGAAATGGACTGCTCAAAAGGGCTGTTTGTTTTGGGAAGTTTTTCACATCTGATTTATATGTCAGCTGTGGAACATTCAGAAGAGAAGCATTCAATGCCCTTTGCAAACTTTCTTTTTTCCAGGCAAGACTGAACAGCAAATCCATACAATGGAATTCTAAGCTTTAGACTTTTTTCACCTGCCTGTTCTATTCCTGTAATTAACTGATTGTGAGCTTGGCAATATCTTAGCCAGGCAGCACATTCTACTTGGAGTTCATAAGTATCTATTCACTTGTGGTTTCTGTGGTTGGAGCTCTTGCACTTTCTTAAAGATTCTTGTAATTCAAGTACACATTATAACTTTCTTCTTCGGATGTGGTAGTATACATTTGTGGAGTTGGTGTGGGTATATTTAGAGTAGGTGAAAACCTTTGTCATACTATCTGTTATTTTCTTGCAACGCTGGGATTCAAACATTCTAGACATCATAGTAATAGGCAATTTGTCTATAACTTTTTTTAGCAAACGGTAACGCAGTTTTTCAGGATTAGTGCTACTGGGGTGATGTTTACGCCAGCCACTTTTTGTGAAGTGGAAAACCTCTTGTGAAAAAATAAAAATGAATGAGCAGTTCAGAAGTGAATTAACTTCAGTGCTGTGATAGGTGAAATAATTGCTGTACACGTGCCATATGCTACTTCTACAGCTTGCCATATGTTTGTTTTAAACATTTTGGAATCTCTTGGACTGAAAAGCACTGTATAAATATATGTTATGTGATTATCACAGGAGGCCGTATTTAACAAGGTCTGAAGTAGCTGGCAAAGTTCCATAATGTTTTGATATCTATACATCCACAAGCTTTTAAACCCAAACTGTTTACCTACACGTTGATTCATATGTTTGTCCAAATCTAAATGTGGTCATCAAATTCTAGATGTTCTTTACCACAGTCATTTGCCTGTATGCTATATCCCTGTCCATAATAATTGTGACAAGTGTCCACGTGCTCACCCTCACGCAGCTATTTGCTTAGATATTCATCCCAGCAAACCCAAATCCAGCTGCGTACCCAGGTGTTACATCATGGACAGATGTTGACCTAGCTGTTGCTCTAAATCCAAATGTTTTTGCCAAAACCAGCTGTTCAGACAGGTGCAGTGAGGTGCATGGTTCAAAGCCCAATCTGCAGACAGGTGTTTCACTCACATTCAGCTGTTTTCTTAGGCATTCATCCAAATGGAGAAATGTATCCAGCTGTTCACACTGATACAGATGTGCCCGTGCCCCTCCCACGCGCCGGGGGACCCTTTTTTCTCAATCGCCGGAGGGCGGCTAGAGCCACGCCCACGACCCTGGGAGCCCCTCCTATCCAGCTGTCAATCCACTGCGTCTGGCCAATCAGCCCCCGCGACACAAACCGGCCCCGGCCCGGAGTGTGGCCAATCAGGGCGTGTTTGTGATTTCCATGGCAGCCGAGTGGAGCCGCGCCGCGGGCTGAGGGGCAGGGGCAGGGGCAGGAGCGGGCAGCGGCGGGAGCTCCCCTCGGCGATGGTGCCGGCCGGGAGCAGCGGCCGGGGCTCGGCGAGGGAGGCGGCGCCGACAGCAGCAGCAGGAGCCGGAGCCGGAGCCGGAGCCGTGACCCAGCCGCCTGCCTCCCTCCCGCCTCCTTCCCGGCGCAGCGCAGGTGAGGAACTGACCCCGGCGGCGGGGACCCCGACTGCTCCCTCCGCGGCCAACCCCCCCCGTGACCCGTTATTCCCAGGCCGCCCCCCGAGCCAGCCCCCCCCGTCATCCCGCTCCCCATTGTGCCCCCGTGACCCGTGCCCCCCCCAGAGCCAGCCCCGCTCGACCCCCGTGACCGTTATTCCCGAGCCAGCCCCCCCGTGACCCCGCTCCCCATTGTGCCCCCCCGAGCCAGCCCCCCGTGACCCCGCTCCCCATTGTGCCCCCGTGACCAATTCCTCCCCCCGAGCCAGCCCCGCTCGACCCCCGTGACCGTTATTCCCGAGCCAGCCCCCGCGTGACTCCGCTCCCCATTGTGCCCCCCCCGAGCCAGCCCCCCGTGACCCCGCTCCCCATTGTGCCCCCGTGACCCATTCCTCCCCCCGAGCCAGCCCCGCTCGACCCCCGTGACCGTTATTCCCGAGCCAGCCCCCCCGTGACCCCGCTCCCCATTGTGCCCCCCCCGAGCCAGCCCCCCGTGACCCCGCTCCCCATTGTGCCCCCGTGACCCATTCCTCCCCTCGAGCCAGCCCCGCTCGGCCCCCGTGACCGTTATTCCCGAGCCAGCCCCCCCGTGACCCATTCACCCGCCCCCGAGCCAGCTCCGCTCGCCCCCCGTGACCGTTATTCCCGAGCCAGCCCCCCCGTGACCCCGCTCCCCATTGTGCCCTCCCGAGCCAGCCCCCCATGACCCCGCTCCCCATTGTACCCCCGTGACCCATTTCCCCTCCCCGAGCCAGCCCCGCTCGTCCCCCGTGACCGTTATTCCTGAGCCAGCCCCCCCCGTGACTCCGCTCCCCATTGTGCCCCCATGATCCATTCGCCCCCCCGCCCAGAGCTAGCGGCGCTCGCCCCCTGTGACCGTTATTGCCGAGCCAGTCCCCCCGTAACCCCCCTCCCCATTGTGCCCCCATGACCCATTCCCCCCCCCCGAGCCAGCCCCACTCGCCCGCTATGACCGTTGTACCTGAGCCAGCCCCCCCGAGACCCTGCTCCCCATTGTACCCCCCAGAGCCAGCCCCGCTCGCCCCCCATGACCGTTATTCCCGAGTCAGCCCCCCGGTTACCCAGCCTCACATGCCTTCCCCCGCACCCTGTGACCTAGCCCCCAGCCAGCCCTTTTATACCCCAATATGATCCATCCAGCCCCCTCCCATACCTCTGAAGCATTCCTCCATCACCCCACGAAGTCTCTTCCCCCCCCCCCCAAACCAGCTCCTTGTCGATCACTCACTCAGTGCCTCCTCATCCCCTTTCTACCCCTCATCACCAAATCCTGGTTTAGCCCCCCCCCCCCCCCCGCCGGTCTTCCCTCATTGCATTCTGCCCCCATCTCCACCTCCTGCTTCCCTCTCTTTCCAGCCCCTGCCACCAATGTCTTACTGCTCTCCCCATGTCTGTTTTTGGCCATATGGGACTGACAGCGTTTCATCCTAACAGAATACACGAAAGTGTCAGTGGTTGCAAGGGCCAGGAATCCAGCTTGCTTGGTGTCTCTGTTTGCCTTTGGTAGCCAACCTGTGTGTGCGCACTGTTTGGAAATATAGGTGGTGCTGTGAACTCTTTCTACAGGAGGTGGTTGCTCTTTCGCCTGGGAAGAAAATGTTCTATAACTGTGTATTTATTATTTGCTGGCCAACACAATTTCAAAGCAGGAAAAGTTTAAACAATTTAAGATTGTTTCTTCGAGGAAGTATACAAGAGCTAGAGCTCCATTGCTGAGTAACTCTAAGGACCATGCTGGGCAAATATCCCATCTTAAATGATAAAATAAGGCTTTCTGGAAGTTCATGATTTGCAGTAGGAATGCCCTGTTGTATTTTGTGTCTTGTATGCACATAGACATAGAACATATGCATGTTCTCTGTTTACTAGCTTTATGATAATAAAACTTTGTAAATTTCATCATACAATGTGTGCACATTGTGCTTCCTTTACTCACCTAACTGAAAAGGGCTTTCGGCTTTTCAACTTTACAGCCATTTCTTCCCTTCCAGAAAAGGCTGGGATCAACCATTAGAAACTGCTTTCAGTATTAGCAGAAATGCAAATGATTTTCTAACAGGATTTGGCCTCCTAGTGGCTATCTTTGTTTTCTGTAGAACTGGTTTCACCCTTGAATCTGAATTTTATACAGCATGTTGAAACAGGCAGGAGAATGGAATTCAGTGATGCTACCTTTCCATAGCTGTCGGATGCTTAGGGGGAGGAAAGACGATATAGTTAGTAACTTGGGTCATTTTGGAGAAGGAGCTTTACTTCTGTGTTATGGAGCCAACATTATTAATTAGCAATATTGTAAGATCTCTCCTAAAATTACAGGTTCAATTCCCAAAACAGAGCAGCTGTTTATTTCTTGGTTCCTTATCAGGACAGAAATCATCCTTCCCTGACATTCTAACTTTAAATTTAACCTTTACAATTATACATAAAACAGAATATTGTTATAAAATCTTTGAGTAACCTGTATATTGCAAGACCTCTGCTGGTTCAATGTTAATACAGCAGGGAATCCTAGAATATGATACTAAATAATAATAATAATAAAAATACTCTAAAAGTAAATTGATTTATTTTAACCAGTGCCTTAGGCGTGTGGTTTTAATCTATAGGACAGATGTGACTTATTCTAATCAGGAAAAAATTCCTATAAAAATTGATTAACATGATCCTAAAAGTGCAGAGCTGTTTTAGACTGTTTGGCCAAGATTGTCAATTAAGCTGTTTAGTAGGAAGACTGTCATATAATATTGATCTGTGGGTATTACTTCACTATCTGAAGTTGGTATAAATGTATGCATTAGGGATGTAAAAGGCAGCTTGTATATAGCAGTTTCATAATCTTTTGCAGTATTACACTTATGTGGGCATAAGTCAGTACAATTCCAGAAATTATTCATGTCATTAGTATCACTTTAGAAATGACCTAATTACAGTTACATTTATTCTGCAGACGCAGGGAAATGTACTATATAAATACAGCCCTTATGAAATAAATTAATAAACTTCTCCAGGAAAATGGAACTGTATGGTACGGTATTTGTGCACCTGGGAGCTATGCAACAAACTACAGTTCTGTCGTCGCTAATGGGTATATTGCAGGTTAACTGTTGGAACAAAATGTAATATGGGGGAGTATGATAAAAAGGAGCGTGTATATAGATGCTGCATGTAAAATATGAAATATATTTCTATATATTTTTAAATTGGCAGTAGGCAACTGTTTTAATGTGACAAGATGCAATCATCATACTATCTGATAACTTTTTTGGAATGTAAGCATAAACAATGTGTTCCAGAACACCCAAATATGTTCCTGAGAATATGCAATATATATAAATATGAAGTATATGTAATTATAGCGGAGACTCACATAATGCTATAGTTAACGCTGAGTCACAAATCGCATTATATTCTTGTCTTAAATATATTCATTAAATTGGTTTATCTGCTTTCAGATGAGAAGGGCAACTCCCCCTGATCCTAGTACAGTAATCTTATGTTTGGTGCTCTGTTTGGTACTTTTGTAGTTGAATGGAGAAATCATTTGGGTTAGTTCTTCACTCTTGTTATCTGGGAACAAATAACCATAGGTAACAACGGTTGTCACAGAGTTGTTAGAAGGTAAGGTTTGTTACCATGACATATTGTAGGAATGGTGGTGGAGAGAGATTTCATGTTACAAACTGAAAGAAAAAAAAAAAGGAAAAGGTCTCACTTTGTCCTTAACCCACCGATTGACTTTTTATGTATCTATAGCATATGGGATACATGCACCTTTCACAGTCCCTGATTGTTATGGGGCAAGTTACATTTAATGGAATCTGGCTATTTCCATGTATGTGTGTGTCTTCACAATATGGAAATCTCAGATTCAGCGGTGATATAAATTGGCAGTGGAAAAACTTAATTCAGGTTTTCCTAGTTGTGGTCAATTTTCTCACCACTTCAACAATTTTAAGAAACGTTTGTCTTGAGTATAAATGTGGTACTTGGATCTCTTTTATGTATATTGTAAGAGAACTAGGAGATTAGAACAATACATAAGAAAGTGATGGAAAGAGGCCATCACTTTTGTGAGTGTGTGTGTGAATTAGATCGTTTTCTCACTGGGAAACTGGATTAAAGTGGTTGCTATGTACTAGTCCTTTAAGTAAACAAAATGCCAGTGTCATGTAAATGGGGAAAGAAAATGAAAAAGGAGAGACGACAATATGATGGAAACAATCATAGAGCTTGGAGAGTCTGTATAGTCTGGAAGACTGAGCATAGCATTAGAACTCAGGATCTCCGTATTTCTAATTCTGGTTCTGCTTTTGATTTGTGACCTTGGGCAAATTACTTAATTTCTCTGTTTCTGTTACTCAATCTGTAAAATTGGGATAATACACATTTAGCGGCACTGTAATGATGTCATGAGAATTAATGTTTGTATAGTGCTTTGTACATGTATAATGCTACTGAAATATTTTTTTTTTTTTTTCAGAGTGAAGGGGAAGGGTGGTTTATAATGTCCCCCATTGGAATGGTCTGTTAAATGAGCCTTTCTTGAAAGGAGCAATTTGTGCAGCTGTTTTAAGTGGTATACAATAAATACTTGACTTATGTTTCTCAGTGTAGTGCTGTAACATTTTGTTTCAGTTAACTTGCCTATACATTCTTCTTTGTGGTGAACATACATGAAAAATCAAAGGCAGGTCAGCTGATTGAATTAGAGGATCTGTGGAATTCCTTTAAACCCTTTCTTTAAGTGTGCCTTTTGGAAAGGTTGCTATAAACTCATACAGATATGTGATTGTTCCTAGCATTTCATTACTGTTTAAATGGGTTTAATCTAGATCAGTGGTTCTCAATCAGGGGTATGCAGAAGTCTTCCAGGGGTACATCAACTCATCTAGATATTTGCCTAGTTTTACAACAGGCTACATTAAAAGCACTAGCAGAGTCAGTACAAACTAAAATTTTGTACAGACGACTTGTATGAAATGTATGTACGTTATTTATATTTCAACTGATTTATTTTATAATTATATGGTACAAATGAGAAAGTCAGCATTTTTCAGTAATAGTGTGCTGTGACACTTGTATTTTGTGTCTGTTTTATATGTAAGTAGGTAGTTTTTAAGTAAGGTGAAGCTTGGGGTACACAAGACTAATCAGGCTCCTGAAAGAAGTACAAGTAGTCTGGAAAGGTTGAGAGCCACTGATCTAGATCACTTCCACTGATACCTGTAGGTACCTTTTAAAAACAATATTCCAAAAATATTTTTGTTTCAAAGGGATTTCTTAGGGATCTTCAGTATTTCTTGCAATCCTTATGGTCTTACTGTTGGGGTGATTCCTTATACAAAATACTGAGTCAATAGTAATGATCTGAGGCAAAGTAGGGAAGCAAAAGGCTGGCTGTACAAAGGTACAAAAATAAAGAGCCAAGTTCCAGAAATGAAATGGCTGAGTTTAAACAAAGGTGTAATTTGGATGAATGTTTTTCCTCTGGAGATGTGTTAATGAGTTCTGGGGAAGGGTGAAGCGTGGTGGGCAGAAGAAAACGTGTCCCAGTCCAGTATTTTACTTCATGTTAAAATGGCTAATGCTTGTAATTAAATTCTTTGTAGATGTCCTAGCTCAATACAATCTACATTTTGGTTCACCAGGTAACATTTTTGTTACATTAGCTCGGTGGTTTGAGCATTGGCCTGCTAAACCCAGGGTTGTGAGTTCAATCCTTGAGGGGACCATTTGGGATCTGGGGCAAAAATTGGGATTTGGTCCTGCTTTGAGCAGGGGGTTGGACTAGATGACCTCCTGAGATCCCTTCCAACCCTGATATTCTATATTCTATAACTTGTTAGTAATTTTTTTTGCCTATTGATTAGTCTAGTGCAGTGGTTCCCAAACTTTAACAATCTGCGAACCCCTTTCACAAAAATACCAGACCTCACGGACCCCCTCCTAAAAATCAATATTTCCAGGGATTTTCTCCCTTACTTCAGCATAAATGATAGAAGCAGTGATCTTGGAAATAATTTGTTTTTTTTATGACACGCTTATTACACACTGTTTATTATTATTTATCATTACATTATGAAAACGGCAACACTCTTCCAAGATTTCACTTTTGTAGCTCATATCACTTCGATTAAGCCTCCTACATGTTTCATCAAGGAGTACCAGACGTGAAACAGCATGAAGGTATTTAAGAAGCCAACTCAAATAAAGAGTGCCTCCCACAAGCATTTGGATCTTGAGCAGTCCAGGCAAACAACGCATGACTACAACAAAGCTTAAACTTGTTCTGCCAGGAAGTCATGGTCGCGGAGTTCGGACTGCCAGCCTCCGCGCCCAGAGTTCCTAGGGACAGTTCTATACGCCATTACAGAACTTTTTTCTGAGAACCCCCTGATACATTTCACAAACCCCAGTTTGGGAACCACTTGTCTAGTGACTTCTGTAGTGCCTGATTTCCTGCTGCCCACAGAGTATTTGGTGGTGGGGTAGAACCTTTGTTCTGCACAGGAAGGTTTAAGAATCCTTTACAATAGGTTTTTTGCTTGCAGCTTAAAGGACAAAACTGGAAGAAAGGGTATGATCCAAGCGGCTGAGGAGCCTGCCAATTCTTCTGTGTTTGTTACCTCAGCTAGAGGCAGGTTTGACTAGATAGGCTTCGGCTCTTTGAGTAAAATAAGCAAGGGCTGTCCCAGCCAGGGATTACTTAAGCCTCCCTCTGTTGAGCAGGGAAACAGGCTGGTTCAAAGAACTAAGTGTCAGCAAAGCAGAGGCTTCTGGGGATTCCTATCTCATTTCCTCTCCTGCCTTCCAGGAGGTCTGGCAGAAGTAAGTTGCTGTTAAGTTGGATGGAAAGAATGCATAACTGCCCAGGCATATATCATCAGCCATTGCTATCCAACCGTCTCTTTTCTTCGCTCCAGGCCATGGAGGAAAGGGTGGGAAAGCAGCTTGGATCTGAATGACCAAATAATTGGGGCACTTGGCCCAGCTCATCCTTTCAATCCACCCCTTCCTGCTGTATTTTTACCAGGAGATTATTTAGCTCCTTTATGATGTCACTCTCAAATGGGTTTCCTTTTACAGCTTCTGTTGGAAGGTTTAGCCCAGCATCTCTGGGTAAAAGAGGTTAATTTCACCAGAATGGTCACCGGACTGCTCCTTGACTTCAGACCTTGCAGGGCTGAGATTTGTAACCTTTCGGGATGTGGATTTGTGGGCAAGAGCAAGTCCTGTTATTCCTCAGAGACACAGGCCAGGAGACTAAGGAGCAGGGGGAAGACCTCTTTCTAAGAAGGAAAGTGAAACTTTAGGGTGTATGGGGTAGAAGTTTTCCAAGACAAAAGTAAATCCTCAGAGAAGTTGGAGAGCCCTATTTTTCCTTTGCAGTTGGAGTGGAAATCTAATAGGCGGAGACATAAACCAAAGAACTGCCCAGAACAGGGCAAAGCTATCTTGAATTGTCTATACTTGCTGAGGGAGAAACTAGTCATTGTTCTCCTGCCTTAGTCCCCTTTATCTGAGTCATATCAAGGGAATGAACGGGCTCCAGGGAAAATGACCAAAGGCTTGATGGCCTGATAAAACAAAGCCAGATGCTATATGGCAAACCCTCCTCCCAACAATTCTCTTCAGAAGCACTTTGCCAAAAAACTATGAGGCATACCACTCAGGAAAAGCAAGATAAAACCCATAGAAATCTAAACAGTCATAGACGGCAAGTTATATGGGCCCGTCGTTCCTGTGCTCCACCAATACTTAGGAAAGTGGGCCCGGCTCCACCAATGTTTGGGCTTACCACGCTTCAGGGGGACGCAGGTTCCAGGGCGGCCTGGGGGCACTAGTGTGGGGCGTGGCATCAGCAGCAAGTGACCCGGCCACAGCCCGCTCCACCCCGCCAGCTCCTGGTGTTGCTCAGGGGAGGGGGCGGAAGCTGGACATAGGTGGGGCGGGGGCTTGGGGGAAGGGGTGGAATGGGGGCAGGGAGGATGCAGAGTAGGGGCGGTCTGGGGCCGGGTCACTCGCTTCTGCCAGCACCAGGCCCCCTCTAACCCCCAGGCTGCCCTGGACCCTGTGTCCCCTTGAAGTGCAGGGCCCAGGGCAGTTGCCCCAGTCCGTGCTATGGATGGGATAGCTCTGTTCTGGGCATCACCAAAAATTATATAAACCTGGTGCCCATGAGTACAACGACACTTTGTCTTTTTGGGAAGAGGCCCAGTTATCAGAATTTGATCCAATGGTTCAAAAGAAGGAAGTGGAGGACAAGCTAACTGTTCCAGAATATTTGACGACACCTTTAGAAGGGCAGCAGAAATGCTGTTCCCCTGTTAATTCACCTTTGTAGAAAGTTGTCTCTGGCCAAAGAGTAGCTGCAGCAAAGGATTAAATTTGACGCTCACTTGCTCCTTTCTCCTAACTAAGGTTTGAACTTTAAAATGCACTGGACTGCTTAAATGCTATAGTGAGCACCGGCAGCTCCACTTCTCTTAAACAAGGAAAGTATTATTTTTTAAATTGTTCTAATGTAGTACAATGGGAAGTGAAACATTGTTATCCTACTAACATTAACTTGCCATGTACTGGATTTTGCTGGAGTAACTCCACTTACTGTGACTGAATTCATGACTGCATAGAATTTAACTGACTTCATATTTGTAGATATATTCAGTAAGTGCAACGTGAGAGAGTTAATCACTCACTGTGCTTTGTTAGCATCCCCTTGTGGATTCCTGGCTTTGGTGCTCTCTGTGAATAAATTCATTTATTTGTACTTCTGGCCAAAAGTACAAAGTGTGGCTAGGATTACAGGGGAGAGAGTTAAAATAGGCTCCACAAGTTTCAGCAGAAATTGTGGAATATATTCTGCAGTAGGCTTGATGTATATGTGGGTTTTCTATAAATAATATTCCAATTGAAAACACCTATAGCAAACTAATGCCTCCGATGGTTCGTATTATGGTAACCAGAAGTCCCTTAGGACAATCAGTACTCCTGACATGTAAACTAGACTATAACCTAAACCTTAAATAGCACTCATTATTCAGTTTGTGCAGGGCATTTGGCATACTATGAATATGAAATATTTTACATTCTATTTTTCATATTTATATTTTCTGCTAATTTATATTTGATTTACCAAATCAATTGTAAATGTACATGTAATGAGTCTCTATATATGTATATACCTATGTGTGTGTATATATACATAAAAACTTCAGTACATAAGAATATATTGTATATGTTCTAAAAACCAGTGGTATTTACTGGGTAATATTTTACTTAAAATATATTTTTGAATTTAGCAAGGTTTAGACTATTATTAGATATAACATAGGGAGGGGAGGAGCGGTTGGAACTGAAGCCATCAGGGATCTGAACAGGCCCACACTGGCTTGTTTTAAGTCTGTTAATTGTTTTTGTTTTCTGTTACAAACGTACTTTGAAAGACACATGATATTTAACTATAGATCTTTTTGTATATCTGACACCCTGAGAGACTCAACTGAAGGCATAACTTTATTCAAAACTAACCAGTATCTAATATGTATAAATAGACACAGTTTGTGACTTTGGGCAAATCATCTAACCTCTCTGCACCATTTTTCCTTCTTTAAAATTGAAATAACAATTCTTGCTTCAGAGGTACTGCAAGACTTTAAAGCTAAAGCATTTTAAGATCCTTAGTTGACAGACATTATATCAGTGAAAAGAGTTATTTACACTCTGTTTAGGTTTAAAATTTGACTTTCCTTAAAATTATAATCTGGAGAAGAATGTGTTCTGGAGTATATATCTTTAAAAAGAATTCTGTCTGAGTATTTTACACATCTAATTGGCTTTCAAGAGTTGAGTCGTAGTATGACTCAAGAAAATTTATTAGAGCAATTGAGGGGGAAACAAGTATCTAGCCAAACCACTGTTGCTTATGTACTGGTACTGCAAATCCAGCCTGGGAAGTAAAGTTTAACTGTTTGCCTGCAGGACTGGGTAGGGTCCTTCAGTAACACTGGTACTCAAACAAGAAAGTAAAAAAGAGAGCCAGTTTGTAACAGGGAAAATATCATTGTTTATCCATCTCCATTTGGTAAAATCGTTACAGAAGGAAATGATGCCTTTAAGAGGGTGTTTAAAAACTGGATTGTATAAAATACTTCAATACATAACATGTTTCCGAACCAGAAGAGGGATTGCGCTGTAGTGAGTTAGTTTAATCTGTTTTGACAGCATTCATTTCTGTACCTTGACAAAAGTGAAATGACTTTAAAAAAAACAAAACAAAAAGGTAACTCCACAAATAAGGGCATTCATGCTGTCTTTAGAGCCTGGGGAGATCTGTCAGTGCTCTTGCTGCTGGGCTAATTGGTTTTCTCATGTTTGTCATGTGGGTGCTTGCCCGAAGATTTAATGAAAAGCAGCCATGTATTCAGATTGCTAACCTTAGGTGATGGATTTTTGGCAACAAAGGGCCCTCCTCTCTTCTTACATGTAAATAGCATGTATGTGCACAGATCTATGTACATGAAGCTCAAGATGGGCTAAAAAAAGGAAAAAACTTGCAGGTGCTGTTCATAGAGAATCTGAACATTATCTGATATATCTTATTTCCACCCAGGGCTCAGCTTCACTTTCTATTTTGGTAAAGCTTTATTACATAATTAAATATTAAAACATTATGCAAGGTTTTAGCTTTTCATATTGAATGCTAAATCTTACATCAGGATTTATTATACATTCTCCCCCTCCCTCATTTAAATAGCTGTTTAATATTTTAGCTGAACCTCAGCTGAAGTTTAATACATTCCTACTTCTGTAAGTAGTTTTTCAACTTGCAGCATGGTCAATTGATAAGTTTAACACCAGTGAGAATACAAATATATAATTTCCCTGTACATCAAGACAGAATTCAAAGCTTTGAAGATAGTAGAGGAGTAAAGGCCAGATTTAAAACCTGTCTAGTGAAGAACATTCTAAATAGAGGAGGGGGAAATGACTTATTCTAGAAGCCGTGGATGTGCAAAGAAGAAAAAATCTGAATATTGGAATTGGGGTGGGTGGAATTCTCCCATTTAAAACCTGAAAAATTATTTAATCAAGGGCCAAGTCTCACCACATTGGCACACCCAAAGTTCCCCTTGAAGTAGGATTTGAGTGCTTGTTTACTCGTTGCTGCTATGTTGGCTTTTTTTAGTGCCTGGAGGCCCCAATCAAAACTGAAGCCCCACTCTGCCAAGGTGCTAACACAAAGTAAAAGATAATCTTTGGCCTCAAAGAGCTTTCAGTCAACAGTATTGCAATCAATTAAGTCAAAACTTGTATTTTGTGATTATTTAACAAATAAATCTGACTCACGAGCACAGTTGGAAATGTAAAATGGCTACATATTTTCTTTATATTTAAAAATAGTTTACTGGATCTATTATTTCCATAATCTTTTGTTGATAAAATAAACAATATATTTTTTTAAAATTACTATACTCATAGATTTTTTTTTTTGGTACAAACAACTAGCATACATTTGTAAATAGATGTGTGTTTACATGTACCACTTGAGATGGTTCCAGTTCTCTCTTTCCCTCACAGATAGCGAATTAGTTAAGTTTCTTCTTCGTTGGTGCCTGAGCCTTGGTACTAAAGCTGTTCTTTGCTCCTGGCACTTTCTTTCCTGAGGTCAGAATTCATTTGCGCTGTCTGAGTCACCCGTCAATAACTTCTTCAGTTGAGAGGTCCATTTCAGATTCTCTTAAGCAAAAGAATACTTATTTTAAAGTTTATGGAAATAGAGCGCAAACAACAAAATAAAAATAAAGATATTTGACGTTCCACATTCCAAACCCAAAAAGAAATAGAAATATTTTTGTGGTTGTATTTTGTTTTGACTGCTTTATGAAAGTTCTTCCTCTTTTTCCCCCCTCCAAAGCAGTTTTCCTGAAAGCTCTAGAATTTTTTTTAATTGCATTATTTAAATGCATGTTTTTATTAAGGCATTTGCAACATGTAGAGTTGTATAAACTTGACAAAATTGTTGACAGTCAATTAGTGCCACTAATGATCATTGGTTGCCATTTTCTTTAAATGATGATAATAAATTTATGCTCTTTTTAATTGGGAGCATGCACTTTACGTTCAGATTGTATGCTAAAAATACCTTATGCCTACTTCTAAATTGATTTGATTCAAGCTCCTTACTGAAGTATAAAATTTAATTTATTTTTACCTGATGTCAGTTTTCTGCTGATCATTTCACCTTAGCAATTTTATTTAGCTTGGTCTGTTAAACAGATATAATGCAGTAGTTTCTGTCATTGATCTGACTGATTACATTCAAATTACTTTGCGGATAACAGAATCATGTTATGAGCCCACTCCTGCAAGTCTTCTATGCGTGAAGCTCCCATTTATGTCTGAGCTCTCATCTTGGAGGGCTTGCAGAATCAGGGTTTTTATTTGATTTACTGAAACATAAAACTTGCTTCATTCCACACAAATTTTACTCTTCTCAAAAAGAGTAAATGAAACTTTCACATTATTTCTGTTGAAGAGGGTTTCCATTAACTTGAGGTATGTTTTAAATTTTTGGCTGATAAGAACTGGTGTTGATGCCCTGGCAGCACTCAGGCTTGAGTCCAGTGTAGACCCTCATCCTGTGTCTTGGTCCCAGATCCCCACTTTGTTGCCTTACGTACAGTAGAACCTCCTCGGGAATGGAGGTGGTTCATAACTCTGAAATGTCTGTAACTCTGAACAAAACATTATGGTGGTTCTTTCAAAAGTTTACAACTGAACATTGACTTAATACAGCTTTGAAACATTTCTATCAGACCCATGAATAAAATGCAGAAATTGGGCTTGTTTTTGGCTTAATTGGCTTGTGAGTTGCTTGTTGGCTAGTTTTTGGCTTGTAACTTGTTGATTGTTTGGCTTGTAGTTTGTTGCTTCTTTTTTCTATCTGCTCCCGGCAAGGAGGGGCAAGCAGGGGCAAAGGGCGAGCAGGGGCAAGGGTGGGAAAGAGTCAGGGATGCACAGCGGGCCCACCACAGTCCCAGACTGCAGGCTGGGGGGATCTAGTTACATAGAGTGTTGGGGTTCTTAGGGATTGGCTTGTTTTGGGCTTGTTTTAAAATGGGATTAGCTTGTTTTTTGTCTTACTGTGAAAGTCTGGGTGCCTGTTTACTGCGTGAAAGTTGGCAACTGTGTTTACTATGCAGAAGAAAAATGCTGCTTTTAACCATCTTATTTTAAATTTAACAAGCACAGAAACAGTTTCCTTACCATGTCAATTCTTTTTTTAAACTTTCCCTTTATTTTTTTTTTAGTAGTTTACATTTAACACAGTATTGTAATTGTTTTGGGTTTTTTTGTCTCTGTTGCTGCCTGATTGCATACTTCCGGTTCCAAACGAGGTCTGTGGTTGACCGGTCAGTTCGTATCTCTGGTGTTCGTAACTCTGAGGTTCTACTGTACCTCAGACCCGCTTAACCTCATCTTTTCTGTTTCCAAGGAAACAGCCCCTGTACCCTAAAATCACCAGCCAAATACAAACTGTAGTTGCATTTTAACAAGTCTCTTATTAGGCTTAAAGAATATAATGGACTCAGTTGTACAGTGTTGTACAGGTGTATCTCCACTGACTTCAGTGGTATTGCACCAATCGTGTATGCAATACTCCAGAGATACGTGGAAAGACTTCACTCCTATCTGTACTGGGTAAGATGTCTGAGTGAGTGAGTCATATATTGTATCTCATATGGTCATAAATATTGTCTATGCAGCACTCTTCTCTCTCTGTCTCCTGCATTGAGATATGTAGGAAGATTTTTAAAAAGCTGTATAGGATTCCATGCTTATATCAGTGGCTCCATATTGAACTTTAAAACTTTGCAAGTATAAGAACATTCTTTCCTGTCAGCCCTCTAAACTCAACATAGAATCTGAAAGTTGCATCTTTATGAGTAATAAAGATGTTGCCTCTGATTTATATCTGTGCAAATCCACTGGAGACAATGGGGTTTCACAGATATGATAGAAGGCAGAATGTATTTATGTATCTGGAAATGAGACGTGACATTTACCATGTACCTGTATATCTCATTCCTGAGACCACATTTTCTGCCATTTTTCCATCAAGCCAAAATTATTCTAATATTCCAAATTTTTCAGCAGCTTCCAACAACTGGAGCCCAGTGGGCCAGCTTACCTGTATTGTATTTATTGCTTTATCCTGCTTTATTATATTTAGTAGTAATGCAAGGAACCTACAGGCTTTTATCCTGTAAGATTCGGCTTTAGTAGATAGTGTGAGGCTTGAGGTCTATAACCTTTGGTATAGATAAACTTAAGTAACTCATAAGTTACAGGGAACTGAAAGTGGCATGCCAGAGGGGGAATTTTGTCCAGAATACTGACATCAGCCACCAACAGAACACAGGTGACCCCAGCACAGGACATAGCTGACACCAACATCCAGAAAGTTCTGGACAGGACCTCTGACCACAAAGCTGCCATGACAGCAAATTGACGTGTACGCTAATAGGGTAACATCATACATATACTAACCTATAGGAAACGGACAGCTTAAGGGGAGGAAATACAAATAAGGACCTCTATTGTATATGCATTGGTCATGGCAGCGTCAGCGTAACCTACTATAAAAGTAACATCCAGGGGCAGCAGGGAGGTTGGAAAGATATAGACCTTGGGAGGGGCCAGAATGATGGCCACCGGGGAAGATGAGGACGATGACGGTGATGAGAAAGATAATGGTTAAGTATGAAGGATAAGGGTGTAAGTATGGACGTCCAAATGTACTTTCTGTATTATCTCTATCTGCTTTGTTGAGTTTGTGTGTGTATAATCTTTGCTAAATTATTAATAAATCATATATCTATAGTGTGAGTGGTGCACCTGTGCACGTCGGGGTTCCCAAATTTTATAACTTTACAATAATCTTACTGGGACAAGAAGCTGTTAATCCTCAAGTTACAATTATATTTACCCAACTTTGGGTCAGGCTACACAGCCAACTTACATTTCTGTTCAGGTTTGATTTAAATTATATCCTGCTTTCCCCAAATGTGAAATTGTATCTATTGATTTATTATTTGTTTTTTATCTAGACAGTTCTTGCCTCAAGGAGCTCTCAGTTCCTCTTTTTTCCCCTTTTTTGAAGTACTAAGCGCACTGTTAAACTTCAGCGAATAATAATGAAATACGTATTTTGAATATTTTTCCTTTCAGTTTGCAGACACTTACATAAGTAACATCTTTGCTTGACCATACCTTTTAGTAGTAGATATCCAGTGGTTCAATTTATTATGAATATTTTCTTGATAATAGAGCTGACTATTTGTCTTACTAAACAGTAATAATACAGTCTTCTGGCTGGCTGTAGACAACACCCAGCTTTGGCACTATCACAGAGAAACAAAAGAATTGAACCAGTCTTCATGGAGTATATCCACTGGAGGAGATGATGGGGACTCTCTAATATAATGGAAGTACATGGTATAACATGGAATACATATTCTGTTTCAAGAATTTGTATATATGTACTACGTTCAGTGGTATTAACATCACACCATGGAACTTGTAATTTATCTCCAACTGAAATATCTGGCATCATGATAGATATATGTTAATCTGTAATAGTTCTTAGTGCGGTTGTAATTTTTTCTTTTATTCCCACCAGATCTTGATCATCTTGGACTATAATCTTCATGGCGTGAAAATCTGAAGATAATCCGGAGTAAAAGATTGGTTTATTTAAAGTGACTATTGTATCAAAATGGTTGGAAAACTCAAACAAAACTTGTTATTGGCATGTCTGGTGATCAGCTCAGTGACAGTGTTTTATTTGGGGCAACATGCTATGGAATGTCACCACAGAATAGAAGAACGCAGCCAGCCAGTGAGGATGGAAAGTGGGAGAACCACAATAAGAACTGTCTTTAACTTAAAAGCAAATAAAACCTTTGCTTACAATAAAGACATGCCTTTAATATTTATTGGAGGGGTGCCTCGGAGTGGCACTACACTAATGCGTGCAATGCTAGATGCTCACCCAGATATCCGCTGTGGAGAAGAGACTAGGGTAATCCCTCGAATTCTGGCAGTTAAGCAGATGTGGGCCAGATCAAGTAAAGAGAAAATCAGACTGGATGAAGCTGGGGTGACAGATGAAGTTCTGGACTCAGCCATGCAAGCCTTTTTATTGGAAATCATTGTTAAACATGGGGAACCTGCTCCCTATTTGTGTAATAAAGATCCTTTTGCTCTGAAGTCCTTAACTTATCTTGCCAGAATTTTCCCCAATGCCAAATTTCTTCTAATGGTACGGGATGGTCGTGCATCGGTGCATTCCATGATATCTAGAAAAGTCACCATAGCTGGGTTTGACCTTAACAGCTACAGGGACTGTTTGACCAAGTGGAATCGTGCCATAGAGACTATGTATAACCAGTGTATGGAGGTTGGTTTTGAAAGATGCATGCTGGTACACTATGAACAACTTGTATTACATCCTGAAAGGTGGATGAGAACTCTATTAAAGTTTCTCCACATTCCATGGAACCAAGCAGTGCTACACCATGAGGAAATGATTGGGAAAGCAGGTGGTGTCTCTCTTTCAAAGTGAGTACAAGTGTTTCTTGGTGTCTTGTATCGATCTAAACTTCACTGTTTAGACATGGCTTGCATTTTGATGCCAAGTATAATTACAGGTTATTGTAGAAATACAAGTGCTGACAAGTCTCAGCAGTAGTGTATTTTCTTTAATCACTTTTCACTATGGCCGTTTTAATATTCCTGTAGATGAAGACCAGAATACGCTGCAGCAAGTTGGACCTAAATTCTGCAACAAAGCTCTGTGTCACCAGAGTGGCTGACATGAAATTTTGCAGCAGCTTCATTTGGATTGAAGGGTTTTACTGGATTACGTAGGAAATGAAATAACCCGTACAATAGTCCTTTTTTAGTCTTTTAATTTTGACGTTAAATTCAATTTTTTTCATTGTCCTCAAAGTGTTGTGTGCTGCAGATTTTTATATTGAAAATGCATACTTACCTTGTAGAAGATATCAAGGAAAGTTGTAGGATTTTGCTCTGGGTAAGGGGCAGTTTGGGCTTTTGACCCCCCAATAAGGTGTAGGAAGTTGTTTGGGATTGTGAGATGAGCATGCTGGATGTTTCTTCTAAAGGTCCCATCACCACTACAAGTACAATCATGTTTTTTCTAACCAGTTGGTGACTTGACTTGCTAAAACAAACACAGAGTAGTTTGCACAGCAGCATCATTGTGTCATAGCTGTAGCTAACTGTATATTTGCACCTGCCATATTGCCTAACCATGTTTGTATTAATGCATTCTGGGAAAATGTAGGCAGCTACCCTGTTATGCTATACCTCAGCAAGGAATATAGGGTACCTGGAAAATGCACACAGAGTGGAACCAGTGCATGTAGGTCACTACGCTCTGGAATATCTTCCTTCCAGCTCCCTGTGCAGTAAGTAGGCCTGGCTACACTGGATTACTTAGGTACAGTTATGGGGGTCCCATCTCCACTATAAAATGTGCTGAACTGTTCACAAGAAGCTATTGTGACAGCCTAGGCCTCTGGCAGTAGCAAAACACACTACAAGATGCCACATTTGCTACTAGAGTATTTATCATAGTTAATGTGAACACAAACCATGTATAGAGCAAAGAAAGCATTAACTGGTTACAAACTCAGTCAAGAATTATGTGGACAGGCTGAAATGATCAGCAAGGAAATAGTTAGCAATGGATTACAGCTAAATTATTTAGATTTCAGAATTCATCTCCTCGGATGACTGAAGCAGTTCACATCTCAGAGTTTTTGTTAAGGCTATCTGCAGTTTGGGAAGATTATGTATCAGTTTATATTTCACTTTCTTAATTTTAAATATTTGGATAAAAGCTGATGATGAGCTATGATTACTTAGGTATGAAATCCATTTTTGCATCGGATTAAAGATAATGCCTATCTTATTGACAGTATATACATTTTTTAAGAGATTAGTTATATCTAGGGTTCAATCTTAAATGGTTTAGTAATTCCTCAGGAAGCTGAGTCCTAATGTAGAGTGTCTCAAAGAGTTTGTCTACATTAGAGGAGTTTTTTTAACCTCAGATTCATGGATTCTAAATCAGCTTGAGTTTGCTACCACAATCTAATGTGGAAACTCCACAAATGTGTGTGGAGTGTCTGCACTAGCCTCTACAGACAGAATGGATACCTCACATTAATTAGCAATCTATCAATTAACTTGAGGTTAAAAGCCTCTCATGTAGACAAACACAAAGGGAAAGCTGACCTGCTTTATTTGGCATGGCATTATTTTGTAAGTAGTTTTGGTTCAGGTACTGGTTAGTATATTGTCAATGCAAGAAGAGTTCTGAAGATATATCTGCCAAGAATATAATCTTTCAGGAAATTTGAGGAACTGTTGTTTCAGTGAAGAAGGATCCAGAATTGGCATACTTTTTCTTTTGGCACAGCCTTCTGAGAGGGTTAGTATTTTGAATATAAGAAACCTGTTGTAGACCAATCTTTTACTAGTTGTCTTTCATGCACACTTTGCATTTGACTTCCTGAGTAGAGCTGGGTGAAGTATCCGGGTTTTGATATTCTTGAGGGAGCTTAAACGATTTAGTCTTTCCTATGATGTCTAACTTACTCTTCACCGACCAGCTCTTTTGGTGTGTCTACCCATATGTGTAGCTGGAGTTTGAGAGAAGTGGAAACTCATTATTCATAATACAGAAAAGTCTTTTTTCTTTCCCCCTCCCCTCCTCTTCCTAAACACAGTTCTTTCAGTATGTGAATCATGTCTTTTTTGCTTTCCTGATTTTGCAAAGCTTTTACCGTATTATGTCATCTCTGTTGGACTGCCAGAGGGACTCTGGTTGCTTTTTATATTAATTAAAAAGTGATGTCCTAGCTGTGGGATGTGCCCAGTTAAATTTCTTGGCCACAGTGTGTAACTGCCTGTCTGTGCTCAGGTACTCTTGCAGTAGAAGAAAGAAAGAAGGAAGCTCCTCTCATAGTGAGTAGGGTCACTACTTTTTTCAGTTGATTCAAATAAACTAGTAAGATTAACTGAACAGTGGAGAGGATAAATGCTAACCCTAAACAGTTGGGTAAGCCAACAGGCAAAATCCTCTCATTTACACTGATGAATCCTTCAAAAACCTAAAGCAAAGTGATTTTATATTAAAAATTGGAAACCAGCTATTAATGCCTACTTGTTAGATCCGTAAGCCAGTATTTAGTACAGAGTGGGTTTTAAAGACTTTATATTGATTTCTGGCATCCCCAGTAAAATATCAGGCTACTGATGCTGCTGCAGTGGAAGTGGTTGCCTTTGTGGCAAGGGAAGATTTAATGCAAAGAAACTCACTCTTCTGTGCCACTGTCCATACGTTTGATTGTCATCATTAATGAACATTTTATATTGTGGTAGTGTCTGAGGTCCAGTTTGCTTGTGGTCTTTATTGTGCTAAGTGCTGTACAGACATAATCAATGACAGCCGGTGGCCCAAATTGCTTACGGTCTAAAAGGTTGGATAATATTTTTTAAAATATAAGAGTAGAGATATTTTGACATGAACCCTTTTATTTATTAAAAAGGGTTATCATGTTGATTGGAAAGATGGGTATACAAGTTTGCAAAAGCCCCATTGGTCTGAGGAATAAGCTAGATATGGAAAGTGGCAATGGGATGTTTTGGGGAACAGGCCATAAAAAAATGCAATGGTAAACTTACACTACCATTGAACTAATGGTTTGAGTCACTGGCATGTGGATTGCATAGGTACTCTTTGCAGATGCCTTCAGGATTAAGTGGCTGATGGAGACCAGTGGTCCATAAAATGGAAGATAATGAACTGGGAAGTCCTCCTCACATAATATACAGTTGGTTCAGAAACAAGGATTGGAAAAGATGAGATTGGTATCTAAGTGCCTCATAAGTATTTAGAAATAGAAAATAGACAGCTTTCTAATGAGTCCCTGCTTATGTTGGAACCTTGGGAAGCAATTGGATTTTTCAGGCCCACCTCTGTTTGTTCTGATGTACTGTAATGACTTTGAGTCAACAGTAACTTGCCTGAGTCACAAAAACTAACAAACCATTAGAACACTCGTGTCTTCAAGGGTGTTAATCTCCACAGTGTTAATTTTACTCTAAAGGTAGTCATTGTATTTTCTGATGGAATAATAATTTTTAAACTGGACACTCCTAAAAATGTGGGAGGATCCAAACCAGCTTTATGTGCAATATCACTTCAGTGTACTGTGCAGGGATTGATTACTTCTTATTAATGTAAGGATTCTGACTTCTCTATCTCCCTTGCACTGATTTATTTAAAAAAAAAGGGGGGGGGGGCTCCAGTGTGGTTTTTATTGCTAGTTTTGTTTTTGGGAGTAGTACTATGTCTCTTAACCCTGTTTCTTATGAAGTATTTATACTTTATTACTTGATTACCTGTTCTGTTCATTCCCTCTGGGGCACCTGGGATTGGCTGCTGTCGGAAGACAGCATACTGGGCTAGATGGACCTTTGGTCTGACCCAGTTTGGCCGTTCTTATGTACGAACATTTATTGAGCATTTGCTCAGAGGTGTAGTTAATGCAAACATTTAATGTGTAACTTCCAAACATTTGCATGGGTGTTCTCCTGACTCAGACCTCTCCACAAGGGATTGTGAATTGTGTACATATTTGTAATAGAGTGAGCGGGTGCAGATGTCAAAATGCTGCCAGAACACAAAAGTAGACTGCCACCTGTGACTTCTCCTGAAGTAATAAACCCCACCTAGTCTTTCGGGCAATGGCAGGATGGGACCAGTTCCCCAGCTCCCTGTAGCTAATCACTAATTCTTCAGATAGCTTCCCTCTCTACTAGATCACCAGTTCCAAATAAAATATTAAATTATTTTAATGTATAAAATACAATTTAAAAACCCTGGATCCCTGACCAAGCAGTCTACAATATCAAACTCCAAACAGTTTATTGGTCAATGTTTTTCCCCAAAACTAAATTATCAGTCTTATCTGATGTGATATTTGATCCCATTTACTCATGTCATTGGTTGTGCCATTTCAAGGTAGTTGAAACAATAAACACATAATAAGTAGTACTGATAAGTTAATCTGTGTCCTGTTCACTTAAATAAAGTAAAACAAATCAATACAGTTCTATTGGCCATTTTCAATTGTATTTAGTTTTATGGGCTTTTTTCCTGTACACTGAAATGCTGAGTACAATAAATTGTGATCTTTCCCTTGGCATATCTTCCAGTGTAATTGTTGTAGTATAACAGCTTTCTCAAGTGTTCGATTTCATTCAATATTAACATTACCTACTATCTCTCATTTTATCTTTTTTTAGTCAATGCAGTGATGTAAATATAGGGCAAGTGTTCTCTGTAGCAGCTATCATCAAGGGTAGTGACTTTGGGAAATGTGCAGACCATTGTGGATGGCTTTAATGCACTGGGGTTCCCTAACTGCGGTGGGGTGATAGATGGAACGCATATCCCTATCTTGGCCCCGGAACACTGGGGCGGCCAGTACATAAACCGCAAGGGGTACTTTTCCATGGTGCTGGTGTTGGTACGTAGGTGGCATAACTGAGATTATCCTTCTATTCTGTATAAGGAGGGAGTTTCTGATCCTTCACAGAATTAGGCCATATGCACAAATGGAACCCCATTCTTACTTCAGTTCTGCCATATATTTCAAACTATTGTCTGGTAATGCTCTAGAATATAGTAGTTTCCTTATTGATTCTGTTGTGTCAGTAAATATGTTTGTGCCTTTTCTCCTTTGTCTTATCTTCTAGCTATTATTTAACAGCCCCATTATCTTATTCATAAAGCATCACATCCAGTAATGACTAACCATCTGTTCCTTAAAAAATGACCAATGGCTTATGTTAGTAGTGAACAAACCGATCAAACGTCAATATCTTTGTGCATTGATTGGTCTTTTACTGGTATATTTTCTTGGCCAGAAGAACACAGATGGAACTGGTAACGTGGTCTTGATTATTACAAAGGCGTTCATATAGGCTCTTTAACAGTTGTTTCCCTCATAAGTCAAAGTTAGTAAGTATGTCATGGTTTGATTTACTTTTGTATTACAACATTGTGTTAAGTACTGTTAAAACTTTTTCGCTTGTCAGGATATTTGACAGTATGTACTACTGCACCAAAATTGAGTGCATGGTGGGTTGTAAATTGTCAGCAATCAACTTTTGTTCCACTTAAGAACTGGCTCAAAACCAAATTATTAGTATTAGATAATAATTCTGGAATTATAACTGAATTGCAAAATCTTGCAGACTCTATCTCCTTATCCTAAACCTTCTGATTGAGTTGGAGTAAATCAGTGCATCGCTGCCTGTATATCAGCAAATTATGTTTACTGTTGTGACCTTTGGATTTTAGGTTTCCATTTCATTTTGTTACTTCGCTAACATTGCTGCTTAATTGTGGGATCCAAAAAGCTTCCTTTTATCAGCAGAAATATGGGACTAACATGAGCTTTGAATTGGGAGGGAGGTTCCTAATCTGCAGAAAGGAGAACGAGGAGGTACAGAGCACTCATGCACCCTCGATGCCATTATTCAAGACTCCAGTTGCACATGAATGAGGCACATGGATATCTGCAGTGCAGTGTACACCCACATCATCTTAAAGAACCAGTTACTGAAGGATAAGTAAGAGTTCTGTATTGAAGGAGACTATGGCATTGTCTACATCGTGCGGGAGTGTGCGCCAGTGGGGCTCTTCCTGCTAGAGCAGGCTTTCTTCGGGTGCACGGAGAGACTGCTCAGAAGCTGATGTAGCCTCCTCATTGATGTTGTGACTTCCTCTTTCTCAGGTGATCAGTCTTGGAGTTCTGGAGCTTCAGTCTTCCCTTAGGGGGTTTTTCAACCTGAAAGGCAAACCTTCTTGCCCATATCCTTGATTTGTATAGCTTGTGAACTTTGCTTACTGAGCCTTGTAGCATCTCCTCCAAGATCTTTGGAAAAGTCAAGTGCAAGGCCTACCAAGGAGCCATGTAACCATGTCCAATCAGGTTAGAATTAAGTCCTTTTTAGCTAGTTGTCAATTCCAGAAAAGTCCCATTTAAAGAAAGTATTTGGGGTTTTACATACCACAGAGACTGAAAGTCCATGATATCTCCATTCTGTGTCTCATCCCCTCAAAAATCAGAATTTGGACATAAAACCTCTTTGAGGAAGAGGGTGCATTTTGGGTGAAAAATCTGATGATGACACATCACTACTTTACAGAAAGTTCAATTAGCAATTATTCACCCAGCAAAAAAATAGGAAATAAATTGGAACTTACGACAAATTTACAGTAATCTTCCTGTTTATAGAACTAGGCTACGAGTGACATAGGTTATCTCCTGAAACTTTCACCATGATAGAGGGAGCTTACTTTAAAACGTCTGAAGATGAAACTCATTTAAGATTTTCAGTTTTATATAGAGCCTGTATTCTCATGAAGGCTGTTTCTCTCACACAGATATATTGGTCACTTTCAGATAAGTGGTTTGCAGAATCCTGAGGCAAGGACGTTCTGCCTTCACGTTCTTTTCCTTTCCTAGTTTTTGGCTGAGTTCCATCCTGCATGCTCCGCTCTACTAGTGGTAACTCGGGATACGAGACGCATCTGATGAATATTCTGACTTTTTGTTTTGGTTCCACTGCCGCCTTGAATGGGCAGTGATTATGGGTGTCTTCGTCTGCATTTGCTTAATAATCTTCATCTTCATTCTTCAGTTTCTTATGCTGATGCTGCTGGAGCCTCATTATTATTAAGAGAACAGGAATAGCAATTTTATTTCAGTTTGGCTTCTGTCTAAGTAAGGCCTTTAAAGATGTATATTGCAGGATTTGTAGTAGCACAAAACATTCTGCGGTTTGAAGTGTAATAGCCAGCATGGCTGTTGAAGGAATGTATTGTAGTATGTAGCAGTCTAGCCATAAGGAGTATTGTTAATATATCCCTGGCATTTGCCACCTAACTGAAAGCAGCTGTGGTGACCACAAATGCAAAGAAATGCCATTCCTTTTTCAATGAGGATTTGGCAATGGTTTTTTTAAACAAATATTTTTTAGGTTATTGTGAAAATAGCTGAGTAGGCAGAAATAGTACTGGAATATTCTTTTTTTGCAGATCAATTTTTTTTCTTTGCTGCTGCCAAGCAGAGACAGAAGTGCTTGTGGTTAGCTCTGCATTACATGCTGTCAGCTGTTTCACTATCTCAACTATTACTGCACTTTTCAAGTAGCACCTGGAACTGCTATTGTGTGTGTGTGTTTCTCATCTCCCTCCCTCATTTTCATGACTTCCTGCTCAGATGCTCTAGACTAAGGTTCTTTTCCTGGTCTTGTCCTTTTTTTCCTGTGTTAAATATTTTTCTGTGGAGACGTGATTTACTTAAGCAAAAACAAATTTGGTACAGTATTTTCTGGGAATTAATGATTGCCTGGGAGGAGCTAATGTGCTTCTAGCATTAACCCAAGGCAGTTGTTAACTGCCAGGAAATGTCCTGTGCTGATGTTGTTGTGGTAAGCGATGAAAAAGGCAAGGGGCAGGACGTGGATTTTTTTCTTTAAAGTTTGAAGTGCTGTTTGTCATGTGCAGGGCATTCAGTAAGTGCCCTGTATGTTACTTATATTACAATAGCCCTCTGGGGCCTGATCTCTGATTGGGGTTCCATCATGGTTCTGTACAAACAATTATTAGCCAATCCGATTTACATAGATCTTATTGCAACACTTCTTGTTGTGTAGAATCAGAGTGCAAACACAAGTGCAATCTTTGCTAATTTTGAGAGGGGCATTTCAGTTTTGATCTGTTGTGTTTTTTTCGCTCTGTGAGTCTTTGAATGTCTGAGAATCTTCAAAAGTGTAACGCTGGTAAGAGTTGACTTCAGTGGTTGTGCTCATCTTTTGGGTACTGTCCCATCTCTGCAGACTTCTTTTGATGTCATGACGCTTTGTGCTATATTCGCTTTGCCATCTCAGTCCTCCTAAAATCCAATTCTAATGATTCTCTAAGGATATGTCTACAGTACAAAATTATTTCAAAATTATTCTATTCGAATTTTCGGAAGCTATTTTATACATTCCGTCTTCTGTGTCCCCACTAAAGCACGTGAATTCGGCAGATTGCGTCCACAGTACCAAGGCTAGCGTCGAATGTCGGAGCGGGGCACTGTGGGTAGCTATCCCACAGTTCCCGCAGTCCCCGCTGCCCATTGGAATTCTGGGTTAAGCTCCCAGTGCATGATGGGGCAAAAACATTCTCGCAGGTGTTTCTGGGTGTGTGTCGTCATAAAGCTACGGCAGACAATCGTTTCGCGCCTTTTTGGCATGCAGACGCCATACTGCTTTCAGCAGACGGTGCGCCGCTGCTCTCCATGAATCCACCTCTCCAACTCAACTGTGCTTGGCAATCGTGAACCGAGCAGCACAGCTTCTGCCGCCAACTCTGCTCTCCCGCTATTGCCATGCTTCCGAGCTTCTCCATGTTGTCTGTCCTGGGCTCCCACCTCCGTGAAAGCCACAGAAGACAACCATTTTCTGCCGTTGTTCTGCTACCATGAACCGAACAGCACAGCTTCCGTTGCCACTCTGATCTCCTCCTACATTTTGCGCCCTTTTTCCAGGATTACCCGTGTAGGCGCCATAGCCATGGAGCCCGATCAGATCTCCGCTACAGTTTTGACCATTGTAAATACCTTGCGCATTATCCAGCAGTATGTGCAGTACCTGCAAAACTGGGCGAGGAAGCGACAACAGCATGATTACTATACCGACGAGGACATGAACACAAACGTTCCTAGAAGCACAACATGTGGCGATTGGGAGATGGTGGTGCTGTTGGGCCAGGTTCATGCTGTGGAACGCCGATTCTGGGCCCGGGAAACAAGCACAGACTGGTGGGACCGTGTAGTGTTGCAGGTAAGGGGTGATTCCAAGTGGCTGAGAAACTTTCGTATGTGTAGGGCCACTTTCATGGAACTTTGTGACTTGCTGTCCCCTGCCCTGAAGCGCAAAGACACCAAAATGAGAGCAGCCCTCACAGTTGAGAAGCGAGTGGCCGTAGCCCTGTGGAAGCTTGCAATGCCCGACAGCTACTGGTCAGTTGGGAATCAGTTTGGAGTGGGAAAATCTACTGTGGGGGCTGCTGTGCTGCAAGTAGCCAACACAATCATTGACCAGCTGCTATCAAGGGTAGTGACTTCGGGAATGTGCAGACCATTGTGGATGGCTTTAATGCGCTGGGGTTCCCTAACTGTGGTGGGGCGATAGATGGAACGCATATCCCTATCTTGGCCCCGGAACACTGGGGCGGCCAGTACATAAACCGCAAGGGGTACTTTTCCATGGTGCTGCAAGCACTGGTGGATCACAAGGGACGTTTCACTGACATGAATGTGGGATGGCCGGGAAAGGTGCATGCCGCTCGCATTTTCAGGAACTCTGGTCTGTTTGAACAGCTGCAGGAAGGGACTTACTTCCCAGACCAGAAAATTACTGTTGGGGATGTTGAAATGCCTATAGTTATCCTCGGGGACCCAGCCTACCCCTTAATGCCATGGCTTATGAAGCCGTACACAGGCACCCTGGACAGTAGTAAGGAGCAGTTCAACTATAGGCTGAGCACGTGCAGAATGCTGGTAGAATGTGAGTTTGGACGTTTGAAAGTGCGCTGGCGCAGTTTACTGACTCGGTTAGATCTCAGCACAACCAATATTCCAATTGTAATTACTGCTTGTTGTGTGCTCCACAATATCTGTGAGAATAAGGGGGAGATGTCTGTGGCGGGGTGGGAGGTTGAGGCAACTTGCCTGGCGGCCAGTTTCGCACAGCCAGACACTAGGGCGATTAGAAGAGTGCAGCAGGGCGCGCTGCACATCAGAAAAGATTTGAAAGCCAGTTTCATGACTGGCCAGGGTACGGTGTGAGAGTTGTTTGTTTCTCTTAAAGTTACCCACCCCATATATATATAATATGAAAGGAAATAAAGTCACAATTGTTTAAAAACCGTTCTTTATTATTTGTTGCACAAAACATTGAGAGAAATCAGAAGCTAGATGGGGGTGGGGGTTGGGTTAGGGCGGTGGAAGAGTGGGGAAGGACAAGTCCAGAAACCAAATCAAAATTTAGGATATGCCAGCTTTCTGCTGCTTGTGCAATCCTCTGGGGTTGACTGTGTGGGTTCCCGTAGCCTCCCCCGTCGTGTTTTTGGGCATCTGGGTGAGGAGGCTATGGAACTTGGGGAGGAGGGAGGGCGGTTATTTAGGGGCTGCAGCAGCAGTCTGTGGTCTTGCTGCCTTTCCCGCATTAGATCCACCATACAGCGGAGCATGTCAGTTTGCTCCCCGATGAGCTTGACCATAGCATCCTGCCTGCTCTCATCGTGTGCGTCCCTCCTCTCTTCGTATTCATGTAATGCTTTACGCGACTCCGCAATTGTTTGCCTCCATGCATTCAGCTGGGCCCTATCAATGCGGGAGGACCGCATGAGCTCGGCAAACATGTCATCCCGAGTTCATTTTTTCTGCCTTCTAATCTGGACCCGCTTCTGGGACCGAGTAGATAGGGGCCGCATTGAAACATTTGCACCTGCTGCAGGAGGAGAAAAAGGGAGGGTAGTATTTTAAAAGATACATTTTAGAGAACAAAGGGGACACTGTTTCTCAGTGAAACAGGCAATTCATAGTACACAGCACATATTCTTTCTGTACAAGGTCTCATTTTGCCTCCTATACTGAAGTGCCTGCCACTTTGGTGTGAGTAAGCCATCACATGCAACCAGGCAACAGAATTCAGCTTGCAGGCAGCCTGCGGGCTCTCTGGGATGATCGCTTCACACAACCCGCCCCGCCCCGCCCCGCCCCCCCCCCCCCACACACTGCGGGGCTCTGATGAGCCTCTGAGCAGGGATGAGCCCTTTAAACTAAACGCAAACAGCCCAGCGCGGCTGGGTTTTCCTCCACCCCCCACCGCGTGGCTCCGATCAAGCTCTCGCTCACCAGAAGTGCCTTCTCCAGGGTCATGGCCCGGGAGCATACTTTGGGAGTAGGGGGAGTCTGTTGGCTCCAGTGTTAAGAATAGTTCCTGGCTAGGGGGGAAAACAAATTCCCCACTTGCCGCCTATGCACTGTCCTCCTTCTCCTCCTCCTCCTCCAAAAACTCATCCTCCTCGCTCCGTGCTACTCCCCCCTTGCAGGTGTCAACGGACAATGGTGGGGTAGTGGTGTCTTCACCCCCCCATAATTGCATGCAGCTCACGGTAGAAGCGGCATGTATGGGGCTGTGACCCAGAGCACCCGTTTGCCTCCCTGGCTTTTTGGTATGCTTGCCTGAGCTCCTTGATTTTTGTACGACACTGTTCTGTGTCCCTGGAGTAGCCTCTTTCCGTCATGGCCCTGGAGACTTTAAGATACGTATTTGTGTTCCTTTTTTTGGAACGTAGTTCTGCCATAACAGATTTGTCTCCCCAACATGCAATGAGATCCAGTACCTCCCATTCGGACCATGCTGGAGCTTGTCTGCGAATCCGGGACTGCGTGGGCGCCTGTGATGGTGGACTCTGCATGGTTACCTGTGATGGTGTACTATGCTGATGGTCACTTGTGCTGATGGTGACCAAACAGGAAATTCAAAAGTTCCCAGGGCTTTCACTGCCTACCTGGCTAGTGCATCGGAGTTCAGAGTGTTGTCCAGAGTGGTCACAAGGGAGCATTCTGGGATAGCTCCCGGAGGCCAATATCGTCGAATTGCATCCACAGTACCTGTAACCTGGAACTGTGATCTCGATTTTAGCACTACTCCACTTGCTGAGATGGAGTACAGAAATCGGAGTAAAGAGCCCTTTAAATCGAAAAAACTGGTTTGGTCGTGTGGACGGAACCAGTTTTATTTCGAGGTAACTCGGCTAATTCTGAAATAACTGCGTACTGTAGTCCAGGCCTAAGTGGGAAACTCATGTACACTCCATTTAAAACTGCAGCACGGTAGAGAAGGACCAAAACCAACCTGTTTCTCACTGGTATCCCTTTGTGATGACTTACTTCAAAACTAGAAGGGATTCTCACAGCTTCCACTTAAATAAATAGACATTCATTAGTTTTCACTGTAATCTGTGGGAGTGCTTGGTGTTCAGCATCACTGAAAATGAAACTACTTATTTGGTTGCTTGAGTGTGAATTTAGTGGTCTCGTTTTTAGGCATGTGCTTTTGAAAACTTTGACCTTGGACTCCAGAAAATTGGAAATTTTAATAGCATACTTCTCCAAACCAGACATCCTCAAAGTCAACTAGCTGCTTATGAATCAGTAATTATAATCATTACCTATGAGGCAAAAACTGTTCAGTCTCTTCTCACAATTATCAGGTTAATTAGATACGCTCATTATTGTTGTAAAGTGACTCAAGTCAATGAAGTTATGGCACTTTGGCCCCCTATCCTGAAGCTACAGGGACTATTCGATCAAATTTCCCTTTATTTTTCTCAAGAGATATCTGCTGTCTTAATTCTGAGTCAGTTACCAATTGCTGAGTCTTACCTGGAATCTCCATGCTTCATTAACTTGCATTGTTTCCTGTTTGTTCTAGTAGGGAGGAGTCTTTTTAATAAAGCAAGAGTTTGGCTACTGTTCTTGTGTTTTGGTTTTTAAATGTAGACTAGAACTTGGTTTTATAGCCTATGCGATGATCGTGGGCAAATCCCTTTGCCTCTTTGTGCCTCAGTTTCCCTACCTGTAAAGTGGGGAGGATGATAATTACTGTCTTTGTAAAGTGCTTTGAGATCTACTGAAGAAAACTTCTGTAACAAGAGCTAGGTATTAGAGCCTAGGTAGAGCCTTTTGTGCTTAAAATGCTTTACATCAGTAAGTTAGGTACAGGTAGTGCATTGACTGTAGGCAGACATGACAGCTATGTATTTAGCAATAGTTCCCCTACATGTTTAGCTATTCAGTTGGAATTGCAGTTGTATGATGACATACCACGTGGTATTACTTATGGTACAGGAGTTAAATATCCCCCGAGGGACTTTTTGTGGAAAGGTTTTGATTTTAACCTGTTTTCACAGAAAAAAGATGAATACTAACATCTAAGGAGCTGTGTACTTTTCTAATTAGGAAGAAAGTTTGGAAAAATGAATCAAAGTAGTTTACTTCATGGTAGAGCCTAGAACTATTCAGTCTGTGCTGTGGACCATATATTAAATAGCTGGGAGTCAACATTTTATTAGCACATAGTGTGTCAATTTTCCTAAACCCATAATAAAAAGCTGAGTTGTACATGATATTATCCAAGGAAGAAGTGACCATAGAAAAGAGTGGGTAACATGGGATTTTTAAAAAATCCTTCTGAGTCCTACTTATGGTCCAGGAGAAATGATAAACAACAAACCCTGATTTTCCCTGTTTTCTTGCTGTCCCTGTGTATGCATGGACCAATGCCTTATCTCTTAACAGCTTTATGTAAACATGCAATTATAAAGAGACCTAAAGATCTCAATGCCAATTACACAGTAAACAGTGGTTGGGTGAAAAATAGTAGCTACTTCTTTTTCTTTTTGCAGAGTTGAAAGATCTACAGATCAAGTAATCAAACCAGTCAATGTGGAAGCTTTGTCCAAATGGGTTGGAAAAATACCTTCAGATGTTCTACAAGACATGCCAGTGATAGCGCCGATGTTAGCAAAACTTGGCTACGACCCATATGCCAATCCACCAAATTATGGAAAGCCAGATCAAAAAGTTCTTGAAAACACACGAAGGGTAATGTATTTTTGTATATGAAATCTAGTTGGCTAAAAGTGCATCTTTCATTATGAAAGAAATGTTGAGGAGATTTTGTTTTAACGTGGACTATAAAACAGTAATTTATTGCTTTCCTAACTGCAACTTTTTAAAGAGCTTTTGGAGGAGATTTTCATAGGCACTATGAACAGTTAGGCCTCCAACTCCCATTGACTTTCAATGTGATTTGGGTGCCTAACAGCCCATTATGCCTTTGAAAATGACTCCTTTCATTGCTGCCTCCAACATACTGGCATGCATGGAGTTGTTAAAGAGCTTCAATGCTGAGTATTATAGGAAAGTGTATAAGACTATGAAATTTACCATTGCAGATCAGACCATTACTTCTGCCTCCCAATGGTTTTAGAGAAAGTGAATCACTCTCCCACATCCCATGATGCACTAGCTAACTGAGTATACTTAAGGGAAGAAGGAAAATCCTTCCTGAGCTCCTCCGTGACTCATCTGCAAAGCAGGAGAATGAAAGACTCGTGCTTTAGGTTGCTCAGATATAAATATTTCTAGCTCCTCTTTAAAGCTCAAACTACAGAGATTTTTTTAAAACTCTCTTGTTTTTCATTAACCATTTGTTTCTGTACTATGGGAATCTATTGCTCTGTCAAGCTTGGAATTGCTTTGTATCTTTTCTTTTGCATTTTCCAAATCTTAGAAGCAGGAAAAAAGTTTCTTTTCTCCTTTTTCCTGTTGGCACTTTATAGTTTTGTGGGATGAAGTGTAAAATGAAGATGCTCCCAAGACTCTCCAAGCTCAGTGGCAGAGATTTCCTTAGGCTCTCTCTCTGAGGGCCGTTTTTCCTCAGGACTATTAGCCAACTTTTCCCTTTCGCTCCAGTTTGATCTGACTGGCAAGGGGTGGGGCTTTGGGGAAACACTTGAAGAAAGGCTTTGGATTTCCCTAGTGTAACAGTAGATTCCCAGTTGATTCACTGGTTGAGTAGGGTCCTGTTTACAACATTAAGGGACTCATAGAATCATAGAAATGTAGGTCTGGAAAGGACCTCGAGGTCATCAAGTCCAGGTCACGGCACTGAGGCAGGACCAAGTAAACCTAGACCGTTCCTGAAGGGTGTTCATCCAACCTGTTCTTAAAAACCTTCAATGATGGGATTCCACAACCTTCCTTGAAAGCTTCTTCCAAAGCTTACTTATAGATAGAAAGGTTTTTTCCTAGTAGCTATCCTAAATCTCTCTTGCTGCAGATTAAGCCCATTACTTCTTGTCCTATCTTCAGTGCATGTGGAGAACAATTGATCTCAGTCCTCTTTATAACTTTGATTCCTGTGTTTGGTTTCACATTTTCCTCATGTAATTTCAACTCATCTTCTATATCATCACTTGGGAGTCTTCTCTTCAGCAGATACTTGTCTGTTGGCCATATTCTCTGCTCCTCCTGTTCCAGTACCATGGCAAACAGGAAACTCAGGTTGACAGTTGGAGAAGACGTGGGCAGGCCCCCGAAACTGGCATGATGGTTGGCTCCTGTTGCTACGGTTAAAACTGATCCTATGTGCTTTGTTTAGCCTGATGTGCGTGTCCCTACATTCACTTATGTGTCTTCGGATGTTGCCTTCACTCAGAGACCTTCAACCTGCCTCCTTCTGTCCTCTCTTGCCTTCCCACAAATTCAAATTATTCAGAGGTCCTTGGTCTCAGATACCTCCCTACTTCCTTGAATAGGTTCCTTCTCTCCTTCTTGCTCTAAGCACCGTTTTAGGATCACCTTTTTCAGATGGTCAAACTAAGGCCCATAAATGCCAGCCTCTAAAAAGCAAACTGCTCTTTTCATAAAAGAGTTATCCTAGATTTAGCAGGTATTTGCCCTAGTACTCTAGCTTCTTCTCACACTTAAGTGCTCCAAATGAGATGATTTGAGTTACCTATTTGCTAATGAAGATGTGGAGCTCTTGGCTGCATTAATTAATTCCGTTTTCAAGATAGCCAAACCAGCAATCCAGTCTCTCATTTGCCAACCCCCACCACAAAACAGATATTTACTTCCAGAGAACTTAGTTCTGGAACCCTTTGGACTGAAACTTTTTTGGCAAGTCCCTAGCAAAGGCCCTAAAGGACTCCTAAAATCTGAATAGAATTTCCAGTCTTGCCCAATCCTTTTGATCCACCTGAGCCAGGAAAGTCTTCACCAAAAGTAACCGTAGAGACACTCCCAATGAAGGATTTTTTATTTTATTTATTTATTTTTTTTGCAAGATAGTGGAGCTCTTGTAGCTCAGCTGTACTATTTCCCCTTACAGGTAGGTTCAAGAATTTTTGTCTGTCTGAGTCAGTACCACTGTGAATGAGCCTGCTCTCAAGATTTTTAAAGAAGGAATTTCAAGAGCTATTCCCTGCTGTCTCTTTGTCTGTTTAAAAAAATGAAGTTTTCTAGACTGTAGCAAAGTCTTCTTTCTCTTGAAGCAATATTCCCAATGTCCTCAAAAGACAGACACTGATTTCTGTTCTTGATTCTTCACGGTGATGAAAAGAACATAAGGTTTTATCCATTCCATCCTCCATCTCTCAGTATGCAAAACGTACTTCAGAATGGAGACGCTGAACCAAGAAACAGACTCTCCTCCTACTCTCTGTCACTCAAGCTGTCTTATGCCTCACAAATCTCAAGAAGGCTTATCTTCATGTGCCAGGAATTCCATGCCACCAACATTTCCCACACTTCACAATTGGGAATCACTTCTCAGTTCCACACAATACCATTTGACTTATCTCGTGCTCCTCCATTGATCATAAAAGTTGTTGGTCATCCCAGTAGCCAGCCTGAGATGTGGGCTTCCAGGTCTACCACTAGCTGTATGACCTACTGATGAAGGTACAATCCTATGTGGTGACAGTTTGCCATGCCCTCTGACCCTACGTGTTCCTGGGACATTGTGGATTCATAATGAACTATAGAATAGCTGAAGCTGTTGTTTAGGCTTGGAAGGATTAGCTTTCTATCTAGCAGACTGTAAACTTTGATTTCACCATACACATACAAGGACTGAGTGGACTTGTAGGCTCTAAAATTTTACATTGTTTTGCTTTTGAGTGCAGTTTTGTAACCAAAAAAAAAAATCTACATTGGTAAGTTGCACTTTCACAACAAAGAGATTGCACTACAGTATTGTATGAGATGAATTGAAAAATACTATTTCTTTTGTTTATCATTTTTACAGTGCAAATATTTGTAATAAAAATATACACTTTGATTTCAGTTATAACATTCAATACAATATATACGAAAATATAGAAAAACATCCAACATATTTAATAAATTTCAATTAGTATTCTATTGTTTAGCAATGCAATTAAAACTGCGATTAATTGCGATTAATTTTTTAAATCATATTCATTTTTTTTTAGTTAATCACATGAGTTAACCGCTTTTTACCTGCTGCTTCTATAGACTTTCCTTTTTTTGGAAGATGCACCACATCCAAGAAACTCCTTCACACTCTCTCATTGCCTAGAAAAACAATGTAGTATTTCAAACTTCTACTAAAATTGTATTTTCTGACTCTGAAGTTTGTCCATTTTTATCCATCATGTTGACTGAGAGGATTAATAACCTTTGTGGCCATTTCCATAAAACAGTATTAAATTTGAACTTTCCCAGTTACAGCAGTTCTGAGGTGTGCAGTGGACTCTGCTAACACAGAATTTCTCTTGGGAGAAAATACCTTGTCCTCTTTTTCTCAAGATCCCCCTTTCATTTTGAAAAAAATTATGTACTCTCGATCTGGTAAGGACAGTAAACGTTCTACTTGCATAGAACTAAACTGTGGAAGAAATCTGATGCTCTGTTGGTACTACACAGGGAACCTAGAGGATTTTGATACTGAAGCACTGCTTTCTGCCTTCAGGCTTATACGTAGGGCCCTACCAAATTCACGGGCATGAAAAACGCATCACGAACTGTGAAATGTGGTCTCCCCCTGTGAAATCTAGTCTTTTGTGTGTTTTTACCCTGTACTATACAGATTTCACAGGGAGAGAAGTGTTTTTCAAATAGGGGGTCCTGACCCAAAAGGGAGTTGCAGGGGGTTGCAAGGTTATTTTAGGGTGGGGGAGTCACGGTATTACCACCCTTACTTCTATGCTGCCTTCAGAGCTGGGTGGCCAGGGAGCAGCGGCTGTTCGCCAGGTGCCCAGCTCTGAAGGTGATGCCCTGCCAGTAGCAGTGCAGAAGTAAGGGTGGCAATGCCATACCATACCATGCCATCCTTACTTCTGCACTGCTGCCTTCAGAGCTGGGTGGCTGGAGAGTGGTGGCTGCTGACTGAGGGGCCCAGCTCTGCAGGCAGCAGTGCAGAAGTAAGGGTGGCAATACCATACCGTGTCATCCTTACTTCTGTGCTGCTGCTCGCGGTGGCTCTGCCTTCAGAGTTGGGCTCCTGGCCAGCAGCAGCCACTCTCCAGCTGCCCAGCTCTGAAGGCAGTGCCACCAGCAGCAGTGCAGAAGTAAGGGTAGCTGTACTGTGCCTGCCCCCGCACCTCCTCCCCCCGCAATAACCTTGCAACCCCTCCACAACTCCTTTTGGGTCAGGACCCCTACAATTACAACACTGTGAAATTTCAGATTTAAATAGCTGAAATCGTGAAATTTATGATTTTTAAAATCCTATGACCATGAAATTGACCAAAATGGACCGTGAATTTGGCAGGGTCCTACTTATAAGGCAACAAGTCAAGAACTTCCCATAAACATAGTTGTTCACTCCACCAGGAGTACAGCTACCAGTGCTGAGTAGCAGTTGTGGTTTTATTTGCATATTAAATTTAAATGTTTATTGGAAGGAATAATCTCCCCTAAACTGAAGCCTAATAAGGTAGTTAGTAAATTCAATTCCAAGAGCAGAGTTAGAATGGACTGTTCATATTACTAGAACACTGAAATTAAATGACCACCTCTTTAATTTATGTGCATTTTAGCAGAAAATTAAATAAGTATAATTAAAAAGACTAATCCCTCATGCTCTGTCATATATATTTGCTATCTCACGTTTCCTTCTTTGCCTTTCTGGCCTGCCTCATGGTTTCATGGCTCAGCACTTTATTTTTAAGCAATTTATACTGCAAAGTGTAACTTATATATTAGAATACTGATATCTGTTCCACGTATAGAATGTATGTATGCGTGCATGTATATGTATCTGTGTGTGTATATCTATATAATGTAAAAATGGCATAAAAGTAAGCCAGTTACAGAATTGCAGGTCAGAAGACTATATTCCTCAAATTCGGAGCTTAGTGGAAAGCAGGAAGATGTTTGACTACTGTGAAAATTTGTGAAACAATGTATTTTGTTAAAGATGAAAAGGCATTTACATGTAAATATTTAGGTAGTCAGTGTGGATTGTTTGTACAGTCTCTGAACTAATAGGAAGAACCTTTTTCCTTTATAAAATAAGTGAGGCATAGTCCATAAACCTGGCCATTTACATATCTGAATAAGTGGTAGTTTTGAACTTATACATACATTAGATGGTAATGGTTTCAGTAATATCATATTGAAGGAAAATTTCTTCAGAAGCTTTTCCTAGCTTTCTCAAGAGTAAATCGTAAATAGCAATAAAATTGTGTAATATTTGGTGTTCTAGAAAATATTCCATAAACACACTCTAAATATCTTAATATACACAACTTATTCTGTTGTTTGGTATGAAATTAACATGAAATACTGTTTGTTGTTAGAAATAGTATGCAGTGTGGCCTGTGTAAATTACTTTTAAGACTTGGCTAAGTTAGGCAAGAAATTCATGAGAGTAGAATGGTGTTAACCCAACTCTGTGTTTTATTTAGACAAGGGCTTAGTGATTTAGGTGTGAAAGGCACCCCCCTTCAGTAAAAAGCAATTATTTGGAAGGCTGGTGCTCCGTTTTAAGTAAATAGACTTTCTTTATCTTTATCACTTAAGAAAAGTCTATCAAGTACTGATACTTTGTGACATTATTATAGTTTGTAAATCAGTTTTGTTCACAATTGCTTCAAGATTAGATTTTTTTTTTTAAAAAGCCTTTACTGTAATTTGGCAGCTCATTTTTTTCTCTTCTGTCATGCATGGGGTTTAACTTTCAAGCTTTAGCTTATTTCCTTTGTGTAAGTAACCAGACTTAAAACTAGTTCCCTAACTTTAAGGACTGTAATCTTTAAAGCTGGCTGGCCTGGTTGCCAAATTTGAGTTTTGAACTGAGTCTTTCGCCCCTGGTTTGGCAGGAGTAGAGTGCTACAGATATCCTATGTAAAATACTTGGGGTGGATTTAAAAAGCAATCTCTGGAAAAAGTCCCAGGATGACTGAAATGTCAGGTTATCATATGCTTTGCTGTCCTTTTGAAAAATAAACAAAAGATGCCACAGAATCTGATGTTGATTAACCCAAACACTGGGATTTTAAGTTTGCCTGATGATTTTGATTCTGTTGGAATGTAAGTAGTTAAATTAAGTAGTACTGCCTATCTCTGGAGGTACCTGGTTAAAAATAATTACAGCTGCTTGTAATAAGAATAATTACCTCTCTACTTCATGCTTGTGATAATTTATGTTGTTAGAAGAGGGTGGCTTTGCTGCCCCAGTGACTTCTTCTGTTTGATTAGGGTTTTTGCATTGGCGACTGAGGGCTTTTGTCTTCATGAATAGTAATGCCCACTCGCCTTTTAATATCTAAAACCCATTTGTCCATATGGCTGAATGGAACAGATTATAACTTGTGAAAAGTTATTTATTCACAAGTTAAGGTTAAGAGAAACCTGAGAAAAGTTTCATTTCAACAGCAAGAACTTTGTCCTGTGTACAGTATCTGGCAGCGTAACCTCAATGGCAATCTATTCCAGTTCTTGGGAAAGCATCCAAAGAGCGACATAAGAAATGGATGTTAACATTCCCAGCAAGTGAAGAGGATATGGTGAAGACAGAGGATTCAGTTGTAGGTATTGCTGAGCTGGATGTGAATGATTCATATTTGTATAAGGAGTTTGGAAATGAAGAAGATATAAAAATTGAGGATGATTATCAGCCTTTCAGTAATTTGGGATGCCCTTCTCTGACCTACATCAGTTGAAAGAAATAGATTATTATTAGCACGTGCTAAGAAAAAAAAGTTCTGTGAAGGAGCAGTTACTAGGACAGACAAGACTACAAACACATCACATCTACAGGGAAGAAATAAGAGTAATTAACTTTTACAAATCTTAAAAGTTTTGGTTTTTTTAAAAGTTGCGTTTGGAGAAGCAAAAACCTTCCATAGCAGTTTTTCAGTGAATTATAATTTGCCATTCCTGGCAACGTACAGCTCATTTGAATAACATTTCACAAGTTATGAGCTTCCCTTAAAATAGCTTTATTTTAAGATATTTCTGGTAATAATAAATTATTGATCTTGCAAGCAACTGTTTTTCATTGTGGACTAATTGCTTCATTAATTTCATGTTGGGCCTTGCATGCTTGTACTGTACTGTGTGGATGCATGCAAGATATCCATTCTTATGCAGGGCATTGGGTACGGAGGTGGAAGATGTGTGTCACTAGAGTCTGAATAGTGCTGGATATAGGTCAGTGCATGCAGAGGGACAAATAAATAAAAATACTTCTGTCCCTTGATGCATACATGGCGCCTACTGACTTCAACACTTCAAATGCCTTCTGGGCATTTACGCAGAATTTTGCGCTTTATTAGTGTTTTTTTTTTATAATATAAGCAAATCTTTTGGTATTCTTGTTGTGCTCATCCACTTTACTTTAAGGATCCCCTCACAGTGACTCAAATTTGGTGTGTTAATAGTTAACCTTACAGTGGCTTTTTCTAGAAATATAAGAGGTAAACAGATTCAATATCCTCACACACAAAGGAATCTTTTGTAATTGTGTTAATATGTACACATAAAATATTAATAATTGGTGTTTTCTGAAATGCTACAAACTAGTAGCCCATTTACCAAGTGAAGAATATACGGTATTAGAATCACTTCATTATATTTTAAGAATATCTGATGTGCCTGCAGATCAGTCAAAATAGTGAACTTGCACAGAGGCATCTGTTGAGTTGAATAGAGTATAGCAAAAACAGGAGGATTCCTTGTGACTATTAGATTTTGACTTATGCCCAATTGAAATTGGCTTATTCTTGTATTATGACTGGCTGTGCAGTTTCCTCTCACATCTGTAACATATTACTCTAGTTTTTCTTTGGCACACACTCCACACTGAATTAATTTGTGGACACAGTATTACATATTCCAGTCATTTCTTTTGACAATTCCTAAAGGTTCTGATGTTCACCATAAAGAGATTGTGAGAAGAAAACTTACATGTGTTAGAGGAAAAAGCGTGGGGGTTCTGCCTGACTACTTACTGGTGGGCCTTCTTATAATAACTTCTGCAAACTATATTTTTCTCTGTCATGTCACAGAAAATTGTTGACTAGCCATAATAGCTGGAGAAAGAAATTGAGTCTTATCAACCCTTCTGTTTCAAAGACACAGCTTATCCCCAGCTTGGATCTTGAAGACATTTCCTCAGTCTTATGCTAATGTTATCAAGAGAGACACTATATTAGAGATCATGTGTTTGTCCTTTTTTTTTTTTTTTTTTTTTTTTAAAAGGACATATGTTCTGCAATAGTGATCTGAAAGCATTATAAATAGTGCATATGACACCAGTGTGGTTGAGCAGCTCTCTGTCTTGTATAAGATGTAGTGTGTATTTGTGTAAGGTATGCAGCAATGAGATGTAGCTGTGGAACAGACCAGAATGAAGGCCATGATAGTGCTATAGCTAAGCTGCGAATGGATGGTGTTCGTGACCACAGAAGCGTTTTGCAGTGTGTATTTTGGCTTGTGTTCTTTGCTCTAACTTTTAAACTGAAAAAAAAAAAAAAAAACCAAAATTCCATCTTGGTTCTTGTATTATAAGTGGTCACCCATGAGAGAAGGGTTTCCTTGAAGAGAACCCACAAATCTCCCCTGTGACTCCTTTGGTAGAGTCTTTATAGTCTTTGTGTGTGTGTGTGTGTGTGTGTTAATTTTCTTTTAGCTTTGTAGATATAGGGTACTCCACTGCCTCCATTCTTTCTACAGAAATGTCTGTATGGTTTGAAAAAAAATTAACACTGATTAATAATAGGATATTGAGCTATTCACCACTGGAGTATAAGTTTGTTAATTACTATAAGTTGCCATCTGGTGACTGTTTAGTGACCTATATTAAATGAGTTTGCTCTCTAGTTCCTACTTGGAGTCTGCAGTGTGATTTTTTGCTTTTCTAAAATAGTTTCTTTAAATGTTTGTAAACACCTGATTTTTAAAAAGGTGAAAAGGCTTTGTTATAGGTATGCTTTACAAGACAAATTCTACAATGGAATTTGCAGAAGTTTATAAAATAAAATGAAACAAAATCAATTTTCTTTTACATGTAAATTGCTGCCGTGCTGTTTTGTATTGGAACAGTTGTTTTCTGAAATTGCTGCAGGTACAGCCCCAGTTTGTGGATTTTGTTATGGAGATGTTTATCCAGAAAACAATCCATCTCAAAGTGGAAGACTCGGTATATTTCTGAAACTTTTATTTCTGAAAATATCAGATGCCAATTCTCTTCTTAACTTCTTTAATATTCCGCTGAATATTAGTTGCTTGGAAATCTTAACAGTGACAGTGATCACACAGTTAAAATATTGCATAGTAACAGATTTAATTTAAGAAAATGAAATGATTCCATTTAAAGTAAAACGTGACACCCTTCTCTAATGACCCCACATGACTGAAGAAGTGGTTTTGACTGGCATTTGAAGGAGATTCCCAAATCTCCTTGCTTAGTAGATTGCCATTATACAGGGTCTTGATCAAGACACACAGGTGAATGAAACACAGACACACAGGATGGATTTAGGAAGCAGGCTACAACTTTATTACTACTGGGGAATGTCACTATGTGCCCATATCCTGCTCTCACACACCAGGCATTTAACTGGTTCCATTGTGGAATTACACGGCTCCCACCATATCACCAATAGCTGGGGGTAGACCTGCCTAGACCAGCCTCTAGAACTTAGTTTGTTTCTGAACCCTGTCTGCCTCCCCTTGTATAAAGGGAGGTGCGTGGGCAGAGGTTACCAAGGGGTGAGGGCAGCTCAATCCACAAAGACTTCAGATTTCCCCTTCTTCTAAGTCTCATCAGCTAAATCCCAGGTTTCATTTACCTTGGGAGCTGACCCTTCTAGCTTATCTGCACTGGACACTACCACAAATTGTGACAAACTAAGCAGTCTTACCTTTCCTAATATTAAAATTTAAAGTCTTAATGCCTACAACCCAGCTGTGCCTCCATGAAGCTGAAGGGAAGGTGAAAAAACCCACCAGAACTGTCAAATTTGTCCAACAGGAAAAATTCCTTCCTGATCCCAAAAGAGATGATAAATCACATCTGCAGTGTCCTAAACACAGCTCCAATAGTACAACTAAGATGAGAGCGGGCCGAGCAGCTACCAGAAGGAAGAGGCTTTTGAAAAGTCTGAGAGAGTTTGGCTCCCTCCTTGTTCCGTACATATTTAATTCGCTGTCCCAATCACCCACCCCAGCCAATAGAAAGGTGGCAGAGCGGGGGAGGGAGGTTATATGAGGCGAATTGAGTTATGATGGCGTTACAATTCTATTGTACACACACCATAGCGTTAAGTACATCATTTTGGTCGTCTCCTGAAAATTCATAAACTGCAGAAGAGAACTGAAATCTAACGTGATTTAGACTCTGCTGACAGCATAAAGTAAACGATCTTTTTCTCATCACAACTGTAGAACATAATTTCCACAGTTTTACATTGACAAAGTAAGTGGTGTGTTTTACTTCAGAACATACTTCCTTCCCATACTAAGCAGAGTAGTGGATCCTATGATGAGAACAGGTGAAATTAGTTTCTTGCCTATCGTTTTAACTTTTTGAAAGCGGGATCCACTACTTGGGATAGAGTTGCACTTTTCAGGTTTTGTGTTTATAGCTGTCTCAAATTAAATGGCGAGGAGAGATGTTTTTTCTAGCACTCTTTTCTATGTCTGATTTAGCTGATGGATAAAAATAAGAACATGTTACTCTCTAGTCTTGTTTATTTTCTATCGCTCTCAGATTGTCTACTGCAAACCTGTTGGTAGAGCTGTTGACTTGCCAGCAGGGGAAGTTGACAGTGTCTGGAGAGTTGGTGAAAGGAGGTCTTAGGACCTGTCCCTAAGATAATGGAAAGGGCAAATACCCAAAAGTAATAGCTAGAGCACTAGTGTTAGGTTATAAATAGGTCAGAGAACTAAGTTTGAATGCCTTCATTTATTGCTACTTGCCCTAATACCTACTGCAACATACAGACATTTGGCCACATCTTTGTTTTAAATCCCTGTTAGTGGCATAATATTTATTAAATCTGCCACGGGTTCTCTCACATTCTGTGCTTTCTTGTATCGTGTGCGTTTGTGTGCACACATTCATCCACCCAGCCAACCCCATAAGCTGAATGACTTATTTTCATATAGCATCTCAATAGGGTCAGGGTGAAACTTATGAAGAGTGGGCACTTTTCTTTTATTTCACATTTTTGCTAATGAACCTTGGAAAGTATTACTGTGGACCACATACCTGTTTGTGCTGGATGCTTCTCTGTGGTTGCAGAGGAAAAGAAAAGAGGGATACTGAAAAGAAAAAGAGATTCAAACACAGTGACAGTCTTAGTTATCAAACCTATGCTCCCATGGCAGGTGCAAAATAGCCTTACTCTTCATATAAGTTCTTACCACTATTTCAAGTCTTCATGCTTACAACCCAACTGTGTCTCCATGAAGCTGAAAGGAAGACACACACCCCCTTCCCTCCAGCATCTGGCAAGTTGGTCCATCAAGAAAAATTCCTTTCTATCCCCAGACAGGTGATAGATTGCTCATTATTTATTGCTCATTAATCAATGAGAACTTCTGCTTTCTCTAAGTCTGCGAGAGAAAGGGTAGCTACCAAACATTGGTTTCTGATCTGCTTGTGAAAAGGGTTTCTAGTGAATTGTTGCTCAATGTGGCATGTATACAACTCAGAGTAAATGCACTCACTTAAAAAATGGTCCCTACGCTGCTGTCTCTTGTTCTACTTAACAATACTGAGCTCTGATTTCCGTGCATAATAAGTAAGGCTACGATTTAGTCATGGGTATTTTTAGTAAAAGTCATGGACAGGTCACGGGCAATAAAAATTCACTTATACTATAAATACCTCTGACTAAACCTTGGGCAGGGGTGGGGGCTGGAGGTCACTGATGGGGAGGCGCCCCAGGAGGGTCGCTGCTAGGAGGGGTACTCAGGCGGAAGGCCCCGTAGCATAAAGTGCTGGGGGCTGCTGACAACAGCTGCTTTGGCCACCCCAGGGGCTGCCGACAGTGGCCGCCCCTGGGACCATTGCTCAGGCAGTCCCCAGGGCCAGCCGCACTGGTGCAGTTGGCCCTGGAGCTGCTCCAGCAGCAGCTAGTGTGGCTGCCTGTGGGGCCGCCCGAGCAGTTGGCTGCAGAGCTGCTCCAGCTTGGGCAGCCTGGGGTCAGCCACACTGGCCTCTGCAGAAGTCTCAGAGGTCATGGAAAGTCATGGAATCCATGACTTCTGCGACCTCTGTAACAAACACAGAGCCCTAATAATAAGTATTATAAATCAAAGTACTGATCGTTGAAGCAGGTGGTCTTCTCAACAGTAATTCATGTCTGTGCAGGAGTAGCTGTTCCTAATTTTCTTTTACTTTGTGCCAGAATAACTTTTGCTTTGGTGTGCTGTTGATAGAATATATACAGCTGTTTATGGTATGGGTTAGATTTGTCTTTTTCACTGCCAAAGACGTGCACACCCAAATGTGTGGATTTTTTTGACTTGCCATAATTCATGGTATAAAAGGTTTTTCATCCCCACTCCATTTCAAAAAACCAAGATGTCAGTCTTTCCTTGATTCATGTGTTTCAGTCAAAGCTTCAGCCCTTTGCTTGCTTATGTATGCTTAACATGCTTTTTCCCATCTGCCTAACTTATGAATAGGTATGGATGAAGAATAGGGGAAATAATGTTTTTATAAAAATTATGCGAATTATTAAATAAATTATTTCGCTACAACTACAGCTCACTTTCGCTTTCTTAAAAACTACTGATGGTGCAGTATGCTGACATAGAAGCAGAGAAATTATAAAGAAGAAAGGTGGCCCAAACCCAGATGCTATATGTTGCACATTCTGGCCAAGACTCTTGTAGAACCGTCTGGAAGTGCAGTACCAAAGGTGCAGCTGAGAGTGAGAGGCAAAGATTGTTTAAAGCCCTCTGAATTTTCTGGGCTTCTCTGGAGCCAAAATGGCACCGGATGTAACTTAGCACCTTGGCAGCCATTCTAAGTTATGGCATCTTCCTCAGGTCTGCATCTGGTTTGCAGCACAAGCCAGAATGGCCCTATATTGGGGCTTGCAGGGGCCAGAGCAGGGCTAACTTTGGCTGCACAATCCTATACCTGTGTTGGGTGAATGTCATCTGGCCCTGTTAGCGTCTGCTAGGATGGAATGGAGAATCTCAACCATTTTTATATCTAAGAAAAATTGGTGCATAAATTCGATGCTTCTAGAAAAGCTTAGCCCCTACCTCTCCTTACCATGATGAGTAGTTAACTGACTGCTCAGCTACCTCAGAAAGGAATATGTCATTTTTCCTTTCAAGTTTTTTTCAATAAATCTTTTAAAGAACTTTACAAGGAAACTGTTAATGTTAGAGCTCCATCCTGCTTCCAAATATGTAGCTTACATCTGGCTATTTTAAAAAAATTGCCAAGTTGTATGTGAAATTCAAATATACTGTTGTAAAACCCCACCCAGTAGCCAGTGTGTACTTTTATATTTTGCACACTGTTTAAGTAGAATACTGTTCATGCAACTCTCCTGTTCTGTGAGGATTGCATGTTTTCTGCCATCTCCATGGGAGAGGTTAGAGGCGGCGAGGGGCCATTTGGATGAGAAAATTGAACAAGTTTATAATAGATGTCCATAGTTTTAAGGTCTTTAACCAAACCTCTAGGGGGAGAGAAAATGATATCTAGATAGGCTTCCTGACTTAAGAAGGTAACTTTGTTCAGGGCAACAGGTTCTGCATAAACTAACTTTTTAAAAATTAATACTTACAAGTGTTGTTTAAATCTTGCAGCTCTAGTTCCTTTTCGGCACTACCGCTTCAAGTGTTGAAATACAGGATTCATCCTGTTTTATTGGCTGTCTGGCTTGTAGAGTGTATGTATTAATATTAAAGAGCCTAATATATAAAAACCCTCCCAAATTCCTAATCTTTAAAAACTCCTAATCAAATCTCCTCTTGCATCATATTTTGGACTATGTTGCAGTATTGGTGCTTTTTGTGTAACATCACATGGGCATTTTGGTTTAGATTATCTGTTTTGTGGATAAGAATTCACATGATAGGAAACTGACTGTTCATGACAGATGGGAGCAAAGAATCCCCTAGATTATGAATCTTTAAAATGTCTGTCTGAACCAAAAGTAGTTTTTCTTCAGTATCTACATAACAAAAATGAAGCATGTAGCAAATTACAATATCACTCTTATCTGCAGTAATCTGATCTGCTGTACCCAATTATGCTTATGGAAAATTGATAATGCTGTGTGACTAGAGGCTTTGTTGCACCTTTGATTCTGCCATAATATTAAAATACTATCTGAGATGGATTTGTCTTTGGTAGTATGTGAATAACTGCACAGCTGTCTTCCAGGAACCTGTTGCTGTATCTCTGTTGCATGAAAATTTTATTTTGTCAAGTTTTTAACATTGTACACTGAACTGACCAAATAAAACATTGCAAAATATAACAGGGAGAGAATTATATCTGCATTAAAATCCTGACCCAACACTATTATTAATCCTGTTTCGATGGGCTCCTTTTCATTAAACAAATATTGAGTAACATAGTGGTGCTTGGACTATATCGACTTTTTAACTTGCAGGTTGGAATATTTACTACCTCACACGAACTCAGTACACTGAGTTAATTAGTATTTGGGCATTTTAGAAATAACTGAGCTGATCATTTTGGCTATTAGTCTTTTCCTCTTTGTTGCTAATTTTGATTGATGTAACAAATCTCTGTATTGTTTTCATGAGCTATGTTTTCTTCTACTAAAAATTCACGTTAATATGGGACTTCATAGCCTAATTCTTCTGGGGGAGTTCAGTTTCTTTCATGGATATGAAGTTAGCCAAAATGGTTTCATGTTGTGGATAGGTGAATAAATTGTTCGTAGTATTAATGTGTCAACATTGTTGATGCATCACCTTCTTAGCTGCTGTCTGGAGAGATGAGCTTCATTTTAACAGCTTAACTAAAAGATAAAAATCTGAAGTAGTCTGCTGAACTTTACAATACATTTGGGATCTCATTGACCACACACTGAATTTTTGACCAATGAAGCTTTCATTAACGTTATTGTGGGAAGCTATGGTTATTGTGGGAATGGCTTCAAGAATGTGAATGAGAGCTGTGTCTATCGTGGATCACCATTGTTCTTCTATCTTTCTCCACTTCTTTTGAGATAATTTTTAAGGTTTTGCAACATATATAGATGATTCCTTGCTCCCTGATTATATTTTTAATAAAGTCTGGGTCCTTGCATGTGTTTAACCAGTCTAGTTATAGAAATAGAGTAGTGAAAGCTTCCAGCTTGCTTAGTCCATTCAAAATGAATCATATTGTTTAATGTTGCAGTCATATTTGGGGTGGATTATTTTGTAGACAGGAAACTCTGAGCTGACTCAGCTTCAGAGACCAGGCCACTGCAGTGTACTGACGTAGTAATTATTTGAGACCATTCTGCTCCTAATCTGAGCTCAAGATCAGCGTAAGATACAGCAGACTTTATCTAGTTTAGACTCCCATTCAGAAAAGACAGAGAAACTGTCAATTCTGTAGAGGCAAGAGCCTTCTATTCAATATTAGCCATGTCAGGATAACCTGCTGCAAATTGTACTAAATTCCTCTTATTTTTTAAGTCAGTAATTAGTCATTGGTTTTAATTTTGGAGAGATTTTTGCATGACACCACATAGTAAGGAAAGACGGACTTAAAAAAGACAGTATTTGTTTGTGTAAGTGGTACTTTTTTGTGTGATGATATCTGATGTAATTATCATACAAATTATGTATCTTCATACTAAATATGCTTGTCTGCTCCTGACATTTCTGGACACACACACACACACACACACCCCCTTCACAAACATTACAGGAATTAAACATCTGCATTTGAGAATTGCAGGAATTGATGCTTTTGAAAAGCATTGTTGATCATGGAAAGCATTAGTTCCTATGTAAGCTGTTGTGAAGATGCACCAAATGCAGTAAAAGCCATTCTTAATTCTAAACTGTAATTAAGCCCCAAAGAGTTGGAACTATTCCTTACAAATTCTATTCATACACTGATGTTTTAATAAACTTTGGAGAATAGATTGTTTTGTGGTGAGTTTATAAATATTTAACTTCAGAAGACCAAATGAGGGCATTTGTTACACTGAACTATTCCATTAACAGTGCTAATGGTCATGATGCTTAATCATAGTGTAGAGGTTTAAATTCCAAAAGTCTGTTTCTCTATGAAAACAGAAAAGTCTTATATTAGTATATACTTAAGTTAATATATAGTGAGTACAGTATATCGGACTTGCATCAAGCATAATTTGTACCCTGAGAAAACTTCAAATGTAATGTAAGTTATACGATTTTGCCATGTATTAACCTAGTGCATGTTTCTTAAATAAAAATTGCATTAAATGCCATTTACTTCTCACTCTAACAGAACAGTCAGTCAATATGTGACATTATTGTTTGTATTACCATAGTGCCTCTGGGCTCTAGTCATGGACTAGGCTGCCATTGTGCTAGGCACTGTACAAACATGGAACACAAAGATGGCCCATGCCCCAGAGAGCTTCCAGGCTAAGTGTAAAACAAGAAATAATAGATGGGTAGAGACAGATTGGGGAGCACAAGAAAATGCTACAATATTGGTCAGCATGATAGGCTGTGGTCTCAGCGCATCAGCAGCTTCACTGTTCTCAGGCTTTTTGTAGGCATCATGGAGTTATAAGCTGGAGAATGTATGTAAAGGTGTAGAACTGGATCAGACTAACACAAGTTCTCATTAATGAATTAAAATTAGAATTTCTAAAATAAGAAGTGCCACAACCTGATGGATAAAAATCAATGATTTAAAAAATAAAATACAATCAGTTTTTTATAGTTTTATTTTTTTAAATAAACAATTTAAAATTACATTTGAACTTGACAATCCATGTTAAGGCTTAAATTTAGTATAATCATTAAAATTATTTAAATATAAAATATTAACAAGTACATGTTTGAACTTCGTGACTAAGCATCTAGAATCAGAGTTTACTGAAGTACTAAGCCAGTTACTCAGGAGTGTCCTCTTCTGGAGGTTCAGAGAGAATATTTTCTTCACTTTAGTTTATTCATATTCAGTTTCAGGTTCAATGACTACTACATTCAAAAATAACAAACCAATTGGGAGCTGAAAAAGCAGGAAAGCTTGTTTTCCTTTTCCAATCTATGAATAAAAACTAGTTGTGAGAATGAAATCTACTAGTTCTTAAAAGAAGCCTAAATTTAGTGTAAGGGCTATATTTAGTTGCAAATCAATGTTTTAGTGGTTACCAACCCATGGGACTCAACTTTTTTTTTTTTTTTTTTTTTTTTAGGAAAATAGCTAAAAAGTACAAATGCAAAACTTGATTACAGTAAATTATTTAAATCACGGTTTCCTGTTTGCTGATTTAAATCTTGATTAAAATAGTTGATTTAAATCAATGCTCCGTGCTCCAGGCATGTCTGATTAGCATGACTAGTTCCACATGACCCAGATTAACCTATCTTTTATTGAACAGAATTTCTGTTAGCAGTTTGAACATAACATAATGAAAGCATCTGTTTAAAGTTTTACTATGCTTTTTTTTCCCCCAGGTCTATAAAGGTGAATTTCAGCTTCCTGATTTTCTTAAAGAAATGCCACAGGTACAGTATTGGATTGTATTCCTTCTCTCTGGTGAAGTGATATGGCGAAAGTGTGCGAGTGCGAGAGAGAGATGTGATAGACAACTTTATTAACAATCACTTTATAGAGAACTGATTTTTGCATTTAAGTGTGATTATATATGGTTGAGTCATAGGTAATATGTCCTCCTATGAATAGGTGGGCCTTACATGACAGAAGTTGATACTAATAATGGTCAGATTTGTGAAGCCACATAGTGCTTTGTTTCCCTTTGAAGGAATGCTTGAATGATCTGCGTTTACAGGGCATTACATTTTGCTTCTCTTTAGAGAACTTCCTAATCTGAATTAATGAAGTATGTGCCATAAACTGGGCATTGTATATAGTTTGTCCCACTGTCTAGAGTAATTTGATTTTTTTCCCCTCTCCATGCTGGGGCCTTCTTGTATCCTACTTCTAATATTTAGTTCCAGGCCTACTTTTTCTACTTGGTGTCTTGTTTGCTAGTGGGTGATAGGAAAACTGTGTGCCTAGCAGCTTTCCCACGGAGCTTGAGACCTTCATTGCTCTCCTCCTGCACAGTTCTAGAGCACGTCTTGACTAGCAATGTTAAAGCGCTAGTGCGGCAGCGCTTCAACTTGGCTAAGTAGTCATGGCACCAGTGCTGGGAGAGAGCTCTCCCGGCGCTGCTGTAAAAAAACAACTCCAAGAGGGCAGTAGCTACACTGCCACTTTACAGCGCTGAAACTTACAGCGCTCAGGAGTGTGTTTTTTCACACCCCTGAGCGAGAAAATTGCAGCGCTGTAAAGTGGCAGTGTAGACAAGGCCCTAGAGAGTCCTAGCATCCCCACACTATTCCTGAGCCTGTTTGCATCTCTGATATGGAATGTAGCATGCTAGATCCAAATTAGACAGGAGTCCAAGACACAGTGCTAGATCCAAACATTCCTGGAACCTTGGGAAACTTCAGATCTGAACTTTGTTTCATTCTAAATACCTCTAAATGGAACGTTGTGTATTACTGTTGGGGTAGTAAAGAAACTTAATCTGCTATCTGTTGCCTTGTTCTGAAAGGTTCTACATCAAGTACAGAGCAGATAGCATGGCTATCTCCAGAGTGTTCTGGCACACTTCAGTAAAGCAGTTCAGTCCTGGGCAGTAAAGATAGATTATCTCATCAGTTACTAAGAACATTGAACTAGTTAATCTACTTCACAACTTTAATTATAATTCAATATTGGGTACATTAAGATACATTATTCTCATTGGCTAACTAGTTCAGGGAGTTTTGCTGACCTTGTAATGCAATTTAAATGTATTTATTTGGGGGGGGGAGGGATTATCCCTTCAAAGTAGTCAGGTGTATTCTATTCTATAGTAATATAATTATTTGTTAAGCACTACTAATAATGTGATGCTTATTCGTGGCACAGTCCTGTCCCAAAGGGTATTGAAGAAGTTAGAATAGGGGCTATGTGAGCAATAATAACTAGAGAAAGTATTTCCTTGTTGTTTCAATAACAGACTTGAGGTCCTTCAGACATAAATTGCCAAGACAGCGCCTGATCTAGGATTGGTATCAATATAAACCCAACAAAGGTTTTTTTCCATCTCTATGTGCGGCATCTCAAACTCTGGGTTCTGTTGCTGGTATCATTACTGGTCTTCTGATAACAATTTAATGACCTTTACTTTTAATCAAACAGAAGGTAGGACTTAATTCTCAGAATTCCATTAGATTAATATGTAGATGTCTTGTGACTACAAACAAGTTTTAAAGAACTAAGCAATATAAATCTGTCAAACAGATATATTTTTCAACTGATGAATCTACACTGAGGAATTATTTACAATAAATGTACATGTTATAAAATTATCAACCACATTTTTTCATTGCTTTTAATGTGGGACTCTAATGACAAAAAAGAGAAGAAGACTGCATCTAAATGTGCCGTGTTCTATTCCGTTAATCTGGCCTTGAAAAAGCATCATGCAGATTCTCTCACCCAGGAGCAAAACATGCTCACTCACCTTTACCATGAAGATAGTAAACCTATTAATGATATTTTACTTGCCTGTTTTACAAAACCAAAACAAACCCAAAAGAAAACAAAACACTGTCCCTGATGAGTGAGAATTTTATGAGGTTGGATTGAAAACAAAAATTGATCATGTTGTCGTTTGTAGGAATGCATACAAATTATGAGCTCAGCCCTGACCTAGGTAAAATTCCTAATGACAGTTACATGAGGGAAGACTATAGGGTAGGACCCCTGTAGGCAGCACTTCTGGTGATGTATCTATGTACAAAGTGCTTGAGATACCAAAGGCTGGAAGTGCTTGTTGTTGTTATTTTAGGGCTTGTTCATGAAAAATTAATTAGAATAATACAAAAGTTAAATTGAAAAAGATCTAATGTTAATATGATTCTGCCCTATAAAAACGGGAGAGGAATAGTCCTGGAGGGGTGGGAGATGAATTGATGGGGGCTTTGGGCTGAACTGAGCGGGGTGGAGGCTGATGGGATGGGCGTCTGAACTGAATGAAGGGGGCTGGACTGATAGGGTGGGTGCTGGGGGGGGGGAGCAACTTGTAGTGGGGTTGGGGGACAAGATTAATTGCTGGGGTTGGGGCAGGCATGTTTGAGGCCGAGAGCTCCTGCAGCAGGGGCCAATACATTTGGCAGAATGGCCAACATTAATTGTCATGCCCCCACGCATTGGGGATGGGTAAGTGGAGTTCAAAAATCAAGACAGCCTGGAAAAACACACTATAATCTTTTCTGTAAAAATCTCTGGATTTTGAAGGGTGCGAGTCATGATTTTTGATTTCTTGAGGTTAGCATTACTACAAAAATGGTGGTTCTAAGAACCTGGGAGCCATGCAGAATTGCATATTTGGGGAGGACCAGGTAATTAGGTAACTCACTAAACACTTTATCTTTTCCCCCTTCCTCACACTGTTGCCATAAGATAATATGTACTAATGTCAGTCAGATAAGTGGCAATTTTAAAAAGTTTGAGTGCACACAGGACATTGGTTCAGCCCAATGTGCTTATGAAATTTCATTTCACTCCAACAGTATTTCTCAAGTGGTGAGTTGTGACCCAACAGTGGGCCATGGGCAGGTTCTAGATGGGTCGCAGGTCCAGTGCTAGGAGGAGGGGGTTGGAGAGTGAGCTTGCCATGCACTCACCCTGTAGCTGTGGCTCCTATCCCACGTGGTTGGGCCTTGCTCTGGGCGTTGCAATCTGGCGCACGGAGTCACCGCACCACACAGGGTTGGCCCAGCCATAACTGAAGGGCTCATGTGATTGTAGCCCCATGTCTGTTTGGCCCAGTCATGGTGGAGGGGTGGCTGAGTCAAACCTGAGTGGTGCTGTGACCCTGCATGCCTGGTCACAATGCCCAGAACGGGGAGTTGGGCCCAGCTTCGTATGACAGAAGCTGCCACTGTAGGGTGAGTGTGGAGCAGACTTGCTCTCCATCCCCCTCCACCTGGGCCAGGATTAAGGTTGTGGTGCCAGGTTGTAGGGAGCTGCTGCAGGCTCTGTGTCCTCTTTGCAGGGCGAGGAGGAGGACGGTGGTCTGTGATTTTGGAGATCCCCCATTAATTTGTACCCTGGGAGGGTCACAAAAATAGACAAATTGCAATTGGTGGGTGTCCTTAGTAAAAAGCTTGGGAGCCAGCGCTCTAGAGGGGGTATTGTGACCCTGTGGAGTAGTGGGGCTCTGGTAGTTAGGACATAGTCACTTTGCTCTCTTACTCAGTTTTCCAGTTTTTAATAATATACAGGAAAAGCTGAGCTATCCGGCACTCTACCAACCGAAAAGCTCTATAAACCGGCATTTCTGATCTTCATTGTAAGTCCGGTTTATAGTTCAGTTGGTGCAGGGCCAGCAGCATGGGTGGCAGGTATCATACTTGGGGGAGGCTGTGCCTTCCCAAACAGCCAGGTGTGGCCCCACCCACGTCCCACCCCCAGTGCGCCACTCTGCAGCTCTGGTGCTCCTGTGCGGTGGCCCCGGCTCAGGCTGGGGCCATGGCGCCTGCCCTCCTGGGCCTGGGGGGGGGCTGGGGCCATGGCACCCATCCTCCCAGCACTCCAGGGTTGCGGCTGCAGCGCTGGTGCTCCGGGGGTGGGGGCGCTAGCCTGGGGCGGGGACTGGCAGCTGCAGTGTGGTGGTGGGGGGCCCTAGGCTCTGGCGGGGGGGGCATAGAAGGGGCAGGGCCTCAGGTTGAAGGGGCAGGCTAGGGGCTAGTCTCCCCCAGCTGGCGGTTCACGTGCTGTCCATGGCTGGCAGGCTCCCTACCTGGCTCTGCGTGGCTCCCTGAAGCAATGACAAGTCCTTGCTGCTCCTAGGCGGAGGTGTGGCTAGGCAGCTCTGTGTGCTGTCCCCGGCCCGCCCTTAGCGCTGGCTCTGCAGCTCCCATTGGCCGGGAATCATGGCTCTGCTTACCCGCACCTCCACCTAGGAGCAGCAGGGATACGTCGCCGCTTCCGGGGAGCTGCCCAAGGTGAGTGTCGCCCGGATCCATTGCTCCACACCCCCTCCTGCACCCAAACTCCCTCCCTCTTAGTTAACTGGAATTTTTCACTTACTGGCACCCCCCATTGCCCCAGCATGCCAGATAAAAAAAGCTTTTACTGTACTTGCTTACCTTCTAAGGTCACTGGGAAGGTTAATGTGATGTTTGTAACCAGTTTTTCAGAAAATTTACTCATGTTTTCACTGTCATGCTCTCAGGATAAAAGAATAGGCACATTTTGTAATTCCATATCCAAAAATATAGGAACAAACTATTTTTCTTAAGGATAACTTTTAATCATTCTCGCTATGTTAAAACTAGAGATTCAGGAAAATACACAGAAGAATTTCACATGTGAAAATTAAACCTTTCGACTTGCCCCATCAGTTCAAATTAAAAATATTTTTTTATTTAAAAACCAAAATTGGTTTCTTTTGTTCCAGCCAAAGAAGACAGTAGAAGGGAAGTCCCGTGGCAAGATAAAATGAACGTGGACCAGTAAAGTAGAGTAGCTGTGGTGTCTGTTTCATGTTTTCAGAGCATAAAACTCTTAGCTGTGGGCACCTTGAATCCTTCTGATAAACTTTCTTTGTGTGCCATCTCTAACCTGGGCTTTGCTCTCTTACTGGGTGTTTGCCTGTTCTTACGTTTTGAACAGTTAGTGTTCATGCTTTGCAAGCTGTGCTTAGCTAATATAAAGCCATTAAGAACCTGACACCACTAAGCTAAATGTGCTGTTGCTCACACTATTCACGGTATTGCTCGGTTCTCAACTGCTGGCCAAAGTGTCTATGCAGCTTAAAGGTGAAAAATTATTTAAATGGCTGATTTTTAGCAGTAGTACTTCAGCAAACTGATTTGAAGAAGTTTGCAGTGGTTATTTCATAGAACTAAATGATGACAAAGGCTTGTTAAGCTACAATGTTACATGTGTAGTTTTAGTGTATGTAGTACATGTTGTGTCTAAAGAAAGAAAAAGATAGTAGTACCTACCTGTTTGTTCTTGAATTTCTGAATAGCAGAAGTTAAGCTACTTAAAAAATATTTCATAGAGCACAGTAAATAGACATGGTGCTTCATAAACTCTAAATTCTCATGTTTCCTGAAGCCTACAATATCAGTTATTTAAAGTATAAATAATTCCTATTTTTAAAAAATTGACCTGGTGTTAAGTCAGTAGAATTGGGTCCTTAACTTGCAGCAAATGTCTGTTGTGTTCCTAGTGAGATGGTTAAACAGTATTCAGAATGGAACTCTTCTAATTCTTAGTAGTAGAACTGATACAGTTACATTTAAATCTGCTTAATTTAAAAAAAAGTAATAGTTTTGGGTTTCTCCAAAAAGAGAAAAACATGTAAACTGAAGTCATAAAAAAATCTTGAGAGACAAGGTGGATGAGGTAATATCTTAGATTCACAGACTTTAAGGCCAGAAGGGACCATCATGATAATCTAATCTGACCTCCTGCACATTGCAGGCCCCAGAACCTGATTTACCTGGCCCATAACTTCTGGCTGAGTTACTGAAGTCCTCAAATCTTGACTTAAAGATTTCAATTTCAGAGAATCCACCATTTACTCTGGTTCAAACCAGCCAGTGACCCATTCCCCTTCTGCAGAAGAAAGCAAAAAAAAAAAAAAAAATCCAGGGTCTCTACCACATACTTGACCATTACATTGATTACTTCAGAAAAAAAATCAGCTCTGACATTCTTAACAAACAACCCATCCACCACAATCTCTCCACTGTGGAGAGGACAGCTGTGCAGTCCCTAAAAGCCAACCACTAAATAGTGATCAAATCAGCAGACAAAATGGATGTCACTGTAGTTCTCAATTGTGATGACTACATCAATTAGGCCAACTGACAACTGTCTGACACCACCTACCATAAAGAATTCAGAGAAGACCCCACATCACAATTCACACAGGAATTTAAGGATATCATCAAATCCTTCCCCAGACAACTCCAAGACAAACTCTACCACCTCATCTCCCATAAACCCACACCAGGAAATTCTACATGCTTCCCAAGATACACAAACAAGGGAACCCAGTCACACCCATCATATCTGGCCATGGCACTCTTACTGAAGGAATATCAGGACTCATATAAACTATCCTCAAACCACTCTTTACTCAAAGGACTGACTTCTTCCAGAAACTCCACACCACCACCAACCTCCCCCAGAACACCATACCTGCCGCTATGAATGTCGCCTCCCTATACACCAATATCCCTCACCATGGCTGCTTCAAATATCTGTAAGACAATGGACAACATTAAGATATCTACCTTAAACACATTGCTAAACTCATCCTTTTCTTCTTCACCCTTAACAACTTTACATTCAACAACAAACTCTCTGTCCAAACCATGGGAACAGCCGTGGTTACTAGGATGGTGTCCCAATATGCCAACCTCTTCCTGGGCCAACTCAAGGAAGAATTTATAGAAAAATGCACATGAAACAAATGATCTATTTGAGATAAATCAATGACATTTTCATCCTCAGGACAGACAACCTAAACACCCTCATAGATTTCTACCACAATTTCCATCGCTACCACACAACCATCAGACTCTCTTTAGAACACTCCCACAGCAGCATCGACTTCCTAGACACCACAATCTACTTCAGCAGTGTAACTCTACAGATAACTGTATACAAGAAACCCATGGATCACCACACTAACCTCCACAGATCAAGCAACCACCCCAAACACAGCAAAAAATCTATCATCAGGTACTCAAATACCCCAGAACATGCTCCAAGGAGAAAGTCCTGGATACACAATTTAACACACTTTAAAACTGTCTTCACCAAACAAGGCCACTCCACTAGAGAAGTAGATTGTATCTTGGAACAGGCCACCTTAATTCCCCAAGAAAACCTGCTTCAATACAGGGGGGAAAAATGACTCAACACCCCAAGTTGTCACTCATCACCCCAAACTGGAATGCATATGGAGTTAGCAGCAAAGAATTAAAACCCATTCTTGATGGGGATCACATCCTGAAAGAAATCTCTCCTGAACCCCCTCTTTTGGCCTTCAAACAACCCCCCAACTTCACTAAGCTCCTCATCTGAAGCAATCTCCCCACAGACCAAAACATGCCAACTCATAGTGGCACGAGACAGTGCCATAACAATTGCAAAACCTAAAGCCATATCTCTACTGCTGCAATGATCAATACAGCCCCGCAATATACCTTTCAAAATCCATGGGTCATACACGTCTATCGCAACATGTGTTGTACCTCATCCAGTGCGTCAAATGGCCCAGCTACTGTGCAGGTAAAATGAGACGCTCACTACACACCGAATAAACTCAGGGTATTTTTGTCTTTTATCGTTTTTTCTATCATCTGTAGGTTAACACTTTTCACAAAATGATCACTTCAAATCTGATTTCTCATTCCTCATCCTTAAAGGAAACCCGCATAATACCTTCAAAAGACAGGCCTGGGAGTTTAAATTCATAACTCAGCTAGACACCAAAAATCATGGTCTCAATAGAGACACTGGTTTTATGTCTCATGACAACAGTCTGCAGCACAGTAACTCTTCTTTGCCCTATGACTGCAGAGGTGTTAATTGCCACTTCAGTTTGAATAGTTTTTTGTAATGTGTTATCTCCTTATGTTTAACAATCTGTTCCACCTTTTGTTTAGCTGTAACACTCTGAGTACCTTTCCCAGATCTGAAAAAGAGCTCTGTGCAGCTCAAAAGCTTGTCTCTTTCACCAACAAAGATTGGTCCAATAAAAGAGATTACCTCACCCACCTTGTCTCTCTCATATCTGGGGACCAACACAGCTACAACAACATTGAGCATAAAATAACCTTTGTGATATAGCAGTAGAGTTAGTATGTTTCATGGGCAGTATATGCTAAAAGAATTATAAAATATATATGATTGCTTCCCTTTTGGAAAATATGAAGCTGGAGTTGAAATTGCTTTTATTAAATTAGTCTTACTACTTAATATTTTGTTCTGTTGATTGAGTCTTGCGTATAATAAAAAGAACCAAACAACTAAATGGCACTATTAGTGATAGTTTTATTTTGTAACGGAAAATAACTAATTTTGTTTTCATGGGTGGTAGCAGTTTATATTAAGATATGTATATATTTTCTTTAACAGACAGAACCAGTGGAGTAGAATATCTGATGGACTTACCTTGCACATAAGGTAATAATATGGAGTATCACAAGGTTATTTATCTGCTCCAGTTATTTCAGTTAATCTGGTTAATTGTGATCTTTTTTTAAAATCTCAGATCATTAATGGAAGCTTCAGAGTGGAAAATTGTATTCTGCATTAATATATTTGGGGCTTTGGGTGGGAAATAGATGAAAGTATTTAGTCCAGATTCAAAAGTAATATATATGAGTCAATTTGGTATAATTCAATATGCTGAAGAGTTGAAAAAGTGTAAGTTACATCATTTCAGGCTTGCTAGACAATCGTACATGATATCACCTCTGAATTTAAACCATTTTCTCTATTCTTGGATTTCTCTGCACTGTGTGTACAGCTGGAAGTACAAAGGAAGATATAAAATGAGCAAACTATTTGGCACTTTTTAGTAGATCTTCATATTTTTAATTTGTGTTAAAATTAATATACAGGTGACATTTGTACATCAAATTGAAAGGCATTTTTAACAAGACAAAGGTTTTTAGAATAAGCTTTTTATATTTTTAAAGACACTTCTTTAGCTAAAGAAGGGGATAAGACGTAACCAAAAATAAGCTAACCATATGTTTTTTGCCTATAGTGTCCCATACATCCTGAATCAGGAAAATTGCATTTCTTTGTCAGTGGACCAAACCAGGATATGGAATGCGTATTTTAGTGCACTTGTACTGGGACACTGGTGAATGGTGAAGGCATTACTGCTAATGCTATAATCAATAATGATTTTATTTTTAGGGCACTCCTGGCTTAAAATATTCTGGGTGCCCACCAAAAGGCAACATCCTTCTTAAATTAAACCAAGGCAACATAGTGTTATAAATAAATAACAAATAACATATGTACATAAAAGGATTAAGTTGCATTATAAAGAAATAAATTCTATTTGGAAACTTTCTTAATTTAGAAATCTATGTGGAACGCATTCATTTAGTATTACATAAAATAAACATTTAAAACTTTTATGTCTCAGATAATTTTACTTTCTAAATAATTGGCATTGGAGTTTGATTTAGTGCTGTTTTTTACATTTCAAAGCAGCAAAATCTCCTTGAAAGCATCCTCAGAAGCAATTTCACTGTCAATTTGTGATGGAAGAGAAAGTTAATAATAAAAAAAGAATTTGCACCATGTAGCTAAAGGGTTTATTGAAACTATACAGAGATAAAGTTTTTCAGTGTCTTTGCCTTACAAATGACTTACTTCTGACAAGGTTTCATCATTTAAAAATATCCATATGGGGTTGAAGGAAAGGTTTAAAAGTGGCTGTGCCTAGCTTGGATGGTAATTTTGGACCAGTTGAGATTGTTGCCATTCCATCTGTGAATTATTCTTTGTATTTGTGAAAATGTATGGGGCTGCAAAATGAATTTTAACAAAATGAGTGCACAAATTCTAACTTGTTTAATATTATTTTCTCTTTGACATGACATTATAAGGACTGTCTTACCGAGATCAGTGAGGTGTACCGCTCATGGCCTGCTTTTTTCAGAATCTTCTCCCATTTGCCTTCAGACTGTGGTTTTTGTTTTGTTTGGGGCTTTTTTTGTTTTTGTTTTGTTTTTGTTTGGTGGTTTGTTTTTGGTTTTTTGTGAGCACACTTAAACCTGTAACAATAAAAGCACTTTTCTGTTATGGTGAACACTTTCACTGATGATGATGTAGTACTGTGTTACATTTATACAACTGTTTCTACAGTTTGAAAATGAAATTAAAGCAAAATCTGGCCTATGTTGAAACTGCTATTCTGTCTATATCTCTGTTTAATTCCAGACCTTAATTTTAAAGGGTTTGTAAAAATGGTTTGTGAAACATTTGGAATTTAAGTGTATAAAATTTTGTAAAAGTGGCCTGTGCTTGTCCTAATTTGTGGGTTTTTTTGGTAGAACAGTTGTGCCTGTTTCAATTTTATTGACGTGGAAATTGTTAAATATCTTTCTTTTAATTATTTAAAAAATCACTTCTGAGATGTTGATAAATTACATGTACATTTACAATGCAGTGATCTTTTGTATTTTATTTTTCAAAATAAATGCTTTAAATGTGATTTTTTTGTTTTGAGTTATTAATGCAGCTTTTAACTTGAAGTTATCAGAACAAGGTGTTACTGTACCATTCAGGTGAATAGCTGTAATAATGAAAGATACAATCTGAGGCCCTGAAACGTCAAACATTTATGTATATGCTTAGCTTTAATATGTGACCAGTAGGAGTACTCATGTTCTTAAAGTTAAGCACATGGAGATTTGCTAGACTGGGGCCTAATATAATGGAATTTTGTTTCCACATATGTAAATCCTGTTTTTCTAAATTTCCAGCATGAGCTAGCTTGTTTGTTGATTTTAGCACAGGGATGTTAAGCTAATAAGACACTAGTAGATACTTATTTAACCTACTTAATAAATTATTTTCTTTACCAAGATTCCTCTAATAAACAGTTTAATACCTGTCGTCTATAAAACTATTATTCTCCACTCATAATAATTCAAGAACCCCTGAAATGTCATTTACACTTTTTTCCCCACTCGGAGGAAGTCATCTTGGTGATTGTGTGACCGCTGAGTGGGAGGATCTTTGTACTACAGTTACAGCTGCTTATTAAAAATTATAAATGTTTCACCAGAATATTTAAAGGACTCTGTCAAGGCATTAGTCATCATTTTGAAAATATTTTTTCTTTTATTTAAAGTAACCCACTATTTCCTTGCTAGACAATGTTTTCCCTGCATTTCACATGCATTTGCACCCTGGGTTATCAATAGAAGATTGCTGGGGACACTTGGCTTGGGGTTTCCTTGGTAGAAAAAGACCATTGCTTCAGCTCTTATTGAGGAGAAAGAGGAAAGCAATGAAGGAGTAACGTGGGGTTTGCAAACAAATTTACAACAAAAGAGGTAGATCAAGTTTTGAGCCTACCAAATATGACACTGTCCCTTGAACATTAGCAGTTTGTCTCGAGAGAGGGAAATCTGAAAACACGTTTGCTTTTGAACTTTTTGTTCATAAAGTATTGAAATGTAAATTATACTGCTAAAAATAGAGAGATGATTTGTCATCAAATCTTGTCTGGCAAAGTATTTTAAGAATGATTATTCAAAGGAGTTTTGTCCACTAATTTATTTCCTGGTCAATTGACTGAAGCTTTAAAGTTTGAGGACATCTTCACTCTTTTCCTCAAATATTTATTGTGGGCTCTCATCAGAATTTTTCTCTATTTAGCCTAACTCTCCCTTTTTTGTGGCTGAGAGGGACAGATTAATTATTTTTTATTTTTATTGGCAGTTTAGGGAGTTTCTTTTCCTTTTACTGCAGTGCAAGTAATTCAATTTGAATTGGTTAAAATGGAATCTAGTCTTACTTTTTAAAAATCTATATCAAAAGACATTTTTATAGATGAAAACAAGGAATGAGACATGTTTCTTTCACAATTGTTGAGTTAATTTGCCATGCTCAATGTGCAAGGAAAATTCTTCTGTTCCTGATAGCTTAGTAGAGCCAAAGAAAACACAGAGCATCCCCTAGTGACAGAATAGAGAAGTGCTGCTTTGTAATTTCTGGGTCTCAACAATCTATTAGCAAAGTCAATGATAAAACCAGTTTTGTCTTGAAAATGGTCTTTGTTATTTTCATATTGCTATAAAACTATTAGTCTTTTCTGGAACAAAAGCCCTCTGATGTTAGCCGCAACCTTTTTTTTTTCTCCTTTCACAAGCAACAACAGATTTATTTCGTTATTTATTTATTTTGCAATGTTCTGGTATGTATTATAACTGCTGCATTACACCCAAGTTCATGTACTTCAGAGCAGTGATCCATGACATATGTTTATTGTCAGTTTAAACACATGAAATGGTTTAGGATCTTTTAGAATGAAATGCTATATAAACATAATCATTTACAGCTAAAAATGTACAACTGTAAACATTGTCTTTACATGGTGTCCATTGGTCAGATAATGAATACTAGTCTATATTATCAGATGTTTGACTTGTATGTTTTTCTTCAATTCCTTTCTCCTTTAATAGCTTATTCATAGAAACGTAGGGCTGGAAGGGACCTTGAGAGGTCATCTAGTTCTAGTCCATTACCTTGTGCTGAGGCAGGACCAAGTATATCTAGACTATGCCTGACAGGTGGTTGCGTATAGCCTGTTCTTAAAAAATACCCTCCAATGATGGAGATTCCACAACCTCCCTTGGAAGCCTGTTCCAGTGCTTACCTATCCTTATAATTAGAAAGCTTTTCCTATTACCTAACCTAAATCTCCCTTGCTGCAGATTAAGCTGATTACTACTTCTCATGCTTTCAATGGACATGGAGAACAATTGATCACCAGCCTCCTTATAACAGCTCTTAATATATTTGAAGACTGTTAGCAGGTCCCACCTCAGTCCTCTTTTCTTAAGACTAAACATGCTCAGGTTTTTTTCACCCTTTCCTCATAGGTCAGGTTTTTTAAAAACCTTTTATCATTTTGTTGCTATACTCTGGATTCTGTCCAATTTGTCCACATCTTCCTGAAAGTGTAGTGCTCAAAATTGGCCACAGTACTTGAGCTGAGGCCTCACCAGTGCGGAGTAGAGCAGAACAATTACCTCCTGTGTTTTATGCATGACACTCTTGTTCCTGCACCCCCAGAATATTTGCCTTTTTCACAACTGCATCACATTGCTGACTCATATTCAATTTGTGATTCACTATAACCACCAGATCCTTTCCAGCAGTATACTAGCCAGTTATTCCCCATTTTGTATTTGTTCAGTCTAAATATTTTGTGGCCTGGAATGAAAGAGCTGTCATTAACCATGCAGTGAGTGATGTAGAATATTTGACTCTACCTGATGACTATTTAAAAAAGCTCTTACACAAAAGATGCTGTCCCCATTTGACTTGTAAATATTGTACTTATTGCAAGTGATCCTTTATATGCCTGCGTATAACTGTCATGTGTAAAGGTCTTGCACTTTCTCTTACTGGAGATGGGACTGTTAAGTATTGGGGTTGAGACTGGATGGCCATTGTTCGCATCTGCTGTCTTTTTGGTGGCCTGTTTGAAATGAGGTGGTGGTTTCAGCCTATGCAAGTTCCTAGTGGACAGGTGATCACAGCACAAAATGCATCACCACAGTTGGTGCTAAATGAGCATAAGAACAGCCATACTGGGTCAGACCAAAGGTCCATCTAGCCTAGTATCCTGTCTTCCAAAAGTGGCCAATGCCAGGTGCCCCAGAGGGAATGAACAGAACAAGTAATCATCAAGTGATCCATCCCCTGTCACCTATTCCTAGCTTCTGGCAAACAGAGGCCGGGGACACCACTCCTGCCCATCCTGGCTAACAGCCATTAATGTATCTATCCTCCATGAACTTATCTAGTTCTTTTTTGAACCCTATTATAGCCTTGGCCTTCACAACATGCTCTGGCAAGGAGTTCCACAGGTTGACTGTGTGTGGTGTGGGAAAACTTCCTTTTGTTTGTTTTAAACCAGCTGCCTATTAATTTCATTTGGTGGCCCCTAGTTCTTGTGTTATGAGGAGTAAATAACACTTATTTACTTTCTCCACATCAGTCATGATTTTATAGACCTCTATCATATCCCCTTTAGTTGTCTCTTTTCCAAGCTGGAAAGTCCCAGTCTTATTAATCTCTCCTCATCTGGCAGCCGTTCCATACCCCTAATAATGTTTGTTGCCATTTTCTGAACCTTTTCCAATTCCAATATATCTTTTTTGAGATGGGGCAACCACATCTGCAAGCAGTATTCAAGATGTGGGCGTACCATGGATTTAGAGCAGTCTATTAGCAATGCCAACTCCGTCTACCCTCTCTCAACCCTACTTTTTAAGGCACGTTGGCAGAGAACATACTGAAGAGAAATGGTCTCCTATGTTTTGTCTGGACTTCAGATTACATTTTTTAAAAAGAAGGGGTAGGTGCAGCCTTTAGCCCAATGCACATCATCAATCTGTGTCCAATTAAAATGTTTAAAGGCTGTAAATAAGGGTCTTCCATTTGTCGTCTTAGTTGTGCTTCTATTGCTTCACCTTACTTTCAGATGCCTCTCCGCCTAGGGGGACTTTGAAAAGGCTAGCTGAAATCGTATTTTGAAATCCAGTTTATCATGCAAATGTAATCATAGCTAAGAAACTCTAAGTCTACAATATGGGTGTGTGGAAAGCTTAACACAGGCACTGCCTGTTAGCCAAGATGGAAAAGCAGGATGGTGGGTAAGAGCGGTAAACAGCAACTGGTCAACCACCTGGCAGGCAAGGTAAAGCAAGGCGCAGGTGCAGCTTTTTAAAATGTATTACGGGGTTGGTACCCCGGCTCTGTTTCCGCAGCGCCGTTTTAGGGCTCGCTCCCGCCCTGGGGCTGGGTTTTCTCCTTGCTTTACTTCCCTCCGTGGTGCCTGGGGGCGACACCTCTCCTCAGCGCGCTCTTCAGCGAAACCCACCCCGCCTCCCCCGTCTCGCCCACACGTTGAAAGAGGCGCGTGAGCGATGGGGCGAGACCCTGCCCCTCCACCCCCCACTCCAGGGGCAGGAAGGGGGCTCCGGCACGCAGCCAGCTCTCAGGGGCCGCAATCCCGGCACGCGACCAGCCCCCCCCGTCAGGGGACAGACCACGCCCCCTCCTCCGGCCCTGCCCTCGCTCGGCCGGTCGGAGGAGCGCGTGACGCAGCACGTAGAGCGAGGGGCACGGGGCGGGGCTGCGGCTCACCCGGGGCGGGGGCGGGGCTGCGCATCCCTTCGACGGCCTCCGCAGCTGGGGAGCCGCCACCGCAGGTGAGGGGGAGGGGCGCGCGCGCGCGGCGGCCGCCCCGTCCGTTGGGGGGCGAGGGGCACCCCTGGCTCTCGCTGGGGGGGGGTCTTCCCGGGCAGGGGCGCCGCCGGGCTCTGCCCTGGAGGGGAGGCCACAGCCCGTCTCCGCCCAGCCGGGGTCCCCATGGGGGCGGGGGGACGCGTGTGCCCACCCCCACCGACCTCCCCCACCAGGGGCTGTGGCAGCCTCGGGAGCGAGGGGCTGGCGGTTACCCCGGGGCTGTGCCAGCCGAGCAGACAGCCAAGGCACAGCACCAGCCCCGGTGGGTGGGGGGTGTTTCTAGCTGGGCGCCCTCAGACAGGGCTCCTGAAAGGTTGGCGGCCTGGGCGGAGTCTCCCCTCCCGTCCCCAAAGCCTGGAGCAGGGACCTTTACAGCTGCAGCCCCGCTGCATAAGGGTCACTATGCACCTGCATATACTTGGGTTTGTTTTTTTTCCCCCTGGGTGCCCTGAGTGCCTTTCTCCACTCGGATGTAATCCGAGTCGTTTACCAGGGATGTTTTCTACCTTGTGATAGTGGGATGCCTGCAGCCAGATGGGTAGATCCAGTAGTGCTTTTCTAATGGCTAAAAAAAAGGGGGGGGGCAGCCCATGGGTAGACACCTACACACTGTGGTGATGGATGTCGTTTTGGCAGGTAGCTGTTTGTTTTGGTTCTTAAAAAGCTGTCACTCCCAAGCATCTAAGTGAGGAAAGTTGCAATAGAGTGAGACAAAATCAAAATGGAAACTGTATAGGTCTAATTGAAATGCACAGCAAAATTTTTTAGCTGAGAGCAGTACTCCCAAAACTGCCTTAAAATTACCGCCTGGCAAGTGGGGAAACACTCCCTCGAAAAGGCCTGGTAGGGCTGCAACAGGTGTTTTAGAAACAAACAAAAATAGGTTACTTTGGACTGTTGCCACCAGGTGGCATAAGAATGGTTGTCGCAGTATGCTGGCCCATTCTTACAAATAGCGCTGCTCCTGAAGACTGCAAGTGCCAGCCTGTCAGGTGAGAAAAATAGTTTTGTAGGAAGAGCTGTTGAAGGGGACAATGTGCAGGCTTCTGGTGTTAGTCAGTGTTACTGTCAGCAAATGCAGAATGGGCAATACACACAGGCAGACTTCATCTGTTCTCTGGCATCCTCTGGTTAGTTTGGATAACCTCTACTTCTCAATGCAATTTCCCACTTAGGGTTGTTACTGCTGGTGATGCTGCTTCCAGTCATATCCACCTACACAGTATGTCTTTTGTTTTAAACTGTTCCTTCTGGTCGAACCAGACAGAATTAATTAATGGTATGTGTGCAAGATACCCTTTTGTCAAGCATGTCTCAGGTACCCAGGCCTTTACGTTTACAATCAGTTATATTACTGACATGTTAAACTGATTTGTAGCATTCTGCTTTCCACATCTCAGGGGTTCTTTTGCTGTTTGAGAATATTCTCTCTCTTGTTTGGGGGCAGCTTTCCTTTCTCAGACTAAGGTAACTCTTCTTCCCCAATTTCTCTTCTCCGCTCAGTACACACAAACCCTTGACCACATGGGATTCATTTCAAATGTTACTCCTGATCTTCCAGTAGGCTGCTGTTCAGCCATGCACAACATTCTGTCCCTGCAAAAACCAAGGTTCCCTTGAAATCTTCTAAATCCTCTTAAAGTTCAGCACAGAATACTTTTTTACATTTGAATAGCAATGCTCTGGAAATAGGGTTGTAAAATGAACAGGCTAACTGATCCCTTGTGTTAACTTCACAAATGATACTGGATTATACATTGTTTGTCATTTTTCATGTACATAACTTCACTGACACCACATCTCCGAAGTACTGTGCCTCAGAAGCAGTTAATTAAACCAATCTGAAAAGAGCTGAGAAAACAGCAATTGTGATAGCATTTGTATGAAACACTACACATACTCCTCCTTCAATCTGGGTTACAACAGAAGGTGAGACAGTACTAGGTATGTTGTCTTCCCTAGAGAATGAAACAAAACTAGCAAAACAGGCTCATTCAGTAACTCTGAGATTAGGAAAAAAACATATCTAGGGGAAAAATGTCAGTTAACAAGTTATGGGGAAGTAATCTTGTCCACTAAGTAGAACAGCAGTTTGTAAATTGGGAGGATATTTCTTTATAATTGGATTATTAGATGGGTCTAAGGTATCTGATGTCTAATTTAGAACAATGATACATCCTATTAAGGAAGTGTCTCCATTCATTTTCTTTTCTAGATTTGGCCTTAGTATGATGTTCTAGAAAAATTAAAGGGGCCCCAGCTACTTAATTTAGGTCCAAAATTTGTTTTTTTAATGTAAAAAAAAAACGATTTACAAAACCTAATGTGAACATACTTTTTTAAAATAATGAAAATATCAGTTAAACAATTAAAGCAGGATTTTATGAAGGGAGGAGGAGTTTGGGAGCAAATTACTTATTCCACTGCACTTCTGTGAACCCAAACACAAGAGCATTGGATTAGTGCCTGAGAATCAGAAAGTGGAACCACCCCCTCAGAAAGATTTGCTTATCTTTTTTCTTTTAGGCAGACTTCTTGTTCCGGTGCTGGTCAACAGTGATAGTGATGTCAGTAGTCCATTGCATGCAGGGATGTCTGAGGGCGAGCAGGAAATGAAGCAGGTTTAGACAATAACCTCAGCTGCCTATAAATGAACATCAAAATTCAGGTTAAACAAAATAAGAATATAATTTTAATTTTTTTCTTCTGATCATTTATTTGAGTATTCATCTTCTTTCACCAATGACTGAAACATCTTACTAACCAAATCAATCTGTTCACCTTTTAAAAAAGATAAAATAAATGTTATTACAAATCCTTGTTCTTGGGCTCTGATGATGTACTCTGAGCTTCATTATAGAGGCAATTGTACTGCTGGAAAGTTCAAATGGAAATGCTAGTTTTGTAGCCAAAGTTTTCAGACTTGGGTGCCTAAATGAGAACACCAAATTCCGTAATTGGGCAGTCAAACAGGATGCTGTGGAAGCATATTAATACTCATTTTAGAGGCAGAATGGAAATAAACATAGAACTAGTCTCCCAAATATAGGTGCCCAAGTTTCAAAATTGAGTTCAAAGTTTGAATGTTATCGCTGTGAGTAATCCTATAACTAAGTAACAAGAACTAAGGTAATATCAGTATTTACCAGATTAGAATCAACTGGGATAAGTTCTACCAATTTTTCCTTTGACTGACAACAAGTGAAAGCTGATCCTTAAATAACAGATAGATGGACTGTCACTGTTGGATTGCTATTATATGTCTGGATAGAAGCATACTTTTATTTTTCTCTTTCTAACATTTTTTTTTCTTATAAAGTTTGGATGATAAAAGTTGATTAAAGGCCTTTGGAGATGGAGTAGGGAAGTTGCAGAGAAACACTCCTAATAATTCCTTCTTCTCAAAGCCTTACTTTATTGGAAAGAGGGAATTTTTAATGAGATTTTGTCACTATTGGTACTTCACAGATTATGATATTCCATGGTTATCCAAAATTCATTCTTTCTCCCTGAATGTGACATTCATGTAGAATCTGAATTTTGTTAATTCAAAACAAACTCCAATGATCTGAAAGATTTGGGAGTCCCCTGAGAAATGTGGATAATTATTGCTTATCAGTAATAACTGTACATTATTATCTCAGCTTCTGTGAGATAAGAACTGGGAATATAGCAGCCAAAGCACTGGCTTTCAAATGGCAGTGTTATAAATAATACATTACCTCTAAATAAGATTGAAAATCTTTCTGTGGCACAGTGCAAGATGTAACCATGCAGCTGAAGGCTCTTGCAAGCTACCATGCAGTTTTAGGCATGTGAAGAAATTATCATTGAAGGAGTCACTACCAAAATTCTTTTTTGTTTGAACACTCTTGTTAATGTGCATTTGGGGGGGGGGGGTGCAGTGCACATGACTTTTGAGTATCAATTGTATTAGATTAAAAATAGGTCTTATTTCATAACAAGATTTAAAATAATTGCCAAAGTGAAGTCCTTCTACCTTCATATATTTGCCTATGCATTTTATATTGTGATGAAAAGAGGGTTATGTAATGAAAGCTCATCATCTTTGTAGTTCTAGGATGTTTTTCTAATTACAGTCAGCGCCCATTTCTACCATTTGCAATGCAGATGTTTCTTATTGTGCATATGAGCAATATGTGGCATGGTCTCTAGGCCAGTCCTGTTTGTCAGACCAAGAAATGCGTTACAATCTGATAAAGCAACAAACCCATTTTCTGTTCTCAGAGGCTATATGCTCTGGGTAACTGAGGTTGGATCGTCTTAGTTTTAAAAAAAAAATCATCTGATCAGCTAAACACAGATAGATACCACTGCCAAGGAAATGGAGTATAATTTGTCTTTGCGGGGTCTGTCTGTAAACTCTGCCAGTGATGGAAAATAATCTATTTTAGGGTTTTATTCTGCTGCCCATCTGCTGAGTATCTGAGCACCTTACGTGTAAGATCAATAGCAATAATAATACTAGCTCTTACTTATCATTTTTCATCTATACATCTTGGAGCACTGTACAAAAGAGGTCAATATCATTATCCTCATTTTGCAGATGGAGCAAACTGAGACAAAACAGAGGTATCCTGATGTGCTCAAGGTCACTCAACCTGCCAGTGGCAGAGCCAGGAATAGAACCAGGTCTCCTGACTTCCAGTCTAGTGCTATATCTATTATACAACACTGCCTTGTAGTGCCCAAAAGTGAAGTCCCAAGTGGACTTCATGGACTCATTTCTCCCTTTCAAGGGTCAAAATTCTCTTAGGAGTAAGGTTTTTTTTGTGGGGGTGGAGGGTCATCAGAATTTGGGAATCAATGTGGTGTTTGAATTGCGAGTTTCATTTGTGCGGAAAAATCATTTACAAAATTTTTTTTTAATGTTTCCTGAAGATGGTCAGATTGTGGATTCATTTGATCTCCTCTGGAAGATTGTTGCATAGTTGTATCCACTCTGTAATGGTGGTTTTATAGCAGCTTGAAAGAAGGAACTTGGAGTGATGCAGAGCTGTATAAAATCTTAAAGAAGTACATTTTCTTTTTTGGGATGATATTGTGTAGTCAGACACACCCACAGCCCTGCAAACATAGGGACCTCTGTTCACACCAAAATGTAGTAGTAAAGGAATAGCAGTATTTCTAGCAGAAATATAGGATCCTCTGCTCTCTATTTCTCACATTCTGCTGATTCCTCTAGTTTGCAGTTTCCCGGCTTGTTATTAACCTATTCTGTACCACGATTGATGCTTCCCCTTTGTCCACCTCCACAGCCTGGGCCAACACGCTTTTCTTCCAAGCTCCAGGAGAGATAACAAGATATTAGATGACTAACTGCCTCTGTTTCTACCAGACTATGTCCAATTGTCCAGATCGCTATTGGTCCTAGAATGACTTCATAATACTTTGCCTCTGTGCTGCAGAAGCGTTTTGTCTTACGTTTACTGAGGCAAAATATTTTGAATCCAAGCGAAGATATTGTTAAACTTGAACAAGTAAAGTCACAGGTTGTTATGATGCTTTGCTCCATGTGTTGACCACATAGGGCAGCCCAGAGGGTCACATGGCACCTCAGTGCTGGAAGCTGAATGTAGTTCTTTAGTCTGGTCACTAGTGTCTCAGACTAATGTGTTTCTCTCAGGTGTTGTCAAGAATGATCTCTAGCCACTAGATAATAGTGACCGCAATATAGTTCTTCATCCTTGGACGTGGAATCATAAAACAATGACACTAAACTTTCGAGAGAAAAAATTTTTTAAGTGGAAACTTGAAAAAGGACCTAAAATCAAACGTAAATAGATTAAAATCCTTGGATTTAGCATGGAGGCTACGATATCTTTGCAGAGTTCCAGAAGGAATGCCTAGCCCTAAACAAAAAAGGAAGCTGCAAGGCAAAGACATCACTAGAATGGCTAAGTGGCAAGGTTCAAGAGGTTACTCAAGCCCAACAGTTACCCTTCAGATAATGGAAAGCCAATAGGAAAGAGCATAGACTATCGCAGGTAAAATGTAAGATGGAAACTGGAAGAGTTAAGAGAGAACAATTAACCGAAGACATGAAAACCAATTAGAATAAATTGGCTCTGGACAAAACACTAGAGGTTGAGGATAGTTCCTTTGATTACAAGTCTTCTGAGGGAGCTGTTCTCCAAGGAAAGGGTTCCTCTTATTACTTTCCCACCTTTTGTTGCAGGACTCTCTGTGGTAACAGTATATAAATCTCAGTAATTCCAGCTCCTGAATGTTACTAATCCCAAATCTCCCAATGGAGCCTCTACCATGATTTCTTCTTTTACGTTTGAAGTGTTTGAGCTGCAGAGAGCAAACACAATGTTTTAGGGTCCCAGTCTGATCTGCTCCATTAGGCAAAACTGATATGCTCCCTCAGGCAAAATCATCTGGATATTCAATATTAATGTAGGGTCTAGGGCTGCTTTTAGCCATCTTCATTACAAAAAGGGCATCTGCTCCGTTGCTTTAGCTTTCACAGGTCTTTAATTGAGGATGCTACATTTGTTTGTTTGGAGATCTTCTACTAAATCATCTTGCCCATTTCCTGGCTCCAACCGATGAAACTTTCCCTGGCATTCGTGGTGAGTGTGGAGTTAACTCTGTTCCTGTTGTGCCTTTTGATGTAAAACACATTCCACTAGCATAAGACACTTGTTATAAACCTTTATGCTGTCCTCTTTAAAATAAGTTGTGTATCTTTTTGTAATACGCACAATGATTGTAATCTGTTATCTTCAGTACTGTATATTTCCTCCCTAGGATGTTTATGGAAAAGAAATACTGACAGTTTTTCCTATAAACATGTTAAAAATATGTGTAGTCACTAGGCAAGAAATGACCTTGTTAATTTCAACATCCAATAAAATATTGGTGATAGGATCAAGCAGTTCTTAGGGAAATCTGATTAGGGAAAATGGAATATTTTCAAGATAAGAGGCTACAAACAGTGGAATATGAAAATATAGTAGCTAAGCAACCTTTTAAGATACTTACCCCTCCTTTTGTGCTAAAAGTGAGTTGGGAGAATGGTTAATATCCCCAGTGGTATGCACATGCAAAGTATTCTGGTGTGTGTTGCTTTTGGAGTAGTAGAGAAGGGAATTCTTTGCAGTTAATATAGCTGGAGCATTCAGGTAAAAAAATATTTGGCACCAAGAGCTATTCCAAAGCTAAAAGTTGAGAGGTTTATTAATGGATAATACAGTCTTCTGTTAGGTCTGTATTTCCCATCATGAATAATTAAAGATTTTTATTTTGGGGCTGGTTGGGGGTCAATTCTGCTTGCGGTACATCAACTGGCAGAAAAATTAAACTGTTTCCTTTTCAGAAGAAGTAGAGGCCAGTTGGTTGCTTCATGAAACGCTTGTTTTGATTGTTTGCATCTATTGCCGTGTCTGTCAGAAAGACACTGAGGTGGCTGTTGCTATTATAAGCCATGGTTTCCTTTTTGTTCAGTCTTTTTAAACACACTTTTTCAGGGGGTTGGGGATTAATGGAAGCTAGGGCCAGTGAAAGGTGTTGAACTGACAACCCATGGAGACTGCAGTTCTCCAGCTGCAGGACAGATATAGTATGGGAGGCTTTCTACCCTCAGCATTCCTCAAACCTGAGCTGGATGTATAGACTCACCTCTAGAAGGTATTTTGGTATCTATGTCCATTAAATCATTAGTCGTTAATGTTAACTGCCCACTGCACCTTGAATAGTCTCTTGTAACATGTTAACTCATTGTTTGTTCCACCCTTGTATTAGCTGTGACACTCTGAGTACCTTTCCCAGACCTGAAGATGAGCTTTGCGTAAGCTCAAAAGCTTGTTTCCTTCACTGGCACTAGTTGGTCCAGTACAAGATATTACCTCACCCACCTTGTCTCTCTAATATCCTGGGACCAGCATGGCTACAACAAGGCTGAGACTGCCAACAAGATTGCTAGTTTTGGTGATTTTTTATTTTTTTATAATGTTTAAATTCTGTTCTCTGTGGGTTCTTATACTGTGTCCATCACTGTAGTGTCTGATGGGATCCCCCTGAGATCAGGAGTTAGACCACCAAACTCACTTCACATAACCTGCTAAGTAACTATTGATGGTGGTTGAAAGTCTCCTACAGGAATAATGTTTCAGTGGTTAGGATGCTAACTTGGGAAACCTAGCTTCAATTACCTGTTCAGCCACAGACTCCCTCTATGATCTTGGGCGAGACAGTTAGCCTCTCTGATCCTCTGTTTCCTCTCTGTAAAATCGGGACAATAGCACTGCCCTTCCTCACAGGGATGTCATGAGGATACACACAGTAAAGATTGTGAAGTGCTCAGATTCTTTGGTAATGGGAGGCCATATAAGTATTGTAGTACATAGCTAAGTTGAGAGTGCTGGTGTATCTGACATTGGGGGTGCTGATGGTTGCAGTTTTTTTTAAAAAAGCTACTGTAGACATACGTGGACACTATCAGGGATAGCTGGTCCAAAATTAGGGTTGTTTTTGGTCAGGTGGCAGAGGGTAAAGTCAGTTCTCTCACTCCCCTTCAGATAAATTATTTGGTCATATTATTACTATTAATTTATTTTTTTAAATAACTCAGTGCTGGTATCTGTTACCTGTGAGCAGCCTGGCTTTGATAAATAAGTGACATTGGATAAGGAAACAGATCACTGTTAATGTAGAAGCTTAAAAACAAGAGACACTTGAAGTGCTAGGTTTTGAAGGACTGCTGCAGACGGGATCCGAGAATGGAGAAAAGACTCCAGGAACTCATACTCCTTCAACCAGAAAGGGTAGGAATGTGGGGTGGAAGCAGATGGTAGCTCATTACAAAGAGCTAAATTGTTGTGAGAGGGGCTACTGGTAGCCTGTTTTCCTGTGAAATGGAAATAAAAACTGCTTAATAATACAGTTCACAGGTTGGTTATACTAAAAACTGCAGAGTTTCTTTATTTTACTTTCTGACAGACTGAGAGCAGTGGTGATGGGTTTTGAAGGGAATTCAGTCCCCAGGCTGGAGGGATGATGAGGACACCCTGTGGATGTGTTGGAAATGAGGCTAGAATGCCAATGTGAGAGAAAGATAAGACCTGTAAGCAAAGGTCCTAATATTGGAGTGATGCTTGCTGTTTTGAGCAGTCCCATTCGTGACAAAATACCAGTATCCAGCCCAGAGTAATAACAACGTAAAAACCAGCTACAAACTTAAGTGAGAATAATAGGATAACACAAGTGTATGTTTCATGCACTGCTAGAAATCTAAAAAGTTGTTTAAGCTGTGGTGTTTTTCCACTTGCAGAATGTACACAAGTCTTTTTAAAGGAGCAAAAGACCACAGCGAGAAAACAAAGTGTAGAGAGTGGTGGCAAAAGAGGAGGATTCAATGCTGCCTGCTGTCTTCCCTGTTCCCTCCCTTACTAATTCCCCCCCACACACTGCACAGAAGAGAGCACAGTATTTCCACCTGGTTGGCCTCACTTTTCTGCTACATAAGATGGGCCTTTATTATCCACATCATGCTGCATCGGTCTAAATTCACAACAGTGTGAGACTCAATTCACAGGAAAACTTCATCAACGTGTTTTTGGTTAGAATGCTAGATTTGTAGCTCGTTTTTTGGGGTTAACATTTTACATGAGTTGGTAGAACTGCACCAGAAGCCTTCAGGTAAGGCACAATGTGCAGAAAGCCCTGCTGTAAGCATCTGAAGCTACTGCATTAACACACAGCAGAGCCAAAACTGCTTTGAAAGATGCAAGATGATTAAATGACTTGACAACATTATTGTAAACAATGACAGGATTACTACAGCACAGTCCAACCAATAAGAGAAAAGCTTTCAGAACACAACTCTGCAAACAGCCAATTGCAATTTAGCGGCAGGTGAACCAATAGCTAATTGGAATTCAGCTGGGAAATGACAGCTCTGCTGCTGAAAAGAACTAAGCCAATCAAACACTGAATTGAGCAGCGTATGAAAATCAGCATTTTATTCAGCCAGTGACCGGGGTTCTCCTGCTCTGAGTCTGACAGGAGATTTCTTGGCACTGCTGGGCAGACTGCATTCCTCCAGATATATGTGCATCTGTGAGCTTGACTCACAGCACAATAATAATCATCCCTCTAATGATTCACTTCCCAATAATAACAGTGTCGTAAATTATTTGTACAAAGCAGGACAATTATGTCTCTCTGTCAGCTCTGTGATTGTCTGCAGCTGGTAGGGAAAGTATCCAGATAATTTGGGTCTTGTCTCTCATTTAGCATTGCCACGGCTGTCTGCCCGACAGACCTGGTTACAAGAGCCAGAGGGATGGTGGTAGTCACAGGGCAGAACAAAGCCAGTGGAAATCTGGACGATGCCATGTCGAGTTCAGATGCAGAGGATGATTTCCAAGACCCTGCCACTCCTACTGCAACTCAGGCAGGGCACTTGCTGCCTCAGCAGGTAAGGGTGGTGTAAGACTGTTCTCCTCTGAGCTGGTGAGGTGCTTACATTTGAGCCTCCATTGTACAGTATCAGGGAATCCATTATTCCTCATGCTGAAGTCTCAAGAGTTTCTAGTTTAATTTCTATTGCCAACTAGCTTGGTGAAGGAAACTGAACTCCTTTTTTGCATGATAGCCAGGCGTATTACCCGCAAAACTCATACCCTCCCCTCATCCACATTAGGATTTATCTGCTGTCTTCTACCCTAGAAAGAGAAGTGCTTGCTGCCTTATTATAAATATAGTTAATTCTTACCCTCTAAACTCAGCACAACTCTTCCTTGACCTATATCTGCCAAAAGTTGTTACCCGCTCATTTCTTTCTCTGAACTGCTTCCTTCATTACCTTGTTTCACTCTTGGGTTACGGCCTTTCATGCAGCGGCTCTATGCTTGGAACAGTTTCCTCCTTCCTTTGTGCCAGGAGATCTCCCTCTCCCTATTCCTCCGCTCTTTGTGAAACCTTCAGACTTCGATCTCCTCTCAGACTGTGTCTTTGTGCCATCTTGGATCTGTAATCTTATCCTGTGTTTCATAGAGATTCTCCTCTGTGTGGGTCAAGGGATCTTGTCATATACATGTTTGTGAAGCACCACAGAATAACTTTTAAATAGTGATATGATTGCTTTTCCAGTTCCCAGAAGTTGTTCCGCTTAATGTAGGAGGCATGTATTTCACTACCAGGCTGTCAACACTAAGACGCTGTGAAGATACCATGTTGGCTGCTATGTTTAGTGGAAGACACTACATTCCAACAGATGCTCAAGGCAGATATTTTATTGACAGAGATGGAACTTATTTTGGGTATGTGTATTGTCCTTATTACTCTAATTTTGAAACTGTTACTGTGTTAGGAATCATTAATTTTAAGAAAGGCAAGAATTCATTTGCAGTCTTCTGATTCAGTCCCATTTGAATTGCATCTTTTTATCAAAGATTGGTGTGATTAACATGCAACTACAGTTTTTAAAACTTCTTCCAGAAAACTGTCAGATTTCTTGGTATGTTGCCGTGCAAAAAACCCTATTATTTAAAAACTAATCATTGTAACTCACTTTACAAAAAAACCTGAACAATGTTTTAGTCCTCAGCAGAAGTGTGTGTACATACAAACACACAAAATAGCTCCATCCAGGGAGCCAAGTTGCTCGTACATTAAAAGTTGAGTATTTGACACCATTTCTTGTAACAACATGATTGTGGCCTCTCTTTTGTGATTTTTGTTGGTATTATCTTGTTGTTTTTACCCTAAAAGGGCATGGCAGTGATGTTCCTAGGATATTTGATAAAGTCCTCCTTTTTGGTTGTTACGATTTTCAAATGTTTTATGGAACATTTGTAGAGATTCGTACAAGTTTAGAGTATAACAGTGCTGTTAAGAAAAACACAATGCTAGTTGTCTGACTAATTTACAAGCTTGACTTCAGTGTAAAATATTCTTCCCTGTTAATCATACTATAATACTTAGAGGGGCCGAATCTTGTTTTGGATAAAATTGCAAATTTTTATCTTTTTTATTTTTCCTCTTTTCTGTTGTCTGCATTTTTATTTGCCTGAATTTCACATATCTGAATTTCAGGTATATGTAAATTCAGGTGAACAGATTAACACTACATGCTGATGAAATGTGTGGCACTGTTTCAAGCCTGCAGATATTTATTCACCTCCAAAATTGCCAGATTTTCTCTGAAAGAGAATTTGTTGTTTGAAATCTGGCCCAGCTCTAATTATAATGCACTTTAGAAAGCTGAAGGTTTAGGTAAAATCTATGCCTTTCGGGGATTTTCACTTTCCAACAAATAAATTCTGCAAAATGTAGTAGGATTAATTTTTGTTTTGCACGTGGACCAGCTACTCCCTGGACCAGTGAGAAAGTAAGCATAATAATTTATTGTTTTAAAAAGACCTGTTTACATATTATAGGTGGAAAAACAATGCAGGGGTCAAAGAACTTCTTTTAAATTGCTGATGTCTGGCAGTGTTATATTCAGAGCTCTGTTATAATCCTTCTAAAGGTCTCAAACAAGATAGTAGCTTTCTTTTTATAATTTATTTATTTATTTTGAGCATGATTCTGCTAATATTTAGTTCCACTTGTTGGCAGTAATTGCTACTCCAAATAATAAGCTTTTTCATGATCAGATCTTTGCTTGTAGAAATATATGTTGGACATTCTAACCTCATTTCCAAAATACTTTTCCCCAGAGGGATGTTCTTCATCTATCCAGTTGAGGACCTAATTCTCTTCAAAGCCAGTCAGTGCTGTTCCTTAATCCACCACAAAGTGCAATCTATATCAAGACAGAATTTCGTAGTATGATTAAGCTGATTTGTTTATTTGCAAACAAGTGTTGGCATTTGTGAGTTTCTTACTGCTGGCAACTGTCTTATTGGAAATTGAGTTAATTGTGATATACACTATCGAACCAAACCAGCACTTTATATATTTCCTGCAACATTATAAAGAAGGGCCAAGTAGCCGGTGTGTTCTTTGTTTTAGGTCATATGTTCACTAATAGGATTAATTAGTGAATGTTTGTAAAGTGGTTTTTCCATCTTCAAAGCATTCTGATCTAAACCATTGTTAAACACATTCAAATGAAACACTCTTTCTGTTGTCAGAATAATTGCAGAAGGCCCTGATCCTGTAAAGACAACTCCACAGCCAGACATTACAACCCCACCTGGAGCTCTTCGATGTTAGTGAGGTTTTCTGTGGGCCGAAGGATCTGCCCACATAGTTCTTTAGCAAAATCGGGTACTTAATGAATACAATTATCACTGTGAAGAGAAAAGGAGTACTTGTGGCACCTTAGAGACTAACAAATTTATTTGAGCATAAGTTTTCGTGAGCTACAAAAAAACTTCAAAAACAGACTCCAACGAGAGACTGCTGAATTGGAATTAATTTGCAAACTGGATACAATTAACTTAGGCTTGAATAAAGACTGGGAGTGGATGGGTCATTACACAAAGTAGATGTTAGATGGGGTGGGATCTGAGTTACCCAGGAAAGAAATTTCTGTAGTATCTGGCTGGTGAATCTTGCCCATATGCTCAGGGTTTAGCTGATCGCCATATTTGGGGTCGGGAAGGAATTTTCCTCCAAGGCAGATTGGAAGGAGGCCCTGGAGGTTTTTCGCCTTCCTCTGTAGCATGGGGCACGGGTCACTTGTTGCAGGATTCTCTGCTCCTTGAAGTCTTTAAACCACGATTTGAGGACTTCAATCGCTCAGATATAGGTGAGAGGTTTTTTGCAGTAGTGGGTGGGTGAGATTCTGTGGCCTGCGTTGTGCAGGAGGTCAGACTAGATGATCATAATGGACCCTTTTGACCTTAGTATCTATGAATCTATTTCCCCATGTTTATTCCCCCCCCCCCCAGATGTTCTTGTCAACTGCTGGAAATGGCCCACCTTGATTATCACTACAAAAGGTCCTGTCCCCGTCCCCCCCCCACCACCACTGGTAATAGCTCACCTTACCTGATCACTCTGGTTACAGTGTGTATGGTAACACCCATTGTTTCATGTTCTCTGTGTGTATAAATCTCCCCACTGTATTTTCCACTGAATGCATCCGATAAAGTGAGCTGTAGCTCACGAAAGCTTATGCTCAAATAAATTTGTTAGTCTCTAAGGTGCCACAAGTCCTCCTTTTCTTTTTGCAGATACAGACTAACACGGCTGCTACTCTGAAAATTATTACTGTGTTGTCAGTGAGAGACTATAATCTGTGTCCTGTTTCAGTTTAAGAGATTAAACCATCCTGAATGTTTTGTTTGCTGTGTTTTTAAACTGGGATCCCAACACTGCTAGCTTCACAGACATCACATTTTCCCGCTGGAGGCTCAAAAATGCCAAATGCAACTCAAAATATGCATTTGAAAATAGAGTTCACAGTTCATGTAAGAATGAGAGCTGCTGCTTACCTTCTGAATTTGAAAATTGCTGGACTGAGTAAAATGGTGTCTCCATTTCATGTCAGATTAACAATTAAGTTTTTTTTTCCCAAAATTTTTTTGAAGACTTGTTATTGAATAATATTTCCCCCCCTTCTGTTTAGAGACATACTTAACTTTCTGCGATCTGGTGACCTGCCACCGAGAGAACGGGTGAGGTCAGTTTACAAGGAAGCTCAATATTATTCCATAGGACCATTGCTGGACAATCTAGAGGAAGTCCAGCCTCTTAAAGGAGAAAAAGTTAGACAAGCTTTCTTGGGCTTAATGCCATATTACAAAGGTAAACTAAAGAATATTGACAATGTATATTGTATCTTGGTATGTGTAGTATAAATAATGCTCAAAAGACTGAGTTTACTTTCTAATAGTGTTAAGTGTTCTGAGGTAAATACGCAAAGGGGGTTTTCGTGAACAGGAAGAAAGTCCTGCGGTTCTGATGCTATTTCCTATACACTGGAGTAATTTTGACCCAGATCCTCAAACTTATTTAGGCTTCTGATTTCCATTTCCAAGCTTCAGTTTTTGGCTTTGCTTTTGGGTAGTTACGCTCTAACATCCTAGCTCTTGACATCGTTGAAGCCCCCACACAGCACTTCCACCTGCATCATTCAAGGTGATGAGTGTTTTTCCTTAGACTTGAATGAGAGCAGGATCAAGCCCATAAAGTGTGAGAAGAGATTCTTGAACAAAACTGTTTCTTTGAATCTGCATTGGTGGTTCTCTTGAGGCTTGCATCTCTTTCCTTGAGTAAGAGGTTGTGCGTTCAAGGTCTTTAGGAAATGTTTCAACAGCTATTTATTATTTCATGTATTGTGCCTAAATGGGCTAAATACTTTATGGACATAAAATAAACAGGCCCTGCCTCAAAGAGCTTACAGACGACAGAATCAATTTTTTTGAGACAATAGCAAAACTACTGTGTTTTGCATTGTTCCTTGTAGGCACATAATAGCATTACCAACAGATCTTATCTGAACATGGCTTATATTAAAAATACCCTAGTATGAGAGCGGCCTTGAACTGAAGAGAATAATGCCGTACATGTGACTTCACACCTAACTTAAAGACCAAAAAACCGGAGTTTTCTCAGTCTTGTGATTCTTTGGTTATTTCACAACTTGAACTTTTGGCATACTGCTCAAGCAGTCGTCATAAAGCTTGCAATCATAAGGTTGTGTATAACTGGAATTTAAAGTAGGGGTCTATACATACACAAGATATAAAATCAATATCACAGACACTAAACTCTCAATATGAATATGGATAATTTCATTATTGTAGGCCGTATCTAACTGCAAGCAACCCTTGAGTATATCTTTAGTTGCCTCTGGCATTGTTTTAAGAATAATTCATGCCACTTTGATGCAGTAATTAGATTCCACATGAAAACATTGTGTTCTGTTCCTCACATGACATTCACTGTTTGTTACTTTTGTTGTTGTTTAGAACACTTGGAACGGATAATTGAAATAGCTAAGCTTAGAGCCATGCAGAGAAAAGCAAGATTTGCAAAGTTGAAGATCTGTGTTTTCAAGGAAGAAATGCCCATCACCCCATATGAGTGTCCACTTTTCAACTCTCTACGTTTTGAAAGAAGTGAAAGTGAGACAAAACTGTTTGAACATCACTGTGAAGTAGATGTATCTTTTGGCCCCTGGGAGGCTGTAGCTGATGTATACGATCTTCTGCACTGTATTGTGACAGACCTGTCAGACAAGGGAATTGCTGTGGATCATCAGTGCATTGGTGTGTGTGATAAACATCTGATAAACCATTATTACTGCAAGCGCCCCATCTATGAATTCAAGATTACTTGGTGGTGAGTTATTCTTTTCAGAAAGTGCATAAAAAGTCTTTTCTAGACAACAATTGCTTTTAATATTATCTTTTGCAATATGTCTCTGGAAATGCATTGCTGCTGAGATGCACTGGAATCGACGTGCTGAAATGTTGGCTAATGCTTAGCTGTTCAGCAAATGGGAACCTGTTACATGATAACGTCTTGAAAAAACGAGCCTGAAACAAGATTCTTGGCTCAGGTATCTTAACTTGACACCTTCTGAAAGGTCCCTACCTGCTTGGTGCCTTTTCTGTAACAGCAGGGTCTGAAAAGTGGACAGTGCAACTTTCGCTCACTTTGGAGCAGAGTCATGGCTCCTGGTGGTGCTAGCACCATTTGAGAACATCTGTGGCTTCAATTTTACCAGCTGGTGTAATGGTTTTAGTCACTTCTGCTAGATTGATCACTCTATAAAGCCAAATACCACTCCGGTACAAAGATATTGATAATGCAACTCAGAAATACCTGGTAATTTAAATAAATAAGGGAAAAATGTCCTAAATGTTAATGTTGGTTGTGATTATTTCAGTTTTTCAAAAAATAGCTTTATTGAGACTCTGCATTACAAATCTGTATTATAATAGTTCAATTATTTCCATTTTTATGACCAGAAGAACATCTAACAAATTCAGGCTACATTCCTTAATACATTTAGGACAAATTACAATTCACAAAAAGCCTGTTCTCAGCATTAGAAATTCTAAATGTTTACTACACCTACAAAAAAGAAGCTGTATACAGATGGGTCATTTGGAAAGGTTTTTGGAAAATGGGAGAACCCTACTGGTATGCCCCAATTAGCAAAGATAAAATGGGCACTCAAATATATGAATTACTGTAAACTTAACTCTTCCAGATCCAATGATAATTCCACGTGATTCTGAAATGGAAGCTGGATGGTGAGACTTTATAAGCCAAGCCCTGAAAAAAAAAATGAAGTTACATGATGAATATCCCTGTTTGTAGCAATAAGAAGTGTAATTGTTGACTTTGTAATTAATCTTTAAAGATTTCTCCAGCTACCAGTTAATGTGTCTCTGTAGCAGATTTCCTTTTAGACTGAAAGAGGCTATCCCAGGATCATCTTTCTTCCCTGAAAGTGATAGTTGAAATACCGAAATTTGTAAATGTCTCTCTTGAAAGCTCAAATACATCATTTTATCCAAAATGTAGGAATATATTTAAATCCTGGAAATATTACTATAATATGGAGTATCTCAAATCATCTCCACTATTTCAGGAAAGTCACTTGGGTTGGCCTCAAAATTTAATCTTGGAAATATTTATGTAAATTGTAAGCTGCTGTGTTACATTTCATTGGGTTGATTAATCTAATTTGTTGACCAGAAAGGTCTTTGGGAAGGCAACTTGCATGTAAAATGTTTATTAAGAATTTCAGTAAGAATCTTTGAATAGCATGTCCTGAACAAAAAAAAAATTGATTAGCCCTCATTCATACTGTTTAATTTAAGAGATTACTGTAATCTCTTCTTTATAAGGCTGTACTCGGGGGGCTCACGACTTTGTATCTTTGTAAAGGAACATTGTCAAGTGCTCGGGTTTAGGACTAGAATTTAGGTTTTGGAAAGGAAAAGGGGGAAGGGAGATAAACAGATTTTGTCCCCCCCCCTTTTTTTTTTAATTTAGTTGAATCTTTTTTTAAATGTTAGGATTCCCCTTCAGTCTGAGAAAAACAACACCAACCTATTAGTGCATGAGAATCTGAAACTGAAACAATCTAGAAATGGCAAATGAAACTAACCAAGGTAGTTTCACTAAGGCCTGATCTACACTACAGAGGTACGTCGAAGGAAGCCACCTTAAATTGACCTGTTAATGTATGTGCCTACGCTACCGGGTTCTTTATGCTGACTAAGTCGCCTCTAATGTTGACTTCTGTAATCCACCTCTACGGGAGGCATAGCACTTAATTTGATTTTCATGGGTCGACTTCAAGGTAGTGCAGACGCAGCATTGTGTAATTCGACTTAATTGGCCTCCAGGTGGTGTCCCACAGTGCTCATCTGTGACCGCTCTGGAGATCATTCTCAACTCTGCTGAACTGCAGCCAGGTACACAGGAAACAGTCCCTCCCTTGCTAGAGCACTGGGAATTTTTGATTTCCCATTTCCTGTTTGATCAGCATTGGGAGCATGCCAGCTTAAGCACAGCTGATCATGGAGACTACATGCCCCAAACGCGCTCCAGCCTGGTCTGCACAGGAGGTGGTGGATCTCATTGCTGTGTGGGGAGAAGTCTGTGCAGGCAGAGTTCTGATGCAGCAGAAGAAACGCTGACATCTATGCAAAGATCGCTCATGGAATGGGGGAGAAGGGCTACATGAGGGACACACAGCAGTGCCGTGCGAAAATAAAAGAACTTCGCCAAGGGAGGCAAACAGTCGTTCTGGTGCTGAACCCCACACATGCCAGTTCTACAATGAGCTGCATGCGATTCTTCGGGGTGACCCTACCAGTTTCCCCACAAGCAACATGGACACATCAGAGGTGTGTGAGTCTAGGGACAGCAAGGAGGACAATATGGTGGATGAGGAAGAGGAGGAGAATGGGAGAGAGGTGAGCGGTGGGTCCATTCTCCCCAAGAGCCAGGAAATATTTTTAACCCTGGAGCCCTGTGGGTTGCAGGACATCATGGTGACCCACCATGATGCCGGGGAAGGCACATCTGGTGAGTATACAGTTACAATCAAAGTCCAGTTAAACTTTAGCGGGCGCACACATTCAGTGGTATTGCATATTTACTGTGAAGAAAAAGTGAGGTGCTGTGGCTCTCTGCTTACAAGAGGCTGCTCCAGCTATGCCAAGGGTGGCCCCCGGAAGTGACTGTTTGTGTGGACTGGGCTAGCCCGAGAATCCTCCATGGATATCTCTAGGACACTTTCATGGAGGTACTTTGCAATCCTTTGCAGAAGATTTCTGGGCAGGGCAGTCTTATTTCTTCCACCATGGTAGGACGCTTCCCCATGCAACTCCTGAATTAATTCTTCTGGCATCATTGTGGTACACAGCATAGCAGCATAAAGACTGGGTACATACCCAGACGCTTGCAACATCTCCTTCCTTTCCGCCTCTGTTACCCTCAGGAGACAGTTAGCACATAGGGTCACCTAGGAGAAACGGTGGAAGTTCTCAGTAAAAGTGCTCTTACAAGGGGGAAAAAAGAGCATGTAGACCTCCTCCCCCAACCCAGATGCCGGATTGCCAAACCACATGGCCGCTAATGTGCCTTTACTGTTCTCGGCATGGATTGACAAGTAGTTTAAGTGGCTGATAGAGGACTGGGGCCCCACATGTGAGATTCTGCAATTTGAGAGTGAAAATGCCCCCCCACCCCCACCCCGCCATGTTTGTAAACAGCTTCCCGTGGTGCTATGGGGAAAGGCCATTGTTTGACTAGCTACCTCTGCTTCTGACATGAGCCTGCCATAAACTTCATTAAAAGTGCGGTCACCCATGACTTGGGGGGGCTATTCACCATGGCTGGAACAGCAAAACGCACAGTTATGGATTTTGATTGTTATGGCTTGCACCTAGTGTAATAAAAGTGGGTTGTTTTTTTTTTTAATGAAAACAGCTTTGCTATGGAAACATTTTATGCATGTACAATGGCTCCTTTCTTTTTTCCCATGACTGACCCCCAGCTGGAAATGTGTCCTTTGGCATGTCATCAACACCTGAAAGCAGACTTTCGCTGTTTAGAAGGAGGTGAAAGAGAACACGGGAGGACATGTTCACAGGGATAATGAACACCTCTGGGACAGCTGAGACAGAGCTGAGAGCGTGGAGGATTTAACTGTCTGAGAAGTTAGACGTGGACATGAAGAGCAGGAAAGCTTCCAGTGAGCAAGAGTGTGCGGCGCAGAATGAGATGCTTTGGATTATGAAGGACCAATCAGACATGTTGAGGCATCTGGTTGAACTGCAGGAACAGAAGCAGGAGGGGTAGAGTCCCTCTGCAGACTCTGGTGGACAGCCAGCCAATATTGCCTGGCACAGAATCACCCTCCCCCAAGCGTTCCATTAGTCATGGGAGAAAAGTCCATTATCCCTTTCACTTATCTCAGGAGGAGGGTACAAGGAACAGAAAGTGCTCGTTCACAGATCTTTAATGGTCTAGAATGCAGTGTTATGTTAAACAGCTAAAAATTTTACTCCTGTTCCAACTTTACAACCCCTTTTCCCCAAGGCTAACTTTTTTTTTCTGTTTTCCCTCTTTACTTATGTTTGTTAAATAAAGTAAATGGATTTGAGAAATACATGTTCTTTATTGAGTAGAAGCAGTGGGTGGAGGGTTGGCTTTGCAGGGACAGTGATGCAAGGCAGGTGAAGGTTTGGGAAAGCACAGTGCAGACAAGAAGCTCACATTACTGTGACTCATTATGGAAACAGATTTTCAAAGCCTCGCAGATATGCAGCATCCCTTGCTGTGCTCTTCTTATTGGTGTGTGGCTCTTCAAAAATGGCTGCCATGCAATCTGCCTCAACTGTCCACCCCTGCGGAAAATTTCCCCCCCTTTTTCCCCCCACAGATATTATGGAGCACACAAAGGGCAGCTATAACCATGGGGATGTTCTCTTCACTAAGGTCCAACCTGGTTAGTAAACTTCTCCAGTGCTCTTTTAAACGACCAAAGGCACATTCAACCTCCATTCTGCACTTGCTGAGCCTATAGCTGAACCGTTTGTTACTGCTGTCCAGACAGCTGGTGTATGACTTCATGAGCCATGGGAGCAAGGGGTAGGCTGCGTCCCCCAGGATAACTATAGGCATCTCAGTGTCGGTTTATATACTCTCTGGCAAGGTGGTCTGGTTCCAAGATGGGAATATGCATGCCATCTATCGCCCCATCGCAATTAGGGAACCCCATCACGGCAAAACCATCCACTATGTCCTGCACATTTCCCAGACTCACTACCCTTCGTAGCAGAAGTGGATTAATAGCCCTGCACACATGGAGCACAGCAGCTCCCACGGTTGATTTTACCTCCTCCAAATTGTTTCTGCACTGACCGGTAACTGTCTGGCATGCAAGCTTCAAAACAGCGATTGCCATTTGCTTCTCCACTGTCAGAGTAGCTCTCCTTTTTGTGTTGCTGAACTGCAGGGCAGGGGAAAGCTCTGCACAAAGTTCCTGGAAGGTGGTCTTCCGCATTTGAAAGTTCGGCAGCCGCTGCTCGTCGTCCCATACCTGCAAAACAATGCATTTCCACCAGTCGGTGCTTGTTTCACGGGACCAGAAACGGTGCTCAACAGAGTGTAGCTGCTCTGTGACTGCCAGCACCAACTGTGAATTTTTTTTTATTTTATTTTTTTTTAAATTTTCAGTGGCTTGCAGCAGGGCTGCTTGCAGGACATCGCGATGTTCCGCGTGGCGGACCCTACTTCGGCTCTAGAAATACTGCAGGCAGAGGCGTGAGGTTTTTGAGATGCTCACAGCAAGAGTGCACAACTAAGCAGGCTCCATGCTTCTGGGGTTATGGCTTACGCGCGGCAGTTTTAAGGTGCGAAAACCGCTGGGTTGTTTGCCATTGATACGAGGGAGGGAGGACGGTGCATCATGGGATGCCGACGCACTGTTCCCATTCTCCCCTGCAACATTTTGGTCCCATGAGGCATTGCACAAAATTCCCAAAACACACTGTGGCAAGTTGCACTTTGGGATAGCTCCCCACAGTGCACTGCTTTGTGCATCGATGTAGGCGCTGCTAGCGAGGGCGCACTCCATCGGGACAATGAGCATGGTGTGGCCACGCTCAATTGACTTAATTTGGAGGCTTGAGGTTGAATTAGACAACGTGACTTAAATTTTGTAGCATAGACAAGCCCTCAGTTGAGTGAAGACTTGAATGAGTCCTTCACTTGTCAGCTGGCTCCTCAACTTTGGTTTCTTTGTAGGGGAAGGGATCCTTAAGCCACAGACAGAACTTTTTACTAAACAGCCTCCTTCAGATCCAAAATATGAAACTTATGAGCCTAAGCTTCTTGTTAGGAGAAATGCTTTATTTAATGACTAAGTAGTCATCATGAACTGGGTAGTTCCGTGGTGCTCGCCCAATTCTCATGTCTTTGTATAAATGGGACATTGCTCTGGTCTGACTTTCAGCATTGTTGACAGAAATGGGAATCTCACCTACAGTGATTAAAAGCATACTTTTGGGCTTGACTATCTTCTGATCACATTTTAGAAATTTCCCAAGAGAAGCTATGATGGGGATTTTGTTCTTTTTGATCATGTTTATTTCATGAGGTAATATTCTGGCACTAACATTTGTGTCAGTAGATTACATGCCAACTTATTCTGGTTCACTATATTAAAAAGAAATGGACAGGAGGAAGAAAAACTTGTTCTTGTATTATTTGTATCTTAATTAAAGCCCTACCACATTCTCTACCAGACACTGAAAACTTTAAGTCCAGTTTAAAGAAAAGCCCAGACATAAGAACCATTGTGCTTTCATTATGAGCATACTTTCTGTGTCTTGTGATTTTAATTTGTGAGAGTTGACAATATTGCTATTGGCTGGACTTGTTCTAAACAAAATCTTTTACCGTGATTTAGATGTTGTTACTGCCTAATATGTGTTCATTTTTTGACAGAAACTGAGAAGAATTGTGCAGGAGGATGTCAGGGGAGTATACTCTGATAACTGCTTTAAATAACTTTATTGACTTAACTTTTCTTGGCGGATACCATCACATTTTGCAAGTTCTAAATTTGAAAAACAAAACAAAACACTGATCAGCTAACCCTCATATATATATTTAATGAATGATGTGTAGTTGTATAATGACTCCAGACACCTGCATAACACTGATTTTTTTTCAATGACTTTAGAACCTCTCTTAGGGCTTATACCCAGGCACATCCAGGAAAATTCAGCCCGATAATTAAAGGTGTGATTTTAAAGTGGATTAGTTAAACTTCATTAAATCTCTTTGTGGGCGCAGTTATTCAGAATTAAAGTGGCCTTAATTCAGTTTAGTTTAGTTAACTTCCAAACTGAATTAAGACCATTGCAAGTTTGAATGAAGAGGTTCTTGCAGGATTTTAATTTGGTTTAACTAGTCCACTTCATATTCACAATTTTAGCTAATTCAAATTAATTTTTCCTGGATGTCCCTGTGTAGACAAGCCATTAGTTAAACACCCTGTTTCTATTCAGTTATGTCCCTGCACATCTCTCCGCCTATCTGCCTATTTCTCTATTTCTGCCTAGTCTAAAGGCTGGTCTACACTAGGAACTTACATCTGTATAGCTACATCTCTCAGGGCATGAAAAATCCACACCCCTGAGAAACATACTAACCTAACTCCAGCATAGACAGCGGTAGAAGAATTCTTCTGTTGACCTAGCTACTGCCTCTTGGGGAGGTGGATTACCTAGGCCATCGGTGTAGGTAGTGTCTAAACTGAAGTGCTGTTGCAGTGCAGCTGCAGCATTAAAGTGTAGACATTGAGTATTTATACCACTCTGTCACGGCAGTATCTGAACACTTGTAAGGTATATTTCCTGTGCAGAATCTCTCGCTTATCTGGATAAACATCAGGGCCTCTGATCATTCTGATAAATGGATCATGTAGTTGTTTCATGTCATCAACATCGTTTTGTTATGAACGTCATGCTGCCCTGCCTGTTGTCAGAGAAACAGTAAGTGCAGCCTGTTTAGCCTCCAAATGTACATACCTAGAAGTATGGTGCATCTTTCGCAGCATCTTTGGAGAGGATGACTATCATTTTTTCATTCTCCAGTGATGCCGAAGGGAACCTGCTAACAGTGAGTGGAATATTTCATGTAAACCTTCCAATTGTTTTCAGTGTGCAAATTGCAAAAGCTGGATTACAGTGAAATCTCTGCTAATTGTGATGACTTAGGGGAGAGAAATTGTTAAGAACTGAGTTCTGTTATTTTTTAGGTTGCTGCATGCCCAAATATTTGCATTAAAATTATTAGTCTCTTAAAAACCTCTGTATATGCATTGGCTAGTGGTTTGAACAGAGCAAAGAGAGACCTGGATCCTGTTATTGGTTTTCCAGCTGACTTGTTGTGTGGCCTTGGGCAAGTTGCTTAACCTCTTCATGCTCCAGTTTCACATCTGTAAAAAGGGAATAACGATACCTCCTCATCTTTGTGACGTACTTTGAGAGCTTAATATTAAAAGTGCAAAGTGGTACATTTTAAAATGTTATATCTATGAAAGGCACCCGCCAGGAATGGGATGAGGTTTATTTTACTTTAAGGAAGGTATGTTTTGGTGTCCCAACTAGTTGACAATTGCTTCTTGAAAGGTAACTACAGATTCGTAGGACATAAGAATGTAACAAAACGAGACAATGAGCCTTCCTTGTGCTGCTCATAATGGCCCTTTTTGCCTATATACCACAATACTACATGAGGGTTGCCTGGCTATGATACAGTGCAGAACACATTAGCTGTACAGGCAGCTAAATAGTGGATTTAAATAGGTGGTAATTAATAGTTGGAATTTTTTGGGACATAAATTATACATTTTGTCTCATGGGTGCAGAGATTTTGTTCCCCTGGTGCTGGCATCTTTGTTGATTAATGATGCAGACTGGCTAACAGCCACTGGCACAGTTTACTTCTTTCCCTCCTCCCGTCTCTGTTCCTGTTTTTCCTTTGAGACCCTTGATTTGTTTTTGTAAACTGTTTTGAAACCTAGTTCCTGATCTGTTCTTTACACTCAACATAGCATGTAACTTTTTTTTTTAAGTATTGCCAACGGTAGAAGCAATAAGATTCAGATTTGCACAGCAAAAATGTCCTGGAGTCGCCCTGACAGATTGTGTAGAGATGTAGGGAGTCTATCAGGGAAATACTGTACAATCTAGTAACAACAAAGAATGAATTCATTAACCTGAAAGCTGTAGGTAGGCATCTTTTCTTACTTTGGCTTTCCCGGCTTCAAGCACTCACTGGAGCGGAGACTAGCGCAGGGGCTTGGGGACGCTCTTGCCAGACACTCAGGGAGGACGTTTATAATTTATTTTTTCCACAGGGGACACCTATGAACCCTAAAGCCCTCCACATAGCCAGCATCAGTGTTGTGTGTGAAAGATATTTCAATGTATCTAAACTGAGCTGCACAAAAATCCACAGTAAATGGTGTGTGCATTTGTTTGAGGGCATAAATGAAGAATGGTGCATTGACCGTAATTTTGTATTTCTAGACTTCTTATCTTTCTTTTATTTAACACAGTTATTATATACTAGGTCTTTTCTATAAATATTTAGCTGGGTCATTGAGAATGAGCAGAAGTATCAATTTACATTTGCAGTGTAATTCAAAAGGGGGTAAATGTATCTAAAATGTAATTCATGTAGGCCCCAGTCCAGCAAACAAGCCTATAAACTTTGATGGGATATATTTGACATTAAGAATGTGTTTTTTTAAATGCTTTGCTGGATCAGACTCAGACTGAATTTTAAATGTGCTATTGTGACTTTTAAATATGTAGTTCTTAGAGCCTGGTATGGACATTTCGAGGTCTCTTCTTTCTACACATGCATTACTCCTGTTACTGTCAGTGGGAATTATGCATGTAAAATAATTAAAATACATAGCCCTGAGTAGTGGTGTTTAACCTTCAAAGCAGTTTACAAATATTGACAACTGAATTCTCACAATAGCTGTTTCATGTCACGAGCTAGCCTTTCTGTTTTACAGATAGGGCAACTGAGTCAGGTAGATTAAATGACTTGTCCAAGTCCACAGATCGTGTTTGAGCTGGAGTGAGCATGCAGGATATCCTGGTTCCCTATCCTTGTACTCAAACCTATCCCTAGACTATAGACTATCCCTGTTTTATTTAAATTGCTTGTGTATGTCAACATTATTTGAAATCTTGATCGCTGACTTTCTTCAGTAACAATTTTCCTTTTGAACGTAGTTAGCCAAGATATGCTGCAGAAACTGAACATTCTGTATCCTAATGTATGTGTGTTTGGCTGGTACAGACACTTAAAATATTCCATATATGGTCAATTGTAAAATATAGTTCAACTAATCATCCATTCTGGAGTCTCAGAAGATTCAGATGCGTGGAACAGACGAGCATGTGGATATTTGGGACTAATTGGATTAATGCTAACCCATGAAAATGATTGTGAACACTTGCCAGGGGAATGCTTTTTAGAGCATGTCTCTCCTGTGTTTAGGAATGTTGTGTGGAAAACTTCCATTGAATTAAGTAATTCTGTCATGATCATCAGCAATTGGTTTCTGGATTCTTGCAGTGAGGTTTGCTTTAGCTTATATGCTCCCCCCCCCCCACCCCCTTTTTAGACAAATAGGCATAACCTGAAAGCATTCCAACAAATACAAAGTTCAGTCTGTTATTTACAGGAACTCTTCCTTGATTCTTAATAAGCAAGTCCCTAAAGAGGATCTAACCATGTACTTGGCAATCTAATTGAAATGTATTTCGACAAACCTTTGCTTAGAATGATGATTGATTAAACCGCAAGACATAGCAGTCAGCATAGTGGAGCTGGGTAATACAAGTCCTTGAAAGTAAGAGCCAAAGCCTCCTGTGTATCCAAGGATGCATTAATTTTACTGAATACACAGCCTGGCTAGCTTTAGTGTCATTTTAACACAGACACTTTGCTAAACTCAAAGGATTAGTGGTACTTTAAGGTTATTTTTTTTAAATGGTTACTGTGTTAAACAGTAATAAATCAAATTTTACTGAAACTTTTGCGGGCAAATTATCCTGATTTATACCCTGTAAAAGTCATGGCAGAAATTGACCAGTTTTCTTGTTTACGGTTTCCAATATATTTTTATGCTTCATGACTGAATATCTATGTTCTGATGTATTTTTCTATAATGCATCCTTCCCAGTGCTTTTAGCATGCATTTTTTATTACAAACGTGGAACTGGGAGGGTTTTTTTATTTCATAACTTATTTCCCCACTCTAGTTATGAATGACAATTTCAGTGAGATACTGCTCCCCTCCTCCCCCCTTCCAGTTTTCCAGCTTTAAGAGGCATAAGGAGATCAAGTGACTAGCCTGAGGACACACATGGAGATAATGACTGTGACTGGATTCTTCCTTGTTCCCTGCTCTTTGTTCTAACCTCTAAATCATCCATATATAGTCTACTTAAATGCTCTAGGTTTAGGAAGTTTATCTTGTATGCAGGAGTTTCAATATCTACAGTGAGAGCCAGAATACACCTTAATTAAAAAAATCCTTGGAAGTTATCGGTTGGCAGTTGCTATAGAGACACTGAAGAGATGTCCTTAAGTCAAACAGTGTCATCTTATTTCTGTTGCGTCTCCCTTTATTTCACCACTCTCCTTTTACTCCCTATAGAGCATTAGTAATTTTTTAAAAGTAACATCAATTTACACATAAGCAAGTTCATAGTTTTTGCAGGTTGTTTTTAGTAACGTAAAGAAGTTAGGCCAAGGATGCCCATACTTTGGGATTCTGAGGGGCTTACTGGTGGACTTGCCAGATCCTGAGGACTACATCATATGTGTGTCTCTTCCTGTTGTTGTTCATCTTAAATTAGGACTTGATTCTATAAACATGGTGGCAGGTCATGATCTTTTGGCCTCAGTCAGCAATAGTGGTCAACGAGGCACATTCTTCCCACAGCTTTATCTTCACAGGTCACCCTGGCTTATGGATGACCTGGGGAAAATGACATGATAGGGAAGACAGATGCACTGGTGGTGAAAGTCTCATGCCAAAGCTGATAGTTTGCATCATACAGACTTTTTGAATTCTCATGGTGTGGTAGTGCCGGAGGCAAAGAAATGTTTGTCTCCATCATAGCATCTGTGAAGTCTGTCGGTGGATCTGTTCCTGGTGGTGGATAGCTTGGCTAATCTGGGTTGTCTGCACCTGGTTGCCAATGTGAGTCTCTTCTGTTGTAAGGTTTCAGAGTAGCAGCTGTGTCAGTCTGTATCTGCAAAAAGAAAAGGAGTACTTGTGGCACCTTAGAGGCTAACAAATTTATTTGAGCATAAGCTTTCGTGAACTACAGCTCACTTCATCAGATGCATTCAGTGGAAAGGTAATGCAGGTTAGTTTGGGGGCTGAAATGGATCAGATTTAGACTGAAGTATGTCCATGGAGGCAGGGTTTCCCCTGCTTGAGTTTCAGCCAAGGTCGCTTAGAGTTTGTGGATGTGTTGGAAGAACTTCATGCCATATCCTGTGCTTAGGATCCTTGTGCTTCCTGGGTGGCAAAGCTCAGTGCAGAAGTACTGGGTCATACAACTGATCACCAGCCAGAAAGGGCAATGATACAAAGCACAGAATATAGTATGAAGTTCTCCCAACACATCCAGAGCCTCTGTGAGCTAGTTCCCGGGACACTTTGGACACAGGTGGCTTTAAGTAATCACTGGCAGTACTGAGCCTTGTTGTTATGCTGATCTATATGGTTACTTACAGCTTCAAAAAAGAATAAATTTTTGTAATGCTTTTTAGATTGTCCCTTGCACTATAGAGGAGATCTAAGATGGCTTTAAATTTTCTAATTGTTTAACATTTTTAAAAACAAACCCTCAAGGTTGTTTCATTTTTCTTTCTATGAATGAGCTGAGTCTGATCTGGGAATTCTATTTATTTATTTTATACAGATCTTCAGATGGATGTTACTTTCCAGGACAAGAATTTATGGTCAATTTACTTTCACAGGTTTAGTATGAGTTTACAGATGGTGCTTTTATAAGCATTTTTATTTTGTCATGTTTTACATTTTGTCAGCAAGATGTTCTCTATGCATTATAATCCTGAATGCCTTTGAAAAACCAATCCTAGATACTGATTGAAAGTTGGAGATATTCAGTGTCTGCAAACGTGTGGGGTTGTTTTTACATTTTAAATAAGTTTGTGAATAATGTTAATTTAATATTGTGGATACTGTAGCACTTTGTCTTATGTATTTTCAATTCCATGTAAACTATGTAATCTATGTATTTCATTTAATGTGTAAAAGAAAAAAAATTATGTATAGTCTGTTGTGAAATAAAATATATATGAACTTGTTTTTTTATAATCTGAACAAATATAGATGTGCACAAGAGCCTCTCAGCCAAAATCTGATTTCAGAAAGTTTTGAAGAAAGTATTAATCTATTGGGTTTTATCTACAGTAGAGACAGCAATGGCCTTGCCACACACTAACTAAAACATTAAAGGTATTCATAGGATAGGTAGGGTTTTTCTTTGACTTAATGAGTCCAGTGCTGCTCCTGTTGTCGTCTTTCTGAATATGTGTTTGGTTTGAGCTCTAGTATCTTGGGGGTGGGGGGGGGAAATCAGTGGCTGAAGTCATAGCCTTGGAACTCTGCCCCACTACTCACTACTACCTCCTGAAATATTGTTGAGCATCATGACTAATTGACATCAATGGCCTGCTTTCCTCTCTTTGGTATGCCCATGTTGGGGCTGTTGTGCATGAGAGATGCTTCCCTTGCTCTGTTATTGCAGTGCCTCCTTCCCCAGCTTATCAAGTGGGAGTGGATGGAACCTAGGGTCCTCTGTGTAACAGACGATTGATTATGGGTGAGAAGTAAGACACTACACAACCTGTTCAAACTTACTTAGGTGGTGGAGATTCCCACTAGAAGGATTAATGCAGTGTTTACAGTCTCACTTTGTGGTGGAAAGAGTTTGCCCTTGTTTCAATTACATTTACAAATCCCTCCCCACCACCTCATTCAAATTGTCAGTTGATAGTTCTTTTCCTACCTAGCCACTTGCAGCTCTTGCCACATGCTATACAATGCTAAAACTAGGAGCAAGAAGCTTAATGGTAGTTGCTGAGCTGCATGTGCTCAATAAGTCAAATGCAGCTCAATTCATTTAACCGGAATTTACCAAAAAACCCAAACCCCATGCTCAACCAACCCAACAAGCACCGCTCACGTCTGTGGTGAGAGCTGGACGGTTTCAGACCCAAAGGTGAAAGTTAGAGCCTATGTCAATGAAAGGCAGTTGGGGAGGGAGGGAGGAAACTGTTTTTGTTTGAATAGAAGTAATCTTAACTATTTTTCTCCCTGAGGCAAGCACCATAAATAAAACATGCCTCCTAAGCATTCATCGGGCTGCCCAGTCTGGAAAATGCCAATGTTCTGATTTAAAGGCTATGCAACTGGCCTTACTCCCACAGCTGCTGACTGTAAGGGGAGCAGGGATGCCATTTCTGATGGTTTTGGAAAGAGAAAAATGAGAATTTGACCTCTCTGCAGGAGCAAAGCTCAGAGTGTGGGTCTCTTCCCTCATTCACACACTATGTAACACATGTAGAATAGTATCAGAGGGGTAGCCGTGTTAGTCTGGATCTGTAAAAGCGGCAGAGTCCTGTGGCACCTAATAGACTAACGGACGTATTGGAGCATAAGCTTTTGTGGGTGAATACCCATTTTGTCGGATGCATGTAGAATAGTGAGAGGTAGGTCTCTTGACATTATCACATTACAAGTCAGACACAAGCCTGGTGTCACCTCAGTGGTGGTGGTATTATCGCAGCAACAGGCCGTTCATGATGCAGCAGCCAGGATCATCCTTTCCCACTTCCCTGACCATGTCTTCTCTTACTTGAATCTGCAGTGGCTTTTTTCTCCCCTCTGCATGAGTCAAGCTTCTCCTTGTCTACATTCATTTTCTCCATCTGCCCTCCCTTATCTGTGACACCCACTTCTGCTTTCTTTCATGTGATCCTTGGAGAAATTTCCCATTAATGTTCATAAAGCAGCCCTCCTTTCCTTAGTTCAGCAATCCTTTTTTAAAAACAAAAAACAAAAAAAATCAAATATATTTCCTGAAGTGTAACAGCAGTTCTCAGAACATGGTCTTCTGGGGTCTTTCATGCTGGCCTGCAGAATGAAACATTTTGAGAATCATACATTGTGGTACTGGATTGGTGGGGGAGGGATGTGGCCCATGATGGGATCTTTCTCTTATAAAATGGCCAGCAGTGTGAAAAACAGTAATACCCTTTCAATATCTGTTTGTTCATTCTGTACTGTATTTCACCCACTTGTGATTTTAGACTGTAAGCTCTTGGGATAAAGACTGGTTATTTGCTTAGCACAGTCCATCCAAACTGCAGTGCAGCATACCCTTCTGCAGCTGTTGGAGTAAGTTACTTATGTCAAAAATGAATATTCTTTTAATGAAAGTAATCATTTATAGGCGTGTGTGTGTGTGTGTGTGTGAGAGAGAGAGTGAGAGACAGAGAGAAAATTTGGTAGTAGTGGAAAAGTGTGACGGCTTTGGAGACTGAAGCACATTTATTCAAAGAACAGGTACCAAACTGGCAGCGTTTACCTGGAGCAATCACTATTAAATGTTGGATGAGGGAAGTAATTTTGTCTCCAGGGTCTGTTCATGTCTGGTGAGATGGTCAGCAAGGAGGCTGATTAGCCCCAGCTATGTGCATGGCTTTCATAAGGGGGACACCTTGTCCAATAGGAAAGAGAGAAAACTTAATGTATGTTAAAGAAACAAATCTGGCATCAATTGAAGCTACTACTTTCCTGATTTTTTTTTTCTCATCACTTACTTGGTTTTGCAGATAGTTGAAAAGTAGAGAGAGCAGGAACTCAGCATTGTTGGTTATATTGTCAAGATTCTGATATCAGTGTGGGCTTTAATTTTGGCTTCTTTGTGGAGCAATAGAACATGTATTTTTACCATCCATTCCATTAACTAAATTTCACTTAATATTGTAAAATATTATTTGAGTGGTTTTCTTTCATAAGCTCTGCAAGGCTTAAATCTATTAGCAGTTGTCATGTTTTATATCCTTTTGTCTTCTACAGTTTTATACAGTAGAACCTCTGAGTTACGAACACCAGAGTTACAAACTGACCAGTTAACCACATGCATCATTTGGAACTGGAAATATGCAATCAGGCAGCAGCAGAGACACCTCCCCCCCCCCCCAAAATAAAAAAGCAAATACAGTACAGCACTGTGTTAAACATAAACTACAAAAGAAGAGAGAGTAGCATTTTTCTTCTCCATAGTAAAGTTTAAAAACTCTATTAAGTCGATGTTCAGTTTTAAACTTTTGAAAGAACAACTATGATGTTTTGTTCAGAATTATGAACATTTCAGAGTTATGAACAACCTCCATTCCTGACATGTTCTACTATACCAGTGGTTCTCAAACTTTTTTTTTACTGGTGACCCCTTTCACATAGACAGCCTCTGAGTGTGACACTCCCCCTTTATAAATTAAAAACATGTTTTTATGTATTTAACACCATTATAAATGCTGGAGGTAAAGCGGGGTTTGGGGTGGAGGCTGTCAGCTCACAATCCCCCCCCAATAGACTCCTGAACCCCTGTACTATACACTCCTTAACTGGTGGGCTTATGCTTTTAATAGTTTAAATTACTTTAACTATGCTGCCTGACTATACTGTAGAAAATAACCCAAGGTTCAGATTGCACATGACCATTCTATAGAATTACAATAACAATCTTACAGACTGTTAAAGCTCTTTATTTCTGTCCTGATATAGCATATGCAGCAAAAACAGTAGTGACTGACCTCAGACTTGAAAAGCGCTGTAATAACGCGCTCACTCTGGTAAATCGGATATTTGTGACGTGAACATTTATGTCCACACAGTGCAGCTCGGAAAGAGTCTGCAACCAAGAGGCTTTGTCAATGGAAGGATCAATATTCTGCATGATCTGCTTGGTAACAGTGCTAAACGCATCCTCTTTTATAGCCTCGATGAGCTATTGTGGCAGTCCTCTTCGTTAGCTCATTTGCCACCGTTCCTTATTTTAAGGGCTATTACAGATCTAAGTGAAACTGTCTCCATGTCTGGCACATCAATGAAATGTCTCGGGGATTGTTGGTGCTCTTAGGAGGGGACAGATGCATCACACTATGGTGACATACATTGTGATACAGCAATTCTTTGGGGCAGCTGGAGACCACCCTGTGCCCCCTGAAAGAGTAAGACTTGAGTAACAGCCTCCTCCTTGACAACACCATGCCCATCACAATAGGACTCTAGGCCAGCCATTCTCAAACTGCTGCAGGACCCCCGAGTGGATGGCAACAATGGGGTCACCAGGACTAGCATTGAATGCTTGGGAGCTGGGGCTGAAACCTGAGCTCCACTCCCACCCGGGGCTCCAGTCCCCTCTGCCCCCACCCGGGCTCACATCGTAATGGTGTTGGCCGAAGGGGGTCGTGGTGCCACCACTGAGCTAGGCAGCCCCGGGCCCAGCTGGCTGCAACATCCCATTGCCAGTGACAGGGCTCTGCAAGCAGGGCCGCTCCTGCAGGTCCAAAATGTGGGGGGGAGGGCTTAACCCTCCCCCTCTCTCTCCCCCCAGCTGGGGACAGGGCCTGCTACCCCGATTGCCTCCCCCCTATTCCCTCTCCCTCAGCCGCTGCCCCAGGTGCTCCGCCCACTCTCCTTAGCCCCGCCCCTTCACCCAGGCCCCGCCCCGCCGGAGCTACCCGGAAGTGACGCCGCCGCACGCACGCGCGCGCTGACGCAGTGGCAGGGGCCCTGCTGAGCTGGCCTAAGCTGAGGCGCGTCGCGTTCGCAGGCGGCGCAGTTGGAGGGGCCGGAGCGGGGCTGAGACGCAGGTGGGGCGCCCCCCCCCCTCGCGGCGGGAGCCGGGTGCTTCCTCCCGGCCGGGGCGAGCGTGGCGGCGCGGGGCCTTGCCAGCCCCCGGGGCGGGGGGGAACGGGGCAGCCGGGGGGTGTCAGGGCAGCGCTGAGCCGGTCCTGACCCAGTTACCGGGGGGGCGGGTTCTCATCCCCCGACCCCGTAGGGCGGCGCCTTCTCTTCCCCCTTCCCCTCCCCCGCCGCGAACACGGGTGTTTCCCCAGGGCCCTGTCAGGAGCTCGCCTTGGCCCCCCCCGGCGAGCCCCTCCTAGCCCGGCCCGGAGCGGGGTCAGGCAGGCGGGAGGGAAAGGCCCTAGACCTAGGGGTGGGGTGGGGCTGTGCTAGGAGTCCCTGGGGTAAAGGGCCCCCAGGGGCTGCACAGAGAGCCTGCGCTCTGAGCCGGTGAGCGTTGGACAGTGGTTCTCAAACTTTTGAACTTTGGTGACCCCTTTCACATGCCACGTCTCTGAGTGCGACCCCCACTCCCCCTTATAAATGAAAAACACTTTCAAATATGTTTAACGCCATTATAAATGCCGGAGGCAAAGCGGGGTTTGGGGTGGAGGCTGACAGCTCGCGACCGCCCCCATGTCATATCCTTGCGATCCCCTGAGGGGTCCTGACCCGCAGTTTGAGAACTGCTGATATGAGAGGAGGGATGGGGTTGTGGGGAAGGCACTAGACTGGGGCTCTGCAGCCCTGGTTTCAATTCCCAGTTCTGCTGCAGACTTTCTGTGTGTGACCTTTGGCAGATCTCTGCCCAAATCTTGTGTGTCTGTGCCTTGGTTCCCCATCTGTGAAAGGGAAAAACTTCCTTTTTTCTATGCTTTGTCCATGTAGACTGTAATCTCTCTGGGATAGGAACTGTGTCTTACTGTGTATGGTGCCTAGCACACTGGGGCCTCTATCTTAGTTGACCTCTAGGTTATATGATAATATAAATAATAACAATTTATGACAATACTGGTGAAACATAGTTTGATCTTTCTGGTTGATTGCTGTTCAGTTCAAACATATTTTATTGGCGCAGCAGGCTATACAAGTCCTGTCAAAACATCAGGGAAACCAAGGTTTGTGTGTCATGGGCGTATATCAAGCTTCTGCCTAGAGCAGACTTCACAGACATTTGGAGACGTTGTGGCAGTGGGGAAAGGCTCTGGCAGAGAAGCAGCAGCGGGAAGAGACTCCAGCATTCCTCTGCTGCTGAGCGTTTCCCCACTGCCTCCCCCTTGCCAGAGCTTTTCACTGCCACTTGTAGCTCCACACCACAGCGCGGACGCAACTTCTCACTGCTGCATGTAGCTACGCATACCCTACACACGTTGCTGCAGGTGGCATGCAGTGTAACCATAGCCTTTATGTTATTGCTGTCCATTTCTGTTTTTTGACAGGCTGCTCTATAATGAGGTGCTGTGCCTTTTCTTTTTCTTTTTTAGAGTATCTTGTACTTCTTATGGACGGACTGGTTTATAGGGAAACATAGAAACTGCATGGAACCTTCAGGTGACTTTTTTTCTCTTACGTTAACTCTGGCGGGGTGGGAGAAATAAACTTGTTTCACTCATTGCACACTTCAGGCTATTTCTTCATGCTGACTCCCCAAGAGCATCCTGGAAAATTTGTCTACTGTGTCTTCTACTTCTGGTTAACAAATAATGCAACTTAATCATTCAAATAGCAACTGGTCCAGCCTTGAAAATGTATTTTGAATGCTTACTAGCCCAAACAGTCTACTCACCTGTCCATTTCTATGATAGCCATTTTAATATAGTTCCCTGGGTATCAAAGGTTTATTATTTTTGTTTGTAACTTACACATGCATTTAGTGTTCATAGAAACTATAGAACGACAGCTCTGGAAACTGAAGTTATCTGTTTAAATACAGGACAAGTACAATTTGGGGCAGCTCCAGTAGAAGTTTATACAAACAGTACTGCAAGTACTTCAATCCTGACCTTTAGGAGAGCACTTCTAGGGTTGAAAGAGTAGTGCAGTCTTAATGGCTAGTTCACTCCATTGCCAAATACTTAGTGGCAATGCCAGTGAAGTTACCAGTAGTTGTTGTGGCTTTTACAATGTAAACATGTGTGACCACTGGAAGCAAGACTTGAACCATTACTGATCTGGACCAAAACTGAACTGGTGATCTCAATGTGAAAGGCTCTGTATCCCCATGACCATTCCCCTGAGTTTTTGTTTAGCGGTCAGGTATTTTAAAAAGACATACAGTGTTAGCATGGATTATTGTGACACTTTTTTGGTTAGCTCACTCATTTGAAAGCAAAGTTTGGAAGGGGTAAATAGCATAATATAAATTGGTAATGTAATATATTTTTTCAAGCTAATCATTTTTCATCGACATGTCTTATTTTAATTCCGTACTGAGTGCTCCTGGACAGCAAGACATTTTGACCCATTGTATAAGGGAAAACAAGGTAAACTTGGATATTCTGAACCTAGCTAAGGAGTCCTGATTAAGTTTCCATGGAGAGCTAATACTTAGATGATGGCAGTTGTTAGAGGTCAGAGAAATTGAGATTGTACTACATCATATTCAAATGCTTTCAAGCATAGGTATAGCTGTATAATTTGAGAAAGTTAAAAATTCTGTATTAGGAACAGTGGGTAGGTTGGAAAGCTTACAGTGGTGTTTGATCAATAAAATAATACTACTAAGCATGATCTTTTGGTGGTTTGGGAGATTTTGTAAGATATTTATTGAGTCTTGAATCTTAACGTTATACATAGCTAGGGAATGCGTATGGAGTTTAAAAACAACTAATTGGTGGATTCCTACAAACATTTGTTTCCGGTTAGTTCATAAAATATTTATTCAGTGATAAGTGAATAAAATTGTGCAAAGCAAAAATGGTTTTTTCCATGTGTCTGTGTGTAAAGTGCTTGTCATGCAACGTGTGATAGTATCTTAATTAAAATGGCTGTTGTATTTGCTATATTTAAAAAATGGTAACTTCCTCGAAGTTGGCAATAATGATGCAAAATAAAGTCGTTTTTTGTGATGAAGGGAAACCTTGGTGTTATCGAGAGAGTCCATTAATAGACTCCCCTTTGTTCTGATAAAAAAGCATAGCTGAACTGGAATAGCTCATTTTCCTTTACTAGAGAGCTGTACTGCAGTCCACATAAGGAGCTTTCCCTTAAGACTATCCAGTTCAGTGTATAGCATGGCTCCCATATTAATTTATTTTAAGTGTCTTTCTGTGGCTCTTGTCACCATTGTATCTAAGCATTTCACAGTACTACTTCTGTAAAATCAGGAGTAGTAATATTCCCGTTTTACACAAAACTGAGGCACAGAGATTAAGTGACTTGACCAAAGTAACACAAAAAGACTGAGCCCTAGTCCAATACCTTTGCCATAAGACCATCTCTGAGAGGTGCTTCTTGCTGCAAGCACATTACATCAGAACTTTGGGGTCTGTGCTGGCTTCTTTTTGGCTTTCAGATTGAGTTTAAAGTGTTGATGTTGATCTACAAAACTCTGACGGCTGGTTTACACTGGGAACTTACATTGTCACAGCCACATCTCTTCGGGATGCGAAAAATCCATCCCCCTGAGCGATGTAGCTATGCCGACCTCACCCCTGGTGTAGACAGCAGGAGGTCGACAGAACAATTTTTCCATAGACCTAGCTACTTCCTCTTGGGGAGGTAGATTACCTATGCTGATGAGAGAACCCCTGCCATCAGTGTTGCTAGTGTCTACGCTGAAGTGCTGCAGTGTTACTTCTGCAACATTTGAAGTGTAGACCTACTTTAAGTGGTCTGGGTATCTCACTCACTTCTGTCCATGTGTTACCGCATCGGTTCCACTAAAAGGGAATCCAAGCTTGTGGCCCTATGGCTTAAAAGGAAATGGTACCCTCAAGGAAGGTTACTTGACTGTAGGAAGCAAGTCCTCCAACTAATATCTGTAAAAACTTGAAATTGTTGACCACCTGGGCATGCTGTAAATCCCATCATTAGTATTTGGTGGAGTGGAAGTGGGGAAAGAGGGACTGGGAAGAGATGTGATGGCTAGATCAGGAAGGTTTTTTTTGTAGAATGATCTAATGGATTGATATGATGGAGCAGATATTTCTATTTAGGATTTTTATCCTTTGTGTGTGTGTGTGTGTTTTACATTGTGCAAAAGAAAACTCAAGTTATGGATGGGTGCTTATTTTAAATTTATTTCAATTTGTATTACAATCTAGTCTGTAAGTCTTCCTCAGCTTCCCCTTTCTCTTGCTGCCATTTGTCATAAACTCCTGTTATGCTTAGTCTCTCTGTATATCATTGATGTACTTCTTGTGACCAAACAAGTCCTCAGACTGTAACACATAGTCACGCTTGTGATACTGACAACACTTCAGTCAGGTGCAAGTTTACACTAAGAATTGGATATCAGATGTCAACTCCTTAAAACTGCTTCTCTCTGCCTTCAAGCAGGCAAGCAACATAATGATCTAGCATTTTGATAATGTATATGTGGAATAGAATAACTGATACTTCAAAAAGCTCACTTTCCATCTGGATTTTTGGATCAAAATTTATTTAAAAATGCATATTTAATGTGATACTGAACTACTTGTTTCCTTTCTTCTCAGTCATAGCAGGAAGCAATTTTCAGGTATATATTGCATGGGATTTTATTTGCCTCCTTTTCTGTACGAGGCACACAGGGTCAAGATATAGACACCTGGGTGTGATCTGTTAATTCACGATGTTCATTGCCCTCTGTGATGGAGAAAGATCTGAGATTCCATAATAAGATGTACAGACAGTTGGCATGTGGACAAATTAAATTATGGTTTTAGTTTGCACTGTCAGCACTGCTGAGGGTGGTGCTTTACTTGCATATAACTTTTTAAATTACTTTTTTAGAGTTGGAACAAATAGTGAATTATGTTCACTAAGATTTATAAAACTTGTGAAGCCTGGTGACCAGGACAATGGATTCCAAAAATGCTAAACAGTGGACGTAACTTCCTTTGTCAAATATTGTTACGAAATCTTATTGTGATGCTTCATTTCCATGTTGTTACCAATATTCTTACCTGGCATTGTTGCTTTAAAGTAGTGTTTGAGGAGTCGTTTGAATTCTGAATAAAAGCTCAAACAATTTTACTAAAATCTTTTGACTCTCTTCCTAATGAACATATGTTTAATAGGCTATAGTAAATATGCAAGAAAATAAACTTGTATCTAATTTCTTAATATTTTTAGTGTGAATTGGTTGCTGATTAAGTTTTGGTGATTAAGTGCTGGTTCTGAACAAAGTGGTTACTGTATGATTGCGTTGATGTTAGCTTGTTTTGAAGTTATTTGTTTTCACAGAATCATGGATGGAAAATATTTGTCATCTTGTCCCTCCCTTCTCTACGGAGGAAACTGGTTCCTAGTTTATTACAAGTACATACTAATTACATGCCTAAATGATTATTGTAGAGTAGTGTGTGACTCAAGAATATTTAAGCACTTACATGACTTATAAGAAATTTATGTGCCATGCAATTCAGTGATTGCTCTTCTGAATTGAATAAATATTTGAATAGTGATTTGAAAATAGAATGGTTAGTTACTTCAGTCTCATAAAGACTTGTGGCATTTAATTAAAAGAAAATTACTTGAGGTTCGCAATCACTCTTCTGAAGACGCTGCTGGTAATAATGACATTACTGTTTCACTCAGGCGTAGCCAAAGAAATGGTTGCTTTCTAATGGACGCCTTTCTCCTTTTTGAAAATTTCTGTTTTCATTGCCTTTGCTCTGTTTGGGAATGGGTTCCTGTGGGAACGTGTCATTGTAGCCTCACATACAGTGTTTTTTCCCCCTCTGAAGTTATCCACCGTCACAGTAGTACTGGTACAGCTGTACCACTGCTTGCACTCACGTGAGTGTTAGTGTGAACCTGCTGCTGGCAGATACTGCTGTGTCATTTAGATCTGCTCTGGGCAGGGTTGGACAACTCGATGGCTAAAATCCAGAGATGCCAATCTATATTAGACTGGACTTTGGTAGAAGGCACCTCTTTGCAGTAAAGACACTGTGGTCCATCTTGTAGATTTGTACATGATTCAAAGGCCTGGTCTATCTAGAAAATTAGGTCTGCTTAACTACATTGCTCGGGGTGTGAAAAATCTATACCTCTGAGCAGCCTAGATAAACCAACCTAAACTCCAGTGTAGCCAGTGCTAGGTCCACAGAAGAATTCTTCCATTGACCTAGCTACTGCCTCTCCTGTGCTGATGGAGAATCCTTCCCAGGGGCTATGCTGAAGCGCTACAGCAACACAGCTGCAACACTGTAGCATTTCAAGTGTAATCAAGCCCCAGGTGTTGAAAGTGTGCTGTGAACTAGAGGTGAGCCCTACCTGAAAGCTTTCTAATCTGATGTGGAATCAGTCGGTCATTCCTCCGCTAATAAAATTTAAAGCTTCAGCTGATATCTTGGGAAAATGTATACAGTCTTCCTCACCTTCCCCTTCTCATCCTGCTCTGAGGTTTAATGCTTAGCACCCAGAACATGACAATCGGGCAGTCTTGATGTTTGTTTTTGTTTCAAGAGTTCAGAAAACTTCCTTTGAAACATTTTTTGACCAGTTCTAATTAAAAGAATTAATAATGCCCATCGTGAAATTCATTTCAAAGCATGAATAATGCCATAGAGGTTAGACTTAAAAAAAAAAAATAATAATAATAATGATCTTGGGCAGATCAGTCTAATAGAGCAATCTGGATTGTCGCGAAGGAATGTGGTGGAATTCAGGAATACTTCTGAGTCTCTTTGCTTCTTTCTGGAGATAGAGGATAAAAGCTGGAAGGGAGGGATTCAGGAGTCAAATGATAACCATGTTGGGTCACATGGCATTTTACTGCTGTTGGTCATAAATTGTAAATGCTGGCATACACGTAGTGTGCCTAATTTAATATGAAAGTGGATGACTTACCTTTTCCTACTAGCCTGTTTGGGTTTTTTGGACTTTCATGCATATTTAAAAAAAGGAAACATTTGTTTGAACCTGTGTAACTGAAATACCATTGTTGACATTTACTGCAATCCTACAAAGTCACTTCTTTAACCTTCACAAAGTGCAGTTATTGCTTATGTTAAGGAACCATTTTTCATGTGTTGAAGTAATTACATCATTGACTTGTACAGATGCTATCCCAGAAGTCCAGGCGCTCATAATATATGTTAATTTCTGCTTAACTCTGCCTGATTTCTGGGTTAGTTTTTGTTCTGCTGTGCAAAGATGACCCTAAACAGAATTTAAATACTGTTGTATATTATAGGAATGTCGTCAGTTTCATTGGCTGTGAGGGTGAATTTATTTGCCTATTCTGCTCCTTGGGAGGAAAAGGCTAGGAAAGGTGGCAGAAAATGTGACTGAAGTACTGTATGACTTTTACATGATAAATTCTAGACCTAGTATGGATGTGTTAGTTAACAAATAACAGTGCTTTCCCTGAAGTCACAATTTTGCCTTCAGTTCTGTAAACACTGATGTATTCTGCAATTTATTTTGATTACATAGCTGAAAAGGACGCCATTACATAATCTTAGTCTTTTATGTGCACACTAAATAAATTATGCGTGATAAATGCTATTTTGATGATGAAGGTGCCCTTTCTTTACACTATATTAAGGCTGAGGTCACAGCATTATTTTTTGTAGCCGTTCTGGTAATTTTAGTAGCTCTATCATGGGTTTGGTGCTGTGTGTTTGTAGATATTTTGCAATCTGTGTTCCCTATGAAAACTGATAAAATGTAGCCTCTTGTTCCTCTTGAAAGAGCTTTATTCTTAGCACAAGATGTACAATTTCCCGGGAGAAGGATCACTGCTATTTCTGTGCCTGTTGTACAGGACTGACAAATATGGCCTCGGGGATTTATACACATGTGATTGGGGGAGGGGCCCTTTTTGGATTTAAGGCTGGCCTTTTATGTTATGTAACTGACTTAGAAATAAAGCTGTTTGCTGTGGTGGTGTAGCCTTGTTGGTCCCAGGATATGAGAGAGACAAGCTGGGTGAGGTAATATCTTTTATTAGACTAACTCAGTGGTTCTCAGACTTTTGTACTGGTGACCCCTTTCATATACCCAGCCTCTGAGTGTGAGCACCCTTATCAGTGAAAAACACTTTTTAATATATTTAACATCATTATAAATGCTGGAGGCAAAGCGGGTTTGGGGTGGAAGTTGACAGCTTGCAACCCCCCATATAATAACCTCGTGACCCCCTGAGGGGCCCTGACCCCCCAGTTGGAGAACCCTTGGACTAACTTCTGTTGGTGAAAGAGACAAGTTTTTGAGCTTATGCAGAGCTATTCTTCAGGTCTGGAAAGGTTTTCAGTGTCACAGCTAAATACAGAAAAGGAGGACTTGTGGCACCTTAGAGACTAACAAATTTATTACAGCATACGCTTTCGTGAGCTACAGCTCACTACAGAGGTGGAAGAGATAAGGAGTGAACACGTTGCAGGAAACCATTCAAGATGAAGTGGGCAGTTAATACTTCTACAGTCATAGAACAAGGAGGGTTAGTGGATTATACGTTGTAATGAGCCATAAATCCAGTGTGTTAAGTCCATAATTTTTAGTATCTAGTAGAATGAAGTTAAGTTCCAGGTTCATCTTTCAAAGGTATTGTGCAGGTTTCAGTTGGGGGTGAGGAATGAGAGGTCAGATGTAGAATGATCCTTTTGTGAAAAGTGCTTACCTGAGGTTGATGTGATGGGTTTTTTTGGTCTTTTATAATTTTTCTGTATGAGTTCTCCCACTTTGTCTCTCTAGAAATAAAGATAGTGTATAAATTCAAGCATATGAAGTTTGTTTTACAAGATGCATTCTTATTATTATCCTCACGATTGTATTGTGAAGCAGTGTTCGTCTGAGGGTTGCTTGTTCAGTTTCATTAAGATTTTAATGGAAGATGTTTGTGGAGATAGGTTTAAGATGCGTAAACTGATCACTGTAGACTTTCTTTAAAAGAAAGTAAGACAAGAAAATCATGTCGTCCTTCTGGTTGCACTTCCTATTTTACTGTGAGCTAGCTCGCCTTGTATCTCTGTTGCTGATCAGTTCGGTTTGACATACAAATAACTTAACTGTCCAAAAGTTGGCTAATTTCTAAGACCAATATTTTCAAGAGCCCACTAAGTTTGGACATCCAACCTGAGACACTTCAGAGTCTGAAGGCAGGGGTGGGCAAACTTTTTGGCCCCGAGGGCCACGTTGGGGTTGCGAAACTGTATGGAGGGTCGGGTAGGGAAGTCTGTGTCTCCCCAAACAGCCTGGCCTCCGCCCCCTCCCACTTCCTGCCCCCCTCAGAACCCCCAACCCATACAACGCTCCTTGTCCCCTGACTGCCCCAACCCCTATCCACACCCCCGCCCCCAGACAGGCACCCTTGGGACTTCCACCTATCCAACCCCCCCCCCCCCCCGTCTCCTGACTGCCCTGACCCCTAGCCACAGCCCCGCCCCTAACTGCCCCCCGGGACCCCACCCCCTATTCAACCCTCCCTGATCCTTGACTCCCCTGACCCCAGACAGGGCCCCCCACCCCCCTCCGGGACTCCCACGCCTATCCAATGCCCCCTGTCCCCTGACTGCCCCCCCCAAACCTCCGCCCCATCCAACCACCCCCTGTCCCCCGACTGCCCCCCAGGACCCTTTTCCCCTTATCCAGCCCCGCCCTTACCATGCTGCTCAGAGCAACAAAGCCCTGTTGCCTGGCCAGAGCCAGCCACGCCACTGCTGCGCTGCCCGGCAGGAGCGGCAAGCCAGACCACTAGCGTCACGTCCCGCTGAAGCTGCAGGGGAGCGGGGACAGCTGGGGAGGGGCCAGGGGCTAGCCTCCCCGGCCAGGAGCTCACAGGCCTGGCAGGATGGTCCCGTGAGCTGTAGTTTGCCCACCTCTGAGCAAAGGGATGAGCACAGAAATGTGCTATAATGCACCACAACACTGCCCCTTTCCTCATCTTTATACTCCCAGGTAAATCCATTCACCTCCCCCTAGTGCTCTGGCACCTGTTTGTCACATCTCTCAACTGTATTGTGTATGGAAGTTCGGAGGGGAGTGGATTCAGCCTATGACTGGGTCACAGAGGAGGCCTCCTTTCTGGAGTATGCCCGAACTATTCCTATCTTCCTCCTAGAGGGAAATGCAAGAAAAGGAAACCATAAGTTTATCTACAAAAAAGGAACAAAATAATGCAATTAAAATAAACTTCTGAATTAAGTCTGTTCAACAAACTAATTAAGTCAAGTTCCTCCAGATGTAGGCTCCAGACAACTATTGCTTGTGTGTAGTACATTCATTTAAATACAAAGAAAAGACCCTATCATAGAAGCACACTGGAGGATTGGAATTAAAATTTTAAAATGGAAAGCTTAAAAAACAAAACAAAGGGATTTGACTATGTAGTCCCAATAATGACCTATTCTCAGGAGTACAGTAATCTGTACAAGTTTATGTACTACAGACAATAGTGATAGCTCAGTTATGCAGTTTATATTTGTGCTATATATAGCTGACTTTTTTATATGGAAAATTAAATTAAATTAATGTAAGGGTTTGAATTGAATTATAAACATTGAGCTGCAGATTCAGAAATTGACCATGCAACAACAAAAAAATCCGTCTAAGAAAGTTGCCTGACTTGTTGATTCAGGGCGATCTCTTCAATCCCTAGACATTTAGAAGAGAGCGAAAGGGACAGTTTGGTGTCTTTTAGTGGCTTGGCTCTGCAGATTTCTTCTGTAAGTCTCTCCAGAAAGAGAGCACAAGAAAGAATTGTTTTGGTCCTTCCCACCAGTCTAGAACTTCTTCCTCTAATAAGGATTCATTCAGCTACTTCAAATCTAAGTTGCTGAGTTTTTACATTAAAAAGAATCTGGTTTTTTTTGTTCTGATGTACAGAAGAGCATTTGCAGCACACTAAAAAAATCTTCTTGTCCCTAGTATCTGGCTTTTCTCTTTTCTTTTTAAAGCAGTTAAAGGTCTGTTTCGATATAGGGAGCCAGATTTGTCTGTATCTCTGAACTTAGAGTTGCAGAAAGCTGTGGTAGGGTCTGCACCACTTGGATATAAAGGCAAGCCCTTTCATAAAGCAAGAAATGGTGCAAGCTCATAAGTGGTTTGAGGGTTTTGTGTCTGTGGGCACCTTCAATTTGCGTCCCTTATTTCCCCAAATTCCTCCTTCATTGTGTCTCTCAAGCACCATCCTGCTCTTTTTAGCCAAAGAAATTTAAATATCTAGATGTAGTCAACGGACAATACTGAAATATTATTCTTGTTACAGTATGGAATGTAGGTGATTGTGTGTGTGTGTGTTGGGGAGGTAATAATTTGAGATGACAGTTGAAAAATATATGGCTTATTTCCTATAATGGTTAAGGCAGTCTTATAGAATGGATATAGAATTCATGTTAGAATATTCTGTGTAAAATCTCTTCCTTAAAGCTCCCAATAACTTACAAAATTGGCATATTTTTCTTCAAGCTGATCCTTCCATTGACCGTCAGCTCAGCATTGATGGAAGCAATTGAAGTGTACATTGTCACTTTCAAATAAATCTGTTGCTGATGTCCTGTGAAAAGCCTGTGGCTCTTCAGAAGTTAATATGCGGCTCCTTGTATAGGCACCAACTCCGGGGCTGAAGCTACAGGTGCCACCTTTCCAGTGTGACGGGGTTGCTCACTGCTCAAACCCTGGCTCTGCCACAGGCCCTGCCCCCACTCCACCCCTTCCTGCCCCCTCTTCGGAGCCTGCAGTGCCCTCACTCCCCCCCAACCACCCCCATTGCATGCCAGAAACAGCTGATTGGGAGGTGCAGGGAGGGAGGGGGAGGTGTTGATCGGTGGGGCTGAAGTAGTTTGGTTTCTCTTCTGCATCAGGTCTCTTAAAATCTCTTACCTAAGTCATTGGGAAATGTCGAACATTGTCATAGTTTTTAAAAAAATAGTCTATTATATACAGTTTAACCTGGTACAAAATGTGTGTCACTTTCCGTACTAGAAAACTGTGTTCATGGATGGTAATGTGGGGGAATAAATTGGTTTCTTATTTCTTCCGAAGTGAAATAATACTCTGTTTCTCTAGATACTTTAGTTGCTGATTGAGCAAAATCAAACAAGCTTAAAACATGTTTTATTATCCACAACCCTTGTATGTGTGAATTTCAGAGGAAATGGAAAGATCTTTGGTCATGTTCTTTTCCCCTGAAGAATCCTTTCCAGTTAAGGGCTACTATTGAATTAAAAATCACTTCAAGAAAACAAAACAAAGCACCTTAACACCTTAAACTAAAAGCATTTTTAAAGAAAAAATATTTTTCACTATGCTAGTTTCATTTTTGCATTTAACTCAGTCTAGTCCGTATCATCTGTGTGTGGTCCAGTTCCTTTTTCATGTTCCCTTGCAATAGTCAAACATATTTTAGGGTGGGGCTGTGTGTATGTAGGAGGATGTTCAAATCCAAGCTTTAACATTAATATATGCATAGTGCTTTAATGCTGAGTTGCTTATGTTTAGAGTCATAAGTGAATTTGTTTGTTTTGTCATAAATGGAGCCAAGCAGTTGAAGTTAGAATGAAGCTATCTGGCAGTTAACTGCTCCATCACTGTGAAACTGTCCATGGGACAAGCTGTCCTAAAAGAGTAAAGACATTTACACAATTTATTTCCAATCTGTGTATTTGAGTCAAATTTAATTATTTTCAAACAATTCAGAGGCTTAGGTCAGTAAATGTAGTTTCATTTGTCTTGTTCGGTACTGCATCAAATAGTTTAAAATTCTGAAAGTTGAGACCTACTGCTAGATAATGAATACCTGACTCTCTAATACTAGGAGACATTGGTGCAAATACTGATTCTTACTCAGTTGTATAGACTCATTGAAGATAAAAATGAGAAAAATGATCAGGAAACTAGGGATCTGGTTGCTTATTAAATTCTTGGATCAGTGTTAGATGGTTGTAAATCTGTTCAACAGAAATATTGCCTTACTTGCCTCCATGCTAAAATGGCTGGCAATATTGGATCTGTCATGTCTTATTACTGTGGCCTTACCAAATTCAGGGTCCATTTTGGTCAGTTTCGCAGTCTACAATTTTTAAAATCCTATAATTTCATGATTTCAGCTATTTAAATCTGAAACTTCACTGTGTTGTAATTGTAGGGGTCCTGACCCATAAAGAAGCAGGGGGGTTTGCAAGGTTATTGTAGGGGAGGTTGCGGTACTGCTACCCTTACTTCTCTGCTGCTGCTGGCGGTGACACTGCCTTCAGAGCTGGGAATCTGGAGAGCAATGGCTGCTGGTCAGGAGCCCAGCTCTGAAGGCAGAGCCACCGCCAGCAGCACGGCAGAACTAAGGATGGCATGGTATCGTATTGCCACCCTTACTTCTGTGTTGCTTCCTGCAGAGCTGGGCCCTCAATTAGCAGCCACCCAGCTCTGAAGGCAGCAGTGCAGACGTAAGGGTGGTAATACCAAAGCCCCTCTTCCCCCCCCCAACTCTCTTTTGGTTCAGGGCCCCCAATCTGAGAAATGCTGGTCTCCCCATGAAATCTGTACAGTATAGGGTAAAAGCACACAAAAGACCAGATTTCATGTGGGGAGACCAGATTTCATGGTCCGTGATGCGTTTTTCATGGCTGTGAATTTGGTAGGGTCCTACTCATTAGTTTGACTTCTTCAGAGACGGTTACATCCTAAATACAAATCTAGTAAATACAAATACATCCTGTATCTGTTCATTAAGGAGCCATGTATTTTACTATGTTTGACATTCTACTGCCTGGCACGTTGTGTAATCACTCGTACCCCCACACTACCCTGGTGAGAGTGGAGTGTTCTGCTTTGGTAGCCTTTTACATTTTTTTCAGAGTTGTGTGACTACACAAGGTGCAAGACAGTGAAGAATCAGACCTCCTGTATTAATAGTTGACCTGTACATAGCACTTTACATTGACAAAAGCTGTACACATTTACATTCATCCTGTGACTGTTTTGGTACTGTATGATTGTATAACCATCAGATGTGGGTGTTCTAACTAGTGAAAATTGCCCTGGCTCCTCTAGCCTTTGTGTTTTTACTACTTGAATTATTGAATAATTCGAGAGAGAATAGCTTCTCTCTATAAGACAAATGGACTCTTCAAAATATTTACATTTCTTTATCAAAGTATTTTCATTGGATTTCTTTAACCGTCTGTCAACAAGTTTCTCTTCAGTTCTTTAAACAGGAAGAAATGAGCCTAAAGTCTGAACGCAGAGGAATTCACGTTGATCAGTCAGAACTACTGTGCAAGAAAGGATGTGGTTACTATGGAAACCCTGCTTGGCAGGGCTTCTGCTCCAAGTGCTGGAGAGAAGAGTACCATAAGGCAAGGCAGAAGCAGATTCAGGATGACTGGGAGCTGGCAGAGCGGTAAAGATGCCTCTTTATTCCTTCATCCCTTGCATTCAGATGGCTTTGCCAAACAGTATGGCCATCTTTTATTTATAGTTCTTTTTACCCTTCTTGCCTTCAGTTGCCAGCTATGGGCTTTGCAGGAGGAGACAGAATCAAATTTCTGATCCCAAGGAAGAAATTTGTCATTTGTGACATTTTTGCAAAAAAACACTTCAAAAGAGCATTGCTATGTGGTGGCTAAGGACAACAAAACAAAACCCCAATAAATATCCTGCATAATCTACATGATAAAGTCTGGAATTCAATGACTAATACTTGGCAGTGTACAAACTCCTTTTATTTCAGTCTTTTTTTTCTTAGATGCTGATTACATAAATTATAGTTGATTATACTTCTCAGCTAATATTTTTGTCCTGGCAGTAGCAAGGATTAAAAATGCCACCATTTTCAGCATTACCTGAAATTTATAGTTCCTCTACTGTGAAACATGATCATCAGCATCTTGGGTTTAGCCAATAATTAATATGAAGTTTCAGTTTTAAGTACTTTCGTTACTTTATAAGCAAAATTGGCAAAAGTACATCTTGTTTCTTTAATATAGGCTTGAGTCCCCAGGCAGCTATTCCTGATTAGCTATTTCTGTTTAACTCCACATGTAGACACTCTTATTCCAGAATAAGAGCATCCACACGTGGAGATAATCAGAAATAGTTAATCTGTTTAAAATGCACATCCTACCTTATTCCAGATCAAATTTCATGTGTAGTCAATCCTAGCAGCAAAGATTTGTTTTTTACATCATGGGTGAGAAGATGTTTTTGCTTTATGCCCATTCAATAAATGGCATTTTAGTAACTTCTGTTATCTTCAGCTGGCCTGGAAATGTCCAGCTGTGATTTCCAATGCATATTGCACCACAATTATCCATGCCTCCATTACCTGCAGGCTGCAGTACTATAATGCTTAAGTTTACCCTTGAAGGTTGCTTGCATGTTTCAGCTAGTGGAGAATGTGGCCACATCTGTCATTAAGGGTTTGTCTACACTAAAGTTTTTTTTTTAAACTTCAGTTGATTGCCAGTTAACTTGCATTTGCTACGCCACAAACATTGGTTCCAGGAATTGAACATTTGTGGCATATCCTAGAATTCAATCTGGAATAAATCTCAAACTTTTTTGGAATGTCCAGGCTAGAATGTAGACACTTGTTAGCTAACTCAAGTTAACTGACAATCAATTAATCAAGTTCTAAAAAAACCTCAGAAAAACCTCATGTAGACCTACCCTAACTCAGTGGTGGGCAACCTGCGGCCCATCAGGGTAATCCGCTGGTGGGCCGTGAGACAGTTTGTTTACATCGACTGACCACATGCATGGCCACCCGCAGCTCCCGGTGGCCACGGTTCGCTGCCTGTCACCAAGATTGACATAGACGAAAACAAATTTATAACCTCTTCAGGAAGGAATACAGGGGGCAGGTAATAAGGGTGGTGGTATTTTTGTAACTGTCCAAGTACCATGGTGTTGGGCCTGTAAGAAATCCTTTTAATAAGTGATAACTTTTCACTGGGGATGTTGAAGCAGCAGATAAGCTCTTTATGATTATGATGTTTAAAATAGTAAATACAATCCCTGCCTTGAAGAGCTACAATTAAGGTGAAAGGACAAATGTTTTTACTGTGTTGACCATGAGGAAAGGAGAGATTTATATAATGACAAGGAAGTGATGCTTGGAAGAAGAGTTGATAGAGGGGTGAGGGAGGAGAAAAGAGTCTGGGAACAGGCCTGGGGGGCAGAAAGGATAGTGGATTTGACAGTGCTTATTAATTTTTTGTTGGCGCTAACTAGCTACACAGTCCCAAATTCTTTTAATTTTAGACTTCAGCGTGAGGAGGAAGAAGCCTATGCTAGTAGTCAGAGTACGCAAGGGGCACAGTCGCTCACCTTTTCCAAGTTTGAGGAAAAGAAAACCAATGAAAAGACACGCAAGGTGACAACCGTCAAGAAATTCTTCAGTGCGTCTTCCAGGACAGGAGCTAAGAAGGGTAATTCTTATATTTCTTTAACCATTACTATATAATATATCCCTTTATGGATTTTTAGAAGGCTGTGTATAATGGTTTACCAAATATAAGCCAATAACTACGTTGTATGTGGACCTCCATCCTATACTTGTATAGTTACAAGGTCAGAGTCATCGCCGCTGTTAGAAACAATACTGATAAAACTACTGTTTTGAATCTACTCCACTGTTTTCCAGAACTCCCATGCTGTTTTACAAACTATATGCCCAAATAAAGCCTCTAAAACCTTAATTCCCACTGAGTTGTTAGTAGATCCTCTGATCAGCATACAGGGGAAATAATACCATCAGATGTGACGGCTGACTCTGTATTGATGGAACTCCTGGATCACTTTACACTATTGACAAGAGTTATCTGTGTGAATAGTTTTAAGTCTTCCCAAGCTATTTGCCACTAAAAAAAGTTGTGAAAGGGACTTGAAATTATAGGGTCTGTAGACAGTGCATGTCTGTGATTAACTCAATTTAAAACAAGTTTTGTTGGTCTTGGATTAGTCTAAATTAGTGGTTTTCAACTTTTTTTCATTTGTGGACCCCTAACAGATTTTGGATGGAGGTGTAGACCCCTTTGGAAATCACAGGTTGAAAACCACTGGTCTAAATGAGCAGTAGTTCTCTTTGCAATATACTCCATGTAATTTGGCCAAGTTGGGTGTCCAAACTGAAGCTTAGACTAGTTAACAGAAAATGAGTTACCTGTCTTCCTAAAGGCGCTGGGTGAGGGTGCCACACGCTTGCGTCCAAGGCACTTAAGTTTATTAATTCAAACCTTTATTTGAATCAAAAGCTTTTTTTGCAATAATAATTACACTATTACAGCAAGATACAACAGACATACAGAAAAAGATAATGGCCAGTTACCTTCTCCTGGGGTATAAGTCACTCATGGTAGGTTTCCCCAATGAAGCTCCAACTGTCCCCTCACGTTTTAAGACACTTGCACACATCCAATTACATATTCATTAGTTCTTTTCCCACTCACCATTAAGTATCATCAATATTATATATCTTATGCAATTCATACATTAGGCATGTGTAAGCTTCAGTTTGCAGGACTTTTGCTACCTGTGCTATTTTCATGTTGTTTCTCTTTTCTAATTGGGTTATTACCACTGACCATGCATACTTTGACCAGGTCACTTTATCTGATATTAGGGACTTTTTCTCTAATTGCCTCTTGGCAGCACATTTTGTTTATCTGTTGTCTTCCAATTTAAGCCCATCCTGTGCTCAAAATATTCCTTTTGTCCTGTACAGCAGCAGCTGTAAGCAAGTTCACTTAACAAATTAGAGCAACGCTACACTCATTCAAACAAAGCTGAGGCCAGCCAAGTCGTAAGTGTCTTCATCTGTCCAGACTTTTTATATAACCCATTCTTATGACAATTCCCAATAAAGGCCAGCGTGCTGACATTAGGAACTGTTCAGAAGATCTTTGTTCCCTTCACCACTTCTTGCATTAATATATCCCTGAAACAAAGCAAATGGAATTTTCTCCTGGTATCACTGTTTGTAAAAGATCCTATAACTACAAAGCTGTGCTAAGGAAGTTTGCAGCTAAACTTCTTGTGTTTTTTATATTGAGTATAAGGAAACTTAGTGTTCTTTCTGGGTTGCTTTGTCAGTTAAAATCACTATGAATAATCCTATAAAATGTAACTGAGGCTTCTTTACGTATGTTTTATGTAACAAACTGTACGAAGCAGCATCTGAAGTCCTATAAGTATTAATTAGGGCTTCTGATTTTCAGTTTCAATTGATAAACATGAATAAAACACTCCTGATACCAAAAAAAAAAAGATATTTTTATCTAAGGCCTTGTCTACACAGAGCAGTAATGCGGAGTACAGGAGTGTGATTTCTAAAATGCACTAACCATGTAGATGCTGTTGGTGCACAATAAAGATTCCCTACTGCACCTTAAGATATCTCAGCTGGAAACGTAACTACGTTAAAACACATTGGGAAACATTACAGTAGTATACACTGTAATGAGTAATGCATATGATTTACATTACTCATTACAGGTTTCAGAGTAGCAGCCATGTTAGTCTGTATCCGCAAAAAGAAAAGGAGGACTTGTGGCACCTTAGAGACTAACAAATTTATTTGAGCATAGTGAGCTGTAGCTCACAAAAGCTTATGCTCAAATAAATTTGTTAGTCTCTAAGGTGCCACAAGTCCTCCTTTTCTTATTACTCATTACAGTATATGCAAGAGAGCTCTGAAAAACCCTGATTTTTGTACATGTACATAAAAGTCAAAAATTGCTAAAAATCCCAAAAAATGAAACAAACCTTAAAAAAACCCAGAAGCCCTAATGTTGTAATGATGTAAATAAAGTTACTAGTTAACTGCCAGGAGTCATAAAAGGTAACCATAGATGATACCATGGTACACGTCTAGCAAAGTGATTTACTTTATCAGAGCAAAAGCAAACCATGATCAGCACTTGCAGGGAACAGCTATGATAAACTTTAAAGCAAGCACCTTGACGAATGTCGGCAAGCAAATGTACATATTGGTAAACCAGTGTAATAAATTCCTTCTTACACAGGACAACAGCCTCTTCACCCAAACATTCATTTTAAGAATTAACCTTATTAAAAGTGACTTTCAAATCATTTAACAAAATGACCTTTATGTTAGCAGTATGTGCTTAATGTTCACAACAGCCAGACTAATAGAAAATTCAATTTAAAACTAAACTTTACAAAATAGGCTAAATGCAGGGACTGAATAAAGCATATGTTTGAAATGGCTGGAGTAACAATGGTTTCTGGCAAGCTCTCCTCAAAATCTTTTCAATAAAGATGCATATGGACATGGGTATCATTTTGACTATATATATGGTTGTTTTTTTTTCAGAAACATGAGTTTTTAAATTAGTGGACAATATACTGTTTAGAAATAATGTTGAAAGTGGGATGACTTCAACTCATGTTAAGGGAGAAAGCTTACAGGAACCTTATTCTTCAAAAATGCTTCCAGCTGGAAGTTCTATCACAACTTTATTGGAAATAGCTGGGTGGAAGCTATTTCCAATAGCTGTGGCTTCTGAGAGATGGGTTTTTGTTGGAACCAAGGATCAGCCACATTTTCAGTGTGATGACTGTATGGTTTAGGAATTGTAGGGGAATACTCTATGAATAATAATAAATTATAGGGCCCTGAGTTTTAGTAATATTCAATAAACAGATGTCTAAATGTTGTGGAAATGCACTTTTGAAGCAGTAAGCGGCACGTGTTCTGAAGACTTCAGATAATTTTGTAAGGAAAACCAAGATTGTGTAACCCGTGTACCCTCAAGGAAAATAACATGAATAAACATAGTTTAAAAAAAACAAAAAAGGGAGTTTCAGGAGGAATACTAAGTTTGTTCTTCACTAAATATTTGTTATCCATTGTAGAGTCTGTTGAAAGAGAAGAAGAAAAATTGCATCATTGTCTTTGCATAGCAATAACTTAAAAAAAGAAACTAATTATGTGATTATGCACTTTGGCTTGGGTAGTAAATGGCTGATAGAGAACTTGACTCTTGAGGAGGAACTCCAAAAAGCATGGAGTATATTTTCCTATAAAGGAAAGGTGACATTGCTGGGTCTCCGGTTTTGTAGACACACTGCATATTTCCTTGCGATAAGAAATTAAATATACTTTGCCTTCATTTTGGAGTGTCTGCCTCTCAGTGCATGAATGCCACCTGGTTAAACACAAAAGCATCTCAAATCACTGATGTCTTAACTCCTTGTCCCTGATCCAGAATAGTAACATTCATTCTTCTCATTCCCATGTTCTCCCCCCCCTTTTTTGGGGGGGGGGTCCTATTCTCCTTACCACTTGACACTCTTGCTGTTGGTGTCTTGCTTGCTTTTGCATTTATTCCAGTGGCTCAAGAGAGAAACCTTAAGCAAGGACAGCTTGGGAGGGAGCGAAATGCTGATAACATTCTCAGGGACTTGAAGGAGATTTTTACTCCCTCCTGGGAGCTGGCTTCCCCTACTGAAGGTAACACAGCACAGCTTGGAGAGCTGTCTGCTTGTTCTAGTAAGTTTATTTAGTTGGGCTTTGCAAAATCCAAACTAGGGTTGTGCCAGCTATAACTTAGGCCATTGAATATGATGATGACAAGAAAGGGAATGCTTGAAATCATTATGTACATTCTAAAGCTAGTTTATGATATATGAACTTTGAACCAACAAGTTGCCGTTAGGGGAAAAAAATGAAACTCAAATTTCTTAGAAGAGATTTGTTTCCTTGCACAATACTTCAGGAATCAAACTATGAAAGAAGACAAATTTCCACTTTTTAAAAATAGTGAATGAATCCGTGCTGCTTCATCTTTAGTTTTAATAAAAAGCCTCTAAAATGCTGCACTAAAAAAAACTATGCTAGAAATGGGACTTTAGTTTGTGTAAATTTGCTTGAATTATACCCAGTACATTCTCAAAATGTGTCTTCAGGACATAGTTACATAAATCAGGGGAAAGCAATTTTATGTTATGAGAGAAGCGACATTTTTATAATCTGAGTTGAATAATAGCAAAATTGACAAAGTAACTGCTTTAGGATCTTGTCCAAAATCTTAGCTATAGCATGTTGTTTGGCATTCTGATGTTCTGGTCTCTAAAGAAATTCTAAATTGCAAAGTGTCTTTATTTTACAGAATATATCGGGTATATACACATGTTAAGGGAATTTTTTGGGGGGGAAGTACTAGAAAATACTTTTTTTTCATATTCTTATTCATTGACTTTAGTCCAAGTAATGGCACAACCATAGTGTGAAGCAGCTGGAATGCTAATGTTCTGCTGTGGCACCCAATTGCCACATAGAAATGAAAGAAAAAGGAGATATTCATGTAGATGATGATTATCCTCCTTGTAAAAATTATCCTTAAATCCCCACACTTCTGTTTTTTGTATTGTGTTGATATATCTCCTCTTGCAGGCTCTTCCTAACCTGCTCAAATGGGCTTTATTCCTTTTCTGTGATTAAATTATCAGTAAATATGCATGCTCATTTACTATGGAATAAGGGCAGTAAAGTGTATAACTGAAATTACATATCTTACAGAATGTAGTGAGCAATACACAGTATGCTGCTTCACATGTCTTAAGCCAAAATTTCTGTGTAGAGAGTAGTAGCAAATAAAATTGCAACCTCCCTGATTCATATTAAATCATTACAAATTTGGGTGCTGTAACTATTAAAGAGTGAAGTTATTTTAAACTAGAGAGCAAATGAAAACAGCGCTCAAATTTTGTAGCCATGTCTGTAGTAACTGTATCTAGATGGAGGCTATTAATATTTTACCTTTACTAAGCTAAAAGTGTCTCAGATGAAGCTTTCTAAACCGAGCTTTTGTAGTCCTTAAACAAAAACTAGAAATAGCAGAATGAGGGTGCCATTTTTATGGATATCTAATCAGCCAAATGTCATAAGAATAGATGGATGATAAAACTTCATGCTGATAAATTTGAATATTGAAGGAAGCCAATTAGCTAATACTCCACATTGATTTAATGGTGAATTAAAATACATCATAAGATTATTTGATATAATTTAGAGCGAATACTTTTTCAAAATTAGTGCTTTTTTCTTTTTAATTGTATCTTATAAAGTGCATATTTGTAACCAACTAGTTATGTCATACTAAATTTAGTAAATTATTTACTCTGTTATGGTAGTCTACTAGATTGATTTAAGTAGTATTCAGATTACAATGTAGACTCAATCGTGAATACTGCTTTGAATCTTCAGAATTTTTTAAAATTCCTTTTTATACTTAAAGAACAACCTTTGGGTATAAATAGAAATGAATGGGTTTGCTTTAGCAATATTGATCTTAACTGATAGAATTCAAATACTTCTATTTATATGGCTTATAAGGAGTAAAATTTTAACACATACCGGTACAGTAACCCCTTGCTTAATGTTGTAGTTATGTTCCTGAAAAATGCTACTTTAAGCAAAACGATGTTAAGCAAATTTCCCCACAAGAATTAATGTAAATGGGGGGTGGGTTAGGGTCCATGGAAATTTTACATATACACAGTATAAGCTTTAAACAAACAATTTAATACTGTGCACAGCAATGATGATAGTGAAGCTTGGCTGAGGTGGTGAAGTCAGAGGGTGGGATATTTCCCAGGGAATGCCTTACTGCTAAATGATGATCTAGCACTCGGCTGAGCCCTCAAGAGTTAACACATTGTTAATGTAGCCTCACTCTGTAAGGCAGCAGGAATGGAAGGAGGAGAGACAGCATGTGTGTGAGAGAGAGAGACGCATTGCCCCATGAAGTACGCTGACCCCACAAGTACACTGGCTTTTTAAGTAGATCAAAAAGTTGAGACAGCAGCTGCTCCCTCCATCCTGAGCCCTCTGGTGTCGTCCCTCTTCTCCCCCTCCCCCATTCTGTGGAGATGGGGTAAAGGAGTGGGGGGATGGGACATCCTGACATTAGCACCCCTCTCTCCCCACCCCCTGCACAGTAAGCAGGAGGCTTGGGGAGCTGCTCCAAGGCAGAGGGGGGGAGCAGCTCCAAGGCAGTGGAGGGAGGGACAGCTGAACTGCCTGGCAATTGATAGCCTGCTGGGCGGCTGCTGCACAGGGAAGTTAGGGGAGCTGATGGGGCGGCTGCCGGCCCACCCTGGTTCCAAGCCCCCACCGCCAGTTCCAATGGGCTGCTCTTCCTGCAAGCAGGGAGAAAGCGGGCTGCTGCCAAACAGCATTATAAGGGAGCATTATGCAACTTTAAATAAGCATGTTCCCTAATTGATCAGTGATGTAACAACGTTAACTGGGATGACGTTAAGTGAGGAGTTACTGTAACTGCATTATTGCTAATAGTGTCCATACCAGGGGTAGCCAACCTGTGGCTCTGGACCTGCATGCGTCTCTTCAGAGGTTAATATGTGGTTCCTTGCATAGGTGCTGACTCCAGGGCTGGAGCTATAGATGCTAACTTTCCAATATGCTGGGGGGACACTCACTGCTCAACCCCAGGCCCTGCCCCACTCCACCCCTTTCCCCAAGGCCCCTGCCCCTTCCCCTGAGCCTGCCATACCCTCCCTCCCCCCCCCCCCCCCCCCCCCCCCAGCCTGCAGCTCACGCAAAACAGCAGTGTGGCAGGCAAGAGGCATGGGGAGGAGTAGGAGGTGCCTGATCGTTGGGGCTGCCGGCGGAAGGGAGGCACTGGGGGCTGGAGGGGGGAGCTGATGGGGGCCTGCTGACGTATTACTGAGGCTCTTTGGCAATGTACGTTGGTAAATTCTGGCTCCTCAGGCTCAGGTTGGCCACCCCCTGGTCTATACTGATTTCTATTAAGAGAAGACTATATTGCTAAGTGAGAAGCCCTTGAAGAGTCTCTCTCTTAAACATTGCTGTCCAAATTCATCACTGGTGTACAACTCCATTGAAATATGTGAAGTTAAAAATGAGAGATGAATCTGAGATAGTGTTGAGCCTATAAAAAGTCATATTGAATAAGAAACCAAATGAAATACATGAACTTAATGGACAAATTATTTTCCTCTTATTTAAAGTCCTGCATGTATGGCTTACTGACACAGTGCATTCTCTTGTTCTGCATGTTATAAATGGGTTTGTTTGCACTGAAAATCTGCTTATTAAGAATATTTTCATGTTTTTTCTCTCTTTGCTTCTTGCTTTTCATCATGTTCATTTACATCATCTTACATTCAATCATTCATTTTGACAGTATTGGCTGGCAAACTGAGAGGTGGGTGTGCTAAACTTGGGTAGAGAAGATCCTATCAAGTTTGTATGACTGTCTTGTAAAGTGCAACCAATAATTTCTGAAGTACATGTTTCCAGAAGAGAAATGTTTGGAAGCCCCACGTTAATGTATACATTTCCAGCTTTGTAAACTTGCATACACAACTGAAACAAATCCCACTAAACAAAGGGTAGGGTTTTTCCTGTCTGTTGTTGAGTTCCATGTAGAAAACTGGACCATATTTGGTGTTTTTGCTCTGATTCAAACATTAAAGCCAGATTCTCATTTACACTAACACTGCTCTGGCAATATAAGGGGATTTTCAAGTGAGCATGTAACTGTAACTTGCACCCACTGTGTCTCCTTTATACTGTCAAAATTAATGTAAAGGGTCATTAATGTAAATGAGAATCTGGTTTTAAATATTTGTGACTGTTAGCTTAATAAGCAGTTTCATATAGTTGTATTTAGTGATGGTTCAACATGTCACTATTTAATCCTGTTTTCTTCAGAAGAGAAAAATTCATCTTTATGTATAGAAGTTTAAATTAGGTTTGTCTTGCTATAATTTTTTTAATCTGATACATTAATTGATTAGTACAATTAATCTCTAATTGTTTCTAATTTTCCCAGCAGAGATTCATGAAGCTAAGGCTCCTAGCCCTTCAATAAACAGGCAGGTCAGCATTGAGACAGATCGAGCATCCAAGGAGTTTATAGAGTTTCTCAAGACCTATCAAAAATCTGGTCAAGACATTTATAAGCAGTGCAAAATGTTTTTGGAAGCAATGCATCACAAAAGGGTTGGTATATCACATGCATTATATAAGTGACACATTAAAAACGAGTGACTTAGGCAGAAACAAAAGCTTTTAATCCTTTATGCAAAAGCTGTACCGTGAGTTCTCCACTGAAGTATTGATGTGGCTATAGTGCCACCTAGGGTTGAAATGATCCAGCGTTCATAAGGCCCTTCAGTTTTGGTTTTCATTTTGTTTGAAATTTCTCAAGAATTTATTGGTGTTTGTTATAAAATTTGAAACCTTTAAAAAAAGGTGCAAAAAATAACTTCACAGTTGTCTGGGTAAATATTGGGGGACAGGAGGACAGAAAAAGCAACAAACAGAGAAAAGTAAGAGTATTGAATGTAAACACAGTTTAATGCTGTAGTTTATTTCATGGACTATACATTAGCAGCACACACACTTACACAAGCACGTGTTTGCATATATTCCATTACATTGGACTAATTTATTAACATAAATGCATTATTGGATTTTTCTCAAGATAATCAGTATTTTTGTGTACTCCAAAATTTGGGGAAAATTGATGAAAACAATAGCTTTTATAAAACCTGGGAATTTTTTGGTAATTGTTTTGTTTTTTAAAATGAAGGGCTTTAAATATTGAGTATCTACTGTTAATACTATTTTCTTCTGCTTCAACTATAGCAATACAAATGGCAACCTGAAAATTAACTGGAATTTTAGATTGTCACCATTTTCATTACAGTCCCCCTCCCTTTCTCTCATTTATAAGTCATAGAAAAATCAGAAGATTTGTGAACCTGTCTCTTTATTTTATATTTAAAGTAAGTTGCGTGTAAAATGCTTTTAGGGCTCATGGAACTTTAAAATGTTAAAATTATTCCTTTTGTCATTCCAAAATATAAGTCATTGCGTTTGCTCCTTTGAAAACTGAGGCCACCCTCAGCTTTCTGTTGCCAGTTTGCCTGTGTGCTTGCACGTTCATGTGCAAATACCACTGAAGCTCTAGGAATTGGTCAGCAGCTGAGGAAGACTGCTTCTCTATTACTACCTGTGCAAATGGTTCTGTCATGAAGTTTTCCCTCCAAGTAATACTTATTACCTTCTTAACAGCACTTGTTGCTCTTTCTGTGCTCACAAAACGTGTAAGCGCATGCTTAAGTTCCATTGACTTTAATGCGACTTGAGGACATGCTTAAAGCTAAACAAGTGCTTAAATGCTTTGCTGAATAGAAGTGGCTTGCTGAATCATGGTCCAACACTAGAAATTAATCTTGTAGTGTTCCAAAGTGCCATTGTCAGTAGTAACAGGACTTGGCACTTTTGTAGTGCCTCCATTTCAAATTGCTTTAAAAATACTAACAAAGTAAGTGTCACAACTTCTCTTTTAGGTTAACAAACTCTGTTTCCATTTTACAAATGAGAAAATTGAAGCATGAAAAGATTAAGTGACTTTCTGCAGGTCACACAGGAAGCCTGTTGCAATGCCTAGCCCCATACTTTAAATACAGCTCCATCATTCCACCCATTCATGTTCGTGGTATTGTGCAGAACAAATAAATATGGTCTTCAAATCACAATATGGAGAAGATAATTTGTCCTGTGTTCTGTACAACTCTTGCTGCTGTTAGATATTTTCCATGAAAAAATAGGTACATGACTACGTCTATGCCATTTGCATGGCACCGTGCTGGTTTTTTTCACTTAAGATCAGTGTTCTGTCCTAGGAATTAAGTATTGAGGAACAATCTGAATGTGCCCAGGACTTCTATCAAAATGTAGCGGAGAAATTACAGACCCGTTGGAAAGGTATCAGACTCTTCTTTCTCTCACACCTTACCATTGAAACAGTATAATGTTTGGGCCACTTGCATCTCCCGAATCTCTCATGTGCGTGCTCTCTCTTTCTCTCTCTCTCTCTGTCCCCATGTGACATTGTTACTTTTTAATAGTAAACATTCTAATTAGAGCTATTCCAAGTAACATCACTGTATTTAAGATTCTGTAAAGTTCTGCTATCTAAATTGATTGTCAGAGGGTATTTAAATATTTTAAAGAAACCCTGCCAAGTAACAGTTCAGTTCACAAAACATTTGTTGGTCCAAAACTTAAAAACAAAAACAAAAAAACCCCCTTAATTGTTGCTGTTTTTAAACTGGTATATTCAGTCCCTTTTTAATTTTCTAATTTTCATACCTATGCTTTCATCTTTCTTTAAACTGTTCTGCAATTTAACTTGTATTATTTGTATGTAATCTGTCTGTTTACCCAGTATTTGGTGTATTCCCTACTCTTGGAGTGGGAAATATCCCAGGGAGTGTATTTTGAGTGGCACGTACCTTATTGTGATTATTCTCGAAAACTTTAAGCATTCTTGCCTCTAGGTGTAGTTACATGTGCATGGAAGTGCGTAGTAAATTCATGAGGCCTCTAGCTCAGATATTTCATACTATAAAATGCATAGCAGCAGAACCAAAATTAAAATTCATAGTGCAGAGTAATACTTCAGTCCACTTCTATGTCTCTCGAGCATGTCTACAGTCAGTACAGGTCTGACTGTACAGGCATGACTATTCTGACCCTTGAAACAAGCCCACTTTCCTTTTGGTTCCTGAACGGCAGAAACTCCAAAGTTGAAAGCAAAGTATATTAAATGTCTCCACATTGTAAACTGTGTCAAGGACCATGTCTGTTCAGGGGTTTAAGTAATTTTTTTTAACCTAGATATTAAACCTCTTTGGAGCTAGGAACCTGTTTGATCTTCAGCTTCATGCCTTGCCTCCATATGCCTAGACATATGGTTATCTCAGAGCATCCACACTTGCTCCTTACTGTTGTATTATTCTTTACTTCTGAAAAGCACTAGATTCAGTACATCGGTACCTATTGTTTAACTCACATTTGACTTGAGCAGTAGAAGGGAATAACTCATACCTATGCTGACTCAGTGGTTATTGTGGCCCACTGGCATTAAGTCTTCACAAACAACCCTATGGGTCCATAAACCATCTAATTTACTACGTTTGGGGGATGGGTTTGTATCTTTCAGTTTCCCCAGAAAAAGTTGAGAAAGCAATGGACCAGATTGAAAAATATATCATGACTCGATTGTATAAATATGTGTTCTGCCCTGAAACAACTGATGATGAGAAGAAGGATCTGGTTGTCCAAAAGAGAATCAGGTAAGGATTTCTGAAGAGAAATAATCTAGAAGTCCAAAATCGCATGAGTGGTGTCTGCTATTCATGCCGAAACTAGCATGTTGAAATCTGCATGCAAGAGTGGCACTAATTTATTAACTGAAGACAAGGTTTTGGATTAATTCTTTTGTAGCTTTTTGTTAAGGTAATGGAAATGACTACACTGGGTTATTTTATTTGAAATAATCATGCACTCACTTGTAGCATATTAATTATAATATAAATGTTTTTCTGGGTAGTAATCTAGTTTCCTCAGTGGGTTGAAGTGCTTGCCTTGTCAAACAGAAGGCTCCTTATATGATAGCTTAATTAAAGAAGCTGTTAGCATACTGTTAACCTTTGCCGCTGACCTCAGACGACTTCATTGCTGGGGTGGTGTGTGTGTTCATTTGTTTCTCTTGATAGGGCTTTACACTGGGTTACTCCACAAATGCTGTGTGTTCCTGTTAATGAAGAAATTCCAGAGGTCTCCGATATGGTTGTGAAAGCAATTACAGGTTTGTGAACTATAAACTAGCTTATCTTCTCCAAATTAACTATCTGAAGAAGTAAAAAGTATAAACACCTGCTTTTTCATAGAGACTATATTTTTTGCTTTAAACAAGTGGCTACAATCCTGAATATTGTATACATAAATTCATTCCTCTGCAGAAACGCTTTGGACAAATTTGCTTCTGTAACTCACATTTGTTCACTGGTATCTTAAGGGGTAGATATGCCTCACTTAGGCCCCAATTCAGCAAAGCACTTAAACCCATGCTTAACTTAAAGGATGAGAGTAGTCTCATTGAGAAGGTTGAGACTGGTAAAATTGAGGTGCTTAGCAACCATACTGAATCAGGGCCTTGGAGCATAGCTGTTGTCATTCTTCTGTGAATCCTAATATTTGTACTGTTTACTTTGTCAACTATTGAGATCAAACAAAACTTAGTTCTGCTTTTCGGGAAATGGGTTCAGTTTTTGGATCTGCCACAGACTAATAGAGTGATGTTGGGCTAGTTTCCCACCTATAAAATGAGAATAATATTTCCTTACCTTATGGAAGTGTTGTGAGAATAAATCCAACAATGTTTACTCTGGAACTAGGTTGAAGTGGGAGGCATATAAATACTTAGTTTTCATACAGTATCAAGTAGAGTAAATTAAACACAAATAGTGCAATCTGATAGCAATCCAGTGGGTCACCCTTTACATATGGATTCACTTTTGTGGGCTTCTGATGAATGGAGATCTAACTCTATAGGGTTTTTATCTTACAGATATTATCGAAATGGATTCAAAACGTGTCCCTCGTGATAAATTAGCATGCATCACCCAATGCAGCAAACATATCTTCAACGCTATAAAAATCACAAAAAACGAACCAGCTTCTGCTGATGACTTCTTACCAACACTTATCTATATTGTTTTGAAGGGAAACCCACCCCGTCTGCAGTCCAACATCCAGTATATAACCCGCTTCTGTAATCCAAGCAGGTTAATGACTGGAGAGGATGGCTACTATTTTACCAATCTGGTAAGTTCAAGAAGAGTGTTGACGCTCTATACCATACGATCATCTGCTGTTTGATCAAGGCATTCCCAGCAAAGGTCAATGTCTTAATACTGAAGGAAACAGAAAATGTAGTCGCAAGATAATGTGAAACTATTCTTATGAAACAGTGTACTGCTGTTCAGGCTGGAGTGCACTCCCTTCCACTTTTCATTTCTTCTTCTTTCCCTCTTCTAAGTTAGATGAACCTAACAATGCCTTGGTTTCCTAGCCACTTCTTTAACCAGTTCAAGCCCTTGATTCTGACCAATGTTTTGCCCGTTCAGACGTGGGCAAGCTTTTATTATGTAAGAAAAGTGAACGTTCAGCTACCACTTGATTTACGTTAACCTCAAGGTTCAGGCATTGAAGATAACAGATGAAGAGCCATTAACTTGTAACAGTTTTGAGAAGGTTGACTTGACTACTAGCTATTCAAAATCTGCTGAGGCTCGATTATGCAGCGCTTGTGCATGCTCGGTTGCCATTTGAGTTGGCAGGATTTCATCATGTGAAAGGCCTGCAGGATCCAGCCATTGATAGAGTGGGACAGTCCTATGGAAGTATCCCTAGAACAGGGCGGGCGTGTGTGTGTGTGTTTGGCTGAACAAAACTATGAATTTGGATACCCTGGAATTTGCATATGTAGCAATTCTACAAGAAAAATAAATTTTTTTCTTAATATGAAATACTTCAGTGTGTGTTCTAAATAATGCTTTCAGAAGGAGAACGCTTCAAGCTGAGATGCATTCCTCCCATTTACTTTTTCAGAAACAGGTTAGATAGTGTAGCATGAAATTATGCTCAGTACATAACTAAAACAAATGCACCTAGTATAGAGTGCTGCTGTCAACTGTGTCTTTTCATTCTTTCACTTACTGTTCTTTTTCAAAATGCAGTGACCCCATAGTTTGCAATGGAGCTTCCTCATTCAGTCAGCACACAATTGCTTTGTATAGCCAAGATGACCTGATCTGAATGGTGTTCTGCAGTTTCTTAAAATGTTAGTTATTTTTATTTTTTGTGAACTGCCTTATTTTAACCAGGCTACGCTGAGAGGCTTTTCAGGAGAGCAGCAATTTGCTGTCAGGTGATCTGTTGAACCATTAAACCAACCACCATATTGTTTGTATAACAGCACGATTAAAATGCAGAACACTTGTTGTTTTGGGTTATGACTTGCATCATGTACCCTGCAATGACACTCTCTCTCTCTGTTCTGTGTGTAGTGCTGTGCTGTGGCCTTCATTGAAAAGCTGGACGCTCAATCTTTAAATCTAAGCCAGGAGGATTTTGATCGCTACATGTCGGGCCAAACGTCTCCAAAGAAACAAGAATCTGAAAACTGGTCATCAGATGTGTGCCTAGGTGTTAAACAGATGTATAAGAACTTAGACCTCCTATCTCAATTGAATGAGAGACAGGAAAGAATTGTCAGTGAAGCCAAGAAGCTTGAGAAAGACCTTATAGATTGGACTGATGGAATTACTAAGGAAGTCCAAGATATTGTTGACAAATATCCATTGGAAATAAAACCAAAAAATCAACCCTTAGCAGCTATTGACTCTGAAAACGTAGAGAATGATAAATTGCCCCCACCATTGCAGCCTCAGGTTTATGCTGGATGATAATTTACCATGAAAGTATTAACTTCAAAAGGAGTTCTTACACACCTATTACTATTTGCTGCTTGGAAAGGGGAATAAGTTTGAGGCTAAAAAAATCAAATGAGTTTAAATCAGTACATTTTTAAAGGTACAATTATTTTGTTTAGAGTGTAATAAATTGTATTTATTTTAGTCAAAGTAGGTTTCTATTAGGCTTTTTTGGTTTTTTGAACTGAATTTAAATTTTCTACACAAAGCCAATGTAATTTTTAAGCAACACTAGTCCATTGACAACTTTTTCCTGAAAGCTTCCTTCTGGGCATGCACTTATGTGTTTTTAAATAATGAGTTTAATTTAAATTTAAGAAGAAAAAGATTAGCAGTACTTCTTGAATAATGCAAGGCTGGGAGTTCTAGCAGAAACTCAAAGGTACCAGTGTTCCAGGGTCTGAATTTATTCTGTAGTTGTAATGATGAAAGATATAGTGTAAAATAAATATGTAGAACTGTAAATAGGTTTAAAAAAGTAATGTTTCAACTGTGCATGGCACCTTGTGTATTAGTACAAAATGATATATAAAAATGTCCATTTTTAGCACCTTTTATTTAGTTCAATATTAACTTCACAGTATATAAGGAAGTACACCATTAATGTATTTTAGCAAGCTGGATGATGCAACAGAATGAACTGCAGATTTGAAAGCTTGACAGAACTCTATCATAGTATTCATAGCTTTTAAATGCATTCTTTATTATAACTCTTGGGATCTGAAAATGGAAATATTTTTTCATCTTAACATTTCCCTCCATTTTTGTCAGTATACTGGTGGTCTGTTGAGTTGCAGGTAGGTGCTGGTGTTGCTTATTTCTAAGAAGAAAGAGCATTGAAGCAGGTTTTGGAAGGAGAGGAAAATGACAGACTTGGAACCCGTGGTGATAGTTGTGGGGGAAATGGCTCAAATGCTCAGCCAACAGTGACTGACTCCCTTTCCTAATACAGTGAGTTTGTATTGTTTAGCCATTTCCCACTGATGGGTTGGGCCTTGACCACTGTCTCTCCTCCTTCTCCCCCCCAATCCAGGCATGCTTCATATGAACCTGTTTTAGAGGCTACTTTATTAAGAGCATGACCCTTTGCTATTAGCAAGAAAGAGCACATTTATTTTTACAAAATTGCACTATTCTGGGCTTTAGTGATTTTTGAGTACTGAAAGTGAACAAGCTAAGCATCGAGGTTAATACAGTTCACTTCCCAAAAGCTTTAAATCACTGTGTACTGTATTTCATTTGAAAAATAACCCGCTAGTTCACTCCACAAAACATGTAACCATTTGCAGATTTTTTTATATTCCAGTGAAACATTTTATATATCATTTTAAATATCTTCCAGTTAATTTAGTCTGCCATGGCTTCTATGTGTACCTGTGATATTTAATGCTTTTCAGAGATACTTTCCTTAGCTTGGCTAAGGGCTGTTCTTAAGCAACTTTAAATTTTTTCCATCAAGGGGAGGGTACCTACCTCTTCATTGTATTCCATTGCTTTAAAAATATTGATACTTCGAAATTTGCACTGCAATAATTTCAGACCAAAACTGTGACTTGTCCTATTTTTAATTCCCAAATTGCTGTGTTTAACGGTTTGAACTATGCATTCCTAGTGTTTTAAAGATAACTAATTACCCACATTTCCCTGCAGAGATGCAACAATGAGTCAGTTGATCATAAGAAATTACTTTGAGTAGTTACTGTTCATTGATGAGACTCTGCTCCTAGACTGTTCAAGACCTTATCAATGCTTGTAGTGAGTCTTTATTTTCTCTACATACATTAGGTGCTAATTCTGATATCCAGGTACACATTTGTCTCTTTCCTAAAAATAAATAAGTAAATAAATAAAATGTACACATCTTTTAGCTACTGCATACTAAATTGCTGTTAAATAAAAATATGTGCATTCTTCCTTTGTTAATGAGTTCTTTAAAAATCCTGCTTTTATTGTAATGCTGCTATTGTTTAAATATTTGTTTACTTATGTCAGGCACCTGTTTTTTCCATATTTGTGGAGGGGAAGAAACATTGGGTTTTCGTGTGTTCTAGATTTTGGATTTGAACTTCTGACTCTAAACACATCAGAGTCTCAGTAGCAGAACTGTTTTTGACCTTGGAAAAAGATCACTGAAGCAGAGAGCAGTGGAGTAATCAAATGACATAATTCTTCTAAAGTGCTTTTCTAGCTAAGGTATTTCTAATTCATTTATCAAACCACCAGAGTTCTGTCACAGGCATAAACTAATTCTCAATACCTCTCTGAGGTGGGTGAATTAGTTTCATACTCATTTTACAAATGGGAAGACAGGTGGAGAGGTTGTGTGACTTACCCAAGGCTCTAGAAGAAGCTGGTGTCAGAGCTGTAAGGAGAACTCAAATCTCTGCATACTTCCTGGGGTAATACGGGTTCCAGTCTATCACTTATATAACTAGACTGTGTCTGCGATGGAAAATAAAATTGTGACAGGTTTTTAAAGCAAATGGCTTAAGATATTTAGCCTTGCCCACGGGCAGACAGTAAACAGACAAACCAATCTACAATGTAAGCTATTTAGATGGCATATTTAAGCAATAATGTACTTTGCAGTGTTTAAGATATAAAAGGAAGTTTTTCCCAGTCCCAAACAGATTATAAGGAAGACAGACACAAAAAGACAGGATACAGTGGGAAATCCAAAGCAGGAAATAACTTGAAGGGTTTTTATATTTGTACTGGCCCGCTTTTGAGGAATCAGAGAATAGTGAGTCTTTTTGACTGCTGAAATAGCAGCAGTGGCCATGAACATTTTAATAGTAAACAGGAGCAAGTACTTGCCAATCAAAATATTCAGCTACCAGATAAGGGCAATAGAGGTCACTGAAGTGGAGAAGACAGGCTGCTAACATTTCATGTCACAATAACTGTATGTAGTTAGAGATTGCTTCTCATTTTTAAAAGTGTAGAAAATCTGTGCCATAGTTGGTTAATGCTACTGAAAATAGAGTGTTAGGGAATCTCTGATCAACGAGCGGCACAAAGTTGTCTTTGAACATGAACCAACTACTTACTGTGCCTAGATCAGAGAAGCTACTTTACAGTAAGAACTGTTACCAAACTGTGCATTCTTCTTTTAGTAGTGTCCCTATGGGTACTCCATGTGAGCCTGTGTGCACGCCTGTGCACTCTTAACTGGAGATTCTTAGCAGCAGTGTCTGCATCTGTATCCTAGACACTCCTGTGCTCCGGCATGAGGGTACACAGCGCGGGGCTGATCAGCCAGCACTCCAGTTCCTTCTCAGTCCCCTGCAGCTTGAGACAGAGCATTGTGGCGTCTGTTTAGCTAGCCACTTGGCTTGCTACATCTCTTGCTCATATTTTCTTTATTTCATAGTATTTTCCTTTGTTTTTATTTTTTCTGTTTAGCACAGTTTGTACTTTTGGGGGAAGGGGTTCCCTCTTCCCGTTTTTTTCTTTGCCTGATCTAGGCCTTTGTTTGACTTTTCTCAGGCCTCAATCTGCAGCCTTGAGTTTGGGTTATGCCCAAGACCCAGAGGTCAGACCTGCAACAGGTCTTTTCCCTACAGTGATGGACATTCAGGCTGTCTCCCTTGATTTGGGGAGTCTGACATCCCCTCTAAATGTAACATCTGTGGAGGTTTCAAGAGTAGATCTAAGAAATTGAGGAAGGACAGGCTAAAACTCCTGTTAATCAAGCAGTCTGAGACCCACGGGGCCTAGTCACCCCCGTGTATATCAAATATGCCAACCAGCTTTGCTCTGGCAATAAGTGAAGACGCTGGGGGCCCTGTGCCACCACTCAGAACTCAAATGTCACCCCTTCGGTATTGGTCTTAGGAGACCTTGTATCTTGTTACAGGCTCCCATCCCCTCCAGTACCAATACTAAGCTGCTGGCAAAGAAGCAGTGCACCAAGAAGCCTCCCAGAGTGGCACCAGACTCAGTGCCTTCAAAGCATGAGGCCTCCAGAGTTGAGGCGAAATGCTTGTCACGCACAATTTGTTTTCAGTACCATCTCCATTATCACCTGATATACTGATTCCTGAGGATCCCTATCCAGAGTCCCGATTGCTCTCCTGACTCCTGTTCCATGAGGACCTTCGCACCCTGAATGATCCTGAGTCACCTCTTCTAAGCAGGTTTGAGAGAGACTCTTTGCCGGTACCAACTCTTTCTAGACCCTACCTACTCTCCATCCCTGCCATATTTGATGGTAACTCATCCTCTAGTGCTGCACCATCCCCACACAGACTCAGAGGGTATTGAGAGATTTCCAGATGGTACCAACTTGACATCTCCAGGTACCTTCTCACTAGGCAGCCTGCACCTCAGTATCATTACAAATTCAGGTCCTTCTCCAGGCCCAGTACTGGCACCCTCCGCCCCTGTGATGGACATGGGATGATACCTCATCTGACTCAAGTGTCCATACGAAGGTCCTCTGACTTCCTGCCTCCCTCCCTCCCTCAAGGTTCAACCTGAGGAAGAAACTTTCAGCAGGGGAAATATCCAGAGACACTGGCAAGGACAGCCTTGGGGCCCACCCTTATGCTCCACTTCAGTGGGCACAGTGGAACCCAGTTCTACTGCATCCCAACTTGTAGAAGGCATGTCAGGAACAACAACCAGTGCCCTTGACCCTTGCTTCTCAGACACATCTCATGGAGGAGCAAGAACCAGCTGAGGAGGAAGAAATACCTCCTTCCCATAAGTCCTCCTCTTCAGCAGATGAGTCTGTCATACCTCCTCTACCAGCTTACTCTGATGATTTCAAGGTCTTTCGAAACCTGATGAAACACGTAGTGGACAATTTACAACTTCCATTGGAGGGGACACAGGAACTCCAGCATTCCTTGTTGAACATCCATCATACATCCAAGGCGAGCTCTCCCCAAGACTGTGCCCATTAACAATGCTCTCTTGGCCCCAGCAAGCATAGTGTGGCAAAATCCAGCTCCCATCCCACCTATGTCGACCACAAGTGGGCACTGAATGACGAGGTGTTCTGAGAGAGATGTCTTATGTGGGGTCATCCACAGATAGGTCTCTTTGTAACTCAATCCAGTGCAAAGGGCAGATGATTCTGCCTGAGGGGAAGGCATGGCTGCAACTTGATGGGAGATGCCCCAGTCATTCCCTTAGCCTCACATACTGCTTTTCACTTACCCTCCACCTCCCTTTTTGATCAAGGTCCTGAACAAATTGAAACAAGAAAAATTATTAGCCATCTTCATAGCACCATCTTGGCCAAGACCTGTGGTTCCCAGAGCTGATCTGCCTGTCCTTGCAACCACCTCTGTCTTCTCCTGACGGTGAATCTCCTGACCCAGAAGTCAGGATCCATTGCTCAACCAAATTTTTTGACACCTCACCTCATTGAGTCCTCCTGGGAGCCAATACAGAGGACTTTAACATGGGAGTCAGGTTATATATGCATCTAGACTAACCCAGTACTGAGGTTTGCTGCTGAATTCCAAATGTGTTGGTATTTGGTACCCCACTTGCTAGACCAGCATACAAAATTAGTCATCTGGCTCCTCCATGTTCTAAAGATGGAATTACAATTTTCACATTATTTTAGCCCAACACCACCCAGTGAATGGGTTGGACTGAAAGGTTTACTAGAGAATAAATGATTGCTTCTGATGATGATACATCTTACTGTGGGACAATAGGTGTTGCAGAACCACTGCCAAGAGAATGCCCCTGTTCACCTTACAATCTTCAACTAAAACAATTATTGAAGCTTTTGGAATTAAGTACTTAGAGACTGTCAAAATACACTGTACTTAAAATGTCCCTTACTCCCGTTCCGGAAACTGACAGTGAGCTGACTTCAGATCTGGTCTAATGGGCTACAGCTCCCTCTTCAGTGGGTGTTTTACACTATACATTGATCCTTTAAACAGTCGTCCAACATCTGATAAAGCAATAATACTTTTCAGCTGTAGATCTCAAAGTGCTTTACTATGGGGGAGGAGGGGAGAAGGAGGCGGTCTGGCCCTATAATTGTAGGGCACCTTAAATGCCTCTTTACTCATACATTTGCAAGGTTGGGCCTTATGCTGTGGTATGTAACTCATAACAGTAAAGGAGATTATGTATGGCTAGTAGGTGGGGTCAGTGGTGAGCTGGAGCTGGTTTGCGCGAACCAGCTGTTAAATTTTGAAGCCGGTTTAGAACTGGTTGTTAAAGGGGTGGGCAAACTCCGGCCCGCGGGCCACATCCTCACCGCGGGACCGTCCTGTCCAGCCCGCCTGAGCTCTCGGCTGGGGAGGCTCCCCTGAGAATCCCTTTTTAATTTTTACTCACTCGGCAGCACTCTGGATCTTCGGCGGCGGGTCCTTCAGTCGCTCCTGGCCTTTGGCAGCGGATCCTTCAGTGCCGCCAAAGACCTGGAGCAACTGAAGGAACCGGTTCTTCAGCTTTTGGCAGCTCATCACTGGGTGGTGGGGTCATGCGTTTGGGAATCTTTCACTGCAAACACTTCGGACTATCTATTAAATAGGATAGGTGAGCTGCCGAAGAACATACTGTAGACCTTTCAAAAGAGTAACTGAATAACTTTCTTTTATAGAGTTTCTGTTGAACTGGGCTCTTATTCGTCATGCTTTATTGTGTCCTTGCAGTTTAGATTTACAAGTTGTAATACTGCCGTAAATTATTGTCTCACCAATGATAAAAGCAACCTGAACCTAGTGTGACGTCCAGGGGATGGAATTGTGTTGTTGAAGGTCCTGACTGCTCACTGAATTTGTGGCCCACCAAACATGGGTTTTCCAGAATCTAAACGTTCTTTTCAAAAAGGAAAGTTCCTACTCCTCCTGGATGCAGAGATAATCTTCCAAATGTGAACTAAATGTAAACCAATACAGTGTTTTCATATCAGTAAACACACATAATGGTTCACAGATTAACTACGCTCTCATTCAACTTGATGGAATATTAATTTCAGAGCATTTTGTTACTTCACGTCACCTATAATTATTTAATGGCTGGTCATTTTAGCAACTGTGATGGGGTTGAGAGCAAAGCCCACATAAATGGGAGAGACCAAACCAAGGGCAGAAACAGCAGTGCTTGTAAAGATGAGTAGTTGCCCAGTGAGAGAGAATGAATGCAGCTAGAAGGGACTGAATAGAGTTTAGTGACTACATAATGGCAATATTCTATCCTTGATCTTGGTGTAAACCACCTATTGATATCAGTAGGAGGCCCATTGTGGACTGAGGGAATATGGAGTTCTAACTTTATACCCCAGTCTGTGGACTTAAGTTGGTCCTCTCTACAGCATGAGCTTGCCACTTCATTGCAGGTCACAGGTAGTGCTGGTAGCACTAGCTGTCACATAACTAATATCACACTGTATGGTAAATCTACACATTGCCCTCCATGTAGGGTGACCCTACGTCCCGTTTTGGCCGGGACAGTCCCTTTTTTAAGCCCTGTCCTGGCCGTCTCGACTTTTTTGGCAAAAATGGGTATTTATCTAAAAAACGGGGTGCAGTGTGGAGGAACATGCAGAGGGGCAAGTGGTAACCCCAGCCCTGCGTGGGGTGGGAGGGCTCGGGCGAGCAGTGACACCAGCCCCATGAGGGGTGAGGGCTTGGGCCAGTCCGCTGTAGGGTCCAGTTTTCCCTTTGGGAAATATGGTCATCCTACCTCTATAGCTCACCTTTAAAAGAATATTAAATATTACAAAGGCACAAAGCTGTTCAGGTCAATTTTTTGCACATTTATTATGACCTTAAATTTTTACTTTTTTTTTAAATTAAAATTATAAATTCATCTTCCTCCTTTCCCTCTTTCCCCCCTCCCAGTTGTTCCTGGAATACTGTGTGTGTGAATGGTGGACTGGTCCATCCAACCTCCTAAATGTTAAGGAAATGACACCTGATTAAGAGGGGAAGGGTTTTTTTTGCAGATTGTTTAAAATTCATTATCTCCTGTTTTTATTTAACTCAAAAGTCTGACAAACAGCTGAGAGAAAAGTTTTTGTTAGTTTTAGCAAAATACGTGCTGAGAGCACAAATCCACATGTGAGTCCTTTCACAGACCTCCAGCAAAAGCAAGGTAGACAACACTTGATATGCCCAATAAGTCTGACGTTTGGGAAAAAAATTTTTTTTAAAGATGCGTGTTGGGTCTTTATACAGCATAAAAAAAGCAATTGTACAAGATCAACTTCTATGCATCCCTTTAATGTTAGCATTGAAGGATCCTTTTAGGTTGTCCAGGTACCGGTATCTGGGTTGTCATAGCAGAACAGTGTATGTAAATTAGAATTAGCCCTAACTCAAGATTCTTGAAATCATACCCTTTAGTGAGAATTTCTCTTCTTTTAATTTTAATCCTAGTTATGTATGACCCGATGTGACTCAGTAAAGGGAGCTAAAGGCAACTTTTGTAAAGAAGAAAAAGTGTTTGAATCCAGAATAAAGAACAGAAGGGAACTTAAATGTCCAGCTGCTAAGCGTACTCAACAGTAGCTGGACTGAACTGGCCAGTTGCAGGTGCAAATGACGTATGTACAACTTTTAAAAGCCTGGCTCTACCAGCTGTGCTCTCTCACTCACTGCTCCAGAATGCCTCTTATCCCAAAGGGCCCTGAGGATAATTACAAAAGTTGTGTTACTTTTTGCCACACTGGCAGATATAAAAGAAAGTTTCTGAAAAATTGCTCCTGTGGCTGAAGTTGTGACAGAGGAACCTAAAACCCAGAAATCAAATGTGTAGCGTGTTAGGCACTGTAAACACAGGGCCTGTACCCTCCTTGGAAATGGGCAGGGGCTGAGGGAGTCGATTTCCCCCCCGCAGTGCCCACTAGTTGCCAGAGGGCATTCAGGGGCCAGTTTTGACCAAGTCTCCCCATTTGCCTCCATGAGGAAGCCTGTGGGTAAGCTCAGACTATAGGGCTCTCTTCCCTTTCTCCCCACTAGCCCCTTGGGAGCCTGATGGGCCTCCCTGGCTCAGCCCACTAGCCACTCGGCGGAGCTTTAGGGGCCACCCTGGCTGAGCCCCCTCCCCACTCGCCCCTGGCAGAGCTTTAGGGGCCACCCTGGCTGAGCCCCCTCCCCACTCGCCCCTGGCAGAGCTTTAGGGGCCACCCTGGCTGAGCCCCCTCCCCACTAGCCACTGGCGGAGCTTTAGGAGCCACCCTGGCTGAGCCCCCTCCCCACTAGCCACTGGCGGAGCTTTAGGGGCCACCCTGGCTGAGCCCCCTCCCCACTAGCCACTGGCGGAGCTTTAGGGGCCACCCTGGCTGAGCCCCCTCCCCACTCGCCCCTGGGGGAGCTTTAGGGGCCACCCTGGCTGAGCCCCCTCCCCACTCGCCCCTGGGGGAGCTTTAGGAGCCACCCTGGCTGAGCCCCCTCCCCACTCGCCCCTGGGGGAGCTTTAGGGGCCACCCTGGCTGAGCCCCCTCCCCACTCGCCCCTGGGGGAGCTTTAGGAGCCACCCTGGCTCAGCCCCCTCCCCACTAGCCCCTGGGGGAGCTTTAGGAGCCACCCTGGCTGAGCCCCCTCCCCACTCGCCCCTGGGGGAGCTTTAGGAGCCACCCTGGCTCAGCCCCCTCCCCACTAGCCACTGGCGGAGCTTTAGGGGCCACCCTGGCTCAGCCCATCTCCAGTAGCCACTGGGGGAGCTTTAGGGGCCTCCCTGGCTGAGCCCCCTCCCCCCAGCCACTGGGGGAGCCCCTCCCTCTGCCTATCCACTCCCGCTACCGGGGCTGCCCTAGCTCTCAAAGCCCCGCCCCTTCCAGAGAGGGGAAGGAGGCCGGCGGGGCGGGGCTGGGCTGGACTGGACTCGGCGTTCCTGTTGGCCGTCAGGGAATCTTGTCCCCCCTGAGCCGCCGTCCGCGGCCGGCTGGGGGTGAGAGGTGACGTGACGGCTGCGTCCCCGGAAGCAGCGGGACGGGAGGGAGGCCGGCGGAGGAGGGCGTCGGAGCAGTCGCCTGGCCACAGCCTCCCGCAGGGCCGGAGAATGGTGCAGGGCCAGCCGCCCCGCCGCCTGTGAGCCCGGCCGCCGCCTCCGGGCCGCGCCCCGCCCCGCCCCGCCCGGGGGCTTCTTCGCCCTGCGCCGCCGGTAAGAGACGCCGAGGCGGGCGCGGGCCTTGGCCGTGAGCTGCGCCCTGGGGCGGAGGCCGGGAGCCGGGAGCCGGGAGCCGGGCGGGGTGGGGCGGGCGGCGCCGCCCCCACGTGCCGCCCGCCCCGCCCCGCCCCGCCGCTGAGAGCCGGGCGGGCCGCTGGCATGGGAGGGGAGCCGCCTGGTCCCAGCGTTTCCTGTGAATTGCCGCCCCCCGGTCCCCAGAGAGAGGAGGAGGCGGAGGCGGAGGCGGCGGCGGCGGCGGCGGCGGGGGGGGGTTTCGCAGATCGGGGGCTCGATTTTACAAACGCTTCGTTTGTGGCTAGCTTCGACCCGGCAGTTGCCCATCGAGGGGGGCGGCCGTTTATTCCCAGCCCGGTCGGGGCAGGGGGCCGTAGCTCTTCATCCCCTTCGCAGCTCCGCGGGGGCAGAGCTTGGCCCCGTGTCAAACGGGGTCCCCCCGGGGTCCGCCTGAGCGCTGCGGCTTGTTGTGTAACGGCCGCCTTCCGCTGGCCCGCTGCAGCCCCGGAGCAGGAGTCGCCGCTGCAAAATATTTGGTAACGAGGATCCTCCGCCGATCCCCAGCACGCGCCGAATGAGCTGACTAGCTCTCCTCTGCCTCTAGCTTCAGGCCTGTTAATCTTCATGTCCTCGTATTTGCTCTGCTTAATTTACAGAAATGGGATTAATGATCAGGACTTGATTTACCTGGTCTTTTGAGGTCGCCTTTAAATCACGAAAATAAATGTTAGGTTGATCTTAGCTTGATTTCCATATTTTAGGCTTGAACTACTCCTGCGGATTTGTGATCGATTAGTAAAAAGAATAACTTGAATGGCCACAAAAGCTGGTTCAGATTCTGAGTGCTTTTGTAATTAGTTTACTTTGTTTACTACACATATGCTTTTTATACTGTTTTGCTGTTAATTCATACAAGTGAAGATGTTGCTGTATGCCAGAATTTTCTTACAAAAGATAATGTATCTGAAACAAGGCTGCTAGGTACATAGATTTGAATTTGAGCCATGTCTCATAATCATAGTTATGGATACTCTGGGAAACGTTCCTGAATCTAGAGGGAAGGACTAAATTACAAAACAGCTCTTTCTGCACTCCTCCCCTCTTTTAATTTGTTTCTAAAGGTTTGCCTACGTAAGGAAATTTTACTAGTATAATTATAACCCTGGAATTATACGGGTATCACTGAAGCTGTATAATTGTGCCTATAAATTTCCCTGTGTAAATAAGTCCTAAGTCCAGATATGAATCTAAGTAGGGTTGCTTTTCAGGTCGTTGTCAAACTTTTGAAAAGTTAGGTGTCTTAAAGTTCAGAATTGGATGTGTACAATTTAGGGCTGCGTTTCATAATAAAATCTAAATGCATTTAAAAAAAAAAACCGACAGGTTAAATTCTGGGGATTGTGAAATGGACACTAAGACTTTTATCGCTAGGTTGATATAGTAAGTTAATATTATCACCATCTCACCGCTTTTCACTGGCCTATGTGAAATGACCAAATGGTTTCAATCCAGTTTCTAGTGGGCATGTGTCCACATATCAGTTAGCACCTTTTGTTGGCAGACAGGGTATACAGACTGAGGACTGAATTGGCCTTGGAGACCATCTCTGATTCTAGATATGGTCTCTTGAGGCACATTCTGAGAGGGTGGCACTGGTGAGTTCCGTTCTTTACAGGCTTTCAGGAAGACTTGGAGGATTGGTCCCATTGCTGGGGAAATGTGATTCTCATTTTCCATTTTAAATTCTTTTTTTAATCAACTATGTAAAATGGAAACTGTTTCTGCAGTTTAAAAAAAAAATTAGAGATGTACATGCATCTGAAGACAATAACAACCAGACGTCTGTGTTATCTGGCTAGGCCAGATGCATCCAGCAACAGACAAGATCTGAAAAATACCCCTGCCACTGAACGATTCTTGTACTTTGATAGTGCGGCTCTATTTTTAGTGATTCACTGAGTGTTCTGGCAGTTTTGGACCCCTTTTCAATATGAGCCGCTTACGATTTTTTTGTTTTGTTAAAAGGAGTTGAGACTTTTTTTAATTAAACATTTACATGTCTGGGCAAATAAAACAGAATTTTAGGGGTCTGTTGGGTAAAATAGCACTTAATAGGATTTCTTGATGGCACAGTTCTGCTGCTCCCCACCCTAGCTCTCCTTGCAAAACAATTGTGTACTGCAGGTTCTGTTTAGGGGACCAGCCAGACTAGTGCATTAAATGGGACTGAGAGTCACAATTCCTGGGTTTTGTTCCTCATACTAACCTTTTTTGTAGCCTTCAGTACATTATTCTTTGCCACAGATTACCCATCTGTAAAATGGAGGCAGTATTTACCTGCTTAATTTAGGAGTTGAGGTTTAACGAAGTTAAGTTGTAGTTTGTTTTGAGACCTTTGGGTGAAACAGGATATAGACATGAAAGGTTCTCTTTCTTTGACTTCTTTTTTCTCCAAGTTTTCACCTTAGTTTTTTTTTGTTCTTTTGCTGCACCGTGTCCTCTGTTTCCTTCACAACTGTCCACTGGTTTTTTGTTTTTGTTTTTTTTTGTTGGTGTTTTTTTATTGATGTTTTAAACAAACAGTTTGTGGGGTTATATGCTGAATGCCTAAATATAGCAGAGGTAAGAGGGGCAGGTAAGTGATCATAAACCCACCTCCTTGTTTCTTTGCAAGTTTGAAGTTTCTTTAAGTTTTGTTTTTGCTTTCCCTAAATACCTTATGGTAAACCTGCTTTTTGTTGCACTCTGCAAATATAGGCTCAGTTTCTGCAGTTGGATCTACTTGCGTGGACACCCTCCCCCCACTTCCACATAGACATCCATTGAAATCTGCATTGGTGGGTCTGATACTATAATTGGACCCATAGTCATTTTTAACAAAAATGTGCAGATCAGCTAGCAAATGTGACTTGACATGGGCCAGTGTGAAATCTAGCCATAAATTACTAACGGGGGGGGGGAGGGGTGTCACGTTTTGGAAATGCATGTTTCGCAGAAGTACTACTAGTTTCCATTAATATCGTAAAGACACTCAATGATTCATGAAAATAAGGAAACATGGGAAGAGCCTAGAAAGGGCTGAGATTAACTGTGCAGCTGGAGATATGGAAACATCTCTTCTGAATGCTGAGCTGCACTTTAAGCTGCTAATAAAACAAAATGTCTGTTTATATTTGGCTGTTGTGATGTAAAGATCTTAGCTGGTGTTGTAATTAGGTTTTTAAATCCATAGGTCTTAGTCAACAAGTCTTGATTCCTGGTCTTGTTCTTTACTTTGTGAAAAAGACGGATGTCATTTAGTGTTTTTCTTTGTTTCCTTTTGTATTATTCTTTTTTTAAATCCAGGACACAGAAGAGTGGGAGGGTAACTTGAACATTAGAAAGGGCTGGGCACTGGAAAATTTACAGTCAATGTCAGAGCCTTGAAGTAAGGCTCTCAGGACACCTCTGCCAGGCAGCTTGCTGTCTGTTACTGGGACAAGTTTTGAAGCCATTCAACTGGGAGCTGATGTGATTCCAACAGGATGAATAAAAACATCTGTGAACTCTTAAATTCTTAGTTTTCTCCCATTAAAATCAGTGGTGAAAGAGAAAATAAGAAAACTACGCAAATTAATAGGTAAAAACTGTTTTCTCTCAATTTCATATTTTCTTAGTGTAGCAAGAAGTAGTTCTGAAATTCCCATAGGAAGAGGGAACGTTGATAATTTATAACCTGCTTTCATTGCTGCAGTAAATCAATTTGTATGTCAGTTTGGAGACTTACCTATGGCAACTTTGGTGGTTTTTTGTTCAGCATTCCAGTGCCTTTAGGTTCAGAATTATTAAAATGAATGATTGTCTTGAAATTAATCAGTCTCCAGAGTAGCACTGTAGAAGCCACTAGTATGCCTGTTGCAATTGCAACAGGCAGTGTATGTTGCTGATCCTTTGGGATTTTATCTTTATAATGCCTGCCTGGCTTTGGGTTAACTACAACATCCCTGTAACGTACGTGTGTGTGTGTGTGTGTCCTTAAGGTTGAGAGTGCATGTTAGTAACTTAACTCAATTTTAATACAGTTTTTTGTCTTGAGTGTACGTAGGTATTGACAAAAGCCAAGTGATTTGGATCCAAGGCCGACGTTCTGGACTGAAAATTTTTACTTATCCGGTTGTACTTGAGATAGTATGTAGATCGCAAAATAGTATGCGTATCCTTAATCCTGCAAGGTTTAGGCACAGTGGAGAGAAGTCAAGGACTGTGCATTCACCTGCCATTGGAGCCTCTCTTTAAACTTTATTAGCTTAAAAAAAAGAAACCTGATGCTGTCACTTTGCACATTTCTAGCACAGTTCCTGTGAGGCTCAAAGTGTTTTGAATTAAGCCTCATCAGTGCCTTGAGGTAGTTCCGTTCCTCAGATTAATCATTTGTAAAATTCATGTAATGAAGTTAGGGACTTTCTCCCAAGGTCACACAGCAAGCCAGTGACAGATGCAGAGCAGAACTAGAATTGGTAGCAAAACAGAGGTTCTGATAGGTTTCAGAGTAGCAGCCGTGTTAGTCTGTATCCGCAAAAAGAAAAGGAGGACTTGTGGCACCTTGGAGACTAACCAATTTATTTGAGCATAAGCTTTCGTGAGCTACGTGCATCCGATGAAGTGAGCTGTAGCTCACGAAAGCTTATGCTCAAATAAATTTGTTAGTCGCTGAGGTGCCACAAGTCCTCCTTTTTTAGAGGTTCTGATGCGCTTTTTCTAAAGAGATGTAAATATGACTCGGGAGTTCTGATGCCCAGTCCCTGCCTGAACCAGTAGGTTACACCCACTCATAAAAAGTCTCATGGCGATGGAAATGCATATAAATATACTAGTCTGTGGCATAAATAGTTAGACACTGAAAATTTACAGGTTTCAGAGCGGTAGCCATGTTAGTCTGACTCCAGCAAGAAACTGCAGAATTGGAATTAATTTTCAAACTGGACACTGTCAAATTAAGCCTGAATAAAGACTGGGAGTGGATGGGTCAGTGCAAAAACTAATTTTCCCCTGCTGATACATACCTTCTTGTTAACTGTTTGAAATGGAAAGGAGTATTTGTGGCACCTTAGAGACTCTAAGGTGCCACAAGTACTCCTTTTCTTTTTATGGATACAGACTAACGCGGCTGCTACTCTGAAACCTGTTTGAAATGGGTCACCTTGATTACATTGGCCTCATTAGTACTACAAAAGTCCTTAATTGAATTGGCTCATTAGCACTGACACCCACCCCCACACACACACACACTTGGTAAGGCAACTCCCATCTTTTCATATGCTGTGTATTTATACCTCTCTACTGTATTTTCCACTCCAGGCATTCGATGAAGTGGGTTCTAGCCCACAAAAGCTTATGCTCAAATATATTTGTTAGTCTCCAAGATGCCACAAGGACTCCTCACTGAAAAAATTAGTTGTGCTTAGGTGCTGTGCTCCATAGTTTCAATCAGCAGTGTGGACTCATTCCTAAGTTACTACAGATTTGTATATGAAGGAGTCTTGATACACTGAGCACGTGCAATTGCTGGTTTTCCCCTCACCTCTGATATTAACCACCCACAGGTTTTGTTGTAAATACTCAAAGGGCCTGTTATCCTTTGGAAATAGCATCCTGTAACACTTCCTGACTGTTTTCAAAGTTGTAGGACAGTTTGGTTTCCAAACTTTAACAACCTGTGAACCCCTTTCAAGTCTCGCGAATCTGCTCCTAAAAATGAATATTTCCAGGGATTTTCTCCTTTACCTGAGTATAAATTATAAAAGCATTGATCTTGGACATATAAAATTTGTTTTTATGACATGCTTATTACAAACTATTTATTATTATTTATCATTACAGTATTTTTATTACATTATGAAAATGGCAACACTCTTTCAAGATCTCACTTTCATAGCTTGTATCACTTTGAATAAGTCTGTTATAGGACAAGGCTCCTAGGTTTCATCCAGGAGTATCAGATGTGAAACAGCATGAAGGTATTTAAGAAGCCAACTCAAATCGTTCCTCCAACACAAGCATTCAGGTCTTCAGCAGTCCAGGCAAACAACGCATGTTACAACAAAGCTTAAACTTGTTCTTCATAATAATTTAAAAAACAGCACTAGCTGCCTATTTAATTTTTAAAACGGCAAAAAATATCCACCTCCCTTTCCATTTCTTATAAGGAGTCTTGAAGTTTAAATCTCCTCAGTGTGATAGATATGCTTGCTTTGATCTGCTTAGCACTTGAAATTCCAGGGGCTGTGGGCTGCTGGCCCCGTGCTGCCCGGTGTTCCTAGGGGCAGCTCTGTCTGCCACTAGGGAACTTTTTTCTGAGAACCCCCTGTAACATTTCGCAAACCCCCAGGGGTTCACAAACCCCAGTTTGGGAACTACTGTTCTAGGAGGATGTTTGGCAACAAGTCCTCAGAAAAGCTGGTGCTCTTTTAGCAACAAAAAATATTTGGGCAGATTTTGTTTTAATGAGTTTTAGCACATCCATTTTGGTGGCTGACTGAAAAGAAACCCCTGGGGAAACCAGAATTCTTATGAAATTGCTGACGGTCCCTTAAATTTACAGTAAGCTGCAATACTGTATTTGCTCCTGGGTAACATTCAGCTTTGATTAAATGCTGTAATAAACCTTGCCTCTTGCTGGGTGGTTTTTTTTAATAAGAAAATTCGGAGGGAAACATTGAATACAACTCTGCTCTTGGTTTTTGTTTTGGTCTGTTTCCATCTCAACATGTCTCCAGCGTTTCTAGACTGACATTTGTGATGAACCCTAGTTTAAAAAAAATTTCAGAAATTTGCTGAAATGGAATCCTGTCCTGCCAGTGACAAGATAGGAGACAGAACTTTAGAATTGGGTCATACCCAATTAATTTTCTTACCTGAGGCAATTCCGCCCTCCCCTATTGCACCTGCCTTTTCTTGACACCTTAATTAGCTTTTCTAGCAGTAGCGCTGTGTGTCTTTGAGAAGTGTGGGCTCTGGTAGGATACACTTTCTCTTCTTTCTACCTCTTCTTTCCTTTTTTCTCCCACTTCCTTCTCTTCTGGCTCTTTCCTATATCCCTCTCCCCCCGCCCACCCACCCACAGAGATTTTTACCATTAGATGCTTGTAGCGCTGCTACTGATCACTGTTGGCCCAATGGTGCTGGTTACCTTGGTCTTTGGGGGGTGGATAGAAATCAGTTAGTGGAGCAAGATTGTGCACCCAGGATATGATCCTGCACTCTGAAATGAACCCTGTTTTAAAAAGTTGTACCCAGGAAAAGAGAGAGAGAGAGAGTGTATGTTAAAGTCTGTGCCATGTTTGGAGGAATGCAATAATCTCCTCACTGAACTTTTCTGTCTCCATTGCAGCAAAGTGATTTTTCTTCCTAGAGGAAACTGATGACGAAAAGTGTAGGCCAGTAAAATATTAGGAATACTGATGTGAAAAGCTGCAGTTATTGTAAGGATCATACGTACCATGTGCTTCTAACAAGAGAGCACAAGGCACACAAACTTGCAGGGAGCAGAATCCCTGACTTAATGAAAATTCCCAAGAGATGGATCTTGTTTTAGTCCTGGATTGCTGAGTCATAACCATTAAAGGGCTATGCTCTTGAGATGCTTGGTTTGCATCTTTCAATTGCTCAAAATTCGGATGAGCAGCACAGGTTTCTAGACAAAAGTCCTTTCCTTCTGTGTACTCTAAGGATTAAGATATTTTAGCATGACTCCAGGTAAAGCAAATAAAGGAAACAGGATTGCTTGTGGTGTTCTCTGCTTGCGCAGTTTCTGAAGTAGAGCCTCAGAGTTGCTCTTTAACACTTGACTGCATTGTTTTCTTTGTGGGTGGGGGTGAGTAATTCCAATAGACCTTAATCCCCTTCACTTGCATAATGGAAAGACAGGAAAACTCAAAAGAAATGGAGAATCAGTAGGATTAAATGGAAAGTCTGCTTCAACTCAGTAGACCAAGGGTAGTCAATAGGCAGATCACGGCCGTGGGACAAACCCGGACTGCCATACGCTTTTGAACAAACCCTGAAATCTTTTTATTTACGTATTATTGTTGTATTTTTATTATTTTCTCTGGAGTCTGGACCTTGACTAAGAAATTTGGATCTTGACAAAAATTGACTACCCCTGCAGTAGACTTAGGTCTGTAGTGTAGACCTGGCCTATCTCAGCGTAACTACATCGCAGAGGTGTCTGGAAAATCCACCCTCCTGAGTGGTGATGTTATACCTACCTAAACCCCCCAGCCATGCAGATAGTCTATGTCGACAGGAGACTTCTCCTGTCAGTATAGCTACTGCCTCTCAGGGAGGTGGATTGACTATGCTGATGGGAGAAGCTCTCCTGTCAGCGTAGGAGTGTCTTCACGTTCGTGCTACAGCAGTGCAGCTGCATTGGTGCAATTGTGCTGATGCAGCATTTTAAGTGTCACTCTGTGTGTTCACAGTCCTATCTGCTTAATTTACTGACTCGAGTAAGTCTGTACTTCTGTTCATGCTGGAGAACGAACGGAGAGATGAGTCTTCTGGCTCACTCAGTAAATGGAGTTTCTGATAACAGGATTTTAGTTGACGTGTCAGCTGGAAGTGTTCCAGCCTGAGTCTCAGATCCCAGTTTGCACATCCGATGGCTAGAAAAAACACTGGTTTATTGATAAACTGATCAGATTTGGTCAAGATCCAAATGCAAAACTTCATGAGGCTTTTCTCTAACCAAATCGCTTTTCAAAGTGGAACAGTACTTTGCAGCTACATTGAATAATTCTCACTTATAAAGTGCCATCATCTATTTCACACTTGGTCCAGCTGGGTCTTAAAATGGCTTTTAAAGGCTTTTGTCTTAAGTTTGGAAGTATAATGATTCAACTGAAAATTTGCAGACCTTATCTGTGGGCTTCATTGAAACTACATTTCCATTATAATCTTATTAATTCAAATACTGTTCTTATGGAATCCAAATACAGCTGTGTATGCTATGCTGGGTGACTAGTCAAGGAAATAAAATAAAGAACTGTATGGACCACTGATTCTCATTGGCTGTCAGTAATAGGAAGCGTGTTTGATTCTGTTACAAGCTATGGCATCTTTCTTTTAATTCCATTCTTTCTGGAAATTGTAGTGGTTGGGAGAACAAAATCTGGCACCTTTTGAGGAATTTTTTTAGATTTGTTTAATCCGCAACCACATTTTTCTGTTTGATTGACTTAAATTATCTCTGGGAAAAAATCATGTTCTTCCTCTATGTCACTCTGTTCTAATGCTCTCCATTTTCAGGTGGATCTAATCAGAATAATGTTCAACATAAACCCTTTGGAGAATCTGAAGGTTTACATCAGCAGTCGCCCTCCTCTTGTGGTCTTTATGATCAGTGTAAGCGCTATGGCAATAGCTTTTCTGACACTGGGGTATTTCTTTAAAATCAAGGAGATCAAGTCACCGGAAATGACAGAGGTATGGTATAATAAGATATGTACACTGACATCCTGCAGTAACACACTTCCTGGCTTTTGTGATGGGACATGCTTATTTAACAAAAAGAAAAAGGAGTACTTGTGGCACCTTAGAGACCAACAAATTTATTTGAGCATAAGCTTTCGTGAGCTACAGCTCACTTCATCCGATGAAGTGAGCTGTAGCTCACAAAAGCTTATGCTCAAATAAATTGGTTAGTCTCTAAGGTGCCACAAGTACTCCTTTTTCTTTTTGCGAATACAGACTAACACGGCTGCTACTCTGAAACCTATGCTTATTTAACAGGCATACATAACTTTCATTTTAACAGTTTGTATGTTTTCTCCTGTGCTAGTGCACAGGACCTGATTGTTTTCATTTGCATTACTGTATTTTAATCTCTAATCTAGAAGCAGTCATTTACCTTGCAAGGAATAATCTCGAGACAATTAATTTGACGGGGGTGGGGCGGAATTAATGCTCTCTCATAGGAGAATGTGTTTGTAACACTCCCCCCTGCAACTGCTAACCTTATTCTGTTCTAACAAACGGCTTGATTCATGGAATTTCTTCTGATCTTTGTTTTAAGTTACCTTGCAAAACTGTTCCATAGTTTGAGTGCATTTTGATAAAAGTATGTGAGCTAAACTTCATTGGGAGCTCTCTGTATGAGAGAGACCAGGGCTTCTCATTAGACAAAGTTAATGTAAGTACACCAACGTTATTAATTTCATTTGTAGCTCTGAGGAGAGTATTATTCTACCATGCTCTTTATAGCTTTGAAAATGAGTAATTGATCAGTGGGGTGAAGTGGGAATCAGAATTGGCATTTGATTTATAAAAACAAACACAAGCATCAGATATTTCTCCTGTTGAGAGTGTTGCCGCTTACTTCAATGGAGGGTAGGATTCAGATTGTCTTGGTGACATGGAATAATATAGATTTAAAACTAGATATTAAAAATCTGAACTGCTCTTTGAAGAAGTGACAGTACCGAATAATTTTGCTAATCTAATCTGTCATCTAATCTAGATTTTTGTCTCGCTTTTTAAAGGACTGGAATACTTTCCTCTTGAGGTTTAATGATTTGGACTTCTGTACATCAGAGAATGAAACCTTAAAACATCTCATCAATGATACCACAACTCCAGAAAGTACAGTGACTAGCGGACAAGCCAGATCTTCTACACAATCTCCACAGACTCTTGAGGACTCTGGTCCAGTAAACATCTCTGTGACAATCACTCTGACACTGGACCCACTCAAACCATTTGGCGGGTATTCCCGTAATGTCACACACCTAAGTTCCACAATTTTGGGGCATCAGATTGGACTCTCAGGTATGCAAAATTTGATTGTTCCAAGAGTGAATAATAATTACACTTCTAATATTACAAATGTCTGAAGAAGGAATATAAAAATCTAGCTAGTCACTAAAGAAACAAATCATTGGCTTAGACATTATGTGCATTGCTAAAATTTGTCAGTACTTCACAATCATGAGCCTCTCTCTCTCCTTTTTGGCAAAGAGTAACTTTTCCTTGTATTTGGGGTAATAGGGAAGATGTATGTACAGCCATATATATACATACACTACTTTGCAGTCTAAAAAAGATCCAGCAGCCCAGTCACGTTCGTCTGAAAGTATTTTCAAAACAAATTTCTGATCTGGAAAAGCTGCTTCTTGCTTATGCAGGGTACACTTGAGTGCTGCTGATCAGTCCGTCAGTTTTGGTGGTGGTGAATCCTTCTGCATTAATGATCCAGCTGTACGTTAACTGAAAACCTCTTGTTGATTTAAAATCTAAAATGCAAACTCGTTCAGGATAAAGCTGCTGAAAAGAAGCAACAATTATAAAACTTTCCAGTGATGCTAAGATGATGAAAGAATCCTAACCTATTCTGTTGGCTTGCCTGGCCAGACGGACAAGTCAGTGGGTTGTGGAGACTTTGTAAAGTGGTTTACAGGAACTATTTAGAGTTGAAGTTCAGCATGTTTAATTTTACAGTGGTGCTATAACATCAGGGTGGCTTGCACCTGAAATGTCCTATAGCAAACACATGCCACAACTGAAAATCTCTATTGCTTACAGCAACTTTCTCTACTCTTTCCTGAACGATATCGTGTAACTTCTGTTGATCAAACCACCTGGTTTTAATCTGCATATCAAATCTGGTTTATCCCTGGGGACCTACAGTTTTATCATTTGGAGAACCCAGCGGTTTAGTCTTATCTCTTATAGTTTTATCTATTGATGAGGTTGTGCATATTAAGGCGCTTTTCAGCAGTTATATCTGCATGGATTTCTCTTTAGTAAAAATTAAACTGCAGAAAAAGCAGATGATGAAGTAAGGTTTTAGGAGGGGAAGGGCTAAAATTCTAAGATGTAATTACTGATAAAATTGTTGCAGACAATGGCCGGATTATGCACAATTATAGAGAGAGGTTTTCTAAATTCAAAAGCTTGTAAAGGCCCAGTGGTCATGGGACCAGGTCCAAAATGTCATCAGTGCTAATAACTGGGTGGTTTGGGGCAGGAGGGGAAATTGGAGTCTGTAATTTTCCAGATCTTTCTTTGCTTCCTGCAATGATGGCCACAAAGCTGTGTGTCCACAAAAATGCAATCGACCACACGCCTTTTCCTAGTACTTGTTGCTGTTACTGCTCTCATCATACCAACAATTTCTTTCTTTCTAAAAGGCAGAGAATCCCACGAGGAGATAAATATTACGTTCACCTTGCCTGCTGCTTGGAATTCAGATGACTGTGTTCTCCATGGTCACTGTGAGCAGGTGGTATTTACAACCTGTATGACTGTCTCAGCAGCCAGCAATGTGTTTCCTGTCACAGTGTAAGTGCCTTTCTAATTATTTGTTTTTAGGGTTACCTCAGATGTACTCACTACTCTCTTACTGCTTTGGATGCTTTTCTTATGCTCCCCATGACTCTCTAACATTGACTTTGGAAGTAAGTGATACATTCTCTTTTAGTAGTATAAAGTCCAGTTTGTTTTGAAAAGGCATTTGGTGTCCTTACTAACACAGTAGAGTTTCCCTGGATGTTGTTTAGCTCCATCTCTCACTCTTTCTTTTCTCCCTCCCCGCCTCCCGTTATTGTGCGCTGGTGGAGTTCTAGCCACAATCCAGGGAATGTGGACAGGAACTATAGAACTCATAGTTTTGAAACTATCCAGATAAACCCCTAAGTTACAACTGTTTAATGACTCTCATGTTGGAAGGATATTTACACCTTGTGCTTCAAGTTTCTCACTACTAGAGACCAGGATGAGACCTATTTGGGGTCAGATTATTCCACATATGTCTACTGCAGGGTTCTTGCACCATTCTCTGAACTGTCTGGTTTTAGCTGCTGTCAAAGAGAGGATACAGGGCTGGATAGATTACTGGTCTGATCATAGAATATCAGGGTTGGAAGGGACCTCAGGAGGTCATCTAGTCCAACCCCCTGCTCAAAGCAGGACCAACCCCCAGTTTTTGCCCCAAATCCCTAAATGGCCCCCTCAAGAATTGAACTCACAACCCTGGGTTTAGCACGCCAATGCTCAAACCACTGAGCTATCAGGTATGGCTGTTCCTAGTTGTGTTCACCTGCAAAGTTTCATTTTAGTACTTGATGTCCTAATATCAATTTTTCCTTCATTTCAAAATAGCATCACTTTGGTTTTAAAAGTGCAAAAGTATTCAAGGGCTTTCCGGACTCCTGCATCCTTAACTTGCTGAAAAGGGCCAGTTCAGAGCCAACTTAGCCTGAGTCATGTCTACTTTAAAGCTTCTCAGAAATGATGCTGATTGTCTTCAGCATAAGCAAACTGCAGTTGTTGTAAGAGAGAGAAATGTTTTCTGAAAACATTCTTTAAACTGTAATATCTTTAAATGGAACAATGAATACAGCTAAAGTGATATACCATGGGGAAACAGATGGTTCAGGGGATTGGTATGGCATATAGATCCTTTAAGTGCTATCTAAAAGCTAGGTGGTCGTGTTATTTATAATCTCTAAGTAGGTAGCTTGATCAAAGCTCAGATCATTGGTGACCAAAAGTTGATTCTTTCTGGCAACTGGTCTGTATCAAACGAGTTTGGTCTCAGTCTCTTCAGCAGTAGAAGGGTGTTCACAAAAAAAGTATCATGATTGACTTCCCCCCACTTTCTTCAACAACTGTGTCAAGAGGACAAGGCTGAATAGGCATTGGCGAGTGAATGTCTCTCTTGCATTGAGGTAGCATTGCCAGGTCAGCGCCGGGAAGCTAACATTACCACTGCCTGCACTGTATCTGTTCTTTGGATGGAATCCTTCAGTTAACAAAATCACACCCTCAAAACAGTAAAATCCAAAGCAGGCGGAGTGTTAGGTGAGGCAAGTGCCACACTACTTGGTTCCTGATGGTAACAAACTTTCCCCTTGTCTTCTCGGCACACCAAGTTCTTGTTGTTTATCCCCCTTCCCTTCTAGAGCTTGGGGTGGGTTCACCTGAAAGCTGTATTAAAAATATCAGAAGTTTTTTTGAAACCTAGTACATACTCCTCTCGTTAAATGATGGGGGGTTGACTTTTTGAAACAGATTGCAATGAAAGTTTAATGTTGCTGTCGGTTCTAGATTTTCTTTTCCTTTAGCATTATATTTTGCCATTACACTAGAGATGATCTTGAATAAAAACAATACACTGTTTACACTGTTCAAAGAGAGAATGACCCTTACTATGTTCTGAAAGTCAGCCATACAGGACACTGAAAATGGCAATTCATCTGCTTGTTTGTTTTGTTTTTTTATCCTCAGTCAGCCACCGCATTGTGTTCCTGAGACGTACAGCAATGCTACCCTCTGGTACAAGATCTTCACTACAGCCAGGGACTCAAATACAAAATATGCACAAGATCATAACCCTTTCTGGTGTTACAAAGGAGCCATTGGAAAAGTCTATCATGCTTTAAATCCCAAACTAACTGTCATAGTTCCAGATGTAAGTGCCAATGCTCTATTCTGACTGAATATCTCCTGTCGATTTAACTGAATAAGGTAGTCTTCTCTTGCAGACCTAAAAGAGTTGCATAGCACTGCATTCTTAAACAGTTGCTTGCAGTGGGTGGTGCAGCCATGTTAGTCCCAAGATCTCAGAGTGACAAGGTGGGTGAGGTGGTCTAACAAAAGATATCAACTTCTGTTGGTGAGAGAGACAAGTTTTCAAGCTAGAGGTTTTTCTTCAGGTGTGGGAAACCTGCACAACACCTTCAAAAGACATGCCTGAGGAGAGCTTAAATTCATAGCTAGACACTAAAAATCATGGTCTTAATAAAGACACTGGATTTATGGCTTATTACAGTGTGTAACCCACTAACCCCTTTTTGTCCTATGATTGCAGGGGCATTAACAGGCCACTTCACCTTGAATGGTCTCTTAGAATACGTGTTAACTTTTTATGCTAAACAATCTTTCACCTTGTATTTAGCTGTGAGACACAGTACCTTTCCCAGATCTGCAGAAGAGCTGTGTCGCTTTAAAGCTTGTCTTTCACCTCCAGTAGCTGGTCCAATAAAAGAGAGTTTGTCACCCACCTTGTCTGTCTTAAATAGTAGCCGTAGCTATGTCAGAGGTGGCTGCATTTCAGTGGTGATCTCCATATATCTCAATGTGCCTAACAGCTTCATTAATTAAAGATTTATAATTTGAAATCCTCTGATTAAAGGTGCCACTGTTTTATAGAGAAATGCAAGAGTAGTGTAATGAATGTTGTTAAAATGCAGTCACTAGTGCAAATTAAATATTGATAGGAAAATGTGTAAGTTATCCTTAACTGCCAAAACTTAGAGCTCCCTTACTACCTTCAACTTTCAGAAGTTCTGCATTAACAATGTAGAGGAAATCCTTTGTATTGAGAAGAAACAAGGTTGGGAAAGTGGCTTCTTTGCTAATCTGCTAACCATTGCTTGAATGTCAAATGCCTTCTCTATGTTACAGAATCAGTAAACAGTTTTATTTCTCTGTGCAGGATGATCGCTCACTAATAAACTTGCATCTCATGCATACCAGTTATTTTCTTTTTGTGATGGTGATTACAATGTTCTGCTATGCAGTTATTAAAGGTAGACCAAGCAAACTGAGGCAAAGCAATACAGAATTCTGCCCCGAAAAAGTAAGTTTACCTAAGATAATACATACAGCATTGATGGGGGGCAGGGGGCAGAAATTAGAAAAGATCCCTTTTTTATATACAAAGTTTACATTATTTAATTGGTATACAACGATGATTCGCTTCTCTCCCAACCTAGTATCTCATTGGAGGACAGTAAATAATGGCACTGAAAAGGGTGCCTTGTTCTCTGCCTTTATAATCCAGCCCCTGGATGTAGTGGAGAAACAAGGCAGAAGATTCCATTCAGCAATTAAATGCCTTGATTAAGAGTAGGGTAGTATAATCTGTGGCTAAAGCAGAGGATTGAGAATCATGACTACTGGAGTCTCTTGTATCTCAGCCACTGGCTCTAAGACCTTGAACAAATCACTTAATGCTTTTTGCCTCCTGTTTGCAAGGCATAGAATAGTCCTCCGTGCCCTGCGGGTGCTCAGAAACTTAACAAGTACGTATGTCTATAGTGCTGGTAGATCCTTCAATTAGAGATTCTTATTCTGTAAGTGTAGGGTATTAGTTGCACTTCGGTAAATGCAGAAGTGATTTGGGGTTTTTTAATACCTCTAACATGTAACATCAAGTAAACTGTATTTACAACACCGTATATTATTTGCACTTTGGCATATATCAAGTTTGTCTTACGCAGCTTGAAATAGTCTTAAATTCTCTTATTACAAGAAGACAGCATACATTTATTAAAATATTGCTATCACAGCTAGTTCTAATGGTTATAATCAGCATTAACGAAAATTAATACTGATGTTGGTTTAAGGGCAGTTAGACTAATTATATATACGCATACATACATTCACTTCGCTTAATGGATTAAATATGGATGTATTTAACTATGTAACAAGAAGCTACAATGTACTATCCTTCATTATTAGGGAAACTTCCTACCAAGAGCTGAATATCTTTGAATATTTGATAAATACCAATTACAAAATATCTTCAGATATATTTTGGTGGTCTTTCCAACCTGGAGTCCTCAGAATGGCAATGACAGACGTCCTAGCTGCATAGAGATAAGTAATGTGCAAATAGAGTTGATTTCAATTATACACAAGCTCTTAATTCTGTAATTTTTTTTTTTTGTTTTACTTCCAGGTTGCTTTGTCAGAAGCATAATCCATCTCCTTTTACTGAAAATGGCTGAGAACCATAATCATTGCCTGCTGAACCCAGACTGGGTCTTAAGACTTTGTGAATACATTATCTTGCAATGTTGGTTTATTCCAACCAAAGACATTTCAAGTGCCTGTAATTGATTTGTACATATTTATAAAAGTATATTCAGATGACGCACTTGTTCCGCACAGTAGTGCGGCGAGAATCTTTAAATCTTTACCTGTGGACATAGCTGAATGTTTGTGTAGATAATAGATGTGTGTAGTGATAAGGATCACGTAGTCAGAGCAAGATATTTTTGTCTAGCTGCATCTGGGCAGGTTAAGATGCCTTTCCAAATGTCTCAAACAATACAAACCCTTTGTTTTTGCCCAATGATATGTACAGCGTGTTTGAAACAGTATGCATCTTTGATATAATATTGCATTTCCAAAGCCACTGATCTACTACATAAATTCAGTGTGTGTATGTGGCTTAATACTTTTTCCATTTTCTCCTTGCTTGCAAGAAAAGATATCAACATTTCTAGATTTTTTTTTAAGAAAAATACATATTCACATTTTAATATTGCTGTAGTTAGGACAAACTTGTGCTTTTATCCAGAATTTAATAAAAAAGGCAAAGGCTTATTTTAAAATCCTTTCTATTGTAAAGTGCTAAGATTCACTTTTCATGGGGCCTGCTGGAATGGCAGAGCATTGATCTGCATTGGGGTTGTATGGAAAGCTTTCCACTTACTTTGCCTCCGCTCCACAGCCTTCAAATCAGCAACTTCCTTGGTATAAAATAGCTTTTTATAACCTGTCTAAAAAGTGGATTAAAAAAAAAAAAGGATGCATTCTATTAATAGTCAGTTGTGGCTCCATGGAGCCTGGTCAAGTGCAAATAACAAAGGGAAAAGGAAGATATAGTAACTTAAAGACCATTGTAAGTGCTTCATGTTGGACCTTCCACACATCTCTAAAGGGCAGCTGAAAATGACATATTTTTATTAGCTTTGTCCAATTTTTATCTACTGTTGTCTTCTGAGGGGAAGATGACAACTAGTGGGCTAGTCTTGTTGTGAATAAGTTGAGGGAAACCTTGCCTGAGAAATTTGTATTGGTCTTTGTGTCCATTCTTAAAATCAGAGCAGACTTGATTTCTTGGAGTGCTTTTGTTCTGTGGGTTTTTTTTCCCATTTCTGGCTTATTCCGTCTCCTTCCAGCCTGTCCTCCAGTTACCTTTTTAATTCTCGTAAGACAGAAGTTTCCTATAGACACTTCCACCACAGCTTTTAAAATCTCACTGGTTGCCTTAATGACCCTTCATGTCATCTTTCAGCTTTCCTGTCAGGTAGCGCAATTCTAAATGTGGGTGTATACATTTTTCCTTTATACGTTTCACGCTGCCATGTGATACATGAAACCATAAATCCAATTCAAAGACTGTAATCGCTGATACGTTGGCATAAAATCCTCTCTGTCTAGACACTGTTGATTGCACATTGTTGTGTTCTGCAGACCATCTTATATATTGTATAAAATCACTTTTCTTCAGAAAATAGTTCCTCATATAATTGTGATTGCTTTACACAGCGTATTGGTTATGTCACTAAAATGTGTTTTCTCCAGATACCTTAAGATTAAACTTTGGAGACAGCTGTTTAATTTGAAATCTATAAATGAAATAACTAAGGCTTCTGATCTTCAGTTGAAGCTACTGTTCACTAGTAAAACTCCACCAAGGAAGCAGTAAATTTACTAAATAAAAATATGTAGAAAGCTTAAAGTGAAATTCTATTCTACTGCTCCTAACTTACGCGTTCCCCACCTTTTATTTAGTACTCGTCTTTGAAACTGACTGAGGGGTGGTTCAGAACGGATAACTGCGGAAGGAGGTTAGTGCTGGTACAGTCAGTACCGGAAAATGCCCCGAGAACACTTACATCATCATGTAAAGATACTTTAAATAAATCCAAAATCAATGCTCTAGTTCAGCAAACTAACGTCAAACCCCAAAAGCCCCAAACAGAACTACCTAGAAAGAAAAACACAATTGGGTGTGTTGGGGGAACAGGTTTTTATAGGAGGTGTTTTCGGTAATTAGAGGGGCCAGCTTAAAAAATACATAGTCAAACCCCACAAACAACTGCACTGCAAATAAACATTAAGCTCAGATTGCAACCCACAAATGCAAGGAGATTAGCATTAAGGGCATATTTTTCATTCTTAACTTACCCCTTTGTACCTAGGTATTGCAGCACATAGGTGAGGTCACCCAGTAGGCTAAGACTTTATCATACTTACGAGTGTTGGATTGTACCTAGGCACAATATACAAAAATTAAATGCAGCCAAGCAGAAGGGTAAAAACTTAATATTAAAGTGGTTGTTCGGATCATATTGATCTTTCCTTTTTGTTTTCTTTTTCTTTTTAACTATGACTTGAATCAGTTTTGATTCTATTTGTAAGTGTTTTCTTGTTGTTAGAAAGCTGCCATTTCTGTTGCATTTTTCTTTGGCATTACATAGAAAGTCTGAGCCTTGGTTTACAGCCTTCCTCTGCAGGTGATGTAGGGTTAAGATGGTATTTTTTAAAAAAAAACAACACATTTCACTTGTATTGTTGCATGATGGTTAATAGCAGATTTGGTAATGACACTTCTCTCCTATATTAATTTTGTGTTTGTAAGATGTGCATATTGCTTTGCAGAATAAAAAAAAAGTTTATTCCGTTGTCTTTTTTTTTAACCAATTCCTTGTGGACGTTTCATAAATCCTCTTTAGGTTGTGTGCAACACAAGGGAATTTGTTTTGACAGTGCACAGTAGTCTGGAATTTCAAACCCTATCTTGTGCGTATGCTCCAATAAACACTTCAGTTTAGACTTAAAAAAAAAAAAAGTAATGTGTGTCGTGCAGGAGGAGACAGTTGTTTTGATGTCCAGCATGATAAAATGCAGCACTCGTGACACTTAAACCCGTTTAACCCAGATATTTCTCCTTGTGCTTGAAGCTCCGGTATCCTGCTGTGCAGTTAAAGGTAGATCGGCAAGCTTCATCAATGCAGTACAGATTTCCGCTCTGAAAAGGTAATGAGGGCTAAGATGAGAAATGCCTGGTGGGGGAAGGAGTAGAAAATAGCTTCAGTTACCTTTGAGACAGTGCAAAACAGGACAATTTCACGCCTCAGTAAGAATATTTTTTGTCTTGACTGTTTCCCTTTAAAAGTTAATCTCCTTGGCTATGTTTTCCTGTAGCACTGTAGATTGCTTCCTTTTCAGATCTCTAACAGTGTGGACAGTGAAGGCAAAATGGTCATTTTCCCTCTTGTCACTTTCGCTTTCTGGTTCTCACGCCATACGCGAGCGCACAGGCTCGCTGTTTGGCGGGCAAGAATGGCAATGAAAACCTCGACTCCAAACGATACCATTCATGAGCATTTTGTCTAGTCCCTTCACCCAAGCTTGCCTCTAAGTTTTTGCACATATATAAATGTTTTTGCAGCTTTTTGCTATACTCTTTCCGGGTCACTTGTCTTATGCCAGAGGTTTTCAAACTGGGGGTAGCAGGGAATGTATTCTGGGGAGGATGTGAGAAGCTTTGGGGGATTAACCCACGCATTTTACCCACAGCAATAAATCCCCAGCAAAGCTAATTCCTCCAGGTCCCCAGATGGCGCTGTCCATTGTAATGGATTTCTTTTAAGCTGGCATAGCATTATACAAAGTCATTGCCATCTGTACATTCATCTGTTTTGCTATGACACAGCGTGCACGTTTAATTGTGAGCATCGACCACAATCGCGGTTTTGCTTCAGCTCTTATTACCGTGGATCGTTGACTTTGTGTCAATCAATGCCTTGCTCTTTTTAACAGTTAGTGGAAGTTTGCATGTTTTTGTTTTGTTTTAAATTGGTATATGTACTTTGTGTGGCAGCAGCGCTGTGTGTGTAAAGTACTGCAGACTCACAGAAGGGGAGTGCTCTCAGATAAAGTTGAGAACCACTGTCCTAGGCCATTATAAATAAGGCCAATATTGGAGGTGGAGGATGGGGAAATGCTGATCTGGCTAAAAATTGAAATGAAGCGAATCAGACGGGGGCTTGTTCTTTCCCTGCAGTAATCTCCACTGCTATGCGGTGAGCGGCTTACGTAACTGAACGCCGAAGAGAGGCCTCCTTGCCATAGGCATGGCCTAAATTATTTAACTGAATGAGAGGTTGCCCCCAGCATGGCTCCAGGGGACTTGACGGAAGGATGTAATTGGCTGTGTCAGTTGGTTACTGTTGGTATATAAAGGTATGGAGCAGAGAAGAACTAGTTCAGCCTGCCTGGAGCCAGTTGCTACACCCTCGTTTCTGTCTCTGGTGCAGAGGAAGACTGAACAGCACCTCATGGTTCGCCTGGGCCTCACACTAGGGCAGCAGTGGAGGGCAAAAGGGACGCCATCCAATCAATCACAGCCCAGGCACTCGATGTTTGACGAGCACAAGAAAGCCCATCCCCCTTGAGTGGGGCGCAAAAAGCTCTAGCTTCTTCTGCACGGAAGCTATCAGCGGATGTAACCTCTCTGTATTGTTTAAAAGTGAATGTTAAATGGCTGGGCCATCATCAGTCTCATGGAGAGGAAGGTCTGATACCTGTAGCAGGACCCCCTCAAGGCCCTAAAAGAATGTTTTCCTAGAGCTAGCAGGCTGGGGGGTACCTAGGTGGTGTATGATTCTCGGGTAGCTGTCCTCGCTTGTAGCACTATCGCTTACCTCATCTAGCGCTATGCTGGCCCCTGTTGTAACAAAAAGATCTTCTCCCTCAGCCCATGCTAAATCCTTTGTCCCAAGGCTGGCGAAGTGGAGGAAGCAAGACTCTAGGACACGTATTCATTTGTTTTCCCTCTAAACAAACATACTTTTGTAGCCAAAGGAGGAAGCAATACCGGTTGGCAAACAAGCGAGTTTACGCTCTGAATTTCCTGGCAATGCTTATGCTTCCTGAAAAATAGATTTGGTCTGCAAACAGCGCCGTATAATACATTTGTGTAACGTTGGAAGGGGAGCGGGGGCCTGTATTTCTCGGTAAGCATTTGAAAATACGTAACCCATGGTTTAATCTGGTCTTATTGTAAGGATGGTTTGTTTCAGTACATAAGAGAGGCAGAATTTTAACATAGATCCTTGGGCTACCTCCTTCTGGCATATACTGGATTAAGCATCTTGATCAGGTGGGGAGCATCTTCCACTGCTCTTGATAGTCAACAGGGCTCCCTCTGGAGCAGGACAGGTAGAGGAAGCCGGATCCAAAAGGGATTCATTTTGTAACAAATTAACTCAGATGCCATGTCCAGGCTATGAATGTTTTTATAAGAAACCCCACTAGGAGCAGTGAGAAATCCCGTAAAGCTTGCGCATCTGGAAACAATACCAACACCCTGTTTACCATCCGATTACAGCAACCATTAGCAAGCTGTTCCACCCGTGAATGAGACACACCATCTGCCACCAGCCATGACGTTTCCATAATCAAATATTTTACCCCCAATATTTTGATACTTTGTGAAAACTGAAGCCCGGGACCATGTCTCTCTTTACAACAGGGTGTTTTTTAGCAAATGCCTTCTGTATCCCTGTCATGGCACAATTTTCATAGAAACAGTCTCCTCGCAATTGCACATCAGCAGATCCATTTGCACTTGCTGATGTTCAGATTGTTTTAGGGGGCTGGGCTGCAGACTTCATAAAGACTGTGTTCATAGAGTGGGCCTAAAAGGACAAGCAAATCAACTAAGACTGAAGGGTTGAATGCCATAGGGAAGGGTTTAAACTCTTCAAACTTGGGGACCTGAAATTAGGCAGCTTTTCCGGATGTGCTGAGACCTGACCTGCAGCTTCCATGCAGCACCTCTGAAAAAACAGGCCTCCAATTTAGGTGTCTAAATCTGGATTACAATCCAAACCAAAGTAATACCAGTTGTGATCTCTTGTCCACAGGCTGTGCAGGGCCTAGTGCATAGTGTACAGGACTGGGCCTCAGGAGATTTGGGGCCTATTGCTGGCTCTGCCACTGACCAGCTGCATGACCTTGGGCAAGTCACTTCACTGTTCTGTGCCTCAGTTTCCTATCTGTAAAATAGGGATAATGATACAGACTTTTGAACAGTGCTTTGAGACCTATGACTAGGAAGTGCTGTAAAAGAGCAAGGTGGAATTATGCATCTTGCACTTGTTAACCTCAGCTATGCTGCATATCTTAATAATGCTTTCGCCTTAGAGTACTGTTCATCTACGGAGCTCAAACAACTTTACCAAGCTGTCTAAGCATCATTGTCCCTGTTTTGCGGATGGGGAAACTGAGGCACAGGAAGGTAGGGTGAAGGTGGGGGGTCTTACTACACTTTCAGACTCTATCAGCTGGTTTTATGATGTCTAGTCTGTGTAATCCTTTAACCCACCGTGCTTCCCACTTAATAAAAGTGCTACTTTGCAGAGACCTCTTATGTAGAAGTGTTTGCGCAGGAGACATTAATAGTATCACTGCTGTCTGGGGCCCTATTTCACCTGTGCTGTCAGTTAGTATTAACCTTCGTACCGTGACTCATGCATCCTGCTCTAACCAAGTGACAGACTAGGCTGAACTGTAAATCTGAAGCAATAGTGGGTGGCATGAACAAAGTTGTGGACCAGTTTTGCTGTGGGCTGAGCTACTGCCCCTTTGAAGAGTACCTGCTGGACATCGCTTAGCACTGCTTTTTGAAGAGGAGATGGATGAGTTGCATTGGGCTCTGCTTGAGCTTTCTATCGCCCTGGAAGGGTGAGATCTCTGGGGACCCTTTCCTCCCAAGGCACATCCCAGAGAGGAATCCCCTGCCTTACCAGTGTGATGTAGCCGCTGCTGACGTGGAAGGTGGTCCAAGCATGCTGTAGCTACAAGGGAATTTTGGCTAATCGCCTGGGGGCAACCCCGGTCTCTTAGGTCCTTGTATCCGTCTCATCCCAGAGCCCCCCCACTCCTGTGTCAACTCTAGCTCTTCAGAGCTGTGGCCCTAGGAAGGCTAGGTATTACAGACTTAGGCTCAGGTTCTCTGGACTGTCTGAGCTGCAGTCAGAACAAGTCCAGGGGGAAGGGGGCTTTGAGTCCTCTTCACAGTCCCTTGCTCCTGGCCCTGCTAGGCATCAGCCTAGTCTCCACAGAAAATAATATTTTCCACTGGCTGCAAATGAGCAGCAGGCTATTCTGCCACGCAAGGATCAGCTGGGTCCAGGGGCTCCCAAGCCATCTGCACCACCCTGGGGCCTAAAACAGGGTGGTGTACGAGATAATAGAAGGGCCTCAACAGAGCTGAAGACCTGGCCCTAGAGGTGTAGATCTCTAGTTACCCCAGCTGTCATCAACCTACTGCAGGGACCACAACTAAAAAGCCTGGGTGGGATTTTCGACAGCAGCCAGCAGTGGCCTCAGTCTGTTCCCAGGGGGCTCGAGCCGTTGATTTCAGTTGGGAGCAGCAGTTAGGCCAGTGCTGAGCATGTTAGAAGATCCCAGCCCGTGTACGTGGCCCTTGGCCGTTTGTCTGGGTTCCCCAGGCTCTATAAAAAGACACAGACGCTCTAGCAGAGTGATTTGGGGCTTCGCTCAGTCTGAACAGTAACATTACCACTCTGGGCAGCACCTCTGAGTCTCAGAGCAGCAGTTCAACGCGTGCTAATCAAGGCCCATGGCACCTGCTGGTTAGACTGACACGGCATCTTTCCCAGGTGCGGGTGATAACCTCTGATTGCACCTAGTACCCTCCCCCTGTCAGGCAGGCCTAACTGAGCAGCACCTGTGTGAGCTACCTGCCATTGAGCCTCTCCGCTCTGGAAGCAGCTCGCAATCTTAGCTGAGCCCTGGGGCTGTTTTTCCTTTACGAACTTTCCCAGGATGGGTCAGGAGGTGAGCTGGCTCAGTTTGGATTTCGTAGCCCAGCAAAGCAGGATTAAACACCCAGGTGGAAACTGGATTCCCTCTCCCAACAGCTGAGCTGGCTGCAGGCTGTAGTTTCCTGGGAGGTGAGTCGCCCTACTCGGGCCTGTGGGGAGCTGAAGAGAACGCGATGGTTGTGATTTTTGACAAAATCGTGCTTCAAAGTGAAGTCAAATGGGCTTGAATAGGGCACTGAAAACTGGTAGGCCTCTAACCCAGTGGTTCTCAAACTTTTGTACTGGTGACCCCTTTCACAAACCAAACCTCTGAGTGCAACCCCCTCCCCCCCCCCAATTAAAAACACTTTGTTATATATTTAACACCATTATAAAGGCTGGAGGCAAAATGGCATTTGGGGTGGAGGCTGACAGCTCATGACCCCCCATATAATAACATTGTGAACCCCTGAGGGCTCCCAACCCCTAGTTTGAGACCCCCTACTCTAACCAAAGGGGAATGTGTGATGGTGGGTACTGAATTGTGAGGGGGGCCAGCGTATCACGGGGGTTAGTGTTCAATCCAGTTTTATTTACCACTGCTATTAATGAACTGGAAGAGAGTAAACAGCCTGGTATTGAAATCTGTAGAGGAAACAGGGCAATTTCCAATATTACTGAGATGAGAACTAGATTAGCAGGACTAAGAGACATCAGAAACATGGCTGGGGGGGAGGGCATAATCTGAATAGATTAGGAAGAGACCTTTGTGGGGAACTAATTCCAAACACACACACACACACACACACACACACCCATGGGGGACGGAGGAGAGACATAGGAAGTAGTGAGGCAGGAGAGAGTGTGGGTTGCAGACGAGATATGATTTTGTAGTGCAATATGGCGAATGAGAGAGGCTGGTCTGCAGGGATGATACCCCAGGGCAGGGAGGTCATAGACTTTCCCCATGGAGCTCTGGGGCTACTGCCTGTGGAATATCGCGGTCGGTCCTGGGCACCCCTCTACCAGCAGACGGGTGTTCAGAGAGCAGCAGAAACAATCGCCGGGGCTGGATGATCTCATTTCTCAGAAGAGATTAAAGGAAGTCAAGCAACAGGTTGGCTAAGTGGCAGAGAGATGAAGGCCATCATTTCCAAGGCGTGGGGGGGGGGATTCCTCAACTGTTTAGGGTGGCCCACTGTATATAACAGAGGGGGGGCAATGTCTCCAAGGCAGGAATACACTCCTGACAGTGAGGGCCTATCATGGAGGTGGGCAAACTGCGGCCCACAGGACCATCCTGCCTGGCCCTTGAGCTCCCGGCCGGGGAGGCTCGCCCACGGCCCCTCCCCTGCTGTCCCCCGCAGCCTCAGCTCGCCGGGCCGCCAGCGCTCTGGGCGGGGGGGCTGCGAGAGCTGCTAGCTGGCCCTGGTGCTCTAGACGGCGCGGCAGTGTGGCTGGCTCCGGCCAGGCTGTGCAGCCGCCAATCCTGGCGCTCTGAGCGGCAAGGTAAGGGGGTGGGGAGCGGGGGTGGTGGTTCAGGGAGGGCGGTCAGGGGATGGGGAGCAGGTGTGGGAGTCCCGGGGTGGAGCCTGTCAGGGGGCGGGGGTGTGGATGGGGCCAGGGCAGTCGGGGAACAGGGGGCGGTTGGCTAGGGCATGGGAATCCTGGGGGGGTGGATAATGGGTGGGGCAGTCAGGGGACAGGGAGCATTGGATAGGCGTGGGAGTCCTGGGGGGCCTGTCAGGGGACGGGGGTGTGGATAGGGGGCGGTGCAGTTGGGACAGGGAGCAGGGGGGTTTGGATAGGGGGCGAGGTCCTGGTAGGGCCCGCCAGGGGGCGGGGGTGTGGATAGGGGGTGAGGTCCTGGGGGGCAGTTAGGGGTGGGGGGTCCCGGGAGGGGGTGGTCAGGGGACAAGGAGCAGGGGGGGTTGGTTGGGTTGGGGGTTCTGAGGGGGGTGGGAAGTGGGCGGGGGTCAGGCTGTTTGTGGGGCACAGCCTTCCCTACCCGGCCCTCCATACAGTTTCGCAACCCCGATGTGGTCCTCGGCCAAAAAGTTTGCCCGCCCCGGCCTATCAGAATGGTCTCAGAAGGGGGCCATCACATGGCTCCCTTAAGTGAGGAGAGGACCCGGCGTGAGTAAATGTTCAGTAAGGAGCAGTGCTGTAATGGCTTCTGGACTAAACAGGATCCACGAGGGCTCTTTCGCCTCTCACGTCTCTGCAGTGAAATCTCTTGCACTGCTGCTCTCTCACTGTCTTGTGTTCATGTGGGGAGGCAGTTTACACACCAGGGCCACGAGGTGGCAGTAAGAGTCTGTTAGGTAGGTCTGGGCTGGCCGCGTAAAGTCTGAGCGGCAAGCAGTAGTTCAGAAGGACAGCTGCCTTCTTGTACGGGGCTGGGTAGATTCAGTGGCCGATGCAAAGTCTTATATTATCTGCTTGCTGCATGGTTTGCTATGCGTGTCAAAATTATCTGTATGACGTTATGAGAGGCCGTGTTGTGCTCGGCGCTGTACATACAGAGTAAGAGACTGTGCCCAGAGGAAGGTACAATTGAAACGGACAAAGGGTAGGAGGGAAACAGAGGCTCAGGGTGGGATTCTCCTTAAATCAGGCAGGAAGTTGGTGGCAGGGCCAGGAATAGAACGCAGGTCTCCTGACCCCCAGCAGGGACCCCTGGTTCCCTACCTATCCTTTGTCTGTTCACACTGGAAGCTGCCCTTTGTTGTGGGTTTGTACGGTGCCTAGCACAGGCGGTACTAGCCCAGGTGCTCCTGTGATACCAAGAAACCTGCATGAGTTGGCTGATGCACGTGTTGCTGAAAACTTCAAGGGGCATATTGTCCCGTCAAGGTTCGGGGCATAGCAGCACCTGTTCATGCTAAAGGACGGCAGACAGGTAAAACCTGCATTTGCATGGCCTGCACCGGGACTGTTTTGTGCTGTGATTTCCCCCCGCCCGCATCTGGCCCCGCAAGCCACGCTGCGACAGGCCAGCTTGGTACTGGGACGGGAGGTGGAAGGTGAACACTTTGGTGTTGATGATGATTGAGCAGGTGGTGCTGCTCCGTCAGGCACAACGCCTGGGTAGAGCGAGGGACCTGACCTTTTGCGGTTATTTAAGATCCCGTCAGGAGTGGATTTACCATGAAACAAACCGTGCGGTGGCACGGGGCCCCCAGCGTGCAGGACAAATATCTGACAATCTGCCCCTGAGTCCCGGCCGGTGGTGCAGCAGGGCTCAGGCAGGCTGCCTGCATTGCCATGGCCGGTGGCCCCACGCCGCTCCCGGAAGGGGCTGGCTGCGGCATGTCTCTGCATGCCCCTGGTGCAGGGAGGGGCAGGTGGCTCTGTGCGCTGCCCCTACCCTGGGCAGCGCACAGAGACCTGCTGCCCCCCTCCCCCCAAGGGGTGCGCAAAGACATGCCAGCAGCAGGCTAAGGCAGTTCCCTGCTCGCTCTGCCTCCCTCCCGCTGCGCCACTTTACTCCTGGAAATGGCTGGCATGTCCCTGCAGACCCTGGAGGGGAAGAGGGGGGGTCTCCGCAGGCAGCCCGAGCCCTGACTCTGCAACTCCCATTGGCCAGGAACTGCAGCCAATAGGAGCTGCGGGGGTGGACCTGCATGCAGCGGGGCGTGGAGACCCCATGGCCTCTTCCCCCCCCCCCCTTTTGTGGGGCTAGGAGCTGCTGCTGCAGCGGGGGGGAGGGGTGTTCCAGTCACTTTGGGAGCGGCGTCGCCCCCCCCCCACACCCGCACCCCCACCCCAGCCCAGAGCCTGCACCCTGCATCCAAATTTCCTCCCAGAGCCCTCACCCTCTCCCACACCCCAACCCCCTGCCCCAGTCTGAAGCCCATACCTCAACTTCCTCCCAGAGCCGTCACCCCTCCTCCCAACCCCCTGCCCCTAGCACCCAAACTTCCTCCCATAGCCCTCCCCCTGCACCCTTTCCTGCACCCCAATCCTCTACCCCAATCAAGGTTCCTCACTTTATTTTCATTTACTTCCCATCACTTATAATATAGGAGGAGGATGAAGGGGGAAAAAAAAGAATGTTCTTTTCCTTGGCGGAGTCCTGAGGGGGGGCCTCGAAACTGAAGCTGTGCACAGGGCCCCCTAACTCTCAACCCGCCACCGTGTGTTTTGCAGGAGCGGGGATGTTAGTGCTGCAGCCCAAGTTCCAAGCAGGCCAGTTACATTCTGGCACCCTGCAGTTCCCTGTGTGGTTTCAATTGGGCATCGCGGGTTTGTTTTCACTTCCTGCGCTGACCTCTAACGTTGCAGCTTAAACAAGTGAGCTCTGCTCCCTTACTGTGCCGCCCTCCCAGGGGTATGCTGAGGCCGCTCGTGTCTGCGGAACACGTCTCTATCGCTTCCCCCCGGTGTGCTTGCAACCCATTTACTTCTTTGCTCACCGAGCTGTGACTGATGCTGACCGGAATGAGCCATCTTATACCTCCCGATTACCCTGCCCAGATTTAGGAGCCACTTGAATTAGTTTTGTTGTCTAATCTTACGTCGCCTAGGAGAGACCCCATACTCAGCAGTAATCTGCTGTCAAGCCCCTGCGAGGAGGAGAGGGGAACTACTGTGTCTGTGGCGTATCCCAGGTGACTTTGATTTGCTGCAGAACCAAGGCTCAGCAGAAATGGCTTCTCTCTTAATACCTAGGAGGTGGTGGGTGCCTGTAATATTGTGACCAGCGTAGGTACAGCTGTGGGTTTGATTTATTGTGCTGGCTGCTGTACAATTGCCAAGAGCTCATTCAGTTAGCCTGCCCGTCGCCAGGTAAGCAGACACACCTTACCAATAACCAAAAGACAATGCAGGGAATCACCTGCGGTGAAATCTATTCCCCCCCTCTTCCCAGCTGGTGGGCTGCATAAATTGGTTTGACCAGGCTCATGAGTTGCAGGGAGGCAAAGAGCTTTGGGCCTAACAGAAGGACGGGCCTTACTTTGCCTCCAAGCTTTGCTTAGCCAGGGGACGGGAGAAGCCTCTTGCCGGCAGGAGCTGATACCGGGTTCAGAAGATCCCCGTGCCAAAGCATGCACTGTGTTGTTTGTTCCACTCTGCCTTTGAGACCTCAGCGTGTCAGACCAGGACAGACCCCAGTGACACATGGTATCCAGAGCGAAATGATTTAAATCATTAAAGAGGGCGGTGTGGTGTGACGGTCTCTGTTTTCAGAGGGAGCGTTTCCTTCCCTCCCCTCCAACAGCTCCAGCTCATTGTTAGCCGTAGCGTGAAGGGTGGTGATGCCGGGGATACGTTTTGTTTCAGACGCTCTTCGGTAGCGGGGCGTGGACGTGGCGCGGCACGGTGATGACTGAAGCACTGTTGGTTATGTCTGCCGCATCCCCCATCACAAGGCAGTTTGCCTGGGCGCAGGGGATGCCCCTGTTACTGCACCCTGAGCTTTCAAGCTCGGCGGTTCTCTTGCACTGTGGGTGTAGAAGCCCTGCACATAAAGATGCTGGATTATTTTGTGGGGCCTGGGGGAAGGGAAAAGGTCAAGGCTCAAGCTACGGCGTGTCCAGCTGGAGAATTGGAACTGGACAGTAATGCAACATGGCCCCGCTTTATAACCCCAGGAGTGGCCCTGAAAGCGGGGGCAGGGAGCAAAGATGGCCAAACTGAGGCCCCGCCCCCTGCAACGCCTCTTCTCCCTGAGGCCCCGCCCCATTCACTCCTCTCCGCCCCCTCCCCCTGTCGCTTGCCCTTTGGGCCAGTAAAAAGTGGGAGGGCCCCCTGGCCTCCCCTGTTCCAGTGCCCCTGTATAAACCCCGGCTCTCCCAGTGTGACGGTGCAGTGCGGAGCTGCTCGGTGCATGAGCTGAGTCAGCTCCACCTGCCTATATTGTCACGTCCCTGACGCTGGCTGCAGCTGCTGAGAGAGCTGCCCGACACCCTTCTGCTGCCCATCACTGAGCGCAGCCCTGATGTCCTTCCTCCCCCATGGGCCTGTGACTGGAGAGCACGTTCCCAAAGGCCGGCCGCCAGCCCAATTCCCCATCCCCGCCGCTTTATAGGGTTCTAGCCTGAGTCCTCCTAACAGGGCCCTGGGGCATGTGCACAGCTCCCAGGGCAGGGGCAATTTTTGAACAGTGAGAGTAATTCACCACTGGAACGATTTTAAGACCCTGTAGGCGAGTACCAACCTCCACAAGCCGTCCATTCGCCCCTGCCCTCTAAATCACTTTCTCAGGGCTGCGGCGGATAGCGCCAGCTGAGGACAGGATGGCTCAGGTATTAGTACTGTCCCCTGCCGGCAAGGTTTCAGAGCAGCGACTGCTGGGGCTTCTCTAAAAAGTGGAGCTGGGCAAGACTGAGAGAGAAAATAATTACCACCCAAGAGGCCTCCGCCTGAAGCTCTGTGTGAAATTCAGGCTGCGTTCCTTTACGCGCCCAGGGTCAGAGTTAATGAACAAACTGACCCAGGCAGCCGGGAGAAGCCAATAGAATAAAAATCATTGCCAACCCCATTTGAGGGAGGGGCTTGGTGCCTGTTAACCCATTAGCTGGCTGTTCGGGGTTGTGGCGAACGAAGATGTGGGTCAATTTCAACGAGCGTTTGGAGGGTAAGAAAACAAAAACCCTGTGATTGAGGCTAAGGCTGCCCCCTGCTGGCCTCTGAAGTGTTTGCCCCGCTTTCCACAAGGGTGGATTGTGCCGGTTAGAGGAATGACAAACCCGCCTGGGCAGGGTCAGTCGTGGTTTCCCAAATTGTAGGATTCCTGACAGGGGACCGTCACATTACTGTGATGGCTGCCAAACTGTCTGTCTCTTTCCTGGGTTACCAGCCAAGGGCAGTCCTGTGAGGAGGTGTCGTCAGGGTCACATGCTTGTCTCGGCGATTCTCCATGTCCAGCCATGTTTCCACATCTCGGCGTATGACTCTACAGCAAAGAAAACCCCGTGGCTGACCTGTGCCAGCTCGCAGAGCTCAGGCTGCTGGGCAGTTTCATTGCTGTGTAGACTTCCGGGCTCAGGTTTAGGACCTTGCAAGGAGGGAGGGTCCCAGAGCTCAGGCTCTGGCCCAGGCCTGGAAGTCTACACAGCTATGAAACAGCCCTGCAGTGAGCCACGGGTAGCTGGTTGCTGTGTGGACGTACTCTTAGTGTGTAGGATTCTATTATTATTTAATGTTTCTATTGTGGTAGTGCCTAGAAACCCACCAGTTTGTACAGCACCTGTCCCAGCAGGGCCCCAGACGCTGTTTTTATTAGTTGTACGTTTCCCCTTCCTTGGTGCCATTTTGAGGCACTGTTCTCTGCTCAGGGAGAGAAATTAAATCCATCTCTTTCTGAAACGGCCTGAAAGACTTGCTAAAAACCTCATTTCCCAAATGCTCCCTGCATGCTAACGCCTTCCCTGTGAGAAACCTGCATGGCTTTTTGGTCACGCTGTTGGATCTCCACATAACAGCTTTGCAAAATTCAAAGGCATCTCCTGGTCATGAGCTTTCGATTGAATGTGTGGCAAGTGGAGATACAAAACCGAAGCAGCAGAATAACCCAATGAGCCAGCTTGGCTTTAGGAGGGGCAAGTCTTTTCTGCAAGTGTCTGTAGCTTTATATCCATTGGGAAAGATGGGGGCTCTAGCGTGCTGTAATGTATCGTACCTCCCCAAACTCGCTGTGTGATCCTTGGCTAGTGAGGAAGCAAGTGACCGTTATGGCTGATGAAGAAAGAGCTGTTGGGCCAGATTTTCCCAAGAAGCTTATTAAGCTGCCTAAATACCTTGGCTATCTAGTGGGGAGGCTCAAACTCCTAAAAAGACAGTTGAAAAAATGTAAATGAAACCCACTGTATTCCCCTGCCCCAGGGAAGCCCAGCAATCCTGATCATCAGGGCTCCTGCCCAGCTGTCAGGAATCTCGCTCCTCTTACACAGAGGGAAACTGTAATAGGGTCGTCTGTTGAGGCTTCATTATTAAAACGCTCCGATTCCAGTTCTTCTGTTTTCTTAGTCATTCCATCACCGTTTTCCTGGGGATTCCATGGCTGGGACCTTAACGGGCACTAGGCCAGATCCTCCCACGTGGCAGAGCTGCAAGGGTTGGTGGGGCGGGCCTGGGAGGGGCTCAAAGACAGCTTTTAAGCCTCCTTTATGCTTCCCTGATCCTGGGGACAAGTGGCGGCTAGCTTGGCCCCCAAAGCACCTGATCCAAAGCCAATTGAAGTCAATGGGCTTTGGATCAAGCCCCAAATTATGCCTGGCTGTCCCTGGACCTGAGCGGGGGGAGAAGGGTGGTCCTTCACAGCCAGGGCTTGTCAGAGCACAGGGATGTCCTGGACACACCCACTTCCCCTGACTGTGCCCCCTAGACTTGGGATGGGTTGGGGAATGGGCCAGGATAGCTGCAAACAGAAAGTATCAGTCCTGGTGATCTCAGGTTCTAACCCCAGCCCGTCAGTGGGAACAGTCACTATTCAGAATTACCAACATTGAGGAATGATGAGACAAGTATCTACCTGCTGGTTCCAGAAAGGCCCAGGATCACCACTAACTAGGAGTGCTAAGCACGATACCCATATGAATAATTATTACATTAAAATAAAACCCACGACACTCCCACGACGTATCCCACTTCAAGCCATAACTAAGAGCAAGTACAACTGGGATAATCTCTCTGGTTTACCCCTTCATGGCAATTTAAAATAAACCCTTAGCCCCTCTTGCTGCTGCAGTGTGTAGGTGACTTCCCCCCACCTTCCTCACCCCTTGTTTTCTGACTAAGATCCTCTTCAGCTCTCCCCCTGGGAGGCCCATCGCCCTGTTGGGGATTGTTCTGAGCAAGGGAACAAACTAAGTGGGGATAATGGGGCAGTTGTACTGGTATAACTGTATCCGTATAGAGGAAAAAATCACACCATAAGAACAGCCATACTGGGTCAGACCAAAGGTCCATCTAGCCCAGTATCCTGTCTTTCAACAGTGGCCAATGCCCGATGCCCCAGAGGGAATGAACAGAACAGGTAATCATCAAGTGATCCAGCCCCTGTTGCTCATTCCCAGCTTCTGGCAAATGGAGGCTAGGGACACCATCGCAGCCCATCCTGGCTAATAGCCATTGATGGACCTATCCTCCATTAACTTATCTAGTTCTTTTTTGAACCCTGTTATAGTCTTGGCCTTCACAACATCCTCTGGCAAGGAGTTCCACAAGTTCACTGTGCATTGTGTGAAGAAATACTTCCTTTTGTTTGTTTTAGACCTGCTGCCTATTAATTTCATTTGGTTCTTGTGTTATGAGAAGGCGTAAATAACACTTTCTTATTTACTTTCTCCACACCAGTCATGATTTTATAGACCCCATCATTTTATATGTATAGTTGGGATTTATGTTTTCCAATGTGCATTACTTTGCATTTATCAACATTGAATTTCATCTGCCATTTTGTTGCCCAGTCACCCAGTTTTGAGAGATCCTTTTGTAGCTCTTCATAGTCTGCCTGGGACTTAACTATCTTGAGTAGTTTTGTATCATCTCCAAATTTTGCCACCTTACTGTTTACCCCTTTTCCCAGATCATTTATGAATATGTTGAATAGGACTGGGCCCAGTACAGACCCCCGGGGGACACCACTATTTACCTCTCTCCATTATGAAAAGTGACCATTTATTCCTACCCTTTGTTTCCTATCTTTTAACCAGTTACCAGTCCATGAGAGGACTTTCCCTCTTATCCCATGACTGCTTACTTTGCTTAAGAGCCTTTGGTGAGGGACCTTATCAAAGGCTTTCTGAAAATCTAAGTACACTCTATCCACAGGATCCCCGTTGTCCACATGCTTGTTGACCCCCTCAAAGAATTCTAGTAGATTGGTGAGGCATGACTTCAACAACCTAGCAATACAGGTACGAAATGCAGAGGAGACCAGCTCTGAGGCTGCCGAGAGGGGTAGGCCCTGATGAATGTGCAGCAGTGATGGAGAACCAGGTTACCGTCTGTTCTGCAGTGTGGAGATTTTTGCATGAATTGTGTGTGGCTCATGGTGGAAGGTAGATCAATAAATGCCACTTCAAACTGCGGCTTGACAGCTCGGGGATCACTGCTGCTCTTCCTTTTAAAGAGACTGACTGGTCAGTCGTTACAGATTTATTACGAGTGGGGTGACCCATTACAAATGAAATTCAACGTCTCTGGGGAAGGACGTGCCGGGTAGGCTGAGTGCTCCGTGAACAAACGGCGTGTGAGTGGCTTTGCTCACTCGTGGCAGCCCCAATTATCCCTCCACCTGCTGCTGGGCTCCTGGTCAAACTCCCTCGCAAGTCCTATGTCTCTGGGTGATCCGGCAGTTGTGTGAATACCTTAACTATACCAGCTGAGGGGTGCGCCCTCTGACCTAGAAAACATTTGTCCTGCGGGGCCTGGAGAAGGATTACAGGTATTAGCCACTTGATAAACACCGGCTTGTTGGGTTAAGGTCACAGGCAACAGAAGTGGAAACTTAGTGTGAGGGTGAGACTTTTGCAGTGCTGAATCCCTCACTCTCCAGCCGTTGGGTTATTGCCCGATAAAGTGCGTGGTTTGTGGCTAGCTTTGTGCACCTCTAATTTCCAGATCAGCAATCAATCTCTGAGCTCCCCTGCCCCACGCAGCTGGGTCATAGGCCAGCGTGACTTGCACTTACACTGATATTTTTAGGAACACCTGTAAAACACTGGTAAGTGCAGTCCCTGCTAAAAACATCGTTGAACAAACTGCACTGGCAGCATCTCTCATTGGAGGGGCTTCGAAGCCCCTCACAAACATATAAGGTAACCACACGGGACGTTTCTCGCTGCTGCTGGCACTGACGCAACCCCGCTGGTCCTAGCAGCATTGGGCACCCTGGTATAACTGGATAGCAAGCTGCTGCATGCAGGCTCTTTTAGTGGGAGAGAGAGAGCACAAGATTTTTGCCATTTTGGCCCAAAATCTCCTGAAAGACGCTTGCAAGGTTTCAGTACTACTGAATCCAGGTGCTGCGTATGTTTTCTCTATGACCTGAACCCTGTCCTAATCTCCCTCTGGAGATTAACTCCACCTCCTTAGCCTCTCTGAATGAGAACCGGCTGAGAGAGTGCCTAGAGCAGTTAGCTATCTGACAGATTGCCAGCCACCTAATGGGTTTAATATCTGATGGTTCCACGAGATGCACAACAACGGTGGTATTTTCAGCTATGTAGCTCTCACGCCACGTCTGTCTCTTCTGCGTGCTGCACCTTTTACCTTTCTAAGTAGTCTGCAGAGCCAGGCAGCCATTTTGCTTTCGGAGTTGACTCTGCATGTTAGACACAGACACTGTGTTCTCGCTCGCTCTCTCTCTCCTGGAAACTTTGCTTTCATTCATTGTTTTCATGAAACTAAAATAGGTCACTGTTCAGCTGTAAATATGTGGCTTTAACTTTATGTCTGTGGGAAACCGACTGGCTCTAGCGAAGACTCATCATGTGGCTTCTGAGCTAGCGAACTCTTGGAAATAAAAATACTTTCAAAAAAATGACGGACTATCCATCCGTCAAATTATCTGGGCTTATCCCTGCTTATCACATGGAGCCTTTCTGCAGCTGGAGGTTTTTTAAATTGTGGGAGAGGAGGACAAGGGAATTGATGAGCTTAAATTGAAGCCCTGTTCACTTTCTGGTGCTTCCAAAGGTAAAATGGGGCAGTATAAATCACTAATCTGCTTCACACAGCAAGCAATCAGTGTGTACCTCCTGCCAGAGTAGCTGTAAAAAGTATTGTGAAAGGTGTTTTTAGAGACTGCGTTAAAGAAACAGCTAGGTACATTTCTTACCAAGGGGCAGGCTAGGAAGCGTCCGGTATGGAGAAGAAATATCCCATCTCTGGCCACGTCTACGCAACGGAATTATTGTGGGAGAACTACGTCACTCAAAGGTGTGAAAAATCCACGCCCCTGAGCGACACAGTTAGTGCCGGTGTAGTCAGGGCTGCTCCTGCCAACAGAGCCTCCGCCCCTCGCGGAGGTGGATGAACGCTGCGCTCTCCCATCGGCGTACGGCGTCTTCGCTAATGGGCTCCGGCCGTGCTGATGCAGCTTTCTCAGCGTAGACCTGCCCTTTGTCCAGCCAGCCGGGAGGCCCAAATGGGGCTGAGGCACCTTCACATTTGTGCTAAGGTGCAGGATTCTAATTCTGGAGACACTTCTGGCGCACAGGATTCTCTCTCTCGGGTGCCAGAACAAGAAACAGAAGGGAGACGTGTGGGCGCGCAATATGTGTGGGTGGGTGTTTGCAGACAGAATCTCAATTGGCTGGGACTGCTGGAGTTTTGCCATGTGCTGATGCGCCACATACGACTTGAGAGGTCTGGGTGTGAATTAAGAAGTAAACAATGTCCCTTCTCATGTCTAGTCGATCATAGAGAGATGTGACAAAGAAAATCCGTTCAGTTAGACCCTCGCCACTTACAGGAAACTAAATAAAGCCCACCACAAAACAATTCATTCATCATGATCTGTTGTTCCTGTGAAAGAACAGTAGCACTCCCCTCACCCCCACTCCACGCCATCATGCAATCTGTCTAAATACTTCCAGTGCTGGGGGATGGTTAATTTTTTGCTATCAAAATTCATAACACAAAATAGATACGTGAAGGGACTATACACCCTTCATGAAGAATTTGAAAATGCTGCTCTGATACACAGCTATTTACTTACAATATTTATTGTATGTAACACAAACAGGCAGGCTGGTGTGAAAAGCACAGCTGTAGCTCTGTGTTTCTTAGATTTAACTTTTAAAAAAATGTAACTGTAATGTTTCTTGAAAGGTAATTACGCTCAAACCAGTGATGTGTGCCTGCGTGGGGAAGGTGATGGATCATGCCCATGACTAGGACCCTGGGTTCTAATCCCAGCTCAGTCACAAACTTCCTGACTTTGGACACATGTAGCCTGTGCCTCAGTTTCCCATCGTAGGGCTGCTAATCTCTCCCATTGATGATGGTGATCGGTGATACTCTGACTGCAGCTTGCGAGCCGCAAGTGGCTATTTAATGCGTCTCCTGAGGCTCTTTGTAGCACATGATATTTAAAAACTGTGTGATTTAATTATTGACCCATCAGGATGCTTTTACTATGTTATGAGCCAATTGTAGTTAATGAAATAACAACACTTGGTCAGTCATTTTTGCTGTGAGAATACTATATAAAAACTAAATCTCCCCCCATCATATGGTTTAAATGTGACTATCTAATACTCTAGGAAATGAAACGATGAATTGACACGACTGTGGCTCTTCTGGGTAATGTGGATCGCTAATTTGGCTCCTTGAACCCCTGAGGTCTGAGTATCACCAATGGCGAGATCCATATAGATAACTGGGTGGTGCCTTTATGTGCTACTGAGATGCTGTGCTGTCCTCTGTTAGACTGCAAAACAAACTGCAGGCTACTTTTTGGAGTGTTTCACACTGGGGCAGTTTGAATTACAAATGTCTCTAGATACACCATTAAGACAAGCGGTATTTGGTATTTCACACTGTGCTCTGGGTTAGATCTGTCATTGCCCGCTGCTCCATGCAGTAGACTGAATCTAAAACCACCCAAAAAGACATTTTCAGAGCATTTTGTGTGGGAGCAGCTAGGAATTACAATGCCTCTTGATTATTTCAATAGCAAAGGTGGCAGAGCGAGATGAAGCTGTGGCATTTTACAGCTTGGGGACATTTCCCTTCCAAGCTTTGGTTTCTTTTAGCAGATTGGTTGCGGGCCATCAAGGCTCCTGCTCCCCCCCACTAGATCAGCAGGGACTGAATGTTGGGTGTCTGTCGGCTGTTCAGTGGGTCGATACCATAGGCTGCTGGGCAAAACTTGGTGCTATGATGAGGAACCTTATTGGCCGTTTCGGCAGCCAAGTCAAGAACTGAATGGACGTACAAACTGAGCTCCCCGCCTGCTCTTACGAGGGCTTCCTCTCGAGGCATGGTGACAAGGCCATGCAGGGAAATGTGGTGCGTTGACAAGGCTGCGTGGGGAAATGTGGCACTTCTGTCTATGCTGTGTGGCTCTTCCACCTCCCGAGCTGTCAGTCCAGTGGCATCTTTTACTAGCACTGAATTCTTGCCAACTGAGGTGAAATATTAAGGGCCAGATTCTTACCCCTGGGAATTACCAGCAAGAAGGGGACCCTCTGCCAGTATCTCCCCTGTCCCGTGTGGTGGTGTGTTGGAGGAGAACGGAAACCAACAGTGTGGAGAGACCCCTGTGAGGGTCAGTATCTGTGGCTGACAGGTAACCAGATGAGATGATCCTAGAGGAACCGCAGTGAGCTTTCTTCCGCCTCCCTCTGGGTTTCCTATAGATGGGTCTAATGGGCTCTAAGTGAGTAAAATAGTGGGACTTCGATAGACGCTTGTAGGGGACTAAGGTCGCTGAAAACTGGGGCATGTGTCAAGAGGCCTAGTTCCGTGGTCCTGCCCTAGGCCCTCACTGTTGACTTAAATGGAAATCAGTTAAAAAGCCATTACCCTCCCATGCCTCAAACTTTGGATCCAGATCCCACCATTCCCAGAGTGGTCTCTTTTGTTTGATCTGGCTGAGGGCAGGAGCATTTTCAATCTAGTTCTGAGGTGTTCAGATTTGGGGATGTTTTGTCTCCCTCTCTAAGTACAAACAATGTGATTGCCACCTGGAGGATTTAGCATCCTCGTCCTTTTGTCGAAGAGAGTAAACTCTGCTCCAAGGAACAGTAGCTTTTATCTGGATTAAGACTGAGGAGATGAAGCAGGGGAAAGGCCATTGAATTTGGTCTGTACTCTCACTATCCGGCACAAGCATAAGCCTCTCCTGGATCTCTGGAGACTCTTGTTTTTGCAAAGTGCTTTGGGGATGAAGCCTGGTTTCCAGCATCTATCACGCAGTGGCCTGAGGCCAGGGTTGCTGAGAACTGTGCACTAAATTCAAGCATCTGCATTAAAAGTTACTCCTGCAGTTTGACTCTGGCAGTGTCATCTTGATCTCAAAGGATGGCTCCAGCTGGCAGCCAAAGGTTTGAAATGACTCTTGGTTTGTGAACCCTGCCAGCGATGGTGGCTGGGAATCTCCTTGCCTTTCAAAGGCACTAAAGTGACTGATGTTATCTCTGTACCGACAACTCGAGGGTGGAGCTGCTGTGGGAAGGAGGGAGGGGAGCTGAGCTGCCCCCTGGATCTCCAGTACGAGTAAAGAGGTTATGTGACCTCTGTACTTAGCAGTGGTGCAACAGCTGCTGGAATCCTGTGTCCAGTTCTGGTGGCCACCGTTCTAGAAGGATGTTGATACATTGGAGAGGGTTCAGAGAAGAGCCATAGGAATGATTAAAGGATTAGAAAACCTGCCTTAGAGTGATAGACTCAAAGAGCTCAATCTATTTAGCTTAACAAAGAGAAGGTTAAGGGATGACTTGAGGGTACAGTATTTAATAGTGCACCTATATACCGTAATATAGCACCTATATACCATAAAGAGGCACCTATATCCCATAACATAGCACCCAGATATTGTAGAGTGGCCACCTGTACATTGTAAAATGGCACCTATGTACCATAACTTGTATGTACTGTAACGTAGCATTAGAGTTGGTTGAAAATTTTCCAACAGACCATTTTTCTGTTGGGACACGTTGATTTCAACACAATCATTTTTTGGGGTGGGGAGACCCGATGCAAAGCATTTCGATCATGGAATGGAACATTTTTTTGTTTTGTTTCTAAATGACTTTTCATTTATTTTGATACGTTTATAAATTGCAATATAAACATTTTTAAAAAATTGACTCAAATTCAGAACAAAAACAAATTCTGAATTTCCTGCTAAACATAACTCTTTTCTGCAAAACTACACAACCTTATAGATGCTCAATTGCATGTTAAGCGTGATTTGATCACAGTCTGTAAGTATCTACATGGGGAACAAATATTTCATAATGGGCTCTTAAATCTAGTAGAGAAAGGCCTAACACAATGCAGTGGCTGGAAGTTGAGGCGAGACAAATTCAGATGGAAATAAGGTGTACATTTTTAATCATGAGCATAATTAACCAATGGAACAATTTACCAAGGGTCGTGGTGATTCTCCGTCACTGACAATTTTAAAATCAGGATTGGATGTTGTTCTGGAAGATCTGCTCTAGGAATTATTTGGGGGAAGTTCTCTAGCCTGGGTTATACAGGAGGTCAGACTAGATGATCATAAGGGTCCCTTCTGGCCTTGGAATCTGTCAGTTCCGGCAGCTGGAATTAACGCACCAGGCACAATATAACGGACTGTGTAGTTATATTCTATACCATATGTATTATACTTACTATGTGTTTCTGAGAGCCTGATTGAGAGGCTGTTGGAGTCTGTGGTAACGTTACGCTGACTTCAGTGGGTTTTGCATTAGGCCTTAAGCACGTACACAGATCTATTGACTACGTTCAGGAATTTAACACTGTTTAGTCCTTTGATTCTCTCTAAGGTCCTCATCCCATCCCCGCCACTGTGCTATTGGGTAATGTAGGAACAGTGATTTTTCCAAAAGAAAATTGTTTGTTTGTGCTGTGTGTGTGTGAGAGAAAATTATCTATAGGACCTGAGTCTCATTTACACTGGGGCCCCTCTATACTATGCTGGCAGTGTAAAGGGACCTTTGTGTGTTTTTTAATTCTCATTTGCACTATCTTCAGCCTTGGTTCTGCATTTCCCCCACATGACAGGGTGAGGGAAGTTCAGATCTGGATCCAGGGTTTTGGTTTGGGACCCATTTATAGTGTCATGATCTTTCTTTTAAAATTAATATTGATATTACAGTGAGATCAGAGACCACAGTCAGGATTGGGTCCCATTATGTAAGGTGACCTACAGAGACCTAGGTAGATGCAGTCCCTTCCCCGAAGAGCTGACACAGAAGACACATAATGAAGAATGTGGGAGAAGGGATACAATCAAGTATGGCTGAGCTGAGACTGAAATGAACGTGAGTTGTGTCCCTAAATCCAAAAGTTGGCTGTGGGAAGCTCAACCCTAAACTTTTATATACATATGTGCACAGTGGAATGTTAAAACGACTATTGTAAACAGACCAAGTGCTAACTATCCCCATCTGCCCCAGTCGAGCCACTTGTAAAACAGGTTGGTTTTTCTTACAGGCAAAGAAATTGAAGCTTTCCTATGTGTATTTTTTAAAGGGTTCATTAAGTTATTTCCCCCCCCCCCCGACCCCTTCTGTCAAGACAAGGAAAAATAATCCTGTATTCTTAAGGAACAATTGTAGCTACCTTTTTTTCCTGGTGATTTCAAAGGATTACATACCATCTGCTCTGTGAAAGCTGTGAATGGCACTGCCTTGTCTGCTTCAGTTGAATTCCTACCCCCACCTTTTGTATTTCCACATGGCAGTTTGGCATTTAATATGCGGTAACATCTTCCTTTTGTGAACCCATTTTCCATCTGTGCTGTATTATTCAGACCTTCTCAAGGGAATTTCAAACTACTGAGCAGGGGTGTGGCCTCAACTGGAAGAGGCATGGCCTCAACCGAAAGAGGCGTGGCCTTTAAATACCCAGGCCCTTTAAATCAAGATTTAAAGGCCCCAGGGCTATGGCTGCGGAAGCGGCGGCTGGGAGCCCCGGGCCCTTTAAATCACCGCCAGAGCCCTGCCGCCGCTACCCCAGGGCTCCTGCAGCGGGGCTGGGATGGCGTTTTAAAGGGCCCGGGGCTCCAGCTGCTGCAGGAAGCCTGGGGCCCTTTAAATCGCCGGCCTGGGGAAGCCAGTCTGGTCCAGCACGGCGTACCGGACCGGACCGGCTTACTTTCACCTCTGTGGGGAAGGAACATTCAGTTCAGGAGACAGTCTTCTGAATCTTCACTGGTGAGTGTGGGAAGGCATTATTTCATGCTCATTGGCTGTAGCACTTAGGGGTATGTCTGGATACTTTCCATCACTTGTGTCTATGGATAGGCAGCATGTTGATACCCTAACATGGTGGTTCCCAAACTGTACCAGACTAAATCCTTGAGTCTTATTCTCTGCTGCTTGGCACCATTTGGGACCAAGGCAAAGTGGGTACAAAATGCCTTCACAGTGGAATGGTAATGTGTTACACTGATTTTGCACACGGGGCAGTGGGATGGAGGATTGAGCCCCTTGTCTGTGTTGCCCAGATCCTCTCATCTCCCATTCAGCAGCAGGAACTGTAACTTTTAATGGGAGTTTGGGTTGTACTGAAGGAAAAAGGTGGTGATCAGATAACACTGTGAGATGGAGGCCATGTAACTACCTACATAGAGATCACAGGGAACTAGGGTGTGGAGCAGCCCCATGTATATGGGAATGGGAAGTGAGCCCTGGTGGTGCACTGTCTCCCTACCTTGTGCTTCATTATTCTGGCCTGGAGGGGACCTACTGTACAGTCAACAAGCCTGAAATATCTGTTAGAGCTCCCAATTGTGGAGCCTGGTTCTTCAGCTCCAGTTGTAGAGACTCTTGCTTTTACCTCTGGAGGTCCCCCGTTGAATCCTTGGTATCAGTGAAGATGGCAGCCATCGCATTGGCTCTTCTCTTTAGTGGGAGAAAAGACCATTTTAATGGTGCCAACTTTCCTGATACTTTAAGACTAAAATAAACCAGGTGAAGCAGCCTTTCAAAGCTCTGTCGCAGTCACTAAGGGCGAGTGAAGGTTCTTTGGTGGCTGTGGGTTTTTTTCCCCCTCTTTTTGGATGAGGGAGTAAAATTTCATTAACTTCTTTATTGTCGCCAGCTATGCCTGAGCTGGTAAACTTTCCTGACCCTTCTCTGGTCTGCAGCAAGTCTCCAGAGATGGAGCAGCACTTTGCAGCTTGAGTCCAAGTTTCAAACACACTCGAGATTAGATCCAGGATGCTGAGACCCATTAATCTGTTCCGATCACAAAGATGTCTTTATGGTCAAAGCAGCCAATGTTAGTTCTGAAACCGGGCCATGTGGCTGTATCATGAGACCCTGTGCATGAACCGAAGTCAGTGACAGGTAAGTTTCACCTTTGATGTAGATGAAATGGTCAAACTGTTGATGGCCGTAACAGCCTCTGCTCTTATATTTAATGTTTTTAGCATGTGAAAGAAAAGAATCTCAATGCAAGAAACAGATTGTGGGCGCTCAGCTCTGCTCTTAGCTGTTGCTTCAGTCTTGGAGGTAATGGTACCAGGGCAGCGTGCATGCTTTGAACAGATGGAGGTGACCAAACACTGTGCTTGGCACGCTGTTTCAAGTAGTCCATAAACAGTCGCCAGCAATAACATAACTGCTGTGTTGAACGTATGCTGGGAATGACACACTGAACCTCTCTGCTGAGGGCGAGGAACCCTTGCCAGAGCTGCATCAAGAATCATGGTGATTTTTTTTTTTTTTCCCCTTCTCTCGTGATGATGAGCTCTTTGGGAAGGAGGCCACGTTCAACAATTCACAGTGCTCTGCCCTGTGTCCAGGCTCCTTGCTGAGCCAACTAAAAGGCATTCTGCAGAACATATGTAAACTCCTTGTGTCTGCATAACTTTAACTCTGATTTGCTGCAGTTAGTCCACAGTCAAGCTCCATCCAGTCTAGGAGCATGGCTCCACAGCCTGTGATTGCCTTTTGAGGCAAAATGATGGCAATCCTAGGACTGGAAGGGACCTCGAAAGGTCATCTAGTCCAGTCCCCTGCGCTCTATGCAATGCTAGTACTTCAGTGCCTGTACGTTCTTGGGTGTAATCTGAAGTTGGGTTTGGCCCTCCAAAGCCCTAAGCACCTCCTGTGAAGTGCTGGGCTCCCACTGAAGCTACTGGGAATTGAGGGCAGTCCACACTAGAGCTGCTTGGGAATTTTCCATCAGACTAATTTTCAGTATTGCTGAAAAGGTTTGATTTTCAGCCAGGCAGATCTAACTGAAATATTTCATTTTATTGAACTGACTCAAAATGTTTCATTTTAAAATCAGTTCAGCTGAACATTAAACTACATTTCCCTGTCAGTGCATTGAATTATGGGAGTTGTGGTTTGGGCCCCCATTCTCTCTTAGGGGCTGGGCTCCCCAGAGGATATCTCCTATAATACAATGCATATTTCCCTTTGAATGAGCCGTGTAGTGCATCATGGGAGATGTAGTCCAGCCAGGGAGCCTGCCCCAAGGCAAGAGTGGGGACATCAAGGTCTAGAAATACAACTCCTATGAGGCAGTGTGCCACTAAGAGAAAACGTTGTTTGATATTGAACTGACTTGAAACGAAACAGTTCAGTTCAATAAATCAGAATTAAACATTTCAATTTTAGGAATGTCAAAATAAAATGTTTTGACACTTCTGAAAAATGTGTATTCAGAACTTCTGTTCCACAATTATTATTATTATTTTTTTTTAATTTCAACTTTTTATCCCAAGTTGGGACAGAAGGAACTGTTGGGTTTTCCCGTGGCTTAGAAATTGTGAATTTTACTCGGCTCTAGTCAATACTTTATAGGATCCAATTTATTTATAGTGTTGCCTATTGATCCTGCCAAACAATGAGGATGCTGAATGTCTCCTAACTAGAGATGGTGTCCAACCCCAATCCCTGGCTCAGAATCCAGTTTGAACTTTGGGAAAATTCAGCTTCGGACACCAATTTTTGGCACGGGTCCCACCCCTATTTAAAAATCACCCTGTTCTCTGATCAAACTGCATGCTCAGTTTGGAGAATGAAGTTAAAATGTGAAGACTGAGACCTGAATTTGCAGTTAGAAAGACTACTTGACTCTGCTCTGAGGTAAAGTGGGCAGAACTTCACCGTAAATGGACCTTCATGTAACTGAGAATTCAGTCCTAGGTTCCCTACTTATTTGGAACGCCTGAGAATAGTTTCTCCATAAAAGACAAAGGCAATAATGGCACCTAGGTTTATTGGTGACTGGATTCTAGATGCTGAGTTTATGCAATCCAAGGGGGTGATATAATGTATTTATTCTGCCTACATTTATTTATCTTTTGGGCACATCAAATTGCAGGAAGCCAGGCCTAGATTTTTTTTCTTTTTTTTTTTCTTTTTTTTTTTTTTAGCCTAGGGAACTCTGTTTATAACCTGTGTGAAGTTAGGTATGAATGGTGGCTATCCACCAAGGTTGATAAAGTCAGGGTGTAAACTTGCTCTTCTTTGACCCTTATCACTGAACATTAACAAACCAGGCAAAGCAGAAAGACTTTGTGTTCATTACAAATATGAGATCTTAAGCAGCTTTGCACAAGTAGGATCTGCTTCTGAAAGACAAACCCGGAGTTCAGCTCCCCCTTCTATCTCCCTAAGCGTTTGAGAGCCTAATGCATGTTTTGTTCCCCTCTAAACAAAAGGCATCAGGAGTTCAGCTTAGCAATTCACTGTGAAAATTTGCAAATATAATCTGGCTGGCATTGCTTTTACCATCCATCTGTCCGTGAGATTTGACATGGATAAAGCTGTGGAATAGCAGAAACTTGATCTGAAACAGTAAGCTCCATCTGACTCACTTGTTACTTCTAGATTCAGAGAACCGTTAAGGTCAGACTGCAGCAATGCAGGGGTGTAGATGGCTTGGGGCATTGGTTCTAATGGTACATGCAGCCCTTCACCTTTTAAGTCACTGGTTCATATCAGGAATGGGTCACTAATGACGAAAGTTCAGATGCTTGGCTGCTGGCTGTGTGCAGTGAGTGAGCGATCCGAGTTCAATGCCTAATGTCCTACAGCCATGTCCAAAACCCATTTAAGCCTGGTGCTCGGCAGCAGTACATTTATCACCTCGACAAGCTCCATCAAACATACATTAATCTGTGAAAGAAATCAGCTAGTAAATAAATGAAGTAAGTAATCTGGAGACGCACACACAAAAGATGGATTTGATAATGTGACATTTAATGACGAATGATTTACTGTTCAAAAAGTTAGATTCAAATGGGGTTGGGCAGTTTATTTTCAAAAGGGGAATGGATGGATGGAGTTTGCTGCTTCAAAACATTCATTTTCGTGTCATGCCTAGATGCTGTGAAACATTTGGAAAGAATCAGGCGTGTGAGTCAAACACTGAATCGTGTCTGTTTGCTATCTCCTGGGGTTCTGCATATTTCTTAGTTATTAGAGAGCGAGTGCATGCACCCTGCTTCTCTGCCCTCCGAAGTGTTCCAGCTTATCTGATCAGTGCAATCCTCAAAGTAGAGGGCTGATTCTCATGTCCGCAATCTGGAGTAACTCCCCTGGAGTCGTTTGCTCCTGCAAATGATGTATAGGTCTTCCTGGGTATCAGTGAGCCTTTGGGTTTGCACAGGATTTCATGATGCTTCAGTTTTCTATAGCACTCTTAATCAAAGAATCTTGAAACACTTTACAGGTATTAATGAATCAAGCATTGCATGACCACTGTGCTGTCGGCAAGTATTATTAATGCCATTTTGAGAATGGGTACAGCGAGGCACAGAGGGTTAAGTGACTTGCTCCAGCTCACGGAGGAATCAGTAGCAGGAACAGAATTTGGGAATCCTGACTCTCAAGCCCACGTTCAAACCACTAATTTATATTCCCTCTCTAGCACCTGCTTTGTGAACATCTAAGTGCATAGCAAACTCTGCTGTGGGCTCCAGAAAAGGAGTGCTGGAATGATACAGCAGCTTTCTTCAAGCAAATCTCCCCTTCTGTTAATCGTGGTCCCCCAAAAGTTTTCTTACCCAGTTTGCTAGCTTGTATTTCATCTCTTGTGTATTTTCTTTGGGAGTTTGTGATTTAATAGCCGCACATGTTTGCTTTTGCTGGGTAAAGTAAATAGCTTCTTTCTATATGTTGGATTTGATTTGATTTGATTTTTTTTTTTAACTTCCAAGCCTTTTCCTGTATAGAGCTAAGATTGACTATTATATTTAATTTGTTTTCAGCACATCTCCTGGAAGGCTTTAAAACAGTATTATGTAGATTTTATCTTTACAATAACAACATAGAGTGAAATCTAGATCCCATTGAAGTCAATGGCAAAAATTCCATTTGGCTTCAATGGGGCCAGAAGTTCACCCATAGGTGGTTCGGAGGTTGGTTGATACAATGCTTTTTAATCTTGGCCACTAGTTCAAATCCAGCCCTGCTTGGGAGCTAGTGAGTGCATGACTCTTGTTTTTTAACCATCTGACTTCTCTTTAGTATGAGGGATGATAAAGACCCTGATCTAAACCCCATTGAAATCAATGGGAGTCTTTCCACTGGCTTCCCTGAGCTTTGTATCAGGCCCTAATTAGCATTTCTGAGCTCCTGACACATGGTACTGATGAGCGTGTAGATACAGACGTGAAATAGACAGGAGGTTTTGGGTCAAGTCACAAGTGAATATGAGGCCATGTTACAAGACCTCTATCAAAATTACCTTCCCTCCGCCTCCTTTTGGAGGCCAAAGATTGAAGAGGCCCTGGATGCTGAGCTAGTCTCTTGCCCCAACTGCCAGGCCTGGAAGGAAGTTGCCCATCGTGTCCCTGTTCGGCTGAATGTGAGAAGACTTCAGTACGGGTGGCCCTGTCAGCATGAGAAACCTTGCTAGCACCAAAATTCACCTGGAACAGAAGAGTAATGCTCAGTAAAAACATAGGTAGACACTTTGCTAACTAATAACTGGGGTAGTTTCCCCTCCAGACCAAGCCAACAACAAACTCTCTAAACCTCATTCCCATTTATTTATTAATTTATTTTATTTATATGGGAAAGAGACTCAAAAATATTTAGCAAGGACTTCCTGGCAGCTTCAGCCGCTAGCTTGAATTGTCTAAACAACTTCTGGCTAGTGTGTAAACAGAGCCTTCTGCTTCTATAAACACGCCATCTAAATTGTTGAGTGGGGAAAAAGCTGCAGCAGTCACATGAAGGGAAGATTTATCACTTCCGTCAGCTTAAACAATTTTTGTATTCCTCCGAGGCTTGCAAGTTTGGACTTGTTTTGCTTGGGAAATGTGGGAGGACAGGGACAGTGGGTACTTGTGCTATTGCAGAAGACGGCATCTACATGATCTCTGAGAGACTGGAACGCAATGGACGACCCCTTCGGGGAGTATCTCGTGACAAGAATCAACACGCATATTTTTAAACCTAAGCATGTATGAAGAGGAGGAATAGTTCCTACTTTGTCTAGAAAGAGAAAGCAGTAAGCTGATGCACGGGGATTTATCCTCACAGCCCCTATGAAATGCCAGTCTGAGTTACCCCAGTGCAGTAAATCCCCTTGCATTGAACAAATCCTCCCTGATGTCTAAACCAAAGAAATCTTTTCATTCTTCTGATGAGAATCAATCATTAAATAGCATTTGCCAATGCCAAAAATCAACACTCGCTTTTATTACAGCCTATTGCTTCCCTGAGGTGTAAAAGTTACCTGGTGTATTTTGGGGGACTCATGCATGGTCAATATTAAGTTTTCTCCTTAGCGAGCCTCAGTAAGTAAGCAACCAATGAGATGTTCTCAGAACAGCCCATGGTCCCAGTGAACTCCCCTCTGGGGTGAAGAAAGGAGAGCATGCTGCTTCTCGTCATGGGATAACGAGGAGCATATTGTGCATTATGGGTACAAGCATACTTTGAGATCAAATGAAAGTGCAGAGTGCTTTACAAAGGTGGATAATAAAACTCTTCCTGTTTTGCAGGAATGAAATGAAACACAGAGAATTGAAATGACTTGCCCAAGATTGTCTCACAATAAGGCCGTGTCTGCACTAAAAACGTTTGCCGATTATAGTAATGTTGCTTAGTGGTATTTTTTTATACTGGCAAAAACCCTAGTGTCGATGCAGCTATTCTGGCTATTGCCGGTATAAATTGGGTCCATGCCAGGAGCATTTGCCCTTTGCCAGCACAGCTATGCTATACCAACAATCTTTTTTCTAGCGTACACCTGATTTTGGTCAGCAGAATAGTCTGCTACAGTAGCCACATCACCGGTGTTTTCTTCCTGGCTCTGCTGCTAAGTCACTGTGACCTTGGATGCTTTCCTGAACTGGGTAGTTCTGTAGTTCAGAGGAGCCCTGGATCTCAACCTCAGTGTTCATTTTTTTTTTTTTTCCCTCTCCCCTTCTCATTTCCTATACTCTACAGAGTGATCAGCTGATACTGGTTTGCTGACTTCTCAATTCAGGTTTTTTCCAAGTTTTGGCTATCTTGGCAACTTCCTGGGTTGGAAAGAAAATCCAGTGCAGTTAACTTCTGTCCTTTTCCAGGTGGTTTGGATATGAAAAGCTTGTTGTGCGTGGGGAAATTGGGTGTCTCGAATTCCCATTACAGGGTGGACCAACATCGAGAATGCTCCATGCTGTGGCTCCAGATTCTGTCGTCTCCCAGCGAGTGATGAGTCTTGGCCTGCAAAATTCTCATCTGCATCCAAATGTCCTTGAAGTCTAAGGGAATTTTAGATTCTGGATTTTTGGCTCAGGTCGTTAGAGAGAGACCGGCTGCAGAGTGTAGACCTGGATGTGAACTTCCTCAACACGTGGAGGGAGGCAGATCCAGGGTTTGAGCTGGACAAAAGTCTAACCAGTCAGTTTTCTTCCATAGTCTTGGTATTGAAATTTTTAAGTCCTTTTTGAATCCTGGACTTTTCTAACTAGTAAATCCCCAGTGACAGATCTCCTGAGGCACATTAACAAGCCAGAAAGCTCTCCTATGGAAATGCTGACTAGCTTGCAGTTTGCACACCTGGATATAGTCAGCTGTACTAAGAAAAATCTCTCATTGGCTTAGGACATATAATCAGTGAATAGCAGAATATATCGTCAGTCAGACAGATAAAAAGAAAGATCAGGCCTGCTGAGGACTGCAGGGTATATGTGGCTCCCAATGAGAGAGAGAGAGAGAGAGAGAGTCAGATATATATTTTTTATGGTTAGGCACTCTCAATTGCATGTGCACATTGGGCACAATTCGAGTGTATAGAAAATACCACACACACTAACTGAATATTGTTCATGCATGTGGCCAATGAACCCTAGCAATTACAGGATTGATCTCTGAAAATCTGGCCCACTGGGTGTCTTGCCTTTCTCTATCCTTTAAAAACAAACAAACAAAAAAACGAACGAGGAGGACTTGTGGCACCTTAGAGACTAACACATTTATTTGGGCATAAGCTTTCGTGGGCTAAAACCCACTTCACTGGATGCATGCAGTGGAAAATACAGTAGGAAGTTATGTATACTCAGAGAAAATGAAAAAAGGGTGTTGCCATACCAACTCTAACGAGACTAATCAATTAAGGTGGGCTATTATCAGCAGGAGAAATTTTCTCCTGCTGAAAATAGCCCACCTTAATTGAGTAGTCTTGTTAGAGTTGGTATGGCAACACCCTTTTTTCATTTTCTCTGTGTATATCTATAGATTCCTACTGTATTTTCCACTGCATGCATCCAGTGAAGTGGGTTTTAGCCCACGAAAGCTTATGCCCAAATAAATGTGTTAGTCTCTAAGGTGCCACAAGTCCTCCTCGTTCCTTTTGCTGATACAGACTAACACGGCTACACTCTGAAACCTGTCTCTATCCTTTGTTTAGCATGTTATGAGAATCAAGAGAGTAACCGATAAGAGACTGGCTCTTTAAATGGCTGATTCTGCCCATGGAACAGAACAGAGGAAGACGTTGTGGTGAAAGGATCTCCCACTGGCAGGGTAATGTCTATTTGTAGTAAAACACCAGGCACAGATGTGGGCCTGTGCACCCAGCAGGATCTCTGGGCCTGATCTGTTATCTGGTCCCTCCAGATTCAGGGTTGAGGCAATGTGTTGGCACTGGAAGCCTGAGTTGCAGCTAGGCCAGGCTGTACCCGTTTTGTGGCTAATCGGTCTCCTGGGCCACCAGTGCAAGACCTTGTCACCCAGCATCGGTTCATTTAACAAGAAATGCAGCAGAGCCTGTACCATTTATTTTTGGTTGGGGACACTTTAATTTCTGACAAGACCCTCTACTCCCGTCGAAAGCATCTCTCTGGAAAAGGCTTGCCCGGCCCTGCTGACTTCTCTGAGCATAATGCATGGCATGCTGCTCTTGACTTCTCATTTGAAATTCTGTAGTTCAGAGGAGCCCTGGATCTCAACCTCAGTGTTGTGTTTTTTCTCTCTCCCGCGCTCCTTTCCTATATTCTACAGCGTGATGAGCTGATACTGGCTTGCTGACTTCTCAATTTACAATAGATTTATCTTCCATGCAGAAAGAAGCTAACGGCTCTAAAGCCTTCAGTAAGGAACATGCACTGACATGGGACCATCCTCTGGGTCAAGCCAGAGCATTCTGGGCCTGAAATCTCTTGGCTGCTAGTTTGTGTTACAAAGAGAGGCTATGTATTGACAGGGCTGGGCACACTGTTGTCGCTCAACAAACAGTAATTGGGCTCAGTTCATTCATATGGGGAAAACTATCCAACAATGGCAAGTTTTGTGTCCAGATGCTCTGCTCCTATTGATGACAGTGGGGCAGGAACCAGCTCTAGGTTAGTAAGGAGGCTCCCTGTAGGGTTCTGCTTGTGCACACCGGCTTGTAGGATTAGAATCTAACTCTCTGGGCCAAGGGAGGTGTCATAAATATAAAGGGAAGGGTAAACCCCTTTAAAATCCCTCCTGGCCAGAGGAAATCTCCTCTCACCTGTAAAGGGTTAAGAAGCTAAAGGTAACCTCGCTGGCACCTGACCAAAATGACCAATGAGGAGACAAGATACTTTCAAAAGCTGGGAGGAGGGAGAGAAACAAAGGGTCTGTGTGTCTGTCTATATTCTGTCTTTGCCGGGGATAGATCAGGAATGGAGTCTTAGAACTTTTAGTAAGTAATCTAGCTAGGTACGTGTTAGATTATGATTTCTTTAAATGGCTGAGAAAAGAATTGTGCTGAATAGAATAACTATTTCTGTCTGTGTATCTTTTTTGTAACTTAAGGTTTTGCCTAGAGGGGTTCTCTATGTTTTGAATCTAATTACCCTGTAAGGTATCTACCATCCTGATTTTACAGGGGGGATTTCTTATTTCTAATTACTTCTATTTTTATTAAAAGTCTTCTTGTAAGAAAACTGAATGCTTTTTCATTGTTCTCAGATCCAAGGGTTTGGGTCTATGGTCACCTATGCAAATTGGTGAGGCTTTTTATCCAACATTTCCCAGGAAAGGGGGGGTGCAAGTGTTGGGAGGATTGTTCATTGTTCTTAGGATCCAAGGGTCTGGGTCTGTAGTCACCTAGGCAAATTGGTGAGGCTTTTTACCAAACCTTGTCCAGAAAGTGGGGTGCAAGGTTTTGGGAAGTATTTTGGGGGGAAAGACGTGTCCAAACAGCTCTTCCCCAGTAACCAGTATTTGTTTGGTGGTGGTAGCGGCCAATCCAAGGACAAAGGGTGGAATATTTTGTACCTTGGGGAAGTTTTGACCTAAGCTAGTAAAGATAAGCTTAGGAGGTTTTTCATGCAGGTCCCCACATCTGTACCCTAGAGTTCAGAGTGGGGGAGGAACCTTGACAGGAGGTTCAGACAAAGAGATGGGAGAAGAATCTTGTTCGTTCCTATATCACTTGCCCACATGTTCTATAATCCCTATTCAAAATTTGGCTGCCTCTCCCCAACCTCTAGATTTAATAGCAAATATGGTAGTGAAGTCTCGCTTTACTATGACACTGTGATTTTTATTAACTATACTACGGTGCATTTCCTAGCATGGCCTGAGTGTATTATTGTAAAGAATTCAAAACTAAACTACAGGTGTCAAAGAAAGCAACAAAGTACACCTTTTTGATGCATTGTCCCGGCAGGTTTAGACTTTGAGGGGACCATACTGTCAAATCCCTGTATGGGCTATGGCCACAAGGAGTCTTGTTGAAGTTAACCCTCCCAGGGAGAGACGTGTGTGCAGAGGAGTGGGTTGTTTTGTTTTATTTTGTAGTAATATATATACACACGGCTGTATGTTTACATTGGGGAAAGCAAGGTCAAAGAAATGCATCTTGCCTTTCGAGTGGAAGGTGGTGAGGTTTGTGATGGTGCTCAGTTCCTGGGGAAGTTCATTTGACAGTCTTGGGCTGGCCTCCAGGAGAGTTCGGTCTCCTGCGCAAACGAGCCTTACCCTTCTTGTAGAGAGCTCTGTTGGGGCAGAGGAGCACAGTTGGCAACCACACTCTTTATCCTGGGGTTAAGTCGGTCTTTAGATACCTTGGGCCCAGGCCATTGAGTCCCTTGACAATAAGGCTGGGGACCGTGAACCTGAGTTGATATTCGATGGGAAGCCCCAGGTGTGAGTGGAGGCCAGGTTGGCTGTGCTCACGGGAGCCAGTGCAGCTGAGGAGATGCTCTGCAGCAGTCTGTACTGCGTGGAGTTTCCACAGTGCTGACGGCCCCATGCCCAGGCATACTGGACGGCTGCGGACTAGCCGAGAACAGACGAAGACGTGAATAACTGAGGCCAGGTCATCGTTTGCCAGGATGGGAAGGCGTCTCTGAGCCAGCTGGAGATGGTAGAAACATAGCCGCATCGGTGTGTAATGCTGAGAGCTCAGCATCCGCGAGGAAGTCAGGAGCCTCCTGGACTACTGACTCAATTGACCAGTTGTAGGTGTGAACCTTCAGGCAAAGGAGACTGGGTTGTGGCTGCAAATGCCTCAAAATACTTTCCTCTGCCCATTAGCATCACCTCTCTCTTGTCTGGGTTCAGCGCCAGCCCTTTGCTGATCTCGTCCAAGCCCTGGGCCATGTGGGGGGTCGTGGTGGTGGTGTGATTGCAGGTGGTGAAGGATAGGTAGAGCTGTGTCACCGATGTAGTGCTCGAGTCCCTGTTGTCTGACCAGTGCCCGGCCTGGGTGCATGTTGACTAGATCTTGACTAGGACCGGAGCGAGAACTGATCCTTGTGGGATAAATGATAGAAACTGGCAGGCAAGGGGGCTCCAGCCCGGGAAGGGAGGTACCTGTTTGGGTTTGGAAAGCGTGGCTGGGTCGTTGGAAATAATCATTATTATTTATTAAATCCCCTTCACGGCCTTCTGTCTTTTGCTTCCCTTTGCTTTAATGCCTGAAACCGCCTCTCCTGCCCTGACTGCTCAGCCCCCTGGCCAGGGAGCAGCCTGCGGGCTCTCGACAACTCCTGCTGTACCAGGACCTACCTCCGCCCCGGGGGGGAGCGGTTCCCGCAGCGGACCCCCCGCAGCGTGCCGGGGGCTCCCCGGGCGGGCGAGGCGGCCCGCTCTCGGGTCCCAGGGAGCGCCGGGAGGAGGGTGGCCCGGGGGCCGCGGCTCCAGCCCGCCGCCGCCGCCCCGCGGGGAGCAGCCCGGGGCTCGGCGCTCGCTCCCCGCTGCAGCGCAGCCAGCCGGGCAGCAGGGGGAGAGCCGGAGCCGGAGCCAGGAGGAGCCCGTCCGGATCCCGCTTCCTCCCGCAGACCGGCCCCGGCGCGCCGAGCCCTCCCTCCTCCTCCTCTCCTCCTCCTCCTCCTCCTCCCGGCGGCGGGCGGTGCAGCGGCCGGCCCCAGCCTGGCTCCGTCCCCGAGCGAGCTGCGCCCTGCCCCGGGCGGGGGCCGGGGACCCCGCCTGGCCGCGCCCTGCGGAGCCCCGGCGGGTGCCCGGGCTTGATTCCTGCCGGAGGGGGGCCGCCCCCGCCCGCCGCCTTTGTTCGGGGGCATGCAACAGGTCCCCCGAAGTTGCTGCCGCCGCTAGAGCGGGCGCCCGGCGGCTCCGGCCCGGCCGAGATGGGGAGCGGCGCCCCGCAGCCCGGGAGCCAGGACTGAGCCAGCCCCGGGGCAGCGCGGGGGGCCTGGCAGGATGGGCGGGGGCTGACGGCTCTCAGCCGCACCACCCCGCGGCCCGGAGCCGGGCGGCGTGTCCGCAGCGTCTCCCCCCATCCCGGAGAAGCGGCGTTCGCGGCTTGGCTCATGCCCGTGGGGCTGCGGGCTGTGCCCAGCTCTCCGTGGGGGAGAGCCCCCCGCTTGTGAGCGAGGCGTGGGGGAGCAGCCGCCGAGTACTGCCATGAGCCCTGAGGCCAGCCCCCTGCCCCTGGCCACTGGGGTGCTCTGGGGCCGTTGGTAAGAAGCTCCCTGGATTTTGTTTCCAATCCTGTGGGGTTTTTGTTTTGTTTTTTTTCCCGGCTGGCAGCAATGAGGGACGATGCCGGTTGTATTTCTGTCTGGTGAACGAAGCCCTCCAGCTCTGCGTCCCTGCGGGGGCGACCCTCAGAGTGCTGGGGGTCTGCACGTCCGCTGAGGCGGGCACAGAGAGGGCACCCTGCCTTGGAGCTGCTGAGATCTGCTGCCCAGCCGCCTCGCTTCCCACCAGGGGCTACCGAGACCAAATGCTGCTGCATGAAGCGCAGGGGAGGCGTTTCGGGTGAGGCTCCTGGTGGCTTGGCTATACCATGGGCACCAAGCAGACCAAAGGATGCCAGCCTCCCGGTGCAGGGGAGAGCCCCCAGTCACACAATCCAGGCTCCCGCAAGAAGATGCCAGCTAGGGACCGGGGAGACTTCCTAGCTTCCTTCATGGTGAAGTCCAGTGATAAGTTTGGGAAGAGTGGTGGGAACTTGCCCCCTTATCACCGGCGGATCAGTATGATCCAGGACATGCTGCTGCTAGTGAAGCAAGGGAAACAGGAGGAGGCGACTGAACTGCTGAAACACCTGCGACAGGTGAGTGAGGAGGCTCTGGAGGTTGGAGCATAGGATGGAAACAAGGTTGGGGTCCAGCATAGGGTCCTGTGGGGAGGGTGTAAATGGGAAAGATCATCCTAGCAAGTTCTTGGCAAACGAGGTATTGGAAAACCATTTAAAACTAGGTTTCAGAGTAGCAGCCGTGTTAGTCTGTATTCGCAAAAAGAAAAGGAGGACTTGTGGCACCTTAGAGACTAACCAATTTATTTGAGCATGAGCTTTCGTGAGCTACTTGAATGCATCCGATGAAGTGAGCTGTAGCTCACGAAAGCTCATGCTCAGATAAATTGGTTAGTCTCTAAGGTGCCACACGTCCTCCTTTTCATTTAAAACTAGACAGGATTAAATGCTAATAAATGGGAAGCAGTCTCTCCTTGGTAAGTGGCATGGACTGGGTAATCTGTAACGCAGCTTCTCCAGGTCGAGCTTCTATCGCATGACTTTATGGGCAAGGGTTCAGAAACTCAGTAACTGTTGGGTGGTCGTTATGTCCAAAAACTTGTAGAAGTGTTGGGACTTCACCCAGTTGTTTCATTTGCAAACTAAACTTGGTGCAACGTAGAAGCCTTCAGAAAGCATCTTTCTCTCTTTTATTGCTTCCAGTGATAGCTTTGGAGTCCAAAATAAGAGTGGCTGGTGTAAGACGTTCCCATTTCACTTTCCAAAAGTTCATGTGTAAAGAGCTCTTTAAAGCATCCACAAGTCTCTGGGTATTTTGACCTATCAGCCTTTTGTCTCAAAGATTCTTAGCTCTTTCTTTACAATACAAAAAACACAAACAATCGGCAGCTTCGGATATATCTTACTCTTTTGCTACATACCAGTTGATGGAATTTAGCTCCTGTTTGATTAAGGCTTGTAGAAATTACCTTGGGATCTTTAAGGATGGAAAGTGCTATGTACAAACAGGGAATTATTAATATACTCTCTTACCCAGTGCCCCTCAACTGAAAATCTTTTCCAATCAGGTGTTAACTGAGAGACAGCACTGTCAAAGGTTGGTTTGAGCAAGTGAAAAGACAGGCAGAGAGCAATGTTCTCTGTCCTCTGGGGCAGTGGCTCTCAATCTTTTCAGACTACTGTACCACCAAATTTCACTTCACTTAAAAACAACTTGCTTACAAAATCAGACATAAAAATACAAAAGTGGCACAGCGCACTATTGCTGACTTTCTCATTTTGACCATAGAATTATAAAATAAATCCATTGGAATATAAATATTGTACTTCTATTTCTGTGTATAGTCTAAGAGCAGTATAAACAAGTCATTGTATGAAATTTTAGTTTGTACTGACTTTGCTTTTTATGCAGCCTTTTGAAAAATTAGGCAATTATCTAGATGAGCTGATGTATCCCCTGGAAGACCTCTGCAAACCCCCAGGGGTACGTACCTCTGGTTGAGAACCACTGCTCTGGGGCACTGAAACAAAAGCAGAAAGAAGAGTGGCTTCAGAAGTAAAAGGCCACAGTGGGGCTGACCCTGGTTTGGGGAATTCTTATAAGGAAACAAATTGGTCTGTAAACTGGTTCACAATTTCCTGAGGTATCGGGTGACAATAAAAGATCAAAGTGCTATGGGAACTTTTGAGACTTTTTGTTTTATGGAAGTGATGTGCTAATCAGTTTTCAAGATGAAAGTGAAAACGGACCTATCCACACCAAACTGGATTTGTTTCTAAGGTCTTTGTTTCTTGAGGTCTGCAAGACGCATAGACAAGATGTACTTTGCAATGGGAGTGATCAGTGCCACCTAAGGGAAAGTTGCTCAGGTTTTCTCTGTACGGCAGTAGCTTCCTCTTATTCCCTAGAATTGTTGTGAGTGTGTATGTGGGTTCTTCTGTGTAAAAATGCACCCTTTCTCCTCTTGTTCTGTGTTGTTTTCTGCCTTTCTTTTTTTTGTCCTGTTGTTGTTTTCCTTCCCTTTCACTGGCATCTGCTGGAGAGGCATTTCCCTTTGAAGCCAAGAAGGCAGGTTGTGTGACTTGTAGCTGTCTTAGGGTATGTCTACACTATGAAATTAGGTCAAATTTATAGAAGTCAGTTTTGTAGAAAGCGTTTTTATACAGTCGATTGTGTCCCCCCCCCCACACACATGCTCTAAGTGCATTTAGTCGGCGGAGTGCATCCACAGTACCGAGGCAACCGTCGACTTCCGGAGCGTTGCACTGTGGGTGGCTATCCCACAGTTCCCGCAGTCTCCACCGCCCATTTGAATTCTGGGTAGAAATCCCGGTGCCTGATGGGGCAAAAACATTGTCGCGGGTGGTTCTGGGTACATATTGTCAGGCCCCCCTTCCCTCCCTCCCTCCCTCCCTCCCGCCGTGAAAGCAATGGCTGACAATCGTTTTGTGCCTTTTTTCCTGGCTTACCCGTGCAGACGCCATACCGCGGCAAGTATGGAGCCCGCTCAGCTCACCGTCACCATATGTCTCCTGGGTGCTGGCAGGTGCGGTACTGCATTGCTACACAGCAGCAGCTCATTGCCTTTTGGCAGCAGACGATGCAGTATGACTGGTAGCCATCGTCGCCGTACTCCAGGGTGCTCTTTTAGCCGACCTTGGTGAGGTCGGTCAGGGGTGCCTGGGCAAACATGGGAGTGACTCAGCCAGGTCATTTCCCTTTTAAGTTTCGTCTCATGGCGATTCAGTCCTGCCAGCAGTCGTACTGCACTGTCTTCTAATGAGCAGCCAGGAGACGACGATGGCCAGCAGTCATACTGCACCGTCTTCTGCCGAGCACCCAGGAGATGACAATGGCTAGCAGTCATACTGCACCGTCTGCTGCCAGCAAGATGTATAAAGATAGATGAAGTGGATCAAAACAAGAAATAGACCAGATTTGTTTTGTATTCATTTTCTCCCCCCCCTTCCTCCCTCCCTCCGTGAAATCAACGGCCTGCTAAACCCGGGGTTTTGAGTTCTATCCTTGAGGGGGCCATTCTGTTTCTCCTTGATGCAAAGCCACTCCCTTTGTTGATTTTAATTCCATGTAAGCCAACCCTGTAAACCATGTTGTCAGTCACCCCTCCCTCCGTCAGAGCAACGGCAGACAATCGTTTCGCGCCTTTTTTCAGCGCAGACACCATAGCACAGGGAACATGGAGCCCGCTCAGATCACCGCGGCAATTATGAGCACTATAAACACTGCACGCATTATCCAGCAGGATATGCAGAACCATAACCTGCAAGAAAAGCGAAACCAGGCGAGGAGGAGGCGACTGCAGCACGCTGACGAGAGTAATGAGGACATGAACATAGACTTCTCACGAAGTACAGGCCCCTGCAGTGTGCACATCGTGGTGTCAATTGGGCAGGTTCATGGCATGGAACGCTGATTCTGGGCCTGGGAAACAAGCACAGAGTGATGGGGCCGCATCGTGTTGCAGGTCTGGGACGATTCCCAGTGGCTGCGAAACTTTCACATGAGTAAGGGCACTTTCATGGAACTTTGTGACTTGCTTTCCCCTGCCCTGAAGCGCAAGAATACCAAGATGAGTAGCCCTCACAGTTGAGAAGCGAGTGGCGATAGCCCTGTGGAAGCTTGCAATGCCAGACAGCTACCGGTCAGTCGGGAATCAATTTGGAGTGGGCAAATCTACTGTGGGGGCTGCTGTGATGCAGGTGACTAACGCAATCACTGAGCTGCTGCTATCAAGGGTAGTGACCCTGGGAAATGTGCAGGTCATAGTGGTTGGCTTTGCTGCAATGGGATTCCCTAACTGTGGTGGGGCGGTAGACGGAACCCATATCCCTATCTTGGCACCGGAGCACCAAGGCAGTGAGTACATAAACCGAAAGGGGTACTTTTCAATGGTGCTGCAAGCACTGGTGGATCACAAGGGACTTTTCACCAACATCAACGTGGGATGGCTGGGAAAGGTACATGACGCTTGCATCTTCAGGAACTCTGGTCTGTTTCAACAGCTGCAGCAAGGGACTTACTTTCCAGACCAGAAAATAATGGTTGGGGATGTTGAAATGCCTATAGTTATCCTTAAGGACCCAGCCTACCCCTTAATGCCATGGCTCATGAAGCCATACACAGGCACCCTGGACAGTAGTCAGGAGCTGTTCAACTATAGGCTGAGCAAGTGCAGAATGGTGGTAGAATGTGCATTTGGGCATTTAAAAGCGCGCTGGCGCAGTTTACTGACATGGTTAGACCTCAGCGAAACCAACATTCCCGTTGTTGTTACTGCTTGCTGTGTGCTCCACAATATCCGTGAGAGTAAGGGGGAGACATTTATGGCGGGGTGGGAGGTTGAGGCAAATCGTCTGGCTGCTGATTACGCACAGCCAGACACCAGGGCGGTTAGAAGAGTACAGGAGGGTGCAGTGTGCATCAGAGAGGCTTTGAAAACCAGTTTCAGGAATGGCCAGGCTACAGTGTGAAAGTTCTGTTTGTTTCTCCTTGATGGAAACCCTCCCCGGGTTCACTCTATTTTCTGGTAAGCTAAGCACCCTCCCCTCCCTCCTTCAATCACTGTTTGCAGAAGCAATAAAGTCATTGTTGCTTCACATTTATGCATTCTTTATTTATTCATCACACAAATAGGGGGATAACTGCCAAGGTAGCCCGGGAGGGGTGGTGGAGGAGGGAAGCACCGGGTGGGGTGGTGGAGGAGGGAAGGACAAGGCCACACAGCACTTTAAAACTTATTGAATGCCAGCCTTCTATTGCTTGGGCAATCCTCTGGGGTGGAGTGGCTGGGTGGCCAGAAGCCCCCCCTCACCTCGTTCTTGGGCGTCTGGGTGAGGAGGCTATGGAACCTGGTGAGGAGGGCAGTTGGTTATACAGGGGCTGTAGCGGCAGTCTGTGCTCCTGCTGCCTTTCCTGCAGCTCAATCATACGCTGGAGCATATGAGTTTGTTCCTCCAGCAGCCTGAGCATTGACTCCTGCCTTCTTTCAGCAAGCTGATGCCACCTACCATCTTCAGCCCGTCTCCTCTCCTTGCAGTCATATTGTGTTTTCCTGCACAGTGAGATAGTCTGCCTCCATGTATTTTGCTGTGCTCTGTCAGTGTGGGAGGACAGCATGAGGTCAGAGAACATTTCATTGTGAGTGTGTGTTTTTCGCCTTCTAATCTTCGCTAGCCTCTGGGAAGGAGAAACATATGCAGCTGGTGGAGGGAAAAAAAAAAGGGAGAGTGGTAGTTAAAAAGACACATTTTATAGAACAATGGGTATACTCTTTCACGGTAAACCTTGCTGTTAATATTACACAGCACATGTGCTTTCATTACAAGGTCGTATTTTGCCTCTTATTGAGGGTATGCCAGTTTGGTGTGAGAGATCACTCACGCAGGGCCGGGCAGCAGAATTTGGCTTGCAGGCAACCATAGTAAGCCACAGTCTTTTGGCTTCTTTAACCTTCATAACATGTGGGAATGGTTTCAAACAGCAGCGCCCTCATTTGCCGTGCGAAGTAGCCGTTGGGTTGGCCATTAACAATGGGTTGGCAATTTAAAAGGAGGGGCTGCGGTTTCTGGGTTCACGTGCAGCAGAAACCCAACTAACCCCCCTTTCCCCCCCCCCCCCGCACACCCAATTCTCTGGGATGATGGCTTCACCCCTTCCCCCCACCGCGTGGCTTACAGAGGGGAAACAGTTCAGCCACAGGCAAACAGCCCAGTAGGAATGGGCACCTCTGAATGTCCGCTTACTAAAACCACCCTATTTCAACCAGGTGACCATGAATGATATCACTCTCCTGAGGGTAACACAGAGAGATAAAGAACGGATGTTGTTTGAATGCCAGCAAACACCGGGACCATGCGATGCAATGCTTTGTTCTACAATGATTCCCGACTATGTGCTACTTGCCTGGCGTGGTAAAGTGTCCTATCATGGAGGACGGAATAAGGCTGCCCTCCCCAGAAACCTTTTGCAAGGGCTTTGGGAGTACATCCAGGAGAGCTTTACGGAGATGTGTCTGGGGATGGAGCGGAAATCCTCCAGGGACGTTAACAGACTTTTCCAGTTGCTGTACTGGCCGCGAATGCTAGGGCAAATTAATCATTAAACACGCTTGCTTTTAAACCATGTATAACATTTACAAAGGTACACTCACCAGAGGTTCCTTCTCCGCCTTCAGGGTCTGGGAGCCTGCCTTGGGTGGGTTCGGGGGGTACTGAGTCAAGGTCCAGGGTGATAAGCAGATTCTGGCTGTGGGGGAAACCGGTTTCTCTGCTTCCTTGCTGTGAGCTATCTACAACCTCCTCCTCCTCATCATCTTCCTCGCCCCCAAAACCTGCTTCCGTGTTGGCTCCCACTCCTTGGATGGAGTCAAAGCACAGGGTTGGGGTAGTGGTGGCTGCACCCCCTAGAATGGCATGCAGCTCATCATAGAAGCGGCATGTCTGGGGCTCTGGAGTGGCTCTTTGCTTCTCTGGTTTTTTGGTAGGCTTGCCTGAGCTCCTTAATTTTCACACGGCACTGCTGCGGGTCCCTGTTATAGCCTCTGTCCTTCATGCCGCTGGAGATTTTTTCAAATATTTTGGCATTTCATCTTTTCAACTGGAGTTCTGCCAGCACGGATTTGTCGCCCCATACAGCGATCAGATCCCATACCTCCCATTCAGTCCATGCTGGAGCTCTTCGGCGATTCTGGGACTGCATGGTCTCCTGTGATGATGAGCTCTGTAGGTGAGCTCACCATGCTGGCCAAACAGGAAATGAGATTCAAAAGTTCACGGGCCTTTTCCTGTATACCTGGCCAGTGCATCTGAGTTGAGAGCGCTGTCCAGAGTGGTCACAACTGAGCACTCTGGGATAGCTCCCGGAGGCCAATACCGTAGAATTGCATCCACAGTACCCCAAATTCAACCTGGCAAGGATGATTTCAGCGCTAATCCCCTTGTCGGAAGTGGAGTAAAGAAATCGATTTTAAGAGCCCTTTAAGTCGCAAAAAAGGGCTTCGTCCTGTGGACTGGTGCAGGGTTAAATCGAGAGAACGCTGCTAAATTCAACCTAAATTCAACCAGGCCTTAGGAGTAGTTTCCTTGAGCACTATGGAGGAGATGCTGTAAGAAGAAAGGTGTTGTTTTTTTTTTCATGTTCCCTACCGTGCTCCCCTGTTGTCTGTTTTCACCTCTAGATAACGCTCTCTTCCCCAAACCATAGTGCCCATTCCTACAGGGGATACAATAACACCATTATTAATGACAGGTTTCAGAGTAGCAGCCGTGTTAGTTTGTATTCGCAAAAAGAAAAGGAGTACTTTAAAAAATCTTTAAAAAAGGGAAGAAGGAGGATCCTGGGAACTACAGGCCAGTCAGCCTCACCTCAGTCCCTGGAAAAATCATGGAGCAGGTCCTCAAAGAATCAATCCTGAAGCACTTACATGAGAAGAAAGTGATCAGGAACAGTCAGCATGGATTCACCAAGGGAAGGTCATGCCTGACTAATCTAATAGCCTTTTATGATGAGATTACTGGTTCTGTGGATGAAGGGAAAGCAGTGGATGTATTGTTTCTTGACTTTAGCAAAGCTTTTGACACGGTCTCCCACAGTATTCTTGTCAGCAAGTTAAGGAAGTATGGGCTAGATGAATGCACTATAAGGTGGGTAGAAAGCTGGCTAGATTGTCGGGCTCAACGGGTAGTGATCAATGGCTCCATGTCTAGTTGGCAGCCGGTGTCAAGTGGAGTGCCCCAGGGGTCGGTCCTGGGGCCGGTTTTGTTCAGTATCTTCATAAATGATCTGGAGGATGGTGTGGATTGCACTCTCAGCAAATTTGGAGATGATACTAAACTGGGAGGAGTGGTAGATACGCTGGAGGGGAGGGATAGGATACAGAAGGACCTAGACAAATTGGAGGATTGGGCCAAAAGAAATCTGATGAGGTTCAATAAGGATAAGTGCAGGGTCCTGCACTTAGGATGGAAGAATCCAATGCACCGCTACAGACTAGGGACCGAATGGCTAGGCAGCAATTCTGCGGAAAAGGACCTAGGGGTGACAGTGGACGAGAAGCTGGATATGAGTCAACAGTGTGCCCTTGTTGCCAAGAAGGCCAATGGCATTTTGGGATGTATAAGTAGGGGCATAGCGAGCAGATCGAGGGATGTGATCGTTCCCCTCTATTCGACACTGGTGAGGCCTCATCTGGAGTACTGTGTCCAGTTTTGGGCCTCACACTACAAGAAGGATGTGGATAAATTGGAGAGAGTCCAGCGAAGGGCAACAAAAATGATTAGGGGTCTAGAGCACATGACTTATGAAGAGAGGCTGAGGGAGCTGGGATTGTTTAGTCTGCAGAAGAGAAGAATGAGGGGGGATTTGATAGCTGCTTTCAACTACCTGAAAGGGGGTTCCAAAGAGGATGGCTCTAGACTGTTCTCAATGGTAGCAGATGACAGAACGAGGAGTAATGGTCTCAAGTTGCAATGGGGGAGGTTTAGATTGGATATTAGGAAAAACTTTTTCACTAAGAGGGTGGTGAAACACTGGAATGCGTTACCTAGGGAGGTGGTAGAATCTCCTTCCTTAGAGGTTTTTAAGGTCAGGCTTGACAAAGCCCTGGCTGGGATGATTTAACTGGGAATTGGTCCTGCTTCGAGCAGGGGGTTGGACTAGATGACCTTCTGGGGTCCCTTCCAACCCTGATATTCTATGATTCTATGATTCTACTTGTGGCACCTTAGAGACTAACCAATTTATTTGAACATAGTGAGCTGTAGCTCACAAAAGCTTATGCTCAAATAAATTGGTTAGTCTCTAAGGTGCCACAAGTACTCCTTTTCTTTTTACCATTATTAAAGACCATGCGTATTCTCCTTTGAGTGTCTGCACAAATCTCCCAGTGAATGTCAGTGAGGGTTTTGGGTGAAGAATGTGGCTTGAAAGAGGTAATGATTCAAGTTCTAAATTGTTGCCCCAAAACACCAAATAGTTCCATGTCAGAGCTTTGCAGTAAAGAGCTTGATCTAATGCCCTTTGAAGTCAATGGGAAGACACCTGTTGACTTCAGTGGATATTGGATCAGGCCCAAAATTAGTTGTGGTGGAAGCAATAATTATCCTCATAAGAAGGCTTGTTGTCTGTGCAGTATCACGGAGCACTGTTTCCCACGTTTTCTGTCTTCCAATGCCCAAAGCGCTTGAGGCTTGCTTGCTTCGCAGCTATGATCTGAAGCCGTTCTCCTAGCTTGGGCGGGAGATCCCCCTTTCCCTGCTCTGGATCAGTGAGGTGGAGAATCTGAGTGAAATGTGACATTTAACAGTGGTTGCCCTTATGATGAATCTTGCTGCCAGTGTGGCCTGTCACCACGACGGGGGGAAAACTGCATATCCACTGGAGCCAGAAATTCCTTTCAAAATGCTGGAGGGGGCGAGGAACCTGTTACAGTCTGACGAGTCTTTTATAAACGAGGGTTTCTGCAGAAGAGCTCAAATAAAATATACCTTGATATGTCATAATAGGGAACACTTCGTCCTAGAGAGTATAATAGACTTGATTATTCCCTGCCATTCCCAAGCATTATTCCCTGCCACCTAATTAAGAACTTAAGAGCCTCATTGACCAAACTGATTTTCTGTGGCTTTGAGAGTTTAATTTTCAGGGGTCTTGGCAATATGGTGCCAGCGCTGAGCTCTCGCCCTGTGGTATGTGGCAGAGAAAGAACATGGTTAACTCTTAAGATGGGAGTTGCAATGAAATGATAGCAAGCTTCTCTGGGAGCTGAATTCCAACGATGCCTTAGTCTGGAAGAGTGAATGTGGGGGCGAGATTCCTTCGGCTGAGAGAACTGAGTTTGGTGGCACGTTAGATTGCAAACTCCTTGGGGCAGAGACCGTCTCCTCACTGTGCAAACTCCTCAGTAAGAACTGAGCATAAAGGGGTCTTGATCTTGGTTGGGGTATCCAGCTGCTACAGTAATTGATGATAACACAGCATTTGGGATTTTTAGAGAAGACTAAGGGAGTTAATGCCCAGATTCCAATGAATTTCAATGGGATCTGGGTGCTTAACTCCCTTGAGCTCTTTTGAAAATCCCAGTGAGAGGCCTCCATTGAGATCACTTGTAGATTTTTTCCATTATTTCCTGTGGGCTTTGGATGAGGCCCAGCGTGCTAAGGAGAAGACAAAGCTAGTAGCTGCAGTTCTCCGTGCTTTTCTGTATGAAGCTTGAGTGCTGGCTCAATTGATCTGCAGGATTCCTGTACGTGCTTCCTATGGATCTCTGATCCAAAGCCTAGAGAAGTCAAGGGAGGGACACCCACTGACTGTGGATCCGGCCCTCTATGTATGTCCGCTTACAGGCAGTGATTTTTGCCTGGAGGGAGCCCCGAATCTTGGATTGGGTTCTTCCCACAGTTGCCAGCATCCCTAGAAAAGTTACATATTATGGACAGCAGCAGGAAAACAAACACCAGCTGGCGGGCAGGACGGCCTACTAAACTGAGCATCAGAATGTCTGCGTTTTATACTCATCTCTGCCACGGATTTGCTGTATGCCTTGGGCAAATCACACAATCTGTCTGTGCCAGTTTTCCAGTGGGAGTGATGCTTACCTCGTTTATAGATTTGCTGCAAGATTTAGTCAGTCAGTGTTTGTGAAGAACCTTGACTATGTAAGGAGCTCTGCAAGTGCTAAGTGTTATGAAGTGAAGCAAGCTTTACAGACAAGTTGGGGGAAAAATAAACGACAAATGAGTACACTTAAAGTGTCTTGTTACAAGGCTGCTCCCCAGGGGAAACGCACTATGTGGTCTCCAGCACTGAGGCAGTTCTACACGCTGCCTCTCCTTAGAATCAGCTTGGCTTTCCCACTGCCTTACAAATCCTACAGCTGTCTTTAAAGAGCATGCATTGGCTGTTTGCACAGACGGCCTGATTTTGCCACGGACTCTTTCAGCTGGTGGTAACCTCTGCTGCTGCTGTTTCCTTCTGTCTGTTAATAGTGTCGACTGCCTGGAGTCCGAGAGTGTGCCTGGAGCATCACTTATAAAGCTAACATCCTAAAAAGAAGTATTGTGCTCTCTTCTTCTGAGTGTGCACTTCCCTGGAAATCAGCATCTCCTCTGTGCATCTGGCATGGCGGCTCCCAGTGGGTGCCGCACATGGGGCATCTTTTGTTTTTTGTTAGTGAGACGAACAAATTGAGGATGAATGGAAATGTACAGAAATAGCTATAATGCTTGTCTATAATTCGAAGAACCCTGGTAACAGTATGTACGGTATTCGGCTGCATGCCGAATTCTAGGCTTCCACAATGATGCTGGGATATTTCCTTTTATGGAAATAATTCCCTGTATCCATAGATTAAATGATTTTTTGACTCCAGTTTCCTTTTCTAAAGTAACTTCTGAAGCCATCTAGCTGTGTTTCCCTGGTGCTTTGTCATAGGGAGCTGCGCTGTGGCTTTATCCTCAGGGAAACTGAGCTCTGAATTCAATTGGATGTGTGGGTGCTCAGCACCCTAAAGGAGCTGCGGTCCCATCCCTCCATTCCCCATGACCGCACAGGGTCAGCTTCCAGACTCTTGGGCCCTGCTCCGGCTGTCAGCAGCATGTGGGTGGATTTCTGCACCCACACAGAGCTTGGCTCAAACCAATGAAGCTCCAGGCAGGTGGATTGCTATGCCTGTGGGCCATCGATTGCCTGATTGGGCCTTACATCCAAATGGGAGATTGGCCCACGCTGGTTTTTGGAGGCTTGTTTTGTTTTTTTAAAATGGGGGTTAATTGGTTAAAACAACCAAACTTTCCTGTCTGATTATTCAACTCTAGAAGTATTTGTAAAATGAAACCTATTTTCCTCCCCTTCTGTGCCCAATGCATCATTTCACCAGGGCACTGATGAGGCCCTTCACAGGACATGACGTTTCTCTCGAAGAAGTCACCGTTGGTTACAGCTGCATGTGGAATTTCCACTGGGCTGTTACTGCTGCTCCAATGGAAGTTTTGTCACGTTTCCCCTGTTCTGCTCATTCCAGACTTCACTGGGAGAGAATGGTGCTTCCTCAGGGTTGCGTTCCCTCCTGCTCTGGAAAACAGGACCAGGCTGTTTTGAAGAAGGGTGGAGATTGCATGCTCTTGGGGCAGGGGCCATGCCTTTAGTGTCTCTGGATGATGTCACCTGTGCGTATGGTGCCATATACTAATGCTCCATCATCGTAACAAAGCGTACTGAGAAGAGAGTATAGGATTGTTCTAAACAATCCAGGGTGGTGTACACTCTGGAGATGGTCTGGGCATGGAACCCCTGAATGCAACACCCCTTGCCCAGACTTCATGGCATAGGTCTGTCTCTAGGGCATCCTCCCTTTCAAAGAGTTTGCTTGAGCAGTCAACATGATTAGAAGCCGAGAGAAGGGTGGTGCCTTGGGAGCCTTGGATGCTGTGGGGGAGCATGATGGGCATTGGGGGGCCTGGTAGGGTGAGGGCTGGGTAGGGTGGTTGGGCATGGGGACCTTGCATGGTATGGGGCAGGGTAGTGTGGGGGGCTGGGTATGGTGGTTGGGCATAGGGGCCTTGCATGGTAGGGGCGTGGCCATGGGGGTCTTCCATGCTATGGGGTGGGAGTAGGGTGGGGGGTTGGCTAGGGTGATGGGCAGGGGGATCTTGCATGGTGTAAGGGGTGAAAGGGTGGTGGCTGTAGGGGCCTTGCATGATGTAGGCGCCCAGGGCCTAGCTGTGGAAGGCCTGCTGAGTGGAACTTTCCCCTAACATCTCCCTGCTCATTGCCCTTGGGTTTGTGCTAAAGGTGGGTCTAAACTACAGCGTCTGATGATCCCCTGGCTTCTGCGGGGTGTAAGTGCTGGGGTTTGGCCCCAGGCCAGCATGAAGAGCAGTATCCAGCCATGAAACCTGGATCAGGATCAGAACTTCCTCCGGCTTGGGGGTTTGTGTTTACGGTCAGGCCCATCTCTAGTGGAAAGTGCTGCCAGAGGGAATGGAAAGGTTCCGTGCGCACTTGTCTGTTTCTTGTGTCCATTCTTGTCTCCCCATCCCTAATGCTCAGGGCCATATCCTGCCCTGAGCTACTAGCGGGAAGCTCTGGGATGGGGCTTACAAACCCTGCGTGCGCTGGAAAGGGCCAACGCCCAGCCCTACACCTATAGCAGGCGTCAGACCTGTGGGAAGGGGCTGGAAAGAGGTGAGCTCACTCAGGTGCAGCTGGCCAGGAAGGAGAGCAGACCAGCTGCTCTAGCTTGGGGAGAGAAACCTCGCTGGAGCCAAGAGCTGAGTAGGGCCATGGCCAGTCATAGCTTCCCTGCAGGAAGGCAGTCCTGACGGGGCTATTTGGGTTTGTCAGGGACCTGCCAGTGGGAGTAAAGCCAGGTCACAGCAGGGTGGGGTCTCAGATCTGAGCCCTGAGGATGGACAAACAACCTCTAAAGGGCTGAGACTTAAGCCCAACAGGGGTACTAACTCCTTTTATTTTGGGTTCGTTTTTGGAACCATGACTTTGGAAACAGGGCAACGAGGGTGCATTATAGTAACCTGGCCAGAGTGCTGAGCTGGAAACTCATCAGAGTGGGCTGGAAACCCTGCCAGGGAAACCAAGGCAGATCGGCTGCAGCACTCTGTCCAGCCATGAGGAGGCGCACAGGGGGCAGTAACACAACAAGTTTCCATCACAGTCTGTGCAGTTGTGTGAATGGATCCGAGGGCCTGTGCCAGACCCCACCAGCCGTCCTCTTAGGAGTTGGTTTGATATTGATGTTTATAGGGCTGGATCCTGCAAGGTGCTGAGGGCCATCAGTGCTCACTGAGGCAGCAGTACCAGCCCTGGGGGGGGTCAGTGGGAGGTGAGCACCTTCTGCACTGCCCCGGGCTGCTCAGCACTCTGCAGGATGGGGCCAGTCACTTAACTGCCTATTCATTCTGATGGGATGCCGCGTGCACCTTGGTATATCAATTTGGTTATTCATATCTTAAATACAGGAGAGGCATGGCGGGGTGTATTTAAAAATAAATGGATGGTGTAGAAAAGGCACACTGGGGACTCATGTTTACTCTTTGCTATAACTCCAGAGCAAGGGGATGGTCAGTGAAATTAAAAAGTGATTCTTTGTTGTGCTCTCTCTAATTAATGAACTTGATTATAGGAGATGTGTGGAAATGGCTGTTATTAATCCCAGGTCCGTGTGATCCAGGCATCAAGTGCTTTCTCTCAGCTCGGGTTGCCATCCAATAATTTTGCCCTTTCTAATGAGGCATCGGTTATTAAGGAGAGTTTGGAGCAGAATGTAAAGGAGTTTGAAGCCAGCGAACCACAGCTGTATATCGAGAAATAGCCTTGTACCAGAGGGATGGATCAAGGTGATTTAAATCAAGACTTTCCATTTGGTGATTTAAATAATCGATTTTAATCAACTTTTCCATTTGTACTGCAGTTACTTTTAAAAGAAAGGTGCTTTCTCATTGGTTGAGATAACCATTACAACAGGATTTACAACTAAATAGAGTCTTTACACTAGATTTGGTGCATCTTTTTGCTACCTAGGAGGGTACACTATATAACTAGTCACGTTTACTTAAGCAATTATACAGCTTAATATTTTCAGATTCTTATTAATGTTTGTTTTTAGTATGTTAGAAAATAGCGAATGAAGTGTCAAGCAGCATTAGGATGGTGACTGGAATTTAATGAAACAAAAAGCATATAAAGCTTATGTTCATTAAACAAAACAACATTAAATGTTTTGATACATAAACGTATCAAAACATGTTTCACATTTTCAACTAAATGGAGGGATTAACTGTGGTCAGGGAATTAAACTGATTATTTCAGGTCAGCCTTGGAAAATTTTCAAATATGCCTAAATGAAAGTGACTAGAGCGTAAGTTCCTACTCACCTGTCTCTTGAAAATAAGACAGTCTAAGTTATTTAGACTGATCTGTTGTGCCATATTTATAGAGCTTGACTTCAAAAGTTAGACGGGTTTTTCCCCTGACTCTTTCTTCATACAGAAAATCAGAGATTAATTCTAACTCAAAGGTTTTGATAGAGACATATGGATTCAGCATATTTATTTTTATGTAAATGTTTTAAGAGACTACACTAAGCTTTTAGCCCTTAATATATTTTGTATTAAATTCAGATTTAATTTTAAACAGGTTTATTTTTAAAAAGAAAAACTTATAATTTAAATGGTTTCAGAGTAGCAGCCATGTTAGTCTGTAGCTGCAAAAAGAACAGGAGTACTTGTGGCACCTTAGAGACTAACCAATTTATTAGAGCATAAGCTTTCGTGCAAGCTTATGCTCTAATAAATTGGTTAGTATCTAAGGTGCCACAAGTACTCCTGTTCTTTTTATAATTTAAATGACTATTATAATTGAAATAAACTTTAAAAAAAATCAGATTTCCCCCTCCCCCACCCCCCGACCCCCAAACAATCGAACAAACAAACTTGATTTCTATCCACCCGGCTTGAGATACAATGAGAGAGCAGCGTGTTGTGATAGTGTAGAGGTGACCACCTTCCTTAAGAGGATAAGTATTGCTTCTGAAACTCCTTTGAAGAGAAAGGGGTGGTATTGGCTCTTTGCTGTTCTGAAGTAGCAGTTTACTATTTGGTTAGTCACCTTTCAATTGTCAGGGGATTCTGGGCTGTGTGTTTCTTGCCCGCGACAGTTGTTGGAGACCCGAGGAAGACAGAATCTGACCCTTAAAGGTTGTATCTTATTCCTTGCAGCGTTGGAATGGATATGTGCGCTTTGGTTCGGAAAGATGTTTGTGTGAGAGAGAGGGAGAGAGAGAAATATCTAGTGGTTAGAACACGTAACTGGGAGCCAAACTCCTGAGTTCTCCAGTGTCAGCTTTGCCACTGACTGACTTTCTGGCCTTGGGGTGAATCGCTTGTCATCTCTTGGACCTGGTGTATATAACTTCCACAGCGTTCTTAGGAAACTTAATTCATTATGTTGTTTGAAAAGTGCTTTGAGAGGGGGAGATGAAAACGGCTGTGTGTAAGTGCAAGTTCTTATGAGCTGCAAATAGCACATTTGCTGGACAGAATCCCATAGCATTCCAAACTAGATGGTGGTGTTATGTCTCTGAAAAGTTTTTGGGAGCAGTCACTGTAAATGTGCAATTTAAACCCTTACGGTTACTCTGTGTATGTAATGGAGCCTTGTAGGTTGAGGTAACCTGGTCACGCAGGAAGTGCTTTACGTTTTATTTACTTGCATCAAATCAATCACATGTATTTAGGAGTGGCTCCAAGACAATGTACTACCCTAAGTGCGCTGCTGTTCTAATGCAAGGTACTTGTGGATACTGATGTACACGGAGCAGAAGTAAATCAGGAAAAGTCCACAGTGCGTCATGCAACTTGTATTGTACAGTGGCAAGTGACATTATAGCCAGGTTCAAACTATTGTTATGCAACATGCATTTTACAATCAGCTCTGTGATAACTTTAGAGATTGGGCCCGCAAACTTCACCTCTTTGCAGCCTTGGTTTGACACAGCTCTTAACCATGTGCATCAATCTCACTGTCTTCCATGGCATTGAAGCATGTGACTAAAGTTAATTGAAAGGCTGAACCGCTTTGCGGAATAGGGGTGTGTGGCTGAATCGGTAAGCGATCCTATTCACCAGAGCATTTAAATACGTAGACGTTAAGCAACTGAAAGTGTTCAAGTACTTGAGTGGATTGGGGTCCCTCCTGGCAGTTTGCTGGATGCCCAAAGCCTGCAGCTAATTTGCATAAAATTGACCCAACCGGTGTGCCCTGGGATCGGCTACTGATGCGACCCTGTCCTGCTGCATCCTGATCTTGGAACGCTACACGCCAACAACTGCAGTCTGCATGGGCTGCAGCTTGGTACTAAAGGGAGAGGGGCTGCAGGCTACGCTACCAAGCTCTGTGGACTGTGTTTGGCTTGTCAGGGTGGCCCAAGTGCGACTTTTCATATGCAGCATCCTTTCTGCCGTACGAGAGCTGCCTGTCTTTCTGTGTGGACAGGGGAACGAAACAGGCAGGGTCAGAGACTGTCAGGGCCACATCTCCCTGCGGGCCTGGTGTGCCTCTTCAAGAGGGCACAGCCAAAGCATCATCGTTGGCTTAAGACTGTGTGCTCTTCAGTGCTGACAGGGACATGCGGTGAATTCTCCTACAGGTGAATGGGGAAGGCTGGCTGAGGCCAGACATCTGCTCTGTGTGCAGAACAGGGGTTGTGGGGAAGAAAGTGGGCAGTATGACGTACACCCAAGTTCAGTGCTGTGAGTTTGGGACCAGGAACTGGCTTCCTGAGGTTCATTGGAATGACAAAACCATCAGAAGCTCCCCTGTGCCCCCTCCCCTTTTATTTTAAACCCTTAGAACGCTGGAAATGTTTGCCAGAAAACGAATGCTCACAAGGCTACATCTGCCAATGGCGTGTCATTTGTCATGCGGAGCTGGTGGCCCTTTAATCTCTCTTTCCACCTTCTGAAGATCTGGTCTCTCTTGTATCTCTCTGAACTCCTGTTCTTCTGCCTCTTCCTTTTCTCAATTGTAGAACTTCCTGCTGTTCCCGTTCCTCGGTGGGACTGGGCAGGGAGATGGACCCATCGTGCCATAGAGGTGTCTGAGCGAATGAACTTAGAAAACTGAGCCTACTGCTTGAAACCACGAATGAAAATAAATCTACACTTTTTTTTTTTTTGAGCTGTCTGGGGGGGAACAAGAGGGGGAGGTGAGGGTCACACATAGCAGCGGCTGATCCAGGTGGATTATAGCTGGTTGGCTGGGAAGGATTAATGAGATTCCTTTCTTCCTCTGGTTGGCTAACTGCCCAGCACGGATCTATGTCTGCTACCATTGGCTACCCGTGTCTGCTACCCGTGATACTGACATAGGATGACCAGATAGCAAGTGTAAAAAACTGGGACGGGGGTGAGGGGTAATAGATGCCTACATAAGAAAAAGTCCCAAAAATCAGGACTGTCCCTGTAAAATCAGGACATCTGGTCACCCTATACTGACAGGACTCCTCATGGGAGGAACAGGAGCAGATGAGAGTGTCCAGCTGGCATGGTTGAGGACCCTGTGATCATCCTAAAAGTGTGCACATTTCTGTAGCCTGAGTGTGACCGGGTAGTGTCCTCCGTGCCTGGGGAAGGCATGTGTGCCCAAACGTGTAGAGTTGCCAACGCAAAGCTGTATGTCAGCATAACCTATGCTAGTGTCATGGGCCAGGTCCTCCATTTCAGTGAATGCCAGTGATGGAGCGACAGATTGGTGCCACCCGGGCATCTTGGCCAGGTGTTCTCACACTGGCTTAACCTAGCCACGTAGGTAAGTGCAACATGTCCTGTAAATTGTGACATTTAAACATGTTGCTCCTAGCCTGGTTCCAGCAGAGTCCATTAGAAGGTAATTATGAGAACGGCTCCTTCCTTTCTAATTCCTCCCATGGTGCACTTCAGACCTTGGCTTAGTAAACAGCAGCTGGGTGGACATTTTAACATAGGTTATTAGTTGGAATTAAGGCGGGAGAAGTGAATGGGTCTGACGCAGAGAAGGAAGCCAGCTTCCCTGAAGCATGAGAGAGTGTAAATCGCTCTTAGCAGGGCGTTTTAACACCCTGCTCGTTAATCTGCTCGGATACAGTTTTCATAGCCTGGGTGATGCTGGGGCTGTAGGTCACTTGAGGGACAACGTGTCCAGGAGCTGAGGTTTAAGAGGGCATGGTCTTTTAAAGCATGTTCTACAGGGGAATGCCCAGGGTAAAGCTAAGCAGAGGGACGCTGTGGTGTGTCTTCTGTGTGCAGAGAGGGGACTGTCAATTCAGAAGAGACCTTTGACCTTTCTCTTGCCCAGGATGCTGGAAATGGGGATTCTCCGTCCGAGAGGATGGATGCTCCTCTTGAGGATATGGTACGAGTGCGCCTCTGAGTATGCACCTAGATGTATTGCTGTGTGGATAGATACTTATTTTACACATAGGGAAACTGAGGCACAGAGGTTCTGACTTGCCCAAGGGGTTGCGGATGGTGCGAGTGGGATCAGAACCCAGGTCTCCTGGCTTCCAGTTTCTCATTGTCACTCAGTCACTGAAACTGTACCACAGAACCTCTAGGGTAGAAATCCCTGCTTGAGCAGTCGGAGCCTAGGAGTTGAACTGTATTACCGAACTATATTACTGACCGTGCTCAGAGAGATTAGAGAGGCTACGAAGGCAGAAAATGGAATAATAATGGGGCATTTCAACTATCCTCCTATTGCCTGGGTATATATCGCCTCATCCCATGAAGGGATGCAGAGGTAAAATTTGTAGACACCATAAATGACTGCTGCTTGGAGAAGCTAGTCCTGGAACCCACAAGGAGAGAGACAGTTCTTGATTGAGTCCTAAGTGGAGCTATAAAGGTCTATAAATGATGAGAGGTCTATAAAAACATAAATGGCTTAGAGAAAGTGATTGGGGAAGTGTTGTTTATCTCTTCACATAACACAAGAACTGGGGGTCACCTGATGAAATTAATTGACTGCACTGTGTGAAGAAGTACTTCCCAACCTGCTATCTATCTATGGAACTCATTGCCTCAGGAGAGTGTTGTGAAGGCCAAAAGTATAACCGGGCTCAAAAAAGAATTCGGTAAGTTCATGGAGAATTGGCCTATCAATGGCTATTAGCCAAGATGGTCAGAGACATAACCCCATGCCCGGGGTGTCCCTAAACCTTCATGCCAGAAGCTGAGACTGGACAACACTGGGTGAATCTTTTGAAATTGCCCCTTTCTGTTCATTTCCCCCTGAAGTGCCTGGTGCTGGCCACTGTCAGAGACCAGATGCTGGGCTCGATGGACTCTTGGTCTGACCCATTATGGCTGTTCTTATGTTCCCAGCTCCCTGGACCAAACTGCCCTGAAGGGCCGATGGATGGTTGGTTGATTGCTGCCAGGGAAGGTGGGGCAGGGGGAGGTAGGACCAGTTACCCCCCAAAAGACTGGGAATTCCTGGTCTAGCTATTCCAACCTGCTCTGTCGAAGAGCCAGCCAAGCCCTGTTCTCCTGTAACTGGGAGAGTTGACTGGCTGGAGCTCTGCCAGCCACGCCAGCCACATGCAATAGCCTGCTCCCCTGGCTGCCCCTCGTCTTCAGATCTGACCTGAAACACAGCACTTGGCGCAGAGCTCCAGTCCTCAGAGGCAGGCTGGCCTTCTGGGGATTTTTATGGGGTTGTTTCAAAAGGAAATACCTTCCCGAGACTGAGGCTCCCTCTCCCTTCGGTGCATGGGTGTGTGCCGGCTGTTTTGACAAGCGAACGCCCCCGCGGGTGCCGTCGCCTGTGGGAATTGCCTTCAGAATTCGACCTCTTCAGTTGGGAAGTGTCGGCTGCTGCTCTTTTGAAGTCTCCAGCCAGATGGTGTCTGCGCAGGGGAGTCTGAGCTGGGCTGGAAGCGGGAAGTGACAGTGTCTTTTAAACACAATGTATTTCCCCTGGCTTCAGATCAATGCTATCCCACGTAATACAGGGCCTAATGGGTCCCCAAGGGCTTTACAAACCAACACCACTGAAATGTAGCCATTTCTGGGGTGGAAGGCAGCAGCCGAAATGCACATGCATGACAAAGGGTGGAGGGGTGGATTATGTTGACTGAGAGACTTAGGGCAAATCTTACTGTCATGCAGGGACTGTTAGTGTCTACCCCAAGCAGGTAAGATTTCTGTCTGGGCTTTTCAAATGAAGTTGAATGGGATTTAGATGACTAATTCCCTTAGGTTACATCTGCACTTAGGTTACATCTGCTGGGGGTGTGATTTCCAGTTTGAGTAGCACTAGTTCTCTCCAGCAATGTTTGTTTGCCTACTCATAGTGCTGGCTGGTAATTAATTACTTTCTGATGCTTCGACATTTCTATCTCCTTCCCTCGCTCCAGGCCAAATAGCTGCTTTGAGGGAACAATGAGATTCCTGTATGGATAACAAACATAGGCTGAGAAAAGAGTCTTACGCAAACCTTGATGCTTCAGCTTGTCCATAGCAGGAGAATTTTTGGATCGTCTTGGAGGAACTTGGTTGCCTTCTTGAGGAGACGTCTGCCTTCACCAATAAGGAAACACCTCTTCCTGGGCCGCCTTCTCCTGACACGCATTAGCACTTACCACGGTGTGAGTGTTGTACTAACCAGGGGCCACGCTTTCCTCTTCTGATGGGCATGTTCCAACTCCCATTTGAAGTCAAGGGAAAAACTCCCCGTTGACTTTCACGAGGGTTTGACTGGTCTCTAGTGGAGATCCCTGGTGATACACAGATGTAACTGTTGACAAAATTTGTGACCAAACTGTTCCGTATCTAGTAAACTGGCAACAGCCAATCAAGTGGGCATTGTGTATATGAGCTATACCAAGAGGTGATGGAAAACATGGCAGGAAACCGTGGTCCTGCAGAGGGAGTATCTGAAACCACAACAGCTGATGTTGTCTAACTTTTTCCATTCTGACCTCCTTTTTGGAGATGATTGTGTGTTTCTGAAACATTTACCAGTGAGGCTTAACTATCCCAGCATTGGTCCCTGGTAGAAGGGGAGGTTGGAGATCTGTCTGTCAGGTTTTTTTCTTTTGGAAAGTAGCCACAAAAGAGGAAGTGTGTGTGTGTGTGTGTGTGGGGGGGGGGATGGATCAGCCATTTGGGAATATGAGAGAGAACACAATTCTTGAGGTTTAAAATGTGACTGTATCCCAGGTTAACTCAGTCACTTCCTGAAGGTTGAGTTCTTGAGTAACAATGTTCTGTCCTTCTAGGGTGCTGTCTACCTGCAGACCTTGAAGCATTTTTCAAACTTCAATGAAATGGGTATAAGTCATTCTTTCTATTTTGCAGATGTGGAAACTGAGGCAAAGGGATTTGGCCAAGGTCACATTGTGAGCATGTGGCAGAGTCAGGAACCAAACCCACCTCTGCTGACTGCCAATCTGGTGCTTTAACCCCAAGACGTGGTCAGGGATAATGCCTTTGGCTCACCCTTATTTCAAAGAAAAATACTACTGTAGTCTACAGTAATGATTCTAACCCTATGGCTTACAGTAGTGTTATCATAGGGCTTGATGCCATTACTCAAAAGTTCTGTAGGGCTTATCTTATAAGAGCATCCTGTTTCCATTGTGGTTGACCTGGCTGTGCAGCAACCAAACAGGTGCACTTATCGGTGGAGTTTAAAAGAAAACAGTCAGTGTAGTTCCCCAGCGGACTCTGCTGTTGTAATATCCTGTGTCGAGTGGCAACACCTCCAGTACACCCACAGTTCTAGTTCCTCGCAGGACTTGAGCGAACGCCATCGGAATCAAGACTGGTTTGAAGGGAGGTCTCCCCTGCATCTAGGGATGATTTCAAAGAACACCCCTTCGCACTCTGGAGGGGAGGAGCCTTGTGAAATAAAAGCCAGCGGATTTAAACAAACAAATCCCCCTGTATCCATCTGAGTAAAGAAAGGGCTGATGCAAAGTCCTTGTGTTATGGCTGAGGATGGCACAATGGAAAAGGAAGGATGCTAGTGTGGTTAAAGGCTAAGACTGGGAGTAGGGAAACCTGGCTTTAGTTCCCAGCTCTGCCACACACTTGTGTGACTTTGGTCAAGTCCCTTTGCACCTACGCGCTTCGCTTTCCCAGCTGTGAAACGGACGACCGGGGGTGGGCGGGGTAATATTACTTCCCTGCCTGAGGGATGCTGTGAAGATGAGTTCCATAAAGCTCTCTGGATGGGACATGGTTTAGAAGGGCAGTGCTGTTGGAATGAATGCAAGGAAAGGTGCTTGGATTTAGTAACTGTCTTTGGAGTGGGGTCCTACAACGAGACCCATCTGCATCTACCCAAGGCTGATGCAGTGTCACTGAAGGGCCGCTTTTAAGAGGTTTGGATCATTTAAAGTCAGAACAACTGTTTCAATAAAAAACACAAAGCACCACCTAGTTCTTCCCTCTCCCCTTTGTGTGTCTGATTTTCTAAGGTCAAATAAAAGCATAGATCCCACAGGTGTGAATGCCCTAGCTGGGCTGTGAAAGTGGCACCCATTTACATGTGGGCAGAAGTATTTCCACGCTGGAGCTTGCTGCGTGGAGGTCACTGAAGGATCTTGGGGGTGTGTGTGAGAGAGAGTCAGAGTCAGGGAGATCTCTACTTATTTAATTCCTAAAGGTTTGCAAAGTTCAGTCTGTAGCTGAGGGGCATGTGATCCTGAGAATGAGTGTTGGGGTTTAGAATTGGAATTATCTTCCTCTATAATGAAGTTGCTGTTAAGTCATTTCATTAGCAGAGTTAATAGAAAAACCTCTTAAAGCCCTTGAATACCAGCTGGTGGTTTTCACAAATGCAGTAGGTGAATGTGGGAGGGTTGACAGTAAAGTCTCTGTTCAGACAGGAATGTGGGTGCAGGGGGAGTATACATGACTGGAGAATGGGGAAGTGGTGCAGCATGACCATAGGAGACTAGGAGCGCTCCGGGTTGTGACAACTGCTCGTCTCTATCTGTGGCCTTAGACAAGTCACTTACACTCTCTTCTTCAGCATAGTATGAGTCTGAAGAGTGCTTACATTCATTATGGGGGTGTCTTGAGGATTTATCGCTTAGTGTTTGCAAAGCGCCATACAGGACAGTGTTTCCAGCTTGGGAAACCTGCAATATTTGGTGTTTTCCTTAAAGCCCAGCTTCAACAGTCAGGTGAATGTGTGACTCTCAGCTTTCCTTCACTCAGAAAGTTTCTAACCCTCCTAGATAGTAAGAGAAGCTCGAAAATGAAACCTGAGTGCAACTCAGTGGCTCAAAAGCCAGAAGGTAAATAACCCCCTCTTCCATCCACCCCCCCTGCCCAATTTACTTTTTTAAAGAAGCTTATGATTTTTAAGCCAACCTCCTGATTTGCGGGGTGCTGACTCATGATTTCTGGGTGCTTGGGGTTGGCACTGCCAGCATCTGCACACAGGAGATATGAAATGCGATCAGATCGGAATTCCCACCCCCCATCTCCAGCAGTAGCATCTCCCCTGCACTTGCCCGGCACTGGAGCTGGTTGGTGAAGTTTTCGGTGAAATGGTTTGTTATCATGACATGCCAGTGTGTCGAAACCAGAGCTGGTTGCCGGGAAAGGTCTGTTTCAGTACATTTCCCATTTTTGAAAAAACGGGTTGTTTTTTTCCCGACAAATGAAATTTGGTTCAAAATGACTTTTCATTTTGAACTTTAAGTTCATTTAAGATCAAACAAAAACTTTCTTTGAAAAGATCAAAATGAAACATTGATTATTGAGCCAAAGTATCCCCCCTAACCCCCATATTTTTGGTTTGCAAAAATGTTTGAAATTCTCCCTGATTCGGGACAGGAAAAACCATTTTCAAATCTCGAAAATTCTCCCTAGATGGGACCACGGTTCTTGTTGGCACAGGGGTAAATAGCCAGTGAAGGCTCAGGGCAGTGTTTGTCCACATGCACGCTTTGTTTTGTTCTCCCTGGCAAAATGACTGTGTCATGACCAAAGTTAGGCCCTGATCCTGTGTGGACTTTGGCTATGTTTACACTACGGACTTTACAGCGGCACAGCGGTGTGCTCTGTGGTCTTCTGTGTAGCCGCTCATTGCCGGTGGGAGAGAGCTCTCCTGCTGGCATAATTAAACTGCCCCCAACGAGCGGCGTTAGCAGGCTACGTAGCACTGTCCACATCACCACTTTTGTCAGTGAAACTTATGTCAGTCAGGGGTGTGTATTTCACCCCCCCCCACACACACCCCATGACGGACAAAAGTTTTACTGACAAAAGTGGTAATGTTGACAAAGCCTTACTCGTGGGCGGAACTTCACAAGTCATTGAAGCCGAATCAATGAAGTTAAGTATGTGCATACATGTCCCAGGAACAGCATCTTTAAACTTCCCTGTCCTTACTGTTTGCCTGCAATTCCCATGGTGCTAGATAGATAACAAATTCTAACTAGCTCTGCTTCCATGTGAATGCTCATCTATCTGTCTTGGTTTCTTCCCATTTGCTGCTCATAATCTGGGTGCTTCCTTGCTCAGCTCAGCACCTGGACAAATTGCTCTCAATCACTCAATTGTCATAAAACGTGCTTGTGTCTGTCTGGTTTTGGGCGTGCTGGGATCCTGCGGGTTTCTTCTGAGAAGCAGCTTTGCTGGTGGTGTTTGGGGATAGAGAATTAGTTGTCAAGAGAAGTAATTCCCTTGTCCGGCCACAGAACAGGAAGCAAAAAGGTGTTCAGAGTGGGGGGATGCATAAACCATACAACTTCTGTTTATGATTTCAAATTCTGACTCACTTTATGACTTAATTTAAAAAACAAGATAGACTAGAGAGCAGGGAGCTTTGAACCTGTTGACGGTTTGATATATTGCCCAGGCATTCTTCCAGGAAAGAGATTAAACTGAAATTTGATGCTATTGCCTAACTTTGCCTGCCTGCCAATCTGCCAATGATCTGGGAGGGAGTCGACCTTTTCTGAGCCATTGAATTGAATGGAACCCTTTAATCAGACGGGTAAATAGAATTTTTCTTGTTAATTTTGCATAGGGCTCTGAGATATGGCGTGTGTTCAAACTGAATTGCTTTTTTGTGGAGCTTTCAGCTGCAAATGATGATAGATTTTTGTGCTAATTGCTTTTTAAAAAAGCCCAACGATCTTATCAATATCCCCATTAGTAAATTCCTTGTTTTACACAAAAGTCCCTTTGCGCCTTTCCTAGTGTAAAGGGGCCTTGCTTTAAAATGAGTGTAAATGACATTTAAACCCACTTTAAGTGCCCTTTGTAGTGCCAGAGCTATGTAAAGGGGCCTCCGTGTAAATGAGATTAATGCCTTCAGTTGGAACTGCTCACTGGCTTGCATTGTTTGGAAGTTGAACATGAGCTTATTGTTCAAAAGAGATCCATTTACTAAAACAGTTCCTGAAAGCATGGAGGAGGGGAAAATCCAGATGGACTGGGCTTGAAATCAAGGGCAACTGATCTGGCCTTTCAGCCGTCCTCACAGAGGGAAGCGTGGGAAGCTGCTGTGAAAAGGGGCGGTAGTGGGCCTATTAACTCCCTGGATGGGGAGCTGAAAGTGCTGCAGGAAGGCGCAGTTCTGCTCACAGGATCCCCCAGAAATCTGCCTGTGTAGGGTGTTATGAATGAGACATCATTGTTTAAGCATCATTATCTGGCTCTTAATGCCAGACTTTGTAGAAGTGTGCGTGAGTGAGCCTGTCTTTCTCCTGGAATGGAAGTCCTACGGCTACAGTGCCCGAGGCCTTGCATATGCTGGCATGGCTGTGCCTGAACCAGGCCAACAAGTAATAGAAATGCCGAAGCACTGAGAAAGCGGGGAGCGACAGCAGAGTGCATTGTGCTGTATGTATTTAGACGGAAACCTCCTGCAAAAACGGTGTCGCACTTGGAAAATAATAAAAGGAATTCCGATGGGTTTGCTGTTCAGGGGTGAGGGCTAGATAGAATTGGTGTGAAATAATTCTCCATCTCTGGTGCTTGCCCCAATTCAGTAAAGGAGCTAAACGTGCTTGAGGCTCATGAAAGTCAATGAGACATAAGCATGTGCTTAAGTGTAGACCCGGGATCTCAAACTCAAATCACCACGAGGGCCACATTAGGACTAGTACATTGGCCCGAGGGCCACATCACTGAAACCTTTTCATACAACAATACAAAAGGATAGTCAAAAATGAAGAGTAATATAGTACGCTACTAAAAGTCAATGTATTAACTTTTTAAAAACTTTGATGCTAAGAGGGGTTTTAATAAAATATAAACACTCAGTAATGTTTGGGGCTTGGCTGGCGGTGGATTCGGCGCCTATGGCGGGCCACAGGAAATAACTCTGTGGGCCACATGTTTGAGACCCTTGGTGTAGACACACGCTCAGTGATTTAGGGTATGTCTACACTACAAAATTAGGTCGATTTTATAGAAGTTGATTTTTAGAAATCGATTTTATACAGTAGATTGCGTATGTCCCCACTAAGCGCATTAAGTCGGTGGAGGGTGTCCTCAATACTGTGGCTAGCATCGACTTACGGAGCAGTGCACTGTGGGTAGCTATCCCACAGTTCCCGCAGTCTCCGCTGCCCATTGGAATTCTGGGTTAAGCTTCCAGTGCCTGATGGGGCAAAAACATTGTTGAGGGTGGTTTTGGGTACATGTCGTCAGTCGCCCCTCCATGAAAGCAACAGCAGACAATCGTTTTGCGCCTTTTTTCCTGGGTTACCTGTGCAGATGCCATACCATGGAGACCACTCAGCTCACCGCTGAGCATTGTAAACACTGCACGTATTAGCCTGGAGTATGTGCAGAACCGGGCTAAGAGACGCCAGCACGAGGACGATTGTGATGAGGACACGGACACAGTTGTTCCTGAAAGCACGGGCTCTGGCAATTGGGACATTATGGAGGCAGTGGGGCTGGTTGATACAGTGGAACGCCGATTCTGGGCACGGCAAATGAGCACAGACTGGTGGGACCGCATAGTGTTGCAGGTTTGGGATGATTTACAGTGGCTGCAAAACTTTCACATGCGTAAGGCCACTTTCATGGAACTTTGTGAGTTGCTTTCCCCTGCCCTGAAGCGCAGGAATACCAAGATGAGAGATGCCCTGACAGTTGAGAAGCAAGTGGCGATAGCTCTGTGGAAGCTTGCAACGCCTGACTGCTACCGGTCAGTCGGGAATCAATTTGGAGTGGGCAAGTCTACTGTGGGGACTGCTGTGATCCAAGTAGCCAGTGCAATCACTGACATTCTGCTATCAAGGGTAGTGACTCTGGGAAATGTGCAGGTCATACTGGATGGCTTTGCTGCAATGGGATTCCCTAACTGTGGTGGGGCGATAGACGGAACCTATATCCTTATCTTTGCACCGGACCATCTTGCCAACCAGTATGTAAACCGCAAGGGGTACTTCTCAATGGTGCTGCAAGCACTGGTGGATCACAAGGGATGTTTCACCGACATCAACATGGGATGGCCGGGAAAGGTGCATGACACTCGCATCTTTAGGAACTCTGGGCTGTTTGAGCAGTTGCAAGAAGGGACTTACTTCCCAGACCAGAAAATTACCGTTGGGGATGTTGAAATGCCAATAGTTATCCTTGGGGACCCAGCCTACCCCTTGCTCCCATGGCTCATGAAGCCGTACACAGGCAGCCTGGACAGTAGTAAGGAGCAGTTCAACGATAGGCTGAGCAAGTGCAGAATGGTGGTAGAATGTGCCTTTGGACGTTTAAAAGCTTGCTGGCGCTGTTTTCTGACTAGGTTAGACCTCAGCGCAACCAACATTCCCATTGTTATTGCTGCTTGCTGTGTGCTCCATAATATCTGTAAGAGTAAGGGGGAGACGTTTATGGCGGGGTGGGAGGTTGAGGCAAATCGCCTGGCAGCCGATTTTGAGAAGCCAGACACCAGGGCGATTAGAAGAGCACAGCTAGGCGCGCTGCGCATCAGAGAGGCTTTGAAAACCAGTTTAACGACTGGCCAGGCTACAGTGTGACAGTTGTGTGTGTTTCTCCTTGCTGCAAACCTGCCCCCTTCGTTGATTTTAATTCTCTGTAAGCCAACCATCCTCCCACCTTCGATCACAGCTGGTAAAGGAAATAAAGTAACTATTGTTTTGAAACCATGCATTCTTTCTTTCTTAATTAAAAAAAAAAAGTGAGATAACTGACAAGGTAGCCTGGGTGGGGTGGGGTGATGAAAAGGTCCTGGCTGCCGGGGAGAACAGATTCACCGCTTGCCTGCTGCGCATTCTCCTCCTCCTCCTCCTCCTCCCTGTTGCGTGAAACTCCCCCCTTGCAGGTGTCCATGGACAGTGGTGGGGTAGTGGTAGGGTCCCCCCCGAGAATGCCATGCAGCTGATCATAGAAGCGGGGCTCTGACCCAGAGCGACTGTTTGCCTCCTTTGTCTTTTGGTAGGCTTACCTGAGCTCCTTAACTTTCTTGCGGCACTGCTGCGTGTCCCTGTTGTAGCCTCTCTTCACCATGCCCTGTGCGATTTTGGCATATATGTTAGCATTTCTCCTTTTCGATTGAAGTTCGGCCTGCACAGATTCTTCTCCCCATACAGCAATCAGATCCAGGGTCTCCCTTTCGGTCCATGCTGGAGCTTGTTTGCGATTCTGGGGGGACTGCATGGTCACCTGTGCTGCTGAGCTCGCCACACTGACCAAACAGGAAATGAAATTCAAAATTTCCCGGGGCTTTTCCTGTGTATCTGGCTAGTGCATCAGAATTCAAAGTGCTGTCCAGAGCGGTCACATTGGAGCACTCTTGGATAGCTCCTGGAGGCCAATACCGTCAAATTGCATCTGCACTACCCCAAATTCGACCCAGCAAGGTCAATTTTAGCGCTACTCCCCTCGCTGGGGAGGAGTACAGAAGTCAATTTTTAAGAGCCCTTTAGGTTGATGGAACAGGATTGATTGTGTTGACACATTCATTTTAAAATCGACCTAACCCCATAGTGTAGACCAGGGCTTAGGAGCATGGGATACATGGACTGTCAACGGAACTCATGCTTCTAAGCCACCCAGGTGCTTTCGAAGAGCCCACCTACAGTCCTCACCAAGAGCCTGGGTAAGTTGTGACTGATGGCAGCTAACCTAGGTACATTGTGCTGCACTCTATTGGATTGCTGGGGTTTGTTTAGCCCTGGTTGCACCGAGCTGCCTTCTGCAGGGAAAGCTGAGCTGGAGCCATGGTTGAATTGTAAGGCTGGAAATAAAAACATCTGATTGTGCAATAAAATCCACCGTGTGCTAGGTTTAACCCTGTCATCCCCGCCCAGAACACGCTGACTTCAAATCAAGCTCCATGACGGGTTCTCGCAGGGCAGTTGAAAAGTTGAGACTGGGTCAGCTCCTCAGTATATATCGGGGCCGCTCCACGGAAGTCAGTTTACAGCTGCTGAGGGTCTGGTCCATTGTTGTCTCCATCAGTGCCCCCCGTTTCTCAGGTTGTTTTGAAAGCATCTTCATTTAAACCAAAAGATCTCAGCAATTCTATTCGTTATGTTCTGGCAGCATTGCTCTTTTATAGTATAATATTGCAGACGAAATCGATACATGATTGCATTTGCCCTTCTTGAGGTGTCAGGCTCTAAAAAGAGAATTACACACCGTCTGCCTGTTGAAATGGAGAAATAGCTGCTCTCTAGATCATTTTTTTTTTTTTCTGAATACTGGGCTGCACTTGATGGCTTTTGAGAGGCATTTATAGCTTTCAGCATTGCCCTGGTGTTTATTCCTGGTATTGTGACCACAGCTGGAATGGTACATTGTGTTCTACCAATTACACCATATTAGTCTGGGCTTTTTTCCTACTTCACATTACAAATCTAGCTCTTAATCGGATACATAAGTGCACCACTGAAGGACAGAGCTTGTGTTAATGAGACAAATTGATTCCTTCCGTGGTTCACCTTTACAATGTTCCCTCCTTTGACCTCAGCACATTTGCACCTGCTTTATGCCAGTGATGATTGGGCCCGAATGCTAAGAGGGGATGGGAGAAGTGGGTATCAAATCTGGCACAGCAGATGCCCATTTTGCAGTGTGTGTGAGTGGGAGATGCTGTTGTGGTTGATGCACTGGGCTGGAAAACAGGAGATCTGTGTTCAGTTCCTGACTCTGCTACAGTCTCCCCATGTAACCACAGGCAAGTCACTTACTCTTTCTCTCCCTCAGTTCCCTGCCTGTAAAATAGGGACGACAATATTTCCTCTGTCCCACGCTTTGCCGGCCTTGAGCTGTTTAGGGGGAGAATTTCAAAGGCCCAAAGAGCAGGGAGGCACCTAACTCCCACTGGCTTTTGGTGGGAATTAGTTGCCCCTATGTCATGTGTGCCTCTGAAAAATCTCCCCTTTCTGTTGTAAATGCTTCAGGGCAGGGACTGCGTCTCGCTCTGGGTATAGCTGCACAGCAATGGGGAGGCATGATTGCAGCAGCCCAAGTTAGCTTTGATGAAGGTAGCACGCTAAAAGTAGCTGTGTAGCAGCAGCTGCGAGGGTGGCAGGATAGGTTCAGTGCCCGAGGACATACCCAGGGTCCCGGGTAGGATCGTACGGTTTACGATGCGGCGGCTACCCTGGTATTTTTAGCAAGCTAGCTCCACCAAAGCTAGCGCAGGTATTCCTACACGCGTGGTCCCAATTGTCAGTGTAGATGTACCCCCTCGGTGTTTGTACAGCACCTAGCACAATGGATCCCTGATCTTGCTTGGTGCCTGCAGCAGGTGCTACCGTCATGAATAACCATGGCTCTGCTTTGCTCCATGTTACTCCGATGGGCTGCTGAAAACACAAAGCTTCAGTGTTCTCCTTCCAGTGTCCGCTCTCACCCGCCCCGTCCTCTCCGTCGTTTGTGGGGGGAGGGGTGTTTACTTTCCATTCTTGTTCCTTTTCCCCCTGGGGTGAGAAGCGAGAGTCTAGGGTGCCACAGGTGATGTGCTAAAGCCTTGTGCACTGAAGCAAGGATTGGACTGCCAACAAACCATTTCCTTTTCTGTTCAAACAGCTGTAAAGCAGATCTCTGGTAAGATTAACTCAATGACATATGGAGAGTAAGAAATCAAAAAGGAGACGGGGGAGGGGGGGGAATAACCTTTGCTAGTGTTGCTTTCATCTCTTGCCCATCAGCTGGCATTCTCTAAAGGTGCTAAGAAACGAAATACGTGAAAATCCTCTCCCACAAACCATTTTTTAGTCTCTTTCAATCTTGCTGCACCATGTCAATCAAATGTATCTTCCGGCAGCGATGGCATTTGCTCGCAAATTCTCCCTTTGGGGAAGGCTATCGCTGGGCACAGAAAAGGGAGCCTAAAGATGGGCCAGGAGACAGGGATAAAATGCCATTTCTGCAGGAATCCTGCAGGGCAAACTTATTGTACCCAGTCTTCTTGCTCACGGTAAAAATAACGAGCTTTCACTTCTGATTGCCGTGTGTCAAGCACTGGTGGATGTGGGTGAAGTGATCAGTAACAGCACTACGCCTCTGATGCTTTCCTTGCTCTGCTTTAGGGCCGTGGTTTTGTAAACCTGTGTGGAAGCCACTTGTGGGGATGCAGAGTTGATTGCCCAGTGCAGCCACTCAGTGTTGTGCATCTTATTACAGGGATGCATGTAAGTCTTGAGTCACGGCTCCTAATAGCTGTCCAATATTGCCAGCCACACTGTTCAAAATCCTGAGTCATAAGTCTGGCCCTAAAAATCACATGATTTTAAAATATCCTCTTCAGCTGCTTTGATTTTTCACCCCACTCACTTTTGGGCTGTGTTAAATGTGGTTTATGCTCTCAGTCCAGGGGAGCTAATACAGAGTTACTCTGGTATTATTATAGTGGAGGTACCTTGGGTTTACACTGCTGTAACAGAGCGCGGAATTCATCCAATGTAGGAATATTTTGGGAATATTTCTGTTTCAGGTTAGCTCCGTGAATGTCACCAGCAATGCCCTCTCAGGTGCTGCTTAATGAGAACACCTTAATAGCTATACAGGTATTCACTAAATATGTATATGCACATACAAATCACATTCATATAATATATAAATATGCGTAAAATAACACCCACAAATTAATTTTCTAAAGTTATGAAGGAGTGAGTTGCATTCGTGAAGTCCTGCTCTCATCATCAGACTGTCAAGAAGTTGCTTCCTTCTTAACTATAGTTAAGATTTCTTAAAAGATACTTTACATTGTAATTAGATGGAGGGATTAAAATCTTTTGTGTGAGAGAGAGAGAGTTAAAATGCACACCCATCTACCTTCACACACACACGTACGTACAGGTGTTTGGAGAGCCATCTGATCCGTGTCAAGATACTGTCACAGCTCCTGGCAGGATCAGAAAGAAAGATTCCATAGGGGCATTTCTCTAATTAGCAGCGATAATATCACCACCTCTATTAGTGCTTGATGGGAGCTGGGAAGTTAATGGCCTGGGATGAAGATAGGGGGCTGCCGGATAATGGCCATGCATGCCCGGGGCGTGATTGGAAAAGGACAAGCAGTACCGTACTGCAAAGAAGCTTCTTAGGACAAAACTCAGCCCTTGGTTCCGCATGCAGCTGCTGCATGTTCAGTGCTCCTTGTGCTGTGCATGGGGCTCCCACTGGTGTCCGAGTGTGGGACATGGAATACAGGCCCTCAGGCTGGGTGAGGAGAATTTAACCGCAGATTCTGGGTCTGTGTTGGGTAGTTTTAATAATGCATCAGTCCAAGGGTGCTCTGTTCCCTCCGCTGAGGCACTTGGGTCATAAATGATGCTCTTGACACCGCCTGCTCATTCAAAGGTCCATTGGGCTTCTTTGAATGAGGCCTGAACGACGGTGTCCTGATCAAATTCTAGCTCAAGGGGTGATGGTTCTGCCTTCCTAAATGCTCTGTGCAGTTTCAGCTGGCTATGCTGGCACTCGTTGCCTCGTGCCCTAAGCTGCGTGGGGGTTGATGTGTGCTCTTAAACAGCTGCTTGGTTTATACCTCAGAGGTGGTTGCCTTTCCACTGGCGGGTGAAATAATCCCTGTCTATGGCCTTTACCTACCTCACGGGTGGGAGGGGCTGTGAAGGTTAATGATAGGGTGACCAGATGTCCCATTTTTATAGGGAGAGTCCCGTTTTTTGGGACTTTTTCTTATATAGGTGCCTATTACCCGCCACCCCCGTCCCTTTTTTCATAGTTGCTATCTGGTCACCCTACTTAATGAGGAAGGATGATCTTGTGACTACGGTACAGGGCTGGGAATTGGGAGTTCTGTGTGAACTTGAACAAGTCACTTCATGATTGATGATTATTTATTTGCACGGGGGTAGTGCCTAAGAGCCCTGGTCTTGGACCAGGATCCCATTGTGCTAGGTGCTGTACAAACACAGCCCAAGAAGATGGTGCCTGCCCCAAGGAGCTTACAGTTGAGGTATAAGACAAGAGAAGGCTACAGACAGGGGATTGCAAGGAACCAATGAGTCAGTATTGGTCAGTATGACAGGCGGTAGTCTCAGGACCCCAGCAGCTGGACTATTGTCAAGTGCTTTGGTATGATGACTACAAAGTATGCAAACAGTTCGGTGGCACTTGGATGCTATGGTGCGAGGAGCTGCATACTGTAGACAGGTTTTTGGATGGAAGGTGCTATAAGGAAGCACAAATCATCATCATGATGCTTATTGAATTCCCTTTTTGTGAGTTGAACACATCCACGTGTCATTGGAAACTAAAAAGTATTGCAAATCGTGTGTATAGTGTGTGCATTCAAATACGTGTGTATGGATGAATAGACGAGACCTCTTGTCCCCTGTTTTGAATTTGTAGAGCCATTGACACCAGTGCAAAGTGGATGTAAAACACTACCAGGTCAGAAAGGTAGCATTTTACACCTAGTAGTGCAGGTACAAATGACTGCACAAAGGGTGTGTGTGTGTATATACGCTGAGTGTGAGTAAATATAAAATATTCCAGTGCTTGGAAATGAAATCTCACACCAATTCTTTAATTACAAGCTCTGTGGGGCAGGGTCTCTGTGCATGGGGCTGTACTTTGCCTAGCTCAACAAAGCCTTAATTCATAGCGGGGGCTCTGAGCACGATGGGGAGATAAATATGATGCTGCTGCAGGTTGTTAGTCCCACTCTGCCATTTCTGTGTCAGCTACGAGTGATGGGAAAATGATGAATGGTGCATTCATGTCCCATCCCAATGCCAAGCCTCTCTGATTCCTAGTGCAGAGCATATAATGCTGATGTGACTGACAGGCTGGAAACATGGCCATTTTTTTTTTCTGAACACGGAATTTTGGGGAAAATTGAATCTGCAAGATTGAAGGTGGAATGGCAGAGTTCAGGGTGCAGAAGTTTTTACGGGTGGGGCAGAGGGGGCCTTAGGCAGGTATGTAGGGATGCGTGTGTTTTGGGGTATAGGAGGGAAAAGGTGGGGCTTGGCAGAGAACAGAGGATGAACTACTTCCACGTTGAGGAAAGAAAGGGAAACCCTTGGAAAGAAGCGTTTTGAATGGGATGTAAAGGGGGATCTGGTCTCTAAGGCACCCAGAGGGAAGCAGTGTGGCCTAGTGAATAGAGCATTGGACTGGAACTCAGGAAATCTGGGTTCTTTTCCTAGGTCTGCTGCTGGCCTGCTGGGTGACCTTGGGCAAGTCACTTCCCCTCACTGTGCCTCAGTTTCCCCCATTTCTAAAAGGGCGATAATGATACTGACTTCCTTTGTAAAGCGCTTTGGAGATCTACGGGTAAAAGTGCTGTATAAGAGCTAAGTATTCGTAGTAGTAGCAGTGACTGCCTCTGTGGTTATGCCTGGTAAGATATCCTGCTTCTGGTCATCAGCTGATCATGCTAGAGTGAAGGAGGAATTTTCTCTCCCATGTTCAGCATTGCACAGTTGTTAAGCTGCATTACAGGGGCTCTCTTTTAGGGATTTTCTGAAGTCTCTGACATGGGCCACTGCGTTGGAAACAAGATACTGGACTGAAATGGACCATTGTAGACAGCATGCTAGGAACGGATTGTTTTGAAAGAACTAAATCCCGAGGAGTGCTGTTCAGGCCGTATTTTGTGTTTGATCTGTGAGGTGTGTGCAACTTTATGTCTGGATTATGTATGGAAAGGTAAAAGGTCAAGTCCATCTGCACTCTTCCCTCGTACCACTCTCAGGTTGGAGCCTGAGAGTTAGGGTTCCCCTCAGCCACTGGCCCGATGTAGAGGATACAGGAACAGGGTAGGTAACTGGATATATGTCGTATGAAATGCACAATGTTAATGTGCAACACGAGCCAAAGCCTTTCAATTCATTACTGCTAATGAACATAATTTGTGCAGGTGAAGACCGGGAACATGTTGAAGTGAAAGACTTATAGGCTCTGTGTTTTTTCAAGGATGACAAGAACCCTTACCAATTACACTGTGTGTTTAGCGAGACTCTTCCGTTATGTCAAACAGTGAAAGAAATATGATCATGAATGGTGATACCGCTAATGATTCCGTTGCTCCAGGCCCAGGCAGCAGGGCTGTCTTTACCCATCAGTTTAAACGAAATGGAGATGAATGGGTTCCCCTTCCTCCCCTCCCTCACCCCACCCCATTTCCTTTTCTAAAAACGTACCTTAAAAAAAAATCAAACTAAAGTTTATATCCATAAAATGAAAACATAAATTCCCTTTTATATTTTAAAATATGGGTTATTTCAAAGATCTCCATTCCAAAATGTCTGTTTTCTTTACATATTTATGATGTGTGTTTATTTTTGTATGTTCAACACTGCATGTGTGTATGTATTAGGGCTGTCAAGCAATTAGTCGCACCGTTAAACAATACTAGAATACAATTCATTTAAATATTTTTGGATGTTTTCTACATTTTCAAATATATTGATTTCAGTTATAACACAGAATACAAAGTGTACATTGCTCACTTTATATTTATTTTTATTACAAATATTTGCACTGTAAAAAGCAAAAGAAATAGGATTTTTCAGTTCACCTAATACAAGTACTGTAGTGCAATCTCTTTACCGTGAAAGTTGAACTTACAAATGTAGAACTATGTACAAAAAAACCCTGCATTTAAAAAGTAAAACAATGTAAAACTTTAGAGCCTACAAATCCACTCAGTCCTATTTCTTGTTCAGCCAATCGCTCAGACGTTTACATTTGCAGGAGATAATGCTGCCCACTTCTTCTTCACAATGTCACCTGAAAGTGAGAACAGGTGTTCTCGTGGCACCGTTGTAGCTGGCGTCGCAAGATATTTACATGGCAGCTGCGCTAAAGATTCATATGTCCCTTCATGCTTTGGCCACTATTCCAGAGGACACGCGTCCATGCTGATGACGGGTTCTGCTCGATAACAATCCAAAGTAGAGCGGACCGGCGCATGTTCATTTTCATCATCTGAGTCGGATGCCACCAGCAGAAAGTTGATTTTCTTTTTTGGTGGTTTGGGTTCTGTAGTTTCTGCATCAGAGTGTTGTTCTTTTAAGACTTCTGAAAGCATGTTCCACACCCCGTCCCTCTCAGATTTTGGAAGGCACTTCAGATTCTTAAACCTTGGGTCGAGTGCTGTAGCTATCTTTAGAAATCTCATGTGGGTACCTTCTTTGCGTTTTGTCAAATCTGCAGCAAAAGTGTTCTTAAAATGAACATGTGCTGGGTCATCATCCGAGACTGCTAGAACATGAAATATATGGCAGAATGTGGGTAAAATAGAGCTGGAGACATACAATTCTCCCCCAAGGAGTTCAGTCATAAATTTAATTAATGCATTATTTTTTTAATGAGTATCATCAGCATGGAAGCATGTCCTCCTAGCATGAAGGGGCATATGAATGTTTAGCATATCTGGCATGTGAATATCTTGTGACGCTGGCTACAGCAGTGCCGTGAGAACACCTGTTCTCACTTTCAGGTGACCTTGTAAATAGGAAGTGGGCAGCATTATCTCCCGAAAATGTAAACAAACTTGTTTGTCTGAGCGATTGGCTGAATGAGAAATAGGACTTGAGTGGACTTGTAGACTCTAAAGTTTTTTGCATTGTTTTGTTTTTGAGTGCAGTTATGTAACCAAAAAACCCCTTACATTGTAAGTTACACTTTCAAGATAAAGAGATTGCACTACGGTACTTGTATGAGGTGAACTGAAAAATATGATTTCTTTTGTTTATCATTTTCACAGTGCAAATATTTGTAATAAAAATAATATAAAGTGAGCAGTGTATACTTTGTATTCCGTGTTGTAATTCAAATAAATATATTTGAAAATGTAGAAAAAATCCAAAAATATTTAATAAATTTCAGTTGGTATTCTGTTTAACAATGCAATTAAAACTGCGATTAATCATGATTAATATTTTAAATCGCTATTAATATTTTTGAGTTAATTGTGTGAGTTAACTGCGATTAATCGACAGCCCTAGTATATGTATATATAAATATTTGAGTGTGTGTGTGAGAGAGAGAGAGAGAGAGAGAGAGAGAGAGCTAGCCAGCTTGCAAATAAGAGCCCTTTAACTGGCCATAAAGCATCTACCTTCACCACCGATGGACAGGAGTTTCCTGAGCTCAGACGAAACAGGGCTTAACACACAACCTCACAAACAAAAACTTCGTATTAATAGAAATGATTTGATCAATTATAAAACAAAGTGAAGTTTTGGTTGGGCAGGTATGCATGGCTGAAGGTGCAACTGACTAGAAACAGAAGTGAAAATATCATTAATAGTAACTGCATATCCACTTTCAGCCCTGGGTCTCCAAGCCTCTTACAAAGGAGGGAAAGTATCATTGACTCCATTTTACAGACGGGGGAACTGAGGCTAAGGCCAAATCTACCCTACAGAATGAGTTCTGCTGGAGTAGTAACGCCCACGTCCCTGACCGACATTAGCTATGCCAACAGAATCACTATTCTGTGGCATAATTATGTTTACACTGAGGGTTTTATACTCAGTGATTTTTGTTTCACGCTCCTAGCTGAGACCGCTATGCCTATATAAGTTTTAAGGACATACGAAGTGAAGTAAATTAGCCAAAGCCGAACAGTGCATCAAGGTAGGGATAGAACCCAGAAGTCAGCAGCAAAACCCAGGGAAGCAGGGTAGTCTAGTAGCTACGGTGCTGGATTGGCCATCAAGAAACAGGGGTCCTATTCCTGACTCACCCCTGAGCTGCTGTGTGACCTCAGATAGTGAACTGAGACTTTTGTAACTCTCTGTTTTAATAATGGAAAATGTTAATTAATAAGAAGGGACCGGGGCGGGGGGTTAAATACACTATGTTAACTTGCCCTGGTTTTCTCTTGTGAGCCCAACCTCTTTAGAAACTGCAGATCGGGAGCAGTAGGGAGCAGGTGCAGCAAGAAAAGCAAACATTCACAGGCTCCTATTTAGCACAGCTTCAGTGCCTCTTAAATGCGTTCTGTAAATTAAAGCTCTGCTTGTGACTTGCTGACTGGGCTTTCTGTGCCAGCACTGGGTCTTTCAGGCCAGTTCCTTTAGAGGATGGAAGTGGCGGGCTCTTGATTAAACTTGTCATGTTTCCTTTTAATGCTCTGTTGAGGAGTTCTTAATATGAGCTGCAGCAGCAGCAGCCGCGGCATGAATAGAGTGATTGCATTGCAAGGTTGATGCATTGGCCTTCTTTGGGTCTTAACTACGTAAACAGTTGTGCTCTCGCTGGCCATGAAAGATGGCGCTGTCTGTCAGGAGAAAAGGAGTTTATGGTGAAAGGTCACCCAGCACCTATCATGCTGGTACTCAGCAGTTGCTGAGCTGAGCAGATGACCGGTGTTATGTGGATGGCATCTGGGAGCCCGATCCTGCAAACCCATACATAAGTGGCCCTTATTCATGTGAATTTTCTGCCAGATCAACGCCGTGAGCTGTAGCGTAATGAGAGAAATTGACAGGTCAGAGACTGAGGCCATCTGCTGAAAGCTTCTGGGTGCCAGCCAGGATTCCTGGCTCTTGTCCTTGGTCACAGTTTCTAATGATCCATCATCTCCAAGGGCAGTTTGGAGAGATTTATCGCAAAATCAGGAAGCAGGCAAACTCTTGTTATTTAAAGGCGGACATGAGTAATACCCGCTCCTTCTGAGTTCCGGCTAATACCCAGCTACGGCTAACGCTTGTGTGACAGGCAATGGCGGAACTGATTGACTGAAATTCTCAAAACTGAGCCTGTAGTCAGGTCTGGGTTAGGGCAATCCCTTTTAAAGGCCAGCTCCCAGCCCTTTCTGTGCCAGGCTCCTACCTGCTGTGAGAACCACGATGACGTGGGCTGCTCAGGCTCTGGCTGGGTATAGTCATTAAAGATCCAAGAGCACATTCCAGACGAGGAACACCGGCCCTGGTATCCTGGCTGCAGTCCAGCGTGGGTAATGACATTCGCCTTGCAGTCTGAACTAATTCAGCACATTCGTCTGCATGTCCCTTATTAACTGTTGTTGTTGAGTATCTGTATAGCGTCATCACCTTATCTTTGTCCATTAATCCATCTTTCTGAGATTCTGACCCCCCAGAGTAGGGCCAGGCAGCTGCCTTTGTTATTTATGTCAATCTGCCAGTGAAATGTTTACTCTTTCTCCCCTAAAACGCGGAATCTCTTCCTTAAATGTATCCTCACTTGAAGCTCAGAAAGAACAGTCTTGGGTCCCTGGGCCATTATTTGCTCTGCTAAACATAAAAGTGGCCCCCCTTTGAATTCCGTTTTCTTGTGGCCCTGCTGGACTAGAAACAAGAGTTTGATCCCATGGGAAAGTGGTCATTCCCAGCTTGTTTGTTTGTTCCCAAGGTTATGGATCTTCAACGTGTGACATTCTTTTGTACGGTAAAAGCTATTGCAGGTCATTTTTAGAGGCTTTATTATGTTCTCTGTCAACCAGTTCCCTGCAGTACTGTACATTAGAAGGTCGTGGCTATTGAGAACAGTCCCACTTTAGAGAAAAAGTGAGGCTGTTTAAAAAATATGTGGTACCGCTTTTCTTTGGAACTGATGTGGTATATACAGAATACACGATGGTGCATTGTGGTGTGAAGGTTTTAGTGCACCCATCTGGGATTGTTGTTTGTTTATTTGTGGTACCGTTGTGCCCAGGAGCCCCGGATATGGAGCCAGGGGCGGCGCGTTGTATGGGACCATGGTGCCCGGGCTCCAGCAATATTCAGGACCTGGGGGGCCCGGCTCCACCAATGTTTGGGGCCGGTTTTCTCCGCCGGCCCCATCTGCCACACACCGCCCCGCACCTCCCCCGAGTGTCCCCTGGCCCCCACTTGCTGCCCCCGCACTCCTCCCCCCCCCCCCCCGGCCCCCAGAGTGTGTCTGCTTCTCCCCTGCAGCTCCACGCTGCCCCCGCTCTTCTGGCTCCCGGCAGAGGCCTCGGACCCTTCCTTTTTCCATCGGGACCCTCCACCAGCACAGCACAGGGGGCCCCTGCCTGCAGTCACTGCTCCTGCCTCACACTGGGCAAGTGGCAGCCCCATCCCCCACCCCCAGTGAGGCTACAGTGAGGGGCAGCAGCAGGGGAGGAGGTGCACGTGTGATGGCAGCTGTGCCCACCACAGGGGAGGCAAGGGGGGCTTCCTGGGCCTGAGAGGGGCCCTAGGAGCACGTGCAGTGATAGTGGTGCGGGGTGAGTGTGCTGCCGGGGGGGGGGGGGGAGAGGGCGACCCCTCCCCCAGAGCTCACTGCTGCCGGCGGGGAGAGGGCTGAGGGGAGTCCTTCTCTCTGGCCCCAGCCCCGGGGCAACCTGCCTGCACCCCAAACTCCTCGTCCCCAGCCCTGCCCCACCCCAGAGCCCGCACCCCCAGTCAGAGCCTGCACCCCAACCCTCTGCCCTAGCCCTGAGCCCCCTCCTGCATCATGAACCCCTCATCCCTAGCCCCACCCCATAGCCCTCACCCCTGCACCCCCTCCCAGAGCCTGCATTCCTCACCCCCTCCCCCAGCCTGGAGCCTACACCCAAACTTTGTCCCAGAGCCTGCACCCCCACCCGTTGCCCCAGCCCGGAGCCTACACCCAGGAACCAAACTCCCTCCCAGAGCCTGCACCCCAGACCCCCTCCCCCCCCCAAATTCCCTCCCAGAGCCCAACCTCTCACCCCTTTTGTACCCAAACTCCCTCCCAGAGCCTGCACCTCTCCTGCACCCCAATCCCCTGCCCCAGCCCAGGGCCTGAACCCCAGACCTCCTCCCCCGACCCAAACTCCTTCCCAGAGCCTTGGGCAGGTGGGGGGGGGGCAGAGTTGGGGGAGACGGGTTCTGGGCACCACCAAAATTTCTACAAACCTGCCACCCCTGCATGGAGCAGGACCCCATTCTGCTAGGTGCTGTACGAACACAGAACAGACAGTCCCTGCTGATGAACTGCTGAACTCAGTGAGATGAGTAGCAGGGCCAGCCAGAGCTAATGCTCGTGAAAGCTTTGTGCCAGCCGGCCATTGCATATTCTCTATGTGGATGGCTTGCTGCAGGGTGAGTGTAGATGCACGTCCCTCTGTTTGCATAGATGTTGCAATTTTAAAACTGGGCTGAGAGTAATGCACGACAGACATGCAAGGCGGCATTGTTCAGCCATTCACTGCTGCTCCTCCTGAAGCCGTACACCCGTACCTTTCCCAAGAAGGCACTTCCATTGGAACTCGACTTGCCCATCGGGTAATGGGCTGAGCGCGCTGAACTGATGACCTATTGAGCAGCCACCAGGTGGCCAATCAGTAGGACAATCATTCACAATAAAAGTTAATAACTTGCTTTTAGATGCCATTAGCAGCGACGCCTGGATTAGAACTGGCAAATCATGGGTTGGGGGTGGAGGAGGGGAGGTTTTTACTGGTCCTCTCACTCACCGTTTGAGGGCAGCTGCCTTTTGCCGTTGAATGATTCTTTAGCATTTTGGACCAGAAGAAAGAACTAATTGTTAAGAGGGGGATTTTTGAAGGTGCAAAGGGCATTTAGCTGCTCAAGTCCCATTTGTGCCTTTGACGATCACCCCTTTTCCCCTTTGAGGCAACCCATTCTGTGTCTGCCCCTTCGGGATGGCTTGCCTGCAGGCTGCCCATGTCTCTGCTTTACTCATTGCATTGCTCATGCTAACCTCCTGAGATCATTTTGCCCAGATAGGATGCTGTGGATGATTGATTACACCCAATATTAATCCCTGCTCTTACTTCGTGTCCGTCCCGTGTTTATGATAAGTCCTCATCCCTCTCGGGTAATTATGAAAGATAAGAAATGGGTTTGCAAGTGGCACATTTAAACAACCCCAGAATTTTTTTGTGAGCATGGGGAGCTCTGAGCAGTATTTTACACCAACGGAGGCCGAAAACTGCTAATTGCGTTCCCGTTGTGTTAATGAAACAAGCATTTTGCCATGCTCTGCTTTGTCATGAGAGTCCTGGCCAGTTGCTTGGGCTTGTTGGACTTTTTTTTTCTAAATGAAATTGAAGTTGCTGTGACAAATGGCTTAATAAGGGAAAATGCGTTTGACACCCAGTGTTTAAAGATCTTCACGACTTTGGGAGGTATTTACCTGCTCATGCACGAAAACTCAATACTTAGCATCACGAGCCAATTGCCAAATCATTATTTGATGCTGTGCTGTAATCTTTGAGAGTGGATGGGAATAGCAAGCTTGGTTTGTGTGGCATTAGATGGAGACAGGCTGATTTTATTGATCCTGAATGGCTTGTCTCCTTTGTTTCCATCAGTGGCATAGCAGGTGCTGTATCTATCTCATTTTCCTGGTGAAACTGATGGTGATCTCTGACTGTAAGCTGTTTGGGCCAGAAACTGTCTTTTTGTTCAGTGTGTGTGCCCAGCCTGGTGGTGCAGGGGGTCCTGGTTCACGGCTGGGACTCCTAGGTGCTGTGGTGATCCTACCACTACTACTAATTTCCTGTAATAGTGACCGTTGCTTTGAAAACTCTCTCTAATTATTTTCCCCATTCGAAGTGAAAGAACTATTTAAATGTTGCCCCATCCATGAGCGACTTGACCTGCAACTTAGTGGTTATTGACAGCTTATAGGAATGTCGACTTTCCAAGTGCAAACTTTTATCTGGTTTTGTGGCTGGGTTTTGTCTGTCTTTGACAGCTACTCCCTTTGTCCGAATTCAGTTTGGATTAGTATGGTCCGTCTTGTGATTGATTCAGGAGAGGTGCTGGCATGTGGCTCTTGCTGGAGAACTCGGTAAGGGCTGGGACTCTCCTCCTATGACCTCTGTGCTGGGGTATGGCTCTCAGTCCCATCTGATAGCTCTAGGTCTCCGCTCTCTGTGGGCCCTGTCCTGGGTTTCAAAACCCCCAAGCTCCGAAATCTGGGCCGAGGCAAATGGTGGGGATCTGATGTGTTCTATGAAATCAATGAACAGACCTTTGGAAAAGGCTTTAATTTTCAAACTGGTTTTCTATTAGTACAAGGCACTTAGTCCGAAACATTTGAGAACCCACGGTACACAAACAGACGAAATGTACAACTGATGATCTAATCTTGCCTGAAGAGAAACTGGGCGTTTAAGGTGAGGAATCGATCAGTCTCTTTCTCTGCATATCTTGTCTTGATTTGCAAAGTTATAGTAATAGATATTGGAGATGGAAAAGGTCTGTTGGATCTGGTCTGCTCCCTCCAGTGCAGGATTTTCTCCTGTTGTCAAGGCTCTGTGGCAGGCTGCTCTTAAATTCTATCTTGTATAATGCATCCCCCCATCCTGAACACTTTTCAATCTAACTTTTTTATCTAGAGGCAGGGCAGTTATCCCCATTGTACAGATGGGAACTGAGGTTCTGAGAGACTAAGTGACTTGGCCAATGTCACAGGAAGTCTGTGACAGGGAATTGAAACTTGGTCCCTTAGGTCCCAGGCTAGCACCCTAACCACTGGACTATCTATCCTTCCTTTCAATGCTCTGATATGGCAGATTGGAAATGCTTCATTTCAGTTGCAAAAATTGAGATTTTAAAATGAGTTAAATATGAAAATGAATAATATCATTGGGCCCGTAGCCCCTGTATTATTGCCATTGCAATTAAATCCCCCCCAGGGAGGCATGAGAGCGAGTCTGGGATTGTGACGTGTGACTATAACTGGAGGTTGTTGAACAATTCCTGTTGTCTTGCTCAGATTAGCTTTCAGTGTTCCCTTGGGAACCTATTACAGGTTTTAATAGCTCTCTCACGGTCATCCTAAAATTTCCTTTTCTTGGTTTCATCCCATTGCTCCTAGTTGTATCCTTTGTTTTTTGTCATGGCAACAACTGGGAAAAGCTGTGATATTCTCCTAAGTGTGATACCGGAGGGCCAGGGAGCAGTAAGAGAGTGAAAATATATAAGCCCTAGGCTAATTAAGGCGTGGTTCCCTTAGACTCGGGAGGGTGGCTACAGGTTAATTGGAATACCTGTAGTCAATTAAGGCCCAGTCAGGAACCTAATAAAACCCCCTGCTTCAGGCAGTCAGAGAGAAGGAGGAAGGAGAGAGGACTGGAGCTTGGAGGTGTGTTTTGAAAAACCAGAGAACCCGAAAACCCGGGGAGACCCTGCCCCAGCAGGGCTGGGAGACTCCCTTCCCCAGCGTCTAAGGACCGAAGGTACCCCACCCAAAGGGGAAGAGGGGAAGAACCCGCAGGGGATGAGAGGGGCTGGGGCTCAGAGTGAGGAGCAAACCCCGACCCATCCCCTGCTTCCCTCCTCTACCACCTTCCCGGGCCACTAGCAGGGCCCTCGGTGCCCCAAGAGCAGGGGCAAGGGGTGGCATCTTAGCCCCACCCCCCTCCAAGAAAAGCGCAGAACCCACGATACTAACATCGGCCATCTTGTCACATAAGGAAAAAATGCCAAATTCTATAAAATTTTTCAGGCCAGGTCTTCATAATCCCATATTGGTTACTTCTTCTCATAATCATGTTGATTGCTGTGTACCAGCTCTTCCCTAGTTAAGGTTGGGATCCTTTAGCAGTCTAGTGCAGTTTTTGTTCAGTTACTTTACAAAGGCTAGAAGTTAGGATTATGGGACAGTAATTACCAGGATTACCCATTTCATGCTTTTTGAAGAGAAGCATCACATTTACTTTCCTTCTGTTTTCTGGTACCTCCCTAGTTCTCCATGAATTTATTTTTTAAAAATCTGTACGGCATGTAAAGCATTATATTAGAGCTAGGTGTTATTGTTTTGTTCATTTGCTACTTCCCTTAATACCCCCAGATGCATGTTATATAGATTTAAAATTTCCAAGTAACCCCCTCAGTGCTCTTTATCAATAGCTGTTTTTATAAGGCCTTCCTAACTGCCTTTCTTTATTTCTTTTGTTAAAGTCAGATTTTGAAAAAGGACTTCAGATTTTCAGCCAGTTTTTGAGTTCTTGTTCATTTCATCCCCCATGCTGGTTCTTTTAATGGGCCCTCTTTCCACCCCAAGATAGCTTAAAAGCCCCTTTATATTCCTCCTTTGGATGCTTTTATCTAATATTAACTCTTTCTGCCCTTTTTTTTTTTTTTTTTTGCTGTGTGTATGTGTTCCCTACAAGCCTTAGATCTCAGAGCAGTCTCGCATGAAGTCACATTAGCCACTACTTCTTCCTTGTTTATTTCAAAGTAAATGTATTCCATTATGCCTTTAATTATGGCGTCTCGGAAGATTTCCCAGACTTCTTCCATACTGAAGATGGGTTTTAGTACTTCCTCCAACTGGACCTTTATTAGATTTCTTGATTACTCTCAATTTGCTTTCCTGACATCTAATACCCTTACACTGCTGCATTCTGTTGAATACAAGTAGCTTGTGGTGAGAGGCTATAAGATTCTCTGTTGGTTCCTGCAAGTTGGTGAACTATCCAGGATGGCTTCCTGGGGCCTCTGCTTTGTCTTAGCATTATAAAGTTAGATCAAAAATGAAACAAAGGTCAAATAATATTGTAGGGAAAGAGGAGGAGCAAAATGAGTCTAATGGGACTGCCGCAGTTTCACCTCGTCCCGAAGTAATTTCCCCTCTCTGATGTTCAGTTCCTGCAGAGCAAATTTACATTCTGATCTTCACAGATGTGTTCAGAAGCTTGCAAAATTCAATAAGACAATGTCAATGTGCAAGTTTCTTAGAGGCAACATCAGAAACTACAGGGCACGTTCTAAGGTTTATTAAATGGAGAGCAGGCTAGCTGGCAAAGGACTCTGGTAACCAGACGACAGACTCTAATAATAATAATAATAATTAATAATTAATTTAATAATGATAAATATGAACAGGAGCGAGCGTTTCCTTGTAGTGAGGCAGGCGCTCTTTATATCCAGTTGTGGCTCTGGGTTGTTTTCAACTGGTTAAACAGGCCTGATTCTCTCTCTGTTTGTATGCTTTGTTTAGTTAATCCCAAATCCTCTTTGACTTTGGCATTAGCGCTGGGTGCATAACACGCAGAGAGAGACTCCAGTGAATGCGGTTCTCTGACATACTTGGAAACTACCTCAGTCTCCTCCTCCAAAAGCCAGCTGCAGATGTTGTCAACTTGAGACAGATCAGAGGTGCGGAGATGTTCCTGTTTCCTATCCCCAGATACAGACACTGCCCCCCCCCCCCCGAACCTTCTCACACACCAACCTGGCTCAGCAAAGTGAGGGGTTTGTGTGCGCTCACCACAGAAAAAGAATGCTCTGTACATTCGGAGATGGTTGTGTTCTGACTGGCTGATCACCACATTTGTTCTTAACCCAGGCGCCTCTCCTGTTTGTAAATTGTATTTGCTACCCCGGTGGGTGTCACTTACGGAAAGGGGAAGATGCTGGGAATCTGAATGTGCTGAAAGGAAAATTAACGATTCCAGTCAAACTCGGGTGTTTTTCTCCGAAGTCAGAGATTAGTGATTTGCTGCTGCCAGCATGAACTGGTGTTAAGTTATTAAATTGCAGATGAGCTCATTGCTTGGACTCATTGCTTGTGTGGCTTTAAAATATTGCACGTGGATGGGCTGGAGGCGAGGGACGATGCTGGAGTAGCAGGGAGATTTATGGAGCAGCTGAGAGATGCATCTGTGGTAAAGGCAGGGGAAGGCTTCCTGTAAAAGCTTCACTCTCTCCCAGGAGAGTGGGTGTCCTAGCATCATTGGTTTTATTTTTCTACTTCTAAAATTTAGCTTAAGGAGAATTGCCAGGTTTTTGAGATGCATAAAAAGAAGTGGCATGATAATAAGCCTGCTTTCATCCCAAAAGATCCTGGGGTGCCAAAAGCTGTATGTCCACGGATCACTCTACCCAGCCCTGAAAATAAGCTTCCCCTGAGGTCAGCCAGTGGCAGTCAGTCATTCTTTGCCAGTCACACCCTATGACTGTTGAGAAGACCTTACTCAATGTTTGCTGAGTCCTAACATTCACACTGGCAAAGTGTGTCATGTCTCCCCTGTGGACCAGCCAGTGGATAACAGCCTACTATTGCTGCCAGCTCTAAGGATTATTTTTTCTAACTTGAACTGTAGAGGTTTTTGCTATGGATCTTCAGGTCTTGAATTCAAACTTGATTACTCTTGTAATTGTTACTTACTCCTGCAAACTCCCATTGTCCTCAGCAGGGAATTTTTCCTGAGGAAACACTGAGCTTGAGAATTTCTGCATGGTGTTTTTGTTTTTTTTTTTTTAAAAAGGGGAACTGAAGGGTAACTTATGCAATTAAAATGACAGAGAGAGGGATCTACGAAGCATGGATGGATAATAGTAATGGGAGCCTTCCCTAATGCCTAAGCCATGCTGCAAGCTCAGGAAACAGATTGTGTAGGATATACCCTAAATTTTGATCCTAATAGCGGGTTCCCTCTAAATTCAGGCAAAATACAAGCAGACCTCACCCTCAGTCCCTGTCTTTCTGTTTTGGGTAAAGGCTTTCCCAGCCTCAAATGGGGGCCCAAAATCTTGAAACCCATGTTGAATTTCTACTTGGGCAAAACTCTGCCTTGCCACGTGCAGGAACAGAAGGGAATTGCCTGCCACTTCTCCAGTAGGGCAGCAGGGAATCCCCAGCCACAATAGGTTGCAGGGTGGGGGAGGTTGTTCCTGCTGATGTAACTTACAGCAGCTTGAAGGCTTTGATAAGTTACTCTGAGGGTTGGGTCACCCCAGCCGCTTGCCAGCTCCGTGTCTGGGATCGCAGAAGGGCGGTTGAGTCACTTCTCTCCTTCCCCCTGGGTCCTGCGCTGAGCTCAGCTCAGCTGGACCGAAGATCTATATCAGGGGAGGCCAACCTGGGGGCTCCGGAGCCAGATGCGGCTCTTCAGAAGTTAATATGCGGCTCCTTGTCTAGGCACCGACTCCAGGGCTGGAGCTACAGGCGCCACCTTTCCAGTGTGCTGGGGGTGCTCATTGCTCGACCCCTAACTCTGCCACAGGCCCTGCCCCCCACTCCACCCCTTCCCCCCCCCGAGCCTGCCGTGCCCTCGCTCCTCCCCCACCGAGCCTCCTGCATGCCAGGAAACAGCTGATCGGGAGGTGAGGGGGAGGCGCTGATCGGTGGGCGGGAGGCACTGGGAGCGGGGGCAGGGGGGAGCTGATGGGGGGCTGCTGAACTATTACTGTGGCTCTTTGGCAATGTACATTGGTAAATTCTGGCTCCTTCTCAGGCTCAGGTTGGCCGCCCCGATCTAGATGTTTAAATCTTGGTATTTATACCTGAAGTTACCAAGGATCTTTGTGACGCGTTACCATAGTACATCCAGCATTTCCATCTCTTGAGGGTCCCACAACATCCCTCCACTTTGCCAGTCCACATAACCACATAACCTGGTCCCTTTGACCACTTCTCATTCACGGCCAGTCATTCGGAGTGCAGGTGCAGAGTTCTCACCAGCTATTGGTTCCTGTTGACTAGCACGTTGCTCCCTACCGCTGTGGTGTGCTGCGTGCAGAAGCTGAAAGAAGAAGAAGCCGTTGCGGTTGGCAGAGGTTGGAAGGGAGCGGGCGTGCCAGTAGAAAGGGCGTTATAGAACCACTGGGAAACGGTCTCTATTAAGGTTGCACTCTTCCAGGGACAGAGGGCTCAACCTTTGTTTTGCACAATTTGCGTCAAAAGCACCAACAATGTGTCAATCAGTTGAAACCAAAATAGTCCACCTGCCGATTGTCTTGCTACAGCCTCAGACTCCAATACCCGGCAGAGCATTTGCAAGTGCAAAATCTGCAAGAGGTCTTTGGAGAAAGCACAGTTTTTCCATGGCAAGGTTAATCTCTCTCTTTCTCTCTCGTTCCTAAATGGAACTTGAACATGCAAAATGTTCTGTGGTCTAGTAACTGCACAGGGCCTAAACAGGTCGGTTGTAGAATCCCCTCCCCTCTCAAAAATCTAGCTCTAGAGCCCATGCGGTTCTAAGTTCTAGAACACATTTCCAAAGTGGGTTATAGGCCCTTAGAATCTGCATGGTTTGAAGTGGCTCTGAATTCTAGAAACTACTCCACTCAAATGATTCTAGCTTCTACGTGATGTAGCACTGATCCATTTCACTTTTTAGACCAATATTTCTCAACCTTTATGATACCAGGGACCAGCTTGCTGCCTTCCTAAGCTGTGTCTGGGAGATCTCAGGGGACGGCGCCAGTCCATGGACCAGTCGTTGAGAAACTCTGATCTAGAATACACATGGTTATGTTCTAGGCTCTTAACTCAATCTGGTTTTGAACAGTTGTTGTAGGACTTCTGTTTTTCTTTTTTTTTTTTTTAAAAAAAAACAAACAAACCCCCACAACCTCTAGACACTATATAACTAAATAACTCTCTTTAATAATTAGGAGTTGGGTCTTCCTCCTTGTCTAATTAAAAGCAAACACTATAGTGTAGCCTCATTAAGTATTTGCAGTGCAGTATATGAGATCAGCCATTATTTCTATATCTCGGAGCTCTGTGGGTATAATTAAGAATAGTTTTGTTTTTTTTAAAGTACCAACATGAAAGTGGCCATAAGATGGATCATCGGTGTGTGTAATTTATTTTTTTTTAAAAACAAGCTAAGTCGTTTATAAGCAACAGGCGCGCTAACTGGTTAACTTACATTTTTTGGTACTCCCATGAAATTAAAAACAGCCCAGCAGATTTTGATTTTAAGCTGTATAATTCCCCACTCTCTGAGCTGAGGCTATCTGTGCCAAGTTTCAGCCTGGAGTCCATATTTTTTACTGCATTGGAAGATTTGCAGTGAAAATGCCAGCAGAGCAGAAACTTAACTCCATCAGTGCCAGGATCACGCACCTAAATTCTGCAAACTGCAGAACCGTTTCGTTGCTACTTCCAGGCTGAGCCTTCCCAGTTCTACTCCACGCAGGATCCCTCCATAACTGCCAACGTCCTGAGTTCAGTGTCTTAACAAAACTAATGAAGTAAGGGCAGACGCTTGCTTCCAGCCTGCAGGGTCACACAGCATCACTGCTTGCAAAGGATTTGCTTCCCCACGAGCCATTTATCTGGCTGAAGCCTTTCCAAGCTTAGTGGTTCATGCTGAATTGGAACCAGCGCTGAGTCATTATTCACTTACACTTTCTTTATTAAAGCACTGGGGACGCTTTGATTTCAGTTATTAACAACTTCCATGTGTGGCTGCCTGCGGGGTGGTGCCAGCTGCTGCCCTTTCAACAGGCTTTTGGGTCATTTTCAATCATTGGTAGTGGTCGGAGACTGTGTGTTGTGGCAGGGAGCACGGGGACTAGGAGGTCAGGACTCCTCCTGGGTTCTGGTTCTTCTACCTGACTTAGGCCTGGTCTTCCCTTGAAAGTTGTATTGATTTTCACTTGTCTAGTTATACCAGTACAGCTCCTAGAGTGGATGCCGTTAGACCAGTATAGAGATATCTTGTATGGTATATTTATTCCTCTTCCCATATGGCAGCGTCGCTCCAGTTTGGCCTGGCTGAGAAGTGCATGGGACTGTGGACTGGATGGTCCCCCTGGCTCTACGGGCTGTTGCAATAGCTATACCAGTATAAGGCTATGTCTATACCATAGGGATTATAGCAGTGAATCTATGGCCCCATAGCTAGGTTGGCATGATGCTGTAGTGTATGGAAGGTGGTTTTCTGGCTCTGTTAGGAACCCCACCTTCCTGCGCGATGGGAGCTCGGTTGACGGAAGCATTCTTCCATCAACCTAGTTGCGCCGGGGTTTAGATCGGCGCTCCGACTGTGCTCGGGAGTGTGAATTTTTCACACCGCAGCTGAGCGCCATGGCTATGTTGACTCAGCTTTAAGCATAGACTGGGCCCAAGTCACCCTTATACTGGAATAGCAGCTCCCAACTAAGGGGGTTGTATGGCTTTAACTATACAGGAAGTTAAAGCGGGTACAAACTTCTAGTGTAGACAAGGCCTATAATTTGACTTTGGGCAAGTCAGGTCCTTGCTCTAACCCAGGGTATCCTACAGCAGCCTACCTGCTCCCTGCAATTCACCACATCGGCCTTCGTGGGTATGTCTATGCTGAGACTGACTCGGGCTCCCGGGGTTTGTACTACTGGACTGAAAATAGCAGTGCAGATGTTCCCGCTCTGGGTGGAGCTCCGGCTCAGAGACCACCCCCCGCCTCCCAACCATCGCTGGGTCTCAGAGCTGAGCGGAGCCTGCGTCTGTTGACCGGGGCTCTGAGACTTGCTGCTGGCGGTGTTTTTTGTTGGCAGTGTAGACATACCCTATAAGGACCAGGTGCTCTTCAGAGTCTCAACTGAGTCCTAGCCCCACAGCCTCAGCTGGGAGGCAGCTGATTTAGTCACAGGTAGGGCTGGGCTCCTCTCCCCCTTAAAGGGGCCAGTCACCCTGTGATGATACCATTGCAATTCACTAGCATTCGACATCCACTTTGTACTGGTGTGAATGCGCAAGGAGCAGGGCAGTTGAAACAGGCTCAATCTGTTACGCAGTTCATCTTTTTCCTGTTGCCTAGGACAGATCTCACTGTTCACTGTGTTCAAAGTGCCGAATAAACATTATCTAATAATCGTCACAGAAATCCCTTGTGAGATGTATGTGAGTTATCTCCAGTTTATGGATGAGGAATCCAGAGGCAGAGAGAGGTTAAATGACATGCTAAAAGTGGTTTTAAAAATGACACAACTTCTGCTTCCATGTGCAATGTTTTTGGAAAACTAAATGCCATAGTGATCTGTGTCATTTCATGCATTCCTGTGGTAGACACAGTGTATCTGCTCCATTCGTATCAGGATGGTGCCTCTTGCTACCTTCCTACTTACACCTAGTTTTACCAACTTTGTGGGAGTTAACGTCTATCTTTTATGCATGTGTCAAAAGAGAAAAACAGAGTGACTCTCATTCAGGTGCGTAATTTACTGCACAAAATCCATCGGTCCAAGTGCTTTCAGGAGAACCAGCCCAAACATGGCAGGACAGAGCTTGTTTTTGCTTCCCGGTGTTGCTTACCTGTATGTGTAACGCTCCTATAGCTACTCTGCTGGCTGCTGCGTTAACATCCATTTGTATTTCCGTTGGGCCTTGAGTCTAGATGAAAGCTGCCGGGTTCCAGGTTCAAGCCTCCCATTTTTGAGAAAAACCAGCTGATTTTTGAGTTTTGCAGGCATCTGAGGCTGACGGATTTAAAGTGTTCTGCCACAGAATCTCTCCTTGCTTGGGATGGAACTTCAGAGGTGAAGTCCATGGAGGACCTGCTGGGTGTAGAATTGTCTCCTGCAAACTGTTAAGCCTTTGATGTATTACAAATGATGAGGGAGATGAATAGCACAGGCAGATGGAGTCTCTGTCAGCCGGCATCTATCTTTGAGAATCTGCTTCGCTTGCTACCCTGGACGGCCGCCCCCTTTTATGAGTTAATTTGCTAGGATCAAGGCTGCCCTTCCATCCGAAAGTCTCCTTTCTTAGATGTGGATCTAGGGTGGGATGGACTATGATGGGCAAAAGGTTTTTTTGGGGGGAGCAGGGAGAACGGTTCTTGTTCTCTTCAGTTTCCTAAATGATTCCATATTAAGCTGTATCTTCAAAAATGTTGGCATGCACGCACAAGGGCCAGTAAAGAAGGATTTGTGATGTCTTCTACAGGGTCCTGAAGCAGAATTATGTACTGGTCTTAGGGTATGTCTACACTATGGAATAAGGTCGAATTTATAGAAGTCGGTTTTTTAGAAATCGGTTTTATATATTCGAGTGTGTGTGTCCCCACAGAAGTGCATTAAGTGCATTAACTCGGCGGAGTGCTTCCACAGTACCGAGGCTAGAGTAGACTTCCAGAGCGTTGCACTGTGGGTAGCTATCCCACAGTTCCCGCAGTCTCCGCTGCCCATTGGAATTCTGGGTTGAGATCCCAATGCCTGATGAGGCTGAAACATTGTCGCGGGTGGTTCTGGGTACATATCGTCAGTCCCCCCTTCCCTCCCTCCCTCCCTCCGTGAAAGCAAGGGCAGACAATCGTTTCGCGCCTTTTTTCCTGAGTTACCTGTGCGGACACCATACCACCGCAAGCATGGAGCCCGCTCAGGTAGCCGTCACCGTATGTCTCCTGGGTGCTGACAGACGCGGTACGGCATTGCTACACCGTAGCAGCAACCCATTGCCTTGTGGCAGCAGACGGTACAATACGACTGGTAGCCGTCCTCGTCATGTCCGAGGTACTCCTGGTCGCCTGTGTGAGGTCGATCAGGAGCGCCTGGGCAGACATGGGCGCAGGGACTAAATTTTTAGTGACTTGACCAGGTCATTCTCTTAAGTCCGGCAGTCAGTCCTATTGAACCGTCTTATGGTGAGCAGGCAGGCAATATGTCCTTCTGCACCGTCTGCTGCCAGCCAAAGATGTAAAAGATAGATGGAGTGGATCAAAACAAGAAATAGACCAGATTTGTTTTGTACTCATTTGCCTCCTCCCCTGTCTAGGGGACTCATTCCTCTAGGTCACACTGCAGTCACTCACAGAGAAGGTGCAGCGAGGTAAATCTAGCCATGTATCAATCAGAGGCCAGGCTAACCTCCTTGTTCCAATAAGAACAATAACTTAGGTGCACCATTTCTTATTGGAACCCTCCGTGAAGTCCTGCCTGAACTACTCCTTGATGTAAAGCCACCCCCTTTGTGGATTTTAGCCCCCTGAAGCCAACCCTGTAAGCCGTGTCGTCAGTCGCCCCTCCCTCCGTCAGAGCAACGGCAGACAATCATTCCGCGCCTTTTTTCTGTGCGGACGCCATACCAAGGCAAGCATGGAGTCCGCTCAGCTCACTTTGGCAATTAGGAGCACATTAAACACCACACGCATTATCCAGCAGTATATGCAGCACCAGAACCTGGCAAAGCGCTACCGGGCGAGGAGGCGACGTCAGCGCGGTCACGTGAGTGATCAGGACATGGACACAGATTTCTCTGAAAGCATGGGCCCTGCCAATGCATGCATCATGGTGCTAATGGGGCAGGTTCATGCTGTGGAACGCCGATTCTGGGCTCGGGAAACAAGTACAGACTGGTGGGACCGCATAGTGTTGCAGGTCTGGGACGATTCCCAGTGGCTGCGAAACTTTCGCATGCGTAAGGGCACTTTCATGGAACTTTGTGACTTGCTTTCCCCTGACCTGAAGTGCATGAATACCAAGATGAGAGCAGCCCTCACAGTTGAGAAGCGAGTGGCGATAGCCCTGTGGAAGCTTGCAACGCCAGACAGCTACCGGTCAGTTGGGAATCAATTTGGAGTGGGCAAATCTACTGTGGGGGCTGCTGTGATGCAAGTAGCCCACGCAATCAAAGATCTGCTGATATCAAGGGTAGTGACCCTGGGAAATGTGCAGGTCATAGTGGATGGCTTTGCTGCAATGGGATTCCCTAACTGTGGTGGGGCCATAGATGGAACCCATATCCCTATCTTGGCACCGGAGCACCAAGCCGGCGAGTACATAAACCGCAAGGGGTACTTTTCAATAGTGCTGCAAGCTCTGGTGGATCACAAGGGACTTTTCACCAACATCAACGTGGGATGGCCAGGAAAGGTACATGACGCTCGCATCTTCAGGAACTCTGGTCTGTTTCAAAAGCTTCAAGAAGGGACTTTATTCCCAGACCAGAAAATAACTGTTGGTGATGTTGAAATGCCTATATGTATCCTTGGGGACCCAGCCTACCCCTTAATGCCATGGCTCATGAAGCCGTACACAGGCAGCCTGGACAGCAGTCAGGAGCTGTTCAACTATAGGCTGAGCAAGTGCAGAATGGTGGTAGAATGTGCATTTGGACGTTTAAAGGTGCGCTGGCGCAGTTTACTCACTCGCTTAGACCTCAGTGAAACCAATATTCCCACTGTTATTACTGCTTGCTGTGTGCTCCACAATATCTGTGAGAGTAAGGGGGAGACGTTTATGGCGGGGTGGGAGGTTGAGGCAAATCACCTGGCTGCTGGTTACGCGCAGCCAGACACCAGGGCGGTTAGAAGAGCACAGGAGGGTGCGGTACGCATCAGAGAGGCTTTGAAAACCAGTTTCATGACTGGCCAGGCTACGGTGTGAAAGTTCTGTTTGTTTCTCCTTGATGAAACCCCCCACCCCTTGGTTCACTCTACTTCCCTGTAAGCTAACCACCCTCCCCTCCTCCCTTTGATCACCGCTTGCAGAGGCAATAAAGTCATTGTTGCTTCACATTCATGCATTCTTTATTCATTCATCACACAAATAGGGGGATGACTACCAAGGTAGCCCAGGAGGGGTGGTGGAGGAGGGAAGGAAAATGCCACACAGCACTTTAAAAGTTTACAACTTTAAAATTTATTGAATGACAGCCTTCTTTTTTTGGGCAATCCTCTGTGGTGGAGTGGCTGGTTGGCCGGTGGCCCCCCCACCGTGTTCTTGGGCGTCTGGGTGTGGAGGCTATGGAACTTGGGGAGGAGGGCGGTTGGTTACACAGGGGCTGTAGTGGCAGTCTGTGCTCCAGCTGCCTTTGCTGCAGCTCAACCATACACTGGAGCATACTGGTTTGGTCCTCCAGCAGCCTCAGCATTGAATCCTGCCTCCTCTCATCACGCTGCCGCCACATTCGAGCTTCAGCCCTCTCTTCAGCCCGCCACTTACTCTCTTCAGCCCACCACCTCTCCTCCTGGTCATTTTGTGCTTTCCTGCAGTCTGACATTATTTGCCTCCACGCATTCGTCTGTGCTCTGTCAGTGTGGGAGGACAGCATGAGCTCGGAGAACATTTCATCTCGAGTGCGTTTTTTTTTTCTTTCTAATCTTCACTAGCCTCTGGGAAGGAGAAGATCCTGTGATCATTGAAACACATGCAGCTGGTGGAGAAAAGAAAAGGGACAGCGGTATTTAAAAAGACACATTTTATAAAACACTGGCTACACTCTTTCAGGGTAAACCTTGCTGTTAACATTATATACATAGCACATGTGCTTTCGTTACAAGGTCGCATTTTGCCTCCCCCCACCGCGTGGCTACCCCCTCAACCCTCCCCCCTCCCTGTGGCTAACAGCGGGGAACATTTCTGTTCAGCCGCAGGCAAACAGCCCAGCAGGAATGGGCTCCTCTGAGTGTCCCCTGAAGAAAAGCACCCTATTTCAACCAGGTGACCATGGATTATATCTCACTCTCCTGAGGATAACACAGAGAGATAAAGAACGGATGTTGCTTGAACGCCAGCAAACATACACTGCAATGCTTTGTTGTACAATGATTCCCGAGTACGTGTTACTGGCCTGGAGTGGTAAAGTGTCCTACCATGAAGGACGCAATAAGTCTGCCCTCCCCAGAAACCTTTTGCAAAGGCTTTGGGAGTATATCCAGGAGAGCCGCGAATGCCAGGGCAAAGTAATCCTTTCACATGCTTGCTTTTAAACCATGTATAGTATTTTAAAAGGTACACTCACCGGAGGTCCCTTCTCCGCCTGCTGGGTCCAGGAGGCAGCCTTGGGTGGGTTCAGGGGGTACTGGCTCCAGGTCCAGGGTGAGAAACAGTTCCTGGCTGTCGGGAAAACCGGTTTCTCCGCTTGCTTGCTGTGAGCTATCTACAACCTCGTCATCATCATCATCATCATCTTCTTCATCCCCAAAACCTGCTTCCATATTGCCTCCATCTCCATTGAAGGAGTCAAACAACATGGCTGGGGTAGTGGTGGCTGAACCCCCTAAAATGGCATGCAGCTCATCATAGAAGCGGCATGTTTGGGGCTCTGACCCGGAGCGGCCGTTCGCCTCTCTGGTTTTCTGGTAGGCTTGCCTCAGCTCCTTCAGTTTCACGCGGCACTGCTTCGGGTCCCTGTTATGGCCTCTGTCCTTCATGCCCTGGGAGATTTTGACAAAGGTTTTGGCATTTCGAAAACTGGAACGGAGTTCTGATAGCACGGATTCCTCTCCCCATACAGCGATCAGATCCCGTACCTCCCGTTCGGTCCATGCTGGAGCTCTTTTGCGATTCTGAGACTCCATCATGGTCACCTCTGCTGATGAGCGCTGCATGGTCACCTGCAGCTTGCCACGCTGGCCAAACAGGAAATGAGATTCAAAAGTTCGCGGTTCTTTTCCTGTCTACCTGGCCAGTGCATCTGAGTTGAGAGTGCTGTCCAGAGCGGTCAAAATGGAGCACTCTGGGATAGCTCCCGGAGGCCAATACCATCGAATTGTGTCCACAGTACCCCAAATTCGACCCGGCAAGACCGATTTAAGCGCTAATCCACTTGTCAGGGGTGGAGTAAGGAAATCGATTTTAAGAGCCCTTTAAGTCGAAATAAAGGGCTTCATCGTGTGGACGGGTGCAGGTTTACATCGATTTAATGCTGCTAAATTCGACCTAAAGTCCTAGTGTAGACCAGGGCCCAGAGAGGCTGTTTCTGCATTTCCCCCCCCCCCCCCACCTTAGATCCAGTGGATAAGTTTGGGAATTTCAGCTCTTTTTATTCAAGATCATCTTTTGACTGTCATCTAGCACAACAGGGCCCTGATTCCTCATTTGGGGCCCTCAGTGCTTCTATGATGGATACAATTAATCAGAAAAGCTTTCGTGCTGGATGCCGTCAGTCCATATGGCTGGACTCTGTAGCTTAATTGGCATATCCTAATGCGGCTATGCTTTTAGCTCTACTTACAGCTAATTGAGAGTCTCACACGAGGGTATAGAATTGTGTCTTTGGCTCAGAAAGTCTCCGGTTCAGTTTTGTAGGACACCCATATGATATGTGACTTAGTCGACGGCTGCTGGAGCGTTACCTTAGCACCTGGAATGTCATTGTCCCTTCTGCTCTACAGCTACTCTTACGCTTTACTCACCCTTGGAAGGGAAGTCTGTTAGGACAAGCCTGGAGAAACTGCAATAGTTTTCCTGGAGTCTACTTATCTTCTGTCCTTTGCTGAAGAGTTGGTGGTGGTGGTTTGTCTGCTTGCTGGGCTGTAAATTGGCCTTTTATTTTATGTATTTATTTATTTTGGGTGGTTGCTAATTTATACTTTACTGTCGTCCCTTTTGAAAAAAGAAAAGCCCCTCTTTTCTCCAAGAGCAACAGGTCACCTGTGCAAAGACTCTCTCTCCCGGTAAAAGCTCCGTTTTTCAAACTCTGAAACAGTTGCCAGGCTGCATTTTGTCACTGGCTGAATTTTAGTGGGAGTTGAATTGATTCCTGTGGATTGTACATAGAGGGTGATTGCAAAGCATTTTGGGAGCCTTTGTGCATGGATGGACCTATCTAAGGAGCTACACTTGCCCTTCAGGATCAGAGCATGTTTTTATCTAGTCTGCTAACCTATCTCCGGAAGTGCCCAGCACCTGACCACATCCCTTAGTGTCCTGTCCTAGAGTCCCTCACCCCAGTGTGCTCAAAATGTGACCCCCGCGATAGGGTGACCAGAAAGCAAGTGTGAAAAATCAGGACGGGGGCAGGTAATAGGGTCCTACATAAGACAAAGCCCTGAATATCGGGATATCTGGTCATCCTGTCCAGGGACCCTGCGTCCCACAGGATAAGAGACGTTGAGAAGCAGGCAGTAAGGACGCTGGGGAGGTGGGTGGGGGAGATCCTCTGCCTGCTCTAAAATGGTTGTCCGCGTAAAAGGTTAGCGCCACCTTCTGTGCAGTGTGACTACAAGGGAAATGGCTCCTGACCCTGCAGCTTGTACCCTGAAGCATGCAGCTGATTAGTCTGATCGTTATCCAAGCCGTCACAGCTACCGGCGTGATATGGGGCAGTCAGAATGTCCAGCCCTTTTTAAAATATCCATGCTGTGCTGCATTGGGTTGTGTTTTTTGTTTTGGTCCTTCCTGATTTTTGTTCTCTCTCTGGAGATGTCCCCTTTGTGTTCCCATCTTGCCCTATTTCCAGAGTACGCTTTGAGGAACGGTCACATGGCTCCATTCCTCCCTGGCCAAGTGTGAGAGCCCCCATCAGCTCCATGAGGGCAGAAGGAGGCCGCCTGTCAGGATCTGAAATGTGCAGTGTGTGACTGATCTGAGTGCAGGGGTTGTGTATGTGCTGCTTGGCATCTGGGCTCAGCTGGCAAACGGGTCATCCAGAGGGAGAGCTAGCTGACCTCGCTTACAAAACCCACAGGAGAAGTCATGAGTTGCAGGATGTCACCATTACTCAGTGACACAGACCAGGGGCGGTGTTAGGAGGGCAGCTCTGGGGGGAGCGTAGCAACCTCCCATACTAAATCCAGTGTTAACTCTTAAAGCACCAATTCCATGCTGTCCTGTGAAGGCAGGTGCAGCCAGTGAATTTCCCCCTCTGGCCAGACCCAGGGGTCTGTCGACAGAAGTACTTTACGGAACAGGAGGCAAGCTTGTGTTCGTGCGTGTTGCACTTTGAAGATGGTGCCTAGAAGGATGGACTGTTATCCCAGCTGTGAAAGAGTGTGTGTGTTCACGAGAGGGCTACAGGCCAAATGGTGACACAACCCCTCACTGGCCTGGATTGAAACCCAGACCCGTCACACCCTAGTTTACAGGCACGGTACCAAGGCGCAGAGAGATTTAAGTGACCTGCCCATGGTCAGAGAGAGTCTGTGACAGAGCTGAGAATTGAACCCGAATCTGCAGAATCCCTGCCCAGTGCCCGAACCACAAGGACATCCTTGTTGTATTGAAAGCTGAGCAAAGGGCTTTATCTTACGGAAGCAGCTGCTTTGTTTGTGGAACTCGCTGTAATCTGCCAATAAGCTTGAGTAGCACTGCAGTATCCCCTGGGGAGCTGCGCTCCAGGGACAAAGGACAGCTAATAGATAAGAGAAGATATCTGAAGTAAATTGAATACACTGTATTTCAGGGGTCGGCAACCTGTGGCACGCGAGCTGATTTTTAGTGGCACTCTGCTGCCAGCCAGGGTCCCAGCTGCCAGCCCTGCTCAGCCCACTGCCGGCCTGGATGGATGGAACCCCTGGCTGGCAGGGGCCAGCGGCTGGGACCCTGGCTGGCAGGGGCCGGCGGATGGAACCCCAGACTGGCAGTGGGCTGAGTGGCTCAGTGCGCTGCCGGCCCAGGTTTCTGGCCGCCGGCACCGCTCAACCCGCTGCCAGTCTGGGGTTCCTGCGGGGGCCCCTGTAAATGTAAAATTTATTACTGGCACGCGAAACCTTAAATTAATGAGGACTTCGCACGCCACTTCTCAAAGGTTGCTGACCCCTGCTGTATTTAATCACCCCCCGCCCCCCCTTCAAAAAGCTAAAGAGAGGAATGGTCGATATACGCTCGTGTGTTTAATAGCGTTGTGGGGTTTGTGCTAAAATTCCTTACATTGCTGTGTCTTGGGACACGCTGGGCCAGATTCTGCCTCCCAGCGATCTTACACTGGCATAGTTCTGTAGATTTCAGTGGAGTCACCTGTGGCTTGCCCCTGGGTGAGCGAGAGGCATCAGGCCTGATGAGTATAGTTTACTCAGTGAGTTTATTGCTTATGAAAGGTGCCAGGTTGACAGCCCTGGAGCCTGATGTCTGCTCTCCATAGAACAGGTAAAGCATTGGAGTGCAAGTGTCCCCTCGCCAAGGTACTTAGAGATGGGCACATCTCAGCTCCTTGGCTACCGCCCTGAGGCTGCCAATGCAGGTGAATTGTGAGAGATGGGCTGTTGCCATCAGACCTCCTAGTGTAACTTACCTTGCTCTTGTTTCCTGCAGGACTTAGGAATGGAATCGACCTCCCTGGATGATGTCCTGTATAGATATGCCAGCTTCCGAAACCTGGTGGATCCAATCACCCATGACTTGATCATCAGTCTCGCTAGATACATCCATTGCCCCAAACCGGTAGGTAACTCGCTCTAACTACACGACCAAGGCAGTTCTAGTCACTTGATCATTTGGAAAATGTAGACTTGTTGTAAATGAGAAGCTGTTTTGTTTGTTTGTTTTTTTGTTTGTTTTTTATAATCAATGCTGCACAAAATACCTTCAGGTTAACACAGATTGTGATCCTCTGAGTAGAGATGTCCTGTTGTGGGGAGAGCGGATCGATGCACGGTACTCTCTGTGAATTGCCAACAACCCGAATGACGTGCATTTAATGCTTAGTTAATTTTGTTCCTTGTTTTTTCATATTCCCTGTTTTTGCTCTTTCCTCCTGTCTCATTTGCTCGAGCAAAGCACCAAGGCACCTACTGTCTGGAACAATACAGGGGTATGGACAGGATGACTTCCTAGGCCTTTTCTATCTCTGATTTCTGCGATGCCTGTCTTTCCTCTTGTCTCTCTAAATGAAGCGAGTACCCAGATGACACATTTCTCGCCCCTGTAAGGAGGGAGGTAGCTGAAATAGAACCTTGTCTTTGCGAGTGTTTGAGTGTGCTGTAAGCAAAGCTGGCAGCACGGGGGCCCGGAGAGCGTGGCAGTCAGAAGGAATAGCCTGAGCCGAATAGTCATCGGACGGGGCGACGGGTCTGAACTGTAGTGTCAGAACCGGGATTTGCTTTCCATTCCATCCCATCCCATCATATTGGTGGTTTTATTGTGGAGTGGAGGAGAGCTGGCCCTGTGGTGCTCTCTTCAAAGTCAAAAATGGAAACCACATTGTTCAAAGCAGTGTATCAATATTGGACATGTTTGTACGTCAGCTGCAGTTATGGCAGAAACCTTCCTAACCCACCCTGCCTCAGTTTTTGAGGACAACGTGCCAGGTCCTCCACTGGTATAAATTGGAGGAAGTCAATGGGAGCTATGCTGATTTACCCCAGAGGAGGATCTGGCCCTGATGAGTCATGGAAAAGGAGTTTGAATGATGGTTCTAAATTAGGGATGGACAGAAATGCACGTGATTCTGGTTTTGGACCTCATTAGTCAGGGTGTGTTTTTTGCAAGAGTGACTGGGATGCAGGCCCCATTTCATCAGCCCCTGCAAAGCTTGGGAGCGTGTGGTTTCCGATGATGACAAAGGACAGATTTTGTGATGTGATTATAAGGGATAGCAAACAGATCAAAGCAGATTACTGAGCAAAATAAACAAACATGCAGACTAAGCTGAATTCACTAAAGAAACTGGTTACCAATAGTAATTTCTCACCCTAAATGTTGTTTTAGGCAGGTTGCAGAGTTCCTTGAAGACGAACTGCTTTTGCTTGCAGCTTAAAGTTCCATGTATTTCTCTTCACAGGCCAGATCCCTGTCACAGCCTGGGTGTCAGTCCTTTTCCCCAGATCAGTCTTAGGTGTTTACAGCAGTCATCCTGGGTGGGGAGTCCGTGAAGAACCAGAGACCCTGATTAACTCACTCTCCAGCCTTAAATAGGATTTACATATGGCGGGAATCTTTTGTTTCTCTGTTTGATCCCCACCCCCCTTTAGTGGAAAAATACCAGCAGACCAACCTGGTGTCCAGTGCCAGGTGACATGGTCCCCTGAACCTGCAGTGTCAAAGTAGCATCCCAGGAAACTTCTCAGGAAGGAGTGAGATTCGCATCTTCAAAGTTCTATTGTTCTCCTTAATGGCCCATCCAGGCTGTTTGCATACTGTCCAGAGGGCATTCCCCAGGTGAAAACGCAGTTGTAATTGTTACATAGTCAATATTCCTACTTCCAGATACAGAAATGATACAGGCATACAAATTGGATAATCACATTCAGTAAATCATCACCTTTCCAATGATACCTCACATGCCCCCTCTTGCATAAATTTACATCTTGGTTATGCCCTATTCATATCATAAGCATATTTCTGAAAGAATATTGGGTGTAATGTCACTGAGTATAAATGCAATAAAGAGTGTGAGGTTCTCAAATGCTATGGCAATGGGAGACATATTAACACCTAAAATAAATAAATCGATCACTTTCATCCACAAAACGTCATTCAGTCTTCAATGGGAAATTCTTTGGTCACGCAGAGTCGGGAAATGTGAACTAGATTGCAGAGCTGTATGGTTAATGATAGCTTTCGTTGCAACTGACATTGCTCTGTTTCCTCCTAAAAAAAAAAAAAAAAAAAAAAAAATTACTGGCTGGGTTTAATCTTGCCTACATATGGATCAGGACAGGGTGGAGGGGTGGAAGTCAAGGTAATAAATGGGGTAAAGTGGAGATTCAGTCCATCACTGGTGTGTTTGTTTCTTCTCCCCACGAGTCGCCTGCCATGGATTAAAGTTTGCTTGGAAACAAAACTAAGCGCATGTTAATTTCAGGAACCAACTCTGTGGGTGCTAACTCGGGTGCCAGCAAAGATACTTTAAATATCAGCGTTGTTAACTATTTCCATGCTCATTAAAGCATGTAAGAAAGGACAGGAAGGGTCTTGTCTTGAAGATCTGTACAATCTACTCGGAGAAGGCCTGTAGCAACGCAAGGCAAGGTGGAAGGAGAGCAGGCTAAGCTGGCCCGATTGGTTTGATTTTCCTGAAGGGCACTCAGCTTCAAAAGTTCAGGAAACACTGCTCTAAAGGGCAATACCCAGTTTTTTAATCAGAAACCACCACATCCCTGTGGAAGAGCATCAGGGCCCCTTGCTGGCTTTATCCCTCTTGGCTAGGCTTTGCTTTAGTCCACTTTCAGTGCTCTGGTTATTGCACTGTTACCCTTTCAGTTCAGGGTCTGTCTAGAACACCCCTATCCTAAGGCTGATCTTTTGTTATTTTACCTCTCAGTTAAAATAAAAACCTAGTGGCTTCTCCAGACTCTGAGTAAACATGAACTTCTGTAGCTGGCCAGAGAAAAGGTTTGCCTTGACTTTCTAATGTCTTCTGCAGCTCAGCACTCTCCAGCAGACACAGTCCATTTATTCCACAGGAGTAAATTCACACCCACAGTGGGGTAAGAGTCTTCCCTTAGTTGCATGAAGCTAGAGTGCCTCGAATAGAGCCAACCCAGGATCCTAGTTGGGTGAGTTTTCTTAGGCATGTCAGTGTATTTAGTGTCAAGGCTGCAGCGGGGCCTAAGCCATGTAGTCTTGATCTGCCTTAAAATCTAAAGGGCGTGAGTTTTGGTGATATCTCTTGTAGGAGCCAGATTCAAACATTCTCCAAATTCTGGCCCTGTTTGGATGCAGGGGTTGCGGTTGAATGCAAGAATGTATAATACAACTCCCCTTAAAGCTGCTCTCCTGATGGGCCTGATCCTGATTTCAGTGAGATTCGTGCAAATGTGGAGTAACTCTAGTGGAGTCATTCCAGATTTCCACCAGATTGGAGTCAGACCTGAAATGTAGCTATCCTGTTGGAATGCATAAACACAAACTAAGCGCTGTCCATTATACAGAAGAGTTTTGCTGGGCCATGCACAGAGACATCACCCATCAGTATCTGTTGTCTAGTACCAGCTATTGCTGAGTACCTTGGGCTGTGTGCCCTTTGCAGTATGAGAGGGAGCTTTTATAGTGAAAGAAGCTCTCAGAAAATCAATCTTAAACATGAATTCATTCACCGTTGTCTGTTGTTTTCCAGTGACATTTCAGGAGGATATTTGCTAACGATCAAAGACATTTAAATTAGCATTTCTTTCCTCACAACCACCGCCCTGGGGGGCAGGAGGGGGTTGATATTTCTCTTTCAATTCCCCCACTTCCCCCTGCAGGCTGAGGAAAGGTGCCAGGCTGACAGCTCTGAAAAGTGCTCTGTCTAGTCACAGAATGGGTGCAACGTAGGTAAGAGGCAGCGTATGCTTCCTTCTCTGGCATGCCTCAACCCTGACTGAGAGGGGACTGGTTTCAGAGTAACAGCCGTGTTAGTCTGTATTCGTAAAAAGAAAAAAGAAAAGGAGTACTTGTGGCACCTTAGAGACTAACCAGTTTATTTGAGCATGAGCTTTCGTGAGCTACAGCTCACTTCATCGGATGCATAGCATATCGTGGAAACTGCAGAAGACATTATATACACACAGAGAGACCATGAAACAAAACTTCCTCCCACCCCACTCTCCTGCTGGTAACAGCTTATCTAAAGTGATCATCAAGTAGGGCCATTTCCAGCACAAATCCAGGTTTTCTCACCCTACCCCCCCCCCACCACACACACACACACACACACACACACACACACACACACACACACACACACACACACACACACACACACATATACAAACTCACTCTCCTGCTGGTAATAGCCCATCCCTCTTTGAAACCTCTCTTTATAATGCGCATGATAATCAAGGTGGGTCATTTCCAGCACTAATCCAGGTTTTCTCACACCCCCCCCAACACACCCCCCTCCAAAAACCACACACACAAACTCACTCTCCAGCTGGCAATAGCTCATCTTACAATGTGCACAGCAATAATCCAAGTTTAACCAGAACGTCTTGGGGGGGGTTTGTAGGAAAAAAACAAGGGGAGATAGGCTACCTTGCATAATGACTTAGCCACTCCCAGTCTCTATTCAAGCCCAAATTAATAGTATCCAATTTGCAAATGAATTCCAATTCAGCAGTTTCTCGCTGGAGTCTGGATTTGAAGTCTTTTTGCTTTAAGATAGCGACCCTCATGTCTGTGATTGCGTGACCAGAGAGATTGAAGTGTTCTCCGACTGCTCTTCCTGGATAGAGGGGAGATCAGTCCTCGTGACTCATCTTACCCTGGGCCTTTCTGAGGGGCTGTTTAGTGCTGATCAGAGCGCTGCTTTTATGACGTGGATACGTGATCTCTGGGTGAGGGACTGAGAGAGACTCATTTGATATAGGCATCGCAGGGGAACGACTTTGGGTCATTGATGGCCTGCCGTAGGTCAGAGGTGTGACGCTCCCTAATAATGTTTTGCACTTGTGGCTAGCCCCTCCCTCGTAACACGTCAGACGCAAATGAATGAGGTCTCATTGCACTCTGCTGAGGTCCGGGTTGGTTTCCCCATTTCACAGATGGGGACATCAAGGGACAGGGAGGTTTCATGCCCAGAGTCCCATGGGAAGTCAATGAACTATAACCAAAATGCCCTTACCTCTAGTTCTGTGTCTTTATCTCAGGAGCGCCCTACCATAACCTATTACCAACCGCATCATTCATCCAGCCCCCCAGCCTGTGTGTTGTGACATGACCCTGGATTACAGTTGTTGTTCTGAGTTCCTGACGTCACATTAATTTTGATGGTAGCAAATGCTGATGTTACAAATACGGGGTGGGAAGGAACAGTGCAGTCTGGTGGTTATAATATCGGACTGTGGTTCTGGACTCATCTGTCCCACTGTGTGACTCTGAGCAGAGCAGCCAACCTCTGTGCCTTTCTGCCTTATTTTTTTCTATTAGTAATATGAGGAAAGTGATATTTACCCACCTTTGTAACGTGTGTTGCAATCTTCAGATGCCGTGGACTATGTAAGCATGAAGTATTCTTCTTCACTGCAGGATCCAAGCTAAGCTGTGAGCCAGAGACTTCTTATATCCAAATATCTGAAATAATAGCAAAGGGGATGAGAACGATTTGACTGTCAAAGCCAGTGATATTCTGCATTAATGCTCCTTTTTGGCCAGGCTTGCTTCTGAAAATCCCTCTGTATGGGAGCTGAATACATCTGCATCGCATTAAAATATTTTGCAATATCAAAGTGGCTGGGAAGCTCACACTTCACTAATAACGACTCCCGGTATCTGTCGTTACTTAATGTGTTTTGTCTCACGTTCATGTTTTCTTTGTAATAAGAGATGTTCTTTTGAAAAGCTCTTTCGTAGTAACTGTGGGAAAATAGAAAAAGGCTGAAGCAGGAAGAAAATGGCACTGTGTGTGGTTTTTTTTTTTTTTTTTTTTAGGCTAAAATTGTATAATGGTAACATCTGTGTAATTTTCAGTGACACCATTACTGGCAGTCATCACTCAGCACCTCCACACTAGGGGAAGCCAGCAAGACTTAGCAAAAAACAAGTAAGTCTGGAGGATCAGCATGACCTGAAGCTGTAATAAATTAAACTCTTCAAACTGAGAGCTGTTTCCTTGACACTGAGCTCTATGCGCTGGCACTGAGCGTCTAATGGGCCCAATCCTAGTTAAACTGATGTCCGTTGCATAAGGGATGCTGTCCAGTAATCTACTCTGTATACAAGACCAATGTGCAGAACGAGAGGGAGATGAGATCTAGTGGTCTGAGCACAGGCCTAGGGAGGAGAAGTCTCTGAGTTCTAATCCCAGTTATGACATTACAGACTCCCTCTGTAGCCTCTGGCCAGTCACTTTATCTGGGCAAGTAGATGGGGGTACCTCCCTCGTAGAGGTACCGCCAGAAATAATTAGTGGTTTGTAAAACTCTTTGGAAGATGACTATCTCCGAATTGCTACATCATTGTGATTCCTGAGGTCCTGTATTAGGCCACTTCTTTCTCTCCTGGATTTCGTAGATTACGAACTCTGAAGATGGGTTTAGCAGATACTGGAATGCAAATCTGCTGTTTCATAATAGAGGTGGGGAGTGCCTGGAGTGTAGCAGGGGGGATGCCCTGAAATCTGGGCAGGAGCATCAAAACGTCTAAATGGCTGCCCACCGAGTGTCAATGTGGTGACACAGAAATACATCAGGAAAGCACATTCTGTGGTGGGGTCACTCTCTTTTTCCCTTTGAAGAGACAGGCTCCAAGCCTGGAAGCTTCTCTATCTGTGTGGCCTGTGCGTTGTGCTTCATTGCAAGGTCAGGGCTGTCATTCACCTGTTAACTCTATTAGATATAGACACAGCAGTCTAGAGCCAAAAAAACACAGGTTCCTTCATGCCACTTTGCCCTGTGATCTTCTCAGATTTCATACCTGCAAGGAATCTTTGGTTGATGATGGATTTGCACTAGATGGATTATCTATGCAAACCAATTTCTCTCTCAGGTTTTCTAGGGTACCTTTCCCCTTACGTGTCTTAAGTGCTGGGGAATGTGGGGCTGAGAACTCAGTAGGGAGCGCTGCTCCTTTTGTTGGCACTGACCCATTGCTCCAGCCTGCTAGACATAGCACCAAGCTCCTGATTACTGATCGAAGTCATCGTCAATCAAGGGTGCTGGAACATTTGCATAGTGAGGGTGCTGAGAGCCATTGAACCAAACTGTAAACCCTGTATATTATGGAAACCACTTCAAACTAGGGGGTGTGGCAGTGATGATTTTTGCAAGGATTGGACTATTATTCCTGGTGTCTATGCTAAATCAACTTTTGAGGATTTACATTCTGTTTAACTAAATTCTCCTCGCAGTTTCAATTGAGACTCTGATATTTTTCTTCACTTCCTGCTGTGATGTTTGTCTGCCATTAAATCCCTGTCTCACTTTCTCCTAGGTGTGGGTGTGTTGGCTGGGTGAGAATGGTGGCTGCTCTTGTTCTGGGACAGTTTGGAAAGTGCCTTGGTGCCTGGTATCCCAGGGCATCCCAAAGAAGTGATCATCAGTAGCATTTTACTTCCTTCAAGAGGAGTTCTGAAGCACTTGTGTCAGTCTTACAATTGACACCAATACCTAACGAGGTCTCATTGACGTGTGCAAGAATGATTAGTACTTAAACAGCGATGAAAGAGACTAGTTTATTTCAAGGACAGAAATTCCTCTGTGGTACCTAGTGACTGAAGAAGAGTCGCTAAAGAGGGAAAGATTTGGCGGTGTCAAGTAATTTATCTTTTAGTTTTCCAAAATGTGAAAGAAGTGCAACAAAGCAGGACCTGTCTCAGCTAAATGTTAATGAAACCAATCCATCACCTCCATTGGGAAGCAGTTGTGTATTGTTCCATGTGGGCTGTATCATTGACAATGAATGATTTGTGCATACTCGTACATCCCCATCTACCTTCTCAAGGCTTCCTCAAGTTGTCCAATCATTTGTGGCCTGGGGAGTTACATTTGCATCCTGGTGAGCCAGGGTGAGTGTGGAGTGCTTTCCTTGTAGGCATTGTCTAGTGGGAATCAGGACTGTCTTGGCTTTGGGGTGTAGGCCTCTGGCAAGGCACTTCAGCTCTCTGTCTCAGTTTAATTCTTCCCTGCCTCAAAGAAGTGTTCTGAGGGTTGCTTAATTGAGCTCTGTAAAGTGCTTCGGGAGCATTGAATGAAAGGTTCTTTAGAAAGGGAAAGTGTTGTTGTTAAGTTATGCGTCACGTCCTGCCAGCCGGACAGGTAATGAACAAAGGAACTCCTGAGCTCTAATCCCGGCTCTGACGCTGACACCATCTAGGCCTTACCTCTGCTGCCTCGGTTTCCCTATGTATAAAATGTAGATAATACTTACTGGACTCCCTCAGTAAGCTGGTGTGAGAATTGTCTATTCTTTGTAAAGTGCTTTGAACATGAAAGGCTATAGAAGCGTTAAGATAATGTGCAGCATTGTATCCCATAGGCTGGCAAGCCAGCGTGTCATTTTAATTGGGAAGCCATAACAAGCTCTTCATTTTTATTAGACTCGAGTACAGGATAGTAAGATCCACAGCCCTCTACAAAGATAAACAAATTGATCTTCACAATAGCCGCAGGAGTTGGGTGTGGATGCAGACTCAGGACCCAGAAAATTGAGGGAGTTTGTGACTTGACCAAGACCCCACACAATGAATGTTTGAGAGAGATCCTGGCTCGCAGATCAGTGCTCAGACCTCTACACATTCCCTTCTCTCTAATGGCCGTGGTCTCCAATAAAAAGTTACAGGATAAACCCTCTTGCTATCCAGACAAAGAGAGGAAGGCTGCCCTTGTGGTTAAAGGACTGGGCTGATACTCAGATGATCTGGGTCCAATTCCCGACGCTGCCATAGACTTCCCGTGTGACTATGGGCAAGTCACTTAATCTCTCTGTGCAGAGCTAGCAGTAAGCATAAGCAGACTAAGCAATTGCTTAGGGCCCCGAGCAGCTCAAGGGGGACCCCATTCGCTTTTTATTATAAGAACTTGCCTGTTTTAGTATGGGGGGGGGGAATATTCCTGTTAGGGCCCCCAGTGGGCTAGCACTGGTTCTATCTCTGTGCCTCAGTTCTCCAATCTGTGAAATGTGGATAATAGCCCTGCCTTGTCTAGTTAGATTATAAACTCTTCAGGGCAGGGCCTCTCTCTTGCTTTGCATCTGTATAATGCCTAGGCCTGATCTTAGTGAGGCCCTATAGGCACTACTGTAATACAGATGACAACCCCAAGTATTCCGTCGAAGCAGGCTGGATGCCGGGTAGCCATTGTTTAGCGTCCTGCTATGTGATACGCTGAATGTGTTCTCCCAGATAAGTGTGCAGGCTATTTTTTGGCAGGGGTGCGGATGGGGGTAATTAACTGAAGTCTAATCTGTGGCCTTCAGGTATTTTTTCCTTAATACACAAAATCACCGATTTCACTGGGAACAGTGGCAGGATACGACCCTGTATTTTAGCTGTGCTTTCTGATCCAGGAAAGTAAAGAGGTTCTTCCAGCCCTTTCCAAAAGTCATTCAAAATCAAGCATCAGGGATATTAACGGTGTATAGGCCACAGCACCCTTTCCAAGAAAAAGAATCTTGCACTGTGCCACAGTGACCACCCCAGGCTTGCAGCACCACTCCGGTGGGACTGCTCGGACTGCAGAGTCCTGAATGATTCTGAAGTGTTTTTTTAAATAAAAGGGCGTGGGGGATTATCTACTGTTGTTAAACTCTCTGCTGCTTTATTTCCCTTCCTCTGAAGCAGCTCGATGGGGTCACCACCCCCGCTTGTATATCTAGACCACATCTCTCTGGAAAGGCTTTGCTTATTTAGGTGATAGAATTAGATTTTGCATTACAGATTTTTACAGGCTAGTCTCTGAAGGAAATTCAGCTTGTTATGAGGGTTTGGTTTATTCTCCATAGCAGTGAAATGTGGGTGGATAGCATTTAAGATACTTATTTGTCTGGGGAATAAACATAAGGAATATTCTTTTGTCAGTGACACAAGACTCTCCCCTGGATTAAAAAAGTACATAAGTATTTATGTATGGCGTAGTTCAAAATATTATAGTTTACAATAGTTACTATAGTGGTTGGACTGTTACAGAAGAACTTTTAGAAGGGTCTCATTAATCTTTGAGATCACATGGATGCATCAAGTAGGTAATAATATGTAGTCCATAAAAGTGCATAAATAATTTGGGTTCATTCTTGAATGGCAGATGCTATATAAATGCCAAGTATTATTATGAGATTGAGATTTTTTTTTTCTGAGATTATTTTGTTGAAGAAATGTTTTTTTTCAGTGAAATTTTTTTTTAAGAAAACTAATTTTTTTGCTAAAAGTTGTCAGTGTTTTTTGTTTTTTTGCAAAGAACAAATATGTTGTTTTTTCTAACTGGTATCTAATATTTTCTCAAAAACGTAATGAAATAATTGTTGACAATTTTGTTTAATGGAAAACCCAGCGTTTGGTAAATTATCAGTCATCTTTTTGGTAATGTTTTTGTTTAAAAAAAATTTAAAACTTTGAAAAATTTGAAAAAACAAAACATTTGTTCTGTTTCAAACCTTTTGAAGTGGAAAAAAAATGGATTTTTTTCTTCACAAAACTACTTTTGGGTTTTTCAGCCAGGTCTGATTATTACCGATGCAGCTGGGCCAAGCTTAGGGGCACTTTTGGACCTATAAGTGCCCCCCCCCCATGGTCTGTCCCTAATGTAGCAGACTGGTTAGTGTCTGAGGTGTAAAATACCCTGGTTGGGACACCCAAACTCCCTCTGAGTAGCACTTTACTCTGCACATAGTCCCGCTGAAGTCAGTTGCCCCATGAATTATGGGCATTGCAGTCTAGCCCCGAAGGAATAACCATTTTTTGAAAGATTCAGCTGTGGCTGTGCGGCAAGCCCCATGTCTGGAACCGCACGACAGCTGCCCCATGAGCAGACCAGGAATCAGAGTGTGCTTTGGAGAGTGATAATCCGCCTCCCTGCTCCCTGCAGGACGTGCCCTGCATGATACGTGCCTTGCTACAGCTGTGGTGCTGGCAGGCTGAGGGGACAGAGCCGGGGCCAGGTGCAGCAAGGGAGCAGTGTAGCACCCCTAAGGAGGCAGCTTTTCCCGCTCTTGCCCAGCAACCCTGCCAGGGGCAGATGGTGCAGGGGAGTAAGAGAGACCTTGTGCCCCCCTGCTGTGCTCCTGTGCTAGGAGAGGATGTGTTGGAGCAGACTGCCTGGCCGTGGAGTCCGATCTGTTCATCGCGCTCTGTTGGCAAACGGAATGCATCCGTATACGTTGATGTTGGGCATTTAAATCCAGCATCTGTAAGAGCCGGAACTTAACGCAAGCTGGCAGAATCTGTGAGACCCTTTTTTGATTCCCTTAATAAGCAAAGAGCCTTTTCTAATCAGTGCACGGTAAAATGCAAACCGGCCTGAATGCCAAGAGATGGATTTTTGCCTGCTCTGAGATGGATTTTTTTTTTTAAATGCCTCCAAAATGTCAGACGCCAGTTGAATAGGCAAGTGACGTGAGAAGTGGCCCTCGTTGCCCAACTTTCTCTGCCCTGCCGACCCCACGAGGGCATCGCAGGTGACGCTGCCCCATCGATTGCCGTTGTGGGCTTTAATTAAGCAGAGCTGTGGTGGAGGAGAAGGTTAAAAAGGAACACAGAGCAGGAAAAGCAATTTCCCAACAGCTTCTTAGAACATATTTGATCTTTTCTCAAAAAGCAACTGTTGCTAAGCATCCGAAGTAAACTTTGGAACCAGCTCCAAATCAGAAGGGATTCTAGGCGGCTCAAGTATTTTAAGTCCTTGAGGCAGAAGAAACAGACACAAGGTCACTTTTCAGGAGGATGGGGAAGCAGGAGTTTATTTGTATGTATGGAAAGAAGTGGGAACCAACTCTGAAAAAGAATCAGATTTAATAGGAATTAAGTCTGCTTGTAAAATGTCTGCACTGCTGTTCCGCCCAGTGAATCCTGAAGTACACCGCAAGAAGGAGTGAGTGTGAGACCTTATCTGAAGTAGCAACTGAAGTCAAAGATGGGGTGTTAACCATTGGTTAGAATGGGAAGTGAGTGTCCGGACTTCTGGTTCTCTTCCAATTTCTACGTAGAGATAACACCACTGTGGATGGGACACTGCTTCCTCTCCAGCTTTTAAACTCTCCTGTTGATGTCTTCCGCAGTGTGGCTGGATAATGAATGCAGCCTCGCTCCTTATCTCCTCTCACCCCTCCTCTCGCTGGCCTTGTCTTCTTAGTGAGCTAACTGGAGGCGAGCGCATAGTGAAGGCCGGAGGGTGCGTAGTTTTTGCATAGGTTAGCAGGTCGAGTAATGCCTACTTTGGAGTCTTGAACTCGACCTGGTACTCTCATGATGACTACAACTGCCTTGTCTGTGCTATTGTTTCACCTCAAGTTAGCTAACTCCAGTTAAGAACACACCCTTTTCTCCATAGGGAAGACTAGGCCACTATATTTCAATGTGTTTGCACCATCGCGATACTGTCTCAGGCTGTAAGGTGTGTATTTGCCCTGGAGAACTAGCATGTATTCGCTATCGTGCCGTAAAATCCTAGTGGAGACAAGGGACTGCCACCAGATCAACCATGGGGGTGAGGGAGAGGCGATAGTGTTGACCTCTCCTAGTTTACCTGTTGGCGATCCTGGCTAACCACCCCTTTTCTGGCAGTGAAGCTGGAGCCTCGCTGGGTGGTGTTGGTCAGGTAACTGTGGTTAAGGAACTGGACAAGGACTCTGGTGGTGGTGATTTGGTAGGTGCGTTGTGGTAGTGCCTGGGGACCCCCGCGCCATTGGGCTAGACATTGTACTAACAAGAAAAAGAATCCCTGCCCCAAAGACTTTACAATCTGGGTTAAATTCCTAGCATCACAACAGACTTCCTGTGTGACCCTGGGTCAGCAATTTATTCTCTCTGCCTCGTTCCCCATCTATAAAATGGGGATAACAACTCTTTTTTTCTCCTACCCTTGGCTTGTCTGTAGCATCTAACACAATGGAGCCAGCTCTTGTTTGGGGCCCTCTAAGTGCTCCTGCAATACATATCATCAATAGTAATAAAATAAAATAACTCTCCCTCTCCATGCCTCAGATGCAAACTAAGAGTGATATTGACCTAGCAGGAGGGTTGTCAGCGTCGGGCAGTTTCTGATCTCTGGATGGAAGGTGCTGTGGAATTCACTGGTATTAATGTGGTTGAGATTTTTTTTTTTTTCCTATCTGAACTCTGCTAACGTGAGGGGATATAACGGAGGGGGAAATTCAATGAATGCACGCTCAGGGTATCTGAACCAAGACCCCGGTGACGTTCCTGTTGTGTTGCTTATTTCAATATGTTGTTGAAATGTCTGCAGACAAGTCAGAGGCTTGCTCTGATGAGACCCTTTGACTAGATGCCAGTTAGGTAAGGGCTTCATTAGAGTCCTTTCACTTATTCCCAGCAATGGACCAGATGAAAAATATTGCAGAATAAAATTGGGCAGGGAAGGGAGACTGAGCTACGTAGGAAAGTGTTTGCTGAAATTCTTTCAGCAGGACTGGAGAGCTTGCAGATTGTCTTGTGGACCCTATCATATGCTCCCTAATAATTTGAACAAGTACTTGCCGGACTAATGGGCCTCGCTGGAATTTGTGGATTTTTGTTGCATTCTAAACCACTGTTAGACTTGATCATCAGTTAGAAAAATCCACAGACCTGTAGTGCTCAGCCTTGCTGCTGCATTACCCTGGGCAAATCGCTTCTTTGTTTCCCTTCCTATCCTTTGCTTATCTTGTTTGTTTTGACCGTAAGCTCTTTGGGGCAGGAACTCTCTTGTATTGTGTATGTACAGTGCCGAGCACAGTGGGCACTGTTCTCAATGGAGGCCTTCTCTAGACACTGCTGTAATATAGTCACTCTGAGCAAAGTCCATGGAAATGTCTCCTACCTGTTCAGTACCTGTCCTAAGGGTAAACAGAGGACTTGAGCTTCTGAAGCGGTCAACCCAGCACCATCCCTTAGCACTAACTTCATCTGCAAATGTTCACATAAACCAAAGCAACGGTTCCTTAGGGAAATATGTGGTCAAGAAGCAGGAACCTCATTAAACAGCAACCCCAGGTTTGATGTTTTCCAATGGTAATTGACATTTGAGTACAGATCATTTGGCTTTTAATCAAAACATAATTTACTGCATAGGAAGGAAGTATATTGATTTTCCTACTCACTCTCACATTCTTGGGCTCGTTATTTATTTGCATTTAGTGTCAAAGCTCGTGTATTAAGATCCTTTCTGTTCCCTAAGGATACGTCTACACTGCAATAAAACACCCCCCGGAGTGGCTGCAACCAGCCCAGCTCAGATGACTTGGGGGACTCAAAATGGCAGTGTAGACATTTGGGTTTGGGCTCGGGCTGCAGCCCGGGCTCTGAAATCTCACAAGTGGGGATGAGTCTCAGAACAGGCAGGCTCCAGCCTGAGGCTGGATGGCTACACTGCTATTCCTAGTGCGGCAGACCAAGCCCTGCGTGCCTGTCAATTGACCCAGGCTCTGAGACTTGGTGCCATGGGTTTTTTATTGCAGATGTACCCTTTAAGGAGTAAATACAAACAGAGTGTTTTCAGTCTCTAGCCAGCGCAGTTAATGCTTTAGGATGGATGGTTTAATATCTGTCCTTGGCTTTGCCTGCGAGACTTTGAACTGTGAGGGAACAAATGGTCCAACGGCAAACTGAATTGCAAAGATGAACGATTTAATGAAGAGGCTTCACCGAAGGTCTCGCTTAGGCAGACCTGCAGGCCAGGAGCGCTTTGCAGTCAGAGCACTGCTGACAAATGGTGGCACACCTGTCTGTGTGAGTTCTCCAAGTCACAGCTTATTGATGGGGGAGCTTTCTGAGGCTTACGTATGCGGGGCAGGAGAGTCCCAAGAACCAGCTGTTGAGCAGAACAAAAGAAGACACCATAAAAGAGGTGGGATCCTTCTCATTTGCTGCTCAGCTGCTCCTGCCTTGGCAGCACCAGTATATTGCTTGTTATGTGAGTCCGTCTATCTGTATGGAGGGCTCCTATTGCCCGGGTGTCTGCACTCCCAGCAAACCCTGAGGAATTCTCCCTGTAGCATCCGGATGAGGTGAGGAATTTGCCCCGCTTCACACATGAGCTCCTGAGATGCTGAAAGATTAACTGACTTGCCCAAGGTCATGCACGGAGTCTGTGTCAGAGCTTTTGAGTGCAAGGCCAGTGCTTTAACCGCAAGACCGTCTGCCCATCAGTTGGGAATGCAAGTGAATCAGCAGGGGCTCAGCTGTGTTCTCTGATGCACATGGAGGTCTGTGAGCCATCCGGGTTGCTGGGCCATGCAGCATGATGTAGAGCAAGACGGCATCTCAAAAATCCTTATTTTTCCCCTCCCGTCGGCAAAATGTCAGCTTTCGGGAAAAATCTGTTGCTTCCCATTTTCCTTGGTGTCCAGATGGTTTGCACTATTTGCAGTCATGCTGGCACATCCAACGCTGGCTGGCACACTCTGCCAGTTTACACTGGCATGTGCCCATGCCGTTACTGGAAGGCAGGGGTGGCTGCTACCTGCCGTTTGCTGTTACTCCAAACACAGATTAACAAGTCATGCAAGAAGCAAAATATGGGTATGTAGTAATCGTACAACCTGCATCTGGTCCAGAGGTATCTATCTGCTCTTGAATATGCTCCTACATCTCTCCCCATCTGCCATGGCATCAGTGCCTATGATGGTAGCTGATAGATCTTGAACCACTGAAATCCTTTTCTGTATGTGGGTTATATTGGGCCATGCTCTGTGAGATTCTTAGTCAGGAGTTCTGTTGACTTCAAGGGGATTTATGCTGGAGTGTGAACTAAGGGCCCCGATCCTGCAGGAATCTGAGCATTACCTGTGGGATCTTTTCTTTATCTCCCCCACCCCCCTCTTATCTTCCTCCTCCAATTCTGTAGAAATTGGCTTATGTAGAACCTGTCTTCAGCACCCTGTCTTTCCCATTGCAGATTTCAAGGGCTTGCCCATCTGTCCCCTGCCAGCTGGGGCCCAGCTGCTCATTTATAAGCTTTGCCTTCACCGTTCCTTGCACGGAATCAAACTGAACCAGTGAGTTCTCGTTGAGTCTCAGGAACTTGGTTGTGCCAGTTTTGAGATGTGCTCTCCCACAACCAAACCGAACAGTCCCCAGTCACTGCAGATCAGCTGTTGAGTGCTGTAATCTCGCCTGACGTCTGGGGGGGAATCCCGACTTTGAAATCTCTTGGAATTGCTGGTTTCTAACATAAAAATATGAAATGTGTAACTAGCAAACATAAGAGCGACACCTCACCCCCCAAAAAATCCTTCTGAATTTCTGCACTGGCATGGAGCTGTGGGATAATGGAAGTAATTCCTTGTTCCCTAAAACACTGCGTAGGGTGAGCCTGTCTTGAGAGTGAGTGGCTCACTAGAGAAGATGGTGAGTGTTGATTATATGGAACTCTTTGTTCTTTGTTGCCATGTTGCACTATAACAGTGCCAAAGAGTTATGGTCCAGATGTGAGAAGTTCTGAACTCAATTTTTGATGACCTCATAACTGACTCAAAAAAAAAAATTTCCCTGTGAGTTGAAATGTATCCTGCTTGAGCCCAGAAGTGAATCTAGGTGAGAGGAAGAGGATAACAAGAGAATCTAGTTTAAGGAAGATGCGTTCCTCCAGGTTTTAGTTGTCCAAAGAGGTGGCCCTGAAGTTAAGAGGTTCAGGTAACAACGGGGCCTGAACCCAGCCCACCCCTGGATTTCTCACACCGAGGCCCATCTCTGTGGGAAATAGCCATTTATCTGAGTCCGCCATCCCCACTGCTCATGCAGGGCCTTGTGGAAAGTGGTGCCTACACTGAAACTGGCAGCATGCCTCCCAGGCCCCGTGGACTGCTCATGCTAGTGTGCTAAAAATAGCAGCGTGGGCATTGCAGCACGGTGGTGACATGGGCGAGCTACCCGAGCACAGATCCAGGGGGTCAGGCAGACTTGGCTGAGGGTGGCTTGCCTGTGATGCAGAATCCACGCTGCTAATTTTAGCTCTCTAGCTTGAGCAGACCTAGTGTGTGTCTGTCTCCCAGCTGCAGAGTAGACGCACCTCTGGGGGACCAGGGCATTTAAAAAAAAAAAAAAAAGGCAAAGGGCAAGTCTCCATTTAAAACGCTGCATCAGTGCAGCTGTAGCACTTAAGTGAAAATGCTCCTACACCGATGGGAGAGAGCTCTCCCATTGGCTTAGTTAATCCACCTCCTCTTGCCAACACAGCGCTGTCTACATGGGGGGGTTAGGTCAGCATAACTATGTCGCTCAGAGGGGTGGATTTTTCACACCCCTGAGCGATGTTGTTATACCGATCTAGATCTGCAGCATAGGCCAGAGCTAAGGTGGGTCAAAGTTGGTGCAATTTATATGTTGAGAGAGGGTTTTAGCAGGACAAGCTACTAACAGGAGTGTGCAGGATGGGAGAGGTTGGGCAAAGTAGGCGCCAGCCAGCAAAGTTAGTGGGATATCTTTGTAAGGGGCTCCAGCCAATTGCACTTCCTGCAGCAATAACCTCGCACGGCTTTTCAGCTTTCCCCAGTGCAGCGCTTTGCCATATTGCTTTAACGCTCAGGCCACCGTGTAACCAACGTGACTAATGACGCTGAAGATCTGTATGTGCATTCTGGGGAGACCGAATTACAGGAGCCAGAGTCAGTCGAAACTGAAGGGGCTGCAGCTGGATGCTTGAGAACAGATGCTCTGAACAGGTCTGATCTTTTCTGGTTTTCACCGCTAAACAAGTTTTGGCTCTGGATGAGTCAGAATCTGTCCTGCAATCACAGTGGGCCAAATTCTTCGCTTGCACGCACACCCTTCGCAATCCTTCCGATTCTTACTCCTATTAGCGCCACTTTTGGGGCATCTGCAATCAATCACCAGCAGGTTTTCTATTTTCTTCCTTACCGTTCCTGCTAGGAAGCTGGAATTGCTGTTCCAAAGCGAATGATTAATACTGTCTTTTACTGTTTTCCCTTACGAGAGGTGCCTGGTTTGCCGATGATCCCCGCAGCCTTAGGACATGCCTCTTTGATAGGTGTAAATAGAAACTCTGTAGTAATCAGAGTAGCCGTTGGATGCCTCTTTACCACTACAGCAAAATTAATTTGCAGGAACAGATCTAAAACCTTAGCGCTGAATTATACATCACTCTTCCCTGGGATGTCAGTCCAGCAGGGTTGAATATACTCCAACCTTTGGTAACGAAGTTGAGATGCCAGGTGTTGCTCTACTGATGTTGTATGTGCAATTCATTCAAAGCTAAAAATACTGTAAAGGTAAAGGTAATGCACGGTTTTCGGGCTGTAGCTGAGATCCCTGTTCTCTAGGATACTCAGTTATCCAGCCCTCTTGGTCTAGTCAGTTTCTCTGAGCTATACAGGGGCCTCATCTTGCAACTCTTATTCCTGTAATTTAATCCTTGCCCACAGGATCAATCCCATTGACATAAATGGGAATGACTTGATTTATGTGCCTTACGGGTTTGACTGGTTGTAGAATTGGGCCCTGAGTGTATCAGGTTATTGGTTTTGGTAAATCCGTAACACTACTGATATTTGAGCAGGTAACAAGGGGCTTGATCCAAAGCCCGCTGAAGTCAGAGGACAGACCTGTACTGACATCAGTGGGCTTTGAATCAGGCTCAGGTGGTTGAAAAGAGTTTGGGGTTTACACTGGTGGAGCCGAAAGCTCCACCGGCATTTTGTTGGGCTGGGGAAGACCCTCCTTAATGCTTTACATCCCCAAATTGAATTACTGATCTGCTTCTCCTCTGGCCCAAATGTGAGGCCCCTTCCCGCGACCTCTTACCCCTTCTTTTCTCTCTCGTATGACAGGAGTGCCTAGAGACTCCTCCCCACATCAGGGCCCCATTGTGCCCGGTGCGGTACAAACACTCTGAGGATCCTTCCCCAAAGAGCCTGCAGTCGAAGTAGACAAGGCAGACAAAGGGTGGGAAAGGACTGAGGTGCAGGGACTTGCCAAAGGTCACGCAGTGAGTCAGCAGCAACGCTTGGAGTAGAACACAGGGTTCCTTGCTCCCAGGCGAGGGGTTGGTGTAGTAACCTGCACTGCCACTCCGATGCCTCTGCCTTTTGATTCTCTCGCCTCTTTCCCACTTCTTCCCTTTTTCCCCCTCCGCTTCCCCTTCTGATACCCAGTCACCTGACTGTACTGGTGCTGAGCGTGGTCGTGGGCTACTTGTCTCGTGCTGCCACGGCCGCCTTTTGCTGGTTCTGTAGAGTTTAATGCATCCAGAGCAGATCTCTGAACTTCCAGATGTCCTGGATTCGTTCGGTCAGGTTTTGCATCCTCACCCCTGCCAAGCCAGCAGGTGAGCGTGGAGGGCCGCGATGGATCCTAGACGGTGCACATGCTGGGCTCTCATTTGTAGCAAACTGCCTTGCTGACGACTTGCTGGATAAGTCTACGTTCCTCTCATTCGTACCTGGTCTTTAGCAGGAAGCACCCACAGACAGCCTGTGGGGGGACTGGTCTTACAGCTAAAACCAGAGCTGGGCAAGCATGGCGGAGAGTAATAGTTGGTGCTCCATGGACATTGATTTGCACCTCGCTACCTAGGACGCTTTTCCCTCTGCCAGCCGCAGCGCCGCTCTCCGAGACCGGAGTGGGGATTCTCTGTAAGGCTTGGGGGCCTTGAATGAAAGCCTGGTTAGAGCCGAGTCACCGGAGGTGCTCTCAGCTGCAGCCTGGCCCCGTGTGGGTGGCCGGAGGGCGCAGCGAGAGAGGATCTGCTGCGGACGCATGGAACATCAAAGCGTGTGAAGGCTTTGCCTACGAACGGTGTCTGGGTGGTAGCAGCCGGTGGGTGGCTCCCCTTCCTGACAGACTGGGCTGCTAGTGGGGCTGTGTCTGTTCAGTTGGTTTTGCAGAGGCAGGAAAGAGGGGAAATGAAATCGTGACCAGCAGAGGGGACAAAAGTACGCAGCTGAAGGCATGTTAACCGCTGTGGGGTTGGAAGCCTGTTGGGTGCCGTGGATCGCTCCACCTCCTCCTTAGCTGTGGATTTTCTCCCCAGAGATGATCAGCAGAGTCTGCAAGGAATTGGCGATATATTTGGGGGATGGGGGGGCACAATGTTTACTGGAATAGATCGTGGCTTACCCTCCTTCTCCTTCATGATCTCACCATGTGGCACTTGCAAGGATGATATTCCCACACCTTCTCACCCCAGACCTGTTGCCTTGTATCTTTTGTCTGTTGTCAGGCCCCATCCCCCTGCTGACTTGCATGGGAGCTGGGGGTGCATACTGCTTTGAAAGTTTGGGAGGGAGGGACAGTGTCCTCCTCCCAGCCTTCGGGTGCTCTGTAATATCACTAGAGGGGTAGGCCGCCAGGGGGTCAGGAGAAGTCGTGAGGTTGGCAGATGGAGTTGAGCAGGGCGGACGCAGTTTCCACAAACGATCGAACGTGAGCGACATGCAGAGGACGGGCTGGGGTGGGAGAGATTGCATTTTTAATCACATCTACCAAGATTTGTCTTCGTCCGGGCGTCCCTGCGGGTGAAGAAGAGGTGCTGTCAGGCGAGGCTTATGGCAGAGCTGGAGCAGGAAAGGGCAAGCATGTAACAGAGGAAGTGTTGCTGTTCCTCACTCCTGCTGGCATTCAGATACAACCCCCGTTTTACCAGCCGGGGAGCCCGGCCTGCCATGGAAAATCCAGGAATTCCTGGATCTGCCCCGAGCCTTACTAGAGCTACAGAGGGAGGTGGGGAAAACCATGCTGGTAATTCTGCTGCCGTATGCATCCAGTATCCAGGCCCTCACTGGGGCTTGGGCTTGGTGGGCGCCTGTACATGCTACCATGATACCAAAACTAAATCAGAAGAAGTGCAAGGATCCGCTGTTGTTTCTCAGCTCTTTTTAATTGCCCTGCCCTTCATTTCTAATTCTCTGCCACGAGAATGGAAGTCGGTATCCCACAGTCAATCTTGCGAGAGAGAGATTTATATTCTTGTTGCCGCTTCCTTTTATCTGATGTGTTCTCCTCCAGGCCATCTATCGGCGAGAATTCTGTTGCCGTCTTTAACTGCTTCCCCAGCCAGCTCCCAAGTCTGAGCGCGTAACTCCGGTTCCCGTTTGGAAAGATTCCTTTGGCACTTCACTCCCATTCATCTTCTACTTCTGCCTCTTTCAATAAGCTCCTGATTACCTTCTTGTTCCATTCCAACATGTCAACATGAAATCTCACGTGCTGTACTTCAGCCAGCCATCGGCGCAGGTTTTGATCCCTTTCTACATTGCTAATTGCAGTCTCAGGGTAGCAGAGCTTGTTTTCACTTGATTTCTTTGTTTGAACTTACTACGTTTAGGTTAAAATCAATCCTGTTCCCAGTATCCAGGGCTGTGGGATCCTTCTAGCGCCATCTGCAAGCTCCCCTTGTCCCTAATTCGAAACCTGGCTTCTGTGTGATTGTCAAGGCGGGAGTTAATTGTCCGGCTCGTCAGTGTGATGTGAATTTCCCAACCATCCCAGTGAAGATGGCCCGGTTCTCAGATGCAGACTCGGGAGTGCGGTGTCCAGGCTGACACTCGCAACTGAGCAACACCAGAGGCAGTTTGCACCTGTATTCTTCCTCCACCAAATGAGCATTTTGGAGTCCAAGAAGAGCTGCTGCCCAGATGGCCAAGACTGGGCATTTAAAGCACACGTCGGGCCTGCTGTCTTTGAAGCCATCCCACTGATGGCAGGCACCTAGAGCACAGACAGGCAGAACTCTTAGGGTATGTCCGTGCTGCAGTTGGGAGTGAGCCAGGGTCTGACTGCAGCTCACGTGGACGTACCCCAGCTATCTGTAATCTAGCCAGCCCGGGGATTGGAACAGTGAAGCCCTGGCATCGCAGGCTTCGATGTGGGCTGTTCAAGCCCACCCAGAACCCGTAGTAATTGCTTGGGCAGTTAGAACCTGCTGAAACCCATGGTGCTGGGGCTTCACAGCTCCAGGCCCAGAGCTAGCTAGATTCAAGCTAGCTCGAGCACGTCTACGCAAGGTGCAGTCGTACCTTGTGATTGCAGTGTGGACGTACCCACTGTGTATTCACCCCTCTGTGAAGCGGGGATACGATCTACCTTTCCCTTTGGCAAACAGCAAATCCTGGCGGAAAGGCACAATGGACCTATGAGAGGTATTATGGGCTGGGCTAGTATTTGAACCACGTGTACCGTAGAGTGTTCCTAACTGCACGGAAATGGAGGCTGTTTGGGGTCAGATGGAGTTAATAGACGAGCCATGGCTAATGCTCTTGCTGTATTGTGTATGTGGTCTATTTTTTTCCCTCAGGGTGACGTGTTCATGGGACCCTTTGGAGAGGGAAGAGCCCATAGCACAATTAGGAATGATGAGCTGTAGCTCACGAAAGCTCATGCTCAAATAAATTGGTTAGTCTCTAAGGTGCCACTAGCCCTCCTTTTCTTAGTGCCGGAAAGTGAGCCTGAGTTCTGTTCACACCAGTTATACTCAACAGCAGACCTGGCTTATTCCCCAGGTTACCTCCTGGACGTTCCTTTGGCGGTGAATCCAGGAGCCTAGGTAGTAATGTATCAGTGGTCACCAATTTCTCTCTCTCTGCTGTTTTGCATTGCTATAGGCACCACATCGTGAAATGTTAATTTTGCTTCAGTGGTTGCTGGTGCCATTGTTGTTGTTGTCATTCCTGTGTGATGATGACCTGCCATCTACTAAGTGACACATTTAAACAATGCTCCTGTCAGTGTTTTACGCCACGTATATGAGATATTCCAAAAAAATACACGCTGCTTCCCATTCCCATTCCATTCCATGCGCTCGACCCAGCGTTGCAGCTGATCAAGACTGTAACCTTCAATTAGTCATAAGCAGCAAAAGCAAATTGTTTCTACAGTTTCTACTACGTTAGTTCCTGCCTTGGGCTGGCAGCACTGTTCACTCTAAACTGTGCGCGTGTGCGCGCGCACACAGATCCTAAACCCTATGCACACGGCGAAACCCCGCGTGCACAAAAATTTGCACAGAAGCACAACAATTTGCACAGAAGAAATGTGTTGTGCACGCGGCCTGTCAAAAATTAGAGGGAACATTGGCTGGCAGCAATGCTTACACATAGCTCGCTATCTTCCTGCAGGCCGGAGCAGGAGTGGTTGGTTTGCACAGAAGATTTTCACTGGTACGTTTTTTAACAGTCTAGGTGAAAAGCGCTTTATATCCAGAGGTTCAGTTAAGCAGTGGTCACACACTGCCTTACGGGCTTTCATAAGCAACTGCTGCACGCAACAGAGCTGCCTCTTGGATAGGGAGCTTTACTTTCCAACAAGCTTTTAGCAGAAGCTTGTTTATGGTTAGAGAAAAGCATCTACTGTTAAAAACTGAAATAGGTTACCCATTGGCAGGCCCAGATTGAAGAATTTTGGGGCCCTTTGCACTATGGAAATTGGGGACCCCCACATTGCTTAAAGCACCCAGTATATACCCCACCCCATGCAGACCCCTGAATTCTCCTCTCCCCCTGTCCCTCACACAGACCCCCAAATGCTCCTCCCACTCCATCCTGCACACAGCCCCTCACAACCCACCCTACCACTTCCAACATCCTGTGCTTGCCTGCACCCCTTCACCTTGGAGTCCCTTAAGCACTCCTTACTCACCGCATAACCCACAAATGGCTTGTCCCTCCTGACCGCCCAGCCCCACTCTGTCCCATCACCTGCCCCCCAGCTCCCATGGGCCTGTGCCTCTCTGGTTTGGCCCAGCCACCCCTCTCTCATGACAGAGAGCTGGCTGGGCCAAATCTGAGCGAGTGGCCTTGTGACCTGGTGCACTGTCTCAGCGCCATTCTGTTTTGTTTTTGTTTGTTTCTGGTGGGTTTTTTCGGGGGGGGGGGCAACTGAGATGGGGGGGGGCTGTGCGAGTGCTCATTGATTAATTGGTGCCTGCCCATTCATTTTCCTTCACTCTCATTTATGCTGTTACTACGCAGCTGCCTCTCTGTCCTGCCTCTTGTTTAACGAGCCATCTTGGAGTCTAAAAGTAATGTTCTAGCTAGCCAGGCAGGGTGCGCTGCATTTTGTTATCAGCAGCTCTTCTCCAAGACTGGGCCAGCACTTCATGCCCTGTCTGATAAGCTGGCACATTGCATTTCCCGCTTTCCAATTAAAAGTGAAAGCCCATTTTCAGATGCCTCCAAAAGCATTAAATTCTCCATTAAAAATAAAGACACCTAATAGCACCCTAAGAAAGGAAATTTTATAGCACAAACAGGGTATCTCGTCTGTTGAAAAAAAAAATGATTAAGGGAAGCGGTCTATTTGGGTTGGAGGGAAAAAAGAGAGCTGTTGAAAAATGTACTTTGTTTTAATTCAGTGACTTCTTAAAAATCTTTCCCCCTGTGTCTGGTTTGGACACATGCAAATGGGCAATCTAGGCGTGTGCTTCTATCTTACCTGTCAATGTATTTCATCACCACAGCATCTGAGCATCTTCTCGCATCTATTGCTTCCGGTCTGAGCTAATGTAAAGGAACACCACCAGGTCCGATTTGGCCCATAATGTTCCTTCACAAAACCGAAGACCAATAGAAATATTTTCACGATATATTTTTTAAAAAAAAAGTTCCAAAGGACACTGTTTAAAAAAATCCAAAAACTTCTGCATTATTGGAATCCCAAACATTGCAACATTATGCTGGTGCCTGGGAACGGAAAAGTGAAATTGACTAGAAACTGACATTATGGAAACTTAACTTTTAACTGAGATGAAACTCTATACAGATTTGCTCAAATAAATTGGTTAGTCTCTAAGGTGCCACAAGTCCTCCTTTTCTTTTTGCGAATACAGACTAACACGGCTGTTACTCTGAAACCTATACAGATTTAGCTTCTGTTGCTGCAGCGTATTGCATGGAGGCAGACTGATATGCTTATGTGAAGTCCCATTTTGGTCACTAGGTGCTCCATATGAGTGCAGGAATCTGTTTACATAAAACAAATTGCAGGAACAGTGCTTTCATAGAATATCAGGGTTGGAAGGGACGTCAGGAGGTCATCTAGTCCAACCCCCTGCTCAAAGCAGGACCAGTCCCCAACTAAAGTTTAATAGGGTTCTATAGGCAAATATGGTTCTATAGGCAAATATGCTATACAACCAATAGAATTCAGTAGAGGATAGTCTTTAAAGGCTTTTAAACTAGAATTCCATAGCAGAGAGAGAATTTTATATTCTGCAAGGTGGCTAATAGAAAATGGTAACCTTTCTCTCGTGTTTGGTTTATTTTGTTTTTATCATTATAGAAAAGTCCTACAGAATTAACAATGTACCTAGATGGAATGGTTTGGGTACTTTTTATTGTTCAAGACAAGTGAATTATAGAGTAAAATAATGGAACAAATAGGAAAAAAAAGTTTTTTGCAATTCTTTATAAATTCAATATAGAATTTTAATTAAATCCCTGTTCTAGAATTCGATAGGATTTTTTTTTTAAATCCAAAACTATAGAAAGAATCTTATCCTCTATTAAATGTTTAGGTTTATAGAATAATATCATAAAATGCTATTCAATTTCTATGCTACTCTCTAGTGCAGTGGTTCTCGATCTATGTACCATTGTGGGCCGCATCCAGTACTACCTACATAGCCCTGAGCATGTCATATGGGCTGCAGCTGTGTGCTGATTGGGCCGCAAGCAGGCCGCGGGTTGAGGACCACTGCTCTAGTGACTAAATCGCTATTAAATTCTATCTGACTTTTCTGTGAGGATAGGAACCAATGGTTTGTACTATGGGGAAGAAAATTTTATCCTGTCAGTGTCCCTTTAAAAGGGTGGCTGTGTGTGTTTGTTTCTAAACAAGTAATGGAGGCTGTTGAAGGCATCCTTTAAAATTCAGAAGTCAAATCCGAATGGGGAAAATAGGCAGGAGTGCTCCTTTCTGTTTTCCTCATTAGAAAACTCTGGCACGTAAAATGTAAACGTATAATAAGGCAAGCCAAGAAAGAATTTGAGAAGCGATGTGCTAAAGATGCAAAAACTTACAGTAAACTTTAAGTACGTCAGAAGGAGGAAGCCTGCCAAACAAGCAGTGGGGCAATAAAGTTGTTCAAAAAAGCGCTAAAAGACGATAAGGCCATTGCAGAGAAGCTAAATGACTTCTTTGCAATGGTCTTCACTGCAGAGGATGTGTGAGAGAGGCCCTCATCAGAGCTGTTCTTTTTAGGTGACAAATCTGAAGTATTGTCCCAAATTGTATCAGAAGAAGCGGTTTTAGAATAAATGGATGAACTAAACAGTAATAAGTCACCAGGACCAGATGGTATTCACCCAAGAGTTCTAAGAGGAGCTCAGATATGATTGCAGCATTACTAACTGTGCTATGTAATCACTGAAATCTGCCTCTGTACCAGATGGCTGAAGGATAGCTGCTATAACACTGATTTTTTAAAAAGGCTCCAGAGGATATCCTGGCAGTTGCTGCCTGGTGAGCTTAACTTCAGTATTGAGCTAATTGGCTGAAACTATAGTAAAGAACAGAATTATCAGACACCTAGAGAAACATGATTTGTTCAGGAAGAATCAATATGGCTTTTGTAAAGGGAAGTCATGCCCTATTAGAATTAGAGTCTATTAGAATTCTTTGAGGGAGTCAACAAGCATGTGGATAAGGGTGATCCAGTTTATATAGTGTACTTGGATTTACAGAAGCCTTTGAGAAGATCCTTCACCTAAGGCTCTTAAGGAAACGAACTAGCCACTGGATAAGAGGGAAGGTCCTCTCACGGATCAGTAACTGGTTGAAAGGCAGGAAACAAGGGATAGGAATAAACAGTCCGTTTTCAGAGTGGAGAGAGGTAAATAGCGGGAGGTCTCCCAAGGATCTGTCCTGGGACCTGTGCTGTTCAGCATATTCATTAATGATCCAGAAAAGGGAGCAAAGAGTAAAGTGGCAACATTTTGCAGATGATGCAAAATTATTCAGGATAGTTAAGTACAAAGACAGTGAAAAGTTACAGAGGAATCTCTCAAAACTGGGTGACTGGGCAATAAAATTGCAGATGAAATTCAATGCTGATAAGTGCAAAGTAATGCATATTGGAAAAAATGAATCCCAACTATGCATATACAATGACAGGTTCTAAATTAGCTATTGCCACCCAAGGAAAAGATCATGGAGTCATGACTAGCTCTCTGAAAACTTCAGTTTAGTGCTTACCAGCGGTCAAAAAGGCTAACAATATGTTAGGAGCTATTAGGAAGGGATAGAAAACAGACAGGAAAATATCATAATGCCACTGTATAAACCCAGGGTGTGCCCACACCGTGAATTCTGTGTCCGGTTCTGATTGCCCCATCTCAAACAGGATATAGGGGAATTGGAAAAGGTTCAGAGAAGGACAACAAAGATAATCACGGGTGTGGAAGAGCTTCCATATGAGGAGAGACTAAAAAGATAGATAGGGCTGCTCAGTTTAGAAAAGAGAGAACTCAGGGGGGAGATGATGGAGGTCTATAAAATCATGAATGGGGTGGCAAAAGTGAATAGATAAGTGTTATTTACCCTTTCACACAATACAAAAACCGGGGTTCACCCGATTGAAATTAACAGGCAGCAGGTTTAATACAAGCAAGAGGAAGTACTTTTTCATACCACACAACTGACCTGTGGAACACACTGGAATGGGATGTTGTGATGGCCAAAAGATGGGTTCAAAAAAGAACTGGATGAGTTCATGGAGGATAGATCCATCAATGGCTATTAGCCAAGATGATCAGGAATGCAACCCCATGCTTGGGTTGACCCTAAGTTTCTGACTACCAGAAGCTGGGAATGGGAGAGAGGGGTGGATCATTCCATAATTGCCCTGTACTGTATGCTCCCCTGAAGCTCTGGTATCGTCACTGTCAGAGACGGGACACTGGACCAGATGGGCCATGGTCTGACCCAGTACGGCAGCTCTTACGGTCTTATCGCTGCATACTATAACTTTCAGGTGCTAAAACGGGTCTGCTGCTGACGATTGTGTCAGTTCCCAGGACTGCTGCTTTGGACCTTACAGGGCTGGTAACCGTGGTCAGGTAGCAACTCTCCCACCACTGCTGGAAATCAGTCGCCATAGTTTTATTTTTGGTATCTGTTTCCAGCCCTGCCTCCCCAACTGGTGCGTGTGCTGGATGGAGAGGAGGGTTAAACGGAGCTTGGAAGAGAATCTGCTATGAGATCACTGCAGAACCAGTGCTGGGGGTTTACCAAACCAAGGAAAATTTCCCGTAGCAAGTAAATCCTGGAAGAAGGGAAACTCCAGTGGATGCTTCTCAACAAGAAGAAATTCTTTCTTTGCCAGGGCCTGCTGGTGCCTTGATGTACCTGGCCCCGTGGTGAGTTGATCCCCGGCCATCGTCTCTGCAGCAGAAGCCGCAAGAGTGTGTCTAAAAAGAAAAGGAGGACTTGTGGCACCTTAGAGACTAACACATGTATTTGAGCATAAGCTTTCGTGAGCTACAGCTCACTTCATCGGATGCAAGTGAGCTGTAGCTCATGAAAGCTTATGCTCAAATAAATGTGTAGTCTCTAAGGTGCCACAAGTCCTCCTTTTCTTTTTGTGGATACAGACTAACACGGCTGCTACTCTGAAGAGTGTCTCTGTGATTCTAGAAAGACAGCACTCGTAAGGCCAAATCCTGAGCAGTGCTGACGTCCCTGGGAGCTGCAGGGCCCAGCACCCTCAGGTTTTAGCCCTGAAGTAGGCGGTTTATTCTCTCTCTATTCCCCATGTGTGCATCTGCTCCCTTGCTGGCTGCCTTTAGGTGCTGGCTGCAGTTGCTAGCATCCCTGCTCCCATTCCTGGTCTCATGCAGCACCCCCCTGCCAGCTTCCCCAACAGTGCAAAGGCAAACTCCGCTAGGTGGGGAGTCCCCTTGTGCCAGCTCCTTGTCCGGAAAGCCCACGTGTGAGCTAAGCCCACCTGCGTGACATGGCAACTGGGGACCATGGGCTTTGGGGTTTGTCATTAAAAAAAAAAATTAGTCTCTTGTCGTCTTTTCCACCCAGCATCGCCCCTGTCCCCCGCCTCTGTCCCGCGTAATAACGGGAACTCCCTCAGGGCTGAGCTCTGCAGCCTGCAGGGGGTGAAGCTTCCCTGCGTGGGCTCCTCAAATCCTGCCCCTTCTTGGACATTAGGCCCTGTCAGTCTGTGCAGTGCCCAGGGCCCTCTGCACCCATGGAGGAGGGGGCAGGATTGGCCCCCTGAGCACAGAAACAGCCCCTCATCTCCTTTGCCCAGTGGTGGCATCATGTCCTAGATAAAGCTCAGTCCTTCATAGTCTTGGTAGCAGGACAGAGAGGCAGCCCTGAGGGAACAACGAATCTACTGAGCCCTTTGTAGCTGAACGTAATGAGACGTGATTGGGAACTGTCAAGCTGCCTACGCAGTGACGTGATCCAGGTTTTTCTCTTGGCAACAACAGCCACCGGTCTGAGCTCCGGGCAGAGGGCGTGCTGCTAGGTTTTCACGCCAGCACTCTGCTACGGGACTGTGCCAACCCTGGAGTGTTTCCCACTGGATGCACGCTGGCATGTGCTGGCCCTGGGGCTGCGGTGGGGGAGGTTTCAGGGGTCTCCTCTTATCAGCTGGCTTGTGGTCTGAAGCAGCAGGAGTTGGGAGAGGGGCAGGGTGGTTGCACTTGAAAAATACACCAATTATTAAAAAGTCAAGAGTGTCTTTTTCTCGGCGCCAGCCTGAAATGTAGATGTGGGCATGCAACAACTGGCTGCAGTGTGGCCTGATGCTTGAAAAGTAAAAAACTGTTAGATGACTTCAGCCCCTCGTGACTACATCAAAAGGGAAGACATCATAAAATTGGCACTGCCGACTCGCATAAAACCTCGGGGCCGAGTTGCCAAAGATCGGAAATGCCTTTTTGCTGCCAGTGGGAGGAGGCTCCAGCCAGCGTGAGGAAAGTCCTTCGCAGAGCTGCGACGGCTGGCTCCGAATAGACCAGGGCTTTGCCCAAGCGAATGAAGTGCACGCGTGAAGTGGCGCTAGGAAATGTTTTTGCCGCAGGCTGCGGTTCGCTCTGCTCGTGGCTGCGAAGGGGTTGGAGAATTGCAATCCGGGTGCACCAGAATGAGCAAACGTGTGTGTGGAATCTAATAGAGGTGTCCTTTGTCAGGAGTGGTGGTGACTCTTGCAGAGGCAATATGCACGGTAATGGTAAAGAATTGTCTGAAGTGAATCCAAATAAGTAAAGCCCCCCCTTCTCTCTCTCACTCTCACACTCACACACACAGCATTAGGTCTAAGGGTAGTTTAGCTAGCTCCAGCTATGGGATGGTTTTGTGATGTGGACACCTGTCTGCTAAGGATGGAGATGACTGATCCATTCTGCATGGTGGCCAGGTGGTTATGACTTTGGGTTCCTACATGCAGATTCAGCCTGGGGACCCAGAGGCAAGAGGCTGGGGTTTCCCAAGGGGCCTACAGGAGCTGGGCACCCAACTCCTATCAGTCTCCTTTAAAAATGCCAGCCCAAACGCTATGTCTCACTGTCTGTCGAATGAGTCAGATTCCTGGTTACACAGCGCCTTTTATTTGAGGGTTCTCCAGGTGAACTGCAAGCATTAATGGAGCCACACAACACCCCTGCAAGGTACAGAGTCACTCGAGCCATTTTGCGGATGGGTAAACTGAGGCACAGAGAGGCCAAGTCCATTGCCCAGAGCCATGCACTGAGCCAATGACACCATTGAGAACAAAGTCAAGGCAATTTGACCTCCTGCTTCTTTCTAATCACTAGAAAACAGTCCCCTCTGTCTCCTGCAGGCAGGATGGTATGAGAATTTGTTTGACCAAGAGAGGATATGTTGGCTAAGAACAGCAGGATATTTTTTCGAAAGGTGCCATAAGATTTTTTTCTGTTCGACTCCCATTCGTAAACTGTACCCGTCGCTGTGGTATCTGAGCATCTTCATTGTTAACTTCCAGCTGGGCAATGTGCAGAGATGGGGCTATGCAACTCTGACCAATACCTTATCCGAAGATCAGGCTGCCATTCCCATTTGTCAGACTCTGTAATGCTCACAAACCCCTTGTGAGGTAGGTAGGGATGGTCATCCCCATTCTGCAGAGAGGGAAACGGAATCACAAAAGATCTGATGTCTTCCAATATGTTAGAGGCTGTTATAAAGAGGAGGGGGATCAAGTGTTCTCCAGCTACGTCTACACTTGAAACGTTACAGCTGCAATGCTGCACTGTTGATGCTTACAGTAGAACCTCCGAGTCACAAACACCTCGGGGATGGAGGTTGTTCGTAACTCTGAACAAAACGTTATGGTGCTTGCAAAACTTTACAACTGAACATTGACTTTTAATACAGCCCCTGAAACTTTGTTATGCAGAAGAAAAATGCTACTTTTAACCATCTTAGTTTAAATGAAACAAGCACAGAAACAGTTTCCTTACCGTCAAATCTTTTTTTTTTTTAAACTTTCCCTTTCTTTTTGAGTAGGTTACGTTTAACGCAGTACTGTACTGTATTTGCTTGTTTTGTTTTGCTTTGGGTTTGGTCTCTGTGCTGCTGCTTGATTGCGTACTTCTGGTTCCAAATGAGGTGTCTGGTTGACAGGTCAGTTCGTAACTCTGGTGTGCATATCTAGAGTGACCATAGGGGTTCTCCCATTACACTAGGTAAACCGCATCCCTGAGAGGCAGTAGGCAGCTATTCTTCCATTGACCTATAGCTGTCTACACCGGGGCTCAGGATGGCTTAACTACGTCTCACAGGGCTATGGATTTTTCACCCCCTGAGAGATGTAGCTATGCTGATGTAACTTTTCAGTGTAGACCAGCCCTCTGTGTCCACTGAAGGTAGGACAAGAAGCAATGAGCTTAATCTGCAGCAAGGGTGATTTAGGTTAGATATTAGGATTTTTTTTTTAACCTGTTAGGATAGTTAAGCTTTGGAATAGGCTTGCAAGAGAGGTTGTGGAATCCCCATCGTTGGAGGCTTCAAAGAACAGGTTAGACAAACACCTGTCATGGATGGTTTAGGGTTACTTGGTTCTGCCGCAGGGCGCTGGACTTGATGACCTCTCGAGGACCCTTCCAACCGACATTTTTGTGATTCTATGTCACTGCACAATATCTTCCTGTCAGATCCCAGAACAGAAACCAGGCTTTCCCAGCGCGCAGCCCTGCACTTTGGGCACTAGACCATTTGGCCCCAGTTGAGATTTCTGTGCAGACAGTGTCTCTTACACAAATACATTGGAAATGACATGAGAGATTAGAAAAGGCAGTTACAAAAGCTAATCAAACCATGACTCTCTGTCTCTCTGCCTTCAAATTAAATTGGCGGAGGCTTTTAGCAGCAGGCTTAGTGAGAGGAGTGACCATTGGCCTTGTCCTTCATTTCTTTTATGCTGTAATTTCAGCTCTCTTCCCTGTAAACACTGGCTGATTTGGTTTAGCTTTATTGATTGGGCTTTGAAAAGAAAGTCCTCATTTCATTAATTCGGTTTTGCTTGGCGTTCTGTATTTGATTTTTCCAGATGAGATGGGAGGTAGGTTTAATCCATAATTACATGTAGCTTTCTGCTCTCAGAAATCCAGGGCTTCCCAGACAATATGGCTGCTGCTCTTTGATATGTTGCTGTCTTTCCTGTCCCTGAGTGTGCTTGGGTTTCTCAGGTATCAAAGTTTTCTTTTGTGAAAATGACTTACAATAATCCCCTGTGTCTTTCCTTCCTGCTGCGTCTCCTATTGGTAACTCTTGTCCCTTGGCTCTGTTCCCTGACTGGATTGTCCTCCGAACCCAGCCATGTTTTGACACCATTTTTTTTTTTTTTTGCATAGTATGAGTATAACTTGTAGGTATCAGTTCTGCTCCTGAAAAACAATCCATTTCCAGAGAGAACTGAGTCATACCAGCTTAACTGGCGACGTGGTCCACTTATAAAGAGAACTGTACTACCACTGACAAAGCCTCTGTGTATTTCTCCAAGATCTGACTGCCTATACAGTCAGTTACACGGAACCTGTGTGATGAACTTCACCACTACTATTTTGTGACTCATAATATTACAAATCTTAAGCAAATGTTGCTGCCTGGTGGACTCCAGTTGCTTTACATTTCCTTCTATTTGCATCACGCTTGTCTAGAAGGGATTTCCTTGGTGCTCTGGCTGACGGGGCCTGATCCATTGACTTCAGCGCGTTTTGGATTTGGCCGTTGGACCATTCCTCTGGAACTTGGCTGAGGCTTGCCCAGAAATGAACGATGGGAGAGCTTATGTAGAGTCCTTAAGGAAGCAGGGAGCCTCAGGTTTCAGTAAAAGGCTTTGTTTAACTGTTACATCAACAACTTTATGGATCAGGGTTATTTGAGAGAGTGCTTAAGCAGTCTCTTTCTCCCCTAACCTCTGGCTGAGTTACTGACCTCAAATCATGGTTTAAAGCAGGGATGGGCAAACTATGGCCCAGGGGCTGGATCCAGCTCATGAGCTGTTTTAAGCCGGCCCTCGAGTTCCCACTGGGGAGCAGGGTCTTGGGCTTGCCCGGCTCCAACACTCCAGCCAGGGCACAGGGTCAGGGACCACACCACGTGGCTCCTGGAAGCAGCCGCGTGGCCCTCCCTCCGGCTCCTACATGCTCCAATGGCCCCCTCCGGCACTCCAATGGGAGCTGCAGGGGCGGTGCCTGCAGATGGGGCGGTGCCTGCAGATGGGGCAGTGTGCAGAGCCGCCTGGCTGTGTCTCCACGTAGGAGCCAGAGAAGGGACATGCCGTTGCTTCTGGGAGCCGCTTGCGGTAAGCACCACTCGGAGCCTGTACCCCTGAGCCTCTCCCCACGTCCCAACCCCCTGCCCCAGCCCTGATCCCTCTCCCGCCCTCTGAACCCCAGCCCGGAGCACTCTTCTGCACCCCAAACTCCTCATCCCCACCCCAGAGCCCGCACCCCCCAGCTGGAGCCTTCACCTCACCCCCGCACCCCACTCCCCCACCCCAGCCTGGAGCCCCCTCCTGCACCCTGAACTCCTCATTTCTGGCCACACCCTGGAACCCGCACCTCCAACCAGAGCCCTCACCCCTCTTGCACCCCAATCCCAATTTTGTGAGTATTCGTGGCCCACCATACAATTTGTATTCCTAGATGTGGCCCTCCGCCCAAAAAGTTTGCCCAACCCCTGTTTAAAGATTTCGAGTTACAGAGTCCACCTCTTTAGGCATTTATCTGTTTGTATGCATGTGCCATTGGACATGTTTTCATTTGCTTTCTGCTAATTTGTAACAACTGATCTGATTCATGTCAGAAAATATTTGTAATGATCTTTCTCTCTTAGGGTTTTCTATTGTGCCTATCACCGTATTAGCTATGCATTTTATTGTACTAATTAACCGAGTTTACGGTTCTGTGAATAAGACCTGTTTCTTTTCTTCATCTGTGTTTTTGTTTAATAGTCCAATCAAAGGGCAGGTAGGAAAATCCTAGCTAGTCGCACTAGACAGATAAGATGACAAGAAGAATTAGAATTCAATCTATCAGTTTCTCTTGGCGATACATGGGTATGAAACTGTTTGCTTTTTAAAACAGGATCTTTCATTGATCTGGGTGGAAAACTGAAGATTTGGCCTGAAGAGGTCTCAGGTTGGACTGAGCTTTTTATTTGCAAAGAACAATGGTCTCCTTGCTGACTACAGAATTACACAGGCTTGTGGGCTGTAATGATCTCCACTTGTACTGTGTGCCTTGCAGTAAGACATCATTTCTTTGACTCCTCAGGGCCATTTCTTTGTACATTTTGAGTCTGAGCCATGGGAACACAGTACAATCTGACTTTGCTTTTCAGTTTATACTTCATTTACTTTCAAACCGATTTTCTTGTATTCTGACCAAATAAAGTCTGTGACTGCAAATATTAAAACCATAAGGCAGTGGCTCTCAACCTTTCCGGACTACTGTACCCTTTTCAGGAGTCTGGTTTGTCTTGCGTACCCCCAAGTTTCACCTCACTTAAAAACGACTTGCTCACAAAATCAGACTTAAAAACGCAGAAGTGTCAAGCGCACTATTACTGAGGAAAAATGCTGACTTTCTCATTTTTACCGTAGAATTATAAAATAAATCCATTGGAATATCAGTATTGCTCTTATATTTCAGTGTGTAGTATATACAGCAGCATAAACAAGTCACTGTCTTTTTCATGAAATTTTAGTTTGTACTGACTTCACTAGTGCTTTTTCTGTAGCTTGGTGTTAAACAAGGGAACTATCTAGATGAGTTGCTGTATCCCCCAGAAGACCTCTGCTTACCCCCCCCCCCGGGGTATGCGTACCCCTGTGGAGAACCTCTACCACAAGGGGCCTTATCTGAAGCCTACTAGAAAGACTGCCATTGACTTCAGGGGGCATTGGATTAGGCCCAGAGTGCTTAATAGAGCTGTGGAAATACAGTAACTCCCCACTTAACGTCCTCTCGCTTAACGTTGTTTTGATCTTACATCCCTGCTCCATTACAGAACATGCTCCATTTAAAGTTGTGCAATGCTTTGCTATAGCATCCTTTGGCTGCCTGCTTTGTCCATGGCTGGCAGCCCCCTATCAGTTCCCCTATGCCCCTCCCGCCCGCCAGCAGACCCACCCGGATCAGTGCCTTCCCCCTGCTCCCCCCGCCTCCTGCCCGTGGCAATCAGCCTGTGGCGTTCAGGAGGGAGAGGGGAGGAGCGAGGACACGGCGTGCAGGCTCCCCCTCTCCCCCCCCGTCTCCCGAACACCGCAAACCAGCTGCTTGCCGCGGGCAGGAGGGAGGGGGAAGGAGTGAGGATGTGGCGTGTGGAGTAAAGGGTGGGGAAGAAGAGTCAGGTTAAAGGTGGGGGCTTGGGGGAAGGGGTGGAGTGGGCGGGCTGAGGCTTGAGCCCCCCGCCCCTGGTGCTTGCAGAGTAGGGGAATCTGCCACTGCACAACCTGCTTCTCCTAGCTTACGGCACCTTCAGCCTCCTTGCCTGCTCATTGTCTCCAGCTCCAGGGGCTGTGCCTGAGTGGGGTAAGGCAGGGGCACCTCCCACCTATAGTACTGTACTGTATGGCAAAAAAAAATTTCCCTGGAACCTAACCCCCCCATTTACATTCATTCTTATGGGGAAATTGGGTTCGCTTAACATCATTTCACTGAAAGTTGCATTTTTCAGGACCATAACTACAACGTTAAGCGAGGAGTTCCTGTACCCAGTTTCTCAGTTAGGCCACCAAACCGAAGAGTCGGAGGGGGAAAAATTGTTTAAAAGTTGACCTGAAAATTTTTCAAACTTTTTGGCAAAATGAAAAAGTTGGAAAAATTTAGTTTTGGGGTGAAGGAAATGTGCTGTTTTGATTTTGGGTTGTTTTAAATGTTTCTTATAAAATAAAATTGAGGAAATCTCCAAAACGCAAAATCGGAACGTTACCCTTTGGAAAGGTGAAAACGGGATCTCTTGACACTTCTGAATTTGTTTTCCTTTTTAACTGAAACAATTTGCCAAAATCAAGCCAAATTCGCGAATTGCGTTGGTTGACCCAAGTATGCATTTTTTGGCGACAAAAGTATGGGCATGAATTTTTGTCCAGTTTTATTGCTTAGTTCCATTATGGTTCAGGCTGCAGTAGGACCCATCTGTTTTTCTGGACACAGCTGAATGAAGGCTGGAATGTAATTGTGTTCTGGCTCGTAATCACGCCCGTCACCTTGGTCTCTGAGCTCCTGGGGACAAATACAACTTCAAGTTATTCCAATGCCTGAACTCACATTGCTGTGTTCGGAGTCTGCAGTGTTAGGCTTTATTACATCACTGAACAGCTGCTGTGATGCTTTCATCATGTGTCTTGCAGTATCTGGTGCTTTTTTTTTAAAGCCCCAACTCCTGAATTCTTGTAGTTACATGAGAATCTCAGCTTTCTTTTTTCTTTTCTTTTTCTTTCTCTTTAAGTAAAAGTCTTCATCCCTCCTGGTTGCGGAGAAAAGCTTGGGAGCATGAACCCTAAAGGCTATGAAAACAGCCAAGAGTGTGTTTTTGGATTTTTTTAAATCACATGCTTTTTCAAGTCAGTAGCATGATGGGTGTGGGGGAGGGTGACTCATACTTTCTGAATGCTTGGGGCCGGCAATGCTGCATCTGTAACTTCTCCACCCAAAGGGTGATCTTAAGAGACACCATGAAGGCCTGAGAGGCAGAAACTTGTGACTCAGCAGGACTTCATGTGAGGCTAAGTTCAGAACCTGTCAGATAGTCTTCAAGCTCTCAGTGCATTTCCTCTAACCTAGGACAATGGCTAATTGTTCTAATTTGGGTCAGGTCCCTGCTGGATTCCAGCATGAATTCTTTATCACGTCTCTTTAAAAATTAATTGCAACCTATTTTGCACAATGTATGGCCCTAATATGGATGACAGCACAATGTGCTCAACCCCACGTGTGAGAAATGAGTGATTCATGCCAGTTGTGTGGATCTGAAATGTAGGTTAAGGGGTAGTTTGAGATTATTGGGGTTTGGAGAAGGAAATTTGGAAGAACACTTTTACAGGAAAGGATTTAAGGAACATGTCATTAAAACATTTAGGCATTTACTGAGTTATTCCAGTATATGTGAGATATGAATATATTTTGAATCAAAAGCAAATCAAGTTGTAGTCATAATTTTAATACCTACCCCTTCTCATCTCCCGTTCCCAAACACTCTGCCAGCTTAGTTTAGAGTAGCCTCGGTTCTGGACTTCTGAACGACCATCTCACCTGCCCTCATAGCCACGTAGCTGTGGCTGTTTGAAGAGAGACAGAGGTTTAAAGAGGGCAAGTATGAGGGAGACCGCAGTGTTGGCTCTCCGTTGGCTGCAGACCGTTCATAGTGTATGTGTCTGAGGAGAAGCCTTCAAGGATTTGGTGGAGGAGGGAACCACCGATCCACGGGCTCGTGCTTCTGAGAATCTGCACTTTGTTCTTGCCAGGGGTGTCCTGGGCTTAATTCTTTATATGTAGTGGGATTCAGTGACTCTGCTGCAATATGGGAATCACACCCAAGAGTTACAGGTGGAGAATGTATCCGGTCTCTCTCCATTAGAAGAGGAGCTGCTGACATTTTCAGTCGTTTTTGTTTTTAAATTTTGCCACGTTGAATGTAGGCACCAGCTCGTGACTTCTTGGTGCCAGCTGGGCTACGTAGGCTCTGCGTATCAGCTGACCGCACAAATCCACTTTGAGTGGCTTATAGTAGTCTAGTCATAAAGCTTAAGGCCAGAAGGGACCACCAGAACATTGTCTGACCTCCTGTGTATCACAGGCCACTAAACACCCCCCCCCCAGCACCCCAGAACCCAACTACTGAAATTAGACCAAAGTATCTCCCTTCAGTAGACTAGACTGTTCCGTGGAATGGGTAGAGAATAGGAGGGATGGCGGGACACAAATGCCCGAGGCTTCTGCAAAGGCAGCAAAATCATATACTCAGATAATCCTGGTAAGTGACTCTCACCCCACATGCTGCAGAGGAAGGTGAAAAGCCCCCACGTCACTGCCAATCTGGCCTGGAGGAAAATTCCTTCCTGACCCCACCTATGGTGATCAGACAGACTTTTAGCCGTGAGCTCAGTGCCACTTCAGAGTCCTGGCCCACCCTGTCCCGTGTCCCATCTCACATAACAAGGAGAGACTAACTCCCTCCCCAAATCCCAGAATATACTGGGGGCTGTAAATCCCTTCCTGACCCCTACAGGTGGCTGGCTGAAACTCTGAAGCATGAGCTTAGTTAGGAACATAAGAGACAAACCGGAAGTGAGCCCCGGGACTGCTGAGCCCTGCCCCCTACCATCACAAGCTGTCCTATCATACAGTCCCACTCAGACATTTGTCCAGCTCTCTGAGTCATAACTAATTAAGTTTTGTTTGCCCCCACAACCCCTATTGGGAGGCTGCTGCAGAACCTCATCCCTCGGACTGTTAGAAACCGTCTTCTAATATCCAGTGTGAATTTGTTCACGAGTTTATGCCCATTTGTTCCTGTGCCAACGTTGCCCTTTAGGGTGTGTCTATACCGCAATAAAACACCCCGGCACGCCCAGGTCAGCTGACTCAGGCTCTCAGGGTTCAGGCTGCGGGGCTATAAAGTTGCAGTGTAAACTTTTGGGCTCAGGCTGGACCCTGGGCTCTGTGACCCTCCTCCCTCACTGACCCTGAGTCAGCTTTGACCTTCGTTGCCTTCATCTCTGAAATGTGTGATTGCTGCCATCTTTCCCCACCCACAGAGAGTCTTCCAAGCCTATAGCCGTAATCAAGAGCTGGCTGCTCGCTAGTACAAAGCAACGTTTCCAGCCAGTACACCCCGTGATGTTTGGCGTCTCATAACGGGAGCGGGCATGACTCAGGCATGTTTTCGTTATTTCCCAGCTGAATTAGCTCCTTTGGAGCAGAGATGGTTCTGGCTCAGGGATCAGGCGTGTACAATGAATCATGGTTTCACTTTAAACCCCTTAAGCGATAGCTTAACAGCAACTCATGAATCTTTTGCGCTCCCCTGAGACAACAAGCTGCCTTTTCCTTCCTGAAAGGGGGTTGGGAGGCGATCATGGAAGAATTCATTCTGTCAGCTTTCTCTTGGTCGTTGCTGCATACACCACCTCGAGTCATGTCTCGCTGTTCCGAAGAACCAGGCTTTATCTCTTTGACAGCCTTTCCAGCTTAAAAGGATGCTGTCAAGTAGAAGAGGCCTAAATTTTACATGAGATCCACTTATCTGAATGAGGAATGCAGGATGCTCCTGAGGTCATTGATGGTTTTAGTATATGCCTTGTTGGTGGGAGCGACAGGCATCTCAAAGTTGTAGGCTTTGTGTTCTCTCTGGGTACCTGTATTGTTCTTGTTTGTTATGTTCGTTACGGGGCCAACCAAAACCGGGGACTCCTTGTACTAGGAGTGCATCCGATGAAGTGAGCTGTAGCTCACGAAAGCTCATGCTCAAATAAATTTGTTAGTCTCTAAGGTGCCACAAGTCCTCCTTTTCTTTTTGTCCTCTAGATGTTTACAATATCTCCCAGATGTGCCGTTCAGGTTCAGAACTGGCCCTGTTGTGTCAGGTGCTGTAAGGCCCCAAAGATCGTAAAATCCAAGGGCCAAATCCTCAGTTGGGTAATTTGCTCTAGCTGATGGAACTATGGCAATTTACATTAGCTTGAGGATCTGGCCCAAAAGACCGTGATCATGTTAAGGTTTCCTGTGAATGCAACACTAAACTAATCTAAAGCTACAACAGAGGGGAAATTCAAATCATGTGAAACAATCCTTTTGTATACAGCATCATAACCGTATGATTTTAAAGGGTGAAATAAGGTCAAAATAAGGTCTTCCCCCTCCCTGCCCATCTTATTTAATATTAATCGCTCCAATTCTGCAGAACAGTTACTGCTCCTACTGCAGGTCGGACACCGAACTGAAGAATGCACATTTGCTGTGCGTGATCGCACTGAGTATGTCTGTCTTTATTTATGTAGGACCTACTGTACGGGCCCGATCTGGAGCTGTCAATCACTGTAGTTCTGTTGGCATCAGTGAACACTGAGGATCTGGCCCTATGTAGAGCGATCACTTTTCTTTTTTGCAGGGGGGGAAAAGTCATTCAGAGCAGGAATCTTTGCTGCTGTGCGGAGACACAAGGATATAACCATGAGAAAATGTACTTAGCAGGATTGGTAGCTTTCACTGTGTGTAATTTATTCTGCATGTTTAAGGCATCCTTTTCTTCCAAAAAGAGACCACAATGTTTGCCAAACCCCATTGCTCTTGACTCAGATTTTGTCTGGCTGAGATAAGTCTTCCATACTACTCCCGTGCCTTACGACTGCAAAAATAAATTAATAGATACAAGAGTCTTATGCTGTCCTTTGCTGAAAGGAAGGAGTTGTTAAATAAATGATATGCTGGAGGTTGAACCAGCTGGTGAAGTGAAGCACGTTGACAAGTGAACTCAATATGCATAAGTACATAACATTGTTTCTTAGATTGCTTGGAAATCAAGAGCTTGTCCCAAGGTCAAGAACTATAATTACAAATGTTCGGCTGTTCTAAAATATGTTTGATTTTTCAGTTGAGGAGTTAATCAGTTGAAGGAACAGGGAGGGGACAAGCCTCCCAGTAAACAATGGAAGTGATAGCAGCTGACATTGGAGCCGAGGTATCTTTCTTGGACAAGTGATGTTTGTTTTGTCTTCTGCATGGGACCAGGATACATAAATTAGATGAGGTTCGGTGTCTAGTAGAGAGGAACTGCTAGGGCTGTCCTCTTCCACTGAGCAGTGGCCGAATGGAGTGGAAATTATGCCCCACTCTCTGCTCCACTCCTCCTGCATTGGGATGAGAGGATTTATAATGATGCCACAGAAAAAGGGAAGCTTATACTTGGCATTCACTTAGCATTTACCGTTTACATATACGTCGTGCTAGCCAGGCACTAATCTCACGACATTCCTGAGAGGTAGGTAAGTAGCAGTATCCCTATTTTACAGGCTGGGAAGCTGAGTCAGGAAGATTGAGGCCTTGTCTACATGAGAAAGCTGCACTGATTTAACTTAAATCCATTTTTAAACTCATTTGTTAAGAATGTGTGAGCGGTGGGGTTGCATCATCTTAAACTGATTCCTAAGAGATTTACGCTAAACCAAAGAAGACTGGTTTAAACCATAATAAGAGTGTCCACCCAGCCTTTTGCACAAGTTAAATCAGTTTAAAATCGCCTTTAGGTAAATCAGGTGCAACTTTCTTAGGTAGACGTCTCATTCGTGACTTGCTCAAGGCTGCAGAACGGAGTGGGGGTAGGTTTAGAATTCAGCAGTTCCTGGCTCCCAGTGCAAAAACGTGTCTAGCTGGGAAGGAACTCTGGCTAGCGATTCTCTCCCTATTTGTGTGTATGTATGGCCCCTAGCACCACGGGGCCCTGATCTCGGTTCCAGCCTCTAGACAAATAATAATAAACATTATAAAATTATATAGAATATATAACAATTTTTAAAAGCCTTGACCTTTTTCAGTGATAGCTTTTTTAAGGCCATTATGATCATCTAGTCTGATTTCTGCATGATTTAGGCCAGAGACCTGTATGACAATCAAAAAAGACACCCCATCCCCCCAAAGATATAGGAACCCTTCCCAGAAGGCATTAATATCATTAAGTCTGTGAAGGACTGAGCTTGACTTGGGGTGAGTCAGTTTTGTAAAGCCGAGAAAAGGAGAGGATGGGCCAAGAAGGGAACTAGTAACCTCGATGTGATGCTGATGGATTACCCTGGCCAATATGTTAAGTATTCATGAAGGGTTAAAACCTATCGTCCTCGCTCAGGCAAATCTGACTTCCCAAGGGAGTTTTGAGTGAGTGTCAGCGGGCTGAATAAGGACCTCAGGGTCTGGCTGATTTAAAGCAAATGAGATTAAGACGTGACAATCGGTTGGTGAATGAGCGCTAGACTGAGGAGCAATAAACACATGGATCTGAGAGTTACTGGCACTGACTAATGTGCCCGGCCTCACCATCTTCTGGGATGGACTGAAGCAGTGACAGGCGGAAGATGCCGGGGGCGAGACTGGTTGAGTTTCTGGTGAATGCACCTGATGTTAAGGATCCTGAGGGGTGGGAATGCCATGCTGTCCTCGGGCATGGTGATGTGTTTTGTGTGGTCTGCTCTGCATTGAGAATGAGGCAAAGGAGCTTTCCTAGTCCAGCTCTCCTGACTCCCTGCTGGACTCCTTTTTTCTTCTCCCCTGTGTAAAGGCCCTTGGCCAGGGACCTCACTGGATAAAGGAGGAGGGTTACTGTGTTAACTGCTGCAGAGTGCCAAAGCCTTCCACAGCCTCCAGGAGGAAGGACGAGGGGATGGAAACACAAAGCTCACTGCCCATAGACTACACACATCCCACTTCTCCCTTACAAGCCACCACAATCCTATTACAACTGACCTTAAACCTCCCACACCCCTGCTACGGCCTCTGGGTGGATTCACTTTCCCTGCATGCTTGTGCCAGTGGAGAGCTGGTTTCTCTTCCCAATCCAAGGCATTAGATGTCTGTCCTCCCTCATAGTATAACCCAATGCCAGTCTCCCTGGGCTCTGAGCACCCCCAAGTTGTAGTATTGTCCTGAGGGAGAGGAGTGTCTGCGTGTGTGTGTGTGTGTCTCTCTCACACCCCAGCTATGAATCTCTTCATTCTGATCTCTCTGAATGTGCTGACCGTGAGGAGGGACGAGTGGGCACTTTCGTAGATGTACATTCCATTTCTGCCGGAATGGCTGCTGAAGTCATTCTACCGTAACATGCCAGTGGGTTCCCCCTCCATTCTGATCAGGGCTCTGAATAACTGAATTACAGTAATGAGGAGTAATTCCTCGGGCTGTGTGCAGCATTGCCATGCAGTCTGCAGCAAGCTGTCAGCGTCTCTCTCCTGTCTGCCTCTCTCTCTAGTCAGTGCACTAATCTCCTACTGCCTCTCCAGTTACAGTTACAATGTTGGTTTATAAAGGAAACCTAGCTTCAGACCTCCTTGATTTCAGATTTGTTTTTTAAGTGATAGAATTTCAGCTAATGAGGTTCAGGGCTTGGTGCCGTTACTGTGGCTTGTTTCCGAGTTAGTCTAAAAGGGACACTGTTCACTTAAATCTCCCTTCACTCCCCCCCCCCAATCATTTATGATGATTAAATCTAGTTTGTTTTTGTTTGCTTGTAGCCTGAAATGTGGGCAGCGTTATCCCTAGAAAATCAGAGCAACCAAGTCAATGTGAGCAATTGATTTGGCAAGTTGAGCCCATTTTGCTGTCTGCAAATTATCCACAGACTTAGTGTTTGATAAATGTGTCCTTTATTCTCTGTGATTTCACGAATATTTATGCCAACATACTTCAGCCCGTGGATCGCTTGGGGAACAGATTGCTGGGTCTGTTGCCTTTTGAGTCGTCCCTTGTGCTGTGTGATTCGTCACCTAGCATGCCGTTGTTTTGCTTCTCTGATCCGATGCCTCTGATGCAGAGAGATTTCATGGGGGCCGCATGGACGCACATCGCAGGTGCTGGCGGGAAGGCACTTTTGCATGAGCATTCAAGACGTATGCCTGCTCTCTCTCCCTACATTGTCCCAATCCAACCCTTGCTTGCGTGAACACTGAGGGGAAAGCGAATCCCACTGCCTCATGAATATCTTTAACTTGTGGTTTTTTGTGCCATTCACCCAGCTCTAGTGTGAGACGTGAAAGGGGAAAACAAACCAGAGAGCAAGAACGATACCGACCTAACCTGCTTCCACCCTACAAACTGGGTGAAATAACCTGATTCACCTGCTGCTGTTTGTTTCTGAAAGTTCCTTTCCTTTGGGAGTAGTCTTAGCTGTACTTAACTGAATAGCTATGTCCACTCTGTCCAGAGAGGGGCAGGTGAATGTCTGTCTGATTTATGCATGTCTGCCTGCTACATTCACTTGGCTGCCTCATGTAGAAACTATGCATAAACGGAATGAAGTCTCTATGTAAAACAGCTGTTTCTCCTTGGGGGGAACCTTTTTTCCCCCATTTTGCTGTCCATCTGCTCAACAACTGTACCTTTGAAAGCAAGAAATAGCAAATAGCATTACATTTTTATCTTTAAAAACCGCACTCACCCCATCTTTGTGCTGGGGGGAGATGTTTTCCCCCATTTCATTTGGGTCGGGAGCTAAAGTTTTAGCAATTGGTTTGGGCGTTAGTGTCAGCTACTTCCTAGAATGCTATCCATGGTCTGCCAGCAGAGGCGTCATGTTGTTTGTATCACAGTAGCACCAAGGAGCCCTGGTCAGGGGCCAGGACACCACTGTGCTAGGCGCTGTACAAATACAGAACAAAAAGATGCTCCCTGCTCCAAAGAGCTTCCAATCAAAGTATGAGACGAGACAACAGATGGATGCGTACAAAAATGGGAGAGTACAAGGTATCATCAGTGAGACAGTATTGGCCGCCGGGACAGGTAGTGCTCTCAGCACACCAGGAGCCTAACTGGTCACGGTTCTGTAGGCCTCACAGCAAAGGAGAGTTTTGAAGGACAATGAGGTCGTTGTGTGGATGTTTAAGGGAGCTTCCCTCTCCTCCTCCCCCCCCCCGCAAGCATGAGGGGCAGCAGAGAAGAAAGCACGAAGGGGCTCGTTTGAAAATGTAACGAGTGACTGACTGGAGGATGGTATCATGGGCCGATCAGCACAGGGTCAACTTGGCTTGTCCTGGTGGGGTCTCCAATTCATTTTTCAGGAGGAATCACGCTCCAGGGAGGGTGCAGTGGGAGTCTGGCAAAGCGGGGTTCCTGAGACAGTGAGTCTCTGCATGACACCTGGAAGTAATCAGTGAAAGAGGAAAAAGCAGAGGTGGTCTCAAACCGAAGCCCAGGTCCCCAGACACCCTGAACTTCGGGGACAGTCCAGCCTGGATCCTGAACTTTATGGCGTAGGCTCTAAGCACAAGTCGTGCCACACTCCTCAGTCTGTGGGTGGGGTCTGGAATTTTAGGGTTTCAAGTGGAGCGCTTGTGATGGGAAATCGCAGTGGCTTCAGTCACAAATATGATCCCAATGTTCCTGTGAGTGCTGACAGCCCCCGTTCCAACTAGACTTCACGCATCTCCCACCAAAACCCATCACGTCTAATGCTGCACCTCTGACAGGCATAAAATGGCCTTGTGGTCTTTGCATTGTCAAGGTTTTGATGGTGCCTTAGTTACAGATTGTCTATTTGCACCACGATTTCAGAACACCTAAGATTGTGTGTGTGTGTGTGTGTGTGTGTGTTTACAGGGGGGAAATGGCCCAATTTCCTGTTGCTTTTGCTCTCCGATCAGATCTGTGTTTGATTGTAGGATTTTTCAGCTAGATGTCTCTGCTTGCTGCATCCCGGTAACTGCAGTCAATGATGATGGGGCTGCCTGTGCGGATCGAGGGGAGAATAGACTCTGCGAAGTACAGGCATAACATCTCTGTAGGGCATTTACCCAGAGTCCAGTAAGGGGCAGTGTGCAGCTGGCCCCACCACAGGGGGAGGAATTCCGTCTCTGGAAGCTCCCAAGCATAGTAGTGCACACACGTCCCTTTGGATGGTGCACCTGGACAGCTCCATGGGCCGGGGAGGGCAGGGATATGACCTCTCTCTACTTCCCCTGCCCCTCTCTTTGGGCTGATTTGCTTCACAGGCTGCTTGCAGTGCTCCCTGGCCCACCAAGTGTGGGGGAAGGCTCTTTGCTCTCTCTCCTCCTCCCCCATCCATCTGTGCTGGGGTCAGAGACAGCCCAGCTCTTAACCAGCCTTGCAACAGCCGCAAGGGGTCTGAATGCCAAGTTGACAAGTGCTGAAGAATAAAGGGATTTTGGTCAGTGCACAGCGCCCCCTCTGGGGTGCAGCCCAGCAGCTGTTGTGCCCCAGTAACGCTACACACCAACTTTTAAGAAGTGAAGCAAAGGAGCGCTTCTGCAGAGGAATGTAGGTCAGCAAAATATCATTACCCAGGTTGGACCGTGTCCAGGACATCTGTAATAACCACAAGTGGTCAGGCCCTAGAGTCTGCTTCTAGAGTCACATAAAAGCTCTCCTTTGCCATGATTTCTGCACGGAGCCTGACAACAGTCAGTACGCCGAGAGCACTGCTGAGCAGTGTTGTCGTCTGGTTTCCTGGTTGCTCCCCTGTCTGGATCCAGCTCTTGTCGTATGTTTAGATGGTAAGCTCTGTGGGGCGGGGACCTTTTTTGTTTGTTCTGCATTAGTACAGTGCCCAGCACAATGGGGCCCATGACAGGGGGCTCCTGGGGCGACCACAATACAAATATTAGATAACATTAGTGTATCATTTGCAAGATAACACCCCGACCACCCAGTAACCCCATAATTGGGTCATTGCTTCAATATTAGAGCTCTGTATTCAGCTTCCAGAGGAACCCAAATAAAATTCGATATCTTAGCATTTATCCTTAGCATTCCCTGGCTTTTCTGCTCCAGGGAATCATTGCTGAGACCAAAATAAGACCGGCTCTGGTCTTCTCCTGGTGTCTCCCCCATCCAGAAGTTGGAATGCCGTGAAAAGGTCAGATCTGTCATGATTTCAGCTCCCAACACAACTCCCTGACATCTGTAAATACAAACAGATGCATTCAGCAGCAGCACTGGAAGCCAGAACCCACCCCGACCTAGTTTAGTAGTGGCACAGAGAGAAGGACCACACTACTGATCACGAAGAGCACTTCCTGCTGCTCTTAAGTTTGCCGTGGAGGTCTCCCATCTACAAATAAATGGCCGGTCAGGGTGATTTTGCTGCAGTTGGCATGCTGGGTAGATCTCGTGTGTTATATTTGAAGAGCTCTAGATTAGGCCTGGTGGGGTTACAATAATTCTATTTTATGCAAGATGGCAAGGTTTTGGAATTTGTGCTTTTGTGCTGACTTGAACCTGTCTCTCCGACATGCCAGGTGAGTGCCCCAAGCACCAGGTTATTGGCTATTCTAGGGTTATGAGTTATTCGCTCATGCTCGCTCTGACCAGAAGTTCCATACTGTACTTGAGAGAACCTTCCCAATTAAAGTTTCCTTAAAACATTTCTGCAAAAAGTTTTGCTTTCAAGGACTCGGCATTTTCCACCAAAGAAACGTTTTGTTGAAAAATTCCCAACCAGCTCTGCTCTAGCAAATGTATTCTAGCTCTGTCCTGACATTCAGAGTTTGGAGAAAGCCCTGCAGCCAGTGTGGCGTGCATTGCAGCATCACTGGATTGGAAAGGAGGAAAATGTATGCCTGAAAGACAGCTCGTAAAACAGCCCCTTCTGCAGTTTTGCCACAGCCACCGCTATCTCATTGGTAGGGAACCGATCTGACCTGGTCTGGCTCATTTGTCTCTGAAAATTGCTTGCGACAGCAGAGAGGGCAGAGCCCGTACGCAGAAACAGTTGGAGTATTTGGATAAAGTTGAAATTCGTTACATCTAATTGGAGTGTGGGATAAATCAGATCAAGTCAGTTTGCCCCGTACGACTCTGCTCAGTCCAAGGGGAATGCTCACGATCAGATGGCGGTAATGGTTCTTGGAGAGCCAAAAGCGGAAAAACTCCAGTGCTCCCGGGCCAGGGAATTAGAATATCTAGATGTTCTGTAATGTGCTTGGGCGTTCTGTGTGCAAAAGCCATATGGAAGCCTGCACTTTTTGGGTCTTCTTTTTCTAACAAATATCTTAAAATCCCATGCAAAAAACCCCAATAATAATGCCAATGAGGGATGAAAATATCTCACTGATTGAGCTCTTCTGTATTCCCTGTATGGCTTAGAGCCCTGCAGCAGCATGCAAAGGGTTGGCATGGGACAGGTTGTAGGTATCTGCATCTATGCAAAGCTGCCTCTTTTGCCCATAGTGTGAGATTTGTGTTGGGGAGCATTGGGGTCTCCATGTAGCTGCTCCACAGCCTGGGGCGAGGTTCTTTTCTCCTGATCTCTCTTGTGCATCTGCCCAGCATGCAGACCTGCTTCCCGGGCCTAGGGCTGGGCCCAGGAGTTTGTCTAAGGTGCATATGGTTCTCATAGGATGACAGTATACTGAGCAAACCAAAGGCTCCCTCCCCATTAGGGTCAGCCACAGACAGCTCAAATGTTTTAACTAGGGCTGTCGATTAATCACAGTTTTAATCGCACTGTTAACAGAATACCAATTCAAATGTATTAAATATTTTGGATGTCTTTCTACATTTTCAAATATTTGATTTCAATTTACAACACAGAATACAAAGTGTACATTTTAGATTATTTTTTATTACAAATATTTGCACTGTAAAAATGATAAACAAAAGAAATAGTATTTTTCAGTTCACCTCATACAAGTACTGTAGTGCAATCTCTATCCTGAAAGTGCAACTTACAAATGTAGATTTTATTTTTTGTTATATAACTGCATGCAAAAACAAAACAATGTGAAACTTTATTGCCTACAAGTCCACTCAGTCCTACTTCTTGTTCAGTCAATCGCTAAGACAAGTTTGTTTACATTTACAGGAGATACTGCTGTCCACTTCTTATTTACAATGTCACCTGAAAACGAGAACAGATGGTCACATGGCACTGTTGTAGCCGGCAAAAATGTTACAAGCCTGACTCTCTACAGCTCAAATGAAAGAGCCAGTTTCTGTAGCTGGAGCCTTCAGTGGACCCATATCCTCTGTGGATTGGGCCCAGCAGGAGACGTGTCATACACACCGACCCGTGGGTTTACACCTACACTAATTGCAAAATCCTGTTTAAAGCCACGTTAATGAACGCACTGCCAATCGTGGTTCTGTTTTCCTAGACTCCTCCAGCTCAGCCATTAATTCAGTGGGCAAGTCACTTACCTCCCCTGGCTGGATAGTGCTTTGAGCTCCGGATATGAAAGAGGCTATATAAATGCAGGCGTTGTGATTAAAGCTTGCTACTAAAGAAGTACAGAGCTGCTGCCATCCCGAAGTGGCTGCCTGTTCAGAGCAATCATTTAAGAACAAGTTCCACAGATTGACTGTACGTTGTGTGAAGAAATACTTCCGTTTGTTTGTTTTAAACCTGCTGCCTATTCATTTCCTTTGGTGACACCTGGTTCTTGTGTTAGGAGGAGGAGTAAGTAACACTTCCTTATTTACTTTCTCCACGCCCGTCATGATTTTATAGACCTCTGCCATATCCCCCCCTTAGTCATCTCTTTTCCAAGCTGAAACGTCCCAGTCTTATTAATCTCTCCTCTTACGGGAAGCTGTTCCATACCCCTAATCATTTTTATTGCCCTTTTCTGAACCTTTTACAATTCCAATATATCTTTCTTGAGATGGGGCGACCACTCAGTCTTCAAGGTGTGGGCGTACCATGGATTTATATAGAGGCAACATGTCTTATTATCTATCCCTTTCTTAAGGATTCCCAACATTCTGTTTGCTTTTTTGACTGCCGCTGCACAGTGAGTGGATGTTTTCAGCGAACTATCCACAGTGACTCCAAGATCTCTTTCTAGAGCGGTAATAGCTAATTTAGACCCCATCATTTTATATGTATAGCTGGGATTATGTTTTCCTATCGACATTCAATTTCATTTGCAATATAATGGGTGACTTAAAAGCCAGGTTTTCTCATTGTAAGCAGTCACTGTTGGTTTTCAGGAGAGGGGTGGGTAGGAATGTCATGGTAATGCTGTGTGCTGAGAGCCCCAAATATCAAGGGACAGTCTGAGGTTACCCCCGCCCTGCAGTTGAAAATCTATACCTTTAAAGAAATCTCATGGCTAGCTGTGATCTATCCTAAGTATAACCCATTTGAATGACCCTAGTCTGTCCCCTCCCTGAAAGGGGATGAATGAGCGGGGAAAGCCAAAGGCCTACAGTGGCTTGAACCTGAGCTGTGACTGCTTTCTCATGCTTTCCTGTGGGGGCTTGTGAGCCAGTTCTGCTAAAACAGGGATCTTCTCACCTTGCTCCTACCTCCAGCTTGCACCCAGTACTCAAGCCTGCCTTGAATGAAGCACAATCTGACAGAGAGGTTTGGATCGGAACAAGCCCGTGCCCTGCCCTCGCATCTTCCAGCTTAGTACCTCAAATTGCTTTACCCGCATTCATGAATGGAGCCTTTCTCAACCCTCCTGCTGGGACTTCTCCTCACTAAATCGTTTAGAAGAGATGGGCCAGGACGTGAAGTAGTTTAGATCCAGTCCTCCAGCAGAGCGTGAGGGGCTTTGGATCCAGTGTCCTGGGCTGTACACATTTTTGCTTTTGATGTTCACATAAATCAATTCTCCCACGAGCAGAGCTTGAGAACCTGTGCGTCACTTTGTAGGAGTTTTTCTTTACTCTGATCGCAGAGAATTAGGCTGCTCCCACTGATTTCCCCTCCCTTCCCTCTCCCCCCGGTACATTTGCGTTAGAACTACCTTGTGTTTCTGTCATTCTCTGCCGTTTTGTCACATTTCCCTTGTGAGTCATTTTTCTCCCCCACCTCCGCACCGTTTAATTGCAGCTTTCAGGATAATATTGAGGATCATTTTCAGCATAATATTGTGACACGGCTGCCGCCTTTTTGTACAGTGTTGAAGCGTTCCATTTTCTTTCCAACGAAGAACGTAAGGAGGTTTCCGAGACCGAGATCCCAGGCTGTCCGAGTCAGTACCTTGAACTCCCTGATTGTGCTAAAGACTGAATCCATTACCCAAGTGGCCGTTTCCTCGTTCAAGCTTTGCCTGAATGAAATGAACGAAATGAAGGCTGACTGCAACAAGCTACTTGCGATGGATCCTGCTACCGTATGCAGCAGACTCCCACGCACAGCATATGAAGTTTGTTTATACCAGGTCACGTTCAATTTTCCTTGATGGCCATTGGAAAAAGGGAGGATGGATGGCCTTGCAGTTGAGATGCTGGATTTGGCCTCAAGCTCTCTGGATTCAGTTTTCAGCTGTGCCACAGACTTCTTGTCTGGCTTGGGGCAAGTCCTGGAGGGTCTGTCTGCTCTGAAGTTGGGAGGCGCGATTGCAGCTTAGCTTCACTCGCTAAAAATAGCAGTGTAGCTGCGGCGAGGTGGACTAGCCACCTGAGTACAGTCCCACCTGGGACCCTACCTACGTATTCAGGGGACGAGCCTGAGCAAGCCTGGCTACACAGCTATTTGTAGTGAGCTAGCTTCATCATCGCGACGTTGTTTGCTGACACGTGCTCTCCTAATTGCAACACCCTTAGGACTTCTCTAGATGGGGAGTTAATGCAGAGTAGCTAGTGCCCACCAGCTATGCGGGGCTTCTCTCCCATGTAGACAAGCCCTAAATCTCTCTGTGCATCAATTGTGCCCCTGTAAAATCTGGAATAATAATTCCCAACCTCAGAGGAGTTTGTGAGGATAAGCACGTCAGAGGCACGCAGATGCTGTGACGATAGAGGCCATATAAACATCTAATTAGAGAGAAAAATAGTAACATGCTGACCCATTGTACAAGGTTTGAATTTGGACAAAATGAGAGGCTCAGAGGTAGAAGAGCTTGTCAGTCCCTCTGCCAGCTCAGAATTCTTCCGCGGAGTTTCCAGCGTTTTGCCCTGCCCAGTTGATGGAGCTTCTACCACCTCTTTCGCCTTTCAGAACGGTTGGGTCCTGAGCACATCTGAAAATCGAGGGTGAAATCACAGCCCGGTTGAAATCAGCTGGAGTGTGCCCATTGGCTTCAGTCGGGCCAGGAGCTCACCCTTGGCCCTTGTCTTGATGCTTAAATGGGAGTTGAGCTCTTTTGAAATTCTGGCCACTTGTGTGGAATGAGAGTCTGTAGACACCAGTCGATAGGATTCTGCATGGACTGCAGGATGATCAGGGCTTTCCTGAGAAGTAGCGCAATAACACCACTTTTACCAGAGATGTAAGTCCAAATCTGAATACAGATGCAGCCAATAGGCACCTCTGAGGCTATAACAGCAAGTGGCCTAGCATGAGCCACAGTCTCCAGAAAAATCAACGAAAAACCACCAAACTTCTCTTTATGGGGAAAAAAAAAAGATTGAATGCTGGATTTACTGAATCTTCACGTTTGTTGTTTTTGTATCTGCCTTTTGGAGACTCAGTGTCTATTTTTCTGAGCTGGGCGTCTGGTAGATCATTGGAGAGGTGACAGTTTGTTGGACTGCGTGCAAAACGCCACAGCAGTTGTTTGTTATCCAGCATACGAAGCAGAGCAGCGTCTCAACAAGAACACAATAGCTTTCTCTGCATGCGTCTCCCTTTCTCTCTAGTTGGGTTCCTTTATGCATTGTCAGCGTGGAAGGAAACAGTTGTTGGAGCAGGAACACAGGGTCCTAGCTAGCTATTCAATCAATCCTGAGCCTACAAATACAAATATTAATCCCAAGGGGGAAGCTTTTGTTTTGCATCGTAGATGTCAGATTCACTGTAGTGCTGTATTGACTTTTTCATGATGTTTTATTTTATTCTGTTCGACTTGTTTGTGTAGCCGTCCGAGTGCCTGGCGGGGGGGGAAGGGTGCTTTATTCAGGAAGTTGTAACTGTTGTTCATCAAGAGTGCTAGCCAAATGGTTTCCGTGAGATGTGGAAGAAAATGGCCAAGTTTCTGGAGATGCTTAAAATCCAGTTAATCTGGGACAGTGGCTGCCCAGTGAGGTCACTGGTTTTGCAGAGATTGTCCGTTGAACGAACCCGGCATGTGAGCCATTCCCAAACACTAGGAGAGTTCAGATCTGGATCCAAACTTTATCACGTGGCCTTGTGTCTGTAACAGGCAATCACAAAATTGGATACTGAACACCCATGAATTTTGGAGGCGTTCAGATCTGTACTCAAGTTGAGTACATTGGGCCCCTCCACATTTTAAGTGTCTTAATAAGTGGGCGCACAACTCCTAATCATTTGAGAGCCTCTGCAGAAGAGTCCCGAATACCATATGCGGGTCAGTCTTCATGGACTGTTGGAATAGCCATGCTTCCAGTGATGGAGTCAGAGTTAGAAGTACTTGCAATGTATATGAGCCATGTGGGTTCTGTGATGATAATGGATCCCTGTTTGTGCTCTGTTCAGTTTTTCATTCAAATTTTGTTCTGATGCCAGTGCAGACAGAGCCCTGGCACATTAAAAATGTTGCTCAGAAAACTCGCAGTGCGTTTAGCTATTAGAAGAAATGTCACCACAAGGGGCTGAGTGATTTATATTCTGAATAAAGCACTTTTCGTTGGTTTCTCGTTTCCCATTTTATTTCATGACAAACTACTTTCTTTCCCTTTAATCAAAAGGGAACAAACAACCCACAGACCCAATGATAAATTACTTGGGGAGGCCTTAGGTTTTGTAGGTTTAGAAATTTGTGGCATTTTCCTCTCATTTTTAGATCTGCAGGGTCCTGAATGAGGAAAGCTGAAGTTGGCAGAGCAGGTGGGGAATATTTAGAGGGAGTAGACTCCTGCCCTATCTTCCAGAGATGTTTTGAGGTTTAACTAATGAAGGATTGCACAGTGCTTTGAGATCCTCCAGTGCAATAGGCAATAGGAAGTTCTCCAAATTTTTGGTTCTTATTCAGAACACCAAACTTCCTAGCGTTCATCTATCACTGATTAAAAGGAACTCTGGAGTGTGTAGCAATGGACCTAATACTACTGAGTATTATGGGGCCCTATCCTGAGAGGTGGTAGAAAGAAATGTAACTCCTGCTAAGTCGTCTCTCTCTCTCTTCTGATGTAATGTAGACCCTGATTTAGGAAACTATCCGTGTTGAAGAAAGTACTTAGGCATGTGCTTAACTTTAGCTTGTGCGTAAGTACTTTCCTGAATAGCTCTGTGCTTAAGCATATGCTTAAGTACCAGAAATGGGTCCCTAATCTCTAAACTCAAATCAACAGGTGTGGCTGCAAGCCACCTTTTAAAGTTCAGGGGTCAAGTCATTCTGAAACTGCTTCCAACTCCTCTCTGACATGAATCTTCCCTTAAAGCTGACTGTTATTACAAAGATTCTTTGAGTTTCTCCCTGAGCTGTTGAAAGCATCCATCTTTGCCTCCTGTCCCAGATGAGGGATGGGATGCAGAAGATACTACTGATTCCATCCCTTCCCTCTATCAGTTCATACAGATAACAATAGCTGGCTGTCTTTGCTGAATTAAATCAGCTCTTGATTGATATATGTTGCCTTATGGGCCCCTAGGTATGTCTTGGAATGAACTGCCCCAGTTTCTGTTCTTTCTGTCAAAGCTTAGGACCTTCCAGAGTGGGTGGAACAGTTTAGTGAAACACCATGAGCCTTATGCTAAGTCTTCTGCCCCGGTCATTCTAGATACACAATTTTTTCTGAAGTGGTTTGCGAAGAGAAATCGATGTACCGTATATACTCGTTCATAAGCCAAATTTTTTTGGTAAAAAAGTGAAGCATTAAAGAGAGGGGGTTGGCTTATCAACAGGTCTACAACAATTTGACAATTTTAAGCTCTACTGAATTGAATATTTAATACATTGCCGTTTTGTTTACCTGGAGCGTCCACAGGCATGGAGCCCCTCAGCTCCCAGTGGCCACGGTTCGCCGTTCCCAGCCAATGGGAGCTGCGGGGAGTGGCGGCCAGCATGTCCATCGGCACGCACCGCTTCCTGCAGCTCCCATTGGCTGGGATCGGCAAACCGTGGCCACTGGGAGCTGAGGGTCTCCCTGCCTGCAGACGCTCCAGGTAAACAAAACGTCCCAACCTGCCAGCGGCTTACCCTGATGGGCTGGGAGCCAAAGTTTGCCAACCCCTGAAATATAGGGTTGGCTTATGAAAGGGTCATACAGTTTTTGCCATTTTTACCTATCCATCTTGGTGGGGGGAGGTCAGCTTATAAATGAACGGGCTAATGAACAAGTAAATACGGTAATTGTTTCATAGCATTTCCATGCATAATCGGCTTGATTTAATTGAATATTTATAATATCTTTATCTATACCCTTCTGCTTGGGTGATTTCTGGGGTGAATATAGAGAAAACATTCCATAAATGACACGTATAAAATATTCAGCTCACAGCAATGTCGGAGCGCTTAGATTCCTAAGAGAGGCTCTGGAGCCAGTAGTAATCGGATGGCCCTGGCTGATGGGATGTGACATCTTAGTGAACGCTCCCGTCTGACTCCTTCCGATGAGTAACAAAATACAGACCAGTTGATGTGAATAAACAGCGATGGCCATCAAAGCCTAGGACGATCAGAGTTTCTAGGGCTGTGTATTTGGGATGCCTCTCTCCTTTTAAATGTGCACACGGTTTCTTGGTCCAGAATTTCATAGCTGAAGACTGAATGTTGAGAGCTCCTCACTAGAATGCATCTGTTGGCATAACTCCCCTACCCAAGGGAGTCAGTTGGCAGTGGATGGACTGTTCCATGTGGAGCGTGGCCTGGTTAATGAAGCCAGACGTTGGGTTCATTGTGCCCTGTATTGAGCATGGTTTAAATCAGCGACACGCTGCTCGCCTAAAATGAGTCCGAATTCAAGACGAGGCTCAGAAATGAGGCTGTTCTCTTGCAGAGGGAGGCAGCGTGGACCACTTGAGACTATCAAAGGCGAAGAGGCATCAGATCATGCAGGCCTCCAGGGGAGGTGAGCATGGCCCCTGCCATCACCCATCACAGATTGCTGCCGAGGAGGAGGGTCTCCCCTAATGATCCTGGCAGGATGAGGAGACTGAATCGCTGGGGCCACCCCCCCCCCGGCGTCTGTGTCCCGCTGAGAGGAGAGTGAGCCACCAAGACCCATCCCCCACCAATGGCATGCTGTTGAATGGAGTGTGGGACCCATCACCTGTAGTTGTCTGCTGCCAGGGTGGGGATGAGAGGTTGTTGGCCACCAGCCACTTCCCACCAAGTCTCCTTGCTGTTGGCAGGGCCGGGCTTGGGGGAGCGGGCTGTCCTCAGACCCTGGTGCATCATCAGGGAGGTGAAATATTTATGGCTCTGCCACGCTGCGCAGAGTTTGCTTCAGGCCAGGCGCCCTTGCTGCCGGCTCTTTGCACCTGTGGCCCACTTGGGAAGAGCCGCTTTTATTTTTTATAGATGATCACGGGTCCAGAACAGTTGTGCTGCCGAGCCTGGGACTGACCTGCTTGCTGGACCTGAGTCTGGGTAGTGCAGGGACTCGGCCCACAACGTCTCTCTCTTAACACTAGAGTTCTGAGGCGCAGTTAACACAAAGAACAGGCAGGTTTTTATTTCCCCATGAGGGACCCGTGCATTCTGCCCACAGGTCCTGAGCCTGCTGGGAAGTGCGGGGGAAGTTCTCCTCTCTGCTGTGTGTTTCGGCTCTTCAGGGAGCATTATTCAGGATTTTCAATTGAGCCTCTTTATTGGGCCATCTGTATCGTGTCACAGGCAAGCCCCAATACCAAAAGGGCTCTCATTGATTTCAAATGATTTACAGTTCGATTAGCTTTCTGGACACGCTGCAGTTGGGAAGGTGTTTGCCTGCAGCGCCCGTGGCGGTCGTATGATTTCTTTCTTCGCTCGGACTTGTCGTTATTCACATCAGAGACCCCTAAGCAGAAGTTTCTCTCCCTCTCCCTGCCTTGGTGCAGAAGTTGCACCCTGTAGAGTGGGGCTTGGATGCACAAGTAACCCTCCCATACCAAGAACGCAAGCTAGCATTAGCCACTTGCAATAGCTGGCCCTAGAGACTTCCAGCATAGCACAGAGCGGGGACCCCCTGTCTCTCCGCGCACAGATAATGGGGCAGGACTGTCCCTTGTCCACCCACCCTGTAATTCACTGCGCACTCCTGATTTTTCACTGGGCTCTGTCATATCACGAAGAACAGTTAAAATCTCAAATTAATTTTGGGTCGTTGCCCACTGATCGCTCCTCAGTGGCCTACGTGACCCGCCTCTGCCGACCCCCATCCAATTCCTGTGGGACTGGTGCCCACGTGACACAAGCTGCTGCCACAGTTGGCACAAATTGGCACCCTCAATGGCACTCTTGCAGGAGAAGTCGGGGATTGAATGGGTGTACCCACTGCACTGCCTACCGTGCCCCTAGAGGGCAGCCTTCCAGGTCAGAGTAGAGACACGTTGCCAAAGGGCTTAGAAGGGGAAACTTGCAGTGCTGCAGCTTGTGGATAAATGCAGCTTGGGGCCAGTCCCAGCTACTGTCCCAGAGGTGCCGGGAAACTGCCCGTGGAGAATTGAGTGCCACCCCGGTGCTGCCCTGAAGCCAAACTGCCAGTTGAATGCTCTAGGGGGCCCCCTTCTCGCCCCCATTGAGCCAGCTGTCTCCAAACAATTGGAGGGGATCAGACTCCTACTCCTCACCGGCTCCATCCCTACAGTGGGGTTGCCCAAACCCCCAGACTTGCCTGGCTTCTCCCAGTCCCACCCGGTGGTGCAGTTCCCCTCCCCTGCCCGTTCTTGTAGGTCTTTGCCTGGGGCAGTGTTACACGAGAGGGTTTTCTGCCCCCGCTGCAGTGAGAGATTCTTTCTCTCCGCGTGCTGGCTGCAGAGACCGAAATCCTCCTCCTCCTCCCCCTTCCCCCACCTCTGACTCCAGTGCTTTCGACAGCTAAATCTGTGCCTCTCTCCCTTCGCTCCCTAAACCTGCCTCCCAGCCAAAGCTATTGGAAAGGTTTCCCAGCAGAGCCAGGCATTCAGCCGGAGACTGGGACTGCCTGGCCAAGAGCCACATGCTCTCACAGACCCCAGCAGAGAGACAAGAGGCCGTTTGGCATCCAGGCGAGAGGGGGCTATGTCGTCTGACAGCAGAGCAGGGGATGAACCGCAACCCGAGCATGCTTGCCGCTTTGCTGCAATCCTTGATGATTATTTTTGTGCTGGGGCTGGTTAATCTCTGACATTTCACGTGGCAGCTTTAAGGGGAAAAGACAGGCCGTGGAAGACAATTGCTGATCAGCTGCAGACTGGTCGAGTACCTGGCCTAATGGCCTGAGTGCAGAACTGAGAGCCAGAAGCTCCTGGGAACCCACACAGTCTGTCCCCTGTGTGAATGCTGTTCCCCGGCATGCGTTTGCATGGGTGTGTGCAACTGACTGGATGGGTGGGCCCTTGAGTTCTGTTCCAGGCTCTGCCACTGACTTGCTATGAGACCATGGGCAACTCACTTTGTCTCTTTGGCCATGTCTACACTATGAGCGCTACTGTGGCCACCGCTGCAGGGCTGTAGTGCCCTAGTATAGATGCTTCCTACAGTGACGTAAGGGTTTTTTCTGTTGTCGTTCAGCCACCTCCTGGAGCAGTAGCTAGATCATTCTTCCATTGACCCAGCCATGTCTACACCAGGGGTTGGTCAGCATAACCGCAGCCCCTGGGAGTAAATCTTTCCCACCCCTGAGTGACATAGCTCTCAATTTTAAGTGTAGACCAGGTCTCAGTGTTTACCCTTCTGCAAAACAGGGTTAGCAGTAACAAAAGGGTGGTATGGGTTAATTAGTCAATGTGCATAAAAGGCATCGAGAGCCTTGAATGAAAACGTCTGTATCAAAGCAAAGTATGATGATGATTATTCAATATGAATATGAGAGCTACCACAGAGCCTGTCTGAATCCCAGAAGCGGTAGGTAGTAACTGACCGTACACTGTGTTCTCTATAAACCAGATTCTTAAATCTTCACCTAGGGAAATCTCCCATAGGTTTCTGTAATCCTTGGACCTTTGCCTGCGTGCAGACTCCCTTCTGCTGGCTCTACATTTCCCACCACTGAATGACAGCGATGTTTGGAGGTAGAGAGCACAGGAGCATGTAAAGTGGGTGTAAAGGACTAGAGAGAAAGTGAAAGGGTGACTTGGTCACAGGCTGGAATAGAGATTTCATAAGAGGGGGGTTTTCAATCTAGCAGACAGAGGTCTAACAAGAGCCAATGGCCGGAAGGTGACGCTAGACAAATGCAGACTGGAAAAAGGGCCCAGCCTGACAAAGCCCTGGCTGGGATGATTTAGTTGGGGTTGGTCCTGCTTTGAGCAGGGGGTTGGACTAGATGACTTCCCAAGGTGTCTTCCAACCCTAATCTTCTATGCTTCTGTGTAAGGTGCAAATTTGTAACTGTGAGGGTAGTTCTCCATTGGAACCCTTTCCCAAGGGAGGTGGTGGATTCTCTCACTGGACATTTTAAAATCAAGATTGGATTCTTTTCTAAAAGATCTGCTGTAGCTGAGCCAAATGAATTCATCCAGGGAAGCTTTATGGCCTGTGTTATGCAAGGGGTCATGCTACATGATCCCAGACTTTATTTTTGCCCTGATAATCTAGGAATCCATGTTTCAGTCAGGTTTCCTAACAGACTTCCTGCCGCTTGCTGGGATGAGTCACCATTCCTGATTTCCTATTTTTAATTTAAGCACCTGCTTAAAATCATGCAGTTGCTTTTAACAGCTACTCTTGGGTTTAATACAAGATGTGCAAAGAGCCCAGCAGGGCTGCGTATTAGTTGCAGAATCGTAGCAAACAGAGATGGGAAAGACCCATTACATCATCTAGTCTGTCCCTCTGCCATTGCAAGCTTGTTCCCTTCACCATGGTGTGCTCCCCAGTGTTTTGTGCTGTCCATTTAAAAATATCTTTGTGTTGGAGCTTCTGTTGCTTTTCTCAGGGCAAGGGCTCTCAACCTGGTGGTCTTGGACAGGTGTCAGGACTACACTATCCTTCTCGTGGGGCTAAGTGGGGAAGGGACTCTGTTGGATTGTAAAATGGAAAAGGGTAAGAACTCTGGTTTAGGATCTTGTTCTACAGTCTAACAGACTGGATATAGCCCCTTGTGGCACCCCCAAATGATTCCTCTTCTGGCTTGGTGTTTACAGCCTTCAAATGTGTGTGGAGAGTCCTCTTTCCTCCCCTATGCTACCATGGGTCTGAGCTATTCTATGCAGGGTGACTAACCTTTTGCCATCAGTTGCTCCAAACCCTTAAATACTTTTATTTCTCTTCCCCTGAATTCCTTCCAGTTCGTTGACATGTTTATGGTATTGCTGTGCCCAGAACTCGATGTACTGTTGCAGGGCCCCTCCTCCACCCTGAAGCCTAAGGCAAGGCCTGTTCTCTCTTTGAGACATGATACATCTGTTCTTGAAAGCCCATAGATAGGCGCTGGAGAATTAAGCAGAGGGATATGGGTGATAATTGCTCAGAGACGTGTGGACAGCCGTTGCTGAATTTAGTTGCCCTATCTTTCACATGGTGGTTTAATCTGATCAGGCAATACATCATGATATTTAGGGGCCCCTAATTCTCCCTGGCCTCAGAATGCCATTTTCCCTAACCCTGAACCCACAAGGGTGGGTTGTCCACTGGAACCCTGACTGAGAACTCGGTTGCCAGCAGTATCAATGACTACCGGAGAAGAAAATGGGATGGCTGGTGGTTTGTCAAGAACTGATAACCTGCTCAGAACATCACGCGACACAAGGGGAGTTCTTCCCCAGCAGGCTGACAGTCAGACACGGTCGATAAGGCACGCCGGGAGCAGATGTTCTGAACTAGCTCACATCACTTCTCCTGTGACATTCCCTACGGCGGCCTTTTGGAGTGGGCTAGTGTTTGTGGGTTTTGTGATGACCTGAGCGGTTCTCTCTTGGGTAACTGAGAGCTTCAGCAGCACTGGGCGGTGACTTGGTTATACATGCTATCCATGTGGTATTTTAATGATTGATAGTCACTGCTTTTCCTGTGGTTGTTTTTGATTTTTCAGAATAGCCCTAAGGGGCTCGCGGACTTGACATGGGACCCAGTGCGTGAGCCACTTCTGGGGCAAAGCAGCTCCACTGTATTGCAAATAGACTTGGCTCTTCTCTTATTAATGATCCCATGAAGTGGCATTGCTACAAATAACCTACCTGGCATCCTTCCCTTTGCCTATGCAGGAGGGAGACTCGTTTGGAGCCATGGAGAAGGTCTGCAGGCAGCTGACCTACCACCTCAGCCCTCACTCGCAGTGGAGACGCCAAGGGATCATGAAGAGGAAGTCTCAGTCCTGGTGAGTCAGCTTCTGAAAGCCATGCAGATTGTTTGTTTGACGTTTCCTCCCGCCCCCGACCAGATGCTTCGAGACATGTTGGTGTCACTTTCAGGTCGGAATGGAAGGAAATCGCTTCTGCCATGGCCATCGGCGTTTGTGGGAGGGTAGCTGTAAGCAAGCCATCGGGGAGCAGAGATTGTTTCCCCAGAATCAAATTTATTCATCATCTCAGCTGCCTTTCCTGTGCTCCCAGCAACACTAATCTGTCTGTGCCACTGTATCTGTGCATTGGCTCACCCCCATCCCTTTAGGCCCAGGTGTTAGGCTTCCTATGCTCCTGGGTAGCTTTAACTTCTGGGAAATGTGATGCTTCAGTACGGATGGTCGGTTGTCTCTGCAGGTCGCTGCCCAACTATCGCCCTTGCAAATGACAACAATTCCCTTTGGTTATGGACTGGGGCTTGATTCTGCACAGCACAGATGTGGAGTGTTGCACCTGTAAACACGGGGTGAAAAGGGAGGAACAGGTGAGCTCATGGGAAACCGACCCCGCACTAAGGAGTGTGCTGGCCACTAGGTTGCTCTTGCCTAGTAACAGGAATGAGACCTACGTGGGGAGCATAGAAATAAGGGCCTTGTTAGCATGATGAGGATTATGCTTACCCCAGATCTACTCTGGCATATCTAGTCACATACCTCTGCGCTTGTTTTACCCAATGCATTTGTGAACAAGGGGGCAGGTGCACAGGAGGCTTGAGACTTGCCCGCAATCCATGCTGCAGAGTTTACCTAGCATTTACCCTCCTCTGCTGTCACTGTCTCTTTGGCTGGGCTTTGCTTGCCACTGGGACGACACCTGCTCTCAACTGTCCTTGCAGAATTCAGTGCTTCTGCTGCATTGTACCTGCTTTTATGCCCTGGTTCACATTATGCAGGGACTTGGGGGGAATGCAGGCTTAATTGCTATGATGCTGATATGTGCATTCATCTTTGCAAAGCTAGACAGACCACCTGGGGCTTAAATCTGCCGGGCCAGTTGGTGTAACATATCTGAATTAATCAACTGTACTGGGGATTTAGCAAGAAGGGCTTTAGGATGGGATTTTCAAAAGCTACGAAGGCACTTAAGTACCCAACTCCTAGTGAAAGTCCAATGGGAATTGGGTGCTTAAGTCTTGGAGAATCTCTCTCTTATTAAATCAGTGTTTGCATATGAGGGTGCAACCCTCTCCCTTTCTAAATCCCGAGCCCTTCCCCCTTGTCTGTTGTGTACTCATTGTCTGGGAAGGCTGCATGAAACTTCCACAGATGCATAAATACTTAGCTGACAACAGTTGTATTCACCATATTGTGTAATGGGATGATCAGAGACAACACCAATTTGTCCAGGCTAGACTTTCTGCTCTGACAGTTAACGTACAAGCGCAGCGGCTGTGTTGTTGTGAGACATCTTGGCTTTGTGATGATCTGCATAAAGGGAATTGTGGGATTAAAAACAGCCCAGGAGAGGGGAGGAAAACATCTAATTCAAATGAACCGTCTTAACCCCTCCCCACAAGCTCCTCAAAATACCAGTGTCACTGCTATGTGCATGTCCCAGAACTCTGCAGCTTAGAAGCACGTGGCTAAGGCAGCATTGACAGAAAGCCAAAAGGTCACCTGTCTGCCCAGCAGGGCTGATGCGGCGTCTCCGGTAAGGTCAATGTCAAGTGCGTGCTGTCTCCAGCCCATCGGTGGCTTGTTTCTTTCTTTTCCAAGGGTGCAAGTTCAATTATTGCCATCTCCTGACACAATTAAAAGCCCTACCTGTCAGCTCAGCACTAAGGTCTGCTTCAGCAGCTCTTCCACTGGAGCCACCCTGTGGCAGCTCTAGGTTGAGTGTGCAGGTAGGTGGGGGCATTGCTCAGGGACTGCTGCGGTTGGCTGGCTGGTCCCTGAAATCCCACTGTTGCTGCTGCTCCTTTGGTGCCCCCTGCTGGGACGTGCGCTGAATAGGTTGGGGCACTGAAGCAGCTGCCCTGCATGGATCTTCGAGCTACAAGAGCCATTCCATTATATTGACAAGGGAGAAGGGTGCCGAGCATTAGGATGAAGGTAAATGTGTGTTGCTCTGATTTTATGTTCCCGTTTTTCTAGGTAGGGCAGAGCCCCCCAAACCCTGGTAAGTTTGCTGTTCCCCTGCTGCAGCCACCTGCTAGGAAAAGGTCCAACTTCTCATATAGACTCATTTAATTCCTGAGGGTGGCGCTACACCTTGGAAGCCTTTGAGCTAGTTTAGAGGTGGCCTTTTTTTCACATGCCGAATCACGACTATAAGCCTCAAGGCATCAACGGGGGAGAGGAGGGCACCAGTCCATCGTGTATTGAGTGCCAGATGGATCTGTTAGCAAGGGAATGGGCTTCTCTGCTTTCCCCTTTCTCTCGCTCATGTGGAGGGGTGAAGCTCCCTCTTCCAGTCATCTCCTCTTTCTGTGGTTGGGAGAAATGCAGTAAGTCATCCTCCTCCATGCTGGAAATGGCCATTAAATGTCCCAGTATGAGATATTTATGGGGAAGTCTGCCATGCCACAACATCTCTCTATCCATCATGTAATGCACTGTATTTAGAGGATCTCAGCTGGTGGGGTATCTCCTGGCAGTCACTGATTATTGCATGATGGGGTTTCTTGTGCCTGTGCTGGAATGGAGCTGCTCGGTAACAGTGAATGGATACTGTCTATTAATATAGTGGTTTAGTTTAATAGGGGGGTTGTCAGGAAGAACAAGCAGGAAGGGGAACAGTGGCTCAAGATAAGCCACTCCTCAGGAAACTCCTAAGGGTTGTTGAGAGACAATACCCCAATGATGAGCTTTGAAGGTTCAGCCTCTTAGCTCCGCCAACATACACAATTGATTCTGATGAGCAGGGACGAAGTCCAGGAACGCGCAAAGGAACTCTGACTGGTTTAAAAGGACTTTCTCAAGAGGGGAGGAGTTGTTTGGAGGGACCAAACTTCTACACAGGCGCCACTGGGGCATCTGACAAATTAAGGCCTGCCTAGGCTACCATCAGAGGATGGTAAGCCTGTAGGGAAGATAGCCGTGCGTGCCAACTGTTTGTGGCTTTAAAAATTCTCTCTGAATGTTTTGTTGCTCCTGTGAAAGCAAGCACTCCCTTGGTTTTAAGAAGGCTATTTTGTCACTGGATACCGCTGGTCACAGACTCCCACAGGGGAGAAATGCAGGTGATCGGTCAGATCAGCAGGGTCAGCACGGTTGATACCCAGAGTGCTTGAGCCCAAGGCCCGCTCTGAGAGGGGGAGAACTGTGGAGTTCTGCCCAGGGGAGGCAAAGGCCTGAGGTGGGTGGTGCACACACACAGAGAGACTAGGAAGGGGACAGAGGTGCAGCTAGCTCCGTAACTCTGAGAGCGCCTTCCTCTGACAGGGCCCTGACCTAGCAGGGACCCTGGCCTCATTTGGTACGGCAAGTCCCATATTTTTATGATGCTGACGGGTGCTGACATAAACGGCACCGCTCTCCCTTGCACGGCACGCAGAGCTTTGCTTCCACGCCGCATGCACCAAGTAGCAGAGGTGGAGTAGTAGCCGTGGAAGATTCAGCCGTGGAAACTCTTGGTATTGCTAATTCTGTATCGTAGGTGTGGTGTTGGGCAAGGCCTGTGTGCAGCACTGTCCCCTGGACTGATTGCTAACCACTGCTAACGACTGACTTATGACACTGTGTCATCACTGATGGCTGTTTGCATTGTGGTGTAGCTGTGTTGGTCTCAGGATCTTAGAGAGAGAGGGTAGGTGAGGTAATGTCTTTTACTTGACCAACTTTGGTTGATGAAAGAGACCAGCTTTCAAGCCCCACAGAGCTCTTCTTCAGTAGCTAACAAATTCTGAGGGCATGGCTACACTTGCAGATGTAGAGCGCTTTGAGTTAAACCAGCCTTCGTGGAGCACAGTAGGGAAAGCGCTGCAGTCTGTCCACACTGACAGCTACAAGCGCACTGGCGTGGCCACATTAGCAGCTCTTGCAATGGCCACAGAGAGCAGTGCCTTGTGGCAGCTATCCCAGCATGCAAGTGGCTGCAACGTGCTTTTCAAATGGGGTGGGGGGTGGGGGTGGAGTGTGACAGGGAGTGTGTTGTGTGTATGTGGGGGGAGAGGGAGTGGGTTTTTGGGGACCTGAGAGTGTGTCAGCATGCTGTCTTGTAAGTTCAGACTGCAGCAGACCCCCCTCACCCTCGCCTCTCTCTCACACTCTCACAGCAAGCAGTATTCCATAGTAATGGTTCCTTTGTCCCAGAGCAGATAAGCAGCCGGCTGTCAGAAACGGAGCTTTCAAAGGTATATCCGCATTCCTACAGTGATTTCAAAACAATGAGAAGAGTGGCCACTTGACTTAAGGGGATTATGGGACGTTTCCAGAGGCTGATCAGAGTGCAGTAATGCAACACCTCGTTCACACTGGTGCCCGAGCGTTTCAGCCAAGGCGCACCAAGCATTAATCTTCTCGCCGAGGTGGAGTACCAGGAGCGCTCTAGCCGTGGAGTCAGAGCGCTCTACGTGCCTTGCCAGTGTGGACGGGTCGTGAGCTAGGGGCCTGGGGCTGCTTTAAATGTGCTCTAACTCACAAGTGTAGCCAAGCCTTGAGCTCCTGCTCTTTGGCAGCAGGGTGATCTGAGTTCTAGCCCTGCTGAGGGGGTGAACGTCTGGTGAGCTGTAGTGTGCTTCACAGTGACCATGAAAAGCAGGTCCAATAAAAGGCTAAATAATCCTGTCATGCGTCAGATGTTTGCCTCTGCCTCCATCTTTGACGTTTGCCAAGGGTGTGTATCATTGATTGGCAATGTTACTTTCTTTGTCTCGCTGTTATGTTTTATGCGTGTTTGTTTTTATTTATTAAAGAAAGGGAAGGTGACAGTAGCTAGAGGAGTCAGTTATTATCAGCATTATATATCATCAACTCGGGGGCCCCAGGTGTGATCATGTCTCTGTTGTAACAGGTGCAGTACAAACACATAGTAAGAGACAGTCCCTGTTCCAAAAAACTTCTAATCTAAATACACAAGACAGACAAAGGGTGGGAGGGGAAGCAGGCACAGAGAGATTAAGTGACTTACCCACAGCCAAATAGCACATCAGTGGCAGAGAATCAGCATTAGAACCCATGTCTCTCCTGAGATTTGTCCTTCTGCCCTAACCACTAACATTGTTGCTAGGTAGTCCAGCGACAGATGCCCTAGAAATGGCTCAGATTGGGATGTAGAATAACTGCAGTTTCATATGACTGTTGTTCTCGGATTTTTAAGCACAGTGTGTAATTAAAAAATTGGATTGATTTGTATTCACTATTAGATAAGCAAAACTGTCAGATCTGCGCACTGCATACTCGGAGATCTGTTCTGCCGATTTTAATAAAAGAGCAGGGCAGGAGCACCCGATCGAGGAGTTTACTGTAAGTCACATCCCATTGGGGGTTCTCAGCACATGGTGCAGCGTGGTAAATGGGGCACGCAGTCGTTGCTTTACCCTAATTTTTTTCTAGTTAGAGTAGGAAATGACCACCCCTTGCTGTCCTCTTAGGATGTAATTAAACCTGTAATGCTGTGGCAGTGGGAAGCTCTTCCGGGCTGAAGAGTCTCAAGAAACTCTGTAAAACAGATTTTAAAAAGTCAGTTTTGTGCCATTCTCTGTCTTTAATTATCAGATCTCTCTCTACATGTGTGTGTGTGTGTGTGTGTGTCTGTGTGTGTTTCCCCCCCCAGAGACCTAACTGGCTTTAGCTGGGAGCCCTGTTGTAAGATTCTACTTTCTCCTTTGGAAGAGGCGAGAAATAGTTGAGGTTTTTGATCATCATAATAGCGAAGGGCTGAGATTCATCCGTAGCGTCAGTCCAGTTATGGCCACGTACTTGAGGCAGCGCTGGGATGAGGTACGCATCCTGTACACCCTATCACACAGCTAAAACCTGACAAACGAGGCCTATCCTGGCTGTAGTAATTAAAGAACATGTGGCCCTCCCCCTTAGAGTGGTGGTGTGAGCCCTTCCGCCCTGAAACTCCGGTAGATTCCCCCCGCGCTTTTGATGGGTCGAATGATTCTCTTGTCTCTCCGTCCTGAGCTGGAGTGCGGTGTTGCTGTCCAACAGCTGCAGTGTTTCACGGCTGGGTGAAGTGATCCAGACGCTTCTGCATACATCGCCTTTACTCCTCAGGGCCTCCAAGGGGCTTAGTTATTTAATATACCTGTGTGTACAGTAATGCACTCGGAGATGGTTAGGGGCTGTGCGCTCCTATTGAGCCTTTCATTATTAAAACAATAAAGCACCGAGGGGCAGTTTTCCTCTCTTCCCTCCCCCTCGCTACTCATACGAGCTGGTCCCAATAACGCTCTGCTATTGAATTTATGGACTCTATTTCCTGTCTGCCGCCATCCACAATCCTACAGTTCTTCACTTCGCTGCACTTCAGCTTAATTAGCAGTTGGCTCCAAGCGACACAGAAATGGGTCTTGAGAACCTGTATTTGCATAAATCTTTTTGCAGGTTAATGAACTTTGTCATAGTGGAGTAATGAGCAGAAGTCCTTTTGGTCTCTCGTGGAGTTGGAGGGGAGCTCTGGATAGATTCTATGGTGCTGAGATGAAGTTGAACCATAAATAAAACACGCGGGCCTGTAGGAATAGCTAGTTTATTTTCCTGGTCTTTGTGCTTATCACACTGCGTCCTGTTCTGCTACTTTTCTTCTCACCTTCTGGTCTTCGTTTGCAGAGCCCAACATGGCCAATAATCATGTGATTCTGGCCTTTGTAAAACTCCCCTCTCTCTTTCTCAGCAAAACCACCCACACGTTTTTCTTTGCTCCTCAGTCCTTTTTGCAATGTCTTATGTGTGGTGATACAAGATTCCTTTGGGGAGAAGTTTCATCCTCCATTATTAATGGGCTTTCCAATTAGGAAAGGCCCTCCTCAGGAAATTATTTATTTTGATTCATGAAATCTTAATCTCCTGATGCCCTGTTCATGCTGCCATTGAAATGGTTCTATCAGCAACGCTTAAGCTAGATGACCCCAAAATAAACTCTGGATCGGAAAATCCCAAACTTTTGGGGATTCAGGTTTGGAATCCATCTCCAAATTTCAATCACTCCGTTTTCACTCAGGGGCAGAATCAGCCCTTGAAATCCAGTAACCCCTGGTCTTTGGTGTGATGGAGATCCAGATCACAATACAGTATTAGGGTGTTGGGTCTGTCTTTGGCTTAAACACAGTTGTTGCTAGCGCTGTTCTAGGTTAGTATCCTGACCCAGGGTGGGATTGCCTTTTGTTCTGAGTACCGCATTCTACAGCCGTGGGGGTTACTGTATAGCCTGCTTCTCTCGATCAAAGAGTAAAGAGCCCTGTCCATGTTTTCCAGGGTAACTGGCCTGGAACTGTGATGGTGACGACAGTGGATTCACTCACAGTGCAGGCAGAGCCACAGGGATCATGGTTCGTTGAAGGGAAAAGCGTGGGAGAATGCTTCGTTGCGCTGTGCGTGTTCTCCTTGTGTTCCAGTGGCAATCCAATAACGTACCAATTATTTACAAAACCGCACTCTTGCTCTGTCAACAGACTGCCTGTTTTGACAGCAGTATGAAAGTAAAGGGTTGTAGTCCCCGGAGTCGACCGAGACCGTGTATCCACTGTACAAATGCAGCAATGAAAGGATCCGTTTGTTCCTGCCACGAGCAAGCATCCCTTGGAACGAGTGCAAGGTTTTCCATTTTCTCTCTCTGCCGTTGTGGTGTCTCTTTCCCAGAGGAGCTGGTCAGAGGACTGTTTTCCACGTTGTCATCGCTGGTGCTGGGAACAGACTGCCCGACGTATCTGGGATGTGGAGGGAAACCCAGGGATGGGAAGCATCGTACTACCCACAGCGAGTGGAGGGAGCGGGGACAGTTTGTTGCCCAACAGTGTTCAAAACTGACCGTGTACAGTATAAACCATTGCTATCAGTGCAAGGCATTATTAACAATAACGCCTACCTCTTATATAGAGGTCTTATCCGTAGATCCCAAAGTGCTTTACAAAGGAGGTCCGTATCATTAGTCAGTTTCGCCAATGGGGGAACTAAAATGATGTGACTTGCCCAAAATCACGCAGCCGGTCAGTGGCAGAGCCAGGAATAGAGCCCATGTCTCTGCGGGATGAGTCCAGTGCTCCGTCCACTAGGCAGCATGGCCTCCCTAATGGTGAAGACCTAAAACGCTCTTCATGGATTAGTCATTATGACACCCTCTCAGGCAGGTAGGTGCTATACCAATATTCCAGAGGGGGGAAACTGAGGCACGGAGAAGGTGACTTTTCCAAGGTCACACAGCACGTCATGGTCAGAGCTGAGAATAGAAACCCAGGGGTCTCAGAGTCCATTCACCTGATCTCACCACTAGAAAACTCCCCTTTTCCATATTCTGCTTGAATATCTAGGAAAACGAGGGGAATGAGATCTCGAAAGCCTCTGGCAGAGAAAGGGGGTCAGGAAGTTAAAGCCAAGGGGCAGTGCCCAGATATTGGGGGTCCCAATATTACTATATTGTTTGAGCCGTTGAGGCCAGATTATCTATAATAGGCGACATGACACCACTGACCTGACAGCTGGCTTCCTGCAAGCCACGTTGTGTTTTGGGCTGCAGTTGGATCTCTCTCTGCCTCGGACCCCACAGTTGGTTTACTTGCCCTTTCTATGGCAATCGCTCAACAGAGGGGCCACTCCAGGGTACCCTTTGGGCAGTGGATTAACTCCCTAGAGAGGGTATATTCAGACATCAGCCATTAACTGAGGCAACACCAAGCCCTATGGAAAGGGTTGATCGCAGAGCTGTGTGTTTGGGTTCTGCCGGAAACCAAGAGTCTCAGTATTTGTAGCTGTTGTGTTGTTTTGTTTTTATAGCCCTGTTGGACTTTGGGGGGGTGCGTGTCACTTATGAAGCCAAAATAACCACGAGATCAGGTATTGTCACCATATCACCACCATAGGGACTGAAATCTCCTGAGAAGGCTGGATCACTCGTTACTTGGGACCAGTAAATGGCTTCTTGACTCATTTAAAAATAAAACCCCGAAGCTTGAGAAATGTCAACATGAAAATTAGACCCTATACGCATATGTCGCTTATAGCGGCTATTTCCTGTGGGCCCCTTTTCCATCTCCCCATTGCTTCATAGTCTGCATTTTATCCATCTGCCTGAGTATCTTTGTCGATTTTTCAGAAGTGGACTGTCACGGCGCTATCTGAGTTATAAGAGACATAGGGCCTGATTCTCCTCTGACGCCTGCTTTATGCCATCGTTATTAATTGAGTTACTCCCAACTTGCACTGACGTGCGGTCAGAAACAGGCCGGTCATAGGTGGGCAGCATTGGATACTGTGAAACGGATGAATTCTTCAGGTTAGCTGTCATTAGAGCAACGGCACCAAAATGGGAAGTTTATAAATAGGAAGTTTTATCTGCTCTGTGGATGTCATATGCAGTCTGCACCTGTCCTTGTGGTGCCATAAAGCAAGACTTCCCTCGGAGAGCCCTGCATGGGCATGCACGCTGGGGGGTGGGTGTGAAAAATAGCCTTCCTTAAAGTTTCTGCCGAGTAAAATACGTCACCTGCTAGGATGAGAGCCATGTGTTAACTTAACTCATCAGGACAAATGCTGGCTTGAAGCTGCCTCCCTCTGCCATTTCTGAGTGATGTAGTCACTGTCTGGAGACAATAAAACTACTTCTACTGCCTAAGAGATGATGGATTTTCCTTTTTCTTTCCCTCTCTCCCAGCCCCTCGCAATATTAGTCTTGTGAAACTTTCAGGCTGCAGCCTGTCTAATGTTCATTCGTCCTCTCTCTCTCTGGAGATGAATTCTGTATAATATCTGGCAAATGAAGTCCAAATTTGAAAGGTGTAAATACAAAGCCAGACATCACCTGCTGCTGCTACCATCTGATTTGCGGATGCTGGGAGCTCCTTGGGCCTGATCCAAAGCCCATTGAAGCAGGTGAAAAGACTGCCATTGACTTCAGTGGGCTTTGGATCAGTCTTTCTGTCTGAATGTGGGGGAAGGCAAATCCTTTTTTGGTTTCTAAATCCCCATCCAGCTTAAGAGCTCACTGCACTGGTTGAAAATATTGTACTGTCCCATGGGAAACATTTTCAACTGCTCTTTCCCATTCTGCGTTGTTTACTAAGCCGTTGTTGTGAATTCATCTCCTGTTTTCTTGACTATTCCCAGGACAGCATCGAATTCCTGTAAGCTCCACAATTTGGAGATTTTGTTTAAAACAAATTACAATCGGGTGGAGAGGTGTGGCAAATCCTAACAGGAGCAGAATTGCTTTAAAAGTCAGTTCAAACTTATTTTGGGGGGTTCTTTGAATTTATTTCAAAATTCCCCTGCCCGGTTGTGACCCCAGCAGGACTGTGCAAGTGTCTGAAACCAGAAAATGAAATGAATTAGCAGCAAAGGTGAAACTGACTCCCAACAGAATGGAATGAAGTGGGAAAAGTAAAGGAACCGTGTAAATGGTTCATAGTCAGTTGGAGTTTTAAGATGGTGTTAAGCTACAGTGAATTTTTTTTCATAAATGTTTTAGTTTTTGGTTTCATACAAGGGCTGCATCTGGTAGTGTTCAGTACGGCACTGGGGTGAGGTGAAAGTCAACCGTGGAATGAAATCTATTCCTAGGCGGGCGATGGGAATGTGGCTGCCAATGAGAATGCAGGGGGAAGATGGGCCCTTTGCCATTTCTCATCATAATGTGAAGCATTATGCCGGGGGGCGGGGGGGATGTCAACCAGACATTTCCTCCTGGGTATCCTTGCCCAACCCTCCCACGGCCATGTACGTCAAATCTTTTCAAACAGCTACTTGACTGCTTCCCAGAACCAGTGCACATTAAGGGAGGGATGTGCCTTCATGGGGCAGCTTGCAGGATCAGGGCATTAAAGGAAGACAACGCTGTTGGTGCTTGACTCTCTTAACACCCAGATTTTAAGTTCTGTAGGTTGCGTGTGTAACCCATCCAGTGTCACGGAGACCACTTAGAGAGCGTTAAATGAGTCTGCTCTACAGCCTTAGCTAACAGCCAGTTGGCTTTTAGCTCATGTGGTAGAGGCTCATGCCCTAGGCTCCAGAAATCCCCGGTTCGATCCCACCTGCTGACGACCGAGGTCTGTTGACATTACACGTGCCCTTCCCAAGAATAGCCCCTCGTTGAAGAAGATGCATGCTCACTTAGAATGGCTCTCTGTCTGAGGTTTATATGTTGCACATGTGGAATGTATACACAGAGCATGATTTCTGTGAGGTTCACAGGTTTTTTTATATTTGGCCTGTGGATTCCAACTGTGTTTTCCAATTTGTCTGATCTACCCAGGTCATGTGAGCCTGGAACTCCATGAGCCAAAGCCTGCTGTCCTTACTCAGGCAAAACTTCCATTGACACCTCTGAGAGGTTTCCCCAAATAAGGACTTGAGAATCAGGCCCCAGGAGGTATAATCCACAAACCACTATGTAGATACAGGCTGCAAATCCACGTGAGTTTCTTTAAGTGTGTGTGTCGGAGTATAGTTACTCCTCCCACTTCTTATTTGTAATGGGTAACATCCACTTTCCCTGTGCAGAACGTCAATTCGAGGCCTGTGTATCACTGATGGTTTAAGAGGGATTGAAGCGGTACACAAGCCTTGCGTTCACTCTGCACAGGGAAGGTAGATTTCACCCAGTGAAAACTTAGTGTTGACATTCCTTGCTATTCTGCTGCCTTGATTTCTTCCCCTTCCTCCTCCCCCACATAATTAATCCATCCCTTATGGGCAGCCAACTGTGGTTTCTAGACCAGTTCCTTCCTTCAGCGCAGTCCATAAACTCCTTGCTGTTTAGTTACACTAGTTCGTTCGGCTAAATTCCAATTTAAACAGGGTTTTCTTTCATCTCCGCTTCACAAACAATGCCATTCAGCAGCTAAAATGAATCCCTAATTTAGTATGTATTAATCTGGAGTGACATTCCATAGAAATGTTACTTTTGGACAAATGAGTTTCATGTTTTTCACTCGGCAGAATGTTCTCCTTATTTGCCAGGCCGGCAGTTTATTCCATTTAATCAAAGTCCTGGACACCCAAGAACAGAAAGTGATAATGGCCATGACATGGAAACTTACATTGCCATGTTTAAAGAATATGGGCCAGTCCGGCTCTCACGTAAATTCGTGCAACCTCGTTGAATTCCAAGGGGTTGTACGGAGGTAACTAAACAGAATAACCTCCCAGCCGGTCTCTAAACTGGCATGACTCCATCGAACTGCTGGGTGTGTAGCACTTTTGAAAATCAGGCCCTTCTTTAGGAGCTTAGTTATGGACTCGAGAACCTAACTTTAGGCATCTGTTTTCTTTAAAATCTTGACCATAATTTTTAACCTAGCAATGTTCTTTTAACATGCTCAGGCTAATGTACAGCAGGGGAAAAGAACCCAGAAAGTGTTGTGGGGTTTGTTTGGTTTTTTTTGTTTTTTTCCCCTTCTCCTCTTGATGAATTATACATTTATGGAAAGGTCACTGGTGAGTGGTAGGAGCTATTAGATCGGGGAATAGTTTCCAAGGTAGTTGTTGGAAGCCCTATCATTTGAGTTATTTAAAAGTGAATTAGACAAAGCACTCAAGGGTGCACACTTTAGGCAATAATCCTGAATTGGACTGTGTAAGGGACTGGCCAGCATGACCTAATATGCCTCTTATTTCTGTGATTCTGTGAGCAATTTTGTATAATTTTAAAATGAAAAACCAGTAAGAGGACACTGTTAGGTCTGGGAGTTGTTATCTGGAGGACTCAGGAGTGTAGAGTCCTGGGTTCCATTCCTGCCTCTGGGAGACAGCATCGGCTGTCCAGTGATTAGAGCAGCATACTGAGGAGCAGGACTCTGTGTGTGTGTGTGTGGTGGTGGTGGTGGGGGGGGGGGCAGGGTCTGTGTGGCAGAGCCAAAAAGACTTATGAGATCTGGGGAAGTCATCTCACTTCTCGCCTTAGTTTCCTCATTTGTAAAAGGGGGCTAGTTTTCAGAGTAGCAGCCGCGTTAGTCTGTATCCGCAAAAAGAGCAGGAGTACTTGTGGCACCTTAGAGACTAGCTTTTATTTGAGCATAAGCTTTCGTGGGCTACATAGAATGGATCATATAGTAAGAAGAGAGCGATATATACATACAGAGAATATGAAAAGGTGGAGTAAGAGGCTAATTAATTAAGATGAGCTATTATCAGCAGGAGAAAAAAACTTTTGTAGTGATGATCAAGATGACCCATTTAGACAGCTGACAAGAAGGTGTGAGGATACTTAACATGGGGAAATAGATTCAATATGTGTAATGACCCGGCCACTCCCAGTGTCTAGTCAAACCCAAGTTAATGGTATCTAGTTTGCTTATTAATTCAAGATCAGCAGTTTCTCCTTGGAGTCTGTTTTTGAAGCTTTTCTGTTGCAAAATTGCCACCTTTAAATCTGTTACTGAGTGGTCAGAGAGGTTGAAGTGTTCTCCTACTGGTTTTTGAATGTTATGATTCCTGATGTCAGATCTGTGTCCATTTATTCTTTTGCGTAGAGACTGTCCGGTTTGGCCAATGTACATGGCAGAGGGACATTGCTGGCACATGATGGCATATATCACATAGGTAGATGTGCAGGTGAATGAGCCCCTGATGGCGTGGCTAATGTGATTAATGTGGCTATGATGGTGTCCCTTGAATAAATATGTGGACAGAGTTGGCATCGGATTTTATTGCAAGGATAGGTTCCTGGGTTAGTGTTTTTGTTGTGTGGTTGCTGGAGAGTATTTGCTTCAGGTTGGGGGGCTGTCTGTAAGCGAGGACTGGTCTGCTTCCAAGATCTGTGAGAGTGAGGGATCATTTTTCAGGATAGGCTGTAGATCTCTGATGATGCGCTGGAGAGGTTTTAGTTGGGGGCTGAAGGTGACGGCTAGTGGCGTTCTGTTATTTTCTTTTTTGGGCCTGTCCTGTAGTAGGTGACTTCTGGGAACTCTTCTGGCTCTGTCAATCTGTTTTTTCACTTCAGCAGGTGGGTATTGTAGTTGTAAGAACGCTTGATAGAGATCTTGTAGGTGTTTGTCTCCGTCTGAGGGTTTGGAGCAAATGCGGTTGTATCGTAGAGCTTGGCTATAGACAATGGACCGTGTGGTGTGGTCTGGATGAAAGCTGGAGGCATGTAATAAGTATAGTGATCAGTAGGTTTCCGGTATAGGGTGGTGTTTATGTGACCATCACTTTTATTAGCACAGTAGTGTCCAGGAAGTGGATCTCTTGTGTGGATTGGTCTAGGCTGAGGTTGATGGTGGGATGGAAATCGTTGAAATTATGGTTGAATTCCTCAAGGGCTTCTTTTCCATGGGTCCAGATGATGAAGATGTCATCAATGTAGCGCAAGTAGAGTAGGGGCATTAGGGGACGAGAGTTGAGGAAGCGTTGTTCTAAGTCAGCCATAAAAATGTTGACATACTGTGAGGCCATGCGGGTACCCATAGCAGTGCCCCTGATTTGAAGGTATACATTGTCCCCAAATGTGAAATAGTTATGGGTGAGGACAAAGTTACAAAGTTCAGCCAGGTTAGCCGTGACATTATCGGGGATACTGTTCCTGACGGCTTATAGTCCATCTTTGCGTGGAATGTTGGTGTAGAGGACTTCTACATCCATAGTGGCCAGGAGGGTGTTTTCTGGAAGATCACCGACGGATTGTAGTTTCCTCAGGAAGTCAGTGGTGTCTCGCAGATAGCTGGGAGTGCTGGTAGCGTAGGGCCTGAGGAGAGAGTCCACATAGCCAGACAATCCTGCTGTCAGGGTGCAAATGCCTGAGATGATGGGGTATCCAGGATTCCCAGGTGTATGGCTCTTGGGAAGCAGATAGAATACCCCTGATCGGGGTTCTAGGCATGTGTCTGCACAGATCTGTTCCTGTGCTTTTTCAGGGAGTTTCTTGAGCAGATGGTGTAGTTTCTTTTGATAATCCTCAGTGGGATCAGAGGATAATGGCTGTAGAATGTGGAGTTAGAGAGCTGCTGCGCAGCCTCTGGTTCATATTCCAACTTACTCACGATGACGACAGCACTTAGTTAGACCCACCTTTGTGAAGCACTGTGAGATTTACAGATGAAAAAGGCTCTCTCCCCTTACGCATATTGATTGCTAGTTGTTCTCCTTGCAGGGCATTAGGAGTTCTGCTCAAGCTTAGAGATTTGGTAAGAAGGCACCCATCGCACCGAAGATCTCTGCAATTGCTCGTGATGTTGGCCCAGTCATAGGCGCCAGCTCCGTGGGTGCTCCAGTGCTGGAGCACCCACGGGGAAAAATTGGTGGGTGATCTGCACCCACCGGCAGCTCCCCACCCCACCCCCAGCCCCAGCTCACCTCTGCCTCCGCTCTGCCTTTGCCTCCTCCCCTGAGCGTGCCGCGTGTCCTGCTTCTCCCCCCTCCCTCCCAGCACTTGCGCCATGAAACAGCTGGTGGGGAAGGGGAGAGGAGGAGGAATGTGGCTCGCTGGGGGAAGAGGCAGGTCCAGGGCGCGGATTTGGGGAGGGGTCCAATAGGGGCAGGGAGGGGGTGGAGTTGGGGTGAGGCCGGGGGTGGAGGGGCATGAGCACCCCCGGGCGCCAATGAAAGTTGGCACCTGTGGGGCCAGTGTTATGAGTGAGTGCCATGCCTGCACCCCTGTAGAAACCCCCAACTTGCCAGTGACCTTTTGAACTGAGAGGCACGGACTATGCTGCAAAGGGGAAGCCCCAGTTCCCCCCCGGAAGGCAGGTTGGCAGCCTCACACAGCTGGTCTTTTGGCTCATCAGTTGAGTCGCATCGATTTTCCTTGGCTCGGACAAGAGCTTTGGGCCTGGATGCCCATTACTTTTCTCTTGAGAGCGGTCACTCAACGAGCTCCTGTGGGGTATAAAAATGCAATTCCCTGCAACGGGGGATAATATTTAATCCTAAAAATGCTTGGCATCAAACAAAATGATCATTCGCTCCGGGACCACGATGATGACTAATATAGAGGACACCAATCAAATCTTTGTTCTTGTTTCACAGTATCTGGTTTTATGGGACAAAACACTCTTTACCCTCTTTTGCTGTAGGGTCTGTGTAAGTGGGGGGAGGTGCCATCCCCCTCTAACTGGAACACCAGGCAATACCAAAAAATCAGCCCTCCAGGGGGTGGTTTGTTAGTAAATTAACTCACCATGGAAGCCCCAGCCTTCTGTGTAGGGTGTAGTCTGTTCCAAACTCTCTCTAGCTCTCTGGGGTACTTATCTGGTCTCCATTGCTGTAGTATTTGGGCACCTTACAATCTCTAGTGTATATATCCTCACAACACCCCTGGAGGGAAGGCAGTGCTGTTATCCGCTCTGTACAGAGAGGAAACTGAGGCACAGAGCAGGTAAGTGACTTGCCCGAAGACACACTCACGGAGTCTGGGGCAGAGCAGAAACTTGAACACCAGTCTCCCAAGTCCTGAGCTTGCATCCTATCTACTGGACCATCCTTCCCGCCTCTCGGTCTGAGGGCTCTTTGCCCCTCTTTTATCCGAGAGGGGCAGCAACCCGATGGCCCCAGTGCATCAGCAAAGCCGGCAGAAGTCTTTCCCAGGAGGTGGAATGCCGGCTAGCAGGAGGGGTCGTTTCACGCCCACACTGCCGTCCCCGCAACCCTCATTGGAGTTGTTTTTCTCTTCGAGGTCCTCGTCCAACTCTCAGGGAAGTCAAATGGGAGTCTTTCCGCTGACTTCAATGGGAATTGGATCAGGCCCTTAAGCAGGGATCGTGAAGCTTTGGAACAACTTACCAGAGGATGATGTGGATTCTCTGTCACTTGAAGTCTTGACATTACGATCGAGTGTCTCTTTCTTTTTAAAAGATCTGGTCTAGCCCCACCAGAAGTTATGGACTTGATGCAGGAATGAGGAATCACTGGGTGAAAGTCTCTGGCCTGTGTTGCACAGGAGGTCAGACTAGATGATCTTAATGGTCCCTTCTGGCCTTAACCTGTATGAATATGAATCTTTCTTTTTCAGTCTCCCTGTCTCTGTATCTATGCCCATAAAAGGAGGAAGGGTGCTTTTCTCCACGCCACCGTCAGAAATCCTCAAATGGGGAGCAGAGCGGGAGATGTATTTTGAGCTGTGAGACACTCCTGTTCTGTTCTGTATTGGTTCTTGTGCTGACCCCTGGCAGTAGTGCATTAAGGGATGTGACTAACACCTCTTGTGTGCGGCTCATTTTCTCTCTCCCATTCCTGTTCCCAGGATATGATTGTGTTTCTCCTTCAGCACGTACGGTTCGTTGCTGGCACGGGAGGGGCATTTTGCAGTCACCCCTTGACTCTGGTTTTGGCGGCCTGCATAGCATCTATGTTCTCACTACAGTGAATTATGCATCTTGATTTCTACCATAGCAAAGACAGAATAGCCCCTGCAGTACGGTTTGAGGCAAGAAGCGTGATTTAGATTTCCAACAAAATATAAAGCACTCACTAGGTGGCTTCACTTGTATCTCGTTACTACAAAGTGCAAGTGACAGTCTGTCTAGGTGAATGATAATAATAGGTGAATGTAAATCAAGACCCCTGGCAGCGGAGAGTCTGGAGTTGTGTGGTGGCAAATCTTACCAGTAACAGTTCACAGCCCGTTGTCAACGTAGAAAGTTCGCTGGGGAAGAAAAGAGGGAATCTGTCAGATCTTCAAGTCCCCACGGTGAGCTGGGTTCTTTTGTTTTGGTTGCCATCGAAAGGTAAAGAATAGGAGGAGGACTGAGCTAACTGAAGGACCAGCATTTCTATTAAGATTTTTTAATGACCTGGTGAATGGAGTAAGCACTTTGATGCAGGGGTGCTGGAACAATTTGTACAGTGGGGGTGCTGAGAAACATTGAACCAAACTGTAAACCCTGGATATAGTGAAAACCACTTCAAGCCGGGGCATGCAGCAGCACCCTCAGCACCCTTAATTCCAGCACCTGTGCTGTGATGAGATGCTCAGGTATGATGAGCTACCCTATAGTTTTAGAGGTTAGAACAAGACTAAACAGGAAGGGTAAGCATGGACCTGGCTGGGATTCTAGAGACCTGAGTTCTGTTATCCACTGGGCCAGTGTCTTGCTGTCATCTTGGGCAGATAACTTGATCTTTCTGCACTTCAGTTTCCTCCCCTGTTACATGAGGATAATAATTTGTACCCATCAGTATAAATTGCTTTGGGAGCCATGGAGGAAAGGGGCTGAATTTTTGGTGGGGGGTGCTAGTAAGGTTTAGTCATGAATAGATCTAACCATCCAGTGTCATAATTATGGAATGTGAAATATACAGACCCACCTGCTTTTGTGTGTGGTGTTATAAATTCAGAACTTGTCAGCCATGTTCAGTGAAGGTTTCGATGAGATTCACAGCAGACCCCTTGTGTTTGATTTTATAGCTTCACTCTGAAGCCAGAGAAAAACTCTGCATTTTCCGCATGAAACAAGGTGAAATTTGGCCGTTATGGGGTTTGTTTGTACTCAAAGCCAACTAGGGCTGCAAACCTCTACAAACCTTCCCTGTAAGGCTCATAGACTTTAGGTCAGAAGGGATCACCTAGTCTGACCTCCTGTACATTGCGGGGCACAGAACCTCACCCACCCACTCCTAATAGACCCCTAGCCTCTGGCTGAGTTATTGAAGTCCTCAAATCATGGTTTAAAGACTTCTCTCCTATTTCTGTTAGAGTTCGGGCTGCAGACCGGGTCCTCAGGCAGCAAGTCAAGCTGCTGTCTCTGCTACATATCGACAGCAGCAGCAGGTGGCCAAAGGACTCCTCTGCCTGCAGCAGCAGGCAGCCCTGATTTCCAGTGTTCCAGTTTGCATCAAAATCAGTAGGGTTGTGCCCATTGGTGCCTAGAACATTCCCTGAAATTTTGCAATTAATCGGAGGCAGCATCCCAAAGTTACTGGATAACCGACAGTTTGGGTTTGGCTGCGATGTGGAGGACAATAGAAGTGGAGTGTTCTAAAGCCAACATCGTTGTATAGTGCACAAATAATTTCAGATTTTGTGTGTTTTTAAATCCCTCACCAGCTATTCTGACAATGCACTTTAAAAAATAAAAATAAAAGCCTTTCTTTCCCCCAGACTCCCCGGAGCTGAATCCTGTCAGTGTAGAGACAGTTTTAAGATCTGTCTGAATGAAACTGACAGATATACAGTAGCGTTTAAGAAATCAACATTGTGGTTTACTCTTTTTTGTATTTCGATTTGCGTATTATGTTTAACCGTTTGTATTTGGAGGAGGGGAATGGGTTCACGGGTGAGTCATCAGCTGTTTCCTTGTGTCCAAGTAAGAATCTCTCTCCAATACAACGAACAGTACAATGATAAGGATCAGTAAATGCCAAGGACAATCTTGTTTATTTCTCAGATGTTACTGAATGTCTGCTCAGGACATTCAGCCAGATCTTAAGGCTGAGATTTTTAGAGCACTGAAATTCTCTAGGCAGTTTTGAAAAACCACAGTCTAAAACCAGACACTATAATCCAACAGATAACAAGCAAACCACCCCTGCGCCGCTCTTTCTATAGTATATCCACTCACAACTAAGTAACAGTGAGGGTAGGATACACTGTGATTTCCGGGTGGCTGTGGGGCTTTCAGCGCCATTCGTTTCGATAACTGTGTTCCCATACATTGTAATTGTTGAAATTCTGTATCTGATCAGCTGAGATGAAAAACTCCAGGTTGTTGCCCTAATAAAGGTTGGAACGGCTGCAACCATTTCCGTTTGCGCTTTCGGCGCACACTAGTGCCGCAAGTCCAGCTCTGCTCTGCCAGAGCAGCTGTTGATGGCAGGGATGGGCAGAGCTCTGCTGTCACGTATGAGCCTTGGAATGATTCTGCAGGGTGGGGGTGGTGGGAATCAGGTTAATAAACATTAACCCCCTCCCAGAATGGCCTGTGCTTCAAAGGGAGTGGCTAAAGGTGTCTGTCTCACGAGGCAGCTCCCGACCATCGGTGATGCTCCGGCAATCTGAAAGCCACGTGGAGACAGGAATCGGTTTCACAAGAGGGAACGTGCAATATCGGTTTTCCTCTGACAGCAGTTTCCTTAAGTGCCTAGCATATCTGTAATGAATGAGAGCTGGGTGTCGGGCCTGTGAAAGCCCTCTGTGTAATGAAAAGTTTAAATCAATTTTCTTCAGAACACGATGGCGAGACAAGATGCTCTTTCTTGTGCCTACTGAGCAAAGCCGTGGCTAATTACAAATGGGACATGTCGTTTCTTGGACGTGACTGTTTTCACTCCGAAAGTGTGGTGGAAGTGTTGTCCTCCCCCCTCGTGCCATGTCATGGTACAGCCTTCATGGTGCTTGTGGTCTGTAATTGCCTCTTTCATGCTCCTCAGTGCCCCTGAGCTTCATGATTCTGCATAGATCTTCATTGCTTCCTCTGAAATTATTTTTATAAAGGCTCGGATGCATTTCCCGTATATCCTGATAGGAGATGGATCCCTCTGTCAACAGTAGGATAATGCCTTGAGATGAGCAGAATGTTGATTGATGTCTTTCCCCAGTTATTGGTCGGTATTGCTTTTTAACTGCTTCTGATGTGGAGCTTATTGTAATAGAGTCCTCTTAAATGCCTGAAATTTGGTGTAGTCTACATCTTCCTCTCAGTCTACTCTTTCTTTCTCTCTATCTCAGGGTTCTGTATAGCACTCGTCACCAGGGTATCTAAGCTTTGCCAAAGAAATAACTGAGTCAAGTAGGAGAATACAAACAATGGTTTGATTTAACCTTCTAGCAGGTCAGTATGTTTCGTTAGGGCTAATCAATCTTTCAGGTTAAACCATCTTCATCTTCCTCATTGTGGGGGTCTACTGCATCCTCAAGTAATATCCCATTTACTTCGCACCTTCTCCCAGTTTTAACATTTAACCTGAAACCAATGAGGTCTGCACAGGGTTGCTTGACAGAGGCTGTCAACACAGTTGCTCAGTTGGCTACATGGTTTGCTAATTGTGTAGCACAAGAGCTTTTCTTGTCCCTGCCTTCCATCTTGGGACTAAGTACAATACCTCCATGGCAGTTCGGCCCATTCTAGTCCCTTTAAGAGCAAAACTAGGAGCAGGAATCAAATTTAAACAACCAGCAGGAGAGTACAGAACATAAACCGCTTGGCCCCAGCCCTCCTTTCTTGCCCCAGCTTCTCCTCTTGATTGAATCTAGAGTGAAGCCATAGGGTAGTCTACACTATAGCAAGTCCAGCACATACTCCCTCTCCAACCTTGGGCAATCTGGAAAATGGGGCTTATGGTACTTCTAGCTCATGGAAGTGTTATGACATTATTATTGAACTGCATGGACTCTGGCTTTGGATGAAAATGTTACACTTCCCTTGCCTTCAGTGAGAGCTGCACATAGATATCCAAAGCGACGTATTATCCAGAATTCTGAATTTATGATGGTGCAGTCACTTTCATGACTACAGCTTAGGCCATCAACAGAGGAATATACCTCTGTTGTGGGAGAGCAGGCTGTGTGGGAGCAGACTGCTTTTAAATTCATGTTCCATAATGTTAAAGGGAACATAGAATCATAGAAATGTAGGGCTGGACAGCACCTCAAGAGGTCATCTAGTCCGTCCCCCCGTGCTGAGGCAGGACCAAGTTTATCTAGACCATACCTGACAGGTGTTTGTCTAACTTTTTCTTTAAAACATCAATGATGGGGGTTCCAGAAGCTCCCTCAGTAACTTATTCCAGTACCTCACTATCCTAATAGTTAGAACGTTTTTACAATATCTGACCTAAATCTCCCTTGCTGTAGATTAAACCCATTACTTCTTGTCCTACCTTCATTGAACATGGAGAACAATTGATCACCATCCTCTTTATAACAGCCCGTAACATATTTGAAAACTGTTACATCTCCCCCCACCCCCCCGGTCGTCTTTTCTCAAGGCTCAATATACGCAAGGTTTTTTTTAAGCTTTCTTCTTAGGTCATGTTTTGTTTTCTAAACTCTTTATCATTCTGTTGCTATCCTCTGGACTCCCCAATTGTTCGCATCTTTCTTAAAGTGTGGCATTCAAAACTGGACATAATACTCCATCTGAGACCTCACTGGGGCCGAGCAGAGTCTTACATAGGGCACTTCTGTTAATACAGCCCAGAAGGATATTCGCCTTTTTCGCAGCTGCATCACAATCAATTAGTGATCCACTGTAAGCCCCAGGTCCTTTGAGCAGTGCTGCCACCTAGCCAGTTAGTCCCCATTTTGTATAAAATAGTGAGCTGTAGCCTGTAGTGTCACAAAACCAAAGGGAAAGGGGTTTCTTTTCAAAGAGTCCAAAAGCAAAGTCCCAGAAAATTAGGTTGAATCTTTTTGAACGTCTACTTTAAGCCAAAGTTACAGTAAAATAAAGACTTTGAACATCAAGCATTTACAACTGTGGGGCCTGAAATACAAGTGTCATATTCTCTGAATTCACTGTCGTGTATAGTAAAGTAGGCCCTGAAATCACTGCAGTATTTCAAAGAGGAAATACAGCTAACAAGTGCCAGCCATGTGAATTTCGTTACAGTATAAATGGTCTCCCCTGCTGCCCAGTTAGCTTCAATGTCAAAATCTCCTTGGCAATTCTCTCTCAGGGTCAGACTGTTCCTTATGATGCTGGAACACCTCTGTGATTCTTGGACAGCTGAATATCAATCCAAAACCATTCTGACTCTTCAGGTCAAAATGAGAGTGACACATAAATATTGTAACTCCATGGAAACTTAAGACTTTTTGAAACGAAGGGCCATGCTTCTAAATGACACCCACAAAATGCGTTTGTATCAACCGTGTATTTTCATGTGAAACCCAGAAAATCTTTTGTACTAATGGGCTCTTAAAGGTCCTGATTTACACCTGGGATTCAATGTAGATTCCCTTTTGCGTATGTAAGATGCTTTGATGTTAAGCCATTGAAAACGGGTGAAAAAACCCAGCTGCGTGTGCAAATAAATCATTTGGGCCAGATTTTGAATAGTCATGGAGACAAATAACTTTGTTACAGTTTTGTACCTCTGGTTATTCGTGGGCACCACTGAGTAACTTGGATGTCTACGTTTTTGATAGTACCTGCAAACCAGATACTTAGATGTATAAATGTTCTCATTTGTGCTCCTCATTATTTGTGCCCATGAGCTTTCAAAATCTGACCCAAATCATCTGTTTGCATGAATTAAGATCTCCCTGCCTTAGTCAACAGCAAGAGTTTCGAACCTTGGACCTTCAGCTCTGGGGCACAGACCTCTAATGTTTGAGTGAGCGGAGTTAGTCCACTTCTGCCAGCTATCTTCTAGTGGGTGCAGTTTGCCAGCGTATTACCCATGTGCAGCAGCATAGGTCTCTTTGATCTATTTTGTTAAACTACCTTGAGCTGCATGCAGTGTTGTATCAAACCCAGGATGTTAGAGAGACAAGGTGGGCGAGGTAATATCTTTTATTGGACCAACTTCTGCTGGTGAGAGAGACGAGCTTTTGAGCTTATTCAGAGCTCTTGTGTCTCTCACCAACAGAAGTTGGTCCAATAAAAGATGGTCCAATAAAAGATCCTCCTCACCCACCCTGGTAGCTAGGCATTTTGCATGTGCAGTGGGGTGTGTGCACACATTTTACAGGCACCAGTGTTTGACAGTTCAGCCCAAACTGCCCATGGAATACGGGAAGAAATTGAATAAAAGTCGTTTTTACTGAAACAGAGAAAAGGCTGATTTGATGTAAGAGCTCAACATGCAAAGATTAAACAGCTGTTTGTTGTTGGTGGGAACGGCCTTTTAATGTCCCACTCCTAATTTCAGCAGGGCTAAAACCCTTACGTTTTTAGCTCTTCTGGAGGCATGTTGTGTAGAGAGCTGCGTTACTCACGTTTGCTTGCTCTGCATGCTTACATTTACCTACAGTGCTTTTGTGAAGCACGAAAGAGGTGGTTTCATCATGGTGGGGAAATATGCATCTGCTTAATATTCCACCAGGCAGCATGGAAAATGTGTTTTTCTTTTGAAATCAAAATGAAAGCGAACCTCTGCAAGAGAAAACCCTAAACTACCTCCCAGGATTTCGGTGATGAGCAGGGCCGTCTCTAGGGGGGTGCAGGGCCCCGGACAAATCAGCCTCCCGTCTAGTCTCCTCGCCATCCGTCCGGTATGCCCCCCAAGTCTGCCCGATCGCTGCTCTCCTCCTTGTTGTCTGCCTGCCTCCTCACCACCTCCCTGTTCACCTCCTCACCTGAATATCGGGACAAATGGCGTCCCAATCGTCCTTTCTTCTTCATTAATATCCTGTGTGTGAGAGAGAGGGAGAAACACAGACAGCTACAGGTATGTGTGGAGGGATAGGAATCTGTAATCAGGCCTTTCTTTAGAATTCTTTTAGGCCTTTGTGTCTAGGTGCCCCTGCTCTGTCTGTGATTATAACACGCAGAGCTGCGTTTCCTTTGGGCAACGGCAGGCATGCTGCAGGCAGGAGGCAACTAATTTGCCAATGTGTGTACTGAATACAAACTCTGATCTCACTACCCACCTGCAGGGGCTCTGCATAACTTTTTCCTCTGTGTATCCCATAGCATCATCAATATGGTAGTTATTTTCTGCAGCCCTTTTTTTTATTTCCTTCAATCGCTCTAAGTGCACTCGAGGCTCCACATTAAATGTTTATTACGCTGAACTCTTGAGAGAATCTGCCCTGAGAGGACTGGAGATAAGAATTTGATCTTTTGCATGCTACTGTGCGGCTACAGGTAACCATTCAGGATTCAGCCCGTTCCAGCCAGACGAGAACTTCCCCTGGAAATATGAAGAGGCTGCCATATGAATTGTATAATCAGTTGTGCCTGATGACTGATCTTTGGTGGTTAGTAGTGAAGGCACAGAGGCCCCAGGCAACGCCAAGTCTAAAAACCTATCTGTGTAGAAGAGGTGGCTTAGTGAGATAGCAGGGAACGCCAGTGGGTTTAGAGCTGACACCAGTTGATCCTGCCGTGACAGAGGGGTGATCTAATCTGACAAGAAGGCCTGGATTGATGCAAAGGGGATGAGACTGCATTTAAGGCTCAGGAAGCAAAGGGGATGAAGAGGGGAAAGCAAGGGAAGGATGAGCAAGTCAAAAACAAGCAAGTCTCTCACTGGGTGGTTGTTAGTGATCTGCCCAGTGATTTCGCAGAGACAATAGTTTGTGTCCCCAAGGATAGCTTTTCTCCTTTGTCTTGTTCTCTGCATTTCCTCTAAGGTGCTGGGCTCTGACTGATTAAGTGCCTTTTATTAGCTCTGTTAACGAACCTGCCAGACTCTCCCACACACTGTCTCTGTGCAGAGATAATACAAGGGTTTGGTAACTCATTCTGAACACGACAGCTCTTCTATCAGACGTGCTGTGTTTGCCTTCTCTCCCCCAATCCCCCCGCCCCTTTGTCCTGATCGATCCCTTTCAGACATGACGGAGCAGGGACTATACAAATTACACTACAGGGATTTAATCGGGACTGTGACTGGGGTCCTAGTGGGGGCCGGCAGTGGTCACTCAATTAGGGTGAACTACAAAGAATGGGGTGGACAAACCCCAAAGCTGGTGGATAATTTAATACTTCGATTTACCAAGCCAGCACTAAACAGCTTCTGTTAATCGCTTACTGGTTATTCAGAAGTCCAAGCAACACCGTTCCCTTAAAGTGACCCAGCCTCAGGCCCCCATCCAGGTACCCACGTCAAATCATCATATAAAAGAAAAGGTCCTACCAATCCCAAAGGATCGGGCACATCACCTCCCAGGTTAATAAATATTTCAGATTTTACCCAAATACATGGGTATAGCCAAACCTTATTAACTAAAATAAAATTTATTAAAAAAAGGAAAGAGTGAGTATAGGTTAAAAGATCACTATACATACAGACATGAGGTCAATTCTTGAGGTTCAGATACATAGCAGAGATGGTGAGCTTTGTAGTTGCAAAGAGTTTCTTTAGAATTTAGTTCGTAGGTTATAGTCCAATGTCAAATATCATATCCAGGGTGTACCAGCTTAACAGCGATCTCATCTTGCAACTCAAACTTCCCCTGATGAAGCTTAAGCAGATCTGAGATAAACAGGATCAAGACCCAAGCGTCTTTGTATACAGTGTTCTAGCATCCACTTGACCATACAGTCCTGGGTAAACAATAGGCTTTTGATGTAACCTTCTGTTTTCTAAACACCACCAGTAATTAGTTACACAAATTAACATAAGGCAATTTAGCCATTAGGCAGGCTATCACAAACTTCAAAGAGACATATAGACCATGACGTTATTTCACCCAAGATTCATCTAAATGGTAATATTCCCTTTTGATCTCTGACTCGGTAGCTATAGTGACAGACAGGAACTGTCTGTTTACACGGGTAGCACCTAAGATACACACAATTAGTATCACTTCTAACGATATAAGTTTGCATTTCCAAGTTCTAGCCTATCTAGCCATAGAATGGCCCTAATTACCATTCGCATACCTTTCTAACATGACTTTAAAGTTTGGCTTTGAGTCATTCAGTCTGCAAGCTGTTTAACCCTTTCTGGCCATGTATTATACTTTGTATAAGATTCGTTGCAATTACGTAACGGTGGCAGCAATAATGATTTGCATGGTTATATTTTAATTGGACATCACCACACCATATTAATAAGAACATTAATTATGCATGGTCCATTTTCCTCCTTATTTTGTCAGGTGATAAGATGTTGGAGCCAGCAGACCCAGCATAGCTCCTACATTGTGCATGTGGGGACGTCTACTTGTATATACTACGGTCTGCTCTGGCCTAACTTTTAAGCCTGATCTGAACGGGACACAAGCCCAGCTGACCCAAACTGAGCCCGAGCGGGTTGAGTTGTTTTCCAGCCCGACCTGACCCCAGTCCTTCCGCCTGGACCTGTGTCTGCATCACAGCTGCCTGCTCCGCCCCAGCCGGCTGCCTCCCCCGCGGCGCTGTGTGCATGCTGTGGAGCGAGAGGTGCTGCCGCTCCTGGCACGCTCACTCTGCCGTGCGCACAGCCCAGTGCGGTGCCAATCCCGCTGGCGGGAGAGGAGAGCCACCTGGCCCAAGAGAGTTGGGTGATTTTTCTGACCCAACCTGAACCTCACATTGTAGTCGGGTCCCATCAGGCTGCAGGGCTCTAGTATATATTGTGTCTCTCTTCTAAACCCTAACACGTCTGGGACCTTTCTGTGTTTCTCCCCCACTCTGTGAGCACATAGGTGGCTCTGTCTAGGCAGCCATGAATTAGCTGGCTGCCTCCTCCTTTGTGGCGGTATATTTTCCTAAACACATTCCTTTTGTTACCTAGCCCTGCATTTGTTGCAAGTCTATCCCACTGCTGACACCATGGACTGGATCCTCAGTAAATGGGACCTCAGCAGAGCTATGCCCATCTGAGGGTGTGTGTGTAGTGTGTGTGTAATATATAGTACACCTCATACTACTGGTGTAGTACGTCTTACACACAAGCAGTTTCTTGGTATTTGTATTAGATTTTGTCTGCTGTGTAGCCGTCAACCAAAACATATACAAATGGAATGTTTTCCGTATTTTGGCAGAAATGTTTGGAAACTATTTTGCAGCGCTAACTAGCACCACATGGAAGGGAACCACCTTCCAGAAAAGCTGCGATCTGTTGCTCAGTATGGCTCATTTCCACATGTGATATACTGTACTCTGTGAAATGCCGCAGTTTGCCAACAGACACGCGTACCTGCTAGGCAGGGTGGTTGATGGCACATGCTGAAGATCCTTCGGAGGAACTGGTGGCCCAGTAGAGCAGCTGTCTGACCTCATCAGTGATTTATTATTATTGAACTCTAAGAAAAATGGTAGTCAGAACCTGCGAAATCCACAGAGATCCATTACTGCCTTTACATACCGGTAGGTCAGTGGTTTGCAACCTTTTTTCATGTGCAGACCCTATAAAGTTTCAAATGGAGGTGTGAACCCCTTTGGAAACCTTAGACATGGTTTGGTGACCCGCAGGGGTCTGTGGACCACAGCTTGAAAACCACTGCACTAGAGTATTGCGTAGTAATGGCCCAAAGCACAGCATAGTGAAACCGCAAGGTTGCCGTATTTCTTCTAGTAAATACAAACCTACCTGCCTCAACTCCAGCCTGTGGTCTTGTCTCAGTACTAAAGGCTGGTTCCTAACCATTCAGCGTAAGGGGTGAAATCTTAGCCCATTTAAGTTAATGGGAATTTTATCATTGATGTCAGGGGAGCTAGGATTTCAATGGAAGTCTTAGAGAGCCCAGCTCCACTCTCGCTTACTTCCATAGGAGCTATACTTAGGTAAATGGCATTAATGGGATCTGTACCCATGAAACTGAAGGCAGAATAGGGTCCTTATTTTTTCCCTTCTAGAGAGAACCTTTGGACTGGGCTGAATCCTGTTCTGCCCTATACCTGGGCAACCCCACTGAAACCAATGTGCCGGCATGGGTGTCCCTGAGAACTTGAGCTATCGGGTTTGCACCACAGAGATTCCATTGTTACATAGACTGTGCATCAGGCCCCTGTGTCTGGAATTACCCCAAGCAGCATCTGCTACCTTTGTGGTGCCGGAAGACGGACATTAAATACAGGATTGGCAGCAGTATTTCCGTTTGTCTGGTGGGGGGGTAATTTTGCAGCACCGTCCGTGTCATTCCCTTCTGCCGCACAGACACCTGGCTGGTGAGGATGGCAGATGAGGAGCTCAGGACGTTGACAGTTGAGCTGCAATTAACGCTTCCTTTGGCCAGGCAACTTTTAACGTTGTTTCTCTTTCCTAGAAAAGAGAGCTCTGTTGAAAAGTCTAGCACCCGACAACCTGTCATAGGCTTGAGCAGAAGTATTCCTTGGCGATAAAAGAGGATTGTTTTTTTTTTAATATCCTGTAGAAAATGGGTATTGCACAGCTCTCACATGTCTTGAGGTAACATGGACTGGTAATGTGGAAAGAGAACGTGGCTGCAATGCAGCGTGACCTGTCGGGGGAACATGTCATTCTCGGCACCCTGCCTGAGGGGACAGTAGTTTCTCTTTGCACTTGTTCCCCTAGTGTTTTAACTGCTCCTAAAGATATGAAACAAATTCTAGTGGATAACAGCAAATAGTTGTTGTCTTCCCTATGTTGCTGTGCATTTGCAAACTGGGGACTAGGAACAACAAGAGCAATACATATCCCTAGGAGTGTACTTCTTGTCACCTTTATCCCCTTAAACTCGGTCTCATTAAGTCTGTCAGGTAGTAGCTCTGGTGTGTTCCTGTTGACAGCAGTTGACTTTGTGCCTTACTATAAGCAGGATGGATACAAACATTATTTGACTGCTGGCTGTTCTGTCCCCAGTGACTCACAATCCTCTGCTCTGAGCTGGAGCTGTTCAAAGGTATGCCATAAGGCCCATAATACATACCGCTCTTTGAAATCAAGTGGTAAGGCCTGTCCTTTTGGAGCAGGGGGATCTACATTTTGTCTGAGTCGTATAGACCTGAGAGGCAGTAGTGTTTAGCATAGGGACAATTGTGAAGTTCTCAGTAGCTACAGATTGGTTAGCTTTTTAACATGGATAATCCTGGAAGTACCCTATATTTTTCCAATGTAAGACCAAGCACACATTGTAGCACAAATCAAAGATATATTCTTTTTCAAAGACGTATTTTACTGCTTTTTAAACACATGCAGTTTGTATTGCAATGTCTGTTCTGCCCAGCATTCCGTGACCATATAAAGGATTTAATGAAAACACTCTCGTTCCTTCTGTGAGAACAGGCTGTGATGTGACAGAAGGAAGGGACAGCGAGTCATCCATCATGAGTTAGAAACACCATGTGCAGGAGAGAGAACTTCATCCAGCAGGAGAAAAATATATATCCACTGACAAAATAAAGTTCTAGGCTTTTCGGAAGCAAATTTTAATAATATACAGTGCGTCAAAATGGCTTATAGTTATCTAATGCTCTTCTTTATAGGTTAATGTGATATAAATATCAGTGTATTAAATTGTCCATATCTTACATTTCATCGATGGAACAGCAGGTTTGTGTCAAATGGAGAGGGAATGACTGAGTAGGTCTGATTGCATAACAGGGATGTACCACTAGGTTCTGTAGTGGATCCAACCTTCCCCTAAGTTCAGGGATGATTAGATCGATGGTTTTGGCTTGAGACCATGCTTTGGATGTTAAAAAGAAGCAAAGAACTCATAAAGTAACATCCTCCTTTCTTCTCTGTTTATGAATGTACATTAGACCCGGCTTAGAAGGGATTCTGATACGTAAGTAGAATTGAAGTCTCTGATTTCAGAGCATTGCAATGTACTCACTGTTCCACTCAGAGTGAAGTTATTCTGTAGAAAAACATGACGTCAAGAGAGTTTGTTTATATTTCTTTGTTCTGCTTTATAGGCTCTAATCTGCAGCAGTCAGCTGTAATCTAGAACATTTAATTAAGGGAATTAAATTGGAGATTCCCCCTTCGTCCCCCCCCCCCCCAGTTAGAAAAGATCCAAGCAAGAAAATATCAAGGAACACAGGTTAAATATATAACACTAAACCAACCAAGTCAAATTCTGCTCTCTATTCCACCAGAGCTTCCACGCTGAAATGAGTAACAGAGAGCCGAATTTGTCCCATAGTATTCAAAATCTCCCAGCACTTAATTTTCATCTCTGTGATTGCTAGGAAATTATCCTGGATCACTCTGAGCCATTATTCACAAACTCCATCCCTCTTCTCCTTCCTTAATAGAAAATTAATCAACCAACAGGAAATAAGTGCTGAAGAGCTTCAAGTGGGTTAGAGCAGAATAATGTATTGAGAAGTTCAAGATGTTCACTCTTGCTTCATCTTTCCATATCTTCAGCCTATGGCACAGACCAAGTAAGCAGCTGTTCTGAGGTATCACATCTAAGGTGGGACCAGAATGGTATTCAGACTGCCAGGGTTACTCATCAGTGCTCCCCTGCAGTGGACTTTCTGCCCACGTTGTCCTTTTCTCTCGAAGGGTTTGTCTGTTTCTGCTGAGTCACGTGTAGCCTTTGGTTTTCAGATATGACTGAAGTGCTTAGGTGCAAAGAATCATAGAATATCAGGATTGGAAGGGACCTCAGGAGGTCATCTAGTCCAACCCCCTGCTCAAAGCAGGACCAATCCCCAATTAAATCAAAGGGTTCAGTGCCTTTGAGGACTGCAGGAGACTGAGCAGAGACAGGGACCTCCTGCTGGAAGAAGAATCAGTTCGATGGCTTGCCAAGGTGGCCAGTGAGTAGATGATGGGATGTGGGTTATCCAATCCCATGAGTATCTGGAGGGTCCATGCTTTTAGGGCTGGCTCTGCTGACAAAGGGGCTCTGCCATTCTCTGATGGAGCAGACCGCACACTACTTGCACCTCCTGTAAAGCTGCCCTGGGAAGAAAAGTGCTGTAGCAATTGTCCTGTTTGCTTGAATGCTGGTGGATTCACTCGAAGAGGCAGGGATCCTGGAAAGACTTTCAGTGCAATGCAAGCAGAAAGAAATGCAGGCAAATTCAATGCCTTTTGTAGAGCTAAAGGTTTCATTTGTGTAAGTCCAGAGTGAGTGAGTATTTATGGGGGCTGTTGTTTAAGAACTATTTCAGCTTGATGCTGTTTGTGGCAGATAAAGCAGTTGGCATTGAGCCGATTCATCGCTGACAATGTCTCTCCCGTGTCTGCTAGAGGGAGCGCTGTCAGCTTCACTGTCCCTGATTCGCTAGGAACCCTGGGCTTTTCCCACCCTGCTCTGATTGACAGCGTCACCTCATGCACTCTGAAGGGCTGCCAAACTGGGATGATAAAGAGCCTGCTAAAAGCACCCATTTTGTTGTTCATTTCCACTGAAAAGTTATCTGGTCCATCGCATGGGAGAGTTTGGGGCCTGGGATGAAAACAAATTACTCCTGCAGGTGATTAAACTGTAATTGAATGTCTCTGAGGAAGCTCACACTGTGACTATTTCTCAGTTCTCTAACTTAACCCTGAAGACAGAGCACACTGCTTTGGTTTTCCCTTCAAAGGTCACATTGTTCTGCCCATGCAGACTCTGGAAGACTCATGAGACCCTCTCAAGAGGCTAATGCTTAATTTGATAATACGATGTGACCGGATCCACCAGGAAAGCAAAAGCTACGAATGCAAGTCCCCCTAGTAGTTCCCAGGCAAGGCTTATTAGTGTCTTGTACTTGCCCAGTAGAGTTGAAGTGCCCATTAGATCGCTAGGTAGTGGCAAGCTTAATTCTTCTGGTTGAAATCAGGTGGGGTTTCATTGGTTGCTCTTACCCAACCTGCAGTGCGCCAGACCAACAGAGCGGCCACCAGTGAGGGGGACTCGAGAGAGAGAGAGATTCCCTAGTTGAGAAGTGACTCAACTTCCAGAGTCAAGGAACAGAATTTGGAGTGGGGAGGTGGATTTCACTGACTGCCCACTGTAATGTAATGTCTTTGTGTGAGTGAGTAAGATTGCCCTCATGGCGGGTCATATAGGATATGGGACCTATTACTAGGTGCAGCAAAGGGAGTTTTCTTTTAGCTCCTGGGGTAGTAGCCTGTGTTGTGGTGCTGAAGAAAAAGGGTTCTGGCTTCCCCAAACTAAGTCTGGGTGTTTGTAACATAACTGTGTGTGTGGTTTGCAATGTCTGGATTCTTTGCACCAGCCTCTACAAATCACTGTATTAAATCCTATATCTGGAGAGAGAACATTGTAATTGACAGACGTGGCATCCAAGGTCAGGCTGGTGTATTAGAGATGCACAGCATGGCTTGCTACAGCAGTATAAGGTTGCGCGATCCATGGTCAACAAAACCACTACTTCTATTTCTCAAACAATAAATACATCTTACAGTGTCACTCACTGTCTGTCATTAGCAACAAGTTTCATGTTAGAGCGAGGGAGCCCCAGAAAGATGAAAAAGATGGGGGATTATCGATTGCGTGTTACTCACAGGATCTAATGACCACTTGTTTGACTGTGACTGAATATGGAACAGCTGGTGTTTGGAATGTGTGATGGGCCAAAGTACAGAACAATCTCTGGTTAAACCAAGCTAAAGGTGAACAGCTTGTGCAGCCGAGAAACCCTAGTCTGATATTTGATGGATGCGGAAAGGATTAAACAGAGAAGATGTTACAGGCAGATACAGCTGTGCGCCCCGCACACGCAGCGTAATACAGACCATGCCGGTGCTTCTGAGAGAATGGCAGAGGCCTCCTCATAATCATATAACACCGATATTAATGTTTAATTTCTGTAGTACCCAAGGGCCCTGGTTGGGGTTGGTGCCTCTTTGTGCGAGGTGTTATACAAACACAGTCCTGTTCTGAGGAATTCTGAGTCTAACATAATCCAGTGTCCTGCATAGCTAATAACAGGACATGATGTTTCCGAGGAAGGCAATCTCTTCCATTGTAGTGTACGGTGTATCTTTATTTGCAATGACTTTCGTCTCTGGCAGATATGGAGTAGGACTCAGGTTTATAAGATGCTACACATGTGTACAGACTCTTAAGAAAAGATAAGGTAGTGTGTGTGAATTATGTGATCTTGCAATGGAAGAGTGTCTCAAAAATGCATATCAGAATGCGGCAGTGTGTGTGTGTCCTCGCAAATAAGGACTCCCCTTAGGATTCCTGTCTCTGCGTGAGTAGGGATTAGGACAAACAGAAGCCAGAGATCTGATCTATTCCAGCCTACTCATGTGCACAGACGCTGTCCCACCCACACCCCCCCTCGCTCTCGCTTTTTTCCTCCCACCCCTGCTCCCTTGAAGTTCCTTTGATCGTGGAAAACATTTGGGCCTTTGAGGTGCTTTGTCAGGTTTCACTGTGTACGCTCTGAAAGCTGGTGCTGTTTGTCCACATCCAAAGAGCCCTGCACCCAGGTGCTGAAGAGTAGGGTGTCATTCCTGGGGAAGATTAAATTGTATCACTAAGTCATCCCTTAAAAAACAGCCTTACCCTGTTTGCTGCCTTCCACAAATATGTTGGATGGCTCTTGATTTTGAAGGAACTACCTTTAGAAATGCAGTCATTGTTTGCTTTTCTCCCTCAGTTGAATCTTATATCAACAAGCTGTGGTTTTTTGCTGTGTGGGTGAGCAAATGAGCTTACAGCTAGAGAGTATCCTGTCAGGAAAAACCCCCTGCCCCAGCATGCCTGGGACTAGTTAACCTACAGTAACGGGGTTTTTCCTCTTGAACGCTCCTGCTTCTCTGAGCTTGTCGACTCCACTGAGGCAGAACTCTGGTCTCAAAAGCCTCCGGAAATCAGCCATTGCCGGCTTCTCGCATACTCCGCTTCTAGTCTGTAGCTGAAACTTTTCAGGTTGAAAATCTTGGTTTAAAACCCCCGAAATGTTCTCTCCTCAGAACGGAAAAGAACATCTGAGCCCCGGCACCTTGAAATGCAGACTTCATCTCACTCTGCGTTCTGCTTCAGGGATAATTGGCTCCTGAAGGGAATGGGAACTGTGAGCTCAGTGCACCCAGGAAAGACTAATAGAGGCAAACTGAAGGTTAAATTTGAACAAGACACAGAGGCAAATGTGTGCAAATTACCAGCAGCTGCACTGAAAATTCATCTTATCCCTGCAGTGAGGTTTCGCGCTCAAGACTGTCCTGTGGTCTCAGAATTATCCTTTCTTGTCCAACCCCTAATTAGAATAGGCCTTTGACCGCAGGTCACGGGAGGGTGTGTTTGTTTTTCTTAATAATCTTTCACTTACTTCCTGCCATTTCTGGAGGGCGTGGGAATTAGAATTGTTTTTGACACATTTGTAGGTGATTAATTAAATCCATCCCGGCAAGGTGGGTTTCACAGTGGGAAACCAGTAGGCAGAAATAATTCTTATTAAATGAAGAATCACTTGGTGAAACTGATTCTTTTTTCCTAGCCTCGGAATTTCTTCAACTGACCCATGATCATTTATATCGTGAAAACAATTCCTACTTTTTTCTAACAATGAGGTGCAATGCACTGTAGGATTAAAACAGTGACTCTCCCTGAGAAACGACTGTCGCTGATAGACGATCATAGTCGTTCTGCCAACTTGAGAGAAATGAGTCTCTCCCCTTCAGCGGGCAGCCAGCTTAAAGTGTCTGTCTCACAAGAGGCCTCTGGCTACATTTCCCAATTAGCAGAACCAAACTTTGATAGACTCGTATTGGTACCCTCCCACTCAGGGCCGCATTCTTCGTGGCAAAGCAATGCATATGTCTATACTGCCATCGGAGGTGTGACTGGCGCCCAGTTAGACGGACCTGTGCTAGCTTAACCCATGCTGGCATGACTAAAACTAGCAGCCTAGCTGCAACAGCATGAACTTCTGTGCAGTCTGTACGTGCGCGCTGGTGACCCGGGGTCTGTACTCACGTTGCTAGTCCACGCTGCCCTCGCCAGCTACGTGGCTATTTTTAACCATGCTGGCGTCGCTATGTCTACCCGGCCTGCAGTCACACCTGGGATTGGAGGCTGGCATACTTTTAGTGTTCCTTTACAGGGTCCACTCCCTCCAACTCAGACTTGGCCCTGAAATCTATTTCTTGTGTTATTTCATGCAGATGTTCCTCTTCCTGCAGGAAATGTATTTCCACCTCCCACCCCTCATTGTTTGTCACTCTCCCGCACCCCCTCTCATTTCTCTATTGAATGTATGTTCGGAGATGGGTCCCAGCCAGTTCTCCACATTTGAACAGCCCCAAACTTTGCTGCTCATCCCTATCACTACATCAGAACAAATTAAAGCCCCAGGCCACTCTTTTGAATAGTGACTAATGATTCTGGATGTCTCAATTGTTGAGCGCCCAGCTGGAGGGAACTTAACGGCTCTGGCTGTGAGCAAAAATCAGCCCCCTTTAAGGTGTGTGACGCTGGGGCACTTCAAAACTGAGGCACCCAGAGGACTCTTGACAATCTTGGTCACAGACTCAGATGAATCCCAAAGTTCTGGAGAAGGTCTGATCAGGTCCATCTCCCATCTGTGTGTGGTGTGGTGCTCATGAAAACAGGGAGCCATGCTGTGTGAGGAGGGCTAGCATGGGAGAAGGCAATAGGACTTGCGTTCGTTCGGGCGATTGTGAGGGAAGTGAACCCCAAATACTAGTAGGACTTCAGCCTGCATGAAATAAGAAAGTGATAACACCGTGAGGTCAGCGTCGTGCTGGCTGGCAGCAGTCAAGCTTTCCACAAGCAACCTGGGCAACTGTTAATGCATTTTAATCCTGACCTGCAATATTCTGCTTTTCCAGTCCTGCGTCTCTCTTGACCAGAGATTACCATTCATTCTGAACTAGGCCATTCTGTGGTCTAGGAACGTGTCCACTAGGGATCAAACGCATTACAATTTCAACACCGGCTCAGATTTGAAGTGGCTTCTTCAGGCATAAAGGCTGAGTTAGTTACAATTCTCTCCCTGCTGGGATAGGCAAACAGGTTCAGATAAGTAGGAACCAACTCGTATCCCCTTGACTATAATTCAAACCAGGCTAGAAACCTTGTACTGACAAGCACTCCAAAGATGTGTAGAATATAGCAGAAAATTATCCCAACTCTTAGCCTAAAGAAGGGTCAGTTTGCATTTTTAGTAGAGAACGGCCAAATGCTGCAAGATTCAGATCCAGATTTTCAAAGCCCCCAAACTTTGGACAAATCGGGATCCAGGGTTTTGGCTCTTCCCCCTAGAGAGGGGCATTTGGAAAAAGTGGGACTGGATCCCTGCACCACCCTTCTCCACTAAAGAGTAGATTTTATTCCTGCCAGCCAACAAGGCCATTTTTGTTTGAAGTATTTCTAACATTTCCTTGGGAGGAAGCCATCCTCGTGTGCCCACAATTCTTTTCTTAAATGTCAGCAGTTGCACTGCTGCCAGGAGTAGGGGAGGAGGATTATTCACTAGCAGCTTCTTGGCTAAGTGTGGGAGATTCCAATCATGACACCAGCCCAGCCGCCTGCCAGCAGCCGAGAAACCTTTGGCTCTTTTTCCCCCGTTACAAATAGGACAGCACTTCTGGAAGGACAGTCCCGGTTCCTTCGTGAAATAAATGTGTCGTCCTAAAGCTGAGCACTCCCTGGGCTCCACTTACTTGTTAAATCTTGTTCGCACGACAGAGGCTTGTCACCTTAGAGAGATTTTTGTGCTGTCCCCTATCGTATCACATCCTCCTGTAAAATCCCCACCAGATCAAGGCTTACAGCACAGCCTCTTTCTACACAAAAGCTGAATCGAGCGATGGAAACTCCAGGCAAAATCCTAGGGATTGGGCAGCTGGAGGGGGAAGAGTTCGCTTCTTTTTAAGATCAGCTTCATAACCAATCATTTTGAGATGACCCTGATAACAAGGCCTTGCTTTGTCCAAAATGGCAGGACTTTATTTTGGGATTGAGATGATACGGAAATCAAGGAGCGTAAACATCTGGGCAGGGAAAAATCCAGTGAGGTTTTCAAGGCTACTCTGGCAGGGGATGCAGGAATATCACAAGCTATGAGAGGCAGACAAGCTCGGAGAGTTCATTTTATATGACAACAGGGTGGGTCACTGCTATGCCAAGATTGCTTCTTTCCACTTTGGTACGAGGTTTCTTCTCTAACTGTCCATCGGTTTTGGTACATTTGGGGAGAGCTAGACACTGTGTTGAAATTTCCTTGACACACTGTTGGGGAATGCTGGTAGATGAGTGAGTTTTATTTGCGCAGTTAAACAAGCTGCTCCTTGCTGCCCACTCTGAGGGCTTTTAATGTTTTGATTTTGAGCCATGGAAATGGGGGGCTGCGTTTCACTGATCAGCTTTTCCCAGGGACAGTGGTTAATAATAATAATAATAAAAAATTACTTTGTGGACAGGTAGCATGCTGGTCAAATCCAAGGCTTGTTCTTCGCTCCCTTCCGACAGCCAGAGTTTGGAGTGCTGCAGGGGGCCGTGCAGATAAACGACATCCCCCCCCTTTGGAATGGAAACATTAACTAAGAGGTGCTGAGCAAACCATTTTGTCTGGATTTGGGGCAAAGCCCTGTCCTGTGCTGTACAAACAGCAAGACATTTAGGAGTCTCTCTCTTCCCCCCCCCCCCCCCCCCGCGCCATTCCCACTCCCCCATCAGGACAGGCTCTCTCTCCACTGCAGTGTTCCCAGGGTCATAAAAAGCAGTCAGGGAGGTTGTGAGGCATTGAAAGTTTTATTACAATCGAAATGTCACTCACCCGCTCCTTGCACACCCCTTACCCTTCAATGTCAAGCATTCTTGAAACACTTGCACAAATTATAGAGGCCTGTCACTGATATTTTTTTTACTCTTTTATAGTAAATATAAAGGGAGGTAAATGAAAATATGCCTAAATACCTTGACAAATCTAGCTCTAACTCCTGCTTCTTTGCAACATACTAGATACAGTTTGACCCATCTAGTAGGCAATGCCTAAGGGAGTTAGGTGCCTGAATTACTTTAAAAATCTGGCCCTTAGTGCCTGTAGAACTCAAAAAAATCCCTATTGGTTTCTGTTCCATTCCACAGGGAAAAGCACTTGTGAGAAACTCGCCTATGAAAACCCTGTTTAGGCTGAAGCTGCTCCTGCAAGGCTGGCTTCTGTATCTTATTTTTATAGCTGCTTCCTCAGTACACTCAGAGTGGAAATACCCAGGCTGCGTTGCTTGTGTGTCTCCGGGTTTGGGTGGAGGGTGTACAGGTGGAGGGAGCTAAGGAGCATCATGTGACAATCTGACTTGAGGGACTCTGTTTGAAATGGCAGCAGGTTCTTCTACCTGGCGATCCATATCCAGATTAAATATCTCACGAGGCTTCATGACCTATTTTGATTAGTTAGACCCCCTCCCTGCGGTAGGAGAAGTTGGGGCTGGAGGGTTGCTGGCATTTTGTTTTCCAGCCGAAGACTGAGATAGGCAAAGCCCTGAAAAAAAACAGAGGACGACATCAGATCTAGCTCCGTAACCGGACCCTCTAGAAAACATATTCCCAAACTACCTAGAGCAATGCCGACTGCTGTCTCAGCCTCTGGCTGTCGTCGGAACAGGAGGGAACGGGGCAGCTGCCTGCTTAAACTTTCCCAAATGTGATCTGCGTTCCAATAAAATAAACAGTTTATTGGAAGTGAAATCCCGGGCACATGCTTTGGCAGCCGATTTCTCTTTAATTGCAGGAAGAACAGTGGGGATTTTTTTTCCCCTTTCTTAGGCTAATGAGAAAACTGAGCTGAAGGATCAGAGTTGAAGTTTCCTTCCCTCTCCTCTTCCATCTGTTTTCTTTTCCTTTGCATTGAAGGAATGTAGCTTACTTAAAGCCCAGGAGGCACAAATAATGTCTGCAAGTAACGAACACAGCGGCTTGCCTTAGAGATTTTGACTGCAAACTGTTGAGTTGTTCTCTGCACCCTTTTTCTGGAGGTCTGTGTTATTCAATAGTGCTAATTGCTAAGGGGAAGCGCCACCGTCCATTGAAGTCAGTTGGGAGGCTTTCTGTTGACTTAAATGGGCATTGGAACAGGCCCTAATGCTGGGCCAATCCAGGGTGGTGGCCTTCCAAGCCATTTCTAGGACTGTCAGGCTCCCCCACTCCCTTCCCCCACATCAGATTTCCTAGAGTCCTGTGGTTGGCTGGGGTTACTCCCCTCATTACTTGCAGGCTATGAGGATGGGTTGTAATAGTTAACACCACCTCTTCATTGCAATTTGCAATGAAATTTCCTATCTTTAATTACTTCAAAATGCTTGTAAAGTGGGTATAAGCCCCACTCTACAGTTGGGTAAACTGAGGCACAGAAGGGAAGAGTATGCCTATGCTGCAGAGGAAAACATGCCATGCCAACTCCCAGAGGCCCGGTCAACTGTCTCGGGCTCATGGTACTTGGTCTGCTGGGCTAAAAATAGCAAAGTAGACATTCCTACTTGGGCCAGAGCCCAGGCGCCGACAGCCAGTAAGGGTCTTGGAGCCTGGGCTCTATCCCAAGTGGGAACACCTGCACTGCTATTTTTAGCCTTGCAGCCTGAGCCCCATGAGACAAAGTGAGGTGACCCCGGCTCTGAGACTTGGTGTGTGGGGGGGTTTCTTTGCTGTGTTGACAGACCCAAAGTGACTTGTGCAAGTCACCTGCAGTTTCACTCCTTTAATTGCTGGCAAGTCTCTGGGCTTTTCCAAGAGCACCTCCTTGTTTCAACCCTGCTTGCTGTAGTTTGATCTGCTCTAGTATGCAGGGCCGTCCGCTTCGTCTCTTGGTGCTCGGTGTGGGGAGCTCCCCATCGCCTTCCTACTGCAACTGCCACTAATCGTTAGGAAGAAACTTTCCCTGTGATCAGGTTAGTCTGTAATCCCATACTGCAGGGGTTTTTTCACCTTATTCTAAGGCAGCTGGCACCGGCCCCTCTCAGAAACAGGATACTGAACTAGATGGACCCAGCTGTGCTTACTTGGTACTTTCTTTATGCTTTAGTATGTCATCAGTTAGTGCAACACTATATGCTCTAAACATTGTAACTAATGTCTCTCTCAAACTGGAGCAGAATGGTCAGCGTTTCTTTTCTCTTTTTAGCAGCTGCAAGGGGGGTGTAACAAGGCCCAGGGGCACTTTTAAACTTCCAGCCATTGGGTCATGTTATACCTCTCTCCGCTAGCCTGATGAGCCCATTATTTAAATACTTGTCCCCATCTACAAACCTTTAAGTCTAAGTCAAGGAAATTCCCCTCCTGTTTTTGAACTATTGGTTTGGGAGCTAATTGCCCATGTGGCCAATAGACAATGTAATATTTTTTTTAAAAAAAAACCTTTGGACTCCAAAAAGCAATGCTGAGATTCATTATTTGCTGAGTATTTATGGCCAAGCACAATGCTGCCTGGACTTTATTCCCTTAACACGCAGCCCACTCGGGCTGTAGACATCATAGGCATGCTGAGGGCCTGTTTATTGTCTGTTGTCAGATGTATTTGGTGGTTATATTTTGCATTTTTCAATTCTCCAGAATCATTTTCTATAAACACTGTCACTCCTGCAGGCCCCATGGCTTTTTCTATCCTCATCTATTCTCCTGCCCCTTCCTGCACTCTGTCCCACTCATCCCCTTGTCCTTCCCATCTCATACACCTATTTTTCAGTTAATATGATTTTTAACATGCTGGTAGCAAACCAGTATATTTTTTGTAACCATGTTCCGGTGAATCATCTTATGGGCTTTGTTTCATTCTTTGGGCCAGCAGGGTTGTGCTGATAAGATCGGATTCACCAGTCTTTTCCTATTCAAACCACAGCATTTACGCAGGGAGTTGGAGTTGTGGAGGGGCAAACAACCTAATTAGTTTTAAGATTGGATGAAAAGGTTGGCTGTTGGCTGGTGAATTCTTTTTCCTCTCTCCCATTCATTCTTTTGGTTTCATGGGTGCTTGCAATTATTTGGTTAGTATCTGCAGGTGCCGCAGCAGTTTCATTTTCTTTAAAATGTGCCAAACGCACAGTAAATTGAAAGATGGAAGACATTCACGACAATAGATGTTTATTTACAGGGGATGGGTAGGGAGACTATGCTTTAATTTGCTGTCCTGCAACCAAAAGGACTGTTAGCATGGATTCCAAAGCCAGAAGGGACCACTGGGATCATCTAGTCTGACCTCCTGTATAACACAGGCCAGAGATCTTCTTCAAAATAATTCCTAGAGCAGATCTTCTAGAAAAATATCCAGTTTTGATTTTAAAATGGTCAGTGATGGAGAATCCACCACAACCCTTAGTAAATTGTTCCAATATTTAGTTACCCTCAAAAACGTATACTTTCTTTCCACTCTGAATTTCTCTAGCTTCAACTTCCAGCCATTGGGTCATGTTTGCTAGCCTGATGAGCCCATTATTTAAATATCTGTCCCCATCTACATACTTATAGACTAATCACTATAAGGCATGTTTTCTTATACTTTAATCATTCTTGTGGCTCTTTGAACCCTCTCCAATGTATCAACATCCTTCTTGAATTGTGGAATACGGGACACACTGTTCCAGCTGCGGTCGTATCTGTCCGAAATACAGAGGTAAAATAACCTCTCCTCCTACTTGAGATTCCCGTTTATACTTCACAGCGTTACACTGTTCAGCTGGGTATCCACAACAACCCCCAAGACTTTTCCAGAGTCACTGTTTCCCAGGACAGAGTCCCCCATTCTGTAAGTGTGGCCTACGTTCAGCCATTCTTTATGTATCGTTTGCTTGCGCCCAGTTTACTAAGTGATCCAAATTGCTCTGAATCCATGACCTGTGCTCTTCATTATTTAACCCTCCCCCACTTTTTGCATCATCTGCAAAACTTTATCAGTGATAAGTTTGTTTTTCTTCCAGGTCATATATAATATTTTTTATCAACTATAGGGCCAAGAAATGATCCCTGCTGAACCCAACTGGAAATACACCCACTCAATGACCATTCCCCATTTACAATTACATATTGAGACCTATCAGTTAACTAGTTTTTAATCCATTGAATGTGTACCGTGTTAATTTTATATCGTTCTAGGTTTTTTTAATCAAACAGTTATGTGGTACCAAGTCAAAAGACTTAAGGTAATAGTGTTGATGTAATAGACTTCTATAATAACCAAACTTGTAATCTCATTTTAAAAAAAATTACATTAGCTTGACAGGATCTATTTTCCACAAATCCATGTTGATTTGAAATAATTACACTACCCTCCTTTAACTCTCTTAATTGGAGTCGCGTATCAGCTGCTCCACTGTGTTGGAATCCAGGATCTTCCCTGGTGCTCTAAGACGCATTAAGAATAAACATTAACGGTCCAGTCAGCTCCTCCTCCAGCTCTTTTAGAACTCTTGGATGCAAGTTATCTGGACCTGCTGATTTTAAAATGTCTGTGGAACGGAAAGAGTATCATCATCACCATCTGATGAAACAATGTTTTCCCCCCAACTACAGAACAGAAATATTTGTTGAACACTACCTTATTATTGATAACCTTGCTTTCAAATTCTAATTCACATGCTAGAATTAGGGCAGAGACTAACAATATGTCCCTTTCATTCATCCAGTCCATGATTATCTGGAATTGGAAGAAAAGGGGACAAAACACAAAGTATGGAAAGCACAGGGATCCTTGATGTATGTAGGCTGGTAGCATCTTGTGGTGAAGATGATTCTTGGGAATCTGAGCACTCTTTGAAGAGAGGGGGGAAGCTTTAAGGATGCCTACTGTGAATGCTAGGCTCTTGCAGGAGAGACTCCTATTGCAATTTTCTTCCCTGACCATATGGATTTGGATGGATGATGCCAAAGAAATTTGGTTTTAGGTTTTGCTGAACTTGCAGGTCGCAAACCTGAACACTGCCTCTGGAGAGGAGACCAGCGTGCGTGCCTCTTCTTGGGTGGCATTAAGGAAAGGGCTGGCTCCATCCTCCACACCAGGTTAGCACAGGGGATTTTTCTTAGTTGACTGCCAGCATCTGTAGCCTGCAGCCAAAGGGAGAGGATGGATGGGCTTGCTACCAGTCTCCAAGTGCAGGGCACAACTGACAGCACAGAAACGACCATCCCCAAGCACCTTCTTATGGGGCATGGGCAAAGACATCACCTGGTGTCAGCTAGACCCAAACTGTTCAATGGGCTTGTTAGGACTGGCTCTGAGTGCTGCCCACACCATTCATCCATTGCTCACCAGCTAGCCTTCAACGTGAAAGGCCTCCAACCGAAATATGGCCACTGGTTTTAGTTGATGTCGCCATCGTGTTTGGGGAATGCTTACTGTACGTGTGTGCAACTGCGCAGATTGCCCTCTCAATACTTAATTTGCTTATGGTGCATTTCTTTCCAAAAGCCATGGATGCTCTCGCCCCAAGTACCGCTACATCTTTCCCTCCTATTTTAGGCACTAGAAATGCACAGTAGTAGGATTGTCCGGGGAGAATAAGCAAGCACAACAATTCTCCTGTTGCTTTGTCTGGAATAGTGACATCATCTGTTATCAGATTCTCTAATTGTCCCTGAAAGATAGTGTCAGCAAACCTGAATAAGAGCAGTCCAGCACGCAAATAGCCCCTCCTGTAAGAGAGGTCCCGTACTGGAGCCATAACAACCTGGCCTGCCAGAAGAGTGGTTTTAAAGAAAATTCCTCCTACCCTCCACTGACTAACCTAGAATTCCTAAGACTCCAGGACTATCATCATGTCCTGCATTTTATAGATGGGTCAGTTGAGGTTACAAAGGCTTGAAATGACTTCAGGCTCACACAGCATAGAAGGGCCAAAACTGGATGAAAACCCAGAACTGATGAATCCCTCCCCTCCCGCAACCTCAGTCCTTCTGCACATACACTAGTCATTACATCACTCTTTCTCACCGAGATGCCTCCTGTGAAGAGGGCTAGCTCTGCCTTCCTCTGATTTAAATAGTAAAGGGGGTTAACAATGGGGGGGAGCATTTCTAGACTTCATAAAGTGGAAACTACAAACCTTAGCAGACTTGCAAAGGTGCATGAACACGAGGAGACCAAAAATAATTAATATGTTCCCTCTTACGAGTAAAACCTTAGGAGTGTGTGTATTGGGAAGCTCAAAGCACTTATAGGTACGTATATAAACCCCATCTTTTCCAAAGGCTCTCTGAAGAAAGGGGAGAGATTGTTCCAGGCTGTTCATATGTAAAGACTTGGTTTTTACAAAGGCTTAAATGTACACTGGTTAATAATCCCCTCAAGCATTCTGTGGCAGTAAACAAGGAGCTAAATCAGGCCTTTGAATGCTCACAATGGAATACAAATTCCAGAGCACAGAATAAAATTTTTTAAAAAATAGTTTTCAGCAAGAGCGATGAACTCAAGCTGAAATGTTTCACGCTAGACCCAAATGGCCCCAGAGTTCGGGGGTGAGCTGCAGTTCTGGCTCAGGACTTTCTGTTGGATTCCTACGTGATTTCTGGATTTAAACACCCAGAATGGGGTAGCTTATCACCAAGCAAAATCTTGAGCCCCTTGAAAAATCAAGTTTTGAACCTACAAAGGAAAATACAGCCCCTGCGCTGTTGCTTTGACCTGCAAACATACTTGTGGCCAGGGCTGACTCTGTCTGCTGCCAGAACTTTGATGCAGCTGCAGAAAATATCCCCCTTCACCTGGGAGAAAGGAAGGAAGCAGTACTGCTTGACAAACTTAGTACCTAGGAACTGCCACATCGAGTCAGACCAGGAGACCATCTCATCCAGGAGCCGGTCTCTGACCATTACTAGGTGTCTTAGACTTAGAGGGCTGTCCAATACAGGGTTTCTTGCATATTGTAAAGCTTCTTACTTTTTTTTGTATGCTAACGTCACTGTTGATCATCTCATCAGTAACAGAAGTGCTTCATCCTTTTTTGGTTCTCCCAGAGCTCATGGTCCCCACTATATCTTGTGACTGTTTGGTTGTTTGAAGCTTGTGTAAAAAACATCTTGTGTTATCTTTCAAGATCATTGGGTGTCCCTTAGCTCATGTCTTAGGGGGGAGAATATGGGAACAGCCTATCCACCTTTGCTCTACTGTTCCTTATTTTTACATAGTGCTATTCAGCTCAAAGGAGGAAACAATAGAGGTAAGTTTTGGCCTGATTCCTTCCTCTAGGATGCCAAGTTGAACTGTGTTTGTGGTTACTCGTAAAACAACAGTAAATACAGTTGTTGTAAATGTTTATAATCCTCCTCCCACTTGCAGAGTATCGATTCTAGTATAGCAGTGTGTGACTTCCCTCCTTTGGCTCCGGAGTGAAGACCTTGCAGAGGTGATCTGAGAAGCGCCTCCTACTGCTAAGGACAGTAAATGACCAAGTGCCAATTCTTTTGTCACTTTCATTGGTTTCTAAGACGTTCTCAGTGCCCAGTGTTAATGCTGGTACCTTCACCTTCCAAGAGATTCCCAGACTGGCATTTTGGTCGGGAAATACCCACTTTCCTCCCTAGAAGACCAGTGCAAGAATCCAACCCTTGCTTTTGGTTGCCCTTCTAAAAACACCAACATTTGTACATTAAGCTTCAATAATGCTGTAACTCTGGCTATTGAAACAACTTGCTATTTGTGACCAAAAGTGCTATATCCCTAAAGCAGGGAAGCGATCTCCTGTGTTGGTAACTCATTAGCTTGTGCAGTTCTGTCAGGGGCTTTATGGGATGCCACTAATGAGAGAGATCTGCCTCCCCAGCTACCCTCCAAAACAAGGTTCAATAGCAGTTTAAAGAATCTGACATCATCAACCTCTTTGCTTCAGATAAATGCCCTGAATTAAATCCAAAAGGGACTCCCTTGTTTGAGTTTCCTTTCCGCTTAAATATCAATATTTTTATGGCATTTAAGCAGATCACAAAATGTTCTTACCTGGATTTTGTCAAAATCACCATTCTGTTTCACACTGTGGAGCCTCAAACACCAGCAGTGCTCAAGAAATTAAGAAGGGTTTTACATTTGTGTGCAATCCTATACCTACACTTGTGAATGTATATTTCAAATCATGGGGCCACTGCTATCCCCTCTGCACTTGACAGAGGTCTGTCTGCCCCTGTGGAAGAGGCCTCTAGAATTTAATAAAGATGAAACCAAGAGTGTACTACAGACATTCTCTGTGAAATGTCACAGACTTTTTATGTAATAAAATATTTTTGTAGATATTTAGGAACATCCTATAAAATTCTATAGCAGGGATATAATTCTATATTCAGTTCTACTGGATGGTTCCAAACATTATGTTCATTGCATTCTGTAGGACTTTTCCAGATGGGCAGGTTCTGAGAGAAGGTGGCTGCAGAGTGCTGAGAAATCCAACACCACAAGGGCTTGGATCAATCTTCCCTAGTGATTTGAGAGATTGTATTGTAGGAATAGGCTTCTTGCCCTCGAGAATGCGATTTCTATATAATAGAATCACTACTGCCCTCAAGGGAGGAGGAAAATCCTCCAGGGAAGAGAGTAGGACAGTTTCTCTTCTCTCTCCTTTGATATTTTCTTGGCAGAAACCATACCTGCTCTCAAAGTGAAAATGACTGGTCTAAGGTGATTGCCTCAAGCAGAGTCTGTACTGCTGATAAGAGGCTGCCATGAAGTTGCCTTCTGCTAGATCAAAGTCACAGGCCGCTCACCCTTCAAGGCCTTACCAGAGCTCACCCTACTTACCTCTCATTTCCTCCCAGTCCTTCCTGTTAACTGTCCCAGTCAGGCCAGGTCTTGCAAATCTCTGAACTCCCGACGAAGTCAACTGGAGTTGAAGGTGTCTAGGACTTCACGGAACTGGGCCCATCGTTTCCTTTTCCCACTTTAAGCACTGCATCATACCGGAACAATTGTCTCTGCTTTTAAAGTGTTCCATACTGCTACTTTGTACATCTGTAAAGCAATAAGAATTTCTTGGATGAAAGCTGCCACTGAAGAGAGCACTCTCTCCGTGGTAGGTATTACAGGACAGTTCAGATTTTACAAAGGTCTTGGAGAGGACACTAGAAACCACTGTAAAATTAGGGGGTTGTGTAAATAGGAACGTAGGCCCTGCAGAATTTAGAAGTTCCACAGGAGCTTATCTGCCATTAGTCTAGCTTCACGCAGTAGACTGAGCCATTTTGGATAAAAGAGAAGTTAACCTCAGTCGACTCATTCTAGCAATCTTCACAAATGGGGGTGCAGGTAAAGTCACTCATCCACAGTGCGACAGATGTTCTCACAAAGTAGAAAAGCTCAGGAATCAAATACAAGGTAACCCTGTATAGAGGCAGCTAGGCAAAGATTGCACACTTCTGTAAGATTACCTACAAACATGGTCTGGCCTCATTACAGTAAGCCACTGAACAGGCTGTTGACCGCAACTGTCCGAAATGCTATTTCACAAAACTGTAGGACCTTAGCTTTCAACCAGTGGTCTACAGACCCCTGGGGGGGCCCACAGACTAGGTTTAAGATTTCCAAACAGGTCTGCATCTCCATTTGTTAGGTGTACGCAAAGGAAAAAAAGGTTGAAAACTACTGTTGTGGGACAGTTGGTGTGGGAGAGGTGGCTTCCATTGTAATTTTCCAACATCCTAATAGACACACAGTTAACTAGTAACCCCCTTCCTTGCACAGGAAAAACGGGGACTCACAGATGTCGGGCTGGAGGGGACCTTGAGGTCACATCTGCCCCATGCTGAGGCACGACGAAGTATACCTAGACCATCCCTGCCAGCTGTTTGTCTAACCCATTCTTAAAAACCACCAGTGACAGAGATTCCACAACCTCCCTAGGTAACCTGTTCGAGTGCTTACCTAAACTATCCTTACAGTCAGAAAGCTTTTCCTAATAGGGGAAGGTGATTATCATTTATGAGAGTGCACTGGTTTGTTAACAGTTTCATTCCCAAGCCTTGCTGAATAATTAATAGTAGAAAGTGCCACATCAAATTCACATCTGTCATTCTGCCCACATACGCGTTAAATTGGATTAGCGCGTGGTACTTGTTAAATGACTGTGGAGGTGTTTGTCTGAGGTATCCGCTAAACTGTAAAACCATGAACAGTCACTGTGCAAGGGGTGTGTGTGTGTAAAAGGGGTCCCCAAAAGTCACATTAATAGACATAGTCTCATTAAAATCTCTAATCACTGGTACATTATTCAAATGTACTTACTGAAGCTTAACACACAGTCATTTAGTAACAGCACTTACTTTGCATGATCACTCTTGTGCTAAAACATCTCCATGAAGATCTAATGTAAAAGAGAAAATAAGATTAGAAAACTATTGATATATTTAAAAACAAAACACAACTCATCACTCCAGTTCTCCTCCGGCGAGCTAGACCTTTTCACTCGGGGATTGCTACACTCAGCTCCCCAGCCCAACTAAATACCTTTGAAGTTACTTTAACCAGAACATCAAGAAAGATTTCAAAGGCTTTAAGGTCTTTTTCATTTTGGTTTTAAGTAGTGAGCCAAGGAACACGATACATTGTAAAATGCTGTTAGTGATGGCATCCAAACTGGCACCTTGGCTCTAAACCCTTTTGGGCTCAAGCAACTTAGAGTATGTCTACACAGCAAAGAATAATTTGCGACCAGCCCAGGCTCGTGGGGCTGTTTCATTGCGGTGTAGACTGCCAGGCTCGGGCTGGAGCCTGAGCACTGGGACTCTCCCATTTCCCAGGGTCCTGGAGCCCAGGCTCTAGCCTAAGCCCAAGTTGGCTGGCACAGGCCAGTCGCGGGTGTCTAGTTTCTTGGTAGACCTACCTTAGATTCAGATTTGGGCTCAAAACCCATCTTTCTACTGGCACAGAAGAGGAGCCTTGGATCCAACCCCTCACCTAACTTGGGGAGAATTTGGATCAATATCTAAAATGTCCTAGTTCACGTGTGTTTCTAATTAGTTTGTTACATACATACACAGACACACACACTTATTTTTATGCCCACAGATTTAATGCTGGTGAAAGATTAACGTCCCTGAGAATGAAATCTATTTCTCTACAGAATGGGTACAGCAAAGGCAACGTGAGTGCAAGGCTGCCCCACCAACCTGACCTAGAGAGACCCCCAGTGAGGGTTGAGAGGGCAACCCATTCTCCTGCAGTCCCCGCTGAGACCGCCAAAGGGGAGGCTTCCAGTTACCTTGGTAGCTATAGTGACGTGGATGCCTGTTCATTAGGAACTGGATGGCAAGCGCCAGCTTCAGCAAGTCCACAGATACCCAACAGCAATAACTGCCAGCCTGCGCTGGAGTTGCACTGGCAGCTCAAAGGTGAGAGGCTCTGTCTCCTGTTACCAGGTGGTCTCCCAAACGCAGACGGTGGCGGTCAGTGCTGAAAGTCTGAGAACATCTCACTTCAAAGCAAAGGACTCACGTGTAGGTTGCTTGGAGAAGATCGCTGCATTCTACCTGACCTGTTAGCAGTAGGCAGATGGGGGTATGGGCATTAATACCGTCTCCTCTCTGTGGTAGGCACGTATTCAGAAACATCTATGCTTTAGCAGTGTCCCCCGTGCACACTTTCCTCCCTCTCTTGTGGCTCAGATGTTAAATGGTGCTTACTGCATTCTTGACCTCAGCCATCAGAAAAGCATACTTCATTAAGCCTGCTTGTAGAAATTGTTTGGCTCGCCCACTGCTAAACGGCACCCAGGAATAATCTGATCCATGGAAACCGAAATTTAAACAGCAGCCTCTTTTAGTCTGACCCTATTGACCCAACCTCCTGCAGTGACCTTTGATCCCAGGCCGGTGCATATAAGAAGTTGTCCACTTAAAAGATCTAAAATTTGTAAAATGCTTCAAACCCTATTTGTCTATCATGGGAGAATGGGCCTAAATTGTATTTTTGAACCTTTAAAGGCTGGAAGTCTGTTTACTAGTGAAGTATAAGCCTCTGTAGCACATGGTAAAAATACCTAGCAAAAGTAGGGCTATTGACGAGGCTGTTACATCAGACATCATATTACATTAGGTAAGTTTCTTCTATTCAGAACACAGGTCTCCTGCTGCTAGTATGCCTGAAAACAAGTACAAGGGCTTAAGCACCCTGCTGTATCAAACGCCCCTCTCCTGCGGTGCTTGTCTTTCGGCTGGATTACCAAAGGGAGGCTACAGAAAGATGCCGTTTCTAAACCCAGAAATCTCACTGTGCATTCAAAGATTATACAAGTGTAGAGCCGTGCAAAGTGCTGCAGATTTGGTTTACAGCCGCTAGGTAGGCCCCAGCTAATCCCCTGCATCCAGACTTGTTGAGCTCTGCATCTGGTACAATGTCTACAATGGGCAGAACCCAATCCCCGGCTCTATAAGGCTGGGGCTGCTGTAAAATGCAGAAGCCATGTGAAGTGAAGCAGGGACTGGAATATAAGAAGACTCCTTTACGTAGCCAGCTGATCCATTGCCAATTTTTCCATTGGACTGCTTTAATATGAAAGGGATGCAAAATTCACTCCAGTCATCTGCAGAGAAATCTGAGTTTATAGTCAAGTGGAGCCTTTGTTGTTAGGGTCCCTCTGTTGGCAAGAACCAATAATGCTGGCTACACGCTCAGCCCCACCCCTCATTTCTTTGGTACTACATTTGAGTTGAGACTGAGGTTGTTGTTCATGACTTCTCTGTGCCTCACTTTACCCAGCGGTAACTACATCAATTATTCTAGTATCAGCCAAATGAAGGAGGCTGTTTAAGGTCTTCTTCTGTAGTGCAGAGTGAGGGTATTCTGCCTTCCTTTGGAAAAACTGGAGGGAGGGCCATGTTTGAGAGAGGATGTGGAAATAACTGGTTTGTTTGATTAGGCCAACTTGTTAACAGGTTCCTCAGCTCCAATCCTGCAAGCCCTCTACTCCGCTCTCCCTTTCAACTTCCAATCCACGGTGCGTGGGAGACTTCTGCAATCAGGTGGTTCTTGAGCAAACTTTGTTTCCAGTCAGAATAGAGCAATGGCAAACCAGAAAGGCGATAACTGTGTAGAACCTTTCATCTGAGGATTGCAAAGTGCTCTACAACATGAATTATTGCCCTGAAAGGATAGAGAAGCCGTCTTTCCTCCAATTTGCAGATGGGGAAATGGACTTGCCCAAGGTCACACAGTGAGCTAGTGGTAGACCTGGAGGCAGAATCCATGATTAAGATTTTCCAGCAGTAACTAGTGATTTATGGGGTACTCAACTGGGGAAACACCTGAAGGGGGCCTGGCATTCGGAAGGTGGCAGCTCAGCAAGTTAGGCCTCCAAAATCAATACTCACTTGAGAATATTGGCCAAGACATCGGGATGCAGAGTCATGCCACTCCAATCTGAATGAAATAGAACCTGCTTTAAGTTCCTGGGGACTCCTCAGAATTGAAAGGAAAAGCGGGGAAGCTGGGAAGACAACAGCAACAAATTTTGTTTTTGTTGCTTCCATAAACCAGGTCTATAAGACGGACTCATCTGAAAATAGATTGGGGCCGGGGGTCTGGTATGGTACATGATAATTAGGTCCCGGGGAAGCCAAGGCCCTAAGCAGTTTGTGGGCCAAGGAATGTTTGCCTCTTGCACTGCAGTGAAATGAGCCATAAGCACCCCCTGGAAACCTGTTCAATTTTGGTATGTCTACATTGCAATGAGATACCCACAGAGAGCCCCGATGAGTCCAAAAGGGAGACTTAATGTGTTACCACTGCATTCCCCCAACCTTTCCCCACCAATAGATATTGGTGTCACTTCTAGCCTATTTGCCCCTTTCCTCTATTCGGCCGTAAGGCCTTGCCTACCAGGGTGGATAAAAATCAATGAGAAAAAACATTTTTTTTTAAATTAATTTAAATCTGATTTTTTTTATAAAATGCTTTTTGAGGAAAAAAACTTATCTTTAGATATTTCATCAGGGAATAGAGATTATAAATTCTATAGTATGAGACAATATATTCATGTCATGTTTAAGGAAAGTTTTGTAAATGAGTTCCAATAGTTCATGGATTAGGGACCCAATCTTATGGGGTTACAGGGGCTTCTGTATAGATTATTTAGGTTAATCTTTCTGTCTACCCAATGGGACTCAGTGCTCAGTCTAGAAGATACCATCAGAGATGCTTAGTTTTGCAGTTCTCAAACTGTGGATGTGTCTCTCCAGAGGTAACATGCTTGTTAACAGCAAAAATGTTTTTAAATAAATATCTATATAGAGGTGAGAAATAACAGACCTCAACTCTGTTGTCCCTCTGCAATTTTGTGTACACAGCGTCAACCCCTTACCTCTCTCTAAAAGTGCAAAGTTTCAAAAGGGTGGAATAGATCTGGACAAGGAGAAGTCTGGAGCTAAATGTGAGAAGCGAAGGACATATGCTTGTTTTGTTAAAATATTACATGTTTGCTGTTGAAGAAAAAAATCCAGAATACTTAACATTGTTTTAGTTAACTAAAACAATTTCAATGTCTGTCTGGTGATGTTCTCTTCCTAATTCATCATGGCAAGAAAATCCTCCAAATATTAATGATTAACCTGTTGAATTGGAGATATTTGTGAAGTCATTGGGAGGTGAACTATCTGCTTCAATTACCTTTGGTAAATGAACTAACCAAACAAACATTCATTTTCTGATATAGCTGTAAAACTAACCTGAAAAGTTTTCAAAATAAATCACTGTTTAAAAATGTATAATGTGTACCTTCTAAAAATGAAACCTACATCTATCTCCGAGTTGTGAAAAATATGTATTAAGGTTATAACAACCAACAAGAATGCACTTTTATGTAGAAAACCATGATTAAACAGAGTCTTCCTGACTAGTGATTTAAATCAAATCCATCCTGCTACACTACAGAAATAACCATGTTGTAAACATGTCTCTGTGGACAGAATTAATAACTCTGTTAGGGAACAATGCTTTAACTTAGGTAACTAACACAGTTAATATTTATTCTGTCCACGCACGCAAGGGAAAAACAAGTTTAACATGGTTATCTGTGTAGAGGAGACAGGCCTTTAACCTCCTGTTTGCTCTCAGTGACTATTGAAGTGCTGTGTCTTACTCTAACCTTCTCTCTATCCATACTATTCACAGCTACTACTGCAAAATGATGTTTCCCCTTCCAGCCTCCTCGCTAGGCAGCCCAATGCTTCCTCATCTGTCAGGTGTGGCTTACTTCCTCTGCAAGATGAGCCTTTTGAAAAGCATCTGAATTTAGTTCTTAGCCCGTTCCCAGAGCCCAGAATTACTGGTCAGATTCAACCCAACTGGTTGCTACCTCCAGTTTTAAAGGAAACTTGATGCATTGAGATTCTGGTGTGAAGACTAAAACACCTCTCCCCATCCCAGCTTCCTCTTATTTAAGTTGAGCTCCCCCCACATCCCCCAACCGCACTTTCACAAATCATGTCAAAAACCCACATATTTAAATGGAGTTTAAAGACAGCCTGAGTTTCATCTTTTCCCCTCATTATACAGACGTGCTGCTCTGTTCCCAGTCAGAGAGATTCAGAAAGAGCTGCAGGATGTCTTAGAGAGAGACTTCAGAGGCAAGGGGAAGCCTTTGTGATAAATGCCCCAGGGCCATTTGAAAGCAGTTGCCTGAACTTCTTGACCCAGCAGGATTGAGTAGGTGGAGTGGGTGGGAGACTAGTTATGTAGGCTACCTGCGTGCCCCTGAATTTCACTGAACTGACACGGTTAGATTTGGAGGTCGGCAACATTCAGCCAGGCCATCTCCTCAGCTAAGCAGGGTTAGATCAACCTTTTTTAGTGATATCCCACCAAACGGCATCCTCCATGTGCCATGACCTCGCATGTGTAATGTGTCCAAGGTCACGCTGTGCGGAGAGCACCATTTTGTTCTACATGTTTGGGAGCGGATGGAATCATCCCGCGGCCTGGATCCAGCCCCCAGGCTGCCAGTTAGTCCCACTTTTTTTGTAAATTTTGGAGCAATGCCGTGTGTGCGTTGCCTAAATAGGTGGGATGCCACTGGGTACCTTTGGTCTGCTAGATTGAAGAGTCCATTATCAACTATTGGTTCCCTTTGTAGCTACTTTGATTAAAAGAAAAGGAGTACTTGGGGCACCTTAGAGACTAACCAATTTATTTGAGCATGAGCTTTCGTGAGCTACAGCTCACTTCATCGATGAAGTGAGCTGTAGCTCACGAAAGCTCATGCTCAAATAAATTGGTTAGTCTCTAAGGTGCCCCAAGTACTCTTTTTCTTTTTGCAAATACAGACTAACACGGCTGTTACTCTGAAACCTACTTTGATTAAGTCACCATTTAATCTTCTCTTTGTTAAACTAAATACATGAAGCTCCCTGAGCCTATCACTATAAGGCATGTGCTCTAATCCTTTCATCGTTCTTATGGCTCTTTGAACGCTCTCCAATTTATCATGAATTTTGGGCACCAGAACTGGGCACAGTATTCCAGTAGCAGTCGCCAGTAGCAAATGCAGAGGTATTATAACCTCCGCTCTCCCACTCAGTATTCCCCTGTTTATACAACCTGGCCTTTCTAGCCACAGTGTCGCACCTGGAGCTCACGTTCAGCTGAGGATTCCCCAAGTCCCTTTCAGAGTCACTGCTGCCTAGGAATAGAGGCCCCCATCCTAAGTGTGGCTGATGTTTTCCATTCCCAGATGTACGACTTTAAATTTGTTTGTATTAAAGCAGTGCAACATTAGCCAGGTGTGTGTTCTCTGGCGATGGATAAGGAAGGGAGATGGTGCTCACAAAGCCACCTTTAACCTAATGAGATTCTAGAAAAGGTCAGAGTCAGCAGCTGGCCCTTGTGTGGGAATAATCGTCGTCAATATAAAATATCTGAAATTGAGCCATCAGCCAGTACACTGTGAAATAGTCACTTGAACCCATGCTAAACGTAAGAGCTATAGAATAAACAATGGCTACAACACTGAACATGGAGGTTAGTAGTAAAAGTTGCACTTGTATAGTGCTTTTCAGCCAAGGCTCCCAAAACACTTCACAGACATTTATGACGACTCCCAGCACCCTGGGGGAGGTAGGTGAAACGTACTATCCCATTTTACAGACGGGAAGTGGGAGCACAGAGAGGTTAGTGACTTGGCAGGTTGCATGGCAGGTCAGCGGCAGAGTTAAGAATACTAGGGCTCTGAGCACCATGCTTTTGCTACTAGACCACACTCACCCCTTTCTAAACAGGTGATGTGAATATTCGGTCTTCCTCTCAGGGTGACATATAATTATTCAGACCCACAGACTTTAAGGTCAGAAGGGACCATCATGATCCTCTCCTGCACATTGCAGGTCACAGAACCTCACCCACCCACTCCTGGCATAGACCCCTAAGCTGTGGCTGAGTTACTGAAGTCCTCAAATCATGGTTTAAAGACTTCAAGTTACAGAGAATCAACCATTCACACTAGTTTAAACCAACAAGTGACCCATGCTGCAGAGGAAGGTGAAAACTCCCAGGTCTCTGCTAATGGGATCCAGTGGGAAAATTCCTTCCCAACCCCAAATATTGTGATCAGTTAGATCCTGAGCATGTGGGCAAGACCCACCAGCCAGACACCTGGGAAAGAATTCTCTGTAGTAACTCAGAGCTCTCCCCATCTAGTGTCACGTCACCGGCCGTTGGAGGTATTTGCTGCTAGCAGTCGCCGGTCAGCCACATGCCCATTGTAGGCCATCTCATCACATCATCCCCGTCATAAACTTTTCAAGCGCAATCTTGAAGCCAGTGAGGTTTTTTGCCCCCACTGCTCCCCTTGGATGTTTGAACTCCCATTGACTTCCGTGGGAGCAGACTTAGGGAGTTACACAAGGGCTGAGTTGAACCAATGAAGAGTCAAACTCACGATTGATTCCAGGGAGGTTCGATATTCAAAGCCTGAGTACAGGCCATCAAACCATCACTTGTGGATAATAATAAAGCTTTAGAAATCAGTTTGTGTAACTAACAGATTGCGTTATTAGTCTATTGTAGCAGCTCACGCTGAAGAGCCCAGACTCTATAGTCTACATGTCCAGGTGATGCATTTGCTGGGAAGGCCTTCAATTTCACAGCCAAGCTTGGGTGAGATTCTGTTTAGTTCACAGTGCGACAGACAAACATGCTCTCTCAGAGCAGATAGGTTGAATTGGCCCACGCAGATCCACAAAAGACAAAATGTTTTAATTCTCCTGTGCTGTCAGGTATTCCCCTAGCAAGCAGTATTACAGGAGATGACTAATCCAACGCAGCCAAGTAATAAGAGGCTATTCCACTGCATAATTTCCTTTGCAGAGTTGTTACCAAAATCTCAGCTGACCTGGTGAGGTTGTGTGACATCAACCAGCTCCCTTCCAGGATCAGCTGTGGCATTCAGATGTTTGAAGTTGTAATACTCAGCTGTTTTAAGTACAAATAGAAACTGAAAATATTATGCTCTTCCAATATTTAGCCAAGCCCCTGAATGGAAGTTGGCTTTAATCTCTCTCCCTATCAATTTTTACTTCTTCCTTGTAACAAACATTTTAAAAGGAACAATGAGGAAAAAAAAATACCTTTAGACTCTAGGAAACAATTCAGCATTGCCAAGGAAGGGGGGGCCTATTAGATCGGACTTCTCGGACCAGTCTGTCAGATGTTTCTTTTCTAAAGTGGAACTCATTGCTTTTCCTGTTTGCCTCCCACCACGCGCGCGCACACGCGCGCACACACCTATCTAGCTTAGTGGTTGGTGGGTGTGTGTGTGTTCCCAGCCAGATGGTTAGCCTGCCACAGATCTATGCTCTACATGTTTAGTGAGAAAGATGGCTCAGGGATTAATGGGATTTAGCATCCCTCTCTTCCAAACTGGTAGTTCGAGCCCAGGGCATTGGTGATGTAAAGTCCTCACTAACAATGGATAAAAATCACACACACACCCCGGAAGCCAGGATACTTTCTGCACCTTTGGAGGAGTCCCTGTCCCTCTCTCTCCCCACAATAGAATCAGACTCTCCAATTACGTGAGGTGAGGGATAGTGTAGTGGCCTGCTAGACATGGGGACCTGAAAGCACTTATTCCTTGTGAACGGGATTTTCAAAGGAGCAGCCTATAACTCTTATAGGCATGTTGAAAATCACAACCTAACAGGATAGTACAGTGGTAACTAAACATCAGTGACTATTTACCTATACAATAGGGCAAGGCTGTCAGATTTTAGTTAGGCAGGTAAAGGAGCTCTGCTCCAGGAGCGAGCGAGTGGCTGTGAATAATGCATTACAGGCATTTAGAGGTACCTTTTCAAAACATCCGACGCTCAGCTTCCCTTTTTTGCACTGCAAAATGAATTGCAGATGCAAGTCCCGAGAACTTACCCCTCTGACTACCCCGTGTGTAAGGTGGTAGGTGGTGCTATGTTGCGAATAGTGGCAGCAGTGGGCACTCCTACGTAGCCATGTATAACGCACTAATCGCTGTGGTATCAGAGTGCTGTGAGAAGTACAACTTCATTACTGCTTGGGGCCTCTGTGACAGACTGACAACTGCCAGAGCCCATGTTAGAGTGGGGGTTAACTCTGATAAGTGCAGGTTCTTTTTGTGTGTTTTTTCACTGCACTGCTATTTACCATAAAAATAAAGTAGGTTTGCATAGGAAGTGCTGTGTGTGTGGTACCTTATATCTGTAGCAATTACACTGTTAATGGTCTCTGAAGAGAGAGCCTGCCAGCAAGTGTCCTTGGTCAGCCTGCCTGTGCTGAGACTAACACAGTGAGCACTGTGCGCCTGGAAATACCCCAGTCAGAAGGGGGAGACGTGGGTCTCTACCCAAAAGGGCAACGGCTGGGGAGCTGGAAGCCGAAGAGGGGGTGTCATAAATATAAAGGGAAGGGTAAACACCTTTAAATCCCTCTTGGCCAGAGGAAAAACCCTTTCACCTGTAAAGGGTTAAGAAGCTAGGATAACCTCGCTGGCACCTGACCAAAATGACCAATGAGGAGACAAGAGACTTTCAAAGCTTGGGGGGGACAAAGGCTCTCTCTGTCTGTGCGATGCTTTTGCCGGGGACAGAACAGGAATGGAGTCTTAGAACTTAGTAAGTAATCTAGCTAGATGTGTGTTAGATTCTGTTTTGTTTAAATGGCTGATAAAATAAGCTGTGCTGGAGGGAATGTATATTCCTGTTTTTGTGTCTTTTTGTAACTTAAGGTTTTGCCTAGAGGGATTCTCTATATTTTGAATCTGATTACCCTGTAAGGTATTTACCATCCTGATTTTACGGAGGTGATTCTTTTATTTTTTCTTCTATTAAAATTCTTCTTTTAAGAACCTGATTGCTTTTTCATTGTTCTTAAGATCCAAGGGTTTGGGTCTGTGTTCACCTATGCAAATTGGTGAGGATTTTTAATCAAGCCTTCCCCAGGAAAGGGGGTGTAGGGTTTGGGGAGAATTTTGGGGGTGCCCTTGATGGACCGCTGAGGCGGAAATAGAGGTGTCGTTGCTCTGAAATGTGACAGCATCTACAACATGGAAGTATTTCTGTGGACCACTTAGGCACGCTGTGCATGACAGAGAGCCCGTAAGTCTCATGCCACAATAGACAGGTTGTGGCATGGCCTGGACAGTTTGTTCCAAACATACACATACTGCTAAACCACACAGAGCTCCACTGTTGACTTGAATCAGCTGCCTTCATACCTTGAATCAAAATTACAACCTACTGAATCAGATGCCTCTCCTACTAAACCCCCCGCTCTATTAAGTTTCTGGCCTGACTCGTTCAAGCCGATCGTCCATTTCACGAAGTGTTCTTAGAACAGAGTGTAATCACCGACCGTGATAAATTAAATCATAGACTGAAACCCTCAGGCTTGAAACCAACCAGATCAGCTTTGTGAGAATTGCTTTCTGTGTGGCATAACACAGAGCCGAGCATGGCAAGTGCTAACTCTAGGGGACAGATTGTCTTGCAAGGTCGCCAATGTGACCAGAGCAGTAAGCATAAATTATTGAAAATAAAGATAGCACAGGCTGTGTCTGTAAGAGAGTGTAATATTTTGTATTTACTATACACAGCCCCTGTCTTCAGAGGATCTCCAAGTTTTCCTGACCTATTACAACAGGGAGGGAAGCAGTATTAAAACCTGGGCAGTTAGACCAGAGACTGGTAATGGGACCTGTCAAGAGATGCATTTCTAATGTGCCCATCACTGGTGCAGATGAAGATACCGAACCTTTCGCCTCTAGGGTGCTAGTCTGAATCCTGATTGGGTCAGCATAGACCCTCTCGTGACTGTGCGGGTGGCATACGTGAGGCAAGTTGGATGGTTTCAGTCAAGTTTCCACCTCAACAGGTGTCCCATAACTGGCACAGTCAGAGAAGCCAAAATTACAACGGGACATGGAGACTGAACTGCCCTCTCTTCGAGGAGCAATGAGGTTGACAGGTAAAGCTGCATGAGGGAAGCTTGGACTTGGTCTGACAACAGGGTTCAACCATCCAGCACCCTTATGACAGCAATTAAAATCCACACTTTAAAAAGTAGCCCAGCAGACACAAACCCACCATTATAGTAGGAAAATGTACTCAAGCATGTGAGCACAATGGCTGTAGTCCACAGAGGATACGTCCTAGGACTGAATGCAGCCAACTAAAGTTTGCCTTGGGCTCTGCGTTTTAAAAGCAGTAGGTTCTGGGTTGTAGCGATAAACTGATGGCTGTCGTGTATAAAACCAGTACCTGTGATGTCTTACAGTATTGCTTTCAGGACAGCAAATTTACATTAGAAATGGTGAAAAGCAGAGGGTGGTTAAAAGGACAAATAAGAGAATAAAAAAAAAAAGTGCCACACACAGGAGACAGCTGTCCATTTGATGCCTTTCATGTGCATCGAATTCACTAAAAATGAGACCACAGGTAACTTCTGTACCCTGAAGGAGGAATGTATTATTACAAAGATACTACTTATGTACAGCATGGTCTGGATAAATCCTCTACACCGGCCTGCACTTTTCTCGCATCAGAATATAGTTTCATTCTAATCTTTGTAATGACACATTCTCAAGTGCTTTCCATAAGGAGATGGAAAAGATGCTACCGGTCACCTTTTCATTGTCTTGAGTTCGAGTTAATGATCATTAGCCTTCTCCCTCTGCACAGCTTCCAGGACCTCTGCTTAGTGTCAGAGAAAAGAGTCAAAGCAAAAACACTTAGCAGTTTGTGCTGCTGTGTCTGCTGTGAAAGTGTTGCAGGCTTTTACCATTACAGCCCACTGTGTGTGTGATCAGCAGTCCAATGCCTTGTGTCTCATTCTCAGCTGAGGAGAAGCGGCATCAAGCAAATCTTTTACAGTGACAAGTTGCAGACTGTCATTCTGCCTCCACGCTGCATTTTCCATGCACGACACTGTTCTTCCCCAGACAGCGTGCGTGGGTGTGCACACGTCGCCATGCTAACCGTCACTTAAATGACTAAGTGGTGGCATGAATTGCAAACAGCATGATGTCTCGGGTTCACACAGCACTGGAGGACACCACTATTCTCTACTCCTATCTGTTACCTTATCGCATACAGCCTCGCGTGTGTCAGGGCTGCTCAAGCGTGTGATCTTATTCTTCCGTGCTGCAGCCTACAGAGCAGGGGTTCTTAATTGATTGACCATTGTGGGCCGCATCCACACAATGCATATACACCTGTATGGCCCTGAGGCGGTCACATGGGCCGCAGCTGTGTGCTGATTGGGTTGAGAACCACCGCTACAGCGGCTGAGCCATAACGCAGCTGAAACTAAGGGTATGTCTACACTCCCCGCGTTACAGCGCGGCTGCGGCAGCGCTGTGACGTGGGCCGTGGAGACACGCTTCATCGCCGGGGGAGAGCTCGCCTGGTCATTTAAAAAACAAAAAACCCACCTTGAGGTGGTAGCTGGTCCGTGGCTCTAAGTTCCAGCTTTCGCTCTCGCTCTCCTTGTGGTCCAGGGCTGCTAGGCATCCATCCAGAGCAAGAAACAAACCAGCAAAGGAGGACTGAAATGTCACCGTTTTGCCCCTTCAGATCTACTTTAGGAACCTTCATTAGTGCTACGTGTCTGGGCTTAGGCCTAATTAAGCTGCTTGTAATGGAGCACACTGCTAGGAACCAGGAGAAAAGGTCAGGTCGAGTCGAGGGGGCTGCTATCAAATCGCTGCGTGAAGCGGCACGCGGTTTTCCACAGTCTGCGGAGGCGTCCCAAACTGCTCAGCTCTGGTTCTTGGTTAAAGTAAGGAATTGTGCAGACAAGGAGAGAATAGATGAAACCAGCTGGTTTATAGCACGCAGCCATCACCCCTTTAGTGGGCAGGAGATTGTGTTTATGGTACACACACACACACACACACACACACACACACACACACACTTCAGAACACTCTCACTGAGGTCACTGACAGCGCCTAAATCCGGAGCAACAGTTGCCTTCAGTGGTTTGAAGGGGAGCGTGCTAGCTAGGCAAATACTGGAGCTTGGCAACTGGTCCATTTCACTTGGCCCCAAGGATAGCAACGCACAAGGGTGCTTGCCTAGTTCTAGGGATGCGTAATAGGCGAGTGTCAACAAGCAGCATGGAGCCGAAGAACGAAAAGAGCATTAGGAAAAGGGAAATCCCAAATTTTAATCCTGGCTCTGCCACTGATTTCCTAAATGGCCTTGGACAGTCGCTTTGATTTTATGCTGTGCAGGTTCTCCACTGCTACTGATCTCCTTCAAAAGGGGAGTGGAAGGGATGTGTTTGTACCACGATCCTTCTATGAAAGATGGGCAGATGGACCTTTTGTTTGCACCTACTGTTATAATCAGCAGATTCAGAGAGAAAGAGTTAGACCTGGTCTACGCAGTTTTTATACTGGTACGGCTCTTGCTGAGTGGGGAGGGAAGAGTGATATACCTGTACAACTCCCACAGCTATACAGGAATAAAAGGTACCTTATACCCCTGTAGCTCATTCCCCTTCCTATATAGGAATAAGTTACATGAACAATTAACTTAATACACTTTCAAAGCAGATTATAGACTACATATTAGCCAGTCTGCTTTGAAGAACTGTGTCATGTACGCAGGTCCTTTGAGTGTACCTAAAGGCAGTACGTCTTAACCCTTGTGTAGACAATCCCTGAGGCACATTTGCACCAGTGTAACTCCGCCCACACTAGGAGTTACACTACTGATCTTTACTGACATAGTTTAAGGCTGTGCCTGCACACAAAACGTACACTGTTCTTACTGCTTTCGGAAATTCCTCTGGCTCTGCGGTTGCACACGGTTTTGGAAAGAGCTCGACATTAACAGCACTTCCTCGATTTAAGTGGAAGGAGAGATCCTAGGGACCCCAAGATGTAATAACTGTCAATCTTAAAGAGAATGGCAATGCCTCTTAATAAGAACACAGGACTGTGGGTCAGATCATGGGTGTTTGGGAAGCATGAGCTGATGGGTGTTTGGTCTCATGCCGGTTTTGACTGCACCAACTACAAACATGTCCCCATTTTCACTCTCAGTAAGCAAGCAGTGTTGTCATTTCAGATATTCTTTTTTGTATCACGATTAGCTCTGTCGGTAGGGTAGGGGAACTCAGGACAGTGAGTGCAGCCTTCTGCATCTTCCTGGCTGTTCTCTGTATTGTGACAGGCATCATCAAGTATTAAAATGTTCCTTTTCACTTCTTGGTGTTGAGTTGATATGGTCGAGTTCCCGTGGAAGACAACTTCCAGAAAGTCAATGGCATAAAGGCACATCTAGAATTCTTCCAGTTAGGACTTTGGAAGTGCACCCCCAAAGGCATTGCTGCCCAAAAGGACTATTTACCCAAGTCACAATGAAATGTTTTAATGGAGTTTAGCAAGTTTAGCTGTAGGAGTTTGCATCCTTCTGCTCAGTGAGCTATTGGGGTTCCAACCAACTGATTGGTCAAGTAGCTTTCAGTAATCCCCACTGAGAGACTTTGGTAAGGAACAGACTACACAAAATGTGATGCAGGATGTACATTTTTTCTTAAAGGAGAGAGTTTAATAGGTTCTTCCACACCACCTTAGAAAATCTAGTGTAGTGTTCCCCTGCAAATGCATCATATTGCAAGAGGGCACCCTGGCTTGTGTTGCCAGTGAATTAAACCATTATATTCTTTATCACCAGCAGACCAAGTTACCCCAATGTCTCCTTGAGTAGAAAGGCCCAAACTTCTGCAGCTCTCAGTATCACATCCTGGGCCTAGGAAAGTAAAGATAACGGAGATGGGCTCATTTAAACCCATGGTTTTGAGAGAGTAAACGGAACTAGAGTGGATGCAGTTACTAATTCTTTTACCAAAGGGGGTTCCAGACTGCCTTTCAGTGTTCAGGGTACGTCTACACTGCCAATAAAAGGTATGTTAGTTCACTCAAGTTCAGATAACAGTAAGGACACAGCAGCTTCCCCTGAAGGCTCTCTCAAACGGAGTTCAACAGAGCGGCTGTATAGTCACTGCTATTTTTAACACACATTAGATATCGCAAGTTAAGAACACTCTTTTTTTTTTTTTTTTGGCCCAGTGTGGACACCTTGAGTCATTGTTCACAGTCTAAAAATGCCAGGGAAAGGGTTTACTTCTCCGTTTACACAGCAAGTCATGAACAGAGGCCCTAGGTAATTAAAGAGAAAATGTGAAGCTGGCAACACCAGCAATGCTAATGGTAAATTCAACAAAACTGTTCTTTAGCTCAGAGTATGAGGAAAGTCAGAGCCATATGCACAGCGGGCTGATTTGGTACGATCATTGTGGCAGGTGTGCCAACTTAATTAGCTGTGATTTCTCGAGTGATTAACACTGATAGAACTCCCTCAGTCTCCTAATTCATTAGTGTTAAGGCCTCAGCTACTGATACCCACGGCGGTTAGGTTACCCTAATATAGCTAGATCCTTGCTGCACTTTAAAAGCAAAGTTGATCTGTATAACTCCAATCTGGCAGAGATGCTTATCAGCCTCCACAGGAGCATCATGAGACTAATCTATCTAAAGGTTTTTCTATAGCGTTCATCACCACAGCATCCAAGTCAAAAGATTAATAGTAGTCATTGTTAGTAAACCACTGGAAGTACTAAATTGGAGTCAGGGCATCTAGCTTTTAGGTCTGCCTCTACCATGCCTTTGCTCTGTGCCTCAGTTTCCCCACCTGTAAAACCGAGCAAAGCTTATTCCCTTTGACGAAGGGCTTCGCAATGTATAGATAAGTGCCAAGCGTGAATATTGTCACACAAGCGAGAATTCCTGTTTTTCTGCTCAAATGCTTCATAGTCTTTTTCCATTTTTGAAATTTTAAAAGCAGTTGAACGTTCAGCTCCAGGACCTTGCAAGGGACTCCCAGAAGAAAGCTTCCGTAGGCTTGTAATTGAAACAGGAGGCAGCAACAATCTTTGAATACATTGGTTTTGGCTGCCATCCATTTGCAAGCTTGCACACAAAATCGGATTTGAAAATCCAGGCCTGACAGAGAGGGGTTGCCCTCAGTTACGTATCCTGTTTGAATGAGTCATTGCACTGTCCAGCACACAAGAAGTGATGCTTATTAGCAAAATGATGAGTGTCCATATTAACTGTTTGTCTGTCATTTTGTTTCTCTGCAGCTTGAAAGCTATCCTGGTGGGGACGCCTCAGAACAACACAGTGGATCTCTCTGGCATCCCTCTGACACTGAAGGACTTGGACCGCATCATCTCATACCTCCAGCACAGCTCAGAGCACATCGACAATGTGGAGCTGTGCTTCACGGAGCTGACCGACGAGATGTTCCTTCAACTTCTTCCCATCCTCAGTGCCCTGCCTCACCTCACCACTCTCTCCCTGAACGGCAACAGACTCACCAAAGCAATCCTTCGAGACCTGACAGAAACGCTGAAGGACCCCAAGAAGTTCTCCAGCGTGACGTGGATTGATCTGGGCAACAACGTGGATATCTTTTCTTTGCCGCAGCCCTTTTTGGTCAGCCTCAAGAAACGATGTCCCAAGCAAGGCAACTTGCCAACCATTCTGGAGTTCGGGGAGGGCCAGATGAGTGACTTGGAAAGCCAAGAGGACCTGTGCTCAGCTGATGAAGACGGAAACCAACCTGACAAGATCAACAATGCAGACACCAGACGGCTGCTGACAGAGAGAACAATTGAGGTTGGGACGCTGACAAATAAATGCGACTCTGAGCAGGAAGCTGCTTGTGAGACAGTTCAGACATGATGTTCAGCTGTGTGTCACTTGGCTGGGTACTTTGAAAAGAGACACTTTAAAACTGATACCTCACCTATGAAGGTTCTTATTAAGTGTTGATTTACATGCTCAGATGTAAATGTGCATCTGTACATGTTCAGATGTCTATACAATCAATGCTTTGAGACTTTAGACTGTTGCCCCATCAGTTTCCTCTCATCGTATGAATGTCAACCGATTTTGTTTCATAGAGAACATAAAAATGTGATCAAGTTGTATACTTATATTTTATAAAGCTGGCCAGGTATTTTTAAACCTTAGCAATGAGCTGTGCTTTTTATCTCTCTCTTTAAAAAAAAACAAAACAAAACTATAGCACCAAGGTATCGTAATGCCAGTTCCCTTAAATAGCACAAAAGGAGAGGAAAGCAGCAAACAGAATTTGCCGGAGAGGTCTCTGTTTTGAGATGAGATCATTCTTACTGAATCTAGCAAAATCTTAGTTTTAAAGTTCTCTCTCTTGTAAACAATGGATAAATGGCTGCCTTCCTAAGGAGGACTCTTGCGGAGACCAAATTAAACCTATCCCCACTCTGAACCGCACTGAAGAGTAGCATACTTGGTCAATGACAAAACAACCGGGGAATATTTCTTTGCACCAGCCAGTAAGGATGAAATTCACCTCCTGTGCAGAGAGGTCAGCACAAGGAGAATGTGCCCCGTAAGACCTGTTTTAATTGGAGTATAGTTGTTGGGCTGGGCATATGTACAGGGGTGAATTTCCACTGCAGATACTTGCTCCTTACCACCACCATTTGGAATCTAGAAAGGCTGTCTCACTCTCTGGCCTTACAGGAGTTGGATCAGCAAGACGTCCAGTACTGAGAGCACATTTGGTCTTAGAGTTTGGCTACCACTCCCACTACTGTAAATAACTCCTTTGCTTTCAGTGAAATTACTTGGCGTTTACACCACTGTAACTGGGAGCAGAATTTGGGACCGTCTGCAAAGTTTGAATTCAGGGGTTTGGTTCAGGCCCATCTCTAGTACATGTAAAGGGACAGAGCTGTTCCTAACAAATATTTATTACAATATGGAATGTTTATAGAAGAAAAATGAACAAAAAGTTTTCCTTTGGAAATTTTTTAATACACTGCCATTCCAGGGTGGGCAGGCACAAGCCAACTGACGATACATCAGGCCTGTACCAGTCTTTTAGGTTATTTGACTGTCCCTACTCCCCCCGACCAGAAGTGCTTTGTTTCTAACATTTTTAGAAGAGAAACAGTTTTGAATTTCCAATAGCAAATGGAGATGGGACTTGCACTGCTGGCTTTCAATCTGGATCCTGTCTTCCCCAAAGTTCAGAGGGGTTTGGAGCTGGAATTTGCAGTGAGACCCATCTTTCTAGAGCATTTTAGTACACTTAAAAGGACCAAACCTGATTTCCTGGCATGAAATGTAGCCATTTGGCTTTCTGTTTGTGTCCTGTTATTTGAATAGCTTTAGAGCATCATCTCCTTGGCTCAAGCATGAGTGACAACTCTTTTGGCTTTATCTACAAGTACAAATGCATTCAGAGAGTTTTCAATCTTCCCTTTGGCACTAGCCCCATAACATTGCTACACTATAAGTCTGCTTCCCCTCCACATGCAAGAAAATATCTTATAAGAGATTCTGCTACTCATTTAAATACACCTGGCAAAATTCATTACGATTTGCATGTATCTAACATTTTTCTAACTGCTCATTCTTTTCACCAGGCATAAAAACCTTGCAGTGAATAAACTTTTTCTGTTTGCAGTAAAGGAGCTATCCATAATCAAAATAAATGACAGTGTTTAATAGAGACCTTGTCTTGAGTTTGCATTTATTACAGGCTTCACACTACCGGGACCATAGTTCACAGCAGCAAAGCCCAGCATATCTGCCTCCTTGAAAATATTTCCCCTTTAAAGATACGTGGGTAGGTGTTTTATGAATGCATATCACAGACACTACGGTATTTCTCCACTAAACAAATGGTAGGTAACAATACTACGTCCGGGCTGATTCTGCCCTCTTACAACAGTGTAAACCCAGTGTGAATCTATTGACACCTGCGTAAGAGCACAATTGGACTCTTTGCACCGCCTGCCCAGTGGCAAAGCGCCGCGTCTCGTTTCAACGTGAAATGAGAATGCTTGTCCGAGAAACAGAGAAGCACATTGATCATCACTGGCATTGCACGAACTTACAATACCACTGCTGCATTTGGCCCAGAGTTGTGTTTACTTCACAAGACCACCATGCTGCTGCCGCCAACAGGGGAAGGCTTCAGCAAGCGTTCGCGAATACTGAACCAACCCACTGGCCCGCCCCGTCCTTGTAACAGTGGCAGATTGCGGGTGTTAAATGCATACAACATGCCAGATCCTGTACGAGCGAGCGGTTTCTGTCAGTCGCCTGAGGACACTGCTTCCCCAGCCAGCAAGATTTTTAGTCCTAGCGTTAAAGGCAGAGAAAGCAGCGCTCACGGCCCCAAGCCCCTTGTGAGCCCACCAGGGTGGTTTTTGCCAAGCACGTTTGAGCAGTCGCTGGCCTGTTCCAACTCTACAGGCTAGACACTTTCATTCTAAAAGGATAAATAATACACGTATCCAGCCTTTATGCAGCTAAACGTCAACTGAGTATACACAGGTGCAAAACCAACACAGAACTTGAAGGCAGCCCGGGAAACGTGAACTGCCCATTCACCCTGCTGCGTTAACTCTGAACCATACTGCTAACATCATACGAGCCATGTTTTCAGGGCATTTACATGTACAGTATACCGTGGGTACATGGAGCTGGGATTCCCAGCTCAAGGAGACACTCTCGTGCTGGCTGTCAGCAAGCGAAACAGGCCGAGAAGAGAGTGCAGCTGTGGCCGTGCAAGCAGGCGGACGGGCTAGCCAGCCTGAGTGTGTGTCTATGGTCTTGGACAGGTGTGGCCTCAGGGACCCTAGCACTTCTTGCCATGGCTAGGCTCCATTATTTTTCATGCACTCACTAGGTCAAGCATGTCTCCTTGGGCTGGGCCACACCGTGCCACGCCACACCCCCCATTACTACAATGCTGTGCTCCTTGACGTACCATGCATCCTTCCCCCTCTCTCCCTAAGAGATGCTGAACACAACAGCAATCTTTCTTACTAGAAATCGGGTTTCCACGTAAGGGCCATAGTCCCTCCTTGATCTTTGTGCAAATCGCCCACTATTACAGGCAGAGGATTTGATAGGGCGTAAGGGTAGTGTATAGCCCTATGTTCACGGGCTTGATCATAACTGAAATGGCATTTGGCTCTCCCCATAGCAAATATTCAGCAAGTTCAGCTGATGACACAAACTCTCTGGGGTAGTGATATTTGTCTCTAGCACTCTGACTACGCCCAGCACTATGTGACAATAAAGTACCAAATGCACGCTAGGTGCTAGCAAACAAAATAGTTGTATTCTCAGCTATGTCAGTGCCTCTATTTGCATCACGTTCTGCCCTCACTTACACTGATGTATATCCAGAGTTACACCAGAATTTGGCAGGGGTTTCGGGGGGCCATTTAGTCTGAGCTCACCCATTTCACTCAGTAACTGCAGACGAGGTCAGCGTTCCAGCTGACTTAGAGAGATCAGGCCCAGGACATTTGACTAGCTGGTAGTGGTTTTCTTTTAAACTTAACTGAAACCCAAACAAAATCCGAGCCTTTTGCTGTCAACAAAACAGCCCTGTTTACATTGGCTGTGCAGTAACTGCCACTATTGAAATGGAGCTGGTATATCATGGCTCAGCAGGTCTGCTTGTAAAGCATTCCAAACCAGAGCCTTGAGAAATCAAATACTAATTATAACAATCCTAGGAATAGACACCTACAGAGTAAGCCTGCCACCCAGGTAAACTTCCTTGCTTTCCGTATCACAGTGAACGGACGCTGGGTTATCTGTCCACGCAGCCTTTTATAATTCAGATTGCTTGCATGGTATTACACTTCTGCCTGCAAGGGGACAATAGCATCTCTGTACAGCATCCAATGAAGCTTCCAGGCCGTATCACGCATACCACTGATTCAGTCCTCCTTTCTCTTGGACTGAACCCAAACATAGTCACAAGGGGAAACACAGCAGAAGAAAAATCTGTGCAAGGAAATACAGTGCAAATGCAGTGAGGCAGGGCTTGTGGCTGAGCTGTAAGGCTGGGGGTTAGCGGAGACGGGGTCTACCCTGAGCAAATCACTTCACTGCTCTGTGCCTCAGTTTCACCCTCTGTGAAATGAGGCTACAACCAGCTCTTTCACAATGGTAAGCAAAGGCTCAGGGTAAAATTTTCAGAAGTGCCTTAGGTGCTTAAGCCTTAATTTACGGCCTGTTCACACTACCAATGCTGCATCAATGTAGGTGTAGCTGCGGAGCCCCCTAGTGGCTATGCAGTGTAAGCCAACAGAAGGCGCTCTTAGGCCAGTATAACTCCACCACCGCACCAGATGTTCTTAGCTGTGCCAACGAACACTGCTGGCAACACAGTGGCATTCCTCTCCATCCCCCCACCCTGCTAGGGTGGGGGGTTGCTGACATAGCTACATCAGCTAGAGGCTGTGGCTTTTTCCCCCACTCCCAAGATAAAATTGTGACCAGCAGCAGATGTGAGAGACTCCCAGTAGCCCTTAGGGTTAACTCACTTAATTCATCACTGAAATGCAGTTGCCTCTAGTGAGGAACACTGCAGCTGTCTTAGCAGCGCTCAGCAGACTAAAGACAAGGCAACCAAGTAGTTCATAGCTCATTAAAGTGACAGAAAGAATAGCACTTACGCAGACTAATTACCCAAGGTGGAAACTGACCCAGGCACTGGTGCCAACGCTCTTGCTGGTGAAAGAGGTGCCAGGAGATTTCTGATGAGCACTCAGGAACCATGGCTCTCTCTGTTAAAGCCGAGTACAGAGAGAGTTAATCAAGGGCATATAACCCTCAAAAGACAAACCCTATCTTCCAGAAGTATCACGGCCCCTGCTGTGTTCCTAACGTGCATTCGAATCTTCTGCCAGTTTCTATTTTTTAATATTAGCAGAGTGACCCAAGTGCCCCGAGATTGTGTGTCACTTTCGGCATGCTTAGTTATCAGACAAACTGCTGGAGAGAAGCAATGTGGAAAATGAGACAAGATATCGGCCGTGGTGAAGGAAAATTGCTCCTGGCAGGAATTCTGAACTTCTGAATTATCACAGCTTGGCACAAGAACAGCTGGAGGCAGCTCACATTGGAGCTCAAGCCACTTCCTCGGGACTTTAAGACAAACGTTGGGTCTGCTCCGTATGACACCAAACATGTAGGACCTGACTCTCCATTTAGGTTTACGGATGGTATGCCGTGAGCTCCCCTGAAGAGGGTGGAGTTACATGAAATGGAGAAAAGAAACAGGCAAGTTTTCCACTGGGGAAGGAAAAGTAGCTCAGTATAGGAGAGTCATCAGGGTTATTTTATATTAAAACACTGCCTTATTCCTGGGGGAGTGGAAGTTTTGAAAGTCCCAGCAATCTGCCACTGAGTGGAAAGGGGAATGCATGCTTGGGATAGGGGCTACACTCAGTGTGCTGATGGAACTGAAGTGATCAATGTCCTGGCCCTGTCAGCTGGCTAGAAGTGAGGTGGCAGAGGGAACACGCACACATCTAGAAACAAAAGCTGGTGGGAAAGAGACAGTTTGTGCTCACTCAGCTGAGAGAGAGAGAATTCAGGCAGATTGAACTGGCAATATTCTCTCTTTCATTGTGTGAGTGTGAGCGTGAGTGTGAGTGTGATGGATTTTGACACAGACCCAAGACACTGGGTGTAACTGGAAAGTTCATTACAATATATCCAAAGGGAATCTGGTTTATTTTAAGATTTTGCTTAAGTACGGCCATTTGTTTTGCTACAGAAGATTCTTAGTGCACTGCACTCCTCTGTGTAAATTCTCTCTGTGTCACAGCAATAGCCAAATAACACCTCTAAATCCCCTGTTCAAAGGGCTCCTTGCTGGCTCAGGGTTTTGCAACAACAGTCAGTCTCCATTTATTGCCACAAGTACCCATGATAGGTCTCATCTCTTCCCCAGGCATTTGGGCATTTTTGTTTCATGATCACTTGCAGTCTCTTTTAAAGGTGTTTTACCCAGGCTGGGGCAAGGGGGCGAGTTAACTTACAAATCACCACAACGCTAAAATCTTGCAAAAGCTTGCTGGTGCACACACAGAATAGAGTAATAGCCACCTATTTAGTCCAGGGCTAGCTAACATTTCTACACATTCTTTCCCTTACCTGCTCATGGCCAATGAAAAAGGGAGAGCGCTCCCAGACCTCACGTTGGGACCCCGTGATCTACTCCATCCCACTGCTCTCTCACTGGTCCCTTTAGTCACTGTTTTAGATTCTCCCCCCTCCACGATCTCCATTCCCCCCACATTGTCTTTGCACAGTGCTTTGCACAGACAAGACCCATCAATGCAAACAGAAGGCAGGGCGGACTAGATGACTGACTGGTCACCACTATGCTTAAAAAACCTATGGAGGCACCTCTGTGAAAGTAGCTCATCCCGCTCCCCTCTGCAGCCACAGATGGGTGCTGGCTCTGCCAATTTCTGGTGCTGCTGGTGGCTGGGAGGATGGAGTTCAGCTAAGCGGCTCGGCTTCAGGCTTGCTTGCTTTCATTAAAAGCACGGATCCTGTTCACTTTTCCCACAAGGTTCAGTAACACCTTCCATCCCCAGCTCCTGTGAGAAACAGCACCAGTTCTGCAGAGCTGTTCTGTGAGTTGATGTGTTTTGCAGGGAATGTGAAGTGGACAGATGTCTCTGCCCGCCCCATTACAGAGCATACCCAAGGGTCCTCTGGGTCACTCCTCACTGCGGAAACGCCCATTTAACAGTCTGAGCAGAGGACTAAGAGCCAGAAACGCCCCTGTTCCATTCTCATCATCGACACTGACTCCATCTGCGGCCTTAGCAACCTATAACAAATCCATTGGCACTCAGTACTTCATAGTTATCATTATGCCACATAGTGTGGATCTGGGGCTCCAGGCCCATACTCGGGAATAGAATTCAGCTGCAGCTGTTTTCCAAGTCACAGGCCACTAGCACTTGACCCTACTGTTCCTAGCTAACCAAGTACTGCACTGGGGTGTTTATCTTCTGTTAGCTGCAACTACTAGGGTCTCATCCAAAGCCCAATGAGGTCAAGGGAAAGACTCCCAATGATTTCAACCAGCTTTGGATCAGGCCTCTAGATAGGAGAAGTCCAATATTCCCATCAGAGGTCACCTCCCAGTCCCACACTACACCGTCACTTGGTCTCTGCCTCAGTTCTCCCTCTCTGAGAGATGGGGATAATACTGTCTACCTTCCCCACACGGCTGTGTTGGGGATTAGCTGGTTAGTTGTTCTGAAGCGCTGACAATGAAAAGCGTTGAAGCATCATTGCTGAACACAGATTGCGCTTCTCTTTTGCTGCCTCCCTGGTCTCTAGGTCTGCTAGTTATTACCTCTACTGCAACCAAGTCTCTGTCTGCCTTTGCTTCATTCCCCCGTCCCCTTTCACATCGCAAGACTATCCCTCCCACCCATTCTGTTTCATACTCCAACACTGACTCTCTCTGGCCTTCCCACACCGGAGCGAAAAGCAGGCTAGCCGCAGGGTATTTTTTGGAAGTTATAGTATGAAGTCACGCTATTGACTACACAGAGGATGGGTCTCGGCATGAAAGGAGAGAGATCTTTGTGTATAGGATATCGCTCTAGAGCCCTACTGGCAAGTAAAGTTAGTCAAAAAATGCCAAACCAAGGGACTGACCCAAAACCCATTTTTTCCCCCTGACTTCAAGGGGGCTTTGGATCAAGCCCTAAACCCATTCCCCCAAAGGGTATTCAGAAACCTTACACAAATCCTGCATTCTTTCTGGGGCTCTTTCATCTCAAAAATGAGAAACAATTAGCCAGATCCTCAGTTGGGGTAGACATCAGCCACCTCTGTCTGCATCAACTGCAGGACTGACCCGCTTTCCCACCACATCCTGCAACTAGCACAGTCTTGGAGTGCAGCTTATAAAGTTGACTAAAATATTCCAGCATGGTTTAAGTCTTGTGGTTTCCTAGCTGGTTCAGACAGGTCTTCGGTTACACAAATGGAGCGGGGTTCTTCAGCTGGCGGTGAAGGACTGACAGTCCATAGCTTCAGGGAAAGACTACTAGGAAATCAAAATGGGATCCTTGAGATCAGAGCGGGCTGCTCACTAAGCCCTGTTTCTGCAGAGCTGTAGGCTTGACAGGCAGTTTAAAGCTAAGCCAAGAAGGCAAAAAAACACCAGACTTCTCTGGCTCTGCCCAGAATGATAAACGACTGAAAGAGCAAAGCCCTGGAAGAAACTCTCAGCTGGACTGTCTGATTTCTTGGCAGGCAACACCACAAATAAAATAAATCCTTTTGATGAATGTGGCAGAGGTCCAGGAGCAGCACTGGGCCATGAGTCTTGCAATAAAATAACAGTGTCAGATTAAACATCCTTCTTCACAGCAGCTTTAGTTAGGCGTCTCTCCCCATCTTCCTCCTTGACACTGCTCCTCTCACTTCTTAGAGCTGCTGCATTATTATACACTTTCCAGTTTCTCTTGACCTTGCTCAGATAGTTCACAATTCAGTCTTAAAAGTACAGGAAATTTCAGTTCCTTTTCCTATCTCAGATACTTCCTCTGCCCTTCATTACTATGGTGTCTCAGCACCACACAATCTGTAACGTATTTATGTCCACAACACCCTGTGAGGCAGGCCAGGGCTACTTTCCCTGTTTTACAGATGTGGAATTAAGGCCCAGAGCAACAGTCACTTGCCCAAAGTCCTATGGAAAGTCTGTGGTGATGTAGGGATTTGAACCCAGGTCTCCCTAGTCCCAGGCCCTAATCACTGGGCCATCCTTCCTCCTTGGATTTAAAGTCTTATATATGATTACATAGTTCATGTGTTAACTCACTGCTTCAATATAGGTTATTTGCTATGTATTTATACAGCATCTACACAACTGGGCCTCTGTCTCAGTTTGGGTGTCTAGGGCTGCAATACAAATAAATAAAAAGATACTTTGCATTTATTTAAACACCTTTATGAAGGGGTGGGATGGGCAAGCATAGGCTAATGCACAGAGCTTAACTACAGGACTCTTGGGTTCTACTCCCTACTCTGCCACAAATTTGCTGTGTAACATGGAGCACTTATCTCCACATCAGTTTTCTCCATCTGCAAAATGGGGATAATAAAGCCCACCAGTGGTCATGCCCAAAAGAGGGCATCCACAGCATCCTCAACACTATATGGGGACATTGATTCAGTACGAATCCAGAGAGAAGAGTAAGTACACCATATTGCTTCACCAGCATCTCTCCTGGAGGTCAACCATCCAGACACTGACAGACCTGACCTCAAACTGCTTAGTATACAAGGTCAGACAACAGGATTACAGCAAAAATGGAAAAAGCTCCAAAAGGAGACCAGGGCATTTTTCTTCGGCCTTGTCTATGCACAAAAATTGTGCCACTTTAACTACATCCACACTGGGAGTGGGGATTTTATCAGTGTAAAGGGGCCTTTACACCAGTATAACTATGTCCACACATGGGGTTGTACCAATTTAGTTATTTTGATAGAAAAATCACAGCCCCAGCTGTGTGTATAAATAGTTAGACCAGTTTGAAAACTGTTCGGGAATAGGGCTTTATTTGTTTATCGGCTTCCTTTTGCTCACAACATGGATTAAGTTAATTAGCTAGTCGATTCTGTGGGAAACAATTATTTCTGTTCTGTGGCATCAGCATGGAAGGAGCGTGGTTTTGAAGATAGCAGACCGTTTCCTTTTGCAGTTTGTCATCCAGAAAACAATAAAAGTCAGAGAGCTAGGATCTTAGCATTCAGATATGTAGCAGGCTGAGAATTTTTGAATATTTGGGTCCTGTGATTCGAAATAGCTTTGAGAGGGTGATTCCAGTACAGAAAATCACTGCTTTCAGAATATGAAAATTAAAGTTGATTGAGGTCATTTATTGTGTAGAAGAGAGAAGAACTCTCCCCCCCGCCCCCCCACCACACACACCCAAAGATGTAATAAAATAAAAGGCACCATAAAGAATCTGAGTATAATGTGGTTAGTTATCTCAACCGACAATGAGGCTGGGCATGGGCAGGAGAGAAATAATTCTACAGGGGAAAAAAAAAAAAAAAATGATCCCTTCAGCAGTGAGAATGTCATTGGCATTCATTTTGTGCACTCCCTCTGAAGAATCAAATCTAAGGGGATTAAAACCAGTAGATAAGAAATTATGAAGGCATTGAAAAAAGTCTGCTGCCGTAAACCCAAAGGGCTCATTTCAATTGGATTCCTCAGGGCAGGGTTTGCAAACCTGGGCCCTTTTTTCCTGTAAGTTATGTAAGGGTTAAATTTCTGGGAGCAGTAAGGAAGTGAGAGCTGGCAATGGCAGTCATGAAAATACAAGTCATTCATAAACAAACATGAATAAAGGGAAAAGGTCCAGATTAAGGGAGGCGCTGACCCCAAACGGCCACAGGAAGCCGGGATGGAAATGAACATGGCCAGACCAGACACATTCACAAAGTTACTCAAGCTCAGAAAGTGCAAGTGAGATGTGGAAATGGGCGAATATAATGCTGTTATTTAACAAAGGTTCAGGGAGACCTACTGGGTGTGGGTGTGCTGGAGAAGCAAAATACTTCTCATAAATAAATAGCTTCTTCCCTCCCTGCTGCAAGGTAAGCGATGAAATAAAACACCACGGGGGGTTGGGAAGGAGGAGGATAAAAACCATACCACACTAACCCAAGGGGATTGATTTTGCATCCTAGTGAGTGTCACACTCTGGATTTTAAATAAATACATTAACAGCAAACTATGTGTATTGCAGAAGCACCTAGCTGCCACAACGGAGGAGATCAGGGCCCTTTTTGTGCTGGTCCCCATACGTACAGAGTAAGAAAAAGTTCCTGCCCCAAAGAGCTTACAATTGAAACAGACAGGTAAGACACATGAAATAATATTTTTCCCATTTTATAGAGGGGAGACTGAACCATCGAAAGATTAAGGGCATATTTTTAAAAATCACCTACGTGATTTAGGAGCCTACATTCTATTGAAAGTAAATGGAACTTAGGGTATAACTTTTAAAGGCACCTAAGTGACCTGCCAAAGGTCTCACAGACCCTGTGCAAAGACAGGAACTGAACACAGATCATCTTCGTATCAGCCCCGTGCCAGAACCTCCTCCCTTCTAGCCCATTTTATTACAAGGAAAATAAATATACAGAGTAGACTGACCAGACAATGACAATTCCATCTTGTGGCAACTCTTGAGATTTCAAAATATGTTCTTATTGGAATAAAACCAAAACCTTGCCAACATTTTCAGGAAAACAACTATGTCAAAATGTGAGTTTTAATTCAAAAACCTGAGGTCTTTGATTCAGAAACAGGTCTCAAAATATCCAACAGAGTGACCATGAGTGTGTCCGGAGAGGCCTATGACATGACTCAAAGCAGAGTTTCTCATCCCAGGTCACAAATTCAGGTAGAGCAGGAACCTAGGCCTCCCACATCCTAGGCCTACGCCCTAACCACCACGCTACAGAATGTGAAAGACTTAGTCTCTCTCAACCAACTGTTTCAATAGTCTTCCACAAAACATTTTGCCCCAAACATTTAGACAGCTCTAATACATAATCATCCACATGCACTGATCTAGATCAATATGCAGGAGATACAATAAAAGGGATACAGACCGCAAAACCAAGAGAGAATCGGGAAAGAAAATCAAACATGTGCATTGTTCAGAATTCCAAATTCCACAGTTGCAACGGGGTGAGGGGGGATGGGGTCAGGGTCTTAACACTGATTCCTCACGCAGAAGGTCCCAAGTTCCATCAACTGAAATACATCTTAGGCTGCTATTACAAAGTCAGGGCTTTGACCAAGAAATTGACTATCCTGCCTCCAGCCGTGTTCACATACTGATGCTTGACAGGATGGCAATAACAAACCTATTACCTCTTCACCGTAATAAACCTAGCCAGATTCTCAATGGAGAAATACTGCCTTGCTCCTGACCCCTTTGGTGATCAGATGTCACCAGGAGGCATGACACCGGACTGCTTTTCATTACAAATATTATTGTTCAAACGGGTACCCAGAGCTTAGTGAAATTCAGATAAAACATTTGAGTCTATGCCCATCCGAAACAGTGAATCCCACAGGAAGATCAGACACAGTGGGCTCTTTCCAGCCATTTGGCATTCAGTTTGAAAGGATAAATAGCAAAATAGATTTAACATCCACAGCCCCTGGAAACTCCACCACTTTACACAGAGAGCCCGGTTTTCAAAAGAGCACAGGGAGAGACTTTCAAGGGCTCAGCAGCCACAGTTGGGATTGGTGTTTTCAGAAGCTCCCAGCAGTTCCCAAGGTGACGCTTATGGCCAGTTTTTCAAAAAAGCTCAGCACCCAAAGTGTGGAGGCCAGTCATCTTCCCAGCCCAGAGTCCCCTTCCATCTCTGACCCCGGGCTGGCACACAAGGCGCCGGGTGCTCAGTCCATTCAGTGCTTTGTGGGGTAAGCGCTAAAACTTTGGACACTAATTGCCCATCAACAGGCAGCTAATACATTATTACTCTTCCCTATCACCGTGCTAGTCAAAACGACCTGAGCTCAAGGTCCCATTGTGCACATCACATATCCATGGTAAGCCAGTCCCTGCCCCGGAGAGAAGGCAAAGTAAGGAGTAGACACGGTGTCCCTTTGGCCACTCAGCAGCAATCACACTGCCCCTGCTGCAGCCACCCTGTGCAGTAATCTGAGCAGAGGTGACAAAGGCCAGTGTCCCATCTCCAAGGTGACAGGATGGGCCACGTGGCTTCTCCCAGCACTAGGTATAAACACAACCAGTGACTGTACGCTGAAAAGCAGCAGACACTGAAGGAGACAGAGACGCGGGCTGCGCGTGTGCTGAACCTGAATCTGATCACACGCACCGCTAACTTGAGCCGAGCTACTCCTGACTCAAAGCAGGACAAGAGAAAGCAGAATCGTGCCTTGAAGATCCAGGCCTCCCTCTCGCTGTACATCACATGGCTGTAGGTCCCCACTCGTGCTTCCTTGTCTACTTTACTTCATCTCCCTTGGGGGGTGAAACATGCCACGAGCTCTGCCTTGCCCCAAATCTGTCTTTGGGGAGGAGAGTGAATACTGGATACAGAACTGTATTGACAGAACAGGACAGCTTGTGCCTCAGCAGCGCCCTGTCCTTCCAGCGTGCCTCGTGCCTCACCTGCAATGGGGCGTACGACTAGTGGGTCTCTGTGTCCCCCTGAGCCTCTCTGAGGAGTTGCCAACAGAGCCACAGGCTGTGGGTTTTGTGGGGTGGACCCTTGCCCTGGGAACTGAACAGCAACTCATTTTACTCAACGGTCATCAGAGCTGATGCGACCAGCAACCTAGAGAATACCACAAGGGAAGTTACAACGTACCCGAGTGCTCCTGTAGTGATGTGACCTAATTTTCACGGGTGCCCCAGGATTTGTGGTGGTTGGCACGTCTGAAAAGTCAGGCCACAAACCTGTGTTTCCTCCACCTACACTGTAAATGTATCACCCACTGGGATTAGGCCAGGGACCTGGCCTTTCTAGTTGTTTTATAGAGCTTAGATGACCCATACCTGTAGGCTTTATGGGCCTGTAGGTCCACATTAGCATCAGTGGGATGACCCCTGTGCATAAAGAGCATGTACATTAGTGTTTCTGTAGGATCAGGATCTATCAATTTATAGGGTACCAGAAACATGCATGATTGACTAAAGTATATCAAAAAGGCAAACAAAACTCATTAGAGACAACATACCCTTTCATCCAAATGCTTTGACTGGCTAACTCTACCTCCCACTGGAGGTCACTAGCAGAGTAAGCTTGTGGGACACAATGATTTCAGAAAAGGAAGTCAATCAGCAAATAAATAAAAATTTAAAAAAGGAGAGACTCCAATGTAGTACAGCCACACTGAAAAGTGAAGGAGGAATCAGGCAGCCAGCTCAGTAGAACCAGCTACTGATTAGAGGTAAATTAGCACAAGCTGGGCTCTGCTAACCATCCAGTGAAGGGTGCTGTTGCATCTATAATCAGCAATCAATGGCCACATGGGGTAAACATGAGACTGGATTGAGAAGGGAGGGATAAGATTTGTCTCTTGGGCTGGCAGATGGCTGTTTGTTTGTAGTCACTGTGGAAACGCTCCTGGATTTACTCTACAAATAAGACAACCAAAAAACCACCTAACAAAACCTTCCTTCTAAGCTCCTTAGAGCAAGTGTGCCTTGCAGTGTTCTCTCACTTGTGTAGGATAGTGCGTATTCCCTCTGGAACAGCAACTTTAGGAATCATTAGAAATTGTAAAGAAACTGGCTGTGTGAAGGAGCTGTACTGATTTGTTTTGGCTGCCTCCCCTACTACTCCCCTCTCCCCCATCCTCATTTTGAAGCCTCTAGGTTGTAAAGAGATAGGTTATTCCTGGGAACCTATCATTTATAAATAACAGATCCTCTAGATTTAACCCCAACAGCCCTGCAAAGAAGGATGGCTGGATGCCTTTCCAAACTAGAAAGCACTCACAAGCCTAAACCGAAGCAATCCTGATGCGACAATAGAAACCAGCAGTAGAACTGAGCTGACGCAACCTCTCATTAAAAATACTGATTAAGAATTTAGGCCCAGATCTACAAAATAGTAAACCTTGTTTTTAAAATTGTTCCTCTGTACAGCAGCTGCCTTCACCCTGTGGTCGCTGCTTTCCGGTAAATAGCACCAAGCTTAGGTGGGATGTTGCTGGCTGAATACATACAATTAGGTTAATTAAGTTTGAGCACTTAGCAAAGTTTGTGAACCAGCTAATTGGGCTGTAGGGGACAATGAACAGTAGGGTTCATAGATTGGATGCAGAATTCATGAAGCACAAGGTAAGGTTTATAAGATCATGCAGAGGCCACCTACAGTGACAATGTCCATGAATAGCAATTATTATTATTGTAGTGTCTCAGAGTCCCTATCACGAACATGTCCTAGGGCCCCGAGCCTCAAGGGTTTTTAGGTGCTTAACTCCCATGCCCGGGAAGATTTTGGTCTAAGTGCACAAAGAGGCCTAAATTCAGCCTGGATATAATGAATGGAACTCTGAATTGTACCAGTTTACAGCATGGCCTAATGTAACCCAGGGACGTGAGCATCATTTAGACTATTTGGGTGAAATTTTCAAAGCCAGCTACGTGACTTAAGAATCTAAGTCCACTTAGGCATTTACATCCCTTATATACTTTGGGGAAACATTACCCTTTATCGGAAGATGGCTTGGAAAAGGTAAACATTGCAAAGTTCAAAGTCAAGGAGAGATGGGCTCAGTCTTGTTTTTTTAAATGTAGCCAGCAAGAGCCAGGTTTCCAAAAGCTGCCCTGGTTTTGCACGCACTGTCTTGCATATGGAATACCTTGCATCCACTTGCTTTACCTGCACAAGTGCCAGCTTTTGAGGCTGCTAGACTGGAGCTCCGGTTCGAAATAACTTGACCTCGGTGGGGTTACTTAGAAAGGAGGTGACCAAACCACTACCAGCAAACACACAAAAGAGCAGTGGTTGTCATACCCCCACAACATTTGCCTAAGTACCACAACTGTTTCTTGTTTGACATGCAGAGGAGGGAGGGTATGAGGCACTTTTGAATGTCCTGCATCTAATGGAGGGGTGGGTCACTGTAGCTGGCTACCTATGCTGGGGTCATGGGAGTGAGCCTGTGGAGATCCAGTGGCTCTACCAGACTCAGGAAGCAGTGTGGAGGGATTGCAGTTGCTCTTCCAGCCCAGGTTGGAGGGTGGGATTTCAAATCCCTGCCTGTCAACTCTTTACCTGCATTAATGCCCTGTTGTTCAGACCTTATGCATGTGAGTTTCACCCAGGCCCCATGCACTGGGGCACATTTCACCCGCAATGCACAGGGTGCAAGTGCTTTTGCATAAACACCCAGAGGAGGTTAGACTAAAATTGTCAGCTGCCTGAAGCCAGATTTTCCCCTCCTTTATTAAAAGAAGAAAAAAATCCTGGCCTGGAAATGACAGTTTCCCAGTTGGGGAGAATTTTTGCATTATTTATTGGCAGCTTGGCTGGCATGTTTGACTGTGATTCAGAAGGTGGTAAATAGTCAGCTAGCGTTAAGCTGACAAAAAAAATGCTGCCTCTGGAAACAGTGACTAAGTACTATCCCTTGAGGCCAAGCTGCTTTACATATAACATACAGCGAGAGCATGATTAGATATCAGGGGGTCTCTAGCTCTTGCTGATCAAAGAACTCAGGCCAAACTTCATCCTGGTATAAATGAGCACAGCTCCCACTGAAGTTATTTTCCCAGTGGAGTGGTGAGCCAGTTGCAGATCTGCCATGGGGCATGGAAGAGAAATGTCACAGATGGCAAGTGTTGCATACTGGAGGGACCAGATTCCAGCCAACAGATATGAACAGGTCAGTCCTTGAAAACGGATAGCTCTGGGAATTTGCCATTGCTGTAGCAGCATGCAGCTGAGCTAATCTTTTAAATATAACAATGTTCTGCTCTTATGTAGTGTGTTTCATCTGGAGTGCTCAAACCACCTCTCAGAAGTGGGTAAATATTGTTACCCCTTTTAATACAAGTGGTTAGCCAGTATTTGAAGTCTTGTATGTTGTTTCTGTATGGAGGAAAATTGATGGAGTCAGGTATTTCTCTGATGCAATCCTGTTTGTTTACAACTAATGTTCCTAAAGTCCTGTTTCCCTGAACACACACACACACACACACACAAAATCAAACAGCAGGATACTGTCTCTGTGCTAATAGTTCCCAGCCTCTTGCCAGCCAGCACTCTACTCAAAAGATCTCTCTTAGCCTTTTCCTCAAGGCCATGCTACACATGCTATTCTGGCTGTGGCTGGAGCTTCCTTGCTGCCTTCTTTGTCAGTTTCTCTGATGTTTGTACTGCTTCTCTCCTCACACATGCAGCTCCATCAAACAACCCTCAGTGCCTTGCATTTGCATTCAACCCCCAGTCAAACTGCTTCGTCCATGTAGCACAGATTCCCGACTAGCCTTCCATGCAGCCTGTGGCTTGGGCGGTGGCTCCCATTGTTTCAGCTGTCTATTCCATAAAGGAACTTAATTTCTTTTTACATTTACCACATCTGTCAGGCGAGGTTTCCCCCAGCTTAACAACAGCATCCAGACTTTATAGGAGTAATAACTGAGCCGTATGGGGAGGGCAGGTGTTAAGGACAACATTTTTCAGAAGTGGCTGTTCAATACGTGAGTCTCCAGTCCTGCATGAAACTCCCTGGGCCTGATTTTCAGACATTCTGTATACCCTCACCTTCTATTGAAGTCAATGGGAGCTGCAGGTGTTCAGCACCCCCTGAATATCCAGCCTAAGGGGTCTCATTCTGGGCACCCAAAGTCAGTAACCACTTTTGAAAATGCTGGCCTAAAATTACTTCCCAAAATTACTTCTACAGCAAGTCCTGAGGTTGGCTTAGTTCTTGACTCTGCCATATCTCCTGATTCCTAGCCCAGAGCTCAGACTAAACCACAGCTGCCTTTCCCCTCGAGTGATGCAAATGATGCCTATTCACCTTAGCCTGTAGCTGAAGGAAACATTTGTTCTTCCTTATCTGCTGACTGCTAGCCCTCTTCCTAAATGAGCAATGCTTCCTTCTGGAGACCACACTCCGAGGTCTAACCTTGTTTTGGGTTAAACTGAATAGCATAATCAAATATTGTCCCAAGATACATTCTAAGTGCTATGGTCTACATGGAACAGAGCCCAGTAAAACACCATCTCTAGCCTGTAAAATAAACTGATCCTATAAAAGAGTTCCTTTATTAACTCTGCCATTATACCTCACTCTCGCTACCTCTCCCACTATCTGGGATTAGATTCGGTGTATGGCAGGTTAGATCCCAGCATTCGCCTCTTCCTGGCACTGGGAATCATCCCACCCTGTAATTTTTGTAAAGAAGCCAGAAGTTTAGGAAAGTTGTCTTGGCCCCTTATTTATTTATTTATTTGCCAATTGCTCTGTATGGTTCAGTTTGAGAAGACACAGAAGGCTTCATTCTGATTTCCTTTCCACAGTATTTTCATTTGAATAACTCTATTGACTTCAGTGGTGTTACTCCCAATTTACAATCAGCATAAATGAGACAAGAATCAGACCCACAATCTCTAGTCATATGCAAAGCCAACTAAACTCCTTACTAACATGCTCTAGTCCAGAGGAGAGCTTGGGGAGTGCCGATTACCACGTGTGGAGCTGTGAGAAACAGCAGTGCAGGTCTGGGAGAGGCTCACATGCACAAACCAGCCCCCCAAAAAATCAAAGTGCAACTCAGCTGAAGTTGCCATTTCATCTGATTTCTTGGTGAAACCCTGTGGATTGAGCAAAAGGTTCACAGAGGTGGGCTAGTTTGTGATGGAACATGGAAATCAGGAGAGTTTCACGTGACTTTTGGAGTCTAGCTCTGAACAGGTTTGTGTGGCCACACTTAGACAATCCAACAGATCCCTCTCAATTTCATGTTGTTCCTGGTGGCATTCCATACCTGCTCCTGTGTCTCATTCTGCAGGGCATCTGCCTTCACGCAGCACCCAGTGCTTGGGGAAGTGATCAGGAAGTCAGCAGAAGGGGCAGACTTTTCCTGTGGTTGTCCATGCAATTTATCCATCTAATTTAATCGCTACCTACTTCTATAAACGCCTTCAAGCTTTCCTCAATACTTGATTTTTTATGACTGCTGCCTGCTTTCTATTTGTTTCCCTTCTTGCTATCTACTGCAGTATTATTATAGTACAGTTAGTTTTCAGTCACACCTCGGGGCTTCATCTGAGATCAGGGCCCTACTGTGTCAGGCACTGTAGAGACAGACAGTCCCTGCTTCATCAAGTTTACAGTCTAAATAGGCCAAGGAAGTATTCTTCCCATTTTACAAATAGGGAACCGAAAGAAAGAGAGACCAGCCATTAAGGGCCAGATTTTAAGAAGGTATTTAGGTGGCTAGTGGGATTTGCAAAAGCAGCACTGCACCTAACTCCCACCGATTTGGGAATTGGGCTCCTAGGCACGTATCTGCATCTTTACAAATCTGGTCCTAAGAGACATGATTGAGGTCACACCTGCGGTCCGCGACAGACCCAGGAATGGAATCCAATCCCACTCCCGTGCCTGACGCACAAGCTCCCCTTTTCCCTCTGCTTGCCCTTTTATTGTTCCTCCCTGCAGCGGATGCCCCTCGTTTATGGTGGGTTTCTATTAGTGAAGGTGACATCCTGGAGCAGGTCTCCACTGCCCCACAAGGGGGTGTGAACAGCAGGGCTCAAAGGGCTGCGCTGCAACTCCCTCATGTGGACGCTGTGGGCATGAACTAAAAGGTTCCTACTTCGCACTAATGTCCCATCTGAAGAGGATTACGTTCATGCAAATTTCAGTTCGCCCCCGCAGCGTCTACCCGGGGCAGCTACAACACAGCTCTTCGGTGCACACCACGGAGCAGCGCAGGCATACCCATAATGTCTTTTGTTTCAGTTCTGCCATACAGTGCCCCTTCGTGCTCTGGCCAGGGCAGCAGGGGCAAGGCACGACATCAGTAACATTCTTATTGGAAAAAGCCGCTGGAATCACAGGCAGATCCAGGGCTCTGCTAGAGGAAATCAGCTGTTTTCAAGCTTCCAGTTAAGCCAGTTTTATACTAGTAAATCTTGACAACAGTAACCGAGATGGAACTAACCCCCATCGTCTGCCTTGCTGCAGGCTCTAACTGCAAGAGAGGTGACCTTGCTTTCGTCTTTGCACTCCAGCCCTTTAGCTTGTCAATTATCTTCTCAGCTACAGTGAGGGCTAGTGATCAAATACTGTTCCCGGCTGTGAAACATCCCTTTCACTAGAAGTATGGGCCCAAATATCTAACTTCTATTATTCTTATTTATTGTAGGACAGAGCCAGGATCAAGGCCTCATTGTGGTAGATGCTATGGAAGTATACCATAGGGACAGCCTGTGTCCCAGTGAGCTGTCCGTTGTGTCTATTTAGATAGTAAAAGGAAGTATTATTCCCATTTACAGACGCAGGACTGAACGTTAAGTGACATCACCAAGGATGTCTGTGACACAGCTGGGAATTGTACCTAGATCTTCTGAGTTTCAGTCCAGTGCCTTCGCTCGGAGACCATCTTTCCTACTGAACAAACTGCACGGAGTTCCTTTCAGATGGCTTTGAGGGCCCAATCCTGTGACATGCTCAGGACATCACAGGATTGGGCCCTAGAAGAGTTTCCTTTACAGAGATGTACATTTCATTTGTTATTTGCTCTGGGAGCATGGAACCTGGCACCCCTGATAGAATTAGCAACTGGCTTTGTGTAATGCTATTTAGGATGTGTTACATTGCTCCATCTGTGCAGTTTACATAAATCTCTGCCAGAATTAAAGTATCACACTACAAAATCATTTTCAAAGCATCAGCGTGGTGGGGGTGATTCCTTGTTGTTAATCTCTGAGTCAAATTCTGCAACAAAACAAAACTAAATAATGCATCTAGGCCAACAGCCAGTTATTGAAATGCTAGGAAGGAAGAGGTGTTACAAACCATAAAGCAATTGTCAATAATCCTACAAATATTTTATCAAAGATGTGATTATTTCATGGGTTCTAAAAGGCAGTAAATTGTTCTCAGGTGAAAGTTTACTTACATTTCTGCCTCACAGTAACTACAAACTGCTTATGTTGTTGTTGTTGTTAGTTTATAACTTCAAGGTTGCCAGGTGCTGAGAGCCTCCTTGGAGGGTGCTGAGAGCTCTCAGTCTGGTCAGGGGGAGGACTGAGAAGCCCCAGGTAACTTCCCCTCACCCCCCACTCCTGGAGGGGAACAGGGAGGTCAGAAGCCCTCGGTGGCTTCCTCTCCGCTCCCAGCAGGGAACGGGGAACGGAGTGGGGGCAGCCCACCAGGAGCTGGTGGGGAAGCCAGGTTCCAGCAGAGCTGAGAGACCAGGCTAATTACTGCAGGGGCTGTAAGTCAACCTAATATAGGTTGACTTACGTTTCTAGTGTAGACATACCCTAAGAGAGGCACATAGAAGAAGAGAGACACTGCAGAGTATATACTGGGGACCACATTCTTAAACAAAAAACCCAATGGAAGGGCATCGGATGTTGATTAGAGCTAGGGACCGGGAACTAGGACTCTTGAGTTCTTTTCCTGAATTGCCCAAAGTGGTGAAAGGTAATAAAAATCCAGCTTGGCCTGTTAAGGTTATTTTTATAAGCAATTTAATATGCGTTGGAGACAGCAAAACTGGTACAAACTGGATGTGTTTATATAAGAATCACCAATTATGGGTCTCCAAGGTTCCTGGAGAGGTCACCACATTGCTATAGCAACACATCAAGATAGTGCTAGAACTGGAAATAAGCATCCACATATAAAAATCACTGGATAACTGGTTTGATTGCATAATTTTAATGGGACAAGGTTGCCAACCCTTTTTGCCCACTGCTTTTCTGGAAGTCACTGAGAAACTCGTTCCAGATAAGCTAGTTTGACAGGTTGGGACTGAACAGCTTGTGCTAAGCTCTGCTTCGTGGTCATAGGTGACACCAGCCCCAACTCACTCATCTACCTTCCGACCATTGGGTCTTTGCTTTTCTGATCCTGATCAAGTGAGGCGAGGGTACCAAACAACATCACTGCTTCCAGTGTGTTCAGCTGAATCCTGCGCAGCACCTGGGATGTGAGCTTGAGGTTGAGGTTCTTGCTATCAACATCACCAGAGCATGTCAACTTTCCTACCCCATCTTATTTGTCCTCTTGCCCATCTTCCTCTTTTGTCTAATAAGAGTTTGGGTTAGCCAGCCAAGACCCCTTTTGCAACACTGTTGCAATTAAAAAGGAAAGCTCTGTACAATGTTTTAGCCCAAGTTTGGTAAAAGTTTGCCAGCCCTCAGAGGGTCTAACGGAGTAATGTGCCTGGCCACTGGTTTTCCAGCACCTATGCTGCAAGCAAGAAAGACACAGCCAGAAGTTACATTTTCTATTTTCACTTTTCTTCTCTCTCCTTGTGGATGCAGCTGTTTTGTCTTATCTTAAAAAAGTAACAGGATTGGTCTTCAGCTAACTTTCCCCCCCCCACAAATCAAATAGTTGTGTTATTACAATTAATAAAAGATTTAATACCATATCTGAATACCATCTAAAGGACTTTCAAAAAATCTTACCCTATAAAACACACCGTACAACTAAACGGAAAAAGGAGGGAAATTGTTAAAATTTGGAAACTTTGACTTAAGTTTCAAATGCTTTAACTATTGCTTCTACTTTTTACTGAATGATTGAGAAAAAGGTGTTTATGGCGATTGTTACAATAGAAGGAAGCCAATGACAACTTGAGGTGAAGCCTTGAACCACACTTTATGGTGTTGTACCAGCAAACAAGAGTTTTAGAATGCCCTACCCATGCTGGGCCTGCGATACACCTCCTTATCAGTATACCAGCTCTAGTTCCTACTCTGGCCTTGATCTCCTGTAGGACTTGGGCAAGCCATTTAAACTCACTACTGCAATTTTCTCATCTGTAAAATGAGAATACTACTCACAGAGATGTTCCAGTTAGTTACATTTGTTGAGATATTGGGATGTATGAAGCTATATAAAAGCAAAGGGATAAGAATGTAAGAGCAAGTCTAATCCTCAACATCCTACATGGCTTGCTAATATCTGGATAAAATGTTAAATTTAGCATTTTTCACCATTCAGTCAAAGCTAATGACCTTTGAAAGAGGACACCTGTGGCAAGATGCATTTGTTGAACAGTTCTCCTGACTTTTCAGAATTAAATAATATCTATGGAATTACCGTTGAAATCAAAGGATTTGTCCTATGCTTTTAATGTGGTCTGTAATGGGAGAAGGCCTCAAACTCATTTATTTTATATTCTTGCACTTACAATCACAGTAGTAGTCCGAGAATGTCAGTGATGCAGTGTTCAGTGGTCTAAGCTGAGTTGAGTGGATCCACTATTCTATTCATTGCCAGCACAACTGAAAACAGTGAGACATAAATAACCCATTAACTTGCTATAGATCATTTTTGAGGAGCTATATTCTAGAGAAAGCAGGTAACAGCAGGAGCAGCAAGTGATATCAGCCACTGCTCCTTCATTAGCTGTAGAGATCAGTGAACATTTTACACTAATAGTTTCTGATATTTGTAATAAAAAAAAATTACTGTAGTATGCTACGATATCCTATACTTTCCCTGACGAGGACCTCAGAAGAATCAAAAAGGCCAACTCCAGGAAAATCGATACCAAGTTTTACATTGATCCAGCTGTTTTAGTGTAGACTGTGGGAGTTTAGTTAGTACTGTGTCGATATGCCTAGAGCATAGCCAGGATCAATAAGCCTCACTGATGTAAATAACAGCATTTGATCTAATGCAAGATATTAATACCTATGGGCACTGCAGAACTTACTCAGCTATGGAAAGTGAGCCAGGTTCTATTCTGATTGTGCATTATCGTTAAAAAATGTTGTAACAAAACTGTAAAACAAGTTCCAACTGCAGGAACTTGATTAGTGATGGCGATGCACAAGCCAGAAATAACCCAGTTGGGCTCTCAGGTTGTTGGGGGAGATCATAGGGCAGGCAGTTGGGAACAAAATATACCGTAATCTCTTTACTTGCAAACTGCGCAAATCACATAGAGACTAAATGAGACAGAATTTCAAGCTTGGTCTTTCCCATTCTCTAACTTCCTATGTAGAAAAGAGAGCTGCTTACTTCTGAAATCCTACATTGCATCTTTTCTGCCTATTACCTTAGGGTTTCAATCTGTTCACCACTGTCTTTGATTTGCACATTATTCTAAATTAATTGCCTAGATTTGCTGACTGCTAATAGCTTATTGATTCTGTAACTTGTGCGCCGTAATTTACTCTTCTTTCCTCCTTTATTAATTCAATCTGAGGGGAAAATAAACCAGTTGAATCCATACAGCAGCATCCAGTAATGGTTTAAGCAAGAATATTCTGCAAGTGCTGGAAGGATTTGGCTAAAGAATTCAATTTGCAACCTCTCTCTTTAGTAAATCTGTATCTACTGCATCCTTGGTGAATTATTAGTGGAAACATGCAGTATTTAAGATCTAAAAAACACCAACAACATGGGGCCTTATGTGGGGGTATGAAGTCAATGGAGTTGCACCAGTTTACACCAGCTGAACATCTGGCCTAACGTATTTGCTCTGGTTTGAATTTGAATGTTTACAGTTGGGCTAGGAGTCCTGAGTTCTATTCCTCACCCTGCCACTGACTCACTGTGTTACCTTCAGTAAATCACTTATCCTCTCTGTACTGCATCTTTCCACACCTGCAAAGCAAGGACTGTAATACCACCCACCTGAGTGACATGTGTTGATGTCTATTATTATTCATTTTATTGTATTGTGGTAGTGTCCTTAGGCCCCCACCAGGATCAGGGCCCCACTGTGATGGGTGTGATACAAACATCACAACAGTCCTTACCCTGAAGAGCTGACAATCTATGTGTGCAGGGTCAGTAGGAGTCTCAGTTCCGATCTCGCTTATACCAATTTTACACAATGTAACTTCACTGAAGTCAGTGGTGTTCCCATGTAAATCAGGACTGGTGCAAGAGAGATCAGACTCAGCACATCTCATGCTTAGGTCTCCAAGTGCTTTACAAAGGTCAGTCTGCATTATAAGAAGAAACTATTAGAATTACTGGTCTATGGAGATTTAGGGCTGGTTGTCTTTAAGAAATGCTAGACAGGGAAGGAAAAGGAGGCAATGCACTAAGAGCGGGCCATGTGGGAGCAGAATCCAGTTGGAAAATAACACCAAGTGAATCAGGGTGGGAATAAGCCCCACTTTCCCCTTCCAGCCATCCTCCTTGTCACGTTTCCATCCACAAATGGCAAAACCTGTACTTCCAGTCTAAATTGGCTTATTTATATTAAGAAACAATAGGAAAGAAAGAACAGAAGTATCATAAGAGAGCACAGTGGTTATGACTCCTTTGTAACTTGCTATATCAACCCAAGAATAAAATGGCTGTTGAACACTATGCATAGAAATTTAGGCAGAGATTTTCAAAGGTTGCAAGATCCCTTAAGGCAGCTTTGAAAATCTCAGCCTTAAAATAAAAGGAAAACAAAAGACTTCCACTTCATAGCTACCTCCACACATCACTCTCTGATCTGCAGAGATCCTTGATATTACTATTCACTATTTCACATGACAGTAACTGTTTTATTTTCCTCTCTTTTTCCTTACACACTTGGATGCTAAATTATGGATTTAAGACCAAAACATTTTTAGACTGCTGAAGGGAAAGCTATAATTTCTTGCAAGATGAGGGCTCATCCTGCCACATGTCATAAAAGCAGGTTTTCACAGGGTTGTAGGCTAAAATGCAAAATTTAATTGGCAGGATTTCATGGGAAGAGGAGTAGGAGGGTAATGCAAAAATTGTGGAACACAGTCAGATTATGTTTAGGTTCTTTATGGAGGAGACTAAGAGAAAAAACAACCAAAAATTTAAGGGGTCAGATTTTCATAAGATCTCAGAGAAGCCCCCATTTAGGCACCCAAATAAGTGATCAGATTTTCAAGAAAACTCGACTGCAAGTCCTCAACAGGTGAGGAGCACTTTCTAAAAATTGGACCCAACATTACTAGGGAATAGATCCATTTCCCCCCACCCCCCCCCCACTCAGGAGAAACATACAACAGAACATTTTATAAGGGGACCAAACGACTCAGGAGATAGACCCTGTATTCATAGAATTCACTAGTAGGCTGTAGGTTTAAACCTCAGCTCATACCAGTGATGACTCAAGCCCACCCCCCTCGTCCCTCACATGGCTGTTTAGCCAGGGTATGTCTACACTGCAAGGGAAGGTGTGATTGTAGCACCCATGCCAGCTTTAATCTAGCTAGCGCAGATAACAATAATAATGAAGATGTGATGGCATGGGCCACCAACCAGAGTACGACCCTCCCAGGGACAGTGGGCATGTTGAAACCTACGCCATGACATCTACACTACCATTACCTGTGCTAGCCAGATTAAAGCTTCATGCCTACCCATGCTGCAATCGCACCTTCACGTGCAGCTTGTCCTCAAGCCAGGCCTCTGTGCACAGGTGCCCACATCACACAACCAACCACCAAAGTTGGCACCCTGGAGGGGGCCTCTCTGGCTCACTACCCATAAAACCTGATGATGCTGCCCATGCCAAATTTCCACAGACTTCTAAGTGAATTTCACTCAGAGCAGCTGCAGCATCAGCCCCATAACAATCACAAACCACATCCCCAAACCATATCTACAGAATTAACAAGGAAGAGGAAAACAGTAGGAAATAATGCAATCAGCTTGCAGCTCTGGGGGGCTTCAAAAACACACCAAGGTACTTGGGTTTGCAATGAGATTTAAACATAAAATGCATGATTTGGGGGTGGGGGGAGAAGAGGGTGGTACATGCACATTTAGGGCCTGATCCTGTCGGAATTACTAATGCAAGTCGTGCCATTCAAGTCACTTGAGTGAATCAGGGTTGCAGGATTGAGCCCTCACACGTTAACTAGCCCACGGGAAAATTGTGTGTGTTCAGCAGAATCTGGCAGGATTTCATTCACAGGGGCCCTCTGCACGTCGCTGTCTCTAGCACTTCTGGCTCCCTCAGCCACCGGTTCTTTGGCTGTGCTGAGCAACGCAGCTCTGGGGAACGTGGAGGTGCTTGGAGTCAGCCCGTCTGCTAATGACCTGAATCCTCATGCCAGCGTGACTTAGAGGCTCAGGTTGCGGATGTGGATACCTGCTGCACAGAGCCAGTGCACCCGCTAGTTTCCTTGGCGTCTTTCTTCGTTATACGGCAAGAATAGCTGCAACACATTTGTACTTTGCATGGAATAACTTCTGTAAAAGTGGACTGAGGGAAAAGCCTGTGTTTTCTCTGCTATTTATTGCTGAGGTGGTAAAATGTGCTCCTTAAAATGTCACCCTCACTTTCGAAACTGAACTCTTTCCAGCTAATAAATCACGTACTTTAATTGAGAGGAGACTGTTGGCTTAAGTGACGTTATTTATTATGAAGAAACGATCCAGCAAGAGCTGGTTTTTCTGACACTGAAAACCTCCCATATAATGCAAATGCAATATTCATTTGTGTAGCATTTCTCATGCCAAATATATCTCAAAGAGGTCTTGTCGAACAAATGTGATGTTGTTTAGCAAGGGTACAGGTCCGGTTGATAAAGGCAGTTGTGTTGGTGTTCTATACTCGGATTTCTGTAAGGCATGTAACTGTCGACTTTTAAAACTTAATATGGCCCATATTAAATGGATTAACAATTGGTTCTCAAAGTGTAATTACTAATCAAGAGACATCAGCAAATAGAGGTAAGTTCCTAGTAGGGATGTAAATAGTAGTTTAAATAGTAACCGTTTAAACTATTAAAATTGTATCGGTTAAACATTTAACCGTTAACGAGTTCACAACATAGGGAGGGAACTTGGGATGCGGGGGGTGCTGCTGCCCCCCCCATTTTAAGCAGGGTCCCGGCTGCCACCCCACACATCAGGCATTTAAAGGTTAAACTGAATACATTACCAGTAAGACTGATGCTTATCGGTTAACCGGTTACATCCCTAGTTTCTAGTAGACTCCCACAGGATCCGTTTTTGGCACAACGCTTGTCTTCAGTGTATGTGTGCAAACATCAGTGCAGTGCTGTGTTAGTCCTTAGGAATACAGCAAATTGTTATAAAGTTTCCAACAATTTTGATAATTTTTTTTCCAGTTTCCAAGGTTTACCATCACCCTTTCCATATTTTAATCCCCTACATATGCTTCTCCTGTATTGAGAACAGTAAACACTACGGTCTCAATCATGAATTTCTTCCTCATACTTCTGTCGGGGAAGGGGTAAGTATGCCCCTTTGACAGGGGATTCAGCTTCCCAAACAATTCATACCCCAGTACATGCAGAGACCCTAGGCCTTGGTACTGGCTCATTGGGAGCCATGCGAAATTCAGCTCTGCCAACATCTTACCAACAATTCCCTCTCAAAATTACTCTAGGTTTATGGTCCACTTCACAATTTCTCCATCCCACCTTTTAGGGAGATCTAAAGATTGTGAGCAAACCCCAGCTTCAGTGGGAGACTGAAATTAAGCATTTTCTCTTGCATGTTTTTCCCCTCTCCCACTCTGTCTTATTAATGGAGGTGGATAACATCAGCTCAGAACTACCAGCCTCACAGTTGCCTTGTGACCTTTTGTCTGGCTAGTCCCAACTACTCCAATTAAAGTTCCAGGACTCAGGGCTGGCCTAGACTGAACAGGTATGACGGCATAGCTACATCTCTAAAAGGTGGGGAAAATCCACACCCCTGAGCAATACAGTTAAACCGCCCTGACCATTGGCATCGACAGCACTATGTAGATGGAAGAATACTTCCACTGACCTAGATAAACGACACTGACAGAGAACCTCTCCCCTCACTGTTAAAAGTGTTTATACTGTACGTCTTGAAGCCCTGAGCAGGGCACTGCACAAGCAGCAGGAGGCTGCATGAGAGGAGAGTTCGAAGAAACCGGAGATAAAAAAGGCCGCTTTCATTTTTTTAAAGAATACAGAGATTTCATCAAAAAAGCGTTGAAAGAAGCAGAGGATTCGCACCGAGCCGGAGCTAACGTTGCATGAAATAGAACTGAATATGTGAATGTGAAAAGGGAGAGGAAGAGGTGAGCAACCTTAGGAGAGGCCCAGAATGATCATTAGCTATTTCAGCCGTAAGGGTCAGATTGCACTGCCCTTCCTCATACCTTACTCCAGGAGTAGCCCCAGTGATTTTAATCCGGACTGATCTAGAACTAAGTCAATACACATCACCAATACGGATGGCACAGTCTGGCCCTCAGGGTTAAACTATTGCCTGAAAAGAACTAATGTTTATAATTTGATAAAAATTCCAGGCATAACCTTCAAGGGCGGCATAAGGCACTAGAGAAACTGACAGACAGAGAGAGAGATGACACACAATTGTTATGTCCTGGGTAACAGAGTTCTTGACAGGAAATGAGACCCAACAGTGAAGGATATTATGGGCTTGGCTAATCGTGCACTGCATCTATCTGCCTGCTCCAGGCTCTACACCAGAGGTCCCCAAACCCTAGGGGGGCATGGAAGAACATTTGGGGGGGGGGTAACAGGCTCAGGCCAGCCCCCACAGGGGTGGGGAGGGAGGGCCACCCAGCCCTGCCCCACCCCCAGCTGCAGAACCAGTTCCCGGCCCTGCACCTGGCCCCAGCCCCAAGGAGGCTCCGGATCTGGCGGGGGGCCCAGCTATGGCTCCACTCCTGTCTCTGCCCCTGGCCTCAGCTCCTGGCAGCGGCTCCTTCCCCAGCCCCACCCTCGGCCTGGCTTCAGGGGGTGTGGACAGGCATGAGAGAGGAGCATGACCCTCAAAAGTTTGGGGACCACTGCTCTACACCATGAGTATCCTTGCTGAACTGAGTCCTGAGTCTGACCCAACATGCACTGGGCTTAGTGTAAAACCTGGAGTGGATTCTTGTGACACTTCCTGGGGGTACCCAGGGTTGTGAGGCACCTCGCTACCACCTACCCTTAGCATGAAGAACCCTCGTCTCAGCTCCCCAACTGCATGGGCAACACAAGCCCTCCCCTCTAGGCCTACCCAGGCCCCAGTCACTCGACAGGTCACACTTTAGCCCCCGAGAACGTCTCCCTGGAGTGTCCAGCCCCTGTTCCATCGGACGCTTGCAGCGTTCACAGATTCGCTGCTCCCAAAGAAGCCGGAAGGCACAGTTCACCCATCACACCTCAGAGCACTGCCCTGCTTTGCACACAGCACTTAGATTTGTTTTGAATGAAAACAAGCCTTTAACAAAGTACAGCGATTCAAGTGAAACCAAGGGTAACAAAATCATAACGTGCATCCTAGTACCTAGCCTGATTTAACTAGATACCTACATCTCTTACCGAGGAAGGTTCACCCAAAGTCCTCCCGCATTTTACAGCCAGGCTTGGCTGTGATCTTCAGTCCAGGAGACAAATCACACTCCCAGCTTGCCTCCTCGGAGAAAGGGGTACACCTGGCTCTGCACCCCCAGAAATACCCAAAAATCCATTGTCTACACTTGTAAACAGGATCCTCTCCTGCTTGTTTCATCCTCTAAAGTTCCTCTCTTGAAGATTTCACAATCTCTTTATGGGCCTTTGACTCAGAATGCAAACAGTCATCCATTGTGAGACATACAATGCCCAGTACACGCGAGACCAAAAAGAGAGAGAAGCATCCATTACCTCTTGCTTGAAAGAAACCGGTCCAAGACACATCACCTCTCGGTTACCTGCCTTAAGAACATAATTTTCAATATAGGGACACAAAACTCTTCAAATATTATCCATACCTACATTTTGCAGTGATGATGACCAGTGAGCTACTGGCTTGCAGTAGAGACCACACATGCCATGCTTTAGTGAATGCATACATCTGACCCAGGGGATCCCAGTAAAACACTATGTACCTTCTGGGCACTTGTCAGTTGTCGCCAAGAGGTTCCTGGGTCACAGTCCCCTTGAGGCCATCTCTTCTTTGGGTGCTCGGGAATCTGGAAGGGATTTCCCCAAGGCAGTACAACTGCACCTCTGCCTACATCTCTGCTCTCACTGCCTCCTACCTCCACATTGTCCATACACATCTCCCTTCTAACAGCTCCTGGCATCTCTTTTCCTTCCCTCCAATTGCTTACGACCTTCTTTCATACCTCACAGTGCGGTCCTGTGATCTGCACTGCCTCCTTATGCCTGGATCTGTATGTCCCACTGAAATCAAGATGGCTTTCCTCTCTGTTTTCATTTCTCTTGCAAAGCATTTTTTGCATTTTGCTCAGTTTTGATAGCAAAACCTGTCTGCTCAGTTACTTTTTGGCTTTCAGTACTGAAGTATTGACCTCAGGGAGTCTACTCATTGCTCAAAGGTTAAGCATGTGCTTAACTGCTCTGCTGAATTGGAGCCACAGGGTACATCTGCTCTGCAATCATTGCGTGACTGCAGCACTTGTACACATACCCAAGCTAGTTTTGATCAACCTAGCTCAAACAACAATAGCAGTGAAGCTGCGGCACTATGATAGCACAAGCTCACACAGTACCCTGGGGATGTATTTGAGGGATTAGCCCTTGCCAAGTAGGCTATACCAAACACTCCACTTAGCTCCCTGCTGGACAGTGCTGACATGGTGTGAGGAGGGATAGAGGGCTTCCTTATTTTTTGTTTTTAAGGACTGGAAAAAAAGAAAACAAAATCTTTAGCCATCTTTGGCAATCTCATTCTGTCGCTTTCAATGGAAATGAATGGCCTAAGACTAGCCTCTACAATGCAATGTCAAATAACTGTACAATACAGCTACAATAAATCGAAGAGTGACATTTCATTGTGTGAGGGTTTGTCTATAAGTTAATCTAAGTCGCATATCTGATCTAATAGCCAGAAACTGGACAATTGTTTCCCAAACCAGCACTTTTACTATCTTTAAAGGTTACAAATCCATTTTTCTTCTTGAGGTTAACAATAAATCCTCTTAACTTGATCACTGCACCACCTTGTGGCGAAATACTATTTCACTGACCGTACCCCTGCATCTGAAGCTTATTCTCTCTTTCCGTTTTCTTTTCTGAACACCATCTTCAGTGACATTATTGGCCCGCTGGGAGGATTTGAGGACTGACACTAGCCCTAAGGTAAATTGAGTTTGAGATCCCTGCTTTAAAACGTTCCTTCTTGCACCTATTGAGTCAAATTCTGCTCTCAATTATAATTGTGCCCAGTTCACTGAAGCGAGAGGGGTTGCATGGGTGTAACCCAGAGCAGAGTTTGGCACAATCTATCAGAGCGGGCTTAAAATTCTTTGATAAGTGGAAAATTGAAAAAGACAAAAACACATGAACTGAAGACAGGGAAGATGAAGGATGGCGATATTAGTGATTTTACCATATTGCTAATGCATCACCTTGGCTTTCTCGGTAGCTGCCCATGACTCTATCGTTTGAGCCCAGATAACTATTCCTGTTAGGTTTTCAGGGCAGGCAGTTTTACTGGTAGTTTTTTTCCCCCACACCCATTTGGCACTGATGTACTATCTAAATGGAGAGCATCTGGCCGTCAGATCCTGGGAAAATTATAGAAGCAATGATCTCAGCCTCTGGGCATGAGTGGAGAAGAGAACTTGGCTATTACTGATTTCAGTACCCATACCTAGTGGCCAAGGCTTAGGCACCCACCCTTAGCTCTGCTGAGGAAGATTCAGGTTTTACATCTCTGACCAAGGCATTTTGATAGGCTACAGAAGGGGGAAGTGTTTGCTAGCAGGTAGGGCTCAGAGGAAACAAACTTTTTTTTGCCTCACACTAATATCAGGATAATTATAGTTTGTCAGCAGCATGTGTCCCTTTGGGAGTTCCTCACTTTCCCTTTGCCCCTACTTGGGGATAGGGTGGGGGAGGGAAGGCTGGAAAAAATAAGTACCCTCCCCTCCTTCAAAGCAAAGGAATGAAGTCGCACAGCTGAGCTCCTATTTCATTCTGAAATCAGCTCTCTCTAACTAAGATGATTAATCTCAATTTCCTGAGACCAGCGGAAACTGACTAAGCCTCAAACATTAACATATGTTAAGTAATTTCTTCCCCCCCCACCCCCCATTTTCTAAATAAGAGTGCATTGAGATTTAATCGTAAGAGCAGCCAGCTCGGCAAGAAATGGAGCTTGGCTCACACATTGTAGATTTGAAGTGGGATTTGTTTGCGTTAGTAGCAGGAATTTATTAAATACTGAAATTGTTGTTTCTTCAACAATGGTAACATTAATATGCATGTCTGTCCGATTACTTTACAACAACAACGAAATTGCGAACCTTTAACCAGCACTAAAAGAAAACACCTTGTCATTTATTGTAGATTAAACAGACAAAAGAACTAAAATATTTAAAATTCAGCCACTTTCCTTGAAGACCTTTTTCTATTCCAGATGTATACCGTTATCTACACTGTTATATGACTTTTAGGACATTTAGGTCACTCAGACCACATCCCTACTCTATTCAACTCCTTCCCATAATCCTCTGCCCTCCCATTTCTTGGGGCTTGTTCCTGCAAAGTGTCTGGCACTACAGCCTGTCTCCAGCAAAGCACTTAGGCACATGCTTCACTTTAAGTATGCAACTAGTCCCACTAAGTTACATGAGATCTCAAGTTGAGCATACGCGTAAGTGCTTTGCTGGATCAAGCCCAGAGTACTGAGCACCATGAAGGATTGGAGCCCTACTGAATCAAGTTTCATATGATCGCCCTTGGCTGACAAAGCTCTCCATACTTCCACCCTGCCCTACGTCTCTGTTCTTGTTTCTTATCATGTCCTACCTCACCAGCTTTGCTCCTCCAAATGATACCAGCCACATCACTTCCTTTGTCTCCTGTTTCCATTCCTAGTCCTCTTCCATGCTACTCTCTATGGCTGGGATGACTCCTGCTAGGTCAGCACACCAGGCTCCCACCCTCTATTCATTTAAATTCCTCCTGAAAACCCACTTGTTCCACAAGGCTTACAAACACTAACCCACATCAATCCAATGCCATCACCAATCCCACCTATGAAGAACCCCAAAGGAGATGCAGAGGTTTTGTCTGATCTTTCTTTGTTTTGACTGTAAGCTCCTTGGGGCAAAGACCTCCTATAACTGCCACAAACAGCTGACCACATGTCAGAGCTTAAGAAAGAATAAAACATAATATGTAAAATAGACATCTGTATGGTTTGAGATCTACTGATGCAAAGCACTATGTAAGAACTAGATATTATTATTGTTGGTACTACAAAGCCCTTCCTTGACTACACAATAATTGCTATAATATGAACACAATGCAACACAGAGGCTTTCTTCCCAAAGCACCTTACAAACTAGTGGCCTAACCCTGCCAGAATTTACTAATGAGCGCAGTGCTTACTCTTGAGTAGTCCCATTAGTCAAGAGTGTAAGCACTATGCTTAGCAGTATTAATAGATGGGACTTACATACATACCGCACCTCTGAAATACAGTTGCCTTTGAGATGGAAGGCAACAACCAGGGAGAGAAGAAACTTAGAATAAACCCCCCTCCTCTTTGAAATTACTATGGGTTCAATTATTGGTCACCCAGAGCACAAGGCCTCAAATATTATGACAGCTATCCTAGAAATAGAAGACTTACGTTTTCCAAGAGGCCTTTCATCAAACTCAATTTATCGCCAAAGGGTTGCAGTGCCCAAGCTGGGATCTGAACTTGTGCTTCCAAGGTATCCCTTTGGCTTAGGTCACTCTGTGTTTTGCAGTGGCTAAAATTTCCAATGAAAATAAATGAATCCTTATCGTGTGCACCAAGAGGACATGTCTTTCAGTTAATAAACAAATCTTGTAGGCTTACTTTATAAGGAAACAAAAGTGTCACTTTTTCAAAGCTCACATTTTTCCCCTCCCCCATATAAGGATAAATGTTTGCTCCAAACCTATTTCAATGACTAAGTTCAGAGCCACAGTTTGGTAGCATCCACTAAAACATAGTGAACCTAGCGCTAGCATAGATATGCTTGCATCTCATTTAGCATTTGAAATGTGACTTTTGGGAGTTGGCGTTTAATAGTTAGTTGTTCCTAATTTATTCAATTGAAGTAGCTCACAATTGTCAGTGTTGAGGGACTGATGCTGTTTTAACTTGTCCAAGGGCTGGTGCATTATGGTTACGAATGAACTGCCTGTAAAAAAGGGCTTTCAGAAGAATATTAATGTAGGTCTCCTTAGGAAAGATGTTAAAAAAATAAGAAACACAGAAAACATCTTGACATCTCAACTCTCTATGAGCAAAAACTGGAATTCATTTTATCAGATGAAGATTAATTCAAAAAAATGCCTACATACTCTTGGTAAATACATTGCAGGATTAATCTATAATAGAAGGCAGGCAGAAAAATTTGGACAACTATGTGGTTAGAGAGAGAGAGAACCTGTATTTATTTTATGAAGGACAAAAGTTATTTGTTCAGTGCACCTGAAGGCTAATGATTCATATACAAATCAGGGGATTCCATTGCTGTATCTTGAGTTCAGAGGCCCTGATTCTGCAATGAGACTTAGGAGAGCAGACCCCCGTGCCCATGCAGATCTCATGGCAGGGATGGAGCCAGAGTGTGTTGCTTGCAGGCAGCCTGACTTGCCAAAATGGCTCATCTAAAATAATGGAAGTAGTCCCCTTCAGTCACAGAGTAAAAAGCAACAACATATGAGCACACCCAAATGTAGGATTTCATCTTTGTGTTCAATTTTTAAAGGTCGTGTCTTAGTAACCATCCATAATTATCTGTGGCACTTCCCACAGGCAGGATCTAGTCTTGCTGATGGCGAGATAAACTTTAATATGAAAAACTAAATTCTAAAACAAAATTGTTACACAGGATAAATTAATCATGAAATATATCATATTTAAGAACGCAGCCTATTGTCCAATACAATACAGGAGGAGATGTGTCACATTTTTAGTCCTACTGCTTCTAATACCGAAACTACAAAGGATAAAAAGTGCAGATTTTACACTTGATTAAGATAATTAGTAGTTCATTTCAAAATAGGGATCCTTCTGATATGGCTCATTGAATCAGAAATTGTGGCAATTTTTAGAGTGGTACCACTCAGAGAGAGGGGAAAAAACCTATTAGTAGTAACAATTTATGCTTCATGTCACCATCGGAGGATCTCCCTGACCTTTAACGATATTAATGAAGTAGTAGTACCACCCCGGGTTGACAAGAATCCTCTCTAGCTGACAGACGAGGAGACAAAGGCACAGGCTAATGCCACAACCTGTCCCGGGTCACTCAGCAAGCCTGCGCAGAACCAGGAACTCAACTCCGGTTGCTTTAACCACCAACCAAGCCTACCCTTGATGGAAGTGGTAAGTGGCAGAACTTTGCTATTTCTGGAATTTCAATTCAGTCCTGAAGTTCACGTAGGTACCTTTCCAAACTTTAACCTAAGTGACTTAGAAGCCTAAGTACCATTGACTTTGTGCTGCAGCGAGAGCAGGAGATTGAAAGCAAGAGCTCAGAGGGACAGTGAAATAGAGGATTTACCATTTCTTCCTGCAGTAACAGAAGGAAACAGAAGTATCAGGTGGAACTCCAGTTGTTACCTCCCTGAGAGCACGCCAGCTTTTACTCTTACATTTACAGTGCAAGTTTTTACAGGCACACTGGGTAGTTACGCACCTGCACCCAGATTGGAAACGGAACCTCCACATGAGACCGTTCTTTTCCACTTCACTACAGGTCTAATTCAGCCTTCAGATGCCTACATGTGACTCTCCTTCACGACTGCAGGCACCTCACAAACTCTACGGGCAGAGATCAAAGATCACTACCCTCTGATGGCTGCTTGTTGGCCTATGTAAAAATGAGCTCAGGGGTCTCAGTGATGTTTCTACTAACCAAGTACCTGCAACACAAAAAACAGCCACAAAAGGCATCCTTGGTGGCAGTCTCAGCATAAAAAAGCATCATCACCTTCTCACCACGGCAGTGGCCACTCCGGCTCAGGGTGGAAACTTCCAGTCATAACCTATAGTATGTGTTTGGTGTATCAGGGCACCTTACATCAGCACTGAATACTCTCATAAATAAATTGCAACATGACGTTCCCATCTCTGTCTGGGAGCCATTCTTGCTTTCAGCATCTAATGTGGATCATTATTTTCTTGCTGCCTTAATCTTGTGATAGGTTTTAAATTTATTCATGGACTTGAGTTTAGCTCTCGTTAAGCTCTTGGGGCTCAAGCTGCCACTTTCTCTCAAGCTTTTGCTACTCAAAATAATTTTTATTTCAAGATCTTTCCATTGCTTACTTCCTAATAACCCTGCAGAACCAAATACATTGCAAATGCAATGCAAATGAATCCATTTTATTTTCCCCAGAGAAGGACTGACAGTTATATATTTCATGTTTATGAAACAGAAGTTGGTTCAATCAATGCACAATTTTAATAGGGATGAGCCTTTGCTACACATCCTACTGGGAAACTATATTGTTTATTATCAGAGGGGTAGCCACGTTAGCCTGGATCTGTAAAAGCGGCAAAGAGTCCTGTGGCATCTTATAGACTAACAGACATATTGGAGCATAAGCTTTTGTGGATGAATACCCACTTCATCAGATGCACGTAGTGGAAATTTCCAGAGGCAGGTATAAATATGCAATCAAGAATCAGGCTAGGGATAACAAGGTTAGTTCAATCAGGGAGGATGAGGCCCTCTTCTAGCAGTGAGGTGTGAACACCAAGGGAGGAGGAACTCAACAAACCACCAACAAATTGAAGGTCATTAATGGTGAAGATAGTTAATCTAAAATAGCTATTTATGATAGATACCATTGTCTTATAACTTCAGCCAAATTCCAGCTAATAAAGTGTCTTCTGAATGTAGACAAATATTCCCAAATCAACACCTTATAGTTTATTCAGCAGGAGCACTTCCAATTCGCAAGCTCAATAAACTAACATATATTAGAAAAGAGCCCCATGTTAACAAAAACAAAGGCTTTAAACAAAACACTAGCCACGTAGGCTGCAGCTAATTTATCCACAGACGACATAAAAATAAAAACCCCAGTAAGCTAAACCATCAAGCAAATATTTGCTCAGTTGCTTCAGTCTACCCAAGGTCTGTGAGAGTATATAATGGCCATTAACATCAGAGGTGTTTGTAGTCTTATTTAATCAGAGGTCAGATTCCCTTGCAGCCCAAATTTGCACTCTTTCCAGATGATGTTTTTAAACCTTTAAAATAAATAAACGTTCTCTGTATAACACATCATCTGAGAAATGTATTTGGTTTTGTCTCAACAAAAACTCTGAACAAGTTTACAATATACCAAAACCATGCCAAGAAAAAAAAAAACCCACCTCACATTTGTTGTAATACAAAAAGTGCTTTTGATTACATTTCCATTTCACAACACAGCAGAATAGACTGTGACTCTATTAAGGATTTTAATTAAACAGTGTTTGAACCATCAGTGTTTCCTAGCGCTCTGCTCCCGCATTCCAAAAAGAAGAATCTAATTAGTAACAACATGCAGTTTGCATGCTCCATTGAACAGGTCAGAAACTTACTATAATATATAGTGCTCTATGTTCTCGTTAAACCAAACGTTTTGGGTAACTGTTGCATAGCTATGCCACTTCTTTTGTACCAGCAAGAATGTAGTTTCACTTTGTTATTTATTGTAGCTTACAGAAACATGCTGACTTTTCAAAATATTTGTATATGTGCTTCCTGGGTTCACATACAATATTGATATATTTCTTCAGCACAGACTACATTCTGTACCCTCGCTGGATTACAAATAAGATTTAAAAATGTAAGCCCCAATCCTGCAAAGATTTAGGTATGTGGCGAACATTAATTATGCGAGTAGCTCCAATGGACGAAAGCTTTAACAACATTGGAGCCTTATACTTATTCTGTCCATTTGAGAAAATAAGAAATGGGATAACAAAGATCTATATAAAAAATTCATTTAAATGACCATTTAAAAAGAGTACAACTACAATGTTTTAGGGACATCAAAAACATTTAGCAAAACAGGTTAACGTGAAAGGTAGGGGGCCAATCAGCTTGTGATGCACAAGAAACTCATGATTCAGATAAAAGTTTTGGCTGAACAGGGGTTAGAAAAAAACAAAGATTATTTTTTATATTAACTGTTCCTCATGCTATACAAAAACTGGTTGTTTAGGGAATTACAACCTACCTCCCAGATGGCCTCAGTAGTTTCTTTCGAATATGGATTTCCTTCAAATCCTGGTCTAAGTGGTTGTCATTCAAATCACTCCTACAGATCCACCTCCTTTGCTACAAAACAAATCATGAAAGTGATCAGATGAAGATCGTATTGTTATAAAAATTCTCTCAAGCAACAATTTTATCTGCATCTCAGCCCATTTTGATTTTCTAGGTATGATTTGGGGTTGTAAGTGTTCTGACAAAAGGCACTTCATGTTTACATCTTCTTTCCCCTCCCACTTGTCTATTTAAAATACAGTACAAGCTTTTTAGGGTAGGGACTCTTACTCTGTGTTATACAGTGCCTAGCAGGAGGCCTTGATCTTCATTAGGGCCTATAGGGACTACCACCAAAAATAATTCTTTTACAAAACTTGTACACCACAACAAAGTAGACAAGTGTTGTCATTTTACAGGCCGGCGGTATCCCCATTTCAGAGATAGGTGAAGTGAGTCAGGGATGCTAGAACTATTTTTATGAGGGGGTGCTGATGTTGGAAACCATGGAAACCGTATATTTGGTGTTTGTTAATACTACTTCAAGGTAGGGGCTGCGATGGCACCACTGGAATGGACTGCTGCATGTAGTTTGAAGTCCTTTCACAGGCAGTGACCCCATGCTGTTATTATTAATCATGTTTTTTATAGTAGTGCATAAGGACCAACCAACAGTGGGGCGCCATTGTGCTAGGTGCTGTACAAACAGACTAGTAGATGGTCCTGCCCCAAAGAGCTTACAATCTAAATAGACAAAACCCAGGGGGATGGGGAAAGGGATAGAACATAACAACAGAGTTAACAATATGATGGCAGCAAATGGCAGGTTAGTTCTAATTTTTTTTTTTTCTAAATGGGTTTTGTTAGTTAGGAGGCGGGGGTGGGATCAGCTATATGTAAGGAAAGGGGAAGAGAGGGTGAGGGGGCCAGGGTGGAGTGAAGAGATTGTGAGGGAGGGAGAGGCTTGGAGCACACAGCACAGAGCAGAGAAAGGCCAGTCAGAACTGCAGAAAGTTCTCAATGTCCAGAGCTCTGTGCTTTGGCTGCTTCTGCCCCTACCAGCTAGAGACTCTGGCGGGCTCCTTTCTGCAGTTTTCTCCTAAGCCCACAGGGAAGGGAGAGGAGTGGCCCCAGCTAGGCTCCATTTTTCCTCTCTCCCCTCAGTGCAGCAGTCCTTGATTTGGCTGTTTTTGCCACTACCAGCTAGTGTCTGTGGCTGGCTCCTCTACAGTTTTCATCCCTGCCCCATGTTGATTTTGGGAACCACCCAGGTTCCAGTGCCTTCCAAGTTTGGGGGTCTCCCCTGAACAGTTCTGGGTCCAGGGGATGCTAGAGGGAGGGGAGCTCTGGCTGGGCCCAATTTTCTCCCTTCCCCAGAGTGCGTCCCACTGTGACTGCTTCTGCCCCTACCAGCTGGAGTCTCTGGTCTATGAATACATGAGCATCTCCTTAAATTAGCTGAATATATCTACAGTCAGCTTGGTTTCTATATTGCTAGTAACAAGGTCCAAATTCTTGCAACGTATCTTTAACAATTTTTTTTTGATAAAAAAATCAGCACTACAGGAAGCCAATATTAGCAAAAGCAAACTAAATTTAAAATCTCTCCCATAGTGACACCAAGTGGGCAAACTTCTTCAGTAATTTTTCAGTGGTGTTAAGTGGCTAGTTCCAAAGCCTCAGCAAACATGTTCAAAACCAAAAGAGATTATAATGAAGTAATCTTTGATACCCCACCTTTATACAGTAAAACCAGATACTGGTGTGGTAGCATATCAAATAGCAGACATGAGTGCCACCAGATTCCTCGTTGTTTTTGCAGATACAGACTAACATGGCTACCCCTCCGATAGCAGACATGAAGTTTCTCTATTACTAGAATCCTGGCTTTTTAGCCATTAGCAAAGTTGATCTCAGACTCAGATACCCTGTTTACTTTCCCCGCACAAGGGTTGTAACAAAGTCAAAATGAACAAAATTGTGCCAATTCATCATACTGGTTCACTTTTATACTAAATCCACAGGTGCTACCCCTTCACTTTTTGCATTTTAGTTTGCAGTCCAGGGCAGGGATTAGTTATGTTCACACAGAACTGAACTAGTGTAATATATAAATGCTTACCAACGATAAAGAACATGGGTAAGTTGGACGGAGTCTCCTCTAGGTTGTCCACTGACTGGAAGTGAATGTTACCCATTTTCTACCTAGGCAGTTGTATCCATCTCAGTCAGAGCTAGGACAGGTGGCCTGAAGTAGATTCTTTCAGTTAGTAGCATCATTGACCACTGTTTGCTGACAGAACATGACACCATCACATATCAGCTCCTTAGAGCAAGATCTGGCACTGCAGTGCTCTGCCTCAGTTTCTCCCTCAGGCTCTTGAGCAGGGAACTTCACAGATTCTGCATTTTGGTAACATGTCTTTGGGCTATTAAGACCCACTTAAGTCTTCCAAACCCAAAGATAAAGTCCTCATAGTCCAAATCTGAAAATGTCCAACAGACTAGGAATCATAAACAGGGAATCTTCTGCCACCATCATGCTGACCTTCAACAATGGTCTCACCATGTCTTTAGTAAACAAACTTAAATTCAGCCCCTTTCTTAGGCACCTCTTCTGCATGCTTGGTGTTCCTGGGCTCTGCAGGGTGCTTGCAGTTTTAGCTGAGCACTGTCTCCCACAAGGTCCCTTTTTCCACAGCAGTTTCCCCACTGTCTCCCTTTCCCTTCCTTAATGACAGCCTGACTCCTTATAGGGAACACCTGCCCCTGCCCCCTCAGCTGCATCTCATTAATGAGCAGGCCTGCTCCAAGTTCCTAAACAGGCAGACCAGTTATAGCTGAAATTTAAGCTTATGAGCCCTTTCATTCCAAACCCCATAAATGAACTGAGATAGTAAAAAATACAAATAAGCTATTTGCTTATAAAAACCTATTAACACATAGACATTGACAACTATTGGACACAAGGAGGAAACCGGTACTTCAGACTTATAGGAAAGGAACTTTGATGCCAAATATTAAACCTGAAATGTTGCCTTACCCTACAAAGAGTGGCTAAATGTCACAGCTCAGCCCCCTGGATTCCAAGTGCTGTGCACATCTCACTAGAAAACAGTCTCCTTAACAGGTGAAGAGATGTGGCTTCTTCCTATGCCATTTTCATTACACCCAAGCATGCTACTTCACAGGCCTCACATCTTGCGGGCATTTCCTTTACAGCTTTCAAAATTTGTTAACCAGTTATTTGAAATTAGTATTTGTCTGCAATATACACAACTCTGACTGGAATGCTACCCTGCCCCTGCTACCTCTGCAAATCCTACTGTATACAGGAGATCCTCAGCATCTATTTTTTCCCCAGAGACCCTGCAGTTTAAGGCCAAAGAGGGCGGTGATACAAAAACCCTTTCAATTTTGTTTGCTGTAGAATTACTTGCTTGAAAGTTCCATTGGAGCTCAACCTTTTACCTGTCTACAAAACCTTGTTAATCACCTGGTGTTTTGGATGATTGAGCAATGTATTAATCATTCAATGAGCTACCCACATCAAAGATTGAGATACACATCTACAACACATAGGAAGATTTCCTCTTTTAAGTATTTAAAGAAATCAGTGAATTGTAAACAAGTCTGTAAAAAATGAAGGGCAGCAGCTAGGTATGAAGAGACTGCTGTGCAATCAGCACATTTTAAATCTTACTTGCTCTAACTAAAGGGTCATTGCAAGAAGAATCAGTCATTTAAAGTTATATGCAGTGTTGCAGTTGTGGGTGTTAAAGAGGCAGGTGAGGTGACATCCCTAATTGGACCAGCTTCTGTTGGGAGACAAATTTTCAAGCTTACAGAGCTCTTCACAACCACCTGTCTTTCTCCAACAGAAGCTGGGTCAACACGAGATTCTCTCCTTTAAAGTTAGATTACATCACATGAACAGAGAATTCAGATTCTGTAACTGAGAACAAGTGAAGTGTCCCCTTCCTAACTCCCTGGACTATATCTGAGGAATGTTTCACTAACACTACTTTACCTTAAAGGATGAGCACTCTTTAAAGGAAACAGTCCAGCTACAAGTAGTGTTTTAAAAAGGTAATTGTGTTTAAACTAAGCAAAGAGTCAAAAATCCAGTATGTTCTAGTTACAAAGTTTATTTGTATTACCTTAGATCAGTGATTCTCAAACTTTTGTACTAGTGACCCCTTTCACATAGCAAATCTGAGTGCAACCCCCTTTATAAATTATTAAAAAGGGTTTTTAATTTAACAGCATTGTAAATGCTGGAGGCAAAGCGGAGTTTGGGGTGGAGGTGACAGGGCATGACCCCCCCCACCCCTGCTGTAATAACCTCGCAACCCCAAGGGGTACCAACCCCCAGTTTGAGACATAAACCCTTATGTTTAGTGCAGTTTTTTTTCCAATCTGTTTGTGTAAACAATGCTGTATTTTAAAGTATATAAAGAGGTATTTTCTATTATAAACAATGAGTTTCGATTATGCAAGTTATTTGAAATAAAGACCAAGAGTACAATGATTTGAACATTTTAATTTGTGCACTCAACAGTACACATCTTTTACTTGTACAAGAGTGAGCAGAGACATTTGGTAGTGCTCACCCAAAAAAAAAAAAAGTTGCTAATTCTCAGGCTCAGTTGGATGTTCTTCTATTGCAAGCCTGTTGGGTCTGCGATATGGACACCTGCAACACAATAACACAAATAAGTTACAGTGCAATGTGAACTTCTACCCAACCAATTCATTAGTATACAAGATGTCTTCAGAAAACCTTTGCTCACCACTAGTCAATCTGCCGGTAATTCCAGCTATTTTTGGTGAATTTCATCATTTGATATCTTGTACTGAATGGTACACATTTGTAAATATCTATACAAAATTCCAGGATCATCACTGAAACCTACAATGTTTGAAGCGATGAAAAAAGTTACAAACATGGCTCTAAGTTTTTTTGTTTAGAGTATCATCAGGTTCAATCACCATTGGGATTTGATGTCTTACCACTTAATTTAAATTCTCAGCCATTTCCCCCCCCCCTTTTTTTTTTTACACACTTAACCACATGGGCTTTCACCTCTAGTTCACCAATGTCTCAGTATTATTCAGTCATTTGCACTTGATAAGATTTCAGTGAACAAATATTATGATGCAGGGACAACTCTCTTGTACATCAAGCACATCAGTGGTTAACTTTTTTAGCCATTGAAGTTTAACCTAGCACTGCATCAGTATGTTTTTAGAAAAGGTGGTATCACACTGAGTCTGCTAATCAACTACGCCCCCTAGAATCTAAATTGAATAGAAAGTGTAGCTGACAATTTCTCATTTAAAGTTTATGAACACAACATGTAAGATATTAAAGCTAATGTTAAAATTTAGGTGAATGAATTTAATACAGTTTAGATATCTAGCATCCATACATTCAGGTACATTACTCACGAAAAAAGTTTTACACAGTTGGTGGTGGAAAGCAAAATATATTTGTATTCAAACTCAGCCAAAAAGACTTTCTAGTGCTGTACTTTCTTTACTGCAGGAATCTCATTTAACTTCCCTGATATTTTTTGGAAAAAAAAATGCTGTAACACACAAGTTTCCGAACCAACATTAAAAGGATAAAGGACAGGTTGCAGAGGAAGCTGCTAGTGATGTCTAAACACATTAGTTCTGTGAACTAAGACTCATTATGGGGGAGAGGTTTAGTAAAGAAGGGAAAATTGAGAGTTCACTCAGAGGGGAGGGAAGCAGATTAGTTACAAAACTGAGGGTCTAAACTCACAAGGGATGTGATTAAGAGTTGCTTGACCTCATTTTATTTTCTGATTTCTAAGGATGTACATGTGTAAACAGTTTTTACCAGTACAATTGTGTGAGACTATATACAGGATTCAATCTTTACAGTAGCATCACATTTCAGCAGGAAAGGGAAAAAAGTACCCGTAGACAAGTGATCTGGAATGACAACAGATGGCGGGAGAGGCAATTTTTCTGTCCAGATTCCTGAATGACTGCATTACCAGTCCACTGCTGCCATATTAGAGAACTGTACAGCTGAATTTCACTAGAAGCTATTCTTATGTAGAACAGAACCCTCACACGTCTTCTATTAAGCTAGTGAAATATGACAGACACTTTGCACACTTTAAGCTATAAGCAAGTGCAAGGGGAGAGAGCTGGAGAAATCTGCCTCCTGTGGTGGATGCCCAGGTATTGTGGGGACAGGATGGTCTGTCACAACTTACATAATTATGCAATATCCAGTTTCAGCTCTTGACCTTGAATCTGTGTATTAAGAGCGTCTGAAGAATAGAAGGCTCCACTTTTCCACCAAGTCTTGGTAAGCCATGACCCAAGGTTCTCCTTTCCACCCAGATTAGGTCTGGTCCAAGGCCCTCCATAGCTCAAGGGAGCTGCTTTCCACCTCTCCCGTAGGCATCTCACTCCTCTGAAATATCAAAGTCTACAGATTCTGCAGAGTAAATGGAAACAAGAGAACAAAAATGGACATTACATGATGCCCTGAGTAGACTGAGGCTGGAGTGACAACAGCAAGCATGGAAGAGCCAGTCTTCAGATAAACTGCATGCCTGATTGTCTTTTGGCTCCTAGTACTAATGTCATTTTAGCATATCACAAACAGCCAAGTTCTAGCATACAGGCCTCCAGACAACTTTAATTCAATATACATGTAGCTGTATTTCAGACAAGTTGAGAAGGTTATCGTCAGTTCTCGCATCTGACGGCACTTCCTATTCAAGGGTATCATCATATCAACAGCTTTTTGTTGGTTTAGATAAGCAATTAACACAAGCACAAAACTTGCAAATTTTGCTCTAACTTTCCCCTTGATTAGGAGTAAGTTGCAAGGCATTAGTTGATCAAATCAGTAACTTAATCAAATCTAAGGATCAGCATTAGATTGGAGTATTCACCTGTAAATTACCAAAGTGCTTCTATTTCAACCCTCCTGAAGCAGCTCCAAAAAAATCTTTATCAGCTTTTCCTTAGGTCCAGGTCCATATGGTGCACTACCAGTCAAGTGCCTAACCAGAGTCTGTCCCCCCCACATCCAGAAGTGGATGAATGGGACTGCCATATTTCAACTTAGAGTTTGTCAATATGCAAGTAAAATCCCAAAACTGACTTAAGGATTTATACAAGTTAGTGCAAAAATAAAGCTTACCTTATACTTCAAGACACCATTTTGCCCTAAAAAGAGAAAATATCAATTATTATATGACAATATTACAGTTTTATACAAAGGATATTTTGTAGGTTTATTCAGAAAAACCTTCTCACCACCAACAATCCGTCGGTAATTCCAGCTATTTTCGGTTTATTTCATCATTATGCACCTTTGATTTGACCAATTCTATAGGAATATTAAAATACGGCTTTCAAAATGAGCTTTAAGACTCTAGATTTTTGCACGTAATTATCTGCAAAAAAATTGCCCAGTCATGAATCACTGTCTCTAAAGTTCAGTAATTCCCTTATTACAGCTTGCTATCCGTTAGCCGTAACTTCAGTTTGTGAATTTAACTGCACTGCAGAATCCAGAACTACCACCACTGCTACAATGATTGAGAAGTTTTGTAGTCTGCTCACTAGGCAAACTTTTTTAGCCTGAGAACTATTAAGGAAATTAAATCTTGTATTCCTATTTCTGACTGGAGAAGCGGAGAGCTGCAGATCTTACTCCAACTTCTCAGCCCTTAATATCCAGCATGGGTATCTTTCACAAAAAAAAGTTTCAAACAGTATGGGGCACAAACGCCACTGGCTGAGTCTGATCATCCCTTCCACTCCCTGCTCAGGTTCTACTCTTGATGCCGACGAGAACATTTTGTTTCGGTCACCCATGAGGCCTGCTGAAGGAAAACGGGGTAGAGACCAGAGCTGAATTTAGAAATCGTGAGCCCGTCTTTCGAAGACGCCGAAGGCACCTCTCGTTCCCCTCCCTCTGCGGTGCATTCCCGAGCCGGCCCCTTACACAAGGGAGTCACACTGCGGCAGCGAGTCTCAGTCTCTCCCCCCCCCCCCCCGTGACCCCGTGTTAAGGGACAAGGGGGTCCCGAGCCCGACAGCGAAGCAGGGCGGGCACAACCCCATGGACCCCGCCAGGGCGCCTCCCCAGCCCGGCTGCAAGGGGCAAGCGCCATCTTACCTCAGCCGCGCACGAGGCGCCCAGCCCCGGCCGCGCTCGGGCAACCGCCGCCACCGCCATCTTCTCCCCGGCGCCTCAGGGCCACGCAGGTCACCCAGCTTGCGAGACAGACACACGGCGGCCCCGTCAGTCCCCAATAGCTGCCCCGGGCCCTGCCCCCTCCCCGCAGCGCGCGCAGCCTCGCCCCCTCCCCGCTGGAGCCAGGGGCTCCCGCCCGCCGCACGCGCACTCCGTCCCCAACGGGCTCCCCCCAGGCCCGGCTGCTGCGAGCCCATCCCCCCGCGCCGAGCGCGAGGCGAGGAGAGGAGACAGGCACCCCGCTGCCCCCAGGGTAGTGCACGAGGGGCCCAGCCCCACGCCCCGCTTTCCCGGCACGGGCCCGCCCCCAGCGCCGCTGCCCGCCCCCCAGCCAGACCCGCTCACGCGCAACGTACCGGCGAGAGAGAGCGAGAGCCGAGCGGGCGGCGGCTTTTAAGGGGTTGGAATGTACCATCCTGTGGGGGAGGGGAGGCTAAAGCGATAGTGGAACGTACCATCGCCATCGCAGGATACGGGGGGAGCAAACATGAGCTCGTCTGCCTGCCCTTGGAAGGGACCGAGGGTCTCACTCTGCAGAGCGGACAGTTGCACAGCTCAGGCAGCTGTGGCACAAGAGGCCCGCTGGCGGCTCACGCTTCTGTCAGCAACCCACTTCAGGCCTGACACACTCACTCCCCTCTCACAGCGCTGACCCAGAATGATCTACCAAGACGGTCATGGGGGACATCAGAGGAAAGCTTATAGCATCCTGACCGTCCTGAGCCTTGATGTACCAGCATCACTCCAGGCGGTGTGTGCATGTGCTAAAAAGATCTTTAAATCATGCAACCAGGCAGCTGTTGATAAACGTTTTCCCCAAACAACAGAAATGTTCATTTCCCTCTCTGCCTAGATCTCGGACATAAATTAAGTAGGATAGGTCAAATACAATAGGCGTTCATTTGCACCTGAGGTAAACGAGAACCGAGAAAGCAGCAGGCCGGAGAATCTTATCAGAGTGTACACGTCAAAAGGATACATTTCAAAGGTTTACTGGTCTGTGAGAAGAAGGAAAAAGAAACATTCAGTTGTCTATGGCTAAGGGAGCGAAAAGGACAACATTTTTTACCGCCCATGAAAGTTGAATCCTGAACGCAGTGGGGAGGGGAAAGGGGGAAGGCTAGTAACCCTGAGCAACTTTCTTTAGACAGGGCTTGTAGCCTGCTAAAGTTATGTTCAGTCTCTTATAAGCATATTATTGTGTTTTGTCTTATTTGTAACCAGCACTGTTTCCATTATTCACACTCAGTTATTACTTGAATCTGAGAAGCTCTGGTCTTTGCTAAGACATATTCTGTTTTTACTATAAAATCATCTCAGTGCTGTGATGTTATATAGGATGCGTCTTCTTCGTCGAATCAAGAAAGCAGGTGTGTACACTCTTTCCTTGGAGGTAGCATACATTGTATTTTCTGTGAGCGGCTAGTGACAGGAGGTGGATGCTACAGGGGAATGCTTTTCAACATGGCTTGGGGACCAGGGTGGACCTAGTTAAACTGCAAGGCAAAGTAAAGGCTGACTGCATCTGAGAACATTGTTTGGGGTAGCTAACAGACTGGAGTGACAGGGAGCAGACATCCAGTTTATAACCAGCAAATCTTTCTCTTGCTGAGGCAGGGTGGGGGTAGGGGAGATACCAAGGTGATTTATAAACCTGCGTGCCAAGAAAATGTCACAGTAGCCTAGGGCTATCTACAGGGAGAAGGGGATCATGGGGCTATTTATACTTTGTAGGGTATAGGCAACCTGCAGCTATAAGATAGAGGGATGGATGTGATTATTTTTAGTGTTAAAAGTCTAGAAATCTTTTTGATCACATAGAAACATAGGGCTGGAAGGGACCCCAAAATTACATGAAGTCTAGGCCTCTGCACTGACGCAGGACTAAGTAAACCCAGACCATAAATGTCAGGTACCTGTTCAACATGTCCTTAAAATCCTCCACAATTTCCTTGGAAGCCTATGTCAGATCTTAACAACCCTTGTAGGTAGAAAGTTTTCCTTGTTATCTATCAGCCTAAATAGCCATAGCTACAGAATTAAGCCCATTACAATTAATCACCATCCTCTTCATAACAATATGTAGCAGGGCACACGGTTCCTGGAATTCACCTTTGATAAAAAGGTGAATACTTACATGACCCATCGTCAGCCCTTACACCAATTTCTGTCAGACTCCTAGAACCAAGAGTAACCCAGCTTCAGGAGTTTTTGTGACATACAGGGCCCTGTATTGAGAACCGTACTGAGACCATCAAACACCCATTGAATTGTAACAGCTAAGTCAGTCACTATGACCTAGGCTGTACTCAAACCAGCAGTCAGATGAAAGACTTTCTATCCCTTTACCTACCTAAAGTCCCACAATGTATGCCCTGCAGGTTCTCCCAGACATGGCATAACCAACTCACTATGGCACTGTCCCCCTCGCCTGGCATCCACACTGCATACAGAGTTTGAGATGAGCCTGCTACACCCTGGGCTAATTTTCTGCACAGTGTTTTATTAGGTAATATCAGCATACTGTGATCTGTACAGAACACAGCTGCTGACCTGAGGCATCCCACAATCTACCAGTGGGTGCTTTTCTCCACTGCAATCATTCAGGCTGAACCAGTTGGTTTTTATTCACCAGTTGCTTGAAGGGCTTTTCCTCACATGCACATCTCTGCTGAAGTTTTGCAACACGTCTACGCTAAAAATTAAGTCAACCTATCTTACATTGGCATACAGCCACCACAGTAATTACATTGCTTGTATGTGTCTACACTTTGCTCCTTATGTTGGCAGTACACATCCTCACCGGGAGCAATTGTATCGATTGTACTGTCAGTGTGGGGCATTGTGGGATGGCTCCTGAAAGCCAGTAACACTTGACGAACAACGCAGTGTCTACACTGATGCTGGGTCAACCTAACTACATTGACCTTGACTCTATGCTGCTTGCATAGGTGGAGTTATTAAGTCAGCCTAGCAGGGAAACATCATCAGTCGAAGTGAAATTTACGGATAGACACTTCCAGTTAGATTGATGTAAGCTACCTTGCGTCGACCTAACTCTGTTGTGTAGAGCAGACCTAAGTCTTCAGATTCTACTTGGCAAAGAAAAAGGACACAGCTTCAGTGAATCATTAAGGTCTCATGAGCCTCACTCAAGAGCTTATCTAGACTAGAATACAAAAAGTGCATTTTTAGTACATTAATATATTTTAACATGAGCTGGGTTGAATTTTTTTCATTGAAAAATGGGGTTGTGATAAAATTTGTCCACAAAAAATGTTAATTGAATTTCCTCATATTTCAATGACATTTCTACATGAAAAATTGACAAAAATCTTGATTTTTTTTTTTTGTTTCAAAATTGGGGGTGGGGAATCCACTCACTTTTTTTTTGTTTTAAAAGCTTTACTCACCTCCTCCCACCCTTTTTTTGGACTGTGGGGAAGAAGTAAAATGAAAGAAAGTCGTTTCTCCTACTTTCTCTACCATTTATGGGGGAAAGAAAGTGGACTTTTTCCACAAAGCAAAATGAAAAAAAATCATTTCAATTTTCAAAAACTGTAAACTAATTGAATATTTTTCAACATTTTTTGCAAAACATTTTACCTTTTTCTGATCAGATCTATTTTTAACTAAGGGCTTGTCTACACAGGAAAATTGACTGAAATAACTATTGCAGAATAACTTATTCTGCAAAAGCAATTCTATAATAGCTGTCCATGGGGACACTATTCTGTAATAAAAGTGATTTTATTCCAGAATCATTATTCCCCTCTGGACACACACTAATTATTCCAGCATAAGGTGACTTTTTTATTCCAGAACAGTGTCCACATGGGGAGCTATTCCATAACATCCCTGCGTAAACAAGCTTTAGGTAGTAGGCCCCTTGGAGCAGACTGCCTTTTTGTTAAGTATTTGTACAATGTAGAGCAAAACGAGATCCTTGTGTGCATGAGGCTCCTACATGCCAGCAAAACATTAAGTATTTTAAAACACATTAGCTGATTGAACCTTAAACTCCCCTCCTACCGTCCACCATTGACCATCTAACCCAAATTAGTATTATAAAACATTTATATTGAGGATAGTGTCTTAAAAGGCACAACCCGGTTGAACCTTATTGCACTAGGCACTGTACAAACATGACAACAGTTCCTGCCCTCTTAAATACATCACAAAAGAAAAAAAGGGTTACAAACCCAAATATTTTAAATCATTTGCAAGAACCCTTTACCCAAACCTCAGAAACTAGTAAGGCTCCTTTAACCTTGACATAAGGGAATACCAGTTTGCATTGAAACACCGTATGACCAGTTTGAGTTTGAATTACAGGACCATGAAATAAAACTAAAGGTTGTTTAATCCAGATTAATTTGTTTTTCACCTCCATATAGAGAGGACAATGAAGGGCTAACTGATGCACCCACAGCCTCTATATTAAAATAATCACATCTTTTTCTCTTAATTTATGTAATTGCTAGGGTCCTGACTGTACCGCAATAAGCCCTTTTCAGGAACTGATTTAATATGACTACCCAACAGAATTTCAGTAAAATTGGACGTTAATGTAATTTCTAGCAGTTTTTATTTGGAAGAAGACCAAGCCAACAGACATCAGCAATATCTGCTTAAATAAAGGTTTAAATATTTTCACATTTTTTTTTTTCCAATTCAAGGCAAAGAATATAATGTAATGTTGCTCTCTTCTTCCTCTTGTCTGTTATTGGATGTACTTACCTGAAAGGAAATCTTGATTTTAAAGTCCTAAGGCCTGCTTCTGCCCATGCAGACAGCTTGGAGAATTGAGGCCTAAAATGCCACATGCCCATTTCTTTTGAGAAACAGAATGCAAGTCACCTGAACCACTCACTAAAAGAGGGTTTTTTCCTTTCATAAGAAATGATCTAAAGAAGGTCTTAAGGTGTTCCTATAACAGTTCACTTAGAATTGAGGAATGCTCATTTCCCTTCCTTGGTGTAGGTCCTACGGCAAAACCAGAATATTCATTCCCAAATCTGAGAGACTTTGAACAGACTTCATTTATTCTATTGGCATTCACAGGTCAAATTTCTCACATTCACTATCTGAACATTTATCATCAACATTAATCACTTAAAGGTGCCCATTTTTCCTTTCCTTTTTTGGTTATGTGCTTTTTGCTTCATTATGTTGCAGGCTTAATTCCCCCCCCCCCCCCCAGCTTGCCTTTTATGTCACTAATTTAATTTGTCTTGCACAGAAGACACAGTAATGACTTGAGAACTAGTGAAATGCCAACCAAACAAGAATCAAGAGAGTGCAAAAAGCCAAGCAAAATGGGGGGGGAAGAGGAAGGATTTTTAGTAAATCTGCTTAATACTTTTTCCTGTGTCTTTTGTTAACATCTGCTTAATTTCATTGAGTAATTAACATTTTGGGGAAAGGATATATCTTTGTTAAAAAGACTCATTACCCACTTTTAATGAAGGTGAGAGAAAACAATACACACCCCATCTGAGACAACGGACAGGGTCCTCTAACCAAACCAGACTTTACGCATGTGATACTGGCAAATACCTTTCAAACCCTCTTTATGCTTCATAAAGCAGCAAAAATGGGCACAAGGTCAATTCTAGAAGAGTCCTTTGTACGGTCCCTTTAATAATACACTTACATTACACTCACAATTAGGGCTATGAGGACTCAGGCCTAAAGATTTTAAAGATATTGGACCCTCCTACTGTGAAATGTGTGAAAGGCATAGCCACTTTCTGGCTGAGAAGGAAGACACAGCAGACATGCCCATCAGCAACACTAAAAGCAGATTAAAGGCCCAGTTACTCTGCCTAGGCAGAAACCTGCAAGGGCTCCAGAGCAGTGCCTCTGACATGATCGGGGCCTACACCATCTCTACTTCCAGAAAGAGTAAGATGTGGTATGGGAGTCAAGCCAGCAATACAACCCAAGTAATTTACTAACAGAAACACAGCAGTTAAGGGAACTTTTATCAGGATCTTATATTGATAAGGTGTCAAATGTATTGTTAGATATGGTTCTATTTTAAAGCTTTATAAGGGGAAATATATTAAATGAAAGTACACATCAAAATAATCCATTACAGTGATATTACAGTCATTTACTCTTGTCATGAACAGTATTTTTAGGCAGCCATGTTTACCAGACAATATTCAATATTAAATATATAAAAAAGGGTGAATGTCACAAAAGCAAGGAAATAGTTAAGGCTAGAAGCCCAGTCAGTCCCCAGATTACCCTGTTGTAATTAGTCACTGTAGCTTATCTTCAGTTTCATATACTGCTATTCTTATACAGACACACAGACATAACGGAGGTTAACTGCAGATTCCTTGCTTTTGCAAAACCCCAAACCTATTTCAATATAGTATGAAAAAATTAGAAAAGGGAAGAAAATGTATGTTAAAAAGGAAGAAGGGGAAGGACACTGACATTTTGGGCTAACAGAACGTATGAATTAGATACAATGCAAACAGATTTGCAGGCTGTCAAATCTTGGCAGGTAATATTTTGCTACATGTTCTATTTACCAGAATGTGATATACATTATTCCTTTTCCCGGAGTTGTGGGCAATCAAAATAAATGCCACAATTAAAAAAAATCCAGTTACACATTCATTAACCTTTTTACCTACTAAGGAAGAGGACAAGGGTAAGGAAAGTGAAGTGAATGTAACTCGTCAGCCATGTGCACGTCCACATGTACTATACAATTAGGACATTCAAAAATATTGACATGAAACACTGATCCTATATTTTCCTTTTCTCTTTTAACAGCACATATGAAAACACCACTATAAGCTTTCACTGTAGCCAACAGAATTTTCACAAATATAAAAATTATTTTAAGCTTTTAAATTGTTAGATTTCTTCAAACATAATACAGCTACATTGAAATAATTTTTTAAAATTGTTTCAACATTTAAACTCCAAAAAAATTAATCATCTCAGGAAATTTGCACAATTCTGTCAACAATCCAACTCTGCAGTCTTGAACTTGTCAATCTTCACTTAAAGCAAAAAGTTATCACCAAAACGAATGAAGCAGAATCCTTTCTGAGACTAGTATAGTGGTGCTGCTCTGATGTTATTTTGAAGTATTACTGAACTAGGAGGTCTAGTTTAGATTTACATTCAGTATTTTGGAGGAGTGGGAGACAGCAATCCCTTTATAAGCTTTACCCTTTACTGGCTGCCCACCCAGGAAGCATCATTGTTATTATCCTATGAGGAGAATAAAGGTGCTGGTAACAGCTATAAGGGCAAGGCAATAGTGATTATTCTGAAGTTCCCTGTTCTTTGGATGAACTGTGTAAAACATTTTCTTAAAAGACTCCATGTTAAAAAGATTAAGAACAAAAAGTCTTCTACAAAATCCAGGAGTAGTTCTGCCCCTTCTTTAAAGTTTGAAGCTTGGGGAAAAAATGGTTTTGCAATAACTACAGGTTTGCTGTAATAAATGTATATGACAATGCCCTACACAACACAGGGCCACATATACTGAAGACAAATGTGATTGATTGCTTTAAATGTCAAGTGGTATACAGGTCTTTACTTCTGTGTAAACAGAATGGAGAGGCTCCTGGAACCTCAATCAGAGTCCTGCCACGCTTCCATAATGTTCAGCCTTTGGGCAATGGAAATCTTGCCATGCTGCAGAGTTCAAATCCTGAGGATCAGGGTCTAAAGAGCATCATGATTCAGTATCTGACCCAGAACTACTCTCCCGGCTAATTTCAATTTGTAGAGATGGCAAGTTATCTAATCGGCTTTTCTTCTGGCGAGATTGTTCTTTTTCTTTTATTAGAGCACCCCATGCCCGCTGGAGCTCTGAATCATCCTCCTCTGGAGATGTTACTGAGTTTTCTGATTTATCTGGAGTCTTTTCTTGTGTCTTAGGTGCTGATCCTAAGCGGGTCCATAAATTACCTAATTGGAATAAAAACAACATGTTTGAAAAACACAGAAATGGATAGTAATGAAAAACACTGGAAAAACTTTCATATGTTCAAAAATGTCTTCAATTTTAACCATTGCATTTCCTAAATTTTGAACACTTCAACTATGCAACCTTAATGTTCTCAACATTTTTTTAAGTAGAATTTAATATATTTTAAAGTGGGGGTCTACTCTTAAAAGTAACTATGTAAAATGGCGCTTTTATTCAGTTCTGCGACTGTATGTATCCAGAGCAATCCTTGCTTATAGCAGTGATAGTTAGGGCTCTGTGTTTCTCACAAAGGTTGTGGAAGTCATAGATTCTGTGACTTCTGCAGCAGACAGTGTGGCTGACTCCGGAGCCAGCTGCTGGAGGGGACCTGCAGCCGGCTGCTGCTCTTATGGCCCCAGGGAGCTGGTCCTTGGGACTACCCGAGCAGCGGCCGGTGCAGCTGGCCCCAGAGACTGCCTGAGCAGCGGTCCCAGGGTGGCCGGAGCAGCAGCTGGCCCTCCGGGGCTTCCTTCCCCACGGTGCCCAGAGCAGCAGCTGGTGGTGCAGGCCCCCAGATTCCTCCCCTCCAAGATTCAATCAGGGGTATTGGACAGGTCACGGACCATGATTTTTTGTTTCTTGCCCATGACCTATCCATGACTTTTGCTAAAAATACCCATGATTAAATTGTAGCCTGAGTGATAGTACATTTTAACTAATTTTACTTCTGTTAGAACTGTAGAATCACACGTCTTTGAATAAGGCTTTGTCTACACTAGAAAGTGGTACCACTTTAACTATACGAGTATAGTTAAACTGGTGCAACCCACCCAAAGTGGGCAGTTATATCAGTATAAAGGTGCTTTGTACTGAGATATAACTTATTCTCCTTCCAGTATGAAAATAGCAACCCACAGAAGACACCTTTATGTTGTGTCCATGCTAGGAGCTGTACTAGTAAATGTACATTGGTTAAAAAAAAACAAAACAAAAAAACCCCACACACCCCTTAACAACACAGTTATATTGATAGACCTGGTCTACACACAGATTTTGTAAGAGAGCAGGATTCAAATGCATCATCAAAAGCAAATACAGTCTTCCCCTAATACTTCCCTTATATCTATGCAGCCTCTATGTGGCCTACAGATGCTTTATTACTGGTGATTTACAAGTATGAAAAAAAGACCGTACAATTCCCAGGTTAAGTTTTCAGGGCTGTCACCAAGAAAAGCTTTCTTTCTGTAAACTGAGAAAATGTGACCTAGCTTCACTAAGAAAATTACAGAACTGTATCAAACTATTTCCACGAAGTCTCTTCTGAAAGTAGAGCCACACTTTAAAGAGAATGACAGCGAACATAAATAATTGTATTGCAATTCACAGTCAAAATGAGTAAAGGTTAGGAACGCTAATGAACAGTTTGAAATGCAAATTCCTTGGTTACTATAGTATTGCACTTTTTATTAGCACATTATTACACCTCAGAGTTTGAGATATCTTTAACAGCTGCTCTGTTCAGACAAGCTGAGCAAAAGAATAAAAAATAAAAATCAGGAAAAGTTCAACACTGAGGATAGAGAATAACATTCAGGGAAAATCTGTCTTAAAAGTTCCTTTAGTCTATATTTTGAGAGAAAAGTAGAAATTAAATGCAATAAATTATATAATAATCAGGGCTTTGGAGCTGTGCTCCGGCTCCGCTCCAGAAACCTGCAGTTCCACTGCTCCGAGCTCCGGCTCCAGGCTCCGCTCCAAAGCCCTGATAATAATTCAGCCATCATTCTATGATATTCTCCAAGACCAGATTTTGAAGACATTTCAATCAAATTCTGCCCTCAAAAATGTGCACAAGTCCCATTATCTTTTATGGGAATTGCATACATCTCTCAGGGCAGAATTTGGCACTTGTGATTTCTAATAACCATTAATATACTGCTTTACAATTTCAAAACATTCCACAAACATTCACTACTTGATTTCTAACTTCAGTCACCAGAATATTATTCCTCCAGGTTTTCATTTGAAGTTCCTCTTGTTCCCTAGAATCAAAGCAGTAAAGTATCTTAAAGGGAATAAGCCAACATTTGTGATCTTCATTACAAAAACTGCTTTAGCTATTACAAGTTATTCACATGAGGATTTTGTAATAAAGCTCAGGAGATGCAATCTCTATGCAAAATTATAAAGTCTAGAATTTTATCCACATGAATGGCAAAGCTTTAATGTTTAGGAATAATATTCTGTTTTTAAGTTAATATCCTTTGGTTATTTTCTAGTCAAATGTCACTAAAAGCATCAAGACATCATTGTCATCTGTAGTTACAAGCTACATATGCACCCCTGAAGTAAAGTCACATTTTCTCTCTGTAAAACAAACCTGCTTTCTTCTCTCTGGTGTCAGAGTACAGGCCTTTCACATCTTGTTTGGGTATCCCTAACCGGCTATGTACATCTGATACTGATTCTCGACGAGGGGTGGAGGAGCTACTTGGGGGCTTGACTTCTGGAGAGTGAGGTCTCTTTCCTAGTCTCTGCCGTACATCTGGAAATAACATGTCACAGTGATTAAACTGAATAATCATGTACTACGTTTTTAACTCTTCCAGCTGATCCCATGTCCTTTATCCATTTGCAAAATTTGGAATTAGAGAGGTTATCTATGGCTGTTTTTTCTGAAGTCTTTTCATTAAATCTTAACATAGCTCACTGTCTTTGAAATATTCTGAATTCCTGTATTACAGTTAATCCAGGCTTGAATTATTTCTATGACAGATTTGTCACACGGCATCTTTGCAAGGCACCCCTTTTGGGATGTTTATGCTCAAGCGGCTGGGCTTTGTCCCAAAGATTAAAAAGTAACAACTGTTCTAAAGATCGCCAAAAGCTATCTTTGTTTTGGATTACATTTCTATTTTAGGAATATAAATACTGAAGCAAGAGAAAAGGGTCTCTGTCCAGTGTGAGGCAGTTTACATGAAAAGTATGACTCCTTCATTAATTACTTTTTAGAATACATTAAAAAATCTGCTTTAAAACTACAGTATTGTGTCCTCTAACTTTGAGAGCAGAACTGAAAATCAGAGCAAAAGAATCTTATTGTAAAGATACTTAAACCATGACGTGAACCATACCATATTGAAAACTGCAAGGGCTGGTCTACTCTACCGCGCTAAATCGATCTACGTTATGCAACTTCAGTTACATGAATAACGTAACTGAAGTCGACATAGTTAGATCCACTTACCGCGGTGGCTACACTGCACTGTGTCGAGGGGAGAGCGTCTCCCGTCAACTTCCCTTACGCTTCTCGGGGAGGCAGAGTACACAAATTGATGGGAGAGTGCTCTCCCATCGATTTAGCGTGTCTTCAGCAGACCCACTAAAATCGACACTCGCTGCTGATCTCCTGTAAGTGTAGACGTGCCCTAAGATTTGGATCCCTGCTTCTGCCATAGGACTCAGACAAAAATATGAAAGCAAATGGAACAGGAAGAGATATTTAGAAAGCTGTCAATCTGAAGGACATGAGAGATTAGAGAAAGGTATTAAACAACTGGATCATTTTAGTAAACTTTATATAAAGAAAGTATTCCTTCCAAGTGACAAGAGTAACCTCTAGGCATTACACACATAAGAGGGTAACAGAAGTTACACATGCTCAAGTTTAAAAAAATAATAAAAAAAAGGACCAATCAACTAAGATTAAAACTCAAAACCTGCTAGTCAGAAGCAACCTAAATATTCTGCTCTTAAACAGGATCTCTCATTCAAGACATTCAAAGCAATTCACATTTGTTATTTGTATCACGTTAGCCCCACAACGTGCTAGGTATTTTCACACAGAAATACAGAATCTTTGCCTTAGAGAGCCAGCAACCTAAAAAGACAAATACAAAGAAATGTGGGGAGAACGGATATAAGCAAAGTAATTCAGGCAAGAGTAAACTCTTCATCTCCATCCAACTATTCATTTTTCCCTGTAGCAAGCCCCAGTTTTGTCCCTAATTTTCTTATGCCTGTAATCTGCCCTCTGCATAAGGGAGTAGTTCATTCATCAGATAAAAAACAAAGTAGGCATTATACATTTATCTCCACAAGCTCCTAATATCTGAATACAAGCCACCTGCAATTCCACTAGTACATGAACTGTCAAAGCCTGGTAACGTAAGATTCTTTATATTCCTTATGAGGTGTGAAACATGTGAGAGAATATGGAATTGCATATCTGCAGAACCAACAGTTTAACATAATTCCTACAAGTTTATAGATTTCAGTACTGAACATACCCATTTAAAAATGTGTTACATTAGTTTTCCATTACCTGATTTTGTAGTGCTGACTGGCTGACGTTGCCCTGTGTTATTCTGACGTTTTTCCTCTAACAGTAGTCTTACATCTGCAACTTTTTCTGACGATCCTTTGCTGCCAATCCGGTTTTTGACATTACTGGATGCTATACTATCCGCTCTCATAGAGTTCCTAAATAAAGACATAATGTATTTCTAATCAGCAAATAAATTCCCATGAATGAAGCCCAACAGAGTCTTCAGGAAGGCCCCCTGTGCATAAACACATTTTGGAAGTTAGTGATATCAAGATTTCCCCTATTAAGAAATGGGGGAGAAAACACAAAATCTACCACTTTAAAAAAAAAAAAAAAAATCTGCATTCCAGAATCAGTCTTAGCTCTTCTTCAAACAAATTATCAATATGTTCAGAGCATTATATGCTGCATATCCTGTAAAAAATAGGTAGCAATGTTTTTCCAGTTTTAAACCAGGATTTAAGCATATCTTGTCAAAACAACAATAGACAGAGTACCAATGCTTCTCTAAGTTTAGGTTCATCATCGTTTGTTACTCAAGACTATAAGCAATGTGCACAGGGGCTGCTTGTAAACATCTTACCTCTCAGGGATAATGCAGATAAGGGATACATTTGTAGGCTATGATAGTACAGAGCTTGCAATCCCTTTCGCTACAGAGAAAATGTATTTTCTTTAAAGATATCTGCTACAGTCTCTAGTAATAAGTGCGATCAGCACTATTCTGACCACTATGAGGTACTCTGAAAACTAAAAATAGTGATGTGAACAAGCTCAATCACTATCTGTTTCAAACAGAAATACACCAGGTTAATGTCAACACAGCTGTTCCACTGCGGTCAAAGTAATTCAGAGTAAATGAACAGTCTCAGAATTACTAGACTGATTTAATTCACGTTATAATGGTTCCACCATGTTCTATCATATTATTTACAGGACATGCAGATTTTTATTAGATTATTAATACTGAAAATATTAAAACCTACTTTTACTTTTTACCATTAAAGGGTTGTTGTTGGTTTGTGGTTGGTGTCAGTTTTATGCACATTTCTCCTAGATTCAGCAATGGAAACACACCAGTCAGTTCTATTTATTTTAATCAGGTTCTCATGCATTAACACAATGCTGCAATGTCAGGTTACAAACATTGCAAGGGAATATTTATTTAACAATTTTACGTTTGGATTAAGGGTCAATTTCAGTGAGTTTTCTGTATTTCTTCTTTTAAATATCTTCCACTAAATCATGTCAGAGCTAAAGAGGGCATGCTGATGCTGCCACTTCATTTAAGTCATTACAGCGCTGCCACTGAAATGACAAGTGATTGATCTTACCGAAGAGTCAAATGGGATAAGTTTTCGAGGAGAGTTGTTCCTCAGTGCTAAGGATTTTCAGCATTAAATATACTACACATTGAGATATGCTATAGTAGCTTCAGAAGGGCTCTGTACTGTATCAAGTCAAAGCAGAATACTGCAATTGTTGTTAAGATCTTCATGTGTACTATTGAGTCATTTCTTTTGAAATACATGGTCTAACTGGAACGATCTTAATATACAAGATGTTAATATTGTTCAGGGCACAGAAAAGTAAGTAGCTATTGAACATGTTTTTGGACAATTCTTTTATATTTACTATTTAATAAAAACAGTTACTTCATAGATTTTACATTCTCAGTATATACTTAAAAAATTACAGTCCCAGTCTTGCAGACACTTGTGCACATGAGTAAATTTAAACTTGAGTAGCCCCATTGAATGCAACAGGATAACTCAGATACATAAAATTACTACGTACATATTCGCAGGATCAAACGCCTGTACTACATGGGTTTTAACCATTAAAGGGTGACTCAAAATACTTAAGTTAATGAGTTGAGATCCTGAACAGTTATTGTACTTTTTTTTTTTTAAATTTAAAAGAGCAGGTCAGTTGACTTTGTCAATTCATATAAGTGATTACATTAATTATTTTCAATAGCTTTCAAGCTTTAAAAAAATAATTTTAACCAAATCAAAATAAATATAATATAATGCAACACTTTGTGACTGGGGTTTTTAAGTAATAAAATGCAATAAATTAAAATTTTTACCTAATAGTTTTCAATTGGGATTCCACCTCATCAGCATACATTGTCATTTTCATGCTCTTTTTGGGAGATGGAGTGGATATCATTTTCAGTTCAAGATCATAGTCCATTTCATCAGAATCAGACGCACTGGCACTTGATCGTCTTGCTGCACTGCGATCTCGAGACTGTTTGAAAGCTTGTAGTTCATCCCGGTACTCTACCACAACCCTGTCATCTTCATCCATATCCTCATCTTCCTCCTCCTCCTCCTCTTCTTCCTCAATAGGCTCCTCAGGAACATTCACTAGGCCTGAAGCACAACAATTACTTCTGAGAGATTGCAGCTTATCTTTTTCATAAATATTTGCAGGTTTTTTGAATTCATGTTGGCCCCAGGATACAACACACAAGATGGGTCAGGTGATCTCTTCCACTGGACCAACTTTAAGACCTGAAGAAGAGATCTGTGGAGCTCAAAAGCTTGTCTCTTTCATCAGCAAAAGTTGGTCCAATAAAAAAATATTACCTCACCTATCTTGTCTCTTTTTCATAAAGAGAATTAAAAATCGAGATCTAGAAAAAATGGCAAGTAAATACAGGAAAAAATAAAACTGCTATAAAACATGCCATAATTTGTACCATTCACTGTCTCAGAAGGACAGCTGGATTTTTAAAAATGTCTGAATAAGGGTATGATCAATATGAAGCGATACCTGCTAAAATAAAGATAATTAATTCTAATGCTTGTATAGTGCCTTAAGGTGATCACTGCTGGTGAAAGAGGGAAAGATTTCTCCCGGATCCCATATTCAACACTGGGCAACAGAAAAGGTGCATCATGTATTGCCCAAGTTCTAAATCTATCATATATACTCAGTTAGAAGTAAAACAGTGTTAATCATACACAGTTAAATGGATGATTGTGCACAGTTTCAGCACCCTCTTCCAATCTTCATGTGACTTCATATTCATGGACATATACAGGAATATATTCTAGAAAATGTATTGAATGCACTTTGTATCAGTCTCTTTTTCACAAAGCAGTCAGCACACATGCAGCCTCCTGTACAGCTTTTCCTTAGCACTTTACATATTTCTTCCCATATTATCTCCCTAATACACACACCCATAAATCACGTGACCACTGTAAAGGCTAAAATACCAATTAGAAGCTCATTGATAGGGTTTTCTGGACTATATGCCCCTGGAATATACACCACCCAACTACTTTATTTTTGTCATGCACTGTAAGACAAGAGTTGAAATGGCAAATATGACAGTTTAAGATGAAGTGTAAACAAACCATTAGAGATTTTTGTCTTTTATGTTCCAGGCCCCATTTCCTAAATCTCTAAAAGAAAACAATCAAGTAAAATGAAGTACCTACTGAATTACGCTAGCTAAGTGATTTGATGTTTTGTATCTGAACGGTTGCCTGCAAAACCATAGGACGAAATCTAAGTGCTGGGGAAAAAGCATAGATCTCTTTCACTTATCTGACACTGTTCTATTTATCAAATTAATTATGCACAATCTATGTCAAGCTGACAAACCCAAAGACAGTAACAATTATATTTTGGCAAGTATTCCATTAATACGTATTTCAATTATTGTTTTACTTGAAAGATGCTTTTATTTAATGAAATGTATTATTTTAGAATTTACATTGTGTATATTGATGCTTAGGTTATATTTTGCATTTGCATAGCACCTTTCACAAGGACTCTGCCACTCTGATTTCTCACAACATCCTTGAGATAGTTATCAAGTAAAGGTTAAGAACAGTGTTTAAAGCACTGGACCAACATCTGGACTTGAGTCCTAACTTTGTCACAGATTTCCTAAGGGATCTTGGACAACTGACTTCATTTCTGTGCCTCAGTTCCTCACCTGCAAAGTGGGAGTAACGTTGTCCTGTCACACAGAGGTATTGTAAGAATGATTTGTTCATATACTATGAGTCATATAAAGTGGCTAGACAGATAGGAAAAACGAGGTCATGTAACAAGTAAATCAGTGGCTAAGCAGGGCTAAGAACCCTAGTATCTTGACTCAACTCCATGTTTTAACTATTAGAAATGCCTCCACCCAAAACTAGCATGTGGCAACCACCATTTTCTCCTGGACTAAACTCTGCTTTGGTTAATTATTTAATGAGGCGGAGTGGACAGAAAAGGCAGACCTGTGAAGCATAAAGACCTATATTTTATTTCATTCTGCAGTTTCACAACAGCTGCAACGCAACTGGTTTGAAGATGTAAAGCACTATATATGTTCCCAGTACTGTCATTAATTACCTGAATGCCGGTGTTTATAAGGAGGTGTCAACCCAACATCATCCCCAATGAGTGTCCTTTTCTTTATCACATCACGATGGATTCGACGTGAATGATATCTTCGTTTCCTGGAATGCCAACAAAAGCAAACGCATTTCTGCCACGTAAAAGGCCAAAAGAAAGTGAGGTAAATTCAGCCACGGAGTAACAGCTGCAATTTCCATTGACTTCAATGGCAGTTGAACGCATTTACCCTATGGATCTATTTTGCCCAGTATCAATATCTCAACTATAAGCACTTGTTAATTTTGAATTAAAATTTTTATAAATATAAAGTCAACAGGTCAACTTTGCTAAAATACAGATCAATGCTCCCCACTTCCAAGTCTACAGAACTTTGAAGGATGACACTCAGAAAGTAAATAGCCTTGTAAGCATGGCTGGACACATGCAAGGTTCTACTTCCGTTTATCATGTACTCACCAAGAGTTGCTAAGAATTCCTTTCATGCCACCATAATTAGGGTTGCCATATTTCATATAGTACTGACTTCTTCTTGCAGCTCCAAGCTCTTTTTTATCATCTGAAAATGTGTAATTAAGTTAAAGGAATACTTTTTCTCTAACCACACTGGAGCAAAAATAAAGAGTGCCCAATCAAAGATATGAAGCATATATAGTAATAGGCAGTCTCAACTATTGTTGACCTATAAAATATCTAATCTCCTTCATGTGAGTAAAAGATCTGTGTACTTACTAGGAACAAAATGGATTACAGTAAAAAAGACACTGGCTTCCACTAATTTCATTCCATGGAAATAGGAGTTTCCATTTATCACCTTCCTGTTGTATTATGTATCACTTTAAGAGCTGGAATGTGGAGACTATCTACTTAGAGATGTCCCTACCAGAACTGTATGAAAAAGGACATAGTCAAATTGGAAAAAAGTCGGGACTTGAGTTTGTTTACCTTAAATGCATTAATATTATCTATTGACATGACTGTAGCCGGTAATAGCTTCCACTAACACCACACAAAGAATTCCAACACCATAAGCATGGCAAATAATTCTTGATGCTCAGAAAAGGCAAAATTCACCCTTACGCAGAGCCTATTTTGTGGGCTTCAGTGGAACTGAAGTGGTAGATAGATCTTTTGCTGAATCTTTGCATCAGGCTGAACTTCACCCAGAATAAAGTTTTACATATACGTTCTTCGCACATTAAAAATACACATAAGTACTATGAGATCCTAACATATAATGCTAGACAAACAATCTAATACTTTAATAATTTTATTTTTATCTGTGTTGTAAAGACGTCATTTAGTCATCAGTCACCTTCAAACACTGTATAGTGCCTGTGCAGTGGGTCTTTTACCTTTAGTAGCAAATCTCATGAACAGTTTGTTTCCTTTAGCCAGCTTGTTGGCTGGGCGAAGATCATTACGTAGGAGAGAATCTTCCTCTACCTGGGAGAGCGCATCCAACTTTGGAAACAAAATATTTTAGATACAAAAATAAAATGGTTTTTCAGCACAGATTACATTCAACAGTAAAGCTAACAAATGATTTACTAGAAAGTTTATTTGTGTGTTAGGAGCTTTCCAGCAGATTTGTGAACTCAGCGGTTTTGCATTTCTTTAACAGACTGATTTATTAAAGGAACACTGGCAGGTTAAAATTAATTTTTTTTTTTTAAACAAAAAGATTTCCCTCCCTGTCTTATTAAAACCCTAAGTTACTAAAACTAAGCTTTTTAACATCTAATTTACTTTCCACTACTTCTGACTCCATCTATGTTGCATTAAACCTGGACAATGAAAGGCAACTAGTCAGTTTTATTTTTGCTTACAGTCAGTTTCTAGCCTGTTTATCAGCTTGTCACACACTAGCACAACATCTGGACTGCAAAAACACACAAAAATGTTTAGAAAAGTTTCCATTAAATTTATTAATATTAAATTTGTTTTACACAAACTGAAATTTGGGCCTACATTGACCTGACAGTATTCTATTAAGCAGGTCATCTTAAAATAAAAGGCTTTTTAAAAATTTCTTTCACCTCTAGAAATATTTCAGCTGGTTTCTTTTGAAAAGCAGCATTATTCCAGATGTGCTGTCCCTGCTGTTGTAAGAGTGAAACAAATAAGTGTATGACTTAAATAGATACACTCCCCTGATGCATACCTTTATGTACAGTTTGCCAAAACCGAATAGCTTGACTCCTCTTCATCCTTCCTCCTAATTACTCCCTTTATCTCCTCCTTCCAGTCTTTTCCATACCTGCTGTCATACTGTCCTCACATGGGTGGAGGAGCTTCAAACGTCTCACATGCCAAATGCCCTCCCTCTCCTAAAAACCCACTTTCACAAAGCCATCCTAGGCTGATATCCCCACTGACAAAGTCTCTGGACTTCCCCTTGCCTTAAATGTTTTCTTACGTACTAAATCTGATTTAGCAATTTAATTTATGATACAATAGTCTAGATTCTGTATAATATTTTTGCATTAGGAGTAGAATATCGGAACGAGCTCACTGCCCAAAACTGAATCTCTCATGTTAATGTTTTTCTTTCTGTACTGACCTCAACATCACTTGGATTGTCATCCTCAACCTCTCCTTCCTCGGTCTCATCATCCGAGCTTTCCTCCTGTTGGTCTAAGGATAAACAAATTTTAGGATATTCTTCCTGATTTATGATGTCGCCAGCATTTGGTTTTCATTTCCTTATATTTTCTGAAATCAAACTGAGTAAGTTATCAATTGTTCCTGTGTAGCCTGGAGAATAATTAAGATAGTAAACGTCTGCAAAAACTTTAAACAGGTGTGTACACAAGATAACTGTAACTAATCAGAGAGCTTCCTTCATGCTGGCGCTCTCTATTAATGTATGTGGTTGAAGCAGTAGGGATGGATTACCAGTTTAATTCTCTGTTAATATAAGAAGACACACTGTGTTTCAGTTTATCAATAGCAGAGAGGTCATTAAATGCCTTAATTTAGCTGCCACTTAAAAAATATTTGAGTTAATGTTCAATAGTTAGAAAGCTACTGAGATAATCTCTGCAGCTAAAAAATTATGAGTCATTTCATTTCAAGAATCTAACGTAAGTAATTTTGGAAGCAACCTTTTAACCAGTAATAACTGATTACACTAGTCTATTGGTTGTATACACTGTGCATTGCTAGTTGATGGCAGATATTTTCAGTTTAATTTTTGGGGAATAAGAAAAAGATTTTGTTTATATTGTCAGCAGAATCTTGTTTCAAATATTTCTGAAAGACAACTTAACAGTCCTTTAACGGTGCCTCTCGCTCAGATATCTCAAAGCACTTTACCAACACTGGGTAAGCGTCTCAGCAGCCCTGTTTAGTAAGGAAATATAGAGATTCTTCACCTAGCAACTAAATACAGCAACTGTCAGGGTGCATACAACAGCTGGTTACAGCACACAGCAACTACACAAAAGTTATGGGCAGGAACCAAGGAATACTGAACCCAAATGAAACCCTGGAGGATATTCAGACAGCAGAATGTAATTACTGCGGTGGAATTTGGCCAAGTTATCAGGGCTAGCATCCTGCCTCTTACAAAAAGGGCCACAGGATCTTTAATTACTGCAAGGGTTTTTAATGACAAAATTCCAAAATTATTTTAAAAAAGGAATATATCTGAGCCAAAGCCTCCCTAATCTTTTGGATTTATCAGATTCCTCATACCTTAACTTACTTCATAAATTCTTCCCAACTGAAGAAGTCTGAACTTCGCCCAGTATCCTGCTTTTCCAGATGCAGAAATGTATGTGGGAGTTTAGATCAATACATATTTTACTACTGTTGATATACATAATAATTACTTTGCACCTGACAGGATCAATGTGAAAATATATGTCCTCAATATAAATAAGGTCTTTCCCTAGTCTCCAAAAATAACACAAGATGTATTTTAAGAAAGTTACATTTTGTAGCATCTTGGTATTTGCCAGAAATCAAAGGTTATGTTGTGTTTTAAAACTGCACAAAAAAGTTTTCAGTACAAAGAAATAAGACATAGTATAAAGGAGGCTGGTAAAATGGTATAAAAAGCACTGTTATCTTCCTCACAATACCTATTTTTGTATAGACTTAGTTTTCCCAAGGCAGGAAGGGGGTTGCTAGAAAGCCCCTGAGTTGCAGTGGAAAGCTGCAAGGAGAAATCTGCTATGAAGGCGTCTGGAAGCATAACAGAGTTGTGAAAACAAACTACATATGATGGCTTCTACTAGTGCATAACGTACAGAAAGTGAAGATTGGTAATCCTGATTTTGTTCATGCAACTCATACCTCAGCAAAATTTAGTGTCTCAGTTAAACCAAATGTTTTTATGAATTGCATTGTCACTATTGGTTGATAATGTGCAATTCAATATCTTGGTTTGAACCACATCACAGGAAGTTAACACATCACCTAGCAGCGAAACAGTTGCATATAGTCAAAGTAATAAAGCCACAAATTGCTGTCTGTGGAAGTATAATGGGGTTATGATTAGGGGGATGTTGTCAGCAAGTAGATTCCACGGTTATCACAATTTGAAGGTACACCTTAGCCGCTTCAGTTTATACAACTTACTTGGCAGTATGCTCTGACTGGCAAAGGAGACTATGGGCACTGTGACAGAGTGGAATATGTCCGAGTCAAATTATGAACATTATCTTGTTCTATGTGTGAAAATGTTGGACACTGTGACTGCACAAGCCTGGACATGCACAAATACTCCTTAAAGGACTAACACTAAGAGCCATCAAGACTGAAATCTGGGGTCAACAACTTTGATTGCCTTTCCACTACTGGCCCATCCCCATGGAACAATGGGTTTTCTACACAGGGTCCTGCACTGGGAAAGGGGCAAGCATGACTGAGGGGTCACTAGCATTTCAATCTGAGCACATGGCTCAGAGAAGAAACCCTATTTAAGGGCGAGGTTCTGCTGAGCGGGGAGGGGGTGGGGTGGGGAGAGTGACCACTGGCTACATTCAAGGTCTGGCAGGAGAGAGAGAGACTAGTACACGCAGAGACACGCACAGGACGGACTCTGTCCAGCTTAAAATACTGGTAAAACCTTAGACTCACACAAGGGGCTAGCTCATACTAGGTCTCAGGATTTTTGTTTTCAAAGATCTAACTCAAACGTTTTAAGAATAAGGTCACTGTGGTTAAACAATTCCTGTGTTACTTGCTTTCCTGCCATGCTGTCCCCAACGGGGTAAAGCTACAAGCCCAGAGTGCTCACAGCCCAGGTGGAACTCTGGGGAGTGTATGTGACTGGGGGACTCAGGAGGTCTCTGACATTGATTTCAAAGTCCTGGATGGCGGCATCCCACATCCCAAGGAAGGGCATTAGACAAGAGGTCAGAGCCTGGGAATGTGCCCTAGGGTCTCAAAGCTAGAAACAGTGGCTAGACTCTAGCCAGACGCAGTTGGCTTGGAAGCACATGGGACCCAGCAATTGGGTCCATTTGCAATAGATTTGTGAACACCCAGTGGGGTACTGGGTCAGGTTTTAACTGGGTCACATTCAGAGATAATATAAATAGTGATGGAAGTTACACATTGGTAAATCAATGTCATTTGCAGAAAGGACAGTGTAGTAACAAGAAAAAACAACCAACGGGAGGGTTTAAGAAGATAAAGCACCTTCTTACACCCACTTGTTTGTTTCTCATTGTTACCACCCCACCCTTCCACCCACTCAGCTTGTGAGTTACAAGTACTGTGTAACTTTCCCCACTACTTACAACACCTCTGAATTTGTTCTTATGTTTAGAATGTTCAGTACAGACCTTATTACTGATTTTGGTATCTCTCCAACCCACCTTTTAGGAAGCAGCTCCTTCAAAAGGTTTCCAAGATGAAAGCCTTTTTTAAAGTGGCAGAATACCATTACCTGAAACTACATGACAGAACCTCCTTCAGTAACTCAAATTATGCAGCACCCAAGCCAAGAAAATATATTTTAAAGAATGCGGATTTTTCACTGCATGACCTGTATCTTCTGTGCATCTACCTTTCTTGTTTTTTTCAGTTGCTTTCTCCTCGTTGTTTTCTCTGTTTTTGAGTTTATCCTGATCAGGCATAGAGCTCATATTTATAAGAGCTCGTGTTGCTGTCACTTCATCAAGCCAGACCACATTACCTAAAACAAAAAACCCACACAAAAATAGTTCTAGTTAGCTGAAATTTTCCACACAGGCTCTTAAGATTATATCCTTTATCTTACAGTCCTGTATGTAGAAGACAAATTACTGGTATAAAACTTCAGTCACATAATAAGTTATATGCACTAGTAGGAAGGGAGATCATCAGATGTGTTTCATAAAGGGAAAACAAATCCTTAAGCATGTTTGATCAGCAAGAGACAACTCTTTTCACACAGCACTAACAAAGGCCATAAGCCACATTATTTTCTGATCAAAACTAAAAGAACGCTGAAATGATTAAGGTCTACATAAATAATAGGGGCTCATTTATTTGCACCAATAACTAGAAGACCCACTCAAGATTAATGCACTTTCTGAATATGCTAGTGAGCAACTATGATCAAATCAAGGATACTGGCTCATAAAATGATCTGTTCATTTATTTTGAAGCGTGTTGTTTAGTTTCACTGTGTAAAACTCTTGACAGTATTCTAGAAGTATGACTGAAATATATTTTGTAAAATAATTAAGTTTAAGTAACTAGAGACCTCATTGTAGAACTCTGCTGTTAATCTTTGCTGAGAAGAAAGGAGAGACTGTTAAGGGTTTTTTGTACGGATTATCAAATTTGTAGATTAGTGATGCAAGGATTAGCAAGGTTCTCACGCACTGAAGAAAATACAATGCAGATTTGTTACATATAAGAAAAATGCCTGTAAGAAGAGATAGAATTAAAATTATATGCAGTAAAACTGATCATATGTCAGGTCAATGATAACGCTGTTAGAAATGTGATGATGAAAGACAGGAAAAAGAAGATTTGAGAGGTGCTTCTTAAAAATAAGTATTGAGCAAAAGTCCTTTTATTGAGATGCATTCAGTCCAGATACAGCCACAAGCGTTATATGCTGCTCTGCTGTTTAATGATTCTGGAAAAACCAGAGCAATAAATTTTATTTTGTTTTATATTAAGATGCCCGAACAGATAAGATTCACTGTAAGGGAAAACACTCATATTCTAAATGTAAAGGCAGGCTGAAGAAAGAAAAACTACATATAAACCAAATACCTAAAGCACCCTTCAACCTTTGGATTTTTGAAGACTACACCTTTTCTTTGATTCTCACTCTGAAGAACAAGGACATTACCTCAGTATGTCTCGGACCTTTAAAAATGCTACAATACTGTTGCACCAATTTAAGACACACTGCTGCAGCTTGTCATTTTCACCAGTGTTAGCCTCTTTCACAACATTCTATATTGCAGCAGGGTGTAGCCAACCTAACCTGCTAGAGCTGGGGTAATTTTTCTCACTAACCAATAACTTAGCTATATATTGCTTTTGATATTCACAGTTCTTTATTAACTAGTTCTTTCAAACACCCCTTTGAGGTAGTAAGTTTACAGATGGGGAAGCTAACCCACAGAAGGGTCAGCAACTTGCCCAAAAGGCAGAACTAGTAATAGAATCCAAGAGCTCTGGAATATGAAAAATATTAAGAACTATAGGCTAAAGACTTAGTTTACTTACACGAAGTGTCATCTAGCCACTCAATATGAGCAGGAGGATACTCTTTAAAATAGGCAAAGATGTCCTGGGTACTCATCTCATCTACCCCGCAAATGTGGACTGTATCCAGCCTCACTTTAGGGATTGCTGTAAACAAGAAACAAAACCACTGCTCATTTTTACAAAATGAGTTTATGTCTTAGAAACATGTTCAATTAAAAATCAAAATCATTTTTAAAAAATGGAGAATAGTTTATTAAAGACAGGTACATCCTATACCATGATCTTCAAGTCTAATGGCCTGGAACTTAACTTATAATTTCAAAATGTTTTGACCTTTCTAGTTGAAAATAAAAATCGGATACCATAAACACAAAATCATTACGAATATTAAAATGTATTGCTATAGAAATTCTACTGCCAATCATTGATTATAATTTAATTTTAAAGACAGCATGCAAGTGGTTATTAACTTTTCAATATGAATGTAAAATCTTCAGCTTAATTTAAAGGTACAGGATCAAATAAAAAAACAAATCATGCCATTCTGAAAGTTTTTTACCTAGTATTGTTACAAGCAGTAGTAAGGTTACCCATAACTGAAAATTAATGATATTATTTTCCCTCTGTTTTCAATGTCTTCATCATGTATTTCACAACCATCTGTACAGTCAATTTCAAGTTTCCTCTGTATAATCAATGGCCTAGGTCTTGATCCTGCAAGTGTATCTGCACAGAAGGACCGTTAGGGCCTAGGTCCTGCAACTGCATCCACATGGGTGGACCTCTATGACCACACTGAGCACCACTAACTTCAACAGGATAACATGCACATGGATCCACCCGCACTAATGCAGTTGCATGATTGGGGCTTTAGTTTCTTTTTTGTATGTTCTTCACACAGCAACAAAGAGAAATATTTTAAATAATATGGGAAAACGTGGTCGTAAAACCACAAAGATTGGCAAGGGATTCAGAGACAGGTGCCAAATGGTTTTCAGATGACATTTAACCCTTAAAAAAAAGAATTTAAAGTTGATAACATCGCTTTCATTAAATATTGAACGGACAACCTACTGGAGCCTTGTAACCGTGTGTGTGCCGACAGCTTCTGCTGTGTCAACTGACAGAAAAGCCTTGGACAGCCAATCTACCCGCAGCTGTGAATACTGCTGCCACGTCAGGAAAAAAATGATGTCTGCCCAAAATGGTTCTGTTTCTTTTAAGTGTCATCATCCTCCCACAATAATTTTAATTGTATTTATTTTTTTTATTGTCTTCAAGATTTTTTTTAAAATGGGAAAGTGAACAGAAAAAAAAGGAAAGTGAAAAATACAAGATATTACTCGTACCGAGGCTTGCTTTTTCAGGAGCATCTGGAAGGGAGTGAGGTAGTATGGCCATCAAGGCAGGAAACGGGAAGGAAGCAATCTAGAGATTCTGCCTTTCGTTCAGTTTGATAAACTCATGGTACTTTCCCTACCTTTCTTCATCATGTCTCGCTCTAATGCCACATTCCTTTGGGAAAGGTTCACTTCAGCTCGAAAATGAAAGCGCTTCGCTCTTTGCTCCTTTTTCTCAATTGCTTCCTGCAGGAAACAAGGTCCAATGGAAGAGGAAATTGGTGCTTTGGCCCAAACACGTTTCATAGTAATACCAGACATTTAATAAAACACAAATGGCCAGAAATTAATCATTACAAAGTTTCTATTAGTTGTCAATAGGCATGGCTGAGTCAACAAAAAAAGAAAATTATGTTAAAAAGCACAAAATTAAAAACTCTTTCACAGCTTGACTAAGAGTCAAAGGATTATTGTCTTGTGGCCCAAACAGCATAACGGGAATCATGATGTGTTGTCCGTCACTGACTCTGTGTGACCTTGGACACGTGCTTAACCTTTCTGATGGATAACCATATTAACTTATCCTTAAAATGAGTATACATCAAAGGCAAAATTCAGCAAACCTTTACTTGAAACAAATGTTTCCTCTACCAGGCAGACTAATCTTTTATTTTGAGAAGGCTGGCTTGTTTTCTTGGAGGAAGAGAGAAAAACACATTGAGAAGATACAGATCACGCAGTTTCCAGACAGTTACAAAAAATAATGTGGAGATCTGTGGCCCTTGGGAATATCCCTTTGTGTCTGTACTGTGGCCTGTGGGAATATCCCTTTGTGTTTGCACTTCACTAGTACTAACTGGAATCCTGCAGAGAGAAATCTTGCTGGGATTGGTAATCCAAACTATTTCCAGGGAGCCCATCAACAGATTCTCTAAACACCAGTAATACAAAAGATGTTATGCAAGCCCCCAGAAATGGTAATTTTCTTTCTTGCGACTGATTAAGAATGCCTCCGTCTAAAAAAAATAATAAGAGTGTTTTAAATATCTCTCAATCAACTAAAATGAAACTTGTCTCATAAAAATATCCTTAAGCAAGAACTGCCCTCTGATATCACTACAAGATAAATTTGACCTTTTAATCACAGTTTTATTAGATTTCCCAGCCAACTCATTTTCATTATTCAGCCCTGTATATCTTTATCCATAATTATGTATGCCATTTTGAAGCTGTACTAAGGAATGTAAGAAAAGAGGGAGATTTTCTAACTGATACTATAACTTTAATTGCTTCCTGAACTACAAGTCTCTGACATACAGAAGTTATCAATTTGTAACCAAGAATGCTGATTTTCCATCTCTAACACCAGCTCCATTTGTGCTCTTGGGCAAGTAACAAGTTCTCTGACTAAGCTTTCTCTAGGCAAAATGGAAATAAAACTCATGCACCATCTCTCACAGTGCTGTTGTGAAGATTCCTATTTTATCATGTTCTGAAAATGTAAAGTCCTAATAATACCACCGAACACTTAACACAGAACATGGAACAATAAATTTTATTTTCAATTTCCTGATACAACGTACAGTGGTCTGTCATACAGTGATGCCAATTATTTAAAAATTGCAGTGTGTCAGGGAGACCAGCTGCAAGTTTAAGCTTCTACAGAACCACAAAATGATCAAACCTTGTTTTGAAGTGGCCGTTAATTTATGTATTTAAGGCCCAGTGTTTGGAAACACACAATGATGCCCTTTGAAGACTCAAGACAATGGAACTCGATTTTCCTGCCAAACACTTGTTTTTCCTTCTCTGTCACACACACAATAAGAAAAATTCAGCTGACCTGACTCTGAAGGGCTTTGCTTTGCACTACAGAGTAGCATCACTGCAATTCCAAGAGAGTCTCCTTGTTTTTTGGCAAATGCACTGAACATTTAGAAACAGTATCACAAATTCTTGTTGGGGTATGAGAACTTTGTCTACAAATAAATCTTTCAGTATAAAATCATAGAAAGAGATGTTTGTCTCAGCATTTTCATAGAGATTGTTTATTTTTGTATATTTTGTGACTTACGAATTGATGACTAATAATTTACACGAGACAGACATCACAGCAGGAGAAAAAATTTCACCAACCTAACATCAAAACAAGAGCTCTCCAGTTATAAAAGAGTGTCTAAAGTCAGTAATCAGTGGTCCAGGAGCCAAATTAGTGATCAGCATTGCCCAAAAGAGCCCCAGTAGTGTGAATTCATTGTTTCATATACTATTGTACTATATACAATTCTCACAGCAAAATGACTGATCAAGTATTATTATTTTATCAACTACAATTGGTTAATAACATAGTAAAAGCATCCTGATTGATTAATAATTAAGGCTCATATTTTGTCACAGATATGTTTAGTAAAAATCATGGACAGGTTGCGGGCAATAAACAAAAATTCACGGAAGCCGGTCCGTGATTTTTACTAAAAATATCCTTGACAAAATGGGGAGGGAGGCGGGTCCAGCACCCACAGCGGCTGGGCTGCTGGGGTGTGCACGCATGGGGGTGATTCCCCTGCTCTCCCCCACCGCGGCTGGGCTGCTGGGGGGGTTCCCCCTACCCCCACGGCTGGGCAGCTGCAGGGGGGTTCCTGCCTCCCACGGGAGGTGGGAGCTCTAGGGGACCCCCCAGAGAGCTCTGGGGTCTCCCTGCTGCCCAGCAGCTAGGAGCTGTGGGGCTGCCTGCTGACAGCAGTCCAGCCCTGGGACAGAAAATGTCACAGAGGTCTCTGGAAGTCACAGATTCCATGACATAATTGTAGCCCTATTAATAATTAAATCACACAGTGTTTTAACATCAAAACAGCCGCAGGAGACACATTAAAGAGCCAATCAGTGGTCTAAGTGTACCTGAAAATGGCCATTTATCTGAATTTCCTGAAGACCAGCTAACAATGCTTCCTATCCAACAACAGTAATACAAAACTTGAAAAAGACCTACAGCACAATATTACCTTGGAGGTGACATCTATTCCTGTGATGAAACTTCCAGCTTTGTTTTCATACCTTCTACTAGTGTCCTGAAAAAAAGCAGAACTGTGATGAAGGCTAAATGCAACAAACCAGTTAGACTGATAAAATCTCGCCTGGTAATCAGCTCTAAAATAAATCCATTCCTTTCTACTCTCTCCTAACTCTAAGCTCCAGTATGTTCTTGTCCCAGATGTGTACAACACTCAGTGGAATTACGTACCAACAGAATGGATCAAAACACATGCAGCTTCCTTTGGTGTAAGTAATCTTTAGCAGTAGTTAAAAATCTAGTACATCCACAATCACAGGGGGAAATATATTCTGCCACAGCAAGAAGTGGAGGTGATAATCAAACAGCTTTACCAACTCTAACTTCCATGGCTGCAGCTATAACTGTCTTCCAACAGAAAAATGTGTGTGTTTAACATAATCATATCAAGACATTAGACTCTCTAAAAGTTACAACGTACCAATATTAAGTTATCAAGCAACCTTTTAGCACAAGATAACATTAAACTCAACTTTCATATTAAAAAAGTAACTTTTAAGGCTCTTGGCGTCATTGGTTCTAGTCCCTTTCCCAAAATATCGCAGTCCGAATCACTGCCTTTGTTTTGTTAAATCACCTTATTAATGTCATAAAAATGAAGTGCGAGGTGAAGGGGAAAAACCAGGGTTTTTCTTTGTCGTCAGTTAGTTCTGCTGAATTCACCAGATTGCACTAGCCCATGTACACTGTACACCAATAATCCAATTTCTTCTCCTCCACCCTCTAGCTGAATGGCCATTGACCATCTCGTCCTGGCTTTGAGGCCTCAGCATTTCCCTGGGCTCTCCCCCCCTCCCCCACGCCCCGATCTGTTAGGGCTGACACGCCGGCCCGTCCTCACTAGGGTTCTACCTCGTGTTAGCCCGCTCGAGTTACTCCCTAGCGCACAGCCTCAGAGATTCGCCCCCGCTACCTCGGCCCCCGCCCCACACAGGCCCCCCCTCCCGGAGAGGAGCTGCTGCACATTCACCGCCTCGCCCTCTGTGCGCCCCCCACCCCCATCTCCCACTGCCCAACCTCCCCCTCCCGCCAGCTTCCCGCCTCCACTGTCTGCCCCCTCCCTCCATTGTCTCTTCGCCCGCCCGCCCGCACCGGGAGCAGCTCCCGCAGCGAGCGCCGCACGGGGACGGTCTCCAGCTCGCCCTCCTCCACCTCCATGGGCTCGGGCTCGGGGCCGCGGGGCGGCTGCGGCTGCTGCTGCTCCTCCTCCGCCGCCGCCTTCACCGAGATCCGCAGGCCCCGCACGGCCGCCATCGCTCCGCCAGGCTCGCCCGCCCGCAGGACACAACCAGCGAGAGCGGCCCGCCGGATGGAGGGAGCGCCGCGCCGCGCCGCCTCCGAGCCGGCCTCCACGAGCACAGAGACGGGGTGGCGGATAGAGCGCCGCCGGCAGGGCCATAGAGACGGCAGCTGGCCGGCCAGAGCGCTCTTAATGCCATAGAGACAGGGAGGGAGCGCGACCAGCTCGGTCCTCCAGGGCCATGGAGTTCGGAGAGGAGGCTAGAGTGGCCAGTTGCCTGTTTGGAGCCTGGCTCTGCCCGCCTCAGAAAACCCTACAGCCTGGCCCCAGAGCAGGGGCCTCCCCTGGCTTGTCACCCCGCTGGCACCCCACAGCCTAGCATGAGGGGGCCTGGCGTGATATGGCACAGCACAAGAGGGCCTGGCAACATCACATCACAACAGCACTGTCCGCTTGTATCAGATGGAGCTTCGAGTCACGTCCTCGTGATACTGTAGTGCCAACGTTCGGCCCCGGGGGCTTAGGTTGGCAGAGCTGTGGTGCTCAGGAGTGCGAATTTTTGAGCGCCATAGCTTTGTTGACCTACGTTTTAAGTGTAGGGCTCAGAAGGATAACATGGGTATCGTTTGCCCAATCTGAAGCATTGTTTTAAATGCATGTTTATATCCCTGAGGAAGTAATAAATTCCATGGAAAGACTCTGTGGTCGAGTCTGTAAAAAACTACAGTGTCCAGGGACTCAGTCACAACATGGTCATCTCCTAATGCAGTTAACCTTGGGTCTAGGGTTTTGATTTAGCTCGTCTTTAGCTGCAATATTGTTGGGAACTGGGGGGCTTTGTGACTGCCAAATACTTATTAGTGTATGTATCTGTATATCCACCTAACGGGATGTACTTAGCTGAGCTTCCAAAAGAGATCTTTGTGTTGGAGAATGAAGCCCCATTGAATGGTATCAGGTCAGGTAGCTTCCCAACTCCAAACTTTTAGAGTCAGGCCTAAATTGGAAATAATACTCCCACCCCGCGACACTCCTGAACTTTGAAAGTTTGGATCAAATGGAGCCTAGATCCTAAAATAACCTTTGAAAAACAACAACCTTGTCCTAGAGGCTTTACCCAGTATTTGCTTTTTCCTGTGCTTTTGTATGAAAGTGCTTGGGTTATAACTGTCCACCAGAGGGAGGTCTTGCAACAAGATTCCCTAACCGCTGTAGGATGAAGGATAGAGTATAATTAAAGTTTGCACTGTCAGTTTTGTGAGTAAGCTAAAAATAGGGGGATGTAGAGAGCAAGAGCACTCTGAGGGCACCTGATCAAAGGGGTCTTTTTTGGAACAATCTGCAATGAGTTTCAAAGATGGAAAATTTGGCTGTTGTGGGACAGTAAACGAAGTTCCCGTGACCTCTTGAACAGACCAGAGACATTTTACTCACCACAATGCATTTTTTTGTTATCTTGTCTGGCCACTATGACTCAGAGCGGGACCTGAGAGCTGCAGCCCTTTAAAATGCAGTGAATCACACAATGAGCGAGTGTGGGAGCTGATCAAGGACAGGTATTTCTGCAACTGGTGAACCCATAGAATCACCAGGATAAAATGGGAAAGGAGTGCAGAGCTGATACTGATAGATGGCTATCTAATCACCCAAAGGAAAACATCCTGATCAAATCTGGAAGGATAACAAGCCCATGAAATGATGGATGGTCAGTGGTGTTACCTTAGCACTCAGGGGAACCTGCTTTATTACAGACTTCCTGGGTAACCCTGTCAAATTATTTAATCTATATGAGCCTCAGCTACCCTCCCCCCCATAAAATGGGGATAATCATACTGCTCTGTCTCACAGGGGATCGTGAGGTGCTCAGATACTACAGTAACAGAGGCCCATCTATGTCCCTCAACTGGATAGATTTATCTGTTACATGGCAAGAATGAGACCATCAGTGCCTGTATGTGCTACAAGTTTAACCTCCAGCGTTACAGAGATGGTGACCATACAAGTACCCAGGCTGAGAGAGATTGTGTGCTAGCGCAGTTATCTCACAGATGGGGCATCTCTGTTCTAATGGGATTTTTTTATTGCTGTTAAGAAGAGACAAAACAGTTTTAAATGTGGTTTACCTTATGGAAAAGTCTTACAGAATTCAACAGGGCTGAAACAGAATTTCACAGAAATTTAAATAGGGATCTATAGACATCCCTCTAAAAACCTATGGAATATCAAAAATCAGTTCCTTTCAGGGTTTTTGAACCTATAGAATTCTCCAATAAATTTTATAGGCTGCTTTGGAAAACCTATACAAAGGTCTATTTATTTTGGTAAGGCCCTTCCCTAATGGATAAAAGAGCTGTGTTACAGAACAGTGTAGTCTTGTCCACATGAGCAACAAACACTTTAGATTTATGACCAGAAAAACGTCACTGAAAGAGATGTCAGTTGGCCAAATAAACACGAGATGGAAAAGTCTGTTAATGACTGTGTTTCCTTTCATCTTGGACTCAGTAAAGACAGTTCTGAGATTTAGTTACCAAAACAATACCATCGTATAGGGAAGCCCATATGCAGCACCTTGTTTTCAAAGCTGTGTTTCTGGACTGGTCCTGGGATCCGATCCATGTGAACTACAGTTGTGTTTAAACCATGGCACCATTCCCTGACATCAGTGTCAGAAACTTAACAAGGCCTGGGCAGGCCTTCCTCCTGCCCTGGTTGAAAGGGCGTAGTGCATCAGTTCTCAACCAGGTCTGTGCGCCCTCCGGGGAGGGGCGGGTCATGACCAGGTTTCAGGGGGTCCACAAAGCAGAGCTGGCATTGAACTCGCTGGGGCCCAGGGCAGAAAGCCCAAGCCCTGCTGTGGTGGGGCTGAAGCCCGAGCAACTTAGCATCGCGGAGCTCCTTGTGGTGTTAGGTGATGGGCAGTTTCCCTGCTTACTATCCCCTAATGCTGGCCCTAGGTTTTATATGCAGAAAACCAGTTATTGTGGCACAGGTGAGCTGTGGAGTTTTTATAGCATGTTGGGGGAGGAGGGGCTCAGAAAGAAACGGTTGAGAACCGCTGGTGTAGTGGGCTCTGCTGTTGTGTGCATTCCTCCAGCCTTCTTGGGCTCTGATCTGGCTTCCACTGAAGCCAATGACGTAAATCCCCTGGACTTCAAAGATGCAGAATCAGGTCCTTGAACTCATTGGCTCAGATCGTCAGTAGCGAGGATGGTGGTGAGCGCAGGTACAATGTCTGTAGGAGCTGTTGGCAGAGCAGTGCACCTTCATACATTTTACTGCCATGGACAGTGGTTTGAAACCACAGCGTACTAAGCAGCATCGAAAAGGAAATGAATCCCTTTCTGTTCACAGCAAAAAGAGATTATGAACTCTAAAGTAATGCTTTATAGGTATCATCCTTACCACACACACACACGCACACACACGGTGTGTGCCTTAATATCCCCCATGCAGTTATGGCAGGGCTTCCACACTTTGTTAACGATGGTGTACCTTGCTGCTCAGACTGAGTTCTATCATTCAGATCAAGGATAAATCCGTGGCTGGAAGCTAGAGTTTTCAATTTAAACAACTTCTGCAGAAATGCCAGCAGGAGACAGATATTTGGAAAGGTTTTCATAACAGGCATGTGGATCCAAGTTTGCAGCTATAAGTTCCATATGTGAGCAGACGGAGCCAGTAAGTAGACAGGCAGATCTGATTGGCTGCTGTTCTTAGGGTTCTGGAGGAAGGTGTTATAAAAGAACAGCTGTACCATTCTCCATGGAGGAACATGGCGCTTTTTGTAAACGACACAATTCAGCCACTATTCCTTTCTTTCAAAGCTGCGTTCACATTCTCCTTTCAAAATATTGACCGATCACCACAGTGAGGATAGACTGACTGATGTTTATGGCAAATAGCGAAAGAATGCTGCCTAGTGGTTTGTTCAGGGTCTAGGAAATCAGGACACCTGAGTTCTAGTTCTGATTCAGCTCCTGATCTGGAGCCAGATTATGCCCCCAGATTTGCATGGAGAGGAGACTCTTGGTGTGTGTATCCTATCCCTGCTGCCCAGAATCCCACCCCCCCGCTTCCCAGGACCCCACAGAGGGCTGTCCTGGGGGTTGAAAGCCACTTACAGGGTGAAGTGAGACTTGGCAGACTGAAGGCAAGGAGTGAGCAGCCTCGCCTTGGATGGAGGTGGAGCCCGGTGAGACTTTCATTGTCTCACCTTTGGCCCTGATTAAAGTCTCCAGGAAAAGAAACAGCCTGGGGCTGTACTGTGGAATTTCCCACTGCAATAGACTCCAGTGAAGCCATGATGCAGAGTGGTGCCAGGGGCACAAAACTGGGGCCAAGCGTGGGTGGTCCTATCTTTCCATTGATCTAGCGGGAGTTTACAGACTGGGAGCTGGGACTGTCCCATGGCTTATTCTGGGAGTAGTAAACCTCACCTCTGCAATGGGATGCTTGGGGAAGAACTCTGTAAGGGAAACTTCACAGTGATATTCACCCCTCCTATGGGTGCTACCCGCAGTAGGGAAGGGTCAGCCGTCAGTGGGAGTGGGGGGGCTAATTGCTTCATCTCTGTGTCCCAATTTCCACACATACCATGGCTGAAACCTCACTTGCCTACCTCACAGGGCTATTCCTAAGGGTAATTAATTAACGTTTCAAAAGTGCTTTGAAATCCTTGTTGTGTCGGTGCTATTTCCATGTGACTATTAAAATAGCTATGTGTATTTGCATGCAGACAGCTTCTTTTCCTCTCAGATCTAGCATCAAAGTTTTAATCACCAAGGCAATATAAACAGATGGAGATTAAATTCCCATTCTTTAATACAGACTCCCTAGCCCTTTAATGTTTCAATTTAAAACAATCCTGCTGCAGTGTCTGGTTTCTTGCAGTGGAATCAGTGTTTGCACGTGGAAAATCTCAGCCCTGGCAGGTTGACTTTTGGTTTGAAATGATCTGATTATTAAATCTTGTTTAAATTAATCTGAAGCTCTATCTTGTTGTAAATCACATGGGTTAGAGTCTCACACCTGGCAGTGTATTAGCAGTGTGCCTAGCCAGTGGCTCGAAAAGCTACAGCTGGAGCAAACCTTTTTGTTTTTCAGAATATGAATATCCAAATTCATCCCTGGTGTGTATCCACTCAAGCCAATAACTTTACACCAGGAACAAATTTGTCTGAGTCCTGCTCCAAATGAAGTCAAGGGAGTTTTGCCCATTGACGTCAGTGGGAGCAGGATCAGGCCCAGTGTTTTATATTTTTACAGTCCTGTTAGACCAATGTGGAGCTAATGGTCAGAGTAATTTAATCTGGGGTTTCATACATACAGCTTTCATCTTAATCCACCTTCTGGTCGGAATCTGCTGTCTGTGTGTGAGGGGGAAACCATGAAAGAACCATTCACTAATATATAAATCTCCTCTGTCACTTGAGGGTCCTGAGAGAAAGGGTTTGCTTATCCTGTTTTAAATCCAATAAATTATAATCTTCACCCACTGTCTCGGAGCAGAGCTTGCTTGTCATTATCTCCCACTCGTTTCTGCTGAATTTGTTGGTGCAAAATCAAAAGTTCTGCATTATAAAAAGGAAAGGAAAAGGAAAGAAATAAAACACAACAGTACAGATAAAGACAGTAGAAAGTAATGAGACTGTGACCTCTTTGAGGCAGGGACCATCTTTGTGTTCTGTGTTTGTACAGCGCCTGGCACAATGGTGGACTGGGGCTGCTATGGCGATACAGATACATAAATAATATCTATGTGTTTGTACAGCTTTATGGGGACCTGATCTTGACTGATGCTACTGCAATAGAAACAAAAAATAATAGATCACCAACAAATAGCCCCCCAAACCCTAGATATGCTTCTTTTAACTGAGGTTTTTTTTACTATAGTTTAAATTCAACCCCCTGTAGGATTTATATTCCCAGTCAAAGTGGCTGAATCCAATTCTGGTTGTCCTAAGGAAGCCACTTCCAAAATAAGTGGAACCCTCACCCCCACCCCCAAACCTTGTGTGAAATAGCCTGAATTGGCTAACTTTTCCAACATTTTCTTAGGAGAGCGGCTGACAAAGCAAATATTGACGGGGGTAAAGTATAGAGAAAATGGTGTATTAGGTAAATTTTCACATTGCTGATTATTTAGTTGTACTGGGTATTACAGGGCTTGCTGTTTCTTTTTTGGATGCATTGTGTTTATTTTTCCGAGGCATCCACAAGGGTTAGTTAGGTGCCTCATGTTATTGTGTGTGTTATGTGTGGGCTCATTTAAAAATTAATATAATGAACAAATGAATACATTGGATGAAGCTTAAATTTACTAAAAACTCTCCTCTTTTCAAAACATAGGTGCTGGAAGTAGGAGTGCAGGGGGTGATGCAGCACCCTGTGACTTGAATTGGTTTACATTATATACAGGCTTTACCATTTGGTTCAGTGGGTCTCAGCACCGCCATTATAAAGATTGTTCCAGCACCCTTTTCAAAATGCCTTTGTGTCCCCTTGCCTGACAATGAGTCTCCACTGGATCATCTGGCACGGTCAGATCTTAATGTCAAGATTATAATTTGTAGATTTCATCTGCAGCAGGATGTTAATTACACTAATGGATGCTTGCACTTTCAGTACAAGGAGTGTTAACACTCTTCTGAATGCTGATTTACTAGAGGTTACTTCTCCTTTCTGTAAAACCCTCTCTCCCAGGTGTCGCCTGAGATCTTTGTGTAACTGGAATTCTGTTGGTCATCTCTTTTACCACTAGATCATAAAACCTATAGAAGAGCCCAATCCTGCCCCCCATTGAATTCAGTGGGAGTTTTGCCTTCACATTAATTGGGAGTAGGATTGGGCCCTGTTTTTTTTCCCATTGACTAGGACTGGCAAATATCAATGAACCTTGCTTAGTATAGTGAAATTATTTTTCTTTCTACGCTAAGGATCATCACAGGAAATAAGAAATGTAGAAATTAGGGAGGGAGACGATCTATTAGTTCATCTAGTCTGTCACGTGGCTGGTGCAAGTCATTCCCATAGGCCTTTCTATTATCCTGCATAGGTCACAGCCGCCCTGCGGACCTTTACAAACATGCTCAGGCCTGTGGTTCCTGCTGTGTCCAATGATTTACCCCTTCAGAGAAATGCCAAGACTAGACAAAGCCATTTATGGACCATCTAAGGATAATGAGAACGACAGGCATCTTCCTGGGGCAATTTGCACTTTCAAGTGACTTTATTTCTCCTCTACCACATGACTTTTCTACCAAATCAGCAAACATAAGAACGGTCAGACTGGGTCAGACCAAAGGTCCATTTAGCCCAGTGTCCTGTCTTCCGACAGTGGCCAATGCCAGGTGCCCCAGGGGGAATGAACAGAACAGGTAATCAAGTGATCCATCCCCTGTCGCCCATTCCCAGCTTCTGGCAAACAGAGGCTAGGGACACCATCCCTGCCCATCCTGGCTAATAGCCATTGATGGACCTATTCTCCATGAATTTAATCTAGTTCTTTTTTGGACCCTATTATAGTCTTGGCCTTCACATCATCCTCTGGCAAGGAGTTCCGCAGAGTGACTGTGCCTTGTGTGAAAAAATACTTCCTTGTGTTTGTTTTAAACCTGCTGCCTATTAATTTCATTTGATGACCCCTAGTTCTTGTGTTATGAGAAGGAGTAAATAACACTTCCTTGTTTACTTTCAAAGCGACATATTTGTCTTTGAAAACTACCGTCTCATTAGCCTATAAAGAGAGATCAGCCAGCTCTAATCCACTCCTTTGTTCACAAGGGATGAAACTCACTCTGGTGGAAAGGGACAGCACACAGCGTAGGCATTGTCTCAAGCGTAATTTAAGGGCTGAAGTGGGACTCAAATGGTGCACAGACCTTGTGCTGGCCCTCTGCACAGAGGGGGAATTTTACCACTGGAATTGACTGTACTTGTATGTAGAGATGGATCAAAATGAAAACTCAGAGCCAAACACCCCAACTTTACCCCAAGGCTGGATTTGGTCCTTAGACCTAGGAGGTAACATGGACTAGTGGAACTCAAATGTAGAAACTGTTGAGTTCTAGCCATGGCTTTGCCACTGACGGGCTGGGTGACCTGCTGTGCAAGTCACATCACTTCCCTGTGCCTGAGTTTCCCCAACTAAAAAATGGGAATAATACTTCTCACCCAGACACAATTTTGGGATTCATTATTATGTTTGCAGAATGTGCAAAGTACTAAGATTTGCATTAGCTTACGGACACCTATCCTGCTTGGCATGAGTTCAGAGAGGTTAGTTCTAGAGGCTACCCATAAAAACTTCATTTGCCTGAGAAAACAGAGTATTTTTGTCTCAGTGTACTAAGATTGGGGAAGTTAGGCAGGATCCGAAATACCAGGGAAATGTTATCTAAGTGCAAGGGCAACATTGGGAAGGTTTTAAGAGCTGGGTATCCTGTTGGTTTTGTCATGCAAGGGTTCTGGGTGGTAAGACCTGTGTGAACAGCCAAAGAGTTTGCTCTCTGATTGGATTCAATTCTTGAAGCAAAGGTCCTCCCCAGGAACTGGGCATTGGCACTCCTGAAAGAAGAGATTGCCTGCATGCTGTTTGTGACTACCTCTGCTCCAGGACAGGAGTAACTCCTGTTATTGCCATGTTTATAGAGCCACAATGCTGATTTCTCATGCATTGGGAAGCTGACCTGCAAGGCCACAGACATTTGCTTCCTGGTTGGCAGAAGGGCAACAATTCAAACGAGGAAAAAGACAGGGCGTGAACAGAGAAGGGGACCGTCGCAGGTATGAGCAATCCTCAGCGTGCCGAAGAAGTTGCTCATGTACTCCTCGCTTTGGCCTCACTCTGGCTACTAGGCAGCAGTGCTCTCCTTAACACAGAAGACAGTGCTGCAACACAACCTGACTTGCAGTTTCAATCTTGTGCCTGTACTTGCAGCATTGTGCAGGATCAAACCCTACCAGCATTACTGAAGGCTGTCATTCTCCTTCATTGCACAATGTTCCCTCTCAGGTCTCAATTCAGGAAGGTACTATAAGCACGTGAGTAGCCAACGCAACTCTTCTGGAACTTAGAGACAGGCTTGTAGGACTTATGTACGCCGCAGAATTGAGATCTCAGATTGTCTTAGAGATGCAATTCCTTAAGGAGGCCTTATGGATGGGGCTGGCGGAAACAAATGGCTGGGCAGACAGGGAAATATTTGAAGCGCAGACGTCAGAGCATAGAGAAGCCCCCGTCTCACTCCAAGACAAGCTAGGGTGGCTGCGGTGCGGGGTTCTGTCTCCTGGCAAGCCTCAGGCTGCATCTTCTGGGCGAGCATTGATTGGGCATGATATTGAAGCGGGGGGAGAGCTGTGTGATCACAGCTATGCGTGATAAGGGAACCCAAAGGGCTCTGTGGATCCTGAGCCTTCTCCAAGCTGAGGGGACGTCTGAAGAGAAAAGTAGCATATGCTTGGACAGACAGTACAGATTGCAGCGTGAAGCCAAGGCTTTTGGAGAGGAGGGGAGCTAGTCAGTCACCAGCTGACATTGTATTCCAGGGAAATACAGCTGGCTGAAAGGCTTCGGAGTTATATGGGACATTTCAGGACTGATCTAGGGCTCTGCAATTCACAGTTCTGCAAGATGGCTGGACTACTCTGTTCTCTGGATCCTTCTGCTTCCTCACCTGATTCTTAATGAACGGACCGATGGATTTCTAAAGGCCTAACTCACCCGCCCCAGAGCCTGGGCCCAGCCTGCTCATTCATCTGGGCACCAAAGAGGAGGAGGAGGCGAAAGAGCAGGCCTAAGGCCTGCAGTGGTCTCCACGGCTCTAGCGCCTTCTCCAGGCGTATGGCAGTTCATCTCCCTGCCTAGCCTTGAGCCTCCTCTGGGCAGCAGCATGCAGGGGATGCAGTAGGGATCTGGGTTCAGTGCTGTGCAGGGGAGAGTCACCCACTGGGGGGCCTTGCCCAGTCCTAAAGAACTGCATCCCTTCTGTGTGTGGGGCCCTCTGCACAAGAATTAAAGTGTGGCAGGAATTGCCCCTGAGCACAGGTACAAAAATTTAAATATCCTGTTCCTATGGACTGGATGGATTCCCTCCCCTACGTAATTCAGTACTCACCCAACCCTTCTGGGAAAGGCTGGAGGGACAGACCTTAGTCCCACTGAAGTCAATGGCAATGGGACCAGGATTTGGTCTTAAGTCAGAGCCTGGCCCTAATAAACCAGCATCAGGGAGTGAATTCCACTCTTCAGGCCCCTCCACTAAGAATGTCTGACCACCAACCAGCTTGGGGACAGTAGGCTGATCCATTGCCCATTGAAGTCACAACTACAATGGGGAATGGGGATAGCAGAGGAGAATCGGGCAGATGATGTCTACAATTTTTCCAGAACTAAATCGTAAAGAGATTTTTCTGGACACTAGAGCCCTGACAACTTTAGCTACCCACTGCAAATGCTGGAGATGCCACAACCAATAGCTAACCTGTCCCCACTATTTTTTCTTGCCACCAATTACAAAAATATCATGTTGCATCCGATGAAGTGAGCTGTAGCTCACGAAAGCTTATGCTCAAATAAATTTGTTAGTCTCTAGGGTGCCACAAGTCCTCCTTTTCTTTTTAAAAATATCAGAGCGATATATACAAAGATTTCCCCACAGTTCTGAATACAGTGATTAGTAGAAAACTTTAATACTCAGGTAACAGACATCTAACACACCGACAGGGTATTCAGAATGGCTGAATCACATAGAATCACAGAAATGTAGGGCTGGAAGGGACCTCGAGAAGTCATCAAATCCAACACCCTGTGCTGGGGCAGGACCAAGTAAACCTAGACCATCCCTGGCAGGTGTTTGTTCAACTTGTTCTTAAAACCCTCGAATGATGGGGAGTCCACAACCTGCCCTGGAAGTCTGTTCCACAGGTTAACTGCTCTCTTGGAGAAAGCTACTTTGAATCTTTGTTCATCGGATACTTTGTTGCATCCAATGTAGTGAGCTGTAGCTCACGAAAGCTTATCCTCAAATAAATTGGTTAGTCTCTAAGGTGCCACAAGTACTCCTTTTCTTTCTACTTTGAATCTGTGACAACATAAGAGGGAACTCTAAAATTTGGCGTCATTTAGATGCATTAAGGCAGCTATAAATGCCCTGTGTCTTACATGCATCACCTCAGTTCCAAAAACATCAATTTGTAGATGGTGAGCCAGATCCCCAGCTGGTGCAATTACTTATTTACACCAGCTGAGGATTTCACCCAATACGCTGATCTCATGATCTGGCTCTGAGCCTGCTTGTGAAAAAAGAAAGAAAGATTAAAGCATCAAGCACTTGTTTACTTTCCTTTGACCTGATATTGGTTATAATGATTTTTTTTTGCATTAATTCCACTGATGCCCATTTACACCAACTGAGGAACTGGCCTAATTATAGTTTTGATTCTGTATTATTTATTAATGTTGCAAAAAAGAAAAAAAATTAAGAAATGAGAGGACTGAAACAGGGTAAAACAGACCAGGGAAACAAAGTTCTCCCAGGATGGTATTTAAAAGTTACATCAAGGCAGAACTATTTGCCTGTGTTCTTCAAGGATAATCATCAGCGTTTTGTCTGGCAGACTTGAAGTTTCAGAGTAAAGGTGGATCCGGAATCATTTCCAAATCTGCTCTGCAGCATACCTGTTCCCAGCAGCAGGGAGACCGAGGGTGTTCCCATGCCTCTTGCTAACATTCTGGGCCGAAGCAAACAACTTGATTTTGTTTTGTTTGAGACGTTTCTCAGTTGCTAGGTGTGCAGTAGTGACTAGCCCTCAAAACAGGGTTTAAGTGGACCTAAATGGTGCCTCAGTTTGGCACTGGCTTTCTACAGCGCGGGGCTGAATTTCACCCTATGGATCTTAACTGTAGATTGAAAGAATGGGAATCTGAAGCTCTCGGTCTTCTCCCTGCACCAGGCACAAGCTCACACGGCTTCGTGGCTCAGGACATGTCTACACTAGAGGAGGAAGGCGTAAATTCACTCTTCAGGAGACATGCCAGTGCTAGCACCTTCCAGCTCCAGTGTTGGCAGTCGGTTTCAAAACTGTAGGGCAGAGCCTCCCCCTTGCACAACTATGCATGTTAGGTTGTGTGTGCAATGCTCACACTTTCAGAAATGGAGCAGCCCCTTCCATGTGTGCCAACCTCACTCTCCAAAATCTGGCACGTTCACTGAAAGTGCAGAAACATCTCATGTGAGTGGCTGTTAATGAGAACTGTACACTGGGGTGCGTGCAGATGATCTGCTGCTGCCGAGCTAGCCCGTTACATTTTGGTTGTTGGCCTGGGTGCCTGGCCCTAGTTTCTCACACCATTACATTCCCACGGTATCTTTGAAGTCTCCCTTTCAGGCCTCACTATCTGGAAACCTCTCACACTATTAAGTCACAAAGGCGCTGAGATAAAGAAAAAAAAATCCAGAAGCTGTCATGACTTCCTGGAGCCCTCCCCTGTTCCTCTCTGCATTTAGCGAGAGGTGGTAGCTGCCGGCACTCGAGCTGCAGAGTTCAGAGCCAGATCCAAACTTCCCCAAAGCTCAGGGGTCATAAGACCCAGCTTACTGATTTCACTGGGAGTCATAGGGATTCAGCCCCTAGGGGTCTGACCCAGTGAAGTTTTGCCCGAGTACATGCTGAGCAGGGTATTAAAGGAAGTGACCCATCAACATTATGTGCTGTCTAATGGTTAGAGCGAAGGATGGGACTCCCTAACTCGTAGGCTCGACTCCCCATTCCTGTCCCTGGCTCCCTGGATAGACTTGGGTACATCACTTATGGTACATCCACATTGCAGGTGTCGTTTCCAGCTTGGGCAGACGCACACACGGCAGCTTTGACTGCGGCAGCATGCTAAATCTAGCAATGTCGTCATAGTGGCACGGGGCGCTAGCTGCCCGAGTGCTTACCTAAGGACCAGCTGTACTGTACTTGGGCAGCTAGTTTATGCCGCAGTGGCTACCCTGACGTTTTCAGCATTTTAGCTTGTTCAAAGCCAGCGTGTGCGCATGTCTACCCAAGCTGGAAATCCTATCTCAGCTGCACTGTGGACATACTCTTCAACGCCCTTCCTATACCTTAGGCTGCGGCTACGCTAGACATCTTACAGCTTCAACTACACTGCATAGGAGAATTAAGTCACATTTTCTAAAGCTCTTTGAAACCTGCAACTGAGATGAGCTACATACATGCAAACTACACATGGGTTAAAAGAAAGGAAGGAATAAATAACAACCCTACCTGAAAATGTCTGCTTTTCCTCCAGAGATGCTAGGAGTTCTTCGTCATTGTTTCAGCCCTCTCTTTGCCCTAGCTGCATATACGGTAAATGTTAGCAAAGCCATAAATATAGAGCATGGGAAAGGAAAAAAAAATCTTCTGGAACACGTATGGTTTCAATTACTTATCAGTTGTGGCTGACTGTGCAGATTGGTATCTGGGAGAAACATATGATGGGCCAGCTTTTAAATCACAAATAAGGCTCTGTTTCTTTATTATGGGGCAGTATTTTCCCTTATGAGGGACCAATGGGTACAGATTTGTGGGAGGGAGGGGGTTGAGAGAGTGTGGGAAGCAAGGGGTGTTGACTTGCTATGCCCCACTCCCACATTTGGGCTACTTGGTTCCACTTGTGTCCTGTTACTGAAATCAACATCTTCAGGACGCCATTCTTAGCAGCGCTGTTTTCTGGGAACTTGCCGGCATCAGGCAGAGATCTCCTGTGGGCCAGAAAGGCCTTGATCTTGCTAGCCCTTGTGCAGCACCGAAGGGAGTGCAAGGTTAATTACACAGCAGTACAAGTATTACTGGAGACTATGTGACACAAGTTATCCCCTTTGCGGCATAGAGTGGGACAGAGAGAATGACAGGCAATTGGGTCCTTTGGTTTCCTCTATTTGGTACTCTCGGCAAAGAGGGAACAGTGCGGCTGCAGATAGTCCAGCAGGTCCATTACAACGTCACTGCTGGTATTAACAGGCGACCGTGGGATCGCAAAGCAGCTCCCACGAGCAAGGGTGAGCAATTGCCAAAATCAACGTCCAAGTGATAAACTCCAAGAACCTTATGTGCTGGGGCTGTTTGGTCAAGTGCTGGGTTTTCCCACTGTGTGCTGGATAAGAACGGAGTGTGGCTCGTGCCGTTTTACTGAGCAGTAACATGAGATGGGATTGGGGTCCGGGCTGGTAGAAAGAGTGCACTTGCTGTGCGCTGAGGGTTCTGGGGCACACTGAAACAATTGCAAGTTAGTGCTACTGAGCACCATCTACAAGCACCGATGGGAGGGAAAGAGAATTCTGACAGATGATGGTGTCAATTCAGGGCAACTGCGCCTGTATTTCCCCTCAGTGGTCCATCTCTCAGGCCTCCAGCTGCAGCCTTTCTTGGGTGTCTCACATCCTCCTGAGCGGGGTATTTCCAGACTGCACAGGTCCCTGCTTTCACTGTGTTATTCCCAGCACAGACAGGCTGTGCGCAAGGACACCTGCTGGCTTTCTCTTTAGAGGCGGTTAACAGGTGTAATTGCTACAGGGACAAGTTACCCACACAGCACGTCCCATGCTTTATTCCTAAGGTAAAAGCAGGAGAGAGGAAACATTAAAAGCAATAAAAACCTCCATGCACCCTCACAAGCTTACCCGAGGCCAGCCCAGCCCTAAGACAGGCTGTGGCAGGAGCAGTCCTTCAACCCCCCATCCTAGGGGTTTCCTTCTGGTTTTAAGTTCATCGCAACTTCAGCTCAGAACGGCACATAGTTTTATGGGGCCTCTGTAGGCCCAGTCCCTAAGCACTGGGGCCCTCCATGGACCAGGGGTCCTGTCCATTTGCCGGATCAGGAGGAAGGTGCTGAGCCTTTTTAAAAACAGGCTATTTATCCAAAAATCCTTTGTCTGTTGCTTCCTGGAGAATCCAGGTTGAGCTAGGAAAGGTGCACCTCTCCTGGGGGTGGTTTCCAAGAGCTGATGACGGAGGAAGTACATTAGCACCCCTGCTCCATCTAGAGAAGGTACATACACTGCCACGATCACCCATACACCACTGCATTTTTAACACAATGGACCCCTAGGTACTAAACCTAATTCAATAAGGTTTAACTTAACAATTCAAGAAAGTTCATTCAGGAGATTGTCGGTCTGTCACAGATGACTCTTTAGTCCAGTTGGCAAAGGCATAACAAGATCCAATGGCTGGAGACTGAGGCTGGACTTCGGACTAGAAAGAAGGCAGGCCCATATTTTTTACAGTGAGGGTAGTTAATCATTGGAAGCACTTTTCTAGAGAGAGGCTGGTTTCACCATTCCTTGAACTTTTAAAATCCAGACTGGATCTCTTTCTAAAAGATCTGCTGTAGCTCACACAGAAGTTATGGACCTAGTGTCGGAATCACTTGGGGAAATTCTGTGCGATGCAGAAGGTCAAGCTAGATGATGTCCTTCTGCCTTTAAAAATCTATTATGTGAATACCGATAACATTGTTCAATGCTATTAAAATGCCTGTCTAATGGACCAGGCCAGCAGTTCAGGTTTCACGCCCTTCGGAGCCGAGGAGGCAGAAAATATTTGAGGGACCCCCTTGTTAAAACCTTAGCACCACATTACTAGTCTCAGAATACTGCTATGAATTAGGGATAGGGTGACCAGATGTCCCATTTTTATAAGGACAGTCCCGTTTTTTGGGACTTTTTCTTTTATATGCGTCTATTACCCCTCACCCTCATCCTGTTTTTTCACAGTTGCTATCTGGTCACCCTAATTAGGGAAGTGTCATTATCCCCATTTTACAGATGAGGAAATGGAAGCACAGAGAGGTTAGGTGACTTGCAAGTCTGTGTCAAAGCTGGTGTTAGAACTCACGCATTCCTAGCCCCCAGTTCTGTGCACAGAACCCTAGACCTCTGGATTCATTTATGTACATTTCTAAAACAAGACATAAAATACCCTGTTCTGCTCCTGTACCCAAATGAAAGGGGCGATAATATGACAAGCAAGCAAGTTTTCCAGACTCACAGGCCTAGAGGGAGTTTTACTCGGGTCAATGGAGAAAACATGAGTTATTTCAAAGGACTGTTTTGCAAGTTCATAAAATGCGATGAAGTCAGAATGACAGTGTGTGCTTAAGGCCAGATGAATGTTATATCATTCGCTTTACACACAGCCCCCTCCTGGCCTCAGCCGTCCCTTTCGGTGTCTGACGCTTCTTGAAAACAAAGCTCTGACAAATACTACTTGCCTCACGCTCCCTTGTGTCTCTTTCTGGTCCTGCTGATTCACACACTGAGGACAGGATCTGGAGGCAGTAATCCAGTTTAAACACTATTACCTTCTGTCCTGTCTCGTGGGTTGGAAGTCCTATATCCACCTCAGAAAGGCCTGATCCTGTAGTCTGTCCTGTCCTCACACAGAGCTCCCTGAACTTCTCTCAGCAGGAGTAGGAATCTCATGCATAATGCAGTAGGCAGATTGTGTCACGGCCCCAGATTTTCAGAAGAGCTCCAGGCCTGCGTTAGAAGGGCGCGCTGTTTGGGTCTGGGTTTTCAGAAGAGCTCCAGGCCTGCGTTAGAAGGGCACGCTGCTTGGGTCTGGATTTTCAGAAGAGCTCAGTGCCCAGCGCTCTGAGCAGTTTGGAAAATCTGGACGTATGTTTGTGACCAATTGCAAGACAAACTGGAATTAACTGAAGGGAAAGGTGAGCTAGCTGGGTGAACGAGTGGCCATGGGCTCATTTGCCAGAGTCCCCTGCCCGGGAGAATGCAGGAAATGTTGACTTCTCTTGCTTGCAGGGGAGCAGATTGGTGCTTGGGAAGCTCAGGAAGAGACAGCATTGTGCTGTTTTAGGTAAGCTGAGGGGGCTATTAGCCAAGAGAGTCAGGGATGCAACCCCATGCTCCAGGTGTCCCTAAACCTCCAAATCCCAGAAGCTGGGACTTGATGACAGGGGATGGAGGTCTCAAAATGGCCCTGTTCTGTTCATTCCCTGTGAAGCATCTGGCACTGGCCACTGTCCGAGACAGGACACTGAGCTAGATGGATCATTGGTTTAACTCAGTATGGGCGTTCTTATGCAGTTAATTTCCCACCTCTAAAACCTGAAACCTTTGGAAAGAAACAACAGTCCTTAAAACAAACAGCAACTTGCTGGTGTGCTCGGGATGGGAGTCAGGCGAGGAGCCCTTTCAGATGGTAGCTGTCTCCATCCAGATTCTAACAACCACTTAATGTCAGCCTCCTGCGTCCAGTATGCAGGGTTAATGCAAGGCACTGTTTTGTTTTGCTTCATTAACAAAGGGTTGATTAGTGGTTCCTTGCCTACACTAATGTGCTTTCCCATGAGGGCCTGTCTACATGCTGTAACTTGTGCTATATCGGTTGAGAAACCAGTTGTTGCTTTTCTGGTGACATTTTGGGGTGGGGTGGAACGAAATCAAACATATACATGATGACAATTCATCCCCCCCACCCCCCGCTGTTCTGAATCATGGCACAGCTTGCAGGACAATGGGTTTGGCACCTCCTCTCCCAGATGATTCTGCAACTGTTCCTTGTGTCCTAGGGAAACTGCTGCGTCCAGCACACTCTCATGCTTGCCAAAACTGCTGTTCTCGTCTCTGTTCTATTTCCATCCAAGTCTGGGTGGCTGCTATACCGATTAGTGCTAGGAATGAATTCACTCATCTGTTATTTCAGCTCCTTAGATATATACAAGTCCCGCTAGTGACTCTATCTGACTGAGATGGGAGATTGGGTTTTTTTTGACTGACATTTTTGTGACTGACTTGATTGATTAGGGTACTTCTGGAGATGAGTTTTCACTCCTGCTTAAGCTATGATATTCCGTCCAGGGATGGCTGCAAATTATAGTTACATTGCACAGTGCATTCGAATCACAGGATTAACTTCCTGCCTGTCTATTTCTATGCCAGGAAGAGGTTAGCAAATCTGCCTGCTAGCAACTAACCCCCTAGCTGCAATGATTCTCAGTCCCAAGGGTGTTAATTTTTGTTGTCTTCCTGACTGATCTTGCACTGTTCTGACTGCACTGTGGGACTATATGTGTAAAAAGTAACTAGTCACAGACAGTAAAGAAGATGGTTTTGTGGTTAAAGGCCTGGATTAGAACCAGAAGACATTCACTTCTAAGCTCTCCGCCAGGCCTAGTGTGTATCTTAGGGCAAGTCATTCTTGCTGCGTCTCAATTACCTTTGTGAATTCTTCAGGGCAAGGACTGTCTCTTGCTATGTGTGTGTACAGCACCTGGCATAATGGGGCCCGGATCTTGCCTGGGGCACTGCTGTAAGACAAATGAAAGATGATACAGTACTTGTAAAATTAGTAGGCCAAATATTCCAAAGGTGTAAGTGGTCACTACCCCACTGAGGGCCACTGAGTGAATTTAGCCCAATATCTCAAGTCTTTCAGTTAATTAACTGACATAATTTGCAGCTGTTTGAAAACAGAATCATGGCATTTCTAATGGTTAGTCTGCTGTCATTTATGTCTCCCCATTACTCTCCAGTCTCAAATGACATGTCACCCTTGGTAACATACTCTGTTGCACCGTCTGTGATTTTCCCAGGTCCTTATTGATAACAGATCTTGGCTGCACTAACCCCTTTATTCTTAGCCCACTTTATCTTAGCCACTGACTGTTGTTTTGAGGCGCTGCAGATCTTTGAGCCATCCGCATGTGGTTCCCATCACCCGGCCAACGCTAACTTCAGTTTCACCTTTTATTTCCTACTGCAGATACGTAAAGTCATTTTTTGTGCTGTTCCCTCCCCCCCCCAATTATTGTTTCACGTTATGCAGACCGCAAGCTTTTTGGGACAGGGACTCTCCTTACATTTTGTGTCTGTATAGCACCTAGCGGGGGGGACCTGATCCTTTACTGGTGTCAATGCAGGAGGAACTGGATGAAATCCTATGGCCTGCATTATACAGGAGGACAGACTAGATGATCACAATGGTTCCTTCTGAACTTGGAATCTATGAATCTATTAACTGAGGCCTGTCGGTGCTATTACAATAATATGCCTGAGCAGTGCACAAGCTATCCCAAGGCTTTCAGAATATGCCTCTCTCTTGGTAATAAGTTAATAACAAGGACACTACATTTCTAGAGGAGTTTTTCAACCTTAAGGTTTCCAGGTTTATAATTTAGGAATTATTTGCCCAGCACTAAAATGCAACCACCTCTGAGGCAGTATGCAGCAGCTGTTTAGCAACACATAGCAAAATGATACAACAATTTAGGACAAGAATAGAAGAATATCATATGCAGCTGAAGGCAACACAGGGAATTTTAGATAAGCAGAATATCAGCAGTCAAACTGGAATTTGGCCAGGATATAGATGTTAAAGACCCCTGGTAAATTTTGTGAATTAATGATCACGTGACAGTGAAACCCTGCCACAGGCACCCTCCCACAGTCCAGTTTTCCCTTCAGCTATCCAGGAAACGGAATGTTGTCTCTCTTGGCAGAGGGTTCAAACCCTTTCATTCACACAACGTGACATAGTCCCTGAATCACTCCTAGTCAAAATAGCTCCTCCCCAAACCCCAAAGTAAAACAAGGTTACAGCACAGAAGCTTTCCAGTCCCATTCAAAGGTTCCCAGGTCACCCATCCAAGAGTCATTGACAACTCAGTCCCACTTCCTTTCCCCGTCCCAGGCCATCAACCTGAGATTTCTAAGACCGGATTCTATCCCGTCCCAGGAGCTGTCTCCTGTAGCCACAGATCATGTCTCCTACAAGAGGGTCCCTGCAGAGTTTCACTCCACAGGCTTATCCTCCGTCCTGTGAATCCTATCCCTGCTCAGGGCAAACTCCCTCCAGGACCAACCCTTGTTCCTCGGCTCTTCCCACAGCCCTCCACCCCAGTCTTCTGTCAGAAGGCTCCCTGCAGTGTTGGATTCCCCTGGCCTCCATGCCTGTGGGTTCTACCGCTGCTCCTCTTGAGTGAGCCCATTGCTTCTGGGCCCAGTTTACACCGGCCAAACTGGTCCTTCCCCTTGTTAAAGGGGCCTCTGCACTAGCCTTCCTGAAACTCAGGAGGGTTCCTCAGCTCTAGCCATTCCTCTCAATAGTGTTCCTCAGAACGTGTCACCAGCAGCTCACAGTTACAGCTTTCCTTCAAGTCTCCTTCAGCTCTTTCCCATGGACTCTCTGCTGCTTCTACTGTCTCTCCTCTGTTCTCAGGCAGCCTGCCTGTCGGATGCATGCATGGTGGGCACACCCTCACTTGCTCTCTTTCTGTGGCCCAGCTGCCTCCTCTTAAGCACAAATGGGAGACAGCTGAGCAGTTACAGGTGAACTGGACCCCACTTCCTCTGAAAGGGGCCAGTCTCCCTCTGACAGACCACGAGTGATGAGGACCTGAGTTTTACACCTCCAGGAGCACCACAGTGTTCTGTGGCATTGGTTCAGGGCTGATTCAGATGGAAGCATGCCACCTGCTGCATCAGCCCTTGGCGGGTGCTTTCAAACCTTGCTCCATTTCCATTCCCAAGTGGGTCAGTTCTTTGCTAGTATCCACCTTTGGGAAGCACCAGATCTGCTTTCCCGACCTTCAGTATAATTCACAGGCTGCATGTTTCCCCCTTTTACAGAGACCAGGAAGCACAAGGGATAGCGCATAGGTGTTGGAACTAGAGGAGCCGCCACGCCCCCTGGCTTGAAGAGGTTTCCATTATATCCAGGGTTTACAGTGTGGTTCAATGGCTATCAGCACCCGCACTGTACAAATTGTTCCAGCCCCCCTGGGATAGCGTGACAGAGAATTTCACCTCCTTTGGATCCAGGTTGTGATACCTACACTCGCACTGCGGGATGCCGTACTCACACTAGTCCCGTTGACTAAAGTGGGACCGCTCCAGGTGAACATTCCATTCACGTTGAGTAACGACATCGCAACATGTGCTCTGTTTTTATACCTCGTTCCTGTAAGTAACGTCATTTACCTTGTTAGCACTGAGTCCGGCTGCTCACTTGAGCTGGAGTTACTTCCTTCCTGCCTCGGGCAGCACCACAAACAGCCTTACGTAATGGAGTGAAACTTCTCCCTCAGAGGCTGAAAAACAAATAGCCATTGGCAGTTTCCTCTAGCTGCTCTTGCCTTAACTTGAGAAACTATTAACTGGCAATCTGACTTTGATACCTGCACCAGGCAAGTTTGATACCAGCCAAACTACTGTCAGGTGAGTTACTTCTATCAGCCCTACCCTGAGTTCTTCTCTTACCACAAGTTTCTATTCATTCGGGTTTAACTTCCAAATATTGAGGCTTTCACTCAATTCTCTGGCTTCTCTTCTTTATAAGGTTCTTATACCACTCTCCTCACTGTAACATCTGAGCACCTTCCACTAGTGCATTAAATGACATGCCTAACATCTATTGCACATTTGTTCTCTCATCCTCTCCCCAGGGGAAGATACACAAGCATAGGAATGTCTTGCTTTGATGGGGTATTTTGTGTTGGTTTTTTTTTTTGTCTTCCATTTTGTTGGAGGGGATGTTTGTTTTTATTTTGTTTTAATATACCTGGTGCTCAGTGTTTATGCTGGAGAAGGCAGGTCAAAGAAACGTGCCTTCCACTCAGAGCAGAAGGTGTGAGGTTTGTGATGGCCCTTAGTCCTGGAGGAGTTCATTCCACAAGCTCAGACCAGCCCCTGAGAAAGTTCAGATTTCAGAGTTGGCAATTTATATACACATCACCTCGATCAATCGATTCCCAGTGCTTTGAAAAGTAACACCCCACGTACAGTGAGTGCTAAGTCCTTCTGACACCTCAAGCTTGGATTGAAAGCTTCAGATTTCAAACATTCAAAAGTTTGGATAGAGGCATGCAGTGGAGGTTTTGGTTTGGTCCGTTAGAACGATAGGAGCTATTTGCAAAGTTTGGAACTGGATCCAGGTTTGGAGTTCAAATGCTTCAAAAGCTCATGGATGTCAAACCCAGAACTCTGGTCTGAATCCATTTCTAGTTCTCACACAGAGAACAGCAAAGACTGAAATCCTCACATCAGCTGATCTGCTAAACATCTCAAACTCCCTGCTGGGTTAATTGATTTCTCTCCTTTGCTCATGTGTTTGTACAATTTCCCCCAAATGGCCTCTTGGAGCTTGGGGCATTTCTTGTAACTCCATATTTAGTTATCCTGACTCAGCATGTTACCTTGCTTTGAGTCCCTTTTCACTGTTGCAGGCAGAATTATTGCCTTCCTTTCTGAAAACCTGCCAATTGATTTTCATATTGAATAAGAAATTCACAGCTCAGAGATGGGTAGGGTTGCCGATCCTCCCAGTTTCGGTGTAAGTCTCCTGGAATTGGGCTCTATCTCCCGGAGGCTACTGAAGCCAAACTGGGAGATTTTAGGCCACTAAAAGTCCAGTGGCACACCAGGGCTAAGGCATGCTCCCTGCCTGCCCTGGGAGTGGGGAGAGGGTCTCTGCATGCTGCCCCCGTCCTGAGTGCTGACTCTGTAGCTCCCATTGGCCGGGAACTGAGGCCAATGGGAGCTGCGGGGGCAGTGCCTGCAGGCAGGGGAAGTACACGGAGTCCCCTCCCCCTCCCCCCAGGGGCTGCAGGGACGTGCTGGCCACTTCTGGGAGTGGCGCGGGGCCAGGGCAGGCAGGGAGCCTGCCTTAGCCCCACAGTGCTGCCAACCAGGAGCCGCCTGAGGTAAGCGCTGCCCAGCCAGAGCCTGCAGCCCTCACCTCCTACTGCACCCCAACCCCCTGCCCCAGCCCTGAGCCCCCTCCAGCACCCAAACTCCCTCCCAGAGCTTACACCCCGCACCCCTCCTACACCCCAACCCCTGCCCCAGGCTCAGCCCAGAGCCCCCTCCCACACTCTGAACCCCTTGGCCCCAGCCCAGAGCACACACACCCACACCCTGCCCCAGCCCAGTGAAAGAGAGTGAGGGTGGGGGAGAGCAATCGACGGCGGGAGGGGGGATAGAGTGATCGGGGCAGGGCCTTGGGGAAGGGGCAGGGCCTCATGGAAGGGGCGGGGCAAGGTTGTTTGGGTTTGTGTGATTAGACAGTTGGCAGCCCTAGAGATAGATTCTATGCCTTGGAATTCAGATCACAACCCTAAGTTTGGAGGAGTCCAGATCTGGGGGGTTGGTTCATAATGGAGGGAGGAGCTAAACATAAAATCTGAATCTTAATCTGGGTGTAGATTCCTGTCTGCCCTCCCCCCTACCACAGGAAAAGGTTATGGGGTATTTGGACTTCGGAGCGTTTTAGTTCAGGTCCAGCTCTAGTTTAAGTGAAAGAAGGAGAAGAACATAACCACTTACATCAAGCCTTTAACCCAGTTATGGAGACCCAGTCAGGGCCTGTCTAAACGACGGCTTTTAAGGGTCTGATCCAACGCTCATCCCAGGAAATGGAAGGACTTTTGTCGACTTCACTGGGCTTTGGATTAGGCCCTGAAACCTGATGTAAGTGCATCCCCGGACTCTATCCCAGTGTAGGAGGGGCCTCTATAATCTAAAGCTCAACCCTCAAACTCTTACTCAGGACTAATTAGAGTTTGCACAATGTTCTTATTGTTTTGCAGTTTATTTATAGTAGCACCCACTGTGTGCTCAACAGATTCCAAAGACTCAAGATGTACCGTTCCCTGCTCACAATCTAAAGACAGGCAGACCATGGGACACAGGGTGAGACAAGAGGAGCAACAATAGACAACGTATATACAAGTCACCCCCAGGCTTTGAATGCCCCATACAGAGTGAGTGCTAAGTATTAGGCAGCCCCCTCAGACAGCTCATGCTTGGACTGAAATTCTTGGCACCTGGTTTGTAAACTACTTGGAAATATTTGTCCCTGCTTTGCACCCTCCCCATCTCACCCCCAGCTTGACCTTTCATGGCACTGACAGGAAAGCTGAGTGGTCCCCCGAAATGTCTGTTCCTCAGTGAATTCAGCTGTGTGTTGTGTCCCCAGTTCCTCCTGGGGCGGTGAATGAGATTGGTTCTCATTAACACTGCCTGGGCATTTGGCATTTCAGATTACATAGTGTCATGTCCATTCAGCGAGGCCATAGTGATGTTTAATGAACGGGGCCCCAGTGGTGTCAATCTCTGGCTAAACCCATCGTCTGGTCCAGCGCGTTGCAGACTACACAGAGACACTAGCTCTGACTAGCTCCTGAAGGGATTTTGTTTTTATGCAGGGAAAGTTTTAGAGGCAACATGCCTACCAAAAATATACTTCTGGATACAGACTAACACGGCTGCTACTCTGAAACCTATCAAAAATATTAACACTCTACCTCCACAGTATGCAGTATGTTCAGCTTTCGTAATGAATTAATGGTGCTTGGCTGTTTCAAGAAAAAAATAAAATCTGAGCATTCGTTTTTTACTGGTAGGGCATAATACCGCTCTGAAGACATAACCACCTACCCCACCACTGGGTGCCAGGGCTCACCAGTGTGGGTAGCTTGGTACTTTGATGGGAGATGTAAAGCAACACCTTTGAGAATCAGTAGGTTGCAGGCTACCTGAGTCAGTACGAGTCTGGTATTATGGGTCACTGAACTGCGGGAGCTACCGAGGAGTAAGAGCCAGGTGCTGACCAATTGTGGCAATTAAAGATTCCACAGCACATTTAATGAAAGTCTTGGCCAAATTCCCATTCAGGGCATTAAATCTCACTTGCCTAAATTCCCCCTGCCATCTCTACTGGAGATGGTGTTCTTCATTTCCTAAACCGTTTTATAGTGTTGTTTCACACTGCCATGTACCCCACAAGAGGTGGATGATTTAGTTTTTTATTCATATTTGGATTAAAATAAGGCAAAGAGGCAGAGAGCATAAGTAAGCCAGAACACAGAATAATTACGAGCTCATTAACAGTTCTCAGAAGATATTCAAATGGCTCCCCAGAACAAAAAGCCAGCATTGGGTCTTGAATACAAAGCTTGGAATATATTTAATATGCAAACCTGATGTAGCTATCTTAATTGCTCACATACCATAGTGACAAGTGCATTATGAAAAACGAAATCGATAGGTTTCGTGTGGGGGGGTTAGGGAGGGATTAAGATTTAGGCTGTCTATACCACAGATTTCTGCTGGCATAGCTGTCGGCTAGGGGCTTGAAGACGTGTGATCTCTGACTGACATAGCTCTGCCAGCACGAGCCCCAGTTATATCAGCAAAGCTGCACTTTTACCAGCACAGGTTGTTTAGTTTTGTGGGGATGGACAGACACAGGGAGCTGAGCTAAGACATAATGGTAAAACTGGCACTTTCCTATACTGGCAAAGTGCTCCTAGTGTAGACATAGCCAGGACTTACCTCCACAGATCACTGAGTAAATGAATAATGAAGAGAACAGGAGAAGCGCGCGCGCGCGCACACACACACACACACACACACACACACACACACACACACACACACACACACACACACACACACACACACACACACACACACACACAGACAGTCAAATGGCTCCAGCTCTCTTCCACCCCCCACCTCCCAGCTTTTGATCAAGATCAAAATTTCTCCAAAGTTCATGGAGCATTTGGCTTGGAGTTTTGGTTTGAGCCCATCACTGCATAAAAATAAATCATTATCAAAGACTAGCAGAATTAGCTGATAGAAATGGCAATCCTCCATCTAGCCCAGGGGTGGGCAAACTTTTTGGCCCGAGGGCCATATCTGGGTATAGAAATTGTATGGCGGGCCCTGAATGCTCACAAAATTGGGGGTTGGAGTGCGGGAGGGGGTGAGGGCTCCAGGTGGGGATGCAGGCTCTGGGGTGGGGCTGAGGATGAGGGGCTGGGGGTGCAGGAGGATGCTCTTGGCTGGGACCAAGGGGTTTGAGGGCAGGAGGGGGATCAGGGCTGGGGCAGGGGTTTGGGGCGCGGGAGGGGGTTAGGGGTGCAGCCTCCGGGCAGTGCTTACCTCAAGCAGCTCCCAGAAGCAGCGGCATATCCCCCATCCAGCTCCTACACGGAGGAGCGGCCAGGCAGCTCTGCACACTGCGCCATCCACAGGTGCTACCCCTGCAGCTCCCATTGGCTGCAGTTCCCGGCCAATGGGAGCTGCAGGGGCAGTGCTTAGGGTGGGGGCAGCGTGCGGAGCCCCCTGGCTGCCCCTACACGTAGGAGCTGGAGGGGGGCATGCTGCTGCTTCCAGGAGCTGCACAGAGCGGGGCAAACCCCCAACCCTGCTCCCCGGTCGGAGCGCCAGAGCAGGGCAAGCCCCGGACCCCTGCTCCCTCGCAGGAGCTCAAGGGCTGGATTAAAATGTCTGGAGGGCCGGATGTGGCCCCCAGGACCATAGTTTTCCCACCCCTAATCTAGCCCCAACTCAATCACTCATAGAATTATCATTTCACATAAACAGCTTCAAATGAAAAATTGAATGATTTATGGACATATCTACCTGTCCATAGGTTTTCTATAGCTCGGGTCTCAAAGATATTTAGGTGCCTAACACCCACTGATTTCAATATCTTTGGGGATTGGGACCTAAATGCCTTACTGATCATCCTTTTATTTTATTGTATCGTTGAGATCACCCCACATTTCACTATTTAGAAAGCGTCTCATTCATTCTGCGTGCCAGAGGCACCAACCTCCAGGCACAAAACAGTCTTTCATTGTTGGTGTTCATAGATTTTTCCATCTACAGAGCAAATGTGAGACACTTGTTCCCCCCAGAGAAAATGGACAGAGCATTCAAACTGTGTCGTGTTTCATAGGCCGCTGTGCTGTATTTCATTTGTGGATAAAGTTATCCCCCGCAGAAGCCTGGATCACAATGAGGAGGACGATCTATATTACTGTGGTACCTTGAGGCCCCAGCTGAGATCAGAGCTCCATTGTATGAGGTGCTGTGCGCACACAGATTGAGACACATTCCCTGTTCCCAAGAGCTTATGATTGAAGCAGATGAGACAAAGGAAGTATTGTTACACCAGCGTTTCCCCCCCAAACAGATGGGGACCTGAGGCCCAAAGATTCAGGATCAGATTTTTAAAGGTCTGGAGGTATCTAACTCTCATTGATTTCAATAGAAATCAGATTCTACTCTTGATGCTGTGATATTATTTTGTTTCCAAGTCATCTATGAGGCCTGCTGAAGGGAAAAAGGGGAGAGAAGCTCTGGATTGAGAAATCAGAGACCTTCTTTATGTTAGGCATCAATATACCTTTTAAATTTGACCCTAAGTGACTTGCCCAAGGTTACACAGGGAGTTTGTGGCAGAGCCAAAACTAGAACCTAGCTTTCCTGAGTCCCAGGCTCGGGCTTTAACTACAAGACCTCTCAGCCCTTAAGTACAGAGCATACCCACCCCATACAACCACTCACATAGACTATCCCCTGAGCACCCATGCAAGGCATGGAGGAAACTGAGCTGGAATTAACTCCTTGTTTACCAGGACCCCACTACACCACCCACCACATCATTAGCCATGCAATCACAGAAGCTCTTGCTGGCCTCGGAGCACTCCTGTAACTCCGCCAGTACTGACTACCCCAGTGCAGATTCCCCTGATGGGGAGAGCTGCCCAGGTGGCATACAACTTCTTTAGAAAGCCCTGTATCAGTCCCCACAGCCCCTAGTGTTCAGAGCAGGTCACGGGCGTGGCTGGGGGAAAAGGCGCAGCGGGAGCATGCTAAGCTCTGGTGGTCTTTGGCTGGCATAACAGCCTTTGGGTGCCTGCCGTTCAACTGTGCTACCCTCAAGTCATTGGGTGGTTGCTCAACATGCTGTTTAGGAACAAAGCTCCAAAAACTACCCACACATGGCTCCTTCTTCCTTCTAGGATCAGGGTAAAAGTAGTGCCACCTCCAGCACCAGCCCTCACAGCTGTCCTCATAAGGACAAAGACATGAAAACAACCTCCGCCTCCAAAGATACGGTTCCCTTGGGACATTTTTAGAGCCATAACATCTGCAAGATTCCGTGGAGCCCTTTCTCACTGGACACAGAAAGAAGGGTGGTGAAGACCTATTAGGTTATCTCCACCATGGAATCTCAAACATTTCCATGCTACGGACCACGTCTTAGGGAAGAAGGGGAGACGGTGACTGCCTCCTGCAACTTCTGTATGAAACCTATTGAGACAATGTGACCTAGCAGCTAGACTGCAAGATGGGGACTCATGAGATGTGGGTTCCATTCCTGGCTTTGCTTCTAGCCTGCTGAGTGATCTTGGGGAAGTCATTTCACTGCTACATGCCTCAGTTTTCCCCACCTGTGAAATGGGGATAATGACACTTGCCTCCTTTGTAAAATGCATTGTGATCTACTGATGAAAAGTGCTATAGAAGAGCTGGGTATTATTACTATTGATTACCTCTAACATGTAGTTTGGGGGCAGCACTAATTAGGGAAGATGAGAATAAACTGTGAAATTAAATAAAATAGATGAGATGAAAATAAACACTCTGTAATAGGAAGAGTGAGGCTGCAGTTAGTTTCCACACACACGTCTAACCCTTCTGCTTTTGCACTCCTTGGGGGCAGGACCTAATGTCTGTGGCCCAATTCCTCTGCAATGCTCCTTCTAGCAGTTGGGAAATGCTTAGCAAAAGGTTAGCAAGTACTCAGATCAAAGTCATTTACTGAATAGAAATGTAGACAGTGCTTTTACCAATCACTGGTCACTGACTTCAACGACTAACATAACCTAGACTGAGAATATGAGTCTTTGTTCCCCTTTGGTGGCTGCTCTACATAAGAGGAAGAATCTACCACTACTGTCAGCTAATGGTGTTGTCCCATCACCTCACATGGTAGGACTTCATGCTGAAGGTCATGGGTTCAAACCTCCCTGATGATCCAAGTGGCGAATTGATATACTTGAACAAAACATAACTGCTTACTTGAGTGAAATGCTCAGATAAGCTGTTCAAGTGCTTGGTAACAGCCTGAGAAATGTTATGCAAGTTATTTACTTTGGCAGGGGGCTTTCTTGTTGCATGCTCTTTCCACTGCTCTTGGGCTTCAGCCTGCAAAAGGCAGAGCCCGCCCCCTCCACTCCCTACTGATTTTGGTGGGAGTCAAGTGTGTTCAGCACCCTGCAGGATCAAGCCCCTGATCTCTCCAGGTCATTGTCTGTAAACTTTGAAGTCTGGCTGATGCATCACCATTGTGCAGACCCACCTGAAATCGCCCTGTGGACCAACTGAGTGCTGAGAATCACTAGCCCAGTTCATCCTGATGCTACTGCCCTTACACGCGGACAGATCTTCAGCTGCTGGAAAGTGTCCTAGTCCCACTGGCTTCACCGCAGCGATGCCAGTTTATACCGGCGGAGGATCTCCCCTGCATCTCCATATCCACTCGCACGACATCTGAGTCACGTGGACTTCTGATAACAGGGCCTGGTCCAAAGCCCAGTAAAGTCAACGGCAGCTAATATTTGGCCAACCTAGCTTTAAATCACTCACCCAGTGGGACTTCTGCCACTTGACTCGACAGACGTTGCAGTTAGCAAAATGTGACTATGTGGTGGGTCTGGATATACGTGCAGGGCCTGATTCCATTCTCATTCCAGTGTAAACAAGGAATACCTCCACCCACATCGGTGGACTTACACTAGCTTCAGTGAGAGCAGCATCAGGTCTATGGCACACAGAGTTTGCATTAAAACCACGTGTGCAGCTTTAAAAAGAATGTTCTGAGCCCGAATTGTTTTTCCTCCCTGGAGACCTGAGTACTCAAGAAAAAATAATCACATTGAGATTCTCTCGCTCTTTCTCCTTTCCCCTGCTTATTTGAACAGCTGGTTTCTGGAAAGATATTACACTGCCCTTTAAGTTTAATGTCTGCCATGGGGTTCTACTGGTTTACAGGGCCAAAAATTCCACGTCCAAATAATGCACCAGCATGACTGTGATTGCGATAGCTTGCTAGACTCAAAATGCAATCCCTGCACAGTGCTCAGTAGTTTTACGAACGCTGCCATGTAAACAGCTGGGGCAGGCTAAGGGGCTTGCTTTAGTTTAAGACCTTCTAAGCAGCCTGCAAGGGAGGACGGTGCTAGCACTTGGCAAAATGACAGAATCGTAAAGGTTTCATAGGAAGCCTAAATTGGAGATAATGGACCCAGTGACTCCCAAGCGCAACTCCAGTGAGGTCAAGTGAGTTACACCAGAGGTTCATCTGACCCATCCCATTTATTTTTAGTTTCCCCTTTAACATTCCTCTGTGTGTGTATTTATATCACTCCCCTCCCACTATTCCCCTTCCCTACCCTTTGTGCTTTGATTTCATTTAGAGGATAAGAGTTTTCAGGATAGAGACCATGGGCCACATTGTGATCTTGGTGACAAGGGTTTAAACCCCGAGTAATTCCACTAGGATGAATGGAGCGACTCCAGTTTTACACAGTTATAGTGGAGATCAGAATCTGGCCTGGTGTCTTTTAATGTACCAGTAAAGTGCCATGCATATCTACCTTTATTAAAGTTACAGATTAATGAATTCCACTGAGTTTAACTGAGGGCCTGTCTACACGGGGACACTCAGGAAAGTTAATCCACATTAACTTTTAAAGTGGATTAATAAAATCACATTAAATCCCGCTGGGGACATTCTGACTCAGAATAAAGGCTATATCTATACTGTGCTGTAGTGAGGACTACAGGCATGTTAACTGCACAGTGCACAAGAGCTGCACTCTAGCTGCCAGTGTGGACACTGCTGGCAAGAACTAAAAGGTACCTAGTTGGTGTTAAATATACTCCTCTTTCAAACAGGACTACATCAATGCAAACTAGACACCTTTTAGTTTGTGCCAACAGTGTCCACATGGGGCAAGTTAGAGAGCAACTCTTTGGTGTGCTCTGCGATTCCCACCCCCCTAAAGTCTCTAATTAGTTTAGGCTAATTCACTTCCCAAGGCCTAAACCAAATTAAGGCCACTTTAATTCACATGGGGTTTTAATGCAGTTTTACTAATCCACTTTAAATTCACACCCTTATTAGTTAATTTAGATTCATTTCCTGAGTGTCCCCATGTAGATGAGCCCTGAAACTTTATGAGCAAAAGGGACAATTCTGGCTCTCTGTTTCATTAGAAACTCCTCCCAGCCAGCAAGGTATCGCGTTATGGCTACCATTGGTAAAAGGCTTAACACTGTTGCTAGTAGCTGGTGGAGACAGTGGCCTTATGCAAATTAACAAGGGTGCCACATAAACCCCAGCTTTGTAAACAGGGAGAGCTAAAATTCTCCAGGGAAACATGGGAGAAGCAGCGCTTCATCTTGTGAACGGTGCCAATCTGCGTAGATGGACAGCAAACCAAATCCAAGACTGAGTCATGGGTTGTCTGGATCTGCTCACACCCTGGATTTCCGGTCTCTGCAAATCACATAGAAATGGGCTCTTTGGTGGATGGGAGGGTCCCAAAGGAGGGCATCGCAGTATGTTGGAAAAACAACAAGCCAGAGAAGTTACGTGTTTGGTGACAAGAGAACCCCACATAGGGAAAGAGACAGACAGCCAGGACACCGGTCATGATCCAAATGGCAGGAATTGTATATCATACCACAGGAATGTGTTGGAGGGATTGTGAAGGATACTTGAGGAGCACAGCAATCCGAGTATTATCAGGCAGGAAAACCACTATCATGCATGGGTCTGATAAACCCCAGAAGAGCCCCGAAGAATGCCATAATGGAAGCTGGAGTAGTTTATGAAGTGCCTTGGGAATGCAGAGGGAGATAGTGGGGAACCCAAAGCAGATTACACCAAAGGAATGAGGAGTGACACCCCTGTACTAGCCACTTAATATTTCTGGTGCTATTCAGCTGCTCGGGGAAAGATGCTTCCTGGAATGAGGATTAAAACAAGGGAGCAGCATGCCCTACAGCAAATTTATTTGGTGGCAAAACGCCAGCCCTCTCTGTTTTGAGGTACCTGTATCTTTGGGCAGCTAAGCAGCCCACCTCTCTGAAAAGCCCTAAAGCCAGATTTTGAAAAGAGCTCAATCCACCACAGCTTCTATTGTTCTCAGCAACTTAGGCATGAAGAGATTTCAGAAACTTGCCCAACGTCACAGGCAGTGCAAGGCAGAACCAGGACTGAGTCCCACTCCATTTTCTGTACACTGATCGTGCCAAAGAGCCCCAGTCATGGAGCAGGACCCCATTGTGCTAGGCGCTGTACAAACACAGAACAAAAAAGATAGCTCCTGCCCCAAAGATACTCTGGTGCCGTAACCCCAAGGCTGTTGTCTTCCACCAGCTGGTTAGTTGGGCAACCAGGCTCTTTCAAAATCGATGCCAGCTGCTGTTGTGGTAGAAGCCAAGGAGCGATTAGTACTGTGGTTAGCACTTGGATGGTTGGCCCTCCAAGTATAAACCAGCGCCACCTTCACAACACACCTGAGCACTGCAAGCCTTGTGGCTCCTTCAGTCTGGATCGCCGTCTCCGTCTTTGGATCTCCAGCAGTGTCATTCCTGGGCTGCTGGCCGAGTTGAAATAATTGCGAAAGGCACTCAATTAAACAGAGTCCCATGGAAAATAATAGGTAATAGTAAGATGTATATGAGGAAGCAGGTGCTACGTAGGAGACAGCGATCACGGAAGTGGTGTCAGGGAAGCGGCCGTGCATTCTTCTACCTCTTCTGTAACAGAGCGCTTTGGGACAGGTGCTGACACCAAGTGTCCCATCTCCAAGACCACCCTTCACCCCAGCAGCCCCCACCAGCTGGAGTTGTGCCAGGGTGTCAAGTTGCCTTATGCCGTGAACAGCTAGAATTTTGATCTGGAAAGAATTGGAGCCACCTGCGGCATGCTGTCAAACCCATGGTCGGGTAACATTTGGCCGAAGAGAGGGTGACTGGGCCTTGGTGTTATCTGAAATCAATATTGGGAAAACAAAGTTTGCAACCATGGTAGCACTCCCCCGCTCTCAAATGTTACAGGCTGAAGGGCTTTGGCATCCATGTACATTACATTTCAGGATATCTCCATAGGTGCTTCTTGCTCCCTTAGGCATGAGGAATAATAGAAAGACTGGCTGAGCTAGGAGTCAAGAGCAGAAGCACAAAGCAGGGAACGGCTGCTCCTTTCTCTGAACCTGAACATGCACCTGCCCTCAGAGAATGTGTGCTCTGTTACTTCTCTGCCATCAGGAACTTAGCATTGTGATAATCCCCAGTACCAAACATAGATGACACAGAAAAGTTGCCTATCAGTTATTTTAAACAGCTGAAGACCCTTGGCGACAAGCCCATACGAACTGAATATTACCTTCAGCTGTTTTCAAATAAGCTTTGCAGATTAGTACTAATGGCTTGATTTTGGTATCCCTGGGGCAGGCAATAAGAAGATAAATAATATGTTAAAATTAACATTAATTATGTTCTTTAAATCTCTAAAACTGCGTAGCCTTACATGCTGCCAACCTGTGAACAGTTCTTGCGAACAGTTATTGTATATGTGCATTTTGGGCACCAAGTTCCGTACCCCACACTTTTCATGCTTCCATATTATTTAGATCATACGAAAGTCTGTCTGTGTCTTAGGCAAGCCTTTAAGGTCCTTGTAAATAAATATTGATGGATTACTTTCCTCATAGTTTATTTTTGACTCACAAATGTTTTGGCACAGTCTGAGATTGGGGAGATTTGTGATGGGGCTGACGAGGATACATTTTGAAAATGAGGATTCCCCAGCATGCACGCACACACACACACACACACACACATACACATTGTACATATACACACACATATTCTACACCTACGACACACCCATATACAGACATATTGCACACACCCCGCACAAACATTGTATACACACATGCACACATGGTCCATAGACCTACACACACCTATTATGCACGCACAAAAATACACAGCACACCTATATTGTACACATACACACATGCAGACATGATACCCACACATATACACACTCTTCTCTGACCCTGTAAAATCCACTGAAGATCGACCTGCTCTGCTATTCCATTCTGTTCTATTAATTTCACTATTTCCTTCTCCTGTGTCATCCCTGGTCCTCTGGGCTCCTCTCTGGGAGTCTTGATGTTGAAATATTACAGGAAAGACAGTTTTTTTTTAAAATCCTCCTTCTGTTTTGAGTGATTGGGCTAACAGAGGGAGAAAGCAATATGAAGGGTGCAAAAAAGCAGAGGAAAAGAAGGGAAGTTCAGGAAGAAAAGGGGAGAACAGGGAAGGGTGAGAAATGAAGGGGGGGGAAGAAAAGAGAGAAAGAGAAAATTGAAAAAGGACAGAGATGAGGGAAGGAGAGAAGTGACAGGCTGTGAAAACAACAAACAAAAAAGAAATGAAGTGTTCACTTTCACTACCAGTGCCATTGTTTTTGGGGGCTGAACACCAATATGAAATGTTAGTTTAACATGATGGGCTGCACAATCACAGGTACCACAAATGGGATCTACCCTCAATTCTCACAACCAATGCAAAATTTCTCCTTACAATATGGCCTGGGCACGTCTCTCACCTACACTGGTTTACATGAGTTCAGCTCCATTGGCTTAATGGGCTCCATCTCTGGAGGATGTTAAACAGAAGCTACTAAAGTTAGATATTTTTAAATCATCAGGTCCAGATAACTTGCACCCAAGAGTTTTAAAAGAACCAGCTGAGGAGCTCGCTGGATCATTAATGTTGATTTTCAATACATCTTGGACACTGGGGAAGTTCCAGAAGACTAGAAGAAAGCTAACTTTGTGCCAATTTTTAAAAAGCGTAAATGGAATGACCGAGGTCATTATAGGCCTGTCAACCTGACATCAATCCTGGATCTCAACATAATGGAACAGCTGATACGAGACTTGATTAGTAAATAATTAAATGAGATTAATGTAATTAATTCAACTCAGCACGAGTTTATGGAAAATAGATCCTGTCAAACTAACTTGATATTTTTTTTTAGATGAGCTCACAAGTTTGGTTGATAGAGGTAATAGCGTTGATGTAATATACTTGGACTTCTGTTTGACTTGGTACCATACAACATTTTGATTAAAAAACTAGAATGATATAAAATTAACATGGCACACATTAAATGGATTAAAAACTGGCTAATTGAAAGGTCTTAAAATGTAACTGTGAAGGGGAATCATCATCAAGTTGGGTATGTTTCCAGTGGGATCCCACAGGGATCAGTTCTTGGCCCTATGCTATTTAACCTCTTTATCAATGATCTGGAAGAAAACATAAAATCATCACTGATAAAGTTTGCAGGTGATACAAAAATTGGGAGAGTGGTTAATAATAATGAGGACAGGTTACTGATTCAGAGCGATCTGGATCACTTGGTAAACAGGGCACAAGCAAACAACTGTATTTTAATACAGCTAAATGTAAGTGTATACATCTAGGAACAAAGAATGAAGGCCATACTTACACGATGGGGGTCTCTCTGCAGGGAAGCAGGGACGCCGGAAAAGATTTGGGGTCATGGTGGAGAATCAGCTGAACATGAGCTCCCAGTGTAACACAGTGCCAAAAGAGCTAATGCAATCCTGGGATTCATAAACAGGGGAATACTGAGTAGGAGGAGAAAGGTTTTTTTTACCTCTATATTTGGCACGGTGTGACCATTGCTGGAACACTGTGTCCAAATCTGGTGCCAACAATTCTAGAAGGATGTTGATACACTGGAGAGGGTTCAGAGAAGAACCGCAAGAATGATTAAAGGATTACAAAACAGGGCTTATAGTGATAGACTCAAAGAGCTCAATCTATTTAGCTTATCAAAGAGAAGGTTGAGGGGTGACTTGATTACAGTGTATCAGTATGTACATGGGGAACAAATATTTAATAATGGACTCTTCAATCTAGCAAAGAAAGGGATAATATGATCCATTGGCTAGAAGTTGAAGCTAGACAAATTCAGACTGGAAATAAGGCAAATATTTAACAGGGTGAAAATTAGCCATTGGAACAATTTACTAAGGTTGTGGTGGATTCTCCATCACTGACAATTTTTAAATCAAGATTGGATGTTTTTCGAAAAGATCTGCTCGAGGAATTATTTTAGGGAAGTTCTGTGGCCTCCATTATGCAGGAGGTCAGACAAGATGATCCCAGTCCTCTCTTCTGGCCTTGAATCTATGATGGGGTTACTCCTCAAGTTTGAGAGAGGTAGGGTGACCAGATGCTAAATACAAAATATCGGGACTGCCACAGGGGGAGCGCCTTTTCAATTGTTACACTCACCCGGCATGTTCGGCGGCAAATAAATCTTGCAGGCGAAGAAAAAAGTACCCGCCGCAGAAATGCTGCCGAAGTCCATCAGTGACTGAAGTACCCGCCGCCGAAGACCCAGACATGCCGGGTGAGTGTAACAATTGAAAAAGCGCTCCCCCCCTGCCTGTCACCACCGCCTAAGGGGAAAAAAAAAGACATGCCCGAAACAAAATATTGGGACAAATGGCGTCCCGACCGTGCTTTGGTCGGGACACGGGACAAACTGCTCAGTATCGGGACAGTCCCTATTTTATCGGGACGTCTGGTCACCTGAGAGAGAGGGGACAATCAGGCCTGAAATTTTCTAGCATAGTCTGGTGTCAGGGTGGGATATGAACTGACCACTCCCGGCAGGAATTTCTGAAGGGTGGGGTATGGAAACTCCACTGAATGACTCTAATCTGTTTCCCACAACGTCCAAATTATGACTCCAGATTTAAAAGTCACCCAGCAACACTCACAAGGAAGATCAGACGACAGGCTCCAACAAGACCCTCCCAGCTACCATAGAGTAAGAAACCAGCCTCACGCTTCCTTGCACATAATGTGACTTGATCACATTCTATAAGTATTACATGGGGAACAAATACTTGATAATGGGCTCTAGCAGACAAAGTATAATAAGATCGAATGGCTGGAAGTTGAAGCTAGACAAGTTCAGACGGGAAATAAGGTGTAATTTTTTAATTTTTTTTTTTAACAATCAGGGTAATTAATTATTGGAACAATTTACCAAGGGATGTGGTGGATTCTCCATCACTGACAATCAAGATTTAAATCAAGACTAGATGTTTTTCTAAAAGATATGAGCTAGTTCAAACAGGAATTATTTCGGGGAAATTTTATGGCCTGTGTTATGCAGCCAGACTAGATGGCCTTTTAGACCCCTTTACACTGCCAGAGCAGCGTAAAAGGACCTTAGTGTAAATGCAATCAGTCCCAGGGTGTTGAAATGACTCGCCCAAGGTCACATGGAAAGTCAATGGCAGAGGCAGGAATAGAACCCAGGAGTCCTAGTTGCTAGTCCCTGCTCTAATCAATCACTTAAATGGATGAGAAATGATTTACGCAACTTATAAAGCTGTAAATAAAATGGTAATAATGATACACAGGGGAGGTTAAATCTGCAGCCGATAAGTCTGAAGGGGAAACATAAATTAGCTGAGGTATGTGCCTGCAGTGTGAAGGCACTTTTAAGAGCGCTAGTTCACAACTCAGAGTGTTGACGTGTTTACTTGCATTGACCAGTTATAACAAAGGCTCAGACAACAATGTACCTTACATACGCTTATCTTCCACTACGTTACTGGCAATCAGGGTGTTTCACACAGTTTAAGCAAGGTCTCTGGGAGGGCTGCCTTCACCCCATACAAATAGGTGTCTCTGCATGGGGCTGGAGAGTTAGGATTACAAACTTTTGGAGTGGCTGCCTGGTAAGGCCTCCATTCAGCAAGGCACTTAGAACATACCTAATTTTAAGCACATGCACGGGCTCACTGAAGCCAATGCCTAAAGTTAGGCATGTGCTTGTACCTGGCTGAACTGGGGCACAGGTGGACAATTAGGCCCAGATCCTCAAAGGCATTTAAGCCCCTAACTCCCATTGAAATCAATGGTAATTAGGTGCCAAAGTTTCTTTGAGGATTTGGCCCTTAGTGGTTAAGGCTTTGTATCAATTCCGTCTGCAGTTCAGCTTCCCCGCCTGATGCCAGGGGCCTGCCTGCTTCACACAGTGGATTTTTCTGTTCCACAGTTTGACACGCCAGCTTTTAGTGGGTTTGACATGTGCCTGCGGTAATACAAGCTGTCTTGTTGGCAGCTAGCGAGGACTGCAAAGTCCTTTCACTCCCTTGTCCCTCTTCTGCTAAAGGATTATCATTTGGTACACAAGGGACAACAGGTGGGAGTGAGCTCTGGGAGGTGCCAAGACACCAGGGCTGCTGGCACAGAGGAGGGCCTTCCTGTGGAAGAAATGGGATTCATGCTGTTACGCGAGCTGCCCATTTAAACTTCTGGTTGCATGGAACCTCTCAGAGGGCATGTAACTAAACAATGTAGGTGGGCAAAATGCCATGCACTAAAAGCGGGGCACAAACGCTGACAGGCAGCTACACTCAGCAAGTTTCCAAGCCGGCAGTGTCCTAACTGTGAAGGTGCCCAGTGCTGTTGTGGCTAGGAGGATGTGCTATCTTTTAAACAAAACTCCAGTGTTGTTATCATTCTCTGTGTCATGGTCTCCTCTAGAGGCCACGACTGAGATTCGCGCCCCACTGCACTAGGCGTTGAACATACAAATAGTAAGAGATAGTCCATGCCCCATAGAGCCTACAATCTAATTATACACAACAGACAAAGGGTGGGTGGAAGGAAGTGTTATTATCCCCATTTTACAGATAGGGAAACTGAGGCCCAGAGTAGCAAAGTGACTTGTCTGTGGTTGCCCTGGGGAGTCCATGGCAGAGCTGGGAATCAAACTGTCAGTCTCCAGAGTCTCCAGCTGGGGCATTAACCATCCTCATGTTTCATTTTAGAATCACCTTGTGCCAAAAACCTGGCTTGTTTTAAAAAAATTAATGTTTTCCACCCCTAATGAAAATGGGCATTCCTGTCTGTTCCTCACTTGGGTCCAGTCCACCCTGCACAGTTTGGGCTGTGTTGTAACCAGGCCCCAGTCTCGGTGGTTTGTAGGGTAAATGGGCCCTTACTCAATAAACCTAACCCTTCTTAGAAGATATGTCCTGAAGCTGTTCCCATTGAAGTCATTGGTGAAACTCCCACTGATTTTAATGGGGGCCCCATTCAATTCAGTGGGAGTTTCATCAACGGCTTCAGTGAGGGGTTGAGGGGAGCCAGGATCAGACCAGAGCGGTCCTCACAAAGCACATCAACTAGCAACGAGCTGGTTAATTGTTTTCTATATTTAGTCTGTTTCCCAGCACAGCATGGAAAATGGCCAACTCCCTCGGGATCAGCAGGGGTGAGAGGGCGTACACAGTGGACTCAGCAAAGCACAAAGGGAAATAAGGGGCAGGGCGTCCAAGCGACCCCCTTCTCAAAGGAAAAAGCCATTCCCAGAGTTCCTGGGGGACACTCAGCATTGGGAGCACAAGGAGATGGATATTTATGTTTTTCACAAATAAGTCACAAAGCTATTTTTAGCCGGCCTCCCACTTCCTTCCTTCCCTCCCTCCCCCCCCCCGCCCCCCGCCTGCAGTCCGAGAAAGACATCAGCATCGGGCTGTCAAATCGGCTGAAGAGCCCATGTGAGTGGGTGAGACGAACATAAACAAAAATGTCACCAATGCTGATCTGGTGTCAGTTCTGGTCCTTGAGGCGGCTAATGAATTCACTCTACTTCTATCATAGCAAGCTTAGCGGGTGATATCCAAGCCTGCGTAGAGGCCAGTGCCCAGCTCAAGGCCTATGCACTGCAGGACCTGCATTTGGGTGAATATCACCCTTTGGAACTAGGGCAGAGTTCACAATTAGCTTTTCCTGTATGGACACGTGTAACAGTCAAACACATGCACAATAAACCACTCTCTATGGTTCCTTTCAAAATGAGGCAGTCTGTAAGCAACGTTCAATGGGAAACTGAGGGCTCCATTGAGCGGGAAGGTCTGCAGATGTCTGCTTGGGACAGAAAACGTGCACTCCTCTTGCCACTGTAATATTCAATAACTGTGGGGTGTCTGAATGTGCCATTGTACTGTGGGCATTGAAAGCAAGTGGGTACCAAGATATTTGAAAACTGGACACCAGCTGATCTCTTCCCTTCCCTTCTCCCTCACCACTTGGCTGAGGGAGGTGTGCTGTTACACACAGCAGGTGCAGCTAGGCCGAGTTCCCTAGCCTGAGAGAGAACAGCAACAACAGCAGAGTGCTGACGGTAATTTCAAACTGAGTGGCAAGCTGGCCTAGTGAAGTCAGTGCAGGCCTGCCGGACAGGAACGCCTGAGTTCTAATTCTGACACTGATCCTCCATGTAATTGCATCGCTTTGTGCCTCAGTTTCCCCCTTTGTAAAATGGAGACAATACCAAAAGCTACTTCCCACCAGCACTGGAAGAACAATTTCGTGAATGCTTTGAAGTGTCCACTGGACAAAAACCACCATTGCAATTGGCTCCCTTGTTAGTTGGTGCAGACGAGCCAAGGACTGCCTGGGTCATGGAGGCTGAACTCTTCTCTCTTGGCTAACGCCAGCCCCTCCATGGCAGCTGGACAGGGGCAGCGTGGCGGAGGTTTGCACCACGACAGCTCTCAACGCTGTATCTATTCTCAGGGATTGATTAAGATTAAATGGAGCATAGATCTATCAAAACCTCAGGTGCTCATGAAATACCAGTCGCCTCACAAACTCCCCCCACACCACAAACTCACTTCTTGATCTCCCCCAAACCACCCCCCACGAAGGTACTCTTCCTCCCAGTGCCTCTCCCCAGAGGGGCTATTTTCCTTTTCAACCCCAGTGGACTTCCTGGTCCTCCACTCTTTGCTGCTTTCAATACCAAGCACTCAAGGTTTCTGCTCTGGTCTGCCCCTGTTGCTTTTGTGGGGGGCCAAATCCTCCGTCTCTTCACAAGCAAATCTCTGATGGATACCGGTAAAGCCAGGACTTCTGTAGGTGACTCTGGTTAGAGAGAGGACTCCAGGCTTCAAGGCTGTCAATCTAGCAGCTGTCACCAGGATGAGATTCACTCCCACACACAAAATCTGACCTGGACAACTACATGCCTTATGTAACAACAACAGTGACAGGCCAGAAATAAAACCCGAGGACCGAATTACCTCTCTACACTCTGCAGGCAAAACCCAAGTTCACTTGCGCCAAACAGGTAACGTAGGAACATAGGACTGGCCAGACTGGATCAGATGCCTGGTCCATCTAGTTTAGTAACCTGTTTCCCACAATGACCAGAACCAGACGTTTCAGAGGAAGGGGTAAGAACCCTGCAGCAGGTAGATGTGGGATAATCTACCCCCACATACACATTAGAGAGGAAGGGGACACCTTGGGAGAGCTGTGTTCTCTTCTCTTCTCTGCCACAGGTTACTGTGTGACATTGGGCAAGTCACTTAGCAATCTCTGTGCCTCAGGTCCCCCAGCTGTACAATGGGGACAACAGCACTGCCCTGCCTCAGAGGGGTGTTGTGAGGGTAAACACAGTAAAGACTGTAAGATAATTACTATGGTAATTGGGACCACAGATGTATCTTAGATAGACATTAGGTCTCCTCTCAATCTCTAATAGAAAGAGACTGATTTAAGCTCTAAAGCATGAGGCTTAATATCCCTTCCAAAATTTTCATTAGCATTAGCTAGTGTAACTCTGTTATCGATACAAGAGTCCAATTCCTTTTCGACTCTGGATGAGTTCTCTGGCACAGGACATCCTTCTGGCTATGTGGTAACTAGGTGCTCAAACTGCAGCATTTCAGCCTGTGGCCGACTGCCTCTTCTGAGGGGAAGCACATCCTTTCCCTTTCATTTTGCAGCCAGGGCACGGGAGGTGCCCCTGTATTTGTTTTATCTGAGGGACTTTCACTGCGGAAAGCAGAGTGGAAAATGTTAGTCAGATGGGACGTTTGTTGAGCTACACGGCAATTGTTACCGTAAATGTTTGGCTGAAAAAACAAAACATTTGTCCTGTAGAATATTTATGGAACTCGAGCAGGTTTACACAAGTGGTGGAGAGGCAATTACAAATCTCAGGGTCCCTTCCAGCCCTTTGCCAGTTCCCTCTCGCTAGCCCCAAGGAAGGGCGGAGCGATCACAGACTTCTGAACAGCACAGGAAGAGCTTTTTGGAACCAGGGCCTGTCTACACTGGCTAGGATTGGCTTGGGGAATCCGATTTGTCTGCAGTTACTGTGTTTCATTTATTTGGATCAGGAAGGGGGGGGGGAACAAGCAAACAGGATTGTTAGGGGTGATGCGGGGGCAGAAGGGGATGTTTCTGTAGGAGCATCACCTCACCCAATTGGGTTTCTCATGATACAACCTGCGTGGCTGCTGATTACTGGCTGTCTAAAGAATAAATGCATCCAACCCCGCTGCAGAAGCCCGGCCACCCCAAGTCCCGAGTCCTCTTGGAGGAACCAATTCAACTGGACTTGCAGGGCTTGATTGCAAGCCCTGTGCCGCGGGAGGCAGGGGGTGGGGATCATCCCGGGAGCCGGCTCTGTTGAGAATTCCCCTCCACTGTGGGTGGGCTAGCCAGCTGCAGCCAGGTTACATTTCCTTGTGTCCTCTGGAGGGAGAATAGGGGGTTGCTCCTGATGAGCCTCTGTGGAGTGGAGGCTCTCCCCAGTCGGGTGACAACTGGGGGAGACCGGGAGGGGCCAAAAGCCCCCTCCACACACACCGCCTGGTTCCAAAGTGGAGCTGTCAGATAGCAACACGACCCATTGGCCGGAAGACACTCCTTCCTCGCAGACAATCAGGAGCCGGGGGCTGTGGAGAGAGCAGCAATAGGCCTCTGGTCCCCCACCCTTCCAAGCTCCCCACCCCACTCTGGTGGCTGTGATTAAATCCCTGCCCTCCAAAAGACCGTCACTCCACATGGGCTACAGCAGCTGAGCAGCGTCTCCCACCAGGAGGCCTGTTCAGGCCAGTGCAGACCTGCCCGCCATGGGAGTGAGGGGCCTAGGCCGCCCTGTGGGCTTATCCCAGTAGGATCACAGAGTTCTGCCTGGGCGAGGGCTGCAGGCTCTGGCCCTAAGGGGAAAGCATGTTGTCATGATGAGAGGTGATGCAAGCCCAATTATCTGAAGGATTAAGAGCCCTCCCTTTCATCCAATTAAGAAAAAAAAAATTAGAGAGCCTTGTCCTGAGGAGCAATGGTACTGCAGGAGATAAACGGTTCCCCCTCCAGTCACATAAAGCATGCAAACGACTCCATGAGAAAGAAAGACAGAGACATGGAAAATGTGAGTCTAGCCTAGCTGTGGCCAGTTGGAGCACGATCCTCTAACACCATCCTGGAAGCAGCATTCCCACACACCAACACACTTCGCCACAATGGAGAGCTTTCAGGGAACACAGGAATTGCTCCCCGCTACCTCACCTGATTGAAAGTATATTTTAGTTTATATTTTTTTAAGGAAGGGCCAGATCCTCAGCTGGCGTAAATCACGGTTGCTCCGTTGGCTTCCATGGAACTATGCTGATTTACACCAGCTTACAATCTCTCCTGAAATCTTTACACTCATGTCAGTTGGGCACGAGAGGCCAGATTTTCAGGAGCTCATTGCCCATAATTTGGACCAGTTTTCAGAATAACTTTGCTCTCACCCAGGCCTCTAAATAAGAGCCACATTTTCAAAGCAGCTCAACAACCAGGAGCTCCTCCTATTTGACACTTACGGCCAGATTTTCAGAAGAGCTCAGCAGCCAACGCTCTTTTGAAAACCTGATCTCAGTTCTCGATGCTGAGCCCTTCTGAAAATTCTGGGCCAGGTGGCTTAATAGAAAAGCCCAAACTACTTTTGACATTGGCAGCCCTTGCGCTTTAGATTGAGGAATGGCACAGCTCGCTGGGTTCAGTAGGAAAAATGCTAATGATGATTTGGTTCAGCTAGAGAAACTCCTTCACAGGGGATGTCCCACCTTTGTTCCGTATCCCACGGCCTGGTACATCAAAGGGGATGGGGAAGAGGGGCTACTGGACTAGGTCTGATTTTCAGAGAAATAGGATTCTCACCCCTGGCTCCCACTCAAGCCCAAATTCGGTCATGAGGGCAAGGAGATTCTGGAAAGTGCTATGTGAGTTTTCATCTGTTCCCTTAAGGCTGAAAAAACAAACCTGCTAAGAGTTGCCCATAATCCCCCCTTGAGCAGAGCAGCTTGATTTTATGGAGAGGAAACTAGCAGAAGATTTGACTAAGAGAAGATACAAATCAGTAAAGAAACTAAACTACAAGAGCCTTCCAGTTGCTATTGACTTTACCATTAAAGGCAGCACTAGACTTTAACCTTGATACACATCATCAGTCCAAGCACTGGGAGGGGGGCGGGAAAAGGGCCAATTACATACAATCTTCCAGGGAAGAAATTGGAGAAGAGTGGAAATCTGTTGCCTTGTGCAGGACAAGAATATATCGCTAAAGCAACTGACCTACGCAGGAACTGCAAAAAGAAATTCTCAATGTATACTTTTCAGCTGACGGAAGGAGATTTGGCCTTACACCATTTAAGTTACAGCTTTCAGAATGATACCATTTTGCAGCCACTCTTTCTGCCTTATGGATGTGATCTCCTTCCACTTGGCTTAGGGTTTTATTTGTTATTCCTCCTTATTTCACAGGCATGATAACTTCTAAAAGGCATACAGAAGATGCATGCAGGCTAGGAGCATTTTGGGTAGTTGCATCGATCCATCCTGTCTCATTGTTTTCATAACTGTCTCACTCGCGCTTCCAAATCTGGGGTATGTGCCAAAACAGGGAGCTAAAGATAGAAAATGTTTTGGAAAGCGGTATACATTGCTCTATAGGTTAATTACAAGGCACAAATTAGCCTGATCCTTGTTTGTCATGTGGACTTCGGGCCAGATCCTCAGCTGGTGTAAATCAGCGGAGCTCCATTGAAGGCTGAAGTTACTAGATTTACGCCAACTTACACCAGCTGGGGATCTGGCCCTTTATCTTAACACTATTCATTGAGGACATATTTCCGTTTGGTAACAATCTGATGAAATGATAAATCCAGTCGATAAATCCACCTGCTAATCAAGCCGCCATTGCTCTGGCCCTGACATACATCAGAACAGCCTAGAATAGTCAAGCTATTTTAAATAACTTCTACTTTTCCTGCCCACTCCATGAGCTGTCCTATATTTGTCAAAGTACATCAAATCCATCTGAGCTATGGATACGTTAAAAATGGCAGTGATCTTGCGGTTATAGCTCAAATCTGATATCTTACAGCAAGTCTAGGGGAAATTCTAATGGTATTATCAATATTTATATAACATCATAGCATCGCTTGGCACGTCAGAGATTTTTAAAAGATGATCACTGCCCTAAACAGCTTATCATCTAAGATTCCCATCCTGCAGACTTATGCACCTGCTTAATTTCATGCACTGTATTTTCATTGGGTCTACTCACAGTGCGTAAAGTTAAGCAAATGTAAAAGTCTTTGTAGGATTAGGGCCTGAATAAACAAGAAAGATAATGAAGGGGACAATGGAAGGGATAGCAAAAGCCGTTAAGACGTGGCACAAACTAAGAAAAAAGCTTGAGAAGCCCTGAGCAAGAGGAATTTAATCTAAGCATTCAGAAGCCTCCTATGAGAAGATAAATGCTTAAAACAAAAGGAATGAGAAAGATATAGACAGACACAAAGAAAGACTGTGTCAGCCTCACAAAACGGAAAGGTGAATGGTTTGATGTAATGTCTCCCTGTTGCATAAACCCTTCCCCATCTCTATCACTTCTCCTTTTCTTCCTTCTTTCTTTTTTTCTAATCCTTATCACTGGAATTGTTCCAAGTGTATTTTGCACACTGTCTCACTATCCTTTTTCTATCTTCACAGTACTCTATATTACATTTACCTGTTATAGAGGGCCTAATCCTCCCTTAGGGTGACCAGATGTCCCAATATTAGGGGCTTTGTCTTATATAGGCAACCATGCCACTCTCCCCCAGAAAAAAAAAAGTATCCTGATTGCCTTCAGCGAGCTATGGATCAGGCACCTGGTGTATTACATGTGTCTGACCTGTACTGTCTGCATCTGAGCGAGATGGTCCTTTTGGGGGACAATAAGCATGTCTTTTTATACGACAGATCAGTGCTGAGACCATTGTCGATGCTCCACAGATAATGCACAACAATTAGCTCTAATATATGAGACTCTTCACTTTCCCTTTCGGTTGTTCTCTCCTTCTCTTTGAGTCTTGCCAGCTCCCACCTTTCTCCTCCTCACCCATCTTCTGTTGTTCTTGTTCCCCTTTCCACACCCCGTCTCCTGTCTAACGCTCAGTTACCAATTCTGCAAGGACTCTCCGTTCTTTCTTTAGTACCTTTTGCCACATGTGTGAAAACTTCCAGTCGATTTGGAATTGAGGAATATTCCTGCAGAACCATCTATAACTGGACACCTTCCTGAAGCAGAGGTGTGTCTGTTGGCTGCATATTTCAGTCCTGCTGGAGTACTGGCTACTCCTGATTTCAGAGCCATAATTCACAAATTAAATACATCAAGAATCATGCATGGTTTGTTTAGGATGATCTGAAATAAGATAGAGTGATTCTGCTCTAAACTGCCCTGGCTTAGAGTTACTAGCATGCTTTGTATCCACCTCTAAAGAGGAGTAATTCAAATGATCAGATTTTACAGCACAATGAATTCTACACAGATGAAATAGTGTTAGTGCTGGGGTAGTGCTGACCTTGCAAGTAGAAGAAGTCACACCTTCTGGACCTTCCCTTGTGGCTAGCTGGGGAGGGGTGCACTTATTTTAAATAGATCAAACCTCTGTCAGGAGCTCTTTCCTCCACCCTTGCCTCCCCACATTCCTGTCTAACCTAGGATCTGCCCAAGCTTCTCCCCTGGGGCTGAACTCAGCCTGGGTGCAAGGGGGTTCAACTCCTTCAAAGTCAGTGAATTGTTCCTACTTACACTAGGGTTGGATTTGGCCCTTGGTCTCTTTTCCCATCCCCAGCTTGGCCCTCTCCTCCCTTGCTGATGGAGCAGCCTCCTGGTTAGCATGTTCCATCTTCTCCCCTTTGGAAAACCTACCTGCTCTGTGACGCCCATGAGCACCAACAACCTTCCTAGGCCCCTGACCCCAAACTGCCTCCCACTTACACCAGCTTTACGCCAGTTGACTTCAATGGAGCAACTCCCGACTGACACTAGTCTATGGGAGAGGGAAATCAGACTCTGTGTTTCTTTTACCTTCACTGCTTCTTTCCAGGGGCCTGATTCTCCTCTCTCACACTCTATGCAGGTGTGACTCTGGAATTACCCGCTAGTGTCCAGGTGGTACATGTGAGAGGAGAATCAGGATCAGGATCCATGTCTTTATATGGTAAGATCCTGGGGGCGCAGAGCAGTGAGTACCCTGTTCTCTAAGGGTGCTGCAGTGAAAGCTGGTGCTGGGCACATGTATCTTCAATCTCCTGGCTCTTCGTCCCTACATGTCTGTTTAGTGTGATGAATCAGACCCCGTAAGCCCCTCAAGGCAGGACCCACCTTAATACATGTATGTAAAGACCTGGCACATTATGGGGTGCTAGCAAATAATCCCAGTAAATGGCAACATTTTGGAATGACCTCATCCCATTGTGCAGATGCATCAGTCTCGTCGTCTTTTGGGCCAGCCTCACTTCTGTGGGTTCTACTGTCAGCACTGCCTGGTGCAACACACCGCCTGTCTGCAGGCCTGTCTGCTTCTCGTGTCTGTTTCACGGGTGGGTCTCCCATCCAAACCACAGCACAAGCCTGGACACCGCAGCATGCTGACACCGAAGAGAGAAGGCTCCAGTCACTAACTCAAGCAGCAGTAGCCACCCACCTAGCCAAGATGTGAAGGTGCAAGCAAGCATTTGGCACCATTCAGACTGATGGCCACTTAGGAAGGAGTGAAGGAGCGACACTCCCTGTCTTATGGAATGACAATACTCCAGTCACATACTGTGTTACAGCCACAAAAAGCCACCTTCTGGCTCATGCCTCCTCTCCTGGTAGCTATTATTTTTTTTAAAAGGGCAATTCTATTTGGGAGCCTAGGGTCAGATCCCCGATCTCAGTGATGCCCCTCCACATCCTAAGTTTTTGCAGTGAAGTGGTGTTTACATCAGATTCCTATCTATCACATGCAACATCTTGTCCAATTCACAAGGCCAGTTCAACTAGAATGCACAGGGCTGGGATTCGGGAGATCTGCATTCAGTGCCTGGCTCTTGCACAGGCTCCTGTGTGACGTGCCAAAGGTCGCACAGGAGGAGAGCCTCAAAGTGCAGTAACCTCCTTGGGCACTTCTGAAAACCTGCCCTTTACCAGCTTGGGGCCTCAACTCAGCCATAAAATGGGGATAATAATATTTCTTTTCTCTCAGCCTTTGCCTGTCTTGTCGATAGATTGTCACCTTTAGGGGACAGGGAATGTCTTCTACTATGTGTGTATATGGCACCTGTGTTGGGGCCTCTAGGTGCATTAAACAGTGATTGCAACCCTACTGCTTCCAAAACCATACACCATTGTCCTCTCTGCCTGCTGACATTTGGCCGGCTCACCTTTGTCTCGTAACTTCCTTAGTGCTAACCCCTCCCGGAGATTCTCCAGTAGCTTAGCTTAGCAGTGGCCTCTGCTTTTTGAGCTGCGGAATCGGAGTTCTACCTCTGTTCCCCCATGATAGTTCTAAGCGACCCTGGTGTGTAATATAGCAAGAGCTGGAAGGTCTCAGGGATGTGTTACAATAGCATGGGGCTTGTACATCCTCTTGGAAGTTGTTACAGTACGGTAGCCCTACATTTGTTTTATTGTTTCTTCCTCCAATAGGTTGTCATTCGAGAAGAAATAATACATACTTGGCCTGCTTTTCATTTACACCACGGTCCCTTTCCTCTGCTCTGACCGTGTAAAGGAGCCTTAGAGTGGGTGTGAATGCAATTTAAGGCCAATTTATACACTGCCAAAGCGTTGTAAAAAGTCTGAGTGTAAATGGCAATCCGGGCCCCTGTTCTTTCTAGAGCTCACCTCCCTAGAAATGTAACAGAACTGAAAATAAACAAGAGCTTCTCTATATAACCTGGGAACTTTTTGGCACCTAAACCATTATCTAGAAATTCTAAGGATCATACTTCTCATAATTCTTGGCTAGCGTATGTAATGTTCTGGCAGGAAAAGATAAGAGCAAACCTCAGGAGGATAAAATGATATCACCCAAAAGTACATATTTACAAAAGCCTAGGAGTTAGTCGCCTATTAATTATAAATGATACAGTTTGCCCAGCTTTCAAGTCTGACAACGCTAGTGACCTCATTGTTTTCATAATTAATCTCTACCTGTTGTAAAGTGCAGAGCAACATGGTACTGTAAGTAGTTGACTGTCATCATCTCTTCTGCAGTTGTGGTGATTTGCCCTTTATCGTAAAACAAGGAAAGACTCAGCAGAAAAATCACAGAAAGCAGAATATCTGACTAATAGCATGTATGCCTGGATAAATTCCTAACAATTGCCTGCTGTAGAAATATCTGATTAAAATCCATTCCACAAAGGCAGCTTGACGCTCTTACTCAGACTAGGTCTTTCTGGGGTCATTCAGGAAACCAAACTGAGACTTGGAGATATTTGTTCGTTTCGGCCCAACCCACCACAAGCAGATCCAGACCCTGAAATTGAATACCTCAAAGTTTGGAGGTTCAGGCCCCTCTCTGATTCTGTAGTTAGATGAGCTTGTGTGTTGGGTGGCACATTAGTTTGTACAAAAACCCTTTGAACCAGACGTACCTACTGTAAGTAACAGATGGTGAAAACTCTGGGGGGCGTCCAAAGAAGTTCATCATGGTCTTGGCTTACTAGGTCCTGCCTCAGTACCGAGGCTGGATTAGATGCTCTCTCAAGGTCCCTTCCAGCCCTACATTTCTATGTTTCTACCCCAATAGGAGGCTTCTTTCTTGTTTTGTAGTGCATTTGGTGCTGGTGAAAGGTGCCTGACAGATGGCTCTGGAGATGGGAGTCCTCTACCCTCATGTGCAGCATGTTCGACTAACGATACCGTGCCCAAGAAATCATGCCTTGGCTACACGGGAAAGCTGTACCACTTTAATTAAACCAGTATTGTTAAAGCTGCACAGTGCCGCGTAGTGTGGCTGCAGTTATACTGGTATAAAGGAGGTGCTTTCTACCAGCGTAGCTGCTTCCAAGCGGGAAGGAGAACAACTACATCAGCAAAAGGCATCTTTAAGCTGGTGTAACTGCATCCACACTGGGGCTTTTACCGACTTACCTGTTTCGGTAAGAAATTATGCCCCTACCTGACATGGCTATAGCTAACTTTCAAGTGAAAAGCAGGCCTTAGAGAAGGAAAAGGTTGGAAGACGAACGAGAAAAGTTAAAAACCCAATCGTCACATCCTATACCCTTTCAAGCTCATGCTGCTTTAGAGTTTTGCAAAAGGTCATATCTCCTGTTTGACATGCTAATAAATGAGCATGGAGTAAAGAAATGCTCAGCATTTCCTGTGGGGTAACATGTTTTCCCCATGAGCTGCCAGACCTCCTAATTGCCTGCAGAGTTTTGAGTTTGGCGAACCACCCAGATATAATAAATAAAGGTTATTGTTGGTTAAGCCACGAATGCTTTCAAGGTTTCCACGGAGGACAAGAAGAATGCATCACTATAGAACAGTGGACAGTGTGGCCCTGGATTACTTGTGTAAGAAACGAGAGTTGAGAGAGGTAAGAGGGGTGCTAAACAGGGCACAGTCTTGAAAGCAAAAACAGAGGGTCTCAAAGAAGAAGCCAGAGAAGGGATTTGCATGATGAACTGCAGAATCATAGATGCTACTGAAGACCTTTTAGTTAAGAGGTTTTTTAGTTCAATCTCTGTGTCAGGGTAGGATAGTTTCCTTCAGTCTGTTTTCTAGCGTTTTGTCCATTCTAGTTTCAAATGTCTGATGTGACAGCATTATCCTTTGCCCCCTAGTGCATCCCAACATGATCGAATTATACAGTGGCAGGGTTGGGTTACTCGTGAACTATACATGTTGCAGGAATTGTGAAAAGGGCTGTGTCCGTAGCTATCTGAAGACACTCAGAAATGTAGAGGATAACTGCCAAAGCAGATATCTATCTACACAGCTGGCAGGAATGCAGGACATTCCACCAAATCAGATCCAAAAGGAAGTAGCTCTGTTTGCACTGGAAATAATTGGAAGAGCTGGGCCTAAGGAATATTGATTGTTTGGAGGAAACCACATCTCTCAGGTGGCACTGGAATGGGAGAATGTACATATCCCCTGCTGGTGTCTCTGATCAGTGATCTGACCTGCAAAGTGAGCACTCAGAGTTGCTATTGGGTCCAGTCCTACCCCACTGAAACTAATGGGAGTTTTTGTAAACCAGTATCCTGTTCGAACACTATCCTGAAGAATCAAGTTAGCTCACCGCTCAGGGTAGACTAGGCTTAGTTATGATTAGCTGATGTAATATTGAACATAATTTGCCCTGGGCTATACTGACCAATAATCATAGTCAGCCTCACATCAGCTCATCTGCCTCCTCACAATCATGTTCCAGTGTGATACAACTGTGCTCTTAGACCACTGACAAATATTAATGTCTCATTGTTTCCTTGTGCTCCCCATCTGTATCACCTGTTGTCTCGTTGGTTTTTTTTGTAAGAAAGGGGGAAAAAGAGCCTGCAAGTCTAATTCTCAGTATGGGACAAGACCAGAGGCATAAATTACATATTTATATATTTTACTAGGCTGAAGATTTTACAAGGCTGCCGAGCATTTCTGGATTAAGGCAACTGCAGTGTGGCCTGTTGTAAATATTCTATTTAGAGGACAGCTTGCTGCAGGGGCTTTGTGGAATGTATCTGTCTGCAGGACAAACTAACTTTAAACTTTCTATGTACATGGCAACCTACTGTAAATACCATCTCCTGTGTGCATAGTCATCATGCATGCCGGCACAAATCCTGGCACTGCTTCTGTTGTTAGGGCAGCAGTGACATTATAGTTGCCATGTCTCATTCCTGATCCAAAGCCCACTGAAATAGATGGGAGTGTTTGGATTGACTTTGCTGAGTTTTAGATCAGGCACTTTTCTGACCCAATCCTGCAGCACGTACAGGAATACTTCTTATTACTCAGGCCTCATGTACCCATGTAAGGACTACTCACATGCGTAAAGATTGGGGCATCAGTCAAAGTGCTTTGCAAACATTAGTCAGTTAGAACCTGATTTTGAGGCCAGTGTTTACACACCCATTTCTTCATGTCAGCACGATCAGTCCCTCAGTCTTTGCAACATCCCTTAATTACGGGTAGGCAGGTGCCATTATCCACAATTAGTGGTGGGGAAGCTGACACAGAGAAGACAAGTGACTCACCCACGGTCACAAACGTTGTCGGAGTCAGTCTTAGAACTCAGCTTCCCAGCCTGGATTCAGGCCACCATGCTCAGTAGACCAGATTCTCCTTTACGCTGATGTCACTTTACATTACTACGGTAGTAAGAAGGGGATCGGTAAGTACAATTACACTCGGGTTGGGTACATCTTCACTGCAGAGTTAACACAGGCTCTTATTTGCCCCTAACCCCACTCTCCCATTTGCACACAAAACCCTCTCACCTATGTGGTGCTTTTAACCCTGGCTAGCTGGCCCTGCTGGTTGGTTTAGAGTCTGGGTTCTGCTTTCACTTGGGCTGGTAACCCTCCCACTTTGCAATGAAGATACAGATTAAATCACGGAAGTGCTGACAGTCCTCCAACACCTTCCCACAGTTCCCCCACATGCCCAGAAAGAGAGACAAGCTCTCCCAGAGCTCACTGAGACAGAATCGTACAGCAGCTCAGCTTACTGCAGTGTTAAGAACCAAGGGACAGACGGGCCCCCAGAAGTCCTAGGGACACACATGAGTAAGCACAGCAACACGAAGGTTCCAGTAACTCGGGTAAGGCTTTGCAGTGTGGCTACTCACAGCTGGGTTAAGCTAGCCCTGTTCCCCGCCACCTGAGTTAACTCTGCAGGGAAGACATACTCTTTAAGGCCTCTTTACACTGCGGCACACTAGAGCAGCGTAAAGTGGCCGTAGAGTACATGAGACTAAAGCTCAGCATGATTATTTTGGGAGAAAACAATCAGAACCTCCCTGAAGTCTTGGTTTTAGCTATCTCGAATCAAAACTTTCCTGAACTGTCCTGCTTTAACTATCAACAGGTATAGTGAAGTTGTACAACCCCTCCCTAGTGTGGACCCAGCTATCCCTGTATAAAGATATAGCTCTTTCCTAGATGGGAAGGGGAATAAGCTATCTCAGTATAAGGCGCCTTTATAGTGACGTAACTGCATCTCCACTAGGGATTATAGCAATTTAACTACATTGGTAAAATTCAATAATAAAAACCCCGCACTCCTAAACTTAGTTATATCAGTACCAAAACTGCATATAGACTGGACCTAATATTCAGCTCAAAGTCTGGGGTTTTCTAGGAACAGGAGACTGGAACTTGGGCTACTCATTGTCTAAGCCTCTTTCCACTCTTCCACTTGTTATACATATTGTGTTCATATCATTATGGACCCTACAAATCTCATTTTCTGGGATTTTGTGGGGAAAACCAATTGTGCTGATGTGGACGTTTTGCAAAAACACGGAGGTTAGAGGACAGGACAATGCTGCATAAGAATCCTTCAGTACAGATGGTACTGTCATTCCCAGGAGAGCCCTACCCCTTCCTTCCTTCCTTTCTCCCTCCCTCTCAAACTATTTTAAAAAACGAGTCTGTATTTGGGTTTTAAGAAATTAATGGAGTAGCTGGATAATATTACATTATCAGATGTATCATGTTAAGATTTGAACAATATTAAGGGCAGCAAAAGATGCCTTTGTGAACTAATTGCAAAATAGCCTGTCATCCTTCCAGTACTGTGCTAACTTAAAGAACCAACGTCAAGGGTACTTAAACCCCTACAGGACTGGATAATGCAATGCCTCAAACCAGCTGACTCTTACTGGGTCAGAGCCTCAGCTGGTACATCAGCCTAGCTTCATTGACTTCAGTGGAGCCCACTTAAACTAGCTGAGGATCTGGCCCAATAACTAATGAATTCCCCCAGTACCACTAAATGCCAAGTCAGTATAATTAACCACAGTTTAAAAGGGGGAAACTGAGGCACGGGGTTTAAATGACTTTCCCAAGATCCCACAGCAACAGGGCAGCAGAGAGAGGCTTTGTTCTAACCCAGAGTCTTGTGCTCAAGACAGCAGATTACACCTCTCTGTTAGATTCTTGGGGCCTGACTCTTCTCTGAAATCAGTTTGACGCTACTGTAATGCCACTGACTTCATGGAGTTACTCCTGATTTGAGAGTGGGCTAGTCAGGCCCTCGGGGCTAACCTGACCACTGGTGTAAGTGAGTGCAACTCCACCAACTTCAGATCGTCCCTGCTTTCTACTTTAAACCCAACTAGCCTTGAATTACAATAGTTATGGCCAGATACAATTGTAGCAGACAGTCTTCTCAAAGGTTACCTTAGTAACACGAGACAAGGACCACATCTCATCTCAGCGGTAAACTGGAGCAAGTCATGGAAGTCAGGGGAGTCACTCCGGAATTAATTACACTATTGTAGCTCTGTGCAGAATCTGGCCCAGACTGTAACAGATAATTGTGGCAAAATTATGTCCTGAGTTACAGTCACGCAACCTCTTTTAACTGGGTGGAATAACTGACAAGTAGACATCTCCCCACCCTCAGCACAATCCAAGCCAGTTACTATATGCACTTTTGGTACAAATCTAGATCCTGATCCGGCAAGCAGCTCCCTGCAGGTGTGCTGGTGTCTGCCTGCTTGGAGCCCCTTCCAGAATCAGGGCCTTACACAGTCTGATGACTGCTAGGGTTGCTCAGAAGAGATGCTGGGACTACAGCAGCAAAGGCTGACTCTGGAGATGAAAAGAAAGGCGAAGAGGAACTTGGAAGGCCCCCTGTGGCACTGCAGCCTGTTCCAAGGGAGATAAAGAACATGATGTCACTGCACACACTGACGTAAATCTTGTGAGTGAAAACAGACTGGCAGCCCGTGGAGATCTGTAACAAAGGCTGGGAGCCTCCTTTTTAACCCTGTGTTGTGCTGCCTCGTTCACAATAAAAACAAACCAGTAGCTGCAGCTGCTGAGATTTTTCCATTCCCCACCCTGCCCCTCCGAGAGGAGAACAGAGAGCAAATTTCACCCTGCAGTTTCCCAGCCCCTGAGCAGAAGAAACTCATGTAGGGGGCATTGGATTCAGCTACCTTAAAAGAAAAGGCCTGATTCTCCTCTCCCTTACACCAGAGTAAATTAGGACTATCTCTGTTAAAATCACAGGAGTTAGGCTGGTATAAAACAACCGTCAGACCAGAATCAAGTCCAACATGTACTCCAATAACGCTCAGAGTAGTTGGTAAACATGTACGGCCACTGGATTGGATGGATCTATACTGTACCAGTTTACACATGCTGCTGAGGACCTGGTCCAGAAACAGAAGGATCAACTGGTGTCTGAAATCCCCCCCAAAACTACTTTGTTGGGCCTGGACATTGTATTCTGCCTCATGTATATCTTCCCCCAGCTGACCCTGCCCTGCACATTGCAATGTACACTATGAATGCTTATGGACCAAATTACGCCCTCCTCAAAAATGTATCCAAAATGCCAAATACGGTATCCAAATATAAGGAAAAGCAGTTACTCTGCAGGAACTGGAACTAAAGAGTGAGCACACAGAACCCATAACAATCAACTTTTTTTCTTTCCACAGATCCCAAACTCAAATTTCAGTGTTAAAAGGAACATCTGAATCACCGCAGAATTTCTTCTTGCCAGCTAACACTGACTTCATACTTGTTTTAGCTCTATGTTACACTGCTGATTGAATAAAAGGCTATTTTGTCATTCTCTATCCGTGCTCGCAAATAACCCAAGCGTGCAAGTCAATTGATAGCATTTGGATTTACATTTACTGACGGCATTTATGGGGTAGAAGTTAATTGATTGGATTAAGTTTAATTTGGATGAGCTCATGCCTTGGGGGGCGGGGGGCGGATGTGCCAGATTTTCACTCTCAAACCTCAAGGAGAAATTTTTAAAGCTTTATAGCTGCAAATAAATCTATTTTTGTCTAACATTGTTGTACGCTAGCCCTGCTGATATCAAAGATTCCAAACACCAGGGAAAAAATATGGCAACAGGTCAGCACGGATGTGCCAAAATAGCTCCATAGGTTGTTACAAAAACACATGCACGCACAAAAACCTTGGCAGTAAGCATTACCATGAAATAACTGTTGGAACATTTAATAGATTAGGTAATATAGTGTTCTTTCCTGTCTCCCAATCAAAAGAGACAGATTTTTTCTTTTAAAGGATCTAAGCAGGATTCTTACGAACTTCGTGGAAGTGTTTACATTCTATACTTAAAAAATGACAGACCAGCTCTGAAGGTGTAATAATAGTTGGAATACAATATGGATCGACTGATGAAAGAAATGATTAGGGGGAAAATATATTTAAATCTGATGAACTCTCCTGTCAAACTTTAGGGAAAAGCTTAGGCAACCTACAATGCTCAGACAAATAATCCTTATGGGAGCAGATCTATTTGCAATGGGATTATTTGCATGCATGTTACTTGCATGAATAAGGGTGAGTCACCAGAAAGGCTTACAGGATTGGGTTCTAAGAAAACTTCAGGCTCCCTAAAGGTGCCCCACAGTTGCCAAAATATTAAAATTGAATTAAAAATTCCACATGAATGTGGGTAAGTCCCCTTACCATTGATGCACTGATTCTTGGAGTGCACAGAGGCAGTTTTGCTGGCAATGTTATCACATTATTAGCACTACAACCGGAAGCGACAGAAATAAATTGAGGTCTTGGTCCCATGGAGTGTTGAGCTGCAGATTCGAATCCATTTTTGTGTAAGCTTTCCAGGTGCAGACTCAGGGTTGTACAGCGCTAGCACATCACGGGCACTACCAGAAACAAATACTAGTAACATTCCACTTCGTGCAGCAGGGACGGAACTGTGTGCTGGGTTACAGTCAGGAACTCCTTTGCGAGACCACTGAACGCAATGGGTTTGGCCAGATGTCAGGGAGGGCATAACTGGGCTTGCAACATCTTTGTCACCACTGAAGATGCGCAAGATGGAACGACTTGATTCTCGGAGCCCAGATGGAGTTTGCTGGGCTGGCAGTTATTAAAACCAGACCTTTTTTATGTGTAAACTGAAAGCTGAACACATTTGATCTGGGACCCACTGAGATGCAGTAAGGCCCACAATGCCATTTGCAGAGTCACTTGTCAGAGCGGAACCTTTCTTTGAGCCAGAACATGCCCCAAAGCTCCAGCTACACTGGGTATTTAAAACATGTATTGGAATCACACTAATGCCTGGATGCTATAGTGCTAGGTGATTTAGAAATGCTGCAAAATCCTTACACAAAACACACCACCATTCTACAGTAATAGTCCAAACAATCCAAAGCACGGTGGTCATGTAAACTGCGGTGTTTGGGATCACCACAATATTTTTCATAAGGCTGGAGAGACAATTCTGACTAAACCATTTTGGGTATCGGTTTGCTTGGCCAGTGTGGATGGGGCAAAGTAATTTCCACACTGTGATTAGAAGCCCAGTTCTAAATACAGCTCACACTTTTAAAATGGTTCGGTCCCCAACCATGCTGGTCAGCCAAGTCATGCGAGAAACCATTTCAGCTGGAACTGTATTTCACCATGGTTCCAAAACCTGGTGAAAAGCCCAGTGTAGGTGAAGGCCTGTCTGATGCTGGCAGGAAAAAAAAAGTTGATTTCATTGTACTGGACAGATTTCCAGAAGTGTCTCATTTGGAGTGAAGAAACAAGCCAAGTGGTTTTTGTTCTAACAAGATGGCATGGTACTGCTGCTCTTAGGCATTGTTTGCTCCTGTCTAATCTAGGCTTGATCCTAAAAGGTAGAGCACAAACAACTAAGGACAAGAGTGTGTGGACGCCCTCCCATGGACTTCGGGAGCTTTGGCTCAGGCACGAAAAGACGACCTACATTATTCGATTTTTAAAAAAAATCTTATTTTCAGGCATGACTTAAAAAAAGAGGCACAGGCAGAAAGAACAAAACTCAGAGCGAGAGAGGATTTTCCAAGTTGTCTAGGAGATTTGGACACCACGTTCTTGATGATATTCAGGCATCTAAATCCCGTAGACAGCCCTGAAGCTTTCAGACAAAGTGTGTCTGTCTTCTTCCCCCGGTAATGCTGCCCCTTGGTTTATTTTTTTCATTCTTGTGTTTGTTTTTTATATTATCTGTTCAATGCTGGCTTTGTCGTTGTTTGTGGCGGCTGCTCCATTCCCAGGGCTGCATCCAGCTGTGATGACTTGGAAGAGGGAGATTTCAAACAAACAAAAATAAGTGCTGGGCATGATTTTAAATGTCTGAAACAAACAGCAAGTGTCCCTCATCCTGAGAGAGAGAGAGAGAGAGAGACTTTGAGACTGGATTTTAATTTCTTCCAAAATCAGGAAGGCCCTTCCTCCACATTGCTGTACTTACTGAATTGTGCAATGTTCCACATGCATGAACAAGGAGAGAAGTGGTTTTATAAATAACATTATGATGTAATTATTCTTTACTTGTCTGGGTCCAGACACACCAAAAGAAGTGGATTTTCTTGGAACAGATATGTGCTGCTTAGGGCTTGTTGGAAAATTTCTATCAAAACTTTTTTTTTTTTTGGCTGAAAATTGAGCTTTCAACTGAATGAAATTTTTCATAAAAGGTGGGGTTTTTTTCCTTTTAATTTTTTAAAATTTTTTGATGGAAAACGCAATGCCTCCAAAATTATAATTTTCAGGTTTTGGCTGAAAGAATTTTATTTTTTATTTTTATTGAAAGTTCAAATTTTCAATGAGAAAAAAATATTCTGATCAACTTTCCCCCAACCCCCCCATATCCCAAGAACTGGCATAAAAATCATGAGATTTTAAAAACGAACGGGGGATTCTTTTTATTTACTTCCTTTTTATTTGGCGCATATAGAGGTCAGGCTGTCAAGCTTTTCTCTTTAAATAAATGAAAGCTGATGTCCCAGTGAATATCCTAATTCCTGCAGCTGGGGGCTTGGAGAAAAACAAAAAGAATCTGAAGCCTGACAGATGGCAATGCTGTGACGAGCCCCCGTTTAAAGCTGGCTTCTAACTGGAGTGGCTTTGCAGGCGTCACCCCAGGAATAAACCTGGCCAAGTATAGCCCCAGAGCAGCCCTGGTTTACGTGCTTGGGCATACATCGCGTCAGTATTTAACCGAGTTTGCAGCTCATTCTGGACTCCACAGTCTCAGAGCTGCTGCTGCCTGTCAGGGGACAACAGTTGAGCGCTGACCCCTTTCTATGGCAAGAAAGCATCTATTGTCTTATAGGCCATTGGCATTTGCTTGTAGGGTTGACTCAGAGCTGCAAACTGGGCCCCTTCTTCCCACAGACGGGAGAGGAAAAGGGGGTGTTAACACAAATCAAGGAGGAAAGAGAAATCAGTGGGGGTTGAAGGTTAAGGCCAGCTTCAGTAATGAGTCAATACCATAAATAAGTGCAAACATGTGTGTGTCTCTGTAGATCACACCTACCTCTGCCAGAGACCTGGATCTCTGGGAAACACCTGCGTGGCCTGCCATACCAAGAATCTCCCTGGCTGTGCACTGGTAGGCGTGTGAGAGCGTGTGGCAAGGGGAGCGCCGCGCGTGTGCAGCTGTGTCTGGATGGGAGCAGGGCTATGTGAGTGCCGCGTACATGCCCGTGTACAAGTTATGTGGGAGAGTGTGTGTGCCTTTACTCTCCCAGAATCCAGTCCCCTCTCCCTTTGCCTCCAGGCTCCCCCAGGGAGCGATAAGGAATGTTTACTTTGGCAGGAGCATCCAAGCAACACAGGAAAGACCAGATATGCAACCCCCCTGCTCAGTCCTCTCCCCTGGCTCCCACTCATTCCTAGCCACCTCCTCCCACAGTTCCCGCCCCACCCACAGCCTTTCCTTTCTGATCCTCCCTCCCCACCCTGCCTCCCCCCCCCCTTGTCCCCTCCCACCCCAGAGCATCTCCCCTGCAGCTGCACGGCTCCTCCAAGAGCTGTTGACAGAGCCAAGCAGCCTCTGGCAGCTGCGAACAAGCCAGCCCCCCTCCCCACCCCTTTGCACTGTCCCCTCCTGAAATTGCATCGCCTCCTTGGAGGAGCTGGAGAGAGACACACACAGCCAGCCCCGCTGCTCAGCCAGCTTTGCTCTCGCTCCGAGCCAGGGCTCCCCCAACTTCGCCCTCCCTCATTCGCTTTTCTGTGCAGAGCTGCCAGAGTTGCCTAGTGCACCCCCGGAGCGGGGAGAATGCACAGAGCCAGCTGGAGCCCGGGGAAGTGAGCGTGCGAGTGCCCCGGGCAGGAGGTTGCCCTGCAGCAGGGGCTGGGGGCTTTCCTTAGCCCTGTGTTTCTCAACCTTTTTGATACCAGGGACCGGCTTGCTGCCTTCCTAAACTGTGTCAGGGAGATCTCAGGGACTGGTGCCACGACCCTCCAGCTTTGGAGTGGGGTGTCCTGCGTTCGCAGCCCCCAGCCTCGCTGGCTGGGAGTTTGCCCGGAGCCCGGCAAGAGTCCCCGGCACCCCAACATGGACACGGTGGCCAGCGACATCGCGGACCTCAGCAGCCAGGACGCGCAGAGCGTGTGCGAGGCACTGGGGCGCTACGAGGACACGCTGCGGGGCGCTGTGCGGGAGATCCACGTGGACATCCAGGTCTTCAAGCAAGGGGTGGACCGGCAAGTGGACGAGGTGCTGCGCCTCGCCAGCCCGCTGGCCCGCACCGTCGCCGAGCTACAGCAGGAGAACCAGCGGCTGCGCGCGCAGGTGGAGCGCCTGGCCAGGCAGGTGGAAGCCCTCAGCAGGTCGGCGGGGCTGCCGGACAGCTGGGCTGCGGAGTGCGGGGCAGCCGGGGGGCCCAGCTCTCCAGGGGCTGGCGCAAGGCGGGCCAGGTTCTCCAGCCATGCCACCTTATCCATGACCGGCAAGAGCCAGGTAAGCACTGCTGGGAGCGGGGAGCTGTGCTGGGGCGCCCCCGTGGGGGTGGTTGGGCATTGCAGGGTACTTGGGAGACAGGGGTGGCTGGGGCACCTACCCCCAACTGGGGAGCACCAGTGCACAGGAGGGACTAATCCAGGCATTTAAAAAAATCTCAGCACCCCCCTCCGCTTGTTTTGAACAGAACATCTCATAGACCTGGCCAGTTTGTGAACTAGGCCTGAACGGAGATTTCACTCCCTTTAACAAAATCAAATGGCAAGGACAGATCAAAGATAGTGCAAACAGCCTGTTTGAAATCTGATGATGTTACTGTCTGATGTCTCTCTGAACAGGAGCTCATCTAAGGATTGTTTTTATCTCTGCTAGTTTCCTTCCTTAAATGGTTTTAAAACAAAATCATTGGTCTTTATGTATGTGGGGCCAGGTCCCCGGAGGGTATAAATTGGCATAACTCCATTGAATCAGGCCCCTTGGGTCAAAGGGGGTTGTATGAATGAGGAGAGAAGTTGGGAGAGCCATGGCTATATATCTAAGGCCCTTGAGCTTGCGTCCAGAGGAATCATTGCCCAAGGAAATTGTGTGCGCCCTTTGGTGTGCTCCAAAGGCAAAATGAAGCCCTCTCTTCAGGAGTCTATTTATGTGCTACAATAGAATTCCTCCCTGCCAGGGGTGATTTAGTGTTCTCCAGAATCCCTGGGCACCCACCCCCCTGCAGGACAGTGGTATGGCTCTGAGAATGGGCCCTAGAGGATAAGGCTTTTATGCTGTCATTCCAAGGTCATAAACTTGCAAGAGCAGATAAAAGTGCTTTCTCAGGGCTAAGTTGGTCTGTAGCTTGGTACGGGGAAACCCCACAGAGTTGAGCAGAAACTCTGCCCGAAACATGATACCCAGACAAATTGTTCATTACAGTACAAAGAACAGAGGGCCAGGTGCAGCCCCTACCACCTGGAGGTCGTAGTCAGACAATGAACACCTTTCCCACCCCACCAGGGCCCCCATGTCAGCCACAAGGATCACCTTATGCCCAATAGATTATGCAGGGGTGCTAGGGAAGGTAGTTTAAGGCAGTGGAGAAGCACAAAACTGTTCTAAGGTAACTGAGGCTCTGGATCAATGCATGAGTGAGTCCTAGCCCTATTTAAAGGGCCTTGGCTGGGAACAGTTGAGAGCTTTTTAAAGAGCTTCACCATGGGCAAGTGGCAGCGTCATTGCCTCCTGCAGAGAGATCTATAGGGTAATCTGGATATCAAGTGACTGTACTGGACTGAGTTGAGCCAAGATTGTTTTACGGGGCAGTTTCATTTGTTGCAATCTTCAGAGGCATCGCCCTAGGAAGATTTGCTCAGTCTTCACAGTCTCACTGCAAGTGTTTGAACACTAAGAATGAAACAACTCATTTCATGCTTTCACAAAGGTCTGACAAGCCCACTTGGCAGTTGCTACAGCTAACTCCCAAAATGCGTTGTCAGACTTTCCTCAATCCTTAGGGAAATCTCTTGTTGAAGGTAGTGGAGATTTGCTTATAGACTAGAGCAGTGGTTTTCAAACTACGGGTCACAGACCCAGTACTGGGTCACGGAATGGAAGGCACTGGGCTGCGGTGGCTCTGGTCAGCACCACCGACTGGGCTGTTAAAAGTCCTGTCCGCGGTGCTGCCCAGCTAAGGCAGGCTAGTCCCTACCTGTTCTGACACGGTGCTGTGCCCCAGAAGCAGCCAGCAGCAGGTCCAGCTCCTAGATTGGGGGGGCCACAGGGCTCTGCATGCTGCCCCCACCCCGAGCAAGGAACCGGCCAATGGGAGCTAGGGGGGCGGTGCCTGAGGGCGAGAGCCACACGGAGCCACTTGCACACTTCCGCCTAGGAGCCAGACCTGCTGCTGGCTGCTTCTGGGGTGCAGAACGGTCCACGGTGCCAGGACAGGTAGGAAGCCTGCCTTAGCACCCCCGTGGCGCTGCTGACCTGGAGCAGCCTGAGTTAACCCATGCCCCAATCTCCTGCTCCAGCCCTGAGCCCCCTCACCCACAGACCTGGAGCCTGCTCCTGCAACCCAAACCCCTCATCCCCGGCCCCACCCCAGAACCTGCAGCCCCAGCCCAGAGCCCCGTCCCCCTCCTGCACCGCAAGCCCCTGCCCCAGCCCAGGGCCCCCTCCCACACCCTGAACCCCTCATTCCCGGCCCCACCCCTCAGCCCTCACCCCAGCACCCCAATCCTCTGCCCCAGCCCTGAGCCCCTCCCAAACCCCAAACCCTCATTCCCAGCTCCACTGGGTCATGGGCATCAACAATTTTCTTTAACTGGGTCACCAGAAAAAAAGTTTGAAAACCACTGGACTAGATAAATGCTTAAGGATTTGGCCTGTTGTACATACATAGCAAATCTCACAGCTCCTGATCCAAAGCCCACTCAAGTCAATTGGAATCTTTCCACTGAGTCCAGAGGATTTCAGGGCTATCGACCAGAAAGAGATCCACTACATTTAGTATCGCTAACCCCCACTATCCAAAAAAAAAAAAAAAAAATCACAAGATTTAAAAAAAAAAAGATTTTTTTGCCATCTGGTTTTTGAACACTTGGGTCACGTTTTCAGGCTTTTGTCTACAGTCCTGGGAACCAGACACTTCCTTTTTTTAAAAGGACAGCTGAGATTCTTATATAATCAACATGACTCCCAGAGCTAAGGCTTCATATATCACAAGACTTGCAATTAAACAAAACCAAACCACCACACTTTGGTAACACGGGCAGCTAGAAACAATTTTAAAAAGTCTAGTGGCTGTTCCCTAATGACAAGAACCACATCCAACAAATGCAAGTGTACTACTAAGAGGCACTCGGGTGGCGTGGTGCTGGGCAGAGTATAATTGCCTGGATAGAACAGACCAATAAATGTTCTAGTTACAGCTCCATTATGATCAGCAATATTTCCTTTCTACTGCTAGAAATGAACACTTTGCAATCCATAATTGGGTGCTGAATCAGTGGAGATATCTCCAGTTCACTAGGGATGCACCTGATATCTTGGCAGCAGTGGCTTGACTCTTGTGCATGAATTATGTTATGCAATATGATATAGGCGAACAGAAAATAGTTTGGGGTAGTTCATATATTTTCTTTGACTGAGAAGTAGCTACTGTTATTTTGGGACTTGAGCCCTAGGGTGAAATTCTGGCCTCATTGACTTCAGCTCCAGAGTAGGGAAAAGAACCACAAGAATACCAACAACTGAGATACTGCTATCTGTTTTGTTTGTATTACTAATGCATGTATTTCTGGGTCCAGTCCTGCTCACAATAAGGATGAGAATAGTTCAGAGAAAAAGAACGGTCCAGTGATTCAGGTGCTAGTCTAGAACTCAAGACCCTGGCTCAAGTCCTTGTTCTTCCTTTGTGACCCTGGGCAAGTCATTTAATCCCTTATCTGTAAAACTGGAATAGCAGCATTTTCCTACCTCATAGGAGTATTGTAAGGATCAGTATAAAGACTGTGAAGTGCTCAGATACGGTGGTACTGTAATGGGGCCACAAACAGACCACACCCACTGAAGTCGGTAGAAATATTTCACTTCAATGGGCAATGGATTGGGTGCTCTGACACTAGCTACCCTCTCTACCTCGGTTTCCCCATCTTTGAACTCGGGAATGGTGGGGAACTGAGATTTAAGCATTTTCTTAGTTTAGGAAAGGAGTGATTAACAAAACACATCTTAAAGTGCAAAGCTGCGCAAATCTTTTCCTGCACATTGTTATGAATTAAAAATAGGAAATTTTCACAATTCACTAAAGAACAAGGATGCTTTAAAAAAGCAAAAACTGGCTCATTTTCAAACAAAAATGGCTTTGCATCCAGTAGCATGTAAAGGGTCTTTTTGCATATTTGTGATGTTAATAGCTATTATGGGTACATATTGTTGTGGGGCCACCAGGCTTTTTTGAACACAGTTCTGCAAAACTAAAATATTGCATTTTTCATGTCATTACTATTAGGCACTACTGTCACAGCATTCATGAATACAAGACCCAGCTGAGTGCAGGGTCCCCTTGTGCTAAGTACTGTGTGTAGACGCAGTACGGGGCGGTCCCCATCCCAAAGAGGTTACAGTTTAAAGGGACAAGATAGAGACCAAGTGACTTGCCCAAGGTTACACAGCAACCTAGTGGCAGGGCCATGTCTCCCGAATCCCAGTGCAGGGCCCTATGTAATTCACCATGCTGCCTCACAGCTTTATTTCTCCCTCTTTAATAAGTTGCCTCGCAGAAGAAACCCACCCTGTTTATTTCTCTGATGGAAGCTTTCTTCCCAAGGCATCACACTCCTCTGGTCTGGTGGCTCTTTATTTTGCCACGTGCACGTGAGAATCGAATTTAACCCACTGAGCACCCCCAAAATGCAAGGTCGGGCTCATCATTTTGTATTTTCTGAAGAAGAGGGTGGAAGCTTACACCGGAAGAGTCTTGGGCGTCCATTATTTACAGTAATATAGGTTCCCCCAGACCAGCTGCATGTTAATCCGTAGTGCACGCTGCTAGTGCTATGAAAATGGGGTTGGATTTCTTAGCTTCAGCTTACCTCAGGTCACTGGTTCTGTGCTATGTTTCAGACAGCTCTTGGCCTGAGCTGTCATTCCCAGTTACCAGTGATGTCATTCAGAGCAGCTGGCTTTGCAGATCCCCTGGGGAGAGGTGAGAAAGCTCTTACAGCTGGAGCTACCTCGAGCAGCCCTAAAAGACAACAAACGTATTGAATGTACACTTATATGATGGATGGCTTTGACTTGTGCAGGGATGAGCGTGCCTGGTGTGGTTCTGTATGGCACGCTGAAGTCTTGGGAGAACGGCTGGAGGATACCAATTGTTGAAAGTGATTTCAGGGGTCTGTTTCATTTTTAAGCACGCACATCACCGGAGACCAACACGAACCCTCTGCGGAGTTCTGCTCACGTCAGCAGTTCGGTGGAACTGCCTCCAAAAGAGTTTCCCCCCCCCCCAGCACTCCTCTAGTGGCCTGTCTACGCTGCAGCTGGAGTTGTGACTGCAGCGGGTGTGGGCACACAACACACTAGCTTTCATCCAGCTACCGCAGCTAAAAATAGTAACAACGCCACAAGAGCGTAGAGCCCTGCTAGGCAGGCAATGAGTATGTGCCCAGCGTTCTAGGTGGGCGTGTCCAGTCCGTGCCAACATCTGTCCGGGTGCAATTTCACTGCTACTTTTAGCGGCGCGAGCTAGATTAAAGCTGTGTGGGGATGCTTAGACTCGCTGCAGTCACACCTCTGACTACAGCGCAGACGTGTATTCGGGTGAAATCCTGGCCCCACTGATATCAGTGGGGAGTTTGCTGTTGACTTCAATACGACTATGATTTCACTCTCTGATCTCCTTCACCAGCCCTGCTGCAGAGGAGGGGGAAAAGAACAACTTTCTATGTGAATGAAAAGGTAACATAGGGTCCCATGTTTGAAAATCGGGCCTAACAGGTTCCTGTCCATTTTAGGTGCTTCCAGGCCAATATGATTATTCAAATGAAGGATTAAGGTTCCCATGTCTGGAAACTCCCCATTCAAACAGAACAAACACACAGTACTGCTTTCAGAGTAGCAGCCGCGTTAGTCTGTATTCGCAAAAAGAAAAAGGAGGACTAGTGGCACCTTAGAGACTAACCAATTTATTTGAGCATAAGCTTTCGTGAGCTACAGCTCACTTCATCGGATGCAGTCAGTGGAAATTACAGTGGGGAGATTTATATACACACAGACCATGAAAAATGCTGACATGCTACCTTTTATTTAGGGTGATTTTTGGTTGCTCTGTTATAGCGATAAACAGAACTGTATGTATCCAGTTTCAGATTCTGGCATGTAAAGGTGCACACTGCAAGAGGACATCATTTTCGTGTCCATATAAGCTAGAAAGAGGAGCTTGTACCGAAACCCCTATGAAAGGCAGAGTCCTTTACCCTGCTTGAATCCATCACATGCATATATGTACCTGCAGAATTAGTGCCCGAACACAGCCCTCTGCCTGGGGTTCCTTGACAGCAGTTGAAGTATCTGTGGGAAGAAAGCTAGGCTGTACCTGGTTTTTCTCCAAGGCCTCCCTGTCTCACACTTTAGTTTCCTATGCCGGAAGAGTCACTCTCACCTCCGAGGTGGAGTTAATGAGCAACACCCACCACAGTGGGTCAACAGGAATTCTGTGTTGGACACTTTACAAAGTGGATCAACAGAAGAACCTGCCACTTTATCTCAGATCCCGAACTGCATACCTGTGAACTCTGGGGAAGTTCCGATCGAGAGTGACACACTCCCAAAGTTTGGGAAAATCTTGTTAGGCCCATTCTTTAAAAGTATGATCATGTCTGTCACCTGCAGATTTTGATTCTTCACTTCCCACTGCAGGGTCAGGCAGGATGCTAGAGCTGGTTGAAGTTTTTCAATCAACACAAGTTTCCTGCCCCTCAGAATGGAGTTTTATCTAAACCAAAACTTTCCACAGGAAAATGTTAGGACTCTTGTTTTTGCAACCCAAAGTTTTCCAAAATATCAAATTTGTTTCTCCTTTTTTCCTGTCTCCCTCCGCCCCCAGTACAATAAAATGAATAAGCGACAGAGTAAAGAGAAAAATGAAACGCTGCAACTTAGCTTTTCAGAAGCTGATGAAGTTTTGAAAATTTGGAGAGGAAAAAAGCAAAGACGAAGAGGAAAGTGAAAGATTCCAGACATTAGGGTGACCAGACAGCAAATGTGAAAAATTGAGACAGGGGGTGCGGGGTAATAGAAGCCTATATAAGAAAAAGACCCAAAACTTTGGACCGTCCCTATAAAATCGGGACATCTGGTCACCCTACCAGACATACATTCTAAGAGTGCGGGCAGATGATCCCATATCTGCCTACTCTGGGGTTCTTACACCTTCCTTCTTCTGAAGCACCTGGTACCAACCGCTGTGGATGACATCATCTTAAGTTAGATGGGCCTGGAGTCTGATCCAGTCTAGCAAGTCCTATGTGCCTAGTGCATTCAGTGCTAAGAAGGGGGGAGGGAGACCCCAAACATCTGAAATCTTGATATCCATTTTTTGATAACTCTATCAAAATCAATGCTTCCATTTGAATTATTTCAAAATTTTCCCATAAAAAAGTCATTTCTTAAAAAAAGTTTAACTTTAATTTGAAACTGTGGGGGGGTGGGAAATAAACAGGTTTTTCCCACCATCTCTGTAAGAGACACTTGCAAGCACTTGGATTTAGTCTGCTACAAGACTTTTCCAGCTGCACTTTGGTTATAATTGACCCCGCCCCCCCAACTCACCCTGGCACAAATCCATTCGCAACTTTGAGCTACCCAGAGAAAATGAGCCAGACCCTCCAATGGGGTAGATCAATATAGCTCCCTTTGGCCCAGTCACTGCAAGGTAGTCCTATGCTGCAAATTGTTGTGTTCCTGAAAAAAAATTAAAGATTAAATTATGAGTGAGCCAGTGCAGCCCTATGCAGGGCTGGATTTAAGGGCAGGTTACCCAGGCAATAGCCTGGGGGTGCCAGGCTTGGAGTGCTGGTTTTGTTGTTAGTGACAAAAAGGAAAATAGGGAATACTTGAAACATGTTACTTCAGACATTCTATGTGGGTTCATTTTTCACTAACCTCCTAGAATGTTCTGGACCTTAGTAGAATCTTGTGGAACCTTCCAGACTTTCTGAGAACTACAGTCTCCTCAAACCTCCTAGAATGTTGTCAGCCCTGCCCGCGCGGGTATATAAGGGGCGGGGCATCGCCAGTCAGTCAGTGAGATATAAGAACGAAGTGAAGCGAGAGCCTAGTTGTGATGTTGTGAACCTTGTTTTATTTTTGTAATTGTGAAAGTATACTTGTGTTTTAAGATTTGAAGAGTGTAAGTAGCGACTAATAAAAGGACATATTTAATGAGATGCCAGAGATCTCTATCGAACACCTATCTACACAACGATATAAAAGAAATACTGTTACTTCTTTTGCCATGCGTAGCATGAAATGTTTGAATACTGTGGATCACAGACTTTTGCTCTCCCTAATACTGTTTTACCCTGCAGAAAATAAAAGATGCTCCTGAAGATGCCTTCAGGAGCTCAGTATAGGAAGCGAAAAGCTCAATTGCAATCTAGTTTGCAGCAAGGGGCAAATTTGATGGGAAAAATATCTGAAACAAAACAACATACACTGGGCTTTAGGCAGTAGCAATCATCCTAGTGCAGAAAAAATTGAGGAATTTGTTTGCTTAAATATATGACATGAATAAATACCGATTTACAGATCCTAGCATGCAAATGTATCGTCCTATCTGACAGGGATAAATCATGCACGCAAATCATGCATCAAAGTTGTGAAATGGGCTAACAATGCAATGCAGGGGAGTGAGCACTGAAGCTGTGCCTTGCCTGGGGCACCATTTGGCCTGGACGGCCAATTGCTATCAAGGTGTGAGCTTTCTGGGAGGAGTGTTCATAGTGTTCATTACACAGTTGTCAGGAGGTGATCCACAGCTTAAACTGAGTATGTCCTGAGCTACCACGTACTTGTTGCTTGTATTCCTGCTTTCCTCAGAGAATTAGATTTTAAGCTCACTGGAGTGGGGGCCCTGGGTGAAGGATTTCACCTCATGTCTTTATGTATGTTTGTTACAATATCCTAGCACAATGGATCCCTGATCTTGTCTGGGGCCCTTTGGTGCGACTGCCATACCAGTAATAGATAATGTGCAGATACAGTTACAGCAGCCCCATGACAAGACTGGAAGGATGACCGGAATCCACGCTTGATACATCTGAGCAACACCGCCGAGTAGAAGAGAAGTCATTAATCCTCCTAGCCATCTATGCGGGGATTTGAGCCACTTGACCACCAAGGTCATGGATTTCAGTGCACCTGATCTGTTCTCAAGTCCTGCTCGGCACCAGCTCATTTGGAGCCAACCTAGAGCCTGTCACTGGAGCTCCGAGTATTCCTTTGTCTGTGCTCCCCCGTGCAGGCTCTCCCTTATGTGGGACTTACATGGTACAGAGAGCCATTATGTCAGGCTGAATTTCACCCTAACTGGATACAGGAGAGTACCTGGAGTTGGGAAGGAAGGCAGATGTGAGTCCATCCATGTATTTTACAACAGCTCATGCATAATGCCTTTTTAGGTCTGCTGCGTAGAGAGATTTATTGCACTGATTAGGTGGAGGGGGGAGAACCCTCTGAGCTAATGCAGGTTTTCTGATAAGACTGTGCGTGTATTATTCCACTGCAGAAAGGCCACATGCAAACAATGCCAGGTTTGGGTTCAGTTGTGGCATTAAACCACAGCCTGCCGCAGGAACAATGCCCCAGTGTGTGCTGTGGAAGTATGCCAGGCAAGCACAGCTGTTCTGCCACCTTAGAATAAAGTGCAAGGCGTACTCTTCCCCTGTGGGACAAGCACTGCTGGCTGGCATGCTGGGCCCTGGGATCATAATGTGGAGGGCATACTGAGGCTGGCACTAGCCTATTGCAGCACCACCAGTGATCACCCTTATATTCTAACTTTGTTTTGAGGGTTTAAGGTTCAAGGGTAGATATTGTCACCCATCACTGCAGTACATATTTGACCTCTGCTCTTCCTCCCTAGTGCACCTGAGCAGGCCTAGATGCAACTGACCCCCTAGGGATAGATTCCACAAGATGCTGAGCACCTCCTATGAAGTGTTCAATGCTTTTGACTCTGACTGACATAGACAGGGGACAGTGGGCACTGACAGATGGTGCTAAGTACCATGCAGAATAGGGCCCTCATTGAATGAGCCCACAGTATTTTGTTATAGGTAGTGTTGTTGCGGAAGTGCTCTATAAAACAGATCTCTCTCTCTTCCTCTTCACATATGAGAGTAGTTACTAGATAAGGGATAATAGATAGCACTCAAGAAGATGCACTCTTACTTCTCTGCTGCTGTTGGCAGTGCTGCTCCTTCAGAGCTGGGCGCCCAGCCAGCAGCCACTGCTCTCCAGCTGCCCAGCTCTGAATGTGTGCAATAAGTCCCCCCCCGCAAAGCTCCCCGGTTTGAGAACTACTGATCTAGACCATCCCTGACAAGTGTTTGTCTAACCTCTTCTTAAAACCTCCAATGATGGAGTTTCCACGACCTTCCTAGGTGATTTGTTCCAGTGCTGAACTATCCTGACAGTTAGGAAGTGTTTTTCTGACGTCTATTCTAAATCTCCTTCACTGCAATTTAAGTGTAGGTCTTTCTATGCCACTCCTAAGTGTCAGCTAGAGCTGGTTGTTTTTTTACTTCTGCTTTAGGCTGTCTACACTGCCACTTTCAGCGCTAAAACTTTAGTCGTTCAAGAGTGTGAAAGGACACTCCCCCTGAGCGACAAAAGTTTTAGCGCTGAAAAGCACCAGCGTAGACAGCACTGTATTGCCGGGAGCGAATCTACCACCGTTCATTCGGGATGTTTTGTTGTTGTTGTTTTTTAAATCGCCGGGCGAGCTTGATAAAGCATGTCTTCACTGCCCACGTCACAGCGCTTCCCTTAATGTCTAATTTGAAGAAACTGATCCTGTAAAGTTCCCTATTAAAGTGCAGATCTACTACGAACAGTGTTTGTGATGACTTGGCACTTTATTCACCCACAGACCTGCTCCATGCATATATTTTGGGTCTTATCTGTTTACTAGCCAAATCGAGTTTCATTACATTTACTCTTGCTCACCCTGCAGAGAAACACTGCTTCTGGAAGAGCAAGCCGGGTTCAGTTTTGGCTTGTGCCTAGTCAACGGAATGGTTATCCAAGTTCCAACAGCAAAATCTTTATTTATCTCCCACTTGATAGGAGTCGTGCAAGGATTTGTTGAATTCAGTGATTAAGGCCTACCTGTGTACTGTTGGGAATTAGTGCAGAGACGTGACATCAATTTACCAATCAGAATGAGCTCTGGACACTAAGGACCTGATTCCTCACCCATTTACACTGGTGTAACTACTGATTTCAGTAGTATTACTCCACATGTACAGCCATGTGAGGAAGTGGAGAATTGAGCCCTCAGTATTCACAGCCAGACTCTAATAAAACTAAAATTAGACGCTGTGTAGCAAAACTGTTCTATAAGGTTAGTTATTAAGAAACCTATAGAACTCCACTTGTTTGGCTCATAGAACTCCTCCCATTCTGTTAGCTACACTAAACTGTTTAGTCCCTATAACATTCCTATTTGGATTTAAAAAAAATCCCTAGGATTTTCCTTTTGAAGGATATAACCGATTTGACACCAGTTTTCCAGTAGGAGTAACTCCACTGACTTCACTTCCCCTGAGTAAGAGTGCAGAATCATGGCCCATTAATGTGTTTTCAGAAGCAAACCAAACCCTACCCTGGCTTACACCACTCTAGTCATTCCAGTGAAATTCCTCTAGATCGGGCCAAATTCTGCTCTCCTGTTCCAGTGCTTATTTATGTCAATTGCATTTGAAATGTTGTCAGTGAATAACGAAAACAAAATGGTCGCCAGGGGCCCTAAAATACTTGCTCAATAATGCAGCAAGTGTCTGAATCCTATTTTTGATACTTGAAGCCATCCAGGAACAATTCCGTTAATCTCCGTTTTTGCAAGCTGTTGGCCTGTCTCCAGACCAGGGAGGATTAACACCATGCCCAGAGCTTGCTCAGGCCCTTTCTTCAGCACACCATGTCATAGTAGGACCATTAATGTTCAGCATACCCCAGAACAAACCACTTCAACATAAATCCAACAGGTAATTTCCCCCAACCCATTGTCTTCCTTACCAGTCTCCCTGCTTCCTTACCAGTCCTCCTAGAAAACACCTGCCAGGGAATCCCCCTGTTCTAGAAACCATCCTACTTCCTGGAGCTTCTCCTATACCCACTCTTACAGCCGTTACAGGAAACAGGAGCTCAGCAGGAAATCAGCTGACCCCTTTGCAGCTGGTTCTGATCACTCCCTCTGCTATGCGCAAACACTTGTTTTTACAGGGGCATTGCCTCTGCACAGGGCTGGCCGGCTCCAGGCCCCCTGTTTCTTTTGAGGGCAAACCACCCGGTTGCACTGATAAAAGGGTTAAATACTTGGGGTGAATTTGGTAAGAATCTTCCACCAATGTTTGAATTAAATTGTTTTGTGGTAAAATCTGGTCAAGCGGCTGAGTGATCTTTTGGGGCCCAATTGTTTCTGTTCCAAGGGCCTGATCCTCCATTTATTTTATTTTATTTTATTTTTTTTGGCCCATGGGTGAGGCTATGGAGGGGCACGTTACTAATGTGTTGGCAGCATTTGTCTGCACTCATTTAAGGGCCATTTGTCATGGCTCAGCTGCATTTGGCCCTAAAACCTTGGTGAGAATATAACAGCATGAAGCAGTTCCCAGAATCTTTTTTCCTCCATGAAGTTTGTTTGCTCTCTTAATGCTGCCCAAATTACTGCCTTGAGGGTGTGCATTCTTCTGAAGTGGGAGCCAGATCCTTTAGATAACCTTTTAAGGTACACGCACTAGCCAAGCTGTCTGGAATTTGTACACTCTGCATGGCAGGCGGTGGGTCAACCTGGCTTCAGTAACATGAGAAGTTACACCAGGTGTGAATTCGGACCAGTGAGTGTTCTCTATGTCCTTGCCGTCTTTCTCTCTCTAGATAATGTTGTTTGCCTTCTCGTTTTTTTTCTCCAACCCCCCCAATCCCCTACATTTTAGTACCATTTGTCTTTCCTTCAGCCCTTTACTCATATCACAGGTTTCCTCTCCCCCCCCCCCCCCCCTTCTCCAAGAGTGGCAAGCCAGCTCCTTTCACCAGCACTGAATTTGCAAAGGGCCCTGTTCTGAAGGCAACATTTCTTATGGGCTTGATTTTCAGAAGGGCGGATGAGTGCCCTGAACTCTTCCTGAAGTCAGCAGGAGCGGTGGATGCTCAGCACCTCTGAACATCGGGCCCAAAGTTACGTCGATGGAAATTTTGCCAGTGTCGGAAGTGCAAGATGGTGCCTTGAAAGGGGAAAAAAATAATCTTCCCCCTGATCATTTTCAGAAACAAGTGACAGCCTCACCATGAAACCAAAGACATCATAAAAGCAAATTAGACAGGAACAGATATGGTAAAGCATTCTGGGCATGATCCCGCACTCTGGTCCCAATCCAGTGAAGCACTTACATACATATGCAGTCTCGTTGACTTCAGTGAGACTAAGCATATGGTTAAAATTAAGCAAGTGCTTACGTGCTTTGCTGGATTGGAGAATGCTCAGCATCATGCGGGACTGAACATTTAGGCCCTTTCAGGAATCCTGCTCCCACTGAAGTCAGTGATGATAATCCTCATGACTTCAGTGTTGTGCTTCTGACCCTTCATGGGTTAAACAGGCTCTCTGGGACAGGGACTCTCTTTTTAATACAGGTTTGTACAATGCCTGTAACAATGCTATGGGATTTCTAGTTAGATCACATTTGTAAGGTACTGTGCACATGAAAAACCAGTTGGAAGGCTTCAGTGTGATATCCACTGCAAGATTGGCTCTCTAGATACCTGTTTATTATTATTCTATGACGAATCAAGATTCTCAAGCGTGATTTTGCATGCCTCCATTTTTGGGTGGCCAACCTGAGACACCTTAAAAGGGGCTGATTTTCAGAAAGTGCTGAGCACCCACTCTGTGAAAATCAAGCCACTTTCAGTTGGGCAACCAGAATCACTAATCACATCTGAAAATCTGGGCAATTAGTAATAATTAATTATCCACCAAATCCTGTGGCCCTCACTCAGGCAAGATGTTCATAGAAGTCTATGGGAGTTTTACTCAAGTAAGGACTGCTGTTTTAAAGACATTGAAACCGTTTGCCTTCCAAAAATGCCCCCAATCCGTTCGTCTCTCAGGCAGCCTGCCCATCGCTCAGTAATCATGGCTGTGTCTGCTCTCACAAGGCATGTTTTGTTATGGGTAAATTAAAGCTATATTCAGAAAGCAAGGCAATAGGTTAGAGCGGGTATGTCTACACTGTGATAAAGACCCGCAGCCTGACCTGGATCAGCTGACTCGGACTGCAGGGCAATCAAATTGCAATGTAGATGTCTCCCGCCTTGTGGGGTCTCAGAGCCCGGGCTTCAGCATGTTTTTAGTGCCACAGCCCGTGCCCCGAGAGCCCCAGTGAGCTGGCCCGCGCTCTGAGACTCAGTGCCAGGGGTTTTTTATCACAGCGTAAACATACATAGCGTGACTTCTCCTGAACGAAAGAGAGCACATGGTGCCGTCAAAGCCCTGCTGAGGTTGCATATGGGGTCCATGAACTGTAACTTGTATGATTCTATTTAACACTGTGTACATAATCCAGTATGGTGCAGTCAATAAAAACAGCAGCTGTGTTTTTCTGTCTGCAGGAAACAAATCCAAGTGTCACTTACTAAAACCCAACAGCTCCCATGGTTTAGCGCTAATGTTTTATCGTTGCATTTGTCATGTTGCTACCCTGGCAACAAAGGCCACTTGCTTTCTGTTTTTCTATGTGTAGGAGGTTTCTGTGTATCAGTCCTGAGAATTCCTCTGCTGCTGAACATCAGGGGTCAAAACCTGGTTTCTGAGCCAAGCAGGCTTTTATCTAGGGATCCCATTACTGTTGTATCTGACCACCTCACAATCTTACAAGTATTTATCCTCCCAATACCCCTGCAATGTAGGGAAATATTTCTGTTATCCCAGTTTTACAGATGGGGTACTGCTGTGATGGTTAATTTGCTGGCTCTTGTGATAAAATCTGATCCGATGCTGTGATGATCATAGGAGCATGCTGCACTGAGGTTTTCTAGTCTTGCTAAAGTGCAAGCTGCTGTCCTGCACTGGTGGCTAGCTAGGGGAAAAGTGTTAACACCTTCCTACATAGCACTGCATGCAGTCAGGGAGGTGCTAATACAATTTCCCTTTTGTGGGTATGGCTTGTCTGAGGGGATTTCCTCTGCATTGCACACACTTGCCTGTTGTTTAATCCTCGCAGTTCCTCTTTATTCTGATCAACAAAGCGTCTTGGCCTCAGAAGCCAGACAGAGCTATTTAAAGGAGAGACGGGCCAGTCCACACCTCTGTTTGATTGACTTTGTGCACCGCTTTGATCCCTGTCTCTCAGACTTGAATTGGAGCTGGTGTCAGTTCATTAACCTCCTGCCATTATATCTCCTGCTCTACCCGACTCTGTTTTTCCGTGACCTGAACAGTCTGATTCTTCAGAGTTAACCCATTTTCCAATAAAAAGGATCCCCTGCAACAGTGGCTTCCTACCTGCCCAGACAACCGTTTGAGACTTGTCCCTTTCCCTTGCAGCCATCAGCCTACGTGTATCGCCACTTTCTGTTCAGTCGGCATTCTTCTCCTCCCCTCTGGGCTTACCTGGGGATTTGGAAGTCCGGCTGCCTGATCCTTGGGCACACTTTAACCCATCACAGAACGTCAGCATTTCCAAATGCAAGCTCACCCCAGCGTCCTTCCCAAAATTCAAAGGGGTTCAGATTTGAGATGCTGGTTCTGGCCTGTCCCTAGCATCTATTTTTCCTTATTTGCCATTATTTTCTCTCTTAACACCCCAGCATGAAACTCTTATTGCCAACAGAAACAGCTGTCAGAGAACCAATAAGGGAAGTTGGTAATTACTCCAGATGTCTGCACCTCATTGCAAATTTGTAGCTACCAGAAAATGTGTTTCATGAGACAAACAGTGTCGATTTACAATGCTTCAGCATGAAGCTAAACATAGGAGTTAAAGGTTCACAAGGTGACAGTGTTATAGGGGTGTGTAAGTGTTTTCAGGTTAAATTAGCACTACCGCCTTCAGCGATAAAGACTGAGATATTCAAAGCTACCCAGGGGATTTAGAGGCACAACTCCCATTAGTTTTGGCATGAACCATGTGTCTAAGTCCCATAGGCAGCATTTAAAATCTCAGCTAGGTGCTTTCAACTGCATATTGATTCCCGATAGCATATTGAAGGGGCTAGATTCATCTCTGGTGTAACTCCATTGAACTTCCAAGGAATAATTTAGCTCATGAAGTCGTAGGCTGAGTACAGCTGCATGCTGACAGAAATCTAAATGAAGAAAATGGCAGGTCATTTATTTCTGATGGAAAGTATTGACAAGTGATTCATTTTAACTCCCATTATTTCACATAGAAGTGAAAATAGACAAGTTTATGTCGGGGCTAGCGCTAATGTGAGTATTTCATTCAAGATAAAGATACCTTGCATGTATATAGCACCTTTTGACAGAGGCTGTCTAAGAACTTTGCAAAGGTGGGTAACAAGTATGATTACCCTAGTTTACAGGAGAAGAGACTAAGACAGAGAAGGTCAGATTCTGAGCTCAGTTAAACTGGGTGTACGCTGGCATAAATCCATTGGTGGATTGAATCCTGTTCTACATTGGTGAAATCAGAATCAGGTCCCGGGTGAATAAGTGCTTTGACCACAGCCATCTGATAAGCCAGGGGCAGAACTGGCAAAAGAATCCAGGTTTCCTGACTCTTCATCTCCATAGCAAACAACTCAACCTGCCTCTGAGCTACCTTGACTTCTGGGATAGTTTGTAAACTACCAGTTCTTGAGAACTACATCTGAAATCACTGTTTTTTAAAGGCCACTTTTCAAAACTTCCCATAAAGAAATAAACCAGATTCTAACTGGTTTCATAACATTTTGCAGACTACCTCTTTTTTTTTTTTTAGAAAAGATGTAATGTATAAATGTAGCAAGAACAGATGTAAAGTCTGGCATCCTCTATATCCCTCAGAGGGGAATGCCGAAAGATATATCCGCAGAGAAAGAACAAGAGGATACCAATATATATTCACAGAGTTTTGTTTCATTCAGATTGCCATCCTTAAATCTGGTCATGCCATAAGATGAATATGGCATATGGACAGAGAGAACACACAACATAAAATAGTTATCTACAGTCTGGAGCTCATCACTTCTCTTCCCCTGGTCCTGCTCCTGCTATTAGAGCAGAAGCTTTTGTTTTGCACACTCCTGCTTCTGCCATTGATTTGGTTTCTTGGCACCAAACTTTTATGTGACACCATAATGGACCCAAATCTGGGAACCACTGTTGTGAAGGTGCAGAAGAATGTCATATGTTTGAAGGGTGATTTTAAAAGCAGGCTGCTGGAGATCAGCTCCTTGTTGGGAAATCTGTTGCTGTTTGTCAGATTTTTTAATCCCTGCATTCCCTCCTCTCCCTACCTCTGATTGTTTGTGGAAGAAGAAGTCCTCTGTCCTTTCTCACTAATCACCTCTGACATGTCAGTGGTAACCCTATCTCCGATGATCTTTCTGTAGTGTTTGTAGCTGGGCTCCGTGCCTGTCTGAATAGGATAGTCTAAAAATGTAGCAACAGTGTTCTCTTTGGATTCTGTTGTAGGAGAGTCCCCTTTCATCGTGTTTAACATGCCGTCCACCAAACGCATGGCAGCATCTTCATGAGTCACTCCAGTGTTCCTCCGGCATGCGCCACATACTTTCTGCACTCCAACTGACAAACAAGCTTGGCTGAGACAGGGATCACGGTAACTCCTTGCTTCTATGTCCCTTCTCGGAAAGGCCTTGGAACAGCTGGCAGGGCTTTCTATCGAACACCAACTGGTGGCATCGGATGAGGAGTGCCTCTCCCACCATTCCTCTTGCATCATTGCAAAAGCCTTGCTCAGGGAGATCTGTTTGCAAAGCATTGCCCATGAGGTTATGTGGGCTGGAGCTTCACCTGGTCAATATTTCCTGAACCAGATGACCTAACTGTCATTTGCCATCCCTAACTCTGGTGACAGGGTACCTGGTTGGGTTGGCAGAAGATCAGCTTGTCTTGCATTTGCAGTTATTGAATGGTTTGCTGTAAAGAGATGGCTCCATGTGGGTAACCCGGTGAAATTTAATGGGCCTGTGATATATAGGAAGACACACTAGACCAGTGGTGGGCAACCTGCGGCCCGTGGGCCAGATGCAGCCCGTCAGGGTAATCCGCTGGCGGGAAGCGAGACAGTTTGTTTATATTGACCGTCCACAGGCATGGCCGCCCGCACCTCCCAGTGGCCGCGGTTCACCGTTCCTGGTTAATGGGAGTGGTGGGAAGCGGCAGCCAGCACATCCCTGTGGCCCGTGCCGCTTCCCGCAGCTCCCAGTGGCCAGGAACAGAGAACCACAGCCACTGGGAGCTGTAGGCAGCCGTGTCTGTGGACAGTCAATGTAAACAAACTGTCTTGTGGCCTGCCAGCCGCTTGTTGCCCACCACTGCACTAGATTATCGAATGGTCCTTTCTGACCTTAAACACTATGAAATCTTCTACATTCCTGTGTTTGCTACAGAAAACCTGGATAACACAGTTTTCTTCCCAGTGTGCCATGTAGACCAATGGCCTTTCGTATATGACATGCACAGTGTTTTATAAAAGCAGATGGGAAAACGTGAAGGAGGAGTAAGGAAGAAGCTTCCTGTTGATGTTGTCATGGAATCATAGGGCCAAGTTTAGCTCTCAGCTCCAAAATGGGAGAAGCCCCACTGATCTAGGTGCAATTTCTCCAGATTCACATTGGTGCAGCTAAGGACAAATTTGGCCTCGTGCTGGAAAAGAGCTAGTAGTCCATTTAGTCCATCACTCGGCCAGTGCAGGATTGCACCCTATTCTACACTTACTACTGTTTTCGCCAGTCTAGCTTTAAAAATGTGCCAAGAAACGGGCTTCTGTCTCATCTCTTGGGAGATGATTCCAAGGACAGTAGCAGTGCTAATAACATTCACTGCTGAGGGCTTTTTCAAAGCTGCAGGGTCATTTGCTACTGGAGAATATTAGTGTTATCTAATAGATCATTTTCTTTAATGGCTTCTTACTCTGACACAAGACTTAAGAGGGAATGACCATGTCATGCTTCTTCCTGGCCTGCCTGTGTTCCCCCCATCTTTTGTGCCTTTCCCCTTTTCTGTAGTATCAGTGATCTGTGATATGCTAGGCATAGAGGGTGAATTCTCGGCACGGTTGAAATCCATGGGAGTTTTGCTGTTGACTTCAGTGCCTGTTGCCCAGCAGTAAAGTGGGGATGATGACATTTTGCTACTTCACAGGGCTGCTGGGAAGCTCATTTCATTAAAGTTTGCAAAGCACTTTGAGCTCCTCCGGCGGAAGTGGTTAGAGAAGTTCAAAGCCCCATTATGCTGTATCGCCGACGCCAAATGTTCAAAAATCATGAGTCAGACCCCCACCATCATGAAATTTTCTAAAAAATAACAAATGTTGCGTTCTTTTGACTTGCCCTCTGGTTTCTGAGCCTCGAGGCTGCCCTGAGCTCACATTTTCAAGCCTGTCTCTGCAAGCACGAGCGCTAGACACTTACCTTTTTTAAGGGGAAGCTCATATTGTCACTGAATCATATGCCTCCAGGAGGGGGGGCTTTCATAAAAACACCAGCTATCAAGAGACTAACGATTGTATCGCTAGAGTTGGCAAAGAGAGATTATGGGATGCACCTAGGGGTGGAGTCTGAGAACTCAGGAGTCTAAGCATCTTCTCTCCTGTTATCAGGTCTTTTCCCCCACCCCCATCATTATTTTGTGCCTCCCAGTAGCACTCAAAGCCCCCCAGCCAACATCGGCACTCCATTGTCCAAGGAGCTGATTTACATAATATGGCGTATCAGAGACAGCCCCCAAGAACAAACAATCTCAATAGGCAAGACAGACAAAGGCAATATTACTCTCCCCAGGTCAGAGATGGGGAACCGAGACATGGAGAGGTTAAAGGCCGAAGTTTCCAAAGAGCCCAGGGATAGATTTTTCAAGTGCGAAGCACCAGATTTTCAGAATTGCTCAGCTCCCAGTTAGGCACCTAAATAGTAGTACTCTGCCTGGATAGCACCAGAAATTGAAGCCAGATCTCCTGAATCCCAGATCACTGTCTTAACCACAAAGCCAGCTTCTCCTTTAACACTACCTTGGTTTCCCCCACACTGCTGATATCTAGGACATTGTAATTATCAACTGTGCCTATAGTAAATCCACAGAACAATGGTCAGCATGGTAGGAAGTCAGTGTAATGGGTAGGATAACGCACTGTCTGCAAAGAATGACACGTAATCTGCCTGAATTCTGTTTTGCTGCTGTCAGTGAATTCACTGGCCTATTCTCGGCCGTCGTCGGGTCCATTAGAATCAACATGTACCTCCGTCTGGAATCTGTTTCTTTCTAAGTGTTCCTTTTAAGAGAGTTCCTTTGAGAGAGACTGACAGCTCCGGGCTGAAAAGGCAATTTTCTGAGCATGTAATTAAGTGTCTCTCCGGGTGTCTCAGGCAGATGCTTGTTCTCTCAGCTTTTCCAAACCATACAGCAACCCCAGGCAGCACATTCCTTGGAGAGCGATGTCATCATCACCTGTGTTCCTACCAGGGCTCATCAGCTAAAAGGAACTGTTACCTTTCTGAAGAGGCTTTAAAACAAAACCATTGCATCTGAGTGCTGGGGAGCTCCGGGGTGCAGCAGAGAGAGAGAGCGGAAGGATTCGGAGCAGTGCTCTCAATCGCCAGGGTTTCATGATAATTGTACCTTCTATCCAGGGGTCGTTTTACAGACATTAATGAATGACACCTCACAGTATCCCTGGGCGGTAGGAAAGTATTGTTTTACACGGGAGGAAAAATACATTCTCAAACGTGGTCTTTAAATTTGAGTGCATGAATTTTGGGGTGCCCAGCTCCGGACACCTGCAGTTTACATTTCACAGCTCCTGAGCACTCATAACTCCAGCTGAAATCAGTGGGAGCTACAGGGGCTCAGCACCTGGGAAAACAGGCCCCAGAGGTCTACAGTTGGGCACCCAAAATTAGAGGCTACTTTTGAAACCTTCAGCACAAGTGACTTGCCTGGGGCCACAGAGGAAATCCACGGAAGGACTGGGAATGGAATCCTGGCTCATAGACAATCAGTTCCCTCTTACACACATTCAGCTTACAACTGTGCTATTCGTAGGTCTCATGTGGTCTATGTACCCCATGCTGGTTCAGCGGACAAAGCAACTGCCCGCCTGCTCAGCCAGAGCTGATTGGCACACCCACATGGCAGCTGTGCTGTGAAGATAAAAGGGCAGCAAGACAGGCAGGCAGGGAGGCTGCCAGAGGGACGGAGGGACCGCAGAGAGAGGATCCCTCCAGCAGACTGGTGAGACGCAGTTAGAGAAACCAACCCACCAAAGAGGGAGACGCTGTGGGGAAGATTACAGAGGTAGGAAGTAGCTCAGGGAACACCAAGGGTTTGAGGGGGTCCTGGTCTGGCTGTCTCTGACAAAAGTCCTGAGCTGGAACCAAGTGGAGTGGGTGGGCCTGGGTTCCCCTGTGTATCCCATCTTAGAGAAGAAACTCCTAAATCCTGGAAAACTAGGGCTGATTAGCCCCTACTCAAGCCATGGAACTTCTGCTTCCCCTTTATCCTACAGGGGCAGAGTCTATTGAGGAAGGATTGGTCCTTGACATGGACTTGACAAATGCAGAGTTGGGAGTGACAGCAGAGGGGAGGATGGAGTCAGGTGGGCAAGCCTCTGCAAGGGGATGCTAACAGATAAAGACCCCCCTGAACAACTCTAACCAACAATGAAAAATCCATTCTGCACATTTACCAGCCAAGGGCCAGTAGCTCCCATCAAAGTCACTGTGAGTTCTGTACAGAGAACAGTGGCAGCAGAGTGTCCTTTGGCATTAAAAAAAAAAAAAAAAAAAAAAGTCAATCCGGCCACTTTGTACAAAGTGGGTTAAATTCCAGCCCCAGTGACGCCAACAGGAATTTCACTGTTGACTTTAATGGGAGCAGGATTTCACCTTTCCCTAACTAAACTGTGTTTGAATTGTTGCAAACTGGAGAAAGTGAGCGTGTCTACTGTCGGAGGCATCCGTTTCTGTGCATGCCAGAGCAATGAGCATGCTATACAGGAAGACTTGGGTTAGCTGCACTTTCTGTTTCAGTGGAGGTTTGCTGTTATTTATCTTGCAGATACAGCATCATGGGGGTGTTTTTGTAACTCTTATTCTGCTTGCCTCATCTATGGCAAACCAGTCATGGAAATATTTTGTCAGATGAGAAAATGATTCCCTACAGTTTGTAAACTGACATTATCAAGGGTAGAAGGATCAAGAACTGAGCTACCTTTTTTGTGTCTGTTTGTAAAGCTTGTGGAATTCTTTGTGGGTTTTCCTTAAAAAAAAAAAAGTCAATGGTTTTTACAAACATTTATTATGAAAGGATGGGATTTTCAGAAGCGTGCCACGCTCACTTCCCTTTGCTTCCATTGAAGCTGATCAGAGCTTTACCACTAACTTCAATGGGAGCAGAATGAGGCCAGTACTGAGCACGTGTGAAAATCCCACCCAAACCCAGCAACAGCAGCTCAGCATTCAGGAGGAGGCTGTCATCAATGATAAGCTGCTCTGCAGGGCTATGGAGCGAAGTTTGATCTTGAACCCTGACTGCATGCTGCCTCAGCACAACAAAGAGGAGGCAAACAACCTGGCCAAAGTGTAAAGGCAGCAAATCAGAACACCAGGGCATAGCCTGACCGCCATGTTACATCCCTGCTCACTGCATGATCAAAACATGGGACCTCCGACTCGTTAGCGACGATGCGCCACCATCAGCACTGACGTGACTTCACTGAAATCAATGGAGCTATGCCAAAGATGATTGGGCCCACATGCTAACTGTGACTTGTGCAGATGGGAACCATGTGTGGAGTCCACTTTACACCCTGTTGAAATCTGAATAGATGGGCCATTATTTAGGGTCAGACTGTCTCTGGCTGGTGCCAGAGTGCGATAGCCCTTCCTCTCACCCCTCTCTAGGACCAAGAACAAGTGCAATCCCTGCCCTCAGGGTAGGGTAGAGAATGCTGTCTCTGGGCAACCCCCAGGAAACAAATGTTGTTCCCCCCAGCAGCGCAAATGGGGAGTAACTTCCCTAAAGTCAGTGGTGTTGCTCCAGTTTTACACCAGTGTAATTGAAAGCTGAACTGGGCCGGTGGACTGACTGTTTACACTTATCACATCATTAACTTCAAACATGTGAGCAATTCCATTGAAGTTAAGCACATTGCTTAAGTGCTTTGCTGGACCAGGGCCTAAGTCAGTAATGGGTGGAGGGCTGCATGCTGTTTAGACATCAGTGCACAGAGCCTTGGTAAAACACTCCGGTCCTCAAGGTGAAGATGCTCCACTCACTTCCGGTTCCATGCTTACAATGGATTTTAGTGGATAAGAGCACATTTGGACCATGGGGCTTGCTACTGCATGATACGGAGAGGGAGCACCTCAGCCAATGGGAGTGCTGAGCACCGCCTACAGGGAAGCACCTCATTCAATGGGAGTGCTGAGCACTGCTGCAGAGGGAGCTTATACCACCCTCATTACTATAGTATTTGAGTGTCTTCCAGTAGTGGATAAAGCAACATGCCTAACATCTGTGCGAAGTAACTTACTGTATAGCAAAAGCCAAAGCAGAAAGCTTGGCTAATGGATAGAACACAAGTCAGAGGTGTCCCCATTTATGTCACAACCTGGCCCTTTTTATTTTAAAATGAGCCTTAAGGTTCAATTCTGCACAGGCCCAAACGGGCTAAATACTTCAGCCTGAGCTTAACTTTAACACGATGAGTAGCACCACTGAGGTCAGGATAGGCTGGCTTCTCTAAAATTTTGTGTAAATCACAAGAAGTGAGTAACTAGTGGCAGGTAATTTGGATTTTTAAAATTCTAATAGCAACAGAGGTAAAATGTGTTTGTTTATAACTTATGGGGCCAGATCCTCAGCTGCTGTGAATGAGTGTAGTTTAATTGAGTGTTATGGGGCTATGCTGATTTACACTGGCTGAGGATCTGGCTAAGGATGTATAAGTTAACAGCATTCTAGGCTATGTCTACATTTACAGAGGAGTGTAGCATACAGATACTGCACACCCAGCTAGCACAGATATAAATAGCAGTGTCGATGGTGAGGCACTGCTTAGACAAGTAGAATACAGACACACCCGAAGCTTAGGGTGTATATATCCTATATGGCTCTCTCTATATGTGCAAGCAGTCCCGCCTACGTCTACGCTATTTTTAGCAGTGTAGTGTCCTGCTGCCCTCTGCCCTGCCAGATCCTTTCACTGCCATGTGTAGCTACACACCACAGTGTGGATGCAGCTGGCTTTTCACTGTGATACATAGCTACACTTACCCTACACGCTGTCACAAGTGTAAACAATAAAGCCCTACATGTTGGGCTAAACTCTGCTCTCAGTAACACTGGGGGTAAATTCTGGGAACACCATTCAATCCACTGTGTTGCTCCAGATTTACACTGGTGTAGCTGGGAAGAGAGTATGTCCTTCTGCATTTTTGCCAACTTCAAGAGTTCACAAGTTATGAATCAGGCTCTAAAATCATCATTGGTTTAATTATGATTTTTTTAAATAATAATAATAATAATCTTTGCCTCCAGATTTCTGCATCTTTAGGTCACGCTCAGTTCACGTTTTCAGGCTTTTCTCCATAACCATAACGGTTAGAAATTTCCATTTAAAAAGAAAATGAAAATGGAGACTCATAAAATCACCTGCCTCCAGGAGCTGAGGCTTTAAGATAAACACCAAATATTGTGAGGGTTGGGATAAAATGATGTGAGTGGGCAACCCTGCGTCTGGTGGGATTTTTTGTTTTGTTTTGTTTAATCCTGCACTCTGAATCCAGGGAGAGAGAAATTGACATATAACTGTTGCATCTAATGTGACAACCCACTTGCACAACTGACTGCTTTGTTTTCTTTCATAATTTGCTTAGATTGAGTAAAGACACGGATGTGTTGCAGATTTTTTTTTAAACTTTTGGGCCAGTCTGGTGTAAAGTCTATTTACAGTGACATCAAACTTTCCCATGGACTTTAACTTAGGGAACTCGCAGTTTCCCATAAAAAGGTATAAATACCACAAACATTTTTTAATCGAAATAATCATGTGACTGCGAAAAAAATCTTTTTTTGGTCCCTTGCAACCAAAAATTGTGTACTTTCTGTTGGATGACAAAACCAAAACATTCTTGGCTGATTTGCCTGGAATTAAATTAGCAAACATCTAAAAGTAGTGTAGTTTTCCAAAAACAACATTTCAAAAGTTATAAATTGTAACTGAGTCATAAAATGCTACGATATTTACTTTTCCCCGAATACTCTTTCCATATGTCATCTAATTGTAATGACTGTCATTTTATCTGCCTTAAGTCGAAAGAACTTGTGTAGAACATTAAGCAGTTTTATGCAATGTCCTGTAAATGTTGTATAAAGAAGATTCATGTGTAAACATAAGGGACTCTTCAAGTTAATGTTGAGAAGAGTTATGGGCTTTACTCCACAGCTTGTCCCAGTGGAAAACTTTTACGGGACATAAATTATACCACCGCTGTACACAAAGGCCATTAAATCATTCCTAAGGTAAAAATACTAGGTTAGGATTTAGACTTACAATAAGTTAGGCTCAGCAACTGGATTGTCTGTGTGGAGAAAAAGTTGTCTTTTATTTTGCCCATCCTGTACAGGAGGGGGAATAGATTTACTGGGATACTGCTGTAATAACTTGGACCTCACTCCTGCAGTCAGTCCTGATGTGTGTGACTAACTTTACTCACAGGAGTAGACCTGTTTAAGTGGATGGGGCTATTCAATTTAGTGAAGTTTTACATCTGCATCAGTGCTTGCAGACTTGGGCCCTCACTCTGTTTCTGCATTGATTTTCATAATGTGCATGCAAATCCTGGGTCTGATCTTGTGAGGTGCTGAGCACCCTAAACACCCAGCACCTCTTTTAGGCCCTGATCCTGCAAAGGCTTAACTTTACACATGTGAATAGTCAGACTGGCTTCAACAGAACTACTCACATGTGTAGAGATATGCACATGCTGTAGCTTTTGCAGGATGGAGATATTGTGTCAAAGACAGCGCAGAATCATTTGAAGACATGACAAAGTTGGCTATAAAGCAGAATAAATTAACTTTGTGCAGAAGAACTGTGACGCATGACTGGTATGTGCATCTGTGAAAAAGATCACACTCAGTTCACTGAAAGGTACAGACTGAGCGTCTCGTGTCCTGGGGTGAGATCTTGGCACTCTTCAAGTCCATTGGAGTTGTGCCATTGATTTCAGTGGAGCCAGGATTTCACCCGTGGTGTGCATACCACTGATCTAAAGTAGACAAAACTGATTTTGATCCTGCTTCTTTCTGCTCCCAAAGAAATGAACGGGAGTTTTGCCATTGACTTCACTTGGAGCATGATCAGGCTTTATTTTCCACACTGTGTTAAATTAACAGCAGATGGGCTCACCTACAGTTCCCTACAAGTGGATGGCAGTGGTATTTGCTAATATTAAAAGCATGTCAGCTTTTAATATTAGCTGCCCGTCTTTTCTGTATAGCAGAGGGCTTTGTTTTAAGTTGCAACACAACTCTGGAAGGTTGGGGGGCGGGGGGGAAGGAGCACCAGAACTTCCAAGGTATTAAAGTAACAGAGGGTGGAAAAGGCAGAAATTAGTCTTTTGTGTGATGCCCCCTGTGATTACAGAAAGTTCCCCACCTGAGCGTAGTGTATCCTCTATGTGCCACAGGACAGGAAACCCCCAGTGCGTAATTTGTCATGAAAGGGGTGCCAGGGCTCAAGCAATTTTTTTACATTCATAACTGAGGCAGCAAGCCCAGAGTAGTCGGGGCTCTGAACTGTCAAACCCAGAGGCGCTGGGGCTCAGCCCTGGCAAAAATTAAGCATCGGAAACCCCTCCTTTCCGCACTGTGCTCCTGAATAATTTGGCTTTTTGGGGTAGGGTCTGTCTCCCACTCTTTTGCCTGGAGACTATTACAATGGGACCTGATCTCAGCTGGGGCCTCTGGATGCTATGACAGTGACTACCATTAATAATTAGAAAGCCAGAACATCGTTCAAGTGTTGCGTGTCATGTTTTGGCAGAGCGTGGACCTGGATGACCACAACGAACCTGAGACTAGAAGAGTTTCTAATTCAGCCATAGTTGAAAACGGACACCAGTCTTTGTCAGGTAAGAGGAGAGAAGTCCTCGAAATTAGTCTTTTCAAGATCAACTGTGAATGCAAAATATTGCTGCTGGTCAAGAGCTCAAGTCTGTCAGGGTCTGAGTAACTCTCTAATGTAGCCAGTGTCTTCCTCTGGAAGTTGCTCAGCATGGATACTGTACTAAGGCCCTGACCCTGAAACTCTTAGGTATATGCTTGGTTTTATTACCATGATTAGCCACGTTAACTTGTTCGGCCCTGGTTCTGCAATCCCTTAGGCACATGCTTAAGACCCATCATCAGCATGACTTCCAATTACTATAACAGGACTTTGTATTCTGAATGCCTTCCTGTCCATACATTTCAAAGGACTTTGAAAACTATTAATTAACTCTCCCCACCTGTCTGTGGGAAAGGTCTTATTATCTCTCTTTCTCAGAAGAGGAAACTGAGACACGGATGGTTTAAGTGAACCAAGAAAGAATAAAGGAGTCCTGCTTCCTAATCCCCAGCAGTAGGCACTAGACTTAGTGGCCCTAAAAGAAAACACAAGTGGATTAGTCATCTGAAGAAGCTTCTCTAATTAAGAATCTTAAAGAGTAGAATATGATCAGTTACTTCTAATTTATATCTGAGTCTGTGAAATAAATGACATAATCTGCTAGGGGAAAATTTGATTGTTATTCCAGTCTTTCCTAAAATAAAATTAAATAAAGCCATGGTGCATAGATATTGTTGTGTATTATTAAAGATATCTGTCAATAAAAGTATTTCTCTCTACTTGTTTCCTTTAATACCCTAGGTCAGGCAAAAGTCTCACAGGAAGTGACCTCTTCCCTTCAGATGTCAAACTCGTCCCCCGAGGCACATGCCCCTGCAGTAACCTTACGGATGCCCCACCTTCCAGTTACTGCAATAACAAGAGTATCAGAGAAGTTTTCAGGAGAAACCTCCACCTTATCAGGAACTAGTAATGCTACCAGTAGCCTGATAGGGCAGAGCAGGAGCCAGAATGAGGCTGTGAAAAAAACTTCCAGCCAATCAGGTAAAAGAAAGTTCTAGATATGAAAATAATTTGCTCACTGAAGCCAGCTCTGATTTAAAAAAAAAACAAAAAAACCCAAAAGCTCATATAATTTGATTCTTGTTCACACTATTCAGTGTTCTTTTCTGAACTGCACTTCATGCAAAGGTTAGTCGCTGTGATGTTTATAGTCCAGTTTATCTGAGTCTAAGTCACACACTGCAGATTTTACATAGACGTTGCTCCCATCGGGGTTAGATAGGACCTGATCCAAAGCCCACTGAAGTCAATGAAAGTCTTTCCATTGACTGCAGTAGTTTTGGGATCAAGCCCATAGTGGTTTGCTCACAACTTCCCCGTGAGGAAAGTCTTGTTGTTCCTGTTTTACAGATGAGGAAATTCAGGTGCAGAAAGTTCAAGTGACCTGCCTGAGATTTCAAAGAGGAGTGAGCAATGCAGCCCGGAATAAAACAAAGGAATCCTGACTAGAGTGGGTTGGAAAATAGGAGTGGGGTAGGGGTTATGGACCTGATTCTCCTATTGCAACAGTCTGACACTGATGGAACGTCACTGAACTCCTTATTTGTGAAAGGAAAGTCCAGCCTCATTGCCAATGAGAGAAATTGTGTCCAATTAAATAAAAAATCCCTCCTCTCTACCTGCCCTTTTATTAAAACAAAGAAACAAGCAAACCCCTCCTCTGTCTTCTTTGCTTTTCAGTGACTGCTGTGAAGACCTGGAATTCAAGTTCTGTGAGAACAATGGGCACCTCCATAGCTGCAGGTGGGTGTTATTTTCTCAGCCCTTCAGCATGGAAGGTATATCCAAAACCCACATTATTATGCTAAATAGTACAGGGTAGCCAATGCTGCAGTGCTTGCGGGTTCAGATCTGGTCCCATCTCTGCTGAGTAGGATTTGTCTATCCACTAATCTTTAATTGGATGGTTACATTACATCAGTATGTAGTAACACTAAGAGCATTACAAGGCTGCATGCAGAGGTCCAATTTAGCCCCATTGAAGTCAAGGAGAGTCTTTCCATTGACTTCAGTGAGAGTTAATAAATGAATTCTTAGCAGAGGGCAATGGTCCATTCAGACTCAGGGCATGTCTACACAGCAAAAGCTGTTCTCTTGAATCCAGCTAGCGCAGGTAACAGCAGTGAAGATAGTGCCGCGTGGGCTTCAGAGCTGGCTAGCATGCCAAGTACATACCCAGGGTCTGTGCCAGTCTTGAACTACTTGCGCTGAATCCCGTGCTATACTGTCTTCACTGCTATTGTTCACCTGTGCTAGCTGGATTCAAAAGAGCTCTGGTAGGCTAGCCTGTACACACCTTTTGCTGTGTAGACATGCCCTTGGAGTAGTTTGCCACTGCGGTTTGGATGATCCAGCCAGAGCAAAGAAAAGCCTTCAGTTTATTTTGGATTTTCCACAATGCTCTTTGTCCTTACCACAAACACTTCATAAATCACACTCCCAGAAGGGAATTTATTCTCTTAGCCTTTGAATGGTTTGTCTAGCACTGAGGCCATGGTGCTACCAGATCAGACTGATTTTGCGTTCTTTGCTGTATATTGGGGCAAACTTGATTTTCTGGAGGAGAGAATGACCAGACACCTCCGCTGTGGGGAACATGGAGGGAGTAAGGGCTGTGTGAAGCTGCAGCCTGTAGAGCTGGTGGGAAAAGACTTTAACATGGGTGGTATACAAATGAAGGCAGATCAAACCCTGGTACATATCAGGAAGGCTGCTAAACAGAGCTGCTTTGGTACAGCAGCCACACAGCATGGGAGACTGAAATTGCTGGTACCACCATGGCAAAGCAAATTCATTGGAGGAGCCTTCGGGATGAGTAGCAGGGTTTGAAAACGTTTCTTTTCAACATCTCACCCCTTCTTCAAGTCACAAATGTGTAAAAGGACAAAATGCCTCAGCCTCTTAATTCACGTCGAAACAAATGACTTGAACTCTGTCCTAGAATGCTGTTAGTCCACATCACCAAGCTGTTACTCTCTGTAGACAGCAATGCCATTTGGAACCGATTTGCATAGTCAGTTCTGCAGGGATGCAGAACGACACAGCCTAGAAAACGCATTACTTCTTAGCACAGGCTTGCACGTGGAGGATCCAGATCAGCTGTGGGCAGAAGAGCACAGGAAAACTTGTCCCTTAACCGTCCAAGGATTAAACCTGAGATGAAGAATCTTTACATTCAGTTTTCAAAGGGCAATTTAGTTTACACTTGAAAACCTAGGGCCCAATTGCCTTTTCATTTCCGGTACCAGGGAGTAAATCAATGAGGTCGATGCAGCTACATGCATATGAAACTGATGGAGAAGAGAACCGGCCCCTTAGTGTTAATGCTGGGTGAGCATGTGCTTCATTCCCATGCACAAGTACTGAACAGGGCGGAGACCCTGGGCTGTGTCTCCAGGAGGCATGACACAGAAGATGCAGCCCAGGGAGAGGTAGGGGCAAAGCTTTGCTGTCAGCCACCTTTGCACCCTGCTGAACCTGGGCTGCTCGGGGAGGGCTGAAAGGCCCTTGGTGGAACTAAAGCAGCCTGTGGGGCAGCTGCTTTAAATTATATCAGCCTCCCCACAGCTGCTTATGGCTTGCCAGAGTGACCACAGCAGCCTATGATATAGTACCTTTTCCTGATGATCTTCCCTGACATGCCCTGGCTCCATCTCCAGCATGCCCTCTACTCTGGGACTGGCAGGAGGGCCAGTGTAGGTCTGCCTGCGGTGTCCCATTCCAGTGTCTGCACCAGGGGAATTGTCCCATGGCCCCTTGGGAGCTGTTTATTGCCCTGTATGCGACTATAGTGGTGCCTGGGACAGCGGGGAGAATCTCTTCACAGGAAATCATTAGCTCATACTGGCAGAGGTCTTTTATAGAGAAATCTGCAACTTTTCATTGCTGTGAGTAAGAATAAATGTGTGGCCACATGTCAGGAAATAGATTAAAAACATGTGGGGGAAGGAGAGAAAATACTTTCAACACTGATGCATCTTGTTTTTCTTGCTGTTTATACAGAGAAAAGCACTTCTGTCACAAAGTCTACGTCAGCCATGAGCTATGGATTGACTAGTGGAACCAAAGCTAGTGAAAGGTAGGATCTTTCCTTGATTATTTCAGTGAGACTTTTTCTGAGTGTGTTCAACATAGCCTAAATGCAGAGGTCTTCTGTTGACTCACCCTGGCAGCCAGACCAAGTGGATCCTACTGGCTTCAGTCTGAAAAAGGGTTTGAGTGTCTCTGAGGCAGAAAGAAAAGGAGTACTTGTGGCACCTTAGAGACTAACAAATTTATTTGAGCATAAGCTTTCGTGAGCTACAGCTCACTTCATCCGATGCATGCACTCCTTTTCTTTTTGTGGATACAGACACGGCTGCTACTCTGAAATCTGAGGCAGAAGGAACTAGAGACCGGAACAGAGAGAGATCCTACAGGTTTTCTCAGGAACTGTCAAGCTCACAATGATGCTTAGACTGAGATTAGTTTGTAACGTAAATTAACAGCAAAGGCAAACCCCAGAAATGGGTTACTGTGTTAGGAGCAGGTTGGGAATAGCATGTGGTTACCTGCCCTGCATTACAGGATAAGGGACGGATGGGCTTGTGGGTCAGGCACTGGATGGGGACTTGGGAGATCTTGGTTCAGTTCCTGGTGCTGCAATAGACTCCCTGTGTGACCTGGGACCCTTAATCTCTGTACTTCAGCACCCCCCTGTAAAATGTGGGTAACAATATTTCCCTACGTCACAGCCATGTTGGAAAGATAAGTCCATTACTTTGTGTGAGGGGCTCAGCGAGGGGGCCATATAATTACCGAGATAATGTGATAACCTTTGATCTAGCCGGTTCCCCCAGACAGTGCAGGATTGTTCCCTGCTGTATACTTTATTGTGCTTTAGCTAGGCTAGTGACCTATGTCTTCACGCACGGAGTGTTCCACCGTCATACAAATCTCACTGTCAGAACGCACCAAGTTCAGAACCTTGCTGTTGATTGCCACGTTGCTAGCCCTGTTCTAATCCCAGCGTGAACAGGCACAGATGGGATGTAAAAAGCTTAGACATGTCCTTTAATAGCCATGCCTGGGCCTCTGAAAGCTCCTTTTAAAGCACTCAGCTGTGTAAAAGTTGTTATTTTGGGTCTATTTTTGGCACTTGAATGCATGACCCCTATCAAACATCCTTAGTTTGACTGGCCTGCAGCTTAGCTTGCAGCTTTAAGTTTCTAAACTCCTTGCAGAACACACTATGACTTTCTGCCTTCACTCCAAAAGGCTAACTACCACACCTTTGTGATTAACTCAAAGTCACAGTTGTTTAGTATAGGATTACACAGTATCACAATTACTGCAGCAATATCAAGGCATCCTCAGCATGCAAAATCTCATCAAGAAACAGGGGAGCACAGGTTACCTAAACCTCTTAAACTGGGCTTGCATCTGCCCTGAAAATTTCCCTGCACAGGGTTTTACATTTCTTTTGAACAACTAATAAGTTAGGATGCTATACCCGCTCCTTGGTGGCTAAGTCATAGGAGAATGATCATCGTGGGCTTAATAGTAGATCTGGGTTTGAGTCACAGCTCTGTCGTGGATAATGTGTGATCTTGAGCCAGTCAGTGCCTCGGTTTGTGCCTCAGTTTCCCCCTGTTGGAAATGGTGGGAACACACCCACCTTCACATGTGTAATATGTGGCTTAAATCACTAATGTTTGTCAAGTGCTTTGGGAACCTCAAATAGAAGTGCAAAGTGATAGATAATCCTGTATAATATAATCCAACTGGCCTGCTGGTGTAAATTGGCCTGGGTCCATTGGAGGCAGTGGAGCGACGCTGACTTACAGGAGCCGAGGATTGGGCTTAGTATGAGTGATTTAGGAGCCCAAGTACCAAAAATGTGACTTATGCCCCTAGATGCCTAAATCTTATTGGAAATTAATAAGGATTCAGACCTTACGTGCCCAACACTTAGATTTTTAAAGGGATTTAGGAGTTGCTCTGCTCAGAATTGCCACGGCTGATTTAGATGGCTAAGTCCCATTTTCAAAAGTGATTTAGGCCTAGATATTTATTTAAGCGCCTAACTCCCACTGATTTCAATGGGAGTTAGGCATCTAAATACCCTTGGAGACCTGGCCTTTTGCAGTCTACGTCCTCTGACCTTTCAGTTAGATTTAGGTTCCGAAATACCCAAGTTACTTTTGAAAATGGCTAAGTTATTCACATGCTTTTGAAAATGTTTATTCCATGTGTTTACGCTGCTGAAGTTTTGCTGTTACTGATCTCAGTGCTTTGTGGCGATACCCAATGTTCCAGATAGTTTCTCTTAGAGCGTTTTTGGTGTTCTCTTCCAGCAATACCATTGACAGTTACTATGATGTGACACCCAAATCCTGCTCCCCACCTCCGACTGTACATCGCCAAGTGGAAAGGAGGCGAGAACTGGTGCGGTCTCAGACATTGCCACGCACTTCAGGAACACAGGCCAGGAAAGCACTCTTTGAGAAATTTGAGCAGGACAGTGGGAAGTATGTCATACTCCTTAGTCCTCTTGCATCCAAAGGGGGCTCAGTAATGGGAAAATATTCTGCTAACAGCTTATAGCAGAGGGATCTCCAGATTTGGAAATTTGAGCAAAGGAAAGCTGGGGCCTGATCCAGCTCCACTGAAGGCAATGGGAGAATTTCCAGTGGGTGCTGGCTCAAGCCCTTGGTGGACACCTCCAACCAAGAATGAAGATCCGGTAATGTCAGGAGGTCAACCTGAAAGGGACAGAAGCCAGGAAATTCAGAGCTCAAGCTGTTGTATATTCACTTTCCTGGCCCAGTGGGTGTTGTTCAGAAGGGAGTGTTGTAAAAACCTCCCTCTGGATGGCTCATAAAAGGAGATGGATTTCATGGTCTTATAGTGTTATCTGAGAGCCAACAATATGTACTATGCTTTACAGGACATGGTCCTTGCCTCAATGTTTATACTGTAAATAGAAGCTAGAGGTGAAATTCTGATTCTTTTGACGTCAACAGGGGTTTTCCCTTTAGCATGGTTAGGGCCAGGTTTCCCCTATGCATGTCTCACATAGGCAACGGGTGGCAGAAGAAAGGTTGTGTTTATGGGTTCTTTACTGTCTATGTCAGGGCACACAGCTGATGTGAAGACATTCGGATTAGTCTTCTCTAGTCAAGGTTTTCTCCCTTTTCTTCTTCTAGAGGAAAAGGAGAGTCCAAAGCAAAGCTGAAGCGGTCACAGAGTTTTGGGGTTGCCAGTGCAAGCAGCATCAAGCAGATTCTACTGGATTGGTGTCGCTCCAAAACCATAGGATACAAGGTGAGAAGACGTCACTGCTTTCCATTTTAATTCTTTCCAGGAACTTCTTTGAGTATTTCTACAGAAACTGTACTCAAAAAGTGTGTTCCACAGCTAGTGAATCTAAAATACACTAGACCATGGGTTACATTTATCACTGGTCTCCAAAAACCCCAAGAAACGGTGTGTGTATTGCTTATCATAGAATCATAGAATATCAGGGTTGGAAGGGACCTCAGGAGGTCATCTAGTCCAACCCCCTGCTCAAAGCAGGACCAATCCCCAATCAAATCATCCCAGCCAAGGCTTTGTCAAACCTGACCTTAAAAACTTCCAAGGAAGGAGATTCTACCAGCTTAGTTCATTTGAAGTGAATGAGACTACTCACATCATCGAAGTTAGTGCTTAAGGGCTAGATTGTTTAAAATATTTAGGCACTCAACTCGCCATAGGAGTTAGATGCCTAAATTTCTTTAAAAATCTGGCCCTCGGTGCTTTGCTGGATTGAGGTCTGAATTGTTTGCATTTACAGGATTCATGTTACGTTTGTGCACTCTCTGCTAATGGCAGTGCGTGCCTCCTTTATTCTACATAGTGAGATGTGGATAGGGCTGGAGATTACTCAGTAGTACTATTACCTGGAGACAAAGATAACTTAGTTATGCAGCAGACCAGACTACTCTCCATTAGAATTAGAGATGTTTAATCATATTAAATGCTTGAGGTTAAATTCTCCCAGTTTCAGCATGTTCGTGTCTATGGGATCGCTCCAGTGTAACTGAAGAGAATCTGAGCTGGGGGAGGTTCCGTTAATGTTACATAGCATTAAACTGCATTGCCTAATGCAATTGCAAGGGAAAGGGACAATTTCCTAGATTTATAAGAACAAAAGAATGCCCATGCTACAGTTCCATTCTGAGAAAACAAAATATTATTGTTGTTGAACACTAAACTCAAGGGTATGTTCCAACAGATAATGAAACCGTCAGTCTGACTTTTGTAGGGTGGGGAAAAGTCTAGCATCATGAAGCAAAAGAGCCCAATTCCATTTCGTTACATGGGTGCAAATCCAGAGTGACTCTGGCTCTTTGCTGTAACGGCAAATGGGCCAGTTTCTGCACTGTCCTACACTGTGTGCAGTCCCTCTGGGGCAAAGTGTCCCCTCATTTACCTTCAGACAACTCCCTTAAAGTTAACAGGGCTATTCAGAGTGTAAGTCAGTACTAATTTGACCCTAAATGTGAAGCAAGCAAGTACAGGTTAGTCTTTATACGACACTAAGCACTGCACAGAAAAATACCATCCTCCGGTTAGTGACTACTCCATAGGTATAAGTAATACTCTCGTAAGAGTAGACAAAGACAGAGGCTGATCCAATGCCCATTGAAGTTAATGGCAGTGTTTCCATTGTCTTCACTGGGCTTTGGACCAGGCCCGTAGACTAAACATCTGCTTTGCACCTGTGCTAACTTTCGCAAAAGGGCTGAGGATGCCAATTCTCCTCTTAGCTGAAATAACGTAATGGGTGTACAAACAAGGAAAAAAAACATAAGGCATCTGCTAAGTACTCTGCATGTTCCCTTTGGTGAGTAAGAGAAGGGCAAGAATACAGCCATGAGTGAAGACGGCTGCAGTTCCCAGCTCTGTACATGGCCCTAAAGCTCTGTTTGCATTCTGACAGCACCTTGATCTACAGAACTTCTCCTCGAGTTGGAATGACGGGATGGCATTCTGTGCCCTGGTGCATTCTTTCTTCCCCGAAGCCTTCGATTATAATGCGCTTGACCCAGCTAACCGCAAGCGGAACTTTGAGCTGGCTTTCACCATGGCTGAGTGAGTATCACTTTAGATCTCTGTGAAGTGCATCCAATTAAAGTCTCACAAGACTGTGCGGCAACAGAGTGTGATCATTTCTCTCTCATACCCTCCATCACAAGCTCACCCTTCTTATGCCAGAAAAGGGTAGTAAGACATCACATGAAGCAGGAGGCTCAGGAATCAAACGAGGCATTTTTAGCAGATGACTGGTAATCAATAAGTTGTTGCAAAGAAACTCCAGGGCTCTGTGTCCCAGTCTGTCTTTGGATTCATGCACTCAGATTCTTGCCTGCCAACTCCAGTTCTCCCTATCAACCAGAGCTATTATATACACAAGGGATTTAGGAGCATCAGTACCATTTGAAAATCTCCCCCATAACGCTTAGCACCAGAGTATCTATAAAGCACTTATCATTGTAGCTTCTAATAGCTGGGTCCTGCTCCCACAGCAATTCATAGCAGTCTTGCTACTGACATCCGTGGGAGGCAGGACTGGGTCTTTAGAGTGTGGGTACGTGCACTAACGTGAAGTTCTGATGCACTTGATTTAGGTCTGGAAATTCATGATTTTCACTTTAACACTTTCAGAAGACTTAACTTGACCTTTCTATTGCACATCATAGAGCTTCCATTCAGGTTCCATTCAGTAGCTTAAGTTAACCTGGGCTGTTGTCTAATCGGATGTTGTTTCCCTCTAGTCCTTTGAGGGAAATAAGTTAAAATAGCTTTTACAAATTCTGCTGACAGTTATTACTGCATGTTCCCGACAGGTGGCTTTTCTAAATCCATGTAAATATCCATCTGGAATGCTCTTAAACCTTATAAATTTTATTAATTGAGATTTGGAAAAAACCAGAAATGGTCTTAAGATGGATTAGTAGTAACTATGACAAAGTAACCAGATCAGACCATATGACTCGTAACTGTTGACAGCCTATTGGATTTCAGTGTAGCAGAGAACAGAATACATGCACTTTCCTTGAGACAGCTGGAGGGTGGGTTATACAGGGTGACTTACAAACACTGGAAGATACAAGCAAACTGAATTTAAAAGAAGTTATTATTCCATTGTTAGAAAATTGGGTCACTTTAAAAATTACTCTCAGCCAGATCCTGTAAATTGGCGGATGCCATTGATTTGACTAAACTGGTCTAGCTCCATTGACTTTAACGGTGTTACACTGATTTACAGCAGCCTGGGATCTGCCCCTCCAACTTTAACTTACGAGGTCAAGGATTCTTTGCCTTTGAGTTGAAAAGTTTAGGATTTGGAACCAGGAACCAAAACAACAGTCCCAAGAGTCATGATACCATGGTGCCTAATCAGTCAAACTCACATTTACAATACTCTAACCTGGCAGATAGGACAACTGCCTTTTGGCATCCCCTGAAAGGGAACAAGGGTGGCTATTGCAAGGACACTTGCAATGAGAGATTATCCCCCCCAGCTCTCAACAAGCCTATCATGGCAAAGTATGTGCAAGACACGGCCGTTGTCTTTATTTTTCTGTAGCTGTAAAATGATGTTGATCCGTGAAATAAACACAAAATTAAGTGGCGAAACAAATGTAAAACATGCATCAGTCAAGAGGCTGTACATGAGTGGTCTTTGAGCAGACACTAGTTGTGGTGTTAACATACGAAATAGCGAGGAAAGTGGAATGCAGTACCAAAGGCCTTTTACTGTTCCTGCTGTGCGTGTTTACAGGATGTATAGAACTAGTATGCCGCTGGCCTATATATACAGCATGATTCTGTGTACTTGCATTTCTGCAATCGACACTTTCCTTAAACTGAATTTCTCCTGACTTTTGGGTGACTAAGGAACATACGATCAGACTCTCATGTTTGGTTTTTTTGTTTTAGTGGAATACCATTGTTGTTTAGAACAACACTTATTTTGCTTTGTGAAATACTGTTAGGAGGGACGAAAGTTATGTCTGTACACTCTTATCATTGTCAATTAAAGCAATTAAAATGTCAGCCTAGGGCTCTGTTGTTAACACACACATTTGTCTAAGGGCCCGTCTCTGCTGGGGAGTGATTTGTACCGGTGTAGTTAGACAGGCACAAATCCCAGTGTAGATGTGCTGCACCAGTGCAACTTAGTGCGGTTTGAAACTGGAGTAAGCTGCAGCAGGGCTTGTCTACACGCTGCGTTAGTGTGCCTCAGTGGGGTTTGAATTGTAGTGTACACCAGCATGTTGTACGCTAACTGGCCCACTTGCACCCTGCTAACCTAGACTAAAAGTTCCTTGAGTGTGTGTTGAGTCCTGTTTCAAACAGTACTATGTTAACATGCACTAGGGAACTTTTAATGCACACCAGCTGGCTCCACACAGGCCAGTTAATGTGTAACACGCTAGATGCAGACTAACACGCTGTGTAGACAAGCCGCCAGTATTTCATCAGTGCAGTACATTTACACTAGTAGTTGGCACTGGTGTAGCTACATTGGCACAAATACCCTTAAGGTCTGTCTATATTGGGGTACATCTACACAGGGGTAAAAAAACCTACGGCTGGCCCGGGCCAGCTGCCTTGAGCTCATGGGGCTCGGGCTCTGTAAAACCGCTGTGCAGACGTTCAGGCTTGGGCTGGAGCTCAAGCTGCGGGATCCTGCAAAGATGGAAAGTCCCTAAGGTCTACGCAGCAATTTGTAGCCCCGGAGCCTGAGCCCAAGTCAGCTGACCCCAGGCCAACTGCAGCCATGCCGTGGGTCTTTTATCTCTATGTAGACATACTCTAAGTCTCTTAACTAGGACTTGAAAAATATTCAGTACTATTTTGTTCCATAGATGGTAGCAAGAAAAGCAAAACTACTAAGAGATGCCAGCTGGTGGACTATTGATTATAGATCACAGAACTCTCCCAGTGTCACATGGAGTACAGGTTCACTTGCTATTAAAGGCAGAGCCGATTTAATTGTGTTTCCCAGCTGCAAAGGTCTGCAGATATATCCCTCCAGACTCCTGCAGATGTGTCTTCTATTGAAGGCCAGTGGGAACTTCAGATGATGTTTCCTCTCTTTCTTCCCAAGAGTAAGCATCAGGAACAAAGCTTTGCCCTAGTCAGCACTGTCAAGACCAAATCCAGGCTAACGAAGGAGCAGATGGCCTAATGGAGAATGTAGTATTAGCACTATTCTTGTTAAAACCCTAGTATGCTCTAGCTCATTGTAGCTTCATAAAGGACCTGATGTCTGAAACTCTGTGTCGTGCTATAAAAGCTAATCTTTCCAGTAGGCCAGTCGTCAACAGGTATTGGGAGCGTTCAAAGTTAAAATCAAGAATCAGACAGCAGTCAAAGCAAATCACAAGGAAAGCTCTGAAGCGCTACAGTTTATGGAAAGTGGCTCATTTTAACAGTTTAAAGCATTCCACTAAATTCCGTTCTGCCATTTTCTACATAAAGAAACATTTACTGGTCTTAAGGGGTTTGACATTATACTGAAGCTTTATTAGGTAATTGCTGCAATGTAAGTGTGCCATCTGAGTGGGATGATTTTATAACCAGCCTTATAGTGTTATTTCACTACTCTTTGGGAAAATGGGCTCTATATCCTCTATTTGGACAGAGAAGAACCTACATCCTTTCTAGCTTTTTATGATACAAGTCATAGGTGACTCTTACTGAACTTTTCCAGTAACCATCATAACAAAGAAACCGAGGTTTACAGACACCTCAGGGAGTTAGTTATCCCACTCTCATTGACATTCAGTGGGAATTGGGCAACGAACTCTGAAACCCCTTTGAAAATCCCACCCTAATACCCGATTTAGATGAGGTCTGCATGCGAATCTCACCCCGCTGGAAAGATCAAAAGGATGCAGCAAATGGTTTAGTTTTCTGGAGTGAGATTTGCAAGTCTCCTCCTAGTTATGTCCATGAGAGTTGACTTCAGTGGTAGCAGAGAGGGGCTAGTGCTGTGCATTTCTGAAAAATCTCAGCCCTGCTTGTTAGGCGAAGCTCTGTAAAACAGATTGAGGGATCACACCATGCAGTTGCGTCATCCTGCGTGTTTTGGCACACCGGATCAGTGAGTGAGACCAGGCAGGGTTTGCTAAATTCATAACAAAGGGGCATTTTTCAGCTATTTGATAATTTTGTTCAATTACAGAAGGAAGGAAATTTTAAGCTGCTTGACCCAATGTAAACATGACTCATACTCAGCTGCTGTGCAGTTTAACTTGGGTAACAATAAGAGCGCTCCATGGGGTACACAGTTAGGTTCAGCATGCTCTTTCCAAATAATCACAGGATGCAGCAATGCACGGCTACAGGCACCTACAGCTTTTGATGTAGCTTCAAACACTGTAACACTGACGTACAGTAGGCCCCACTCGGAGTGAAGTTTTTCAAATCAAAACTTCATTAGAACTGGAATCACCGTTTGCCATGAAGCAAAACTCTCACTATAAAGGCCATGCACCGTATTTGAGCTCGCTGCAAGCGAGGTCAGTCATAGATAAATAAAATGATAGGGGAAGATAATCTTTCTTACTCCTGCTGCTCATTAACACTCCTGTGAGTAAGCCTCAAGATTTTTTAGCTGGTTGATTTCTGACATGAACTATAATAGAATGCATTACCTCCCACACGCCTCTCTCATGGCACAGGGTGGCTCTGTACAGCCCTGGTTTGGTCTTCCCCTTTTCTCAGGACTCTCTTAGGTTTCCTTATGGTTAACACCACCCCAGCCTAGGGCTGGTTCAATAATATTTACAGTTCCAAAGCAAAAAAAATCCTCAGATAAAGTCCATCACCACTACACATACGTTCATACTCAGCTTTCGCATGTACAGCCAGTCCTGGAGCTCTTCTTCTGTCCCTGTTGGCTCTTCACCGAGCAGCCACTCTCAGTCCTTCCTAGCTGGAATTCAGCCTTCTCATGCACTAGCCCTCCCCTTATTCCTCAGGGGCTCCTGGCTCTGTACCCTCTACCACAGCCGTCTCCCCAGCCGGGGCTGAGAGAGATCCGTGGATAGTCAACCTTCCCCTACTGGTGCCTGCCCCTTTATAAGGCCCAAGTGCTTTCCCTTAAGCCCAGTTGGGCAGCAGGTAATCAGTCCCAGGTGCACTGGACCCCTCCCTCCCTCTCCAAGGGACCAGTCATCCTGTGGCCCAAACCCAGCTTTTTTCATAGCCAAGATGGTGTGCCGAGATAAATGTGGGCTAGACCACAAGAGACTCTGAAAATTCAGTAGTAACCTATTAGAGAAGAGCTGCATGTGGAAACGTCAGCTTCCCCCGGCGGTTGTTGACTCCGACCTTGGTGCTTTCTTTTAGACCAGAGAAAGACTGGTCTCTCTCATTTCCTTCCACATGACTTGGGTTCTACTGGACAAACCTCTGTCTGCCCAGCGTGCATCATTCCACAGCCCTTCTGTCACCCCAGGCTTCAACAGACATCTGCTCTTCTGCCTCATCCTGGATCCTAGCCTGTGTCAGCCCTTGATCCTGATGACTATCCAGGACTGCTGGCTGGGTCACTCCCACCTAAAACAAACATCCAGGCCTTCCTCATGAATTCCCTTGCCATTTCACTTACCCCTGTTGTCCTCTGCAAGCATCCCTACTGGCTGACAGAACAGCCCTGGGTTCCCCTCTGAACAACTGGAGTGACCTGGGCTTCCTTTCTCCTGCAAGTGGGAGAAGAGGATTTGCAAACCCGAGGGACCCTGCTTGCTGAGGCCCAGGGCAAGGCAGGGGAACTGTGGCATGATGAGAGATAGGGATGCATCCAGCAAAGCATTAGGGGCTTGATCTAAAGTCTATTGAAACCAACAAAAAAATCCCACTGAGCTTTGAATCAGACCATGAGGAGAAAGGAGAGACATGGAACAGGAATGTTCCCTGCTTACAGAAAATGGCAGCCTTCAAGCAATACATGAGCTTGACTGTTTCAGTGTTAACTACAGTGTTATAGAGATTTCTTTGAGAGAAAATTCCACTGTTTGATACAAGCCCAAGTGATTCCGATATTGGGGTAGCAAATGGATACTGGAAATTGTTGGCGATAACCCTGTTTGATGGATCTGTTTTGGTGTTACTGCAGGAAACTGGCTCACTGCGACCGCCTGATAGAAGTGGATGACATGATGGTGATGGGACGCAAGCCAGATCCCATGTGTGTTTTCACCTATGTGCAGTCACTGTATAATCACCTGCGTCGCTTTGAATAAACCCACCAGGGAAGCTTGAATACAACCCCATACTGAGACGACTCCGGTGTTTTCTCAACAAAAGGAGAGCAGTGTTTTGAGAATAGAACGTGGCCACTATTGTTCACGCAGAAGCTTGTTATCGTCCCTGTGCTTGCATTCAGCCTTGTCCCTGCTTACACTGTTGCCAAGCAGGGCCCCAAATAGTGTTGATCACAGCAACGGGCCAGTAAAATATAGGGAAAGGCAGAAATTGTCATTCTGGTGCTAGTGATAAGTTGTTTTAAATACAGTTGTGTTAAAAGATTGAAGAAAGCTAAATTATAAGTCTCCTTCTGGTCAGCTTGGGACACATGGCTCTGTATGGTAAGAGCACCTCTGCTTCAAAGTCATTCTCTCCTACCACAGTTTAAGCCACACAGGAGAATGCAGATGATGTTTTCTACTCCTCTACCCAGTGTAACACACAAGAAACAGAAGGCAGCTTACACCAAGACTTTACAAAGGAAGGCAGCCTCTGCTCTAGTGAATACAAGTTATTTGACTTCCACCATTGCAATATCACCATGCTCGGGTGTGCTTATTATGTTATGTGTGTGTGCGCAACATGACAGCCGCTGGCGGGGGTTTTTAAAAATCAGTGGCCCATATGGGGATTGAAACCACAGCCCAGGGCCTTTGCCACTTAAGCTAAAGGAGTTACACACTTCACTTGCAGCAGTAGTAGGCTATTATCTTTTATCTGCATCAGCCACTAGGGCCAAGGGACACAACCCACCGAGTGTCTGAGCTCAAATCCCCATATGGGCTATTACTGTGTAACAGACTCCACCAGCGTGTGCTAGTGGGGGGCGGAGAGGGCGCAAACTTGAAAATCTTTTGCTCCAGTGGTTGGTTAAGCCAGCACCTGCACAGGCCTCAAGTCCTTGCTAAGGAGGCATGGGGGGAGCAGGGCTGTTACTTGTACGCAATTATGTACGTGTTCATAAATTTAGTGCTTACAAACCAGCGAGTCCTCGGGAGTCCTATTTAACAGGTACAGCACAGGCAGCAGCGACGTGCCTCCACCCCAGCCCTAGGAGAGATCTCCATGATCCATTCCCTCCTCGGCCTCCCTGCTGAAGGGGCCTGCTAAGGTGCCACTGAGTATAAATGATTTGGGAGTTTTGGAACACCTTGGGCTATTTCTGATCTCAGTTAACCCACAGTAACGTCAGTGGTGTTATTCCAAATTTACACTTGTGAAAAAAAAAAAAAAAATCAGATTCCACCCTCTGGCTTCTGTTCACTAGATCAGCAGCTTTGTTTTTGCAATGAATGTAAAAAAACTGAAGTCCCATCCCCCCCCAGAACAAACTAATAAAACGTAACAACTGCCAGGCAAGCAGATTGCTCTTGCTCAAGAATGGTTTTTTTACCTGCATCTGTTTCTGTTCCTCACAGATATTTATAAAAATGACTTTGGTTCTGTATTGATGACCATTTATAATAAAATATATGTCAAACTCCTTTTGGTTCAGTGCTTCTGGCTGAGTAGAGGATAGAGCAGGAAAGAGATTCCCAGAGAAGTTTTTTCAAAACTGAAATATATTTAGAATTTAAAGGAAAAAAACCAACACACTGGGTCCCACTGTGATCTCAGTCACAGGGCTGTAAATCCAGAGCAACGTCATTGGCTTCAGGATGTGACTGAAGCCGCTGGGTCCTTCTGCAGTACAAAGGATAGTAATAATATTTAGTAGGCTACAACTCTTTGCATGGTAGGGACTATCACAGCTGCTCTCTGTATGAGTGTCGTGCTCCCTACCAAGGCTCCTCCTTCATGTACACAGAGATGACCCACTATTAAGGATAGTAGCCTAGGACTCAGACTGAATTCAATTCCCTGCTCTGCCACGGATATCCTGTGTGACCTGGGCCAAGTCACTTAATCTCTCTGTAAAGATGAGAAACTGAGGCTCAACGGGGAAAACAGCACTGTCCTACTGCCCAGGGGTGTTGTGAGGATAAATATGGTAAGATGTGCCGATACTATGGTGATGGGAACCGTATGTGTACCTAAGATTCAGCTCAGACTGTCCCACAGATCATCCTGCTTCTCCTCAGTTGGCTTCTAGAGCCAGCAACTGCTGCCTGCTTCCCCCCACCCCACTTTACAGAAAACTGGCAACAAGATTTTTTTTAAATGTAAATAGTAGTTGAAACTACAGTTTCTAAGCATGTGCAGCTCAAACGCTGGACTTGCTAAATATACCAGGCCAGATCCTCGGCTGGGGTCAATCACCATGGCACCCTTGAAGTCAATGGAGCTACAGTAATCTGGCCCAACTACATCACTGCAGTCCCCTTCTGTACAATGCACAAGCTTGCTCAATTGAGTCAACACAGAGGGACAGGCGGCTGGCCTCTCACTGCAGAGTTAGGAGCCAGCCCAGAAGGGACAATGATGCTAACATGGATTGCTAAATGCACCATCCCTGCAGGATTTTCACTACTTTGGCCACACTCCTATTCCTGTTGAAGTCAATGACAAAACTTCTGTTGGTTTCAATGGGAGCAGGATCACTCTCTTCCTTATAACAACTACACTGTCTGAGCAATCACTACAGAACCAGCACACGTAAATGTGCGTGCAACTGTCGAAAAAATTACCAGGCTGAGGTGGTTCAGGCAGTTCCAGATCCATTCGTCCGATAGACTGAACTCAGCAAATGAATTTACATGGTCCAGGTCATAGTTTGTTGAGTTACAGATCTTCTCCCCCTCACTGCCACGTTCTCATCTTATCCAGCCTATTTTGTTCCAACATCTGAAGCAGGACTTCCAGATACCTTGCAGAGATAATTACATCACAAGCCTAGGGCTGAGCCCCTCCTTTGCCAACTGCATAGCAAAGACCAGGCAATAAATAAGTATTCTCTCACTACAACAACTTTCTAAAGTTTGGTTGTTCTGAACAGTGGGCCAGTTGATAAGCTGGTGTAAACACATGCAACTCCATTAATTTCCGAGGAGCTTCTCTCAGTTACATCAGCCTAAGTTTGGCCTGAAACTGAACAAACCAACACATGGGGGTTGGGGGGAAGACAACAAACAGAAGAGCTATTGACTGTAGTTACCCCCACCACTTCCCTCACAGTTTTCAAAGGGAATCCCTCAAACAGGAAAAACACACTGAGGTTTCCTAGTTGCACTTCAATTGTGAAATGTTTTGCTACCCCCTTCATGCTGAAAAGTGTTGGATCAATTCAATCAGAGAGATGAGCCCAAGCTACACCATTCCAATCTGGGTCTGAACTTCCCCAAAGTTCAGAAGGATTTGGATGGAGAGTTTTCTTCCAATCCAAATAGTTTGGTCAGACTTTTGGATCAGGTACCAAACAGCCCAAAGTTCAATGGCGTTTGGAGTGGGAGTTTGGCTCAGGCCCCATCTCTTGTAAAATATATTATTGCCCAATATAAACAAGGCTGGGGCTCTTGCTTTTCTAGCAAACTGGAAAAGAATAAGGAAAAGCCATTAACCGAATACGTAAACTGACAGTTCAAGCTGGGGGGCATCCTGCTGTTTATAATGCAGATATCCTGTTGCTAGTGTCACAGTGGAAACAATTTGAAAGCCTTTATGCACATCTGAAAAATATAAGGTGCCACATCCCAGTTACTGCTAACCTTCTAGCTTTTACGGAAGTGGATAGAGGTTTGGCACGCTTTTGCCTACTTGTCAGATAACGCTTTGGTGTTCTGAGTTTTAACATTGTCCTGAATGACCAAAATCATGATGGAGAGTAAACTATTGCTCAGCAAAATGTGTTCTGAGTTGGAAAGCTCTAGATTGCTATTTCAAAGTCTTTATCCTCTTGAAATGCTCTGAAAGCAAACTGTCTTTAGAGCCAGAACATACAGACCCTTTCTCACAGCACAGCATCACTATTTTCTCCATTAACATGGTCAGTAGGGACATTACAGTATGATTCTTACTAGCCATATACCTTGCATCACCCCAGATTCATTCACATAGGCCCCCGCTCAAAGGGCTTGCGCGCCATTGATTTCAATAGGACATAAGCATGAACTTAGGTGGTTTGCCAAATCAAGGCCAAATGCAAATCTACTGAGGCACGGAAAGCTGAAATGACTTGCCCAAGGTCCTCCAGCAAACCTGGGTTCTATTCCTGGCTCTGCTACTTGTATGGTGGGGGTATGCTGCTTGTATGCCCCAGGTTCCCCATCTGTAAAAATGGGGATAATGATAGTGACCTGGTTTGTACAGAGCTCTGCAAGATACACTGATTAAAAGCATTATAGAGAAGATATATTCACGAAGCAGTCACAGGCCAAATATTGTGCAGCACCAGACTTCCTCTCCTTCACTGTTTCAGACGTGGCCACTGACTTTGTCTTTTGCATTTAGCTAGTGGCAAGTAACTATTATCTTACAATTATGATATATTCTTGGACATCTGTTTAAAAATAGTAGAAATATGAGAGCTCATTATAAAAAATGAACTCACTTTCAGCTAAATTTAGCCTTGTTGGAAGTTTGTGGGGTTTTTTGGTTATTTTTTTTTTAAATCAACATTGAAAATTTTCAAACCAGCTCTACAACACACACATGTACGTATGTTGCACTGGCAACTTTTACTCATTCTTCATCTTGTCGGCTTTCTCAATTTCTTAATAGTATGTTATCTAATTTATAATGAAATATAAAATTAGTTGTGCATGAGCTTGCGCTAAAACTGAAGCCTTTAAGGGACACCTCTGCTGGATTTCTTTATATTATTTTTCCGGCTCCACAAATACCTATTCTTCAAAAGGGAGAACAGGAGACCAGCATTTAATAGAAATTAATATAAGTGGTATATATCAGATTCAACGGCAAATGGCAGTTTTGAAATAGATGGCTCACTGGTTTTCTAATGTCCTTCTAAAAAACTTCAGAGCCAGTCCTCAATGCATACAAAAGAGCAATCATGTTGTTCAGTGGCACTTCAAGCCTCCTTGTAAGACCAGATTATTTTGCATTCAATTTCTGCAACACTAAACATGTTAATTTTTCCTTTTCAGAGATTTCCTGGATTTCAGTGTAACTGATTAGGGGGCCCAAGCCTGCAAATCCTCACTTTTGGGAGCAGGTTTGCAGACTTAGGCCTTCAGTAAATATAGTTATCAAATTGTAGGCTCCTTAGGATAGAGACTTGCCATGTTTTATTTGGTTGTAAAGTGTCAGACACACCTCTCTAAACATTGGTAGCAAGCAGCTGATCTAGTATTAACAGTGACTGAACATTTCTCTGCTGTACTTCTAAGCATTTGCAGTAGAACACTGACCTCTAATGGCTAGAAATCAGTTCAAGATCACTGTGTAGTGCTAATTCAACTACACAAATTCATTTGAACACATTCCCAAACGCATCTCTCATATAAATAAATAAAATGCATTGAATTATCTGATTACTTTCAAAGCCAGACTAAAAGCAGTGTCTGAAAATTAAGAGGCATCACTGTGCATGTACAGTTTAGAGCAGGGGTCAGCAAACTTTTTGCCCTAAGGGCTACATCAGGATATGGAAATTGTATGGCTGGCCATGAATGCTCAGGAAATTGGGGGTAAGGGAGTGGGTGCAGGCTCTGGGGTGGGGCCAGAAATTAGCAGTTCAAAGTGCAGGAGGGGGCTCTGGGTTGGGGTGCAGGCTTTGGGGTGGGGCTGAGGATTTGGAGTGCTCTGGGTTGGGACCAATGAGTTCAGAGGGCAGGCGGCTCCCGGAAGCATGTCCCCCCTCCAGCTCCAAGGCTCAGCCAGGCGGCTCTGCGCGCTGCCCCGTCCACAGGCCCCCCCCGGCAGCTCCCATTAGCCAGGAACCGCAGCTGATGGGAGCTGCAAGGACGGCACCTGTGGACAAAGCACTGCGCAGAGCCGTCTGGCCACACTTCCACGTACTACGCAGGAGCCGGAGCGAGGGATTGCTGGCTGCTTCCTGGGAGCCGCACGGAGTGGGGCAAACCCCTGACCCTGCTCCCCTGCAGGAGCTGAGGGCCGGATTAAATGGTCTAAGGGGCCGGATGTGGCCTGCGGGCCATATAGTTCGCCCACTCCTGGTTTAGAGCATTGTTTGAAATATCCATAATGATGTTTTAAAACGTGATCAATAGTAACTTTAATTACTACATCAGAGACAAAGTAAGATACATGTGTAGCACCAGGGGGATCTGAATGAACAAAGGAGAGAAGCTACATTGCCAAGAACTCCAACAAACTTCAGTGCAGCCAGACCCTCACTATCGTACCTGCCTCCCCTAGAGAGGGCCATAGGCAACACTCAGAAGAACATGGTTTCACTTTCCATTCCCCCAGCCTCTCAAACCATACCCCTCTGCGACCCTGCTAGTGAGAGATGAGAAACCCTTACAAGACTTTATGAATGCATTCATAACAGTTGTATACACACTTCCATTTGGAGTGCTTGAACATTGTAATCTGATCAGTATAGATTGTGAATATGCATTTTCATATGATGAATTTCTATATATCAATTACTGTGCAGCCTACAAGGAAACCCATATTTAGATTTCAAGAACCATTTACCATTGTATCTATTTAAGGGCCCCAAGTGTGTCTCCACAGTAAAAATGCAGGGATAGAACAAATTAAACAAATAATCACCTTCAGTAGCTGGATAGGTGCTTCCTACCTCTGTTCCATCCAGTAGTTATGTGGAGTTTCTAAGGAGAACACTGGCAGTGATGCTGAGTGAGAAGAGGATGTCCCAGCATAATTACCTTCCCATCCATATAATTCTACTGAATTTCTGAGATTGTTTCCTTCTGCACCATCCAGCTGTGGAGAATACAGAGGTATATAGAACAAATATCTTTTGCAGCAGGGATTCCACTTTAGTTGGATATATTTACCCAAATAATATGAACTACATCACTAATCAGATTACAGTGGGCAAGTTATGCTCTCATTTATTTGTGAAAGCATCAAGATTGCATTGGTATAAAGAAAAGCAAACTTTGGTCCATTATCTTCTCACCCAGTGATTAAACACTTTTGAAATGTATCAAATTCTCATTTGTTTTCCCTGATGAAATCCACAAACAAAAATTTAAGAAGCTCCATATTTAGATTTTTTTAATTCTTTTTGAAAGAGACAAAAGATTGAACTTGTAAACAATTATTTAACATTAAAAATAAAATGTAGCAAACAAGTTAGAAATGTTAAAGAAACACGGAAAAAGGCACAAACATTAGAAAGTGGCTTCCTTGAAGCATTGATCAACATAGCATTTCCTGGTTATGGTGCCCAGTAATGAAAAAACTTAGAGACCGTCTAGTAATTCCATGTACTACCGACCAGAACAACTGACAAGTCCATGTACTACTGACTAGACCAATACTAGGTACAAATAAGCATAACTCTGTACAGTATTTTTACTTGCCAATGTGGTAGCTTTGTAAAGATGCTGTCTGTAGGTGAACACAATCATTCTGATTTTGCTACAACTGAAGATAACGTGTTCCTATTTCTGGTCCAGCCGATTCGGGATTACAAAATAGGCAGCTAATGAGCCAGTACGGCTAAATGAACAAAGCTAAAAACACTAGTCCCCAAACCCACATACAACTTAACACAGCTGTCAGTATTTATAAAAGTCAGCCCCCTCAACAACATTTAAACTTCATGATCAGGCTTGATGCTTTCCTGTCACTTCCTCAGCTCTCCTCTCCTGTTTAAGCTTAATGTCCTAGTATTTAGTCTTATTGCTATTTCTATTTGATAGGCCAGAGCCAACTCCTTTCATATAGGCACTGTTATAACTATTTAAGTCACTGCAGTTTGTCACCTTAGGTGTTGCTTCCTCCTCAGCTGAGCTCTGAAACTAAGTGGCCACTAAAGCCATTTTTAGCAATGAATCATACTTAGGCTCTGTGGCAATGAGGAATTTGGACAACATTTACAAAGGCTTTGAACTGGTTATCTATATCAGAGTTGAAGTGGCTGATACAGCTATAAATGGCAGATCATCTAAGGTTGAAAGTAGAGCTGTAGAAACAGAGAACAGTTTGCCAAGAGAACTCACCCGATATCCCTTTGATGGCGCAGTTAAGACAGATGGGGTCACTGGGGATCAAGAAGTTTTGGCAACTACAGAGTGATTTTAGTGGACACAATTTTGGTCAATGTGGAAACTCCAGTCAATAGTGCATGGGGACAACCTTGTTGTTTATTGAGACAGTAACGAGGGTTGTAATGACTTTGGCAATAAACTATTCTTTAAGTTATGAAGGTGGAAGCCCTGCTATTCTGGAGGTAACAGTGACTATGTAAAGGAACCATGTTATGGCAGTTAAGAAGTAATGCATATGGCTTTAGAGTGGAGTGTCTTAAAATTCCAATAATTCAGCAGACATGTTAAATACAGTATTCCTTGATGACCCGTTAAAAGCAACACCCGTTATAGGTAGTAACATGGGTCCCAATTCTTGAGGGGTTCCTAATATGCTCTGTATGTGCTTTGTATTCACCAAAACCCAGCAGCAAATTATCTGTAAATCGCAGATTACAGAAATACTTTAATATAGAATGTAAATGGCCAATTCATAGAGAAACATGCACTAATCTGTTGGCCAATGCTTGCTGAGGGCAAGTGAGTGGACTGGCACAAGTTTCCTATACAGTAAGGAAGCTTCTACAACTAAGTTTCCAATCTCTTGTACTTGGTGACAAATCCAACGACATGCTAATGGTGAGAACCACAAGAGGAAGGGATGTTCAGATACTACAGGGATAATAGGAGACAGGGCAGTACCTTTGCTTTGACATGATCCTTTGCCTAAATTGCGGTGAGCTTAGCTCTAGTTTGACGTTTTCCGACTTGCCCAAGTCTAAATGCCATAGCAAGTCTATGCTGTAGGATACAGTACGCTAGATGACATTTTATCTACATTGATTTGGTCCTTTCAACAACTTTTTTTAATGCTTGTCTTTTTTAAACTATATGCACCTCGGGCCCAAATTATCTTCAGATTCACTGATGTAACCCTTGAAGTAACTCTGAATTTACACTAGCGTAAGAGAGAAGTATTTTCCCTGCCCCCATTTCCCGGAGGATCCATGCACACAGATTAAATGAAGTGTCTTCAAATGCGTTAATGATTAATGTAACACCAAAATAAAGAGGTCAACTGGAATCATTTTTGAAGAACAAGTGTTATAATGTCTTAAGTTTATTCTCTCTTTCAGGGAAAAAACCCCATTTGCCACGCTCAGTGTTCCAGTTTGGCAGGCTGATTACTAAAGCATATATTAAGAACCAACATACTTATCTGTTCATAAATACAAGACTACAAAATATGTTTTAGGGCATTATCTAACCCTTGAAGATGCAGCTCCCTGAGTTCCTATTCCAGACAGAACATCAGAGCAACTTTCAGGGATGTCCCTCAAGAAGCTGGAAGCAGGGGTTAGATCTCCAGTAAGACTGCAATGGCCAAGTAAAGTTACCAGTATACAGACAGAGCATAAAACACTGCAGAAGAAGTTTTGGAAACTTTATTCTGCAATTTTAGAATAGTGCTAGACCTACAGTCCTTACTCAGGTAAGATTCACTGAACTCAACATGAGCTTTACTTAAGTAAATATAGCAGGACTGGGCCCTTATATAGTAGGGATGTAAAAGGTTAAACAGTTAGCCGGTAAGCATTACGCTGACCGTTAACTGGACCTTAACCGTTAACCCCAGCACAACCCCAGCCCCGGCCAGTGGGCCCCCTGCCCCGGAGTGACCTCGGTTAACCAATTAAACAATATAATTTTAATCATTTAACCGGTTAACTTTTTAAACTGATATTTACATCCCTATTATAGGCCAGTGATCTGGTCCCAAGCATTCCTTGCCGCTTCCAGTGCCTCAGATCAGAAAGCTGGTCCAGCATTCTCTCCACAGCAGAAGCCCAAAAGGCAGCTTCCTCCTGGCCCAGAAATCAAACTCAAAAGTAAAACCAAAACCCCACCAAACAAACAAAAAAACCCAAAACCCCTATTTACACAGTTGCTATTCAGCCTGACAGATGCTGTCAGCCAGCATGGAAAGTTTGTTCCCTTCTCCCATTTTTCAGCATATGTGATCTTTCAAGAACAGTGTGGCAGACTCTGCTCTCATTTATACCAGTGTAAGTAAACAGTAACTCTATTGAAGGCACTCAAGCCTTGTCTATACACACAAGTTGCACATGTTTAAAAATCAGATTACCTAAATCTGTTTTGGAACCAGTGCACTTTTAAAACTAGTTTATGCGTCAGGGTAAAAATCTATCTATATAAGCCAGGTTTAAATTAAATGAGAGTGTCCATACATGAGTTAACAGTAACTAAAATCCATTTAAAACCAAACAAAAAGCTTTTAGTTGTTTGACACAGCTTTGTGTTTAGATGGGGCCTCTTTGGAGTTTAGTGGTCAATAAAATTAATCCAGAGATACACTCATGTAAATAGCAGAATCCAGCCAAGTGTTTTTACTTTAATTGGTTTTCTGCCTACCAAGATCATCAATTTCAGCTGTGTTAGGAGCCAGTATGTATGCAGTTAGTAATACTGCCCTACTAACCTTTTCTCTACACCATACAACTTATAAACTTCGAAGTAGTGTAATGTTTGGATTACAGTTTTGTCACTTTAAAGAATGAGGACGGAGTGATAGTTTTTGCATTTCAAACACCTTTGATAATAAACCATAGGCAATAAGTTCAATTTAGATCTGCACTCATTGGCCTTGGCTAGCCAGCTATCCAAACTGTCCTCGTTAGACTTATACAAGCAGCATCAGGCAGTTTTCCAGACCTTGTTGAGAACATTGACCACTTCTTCATAAATAACAAACACAATTGCTACATCCAAACAGACTCGACCAAGACGGGGAACTGTTCCTTTGTAAAATCTGTAGGTAGAAGAAGAAAATGCTTCATAGAAGAACATATTTTTAGTTTTTGGAATAAAAATTCAGATGATTTGAACAATGAAGTTGCCTATACAGCTATAAATCTATTTCACAAAGTTAATTTCAAGGGCAAGTTGAACTTTTACAGTTTTGCAAATAGTTTCTAATAAGTATTCCTAAAACAAGTTGCCTACAGTAACTGATTATATCAGATTCATAAACTGGCAATGAAAAACCCTGTTAGATCAGTCCCATCCGTTGGCAAATAGGCAATAGTTCTTATAGAAGATCAACAGCATAAACTGTTCCAGAAGCATGTATGGAGAGGAGTGAAAGTTATCAAATATGCTTCCATCTTCTTTTCCTCTGTGACCAGTCTGCATGTGACAGACAGTCATTTGGGGCAGGGCAAGGAACAGTAGTTGTAAATGGCATATACTAGTTCTAGACTGCACTAAAAGTGAACCCATGAAGACAGACACCAAAACAGTACTAAGATAATATCAATAAATGCCATTCTAGCAAAGAGGTGTAGGGTGGGCTAAGAAGTGTTACCCATCAAAATATGGAAAACAATAGTTTCACTGCAATATTGCAGCTATAATATCCCACATATATCGACAATAGTTGAATCCACTTACGCTAATGAGCCCTCCTTTTTGAGGATCTGATAGGCACAGTCTAGTGTATTTTTATATTTATGGGCTTCCAGGCCCTGAAATGAAAAATAAGTGAAGTGAGTTGAGTGATTAGAGATCTCAGCTTTTAGCGAATTCCAGTATAAATTGTAATTAAGAAATGGCTTTTTGGAAAGATGTCACCTCCCCACCCCTCAATTAGAATCCCAAAATTGTCACAGTACTATCTGCTAAAATTATATGAACAGTGGAAAAACATGGGAGGCCCAGAGAGAAGTGCAGGATTTCCACAAAATTCTACCTGCCACTTTGGATTAGTTTATCTGTGAAAAAAATCCCAGTCACAAATTTTGAAGCTTTTATGCCTAGTTTTCATTTTTAAGACAAATCCAACGATGTGCCATCATTAATACACCTTTCCTTTACAAATGGAAATTAAGCTTTTAAAACGTCAGCAGAAACCAAGCAAATCCAAGGATTTCTTCACAAAAATGTGGCTCCCTTTAAGGTAGTTGTGATGTGTGGTACCTGACACAGCCACTAGCAGAGCACTATGCTAGATCTGAAGGCAAATGCAAACTTTGTTAAGTGAGGAGTCTTTTTCCGCTCGGTGTTTGTTCACTGCGTAGCACAATGGGGCACTGGTCCACAACTACAGTAATAATAATAATCCTCAAGAGTCACAGTAACCCAGAGAAATTGTAGCTGTAAAAGACCAGCGTATGGGGTTCTTATTGCCTTCTTCAATGAAAGATCAGAGCTCTGCTAACTAAGTGTCCTGAGAGTGGAGAGACCGTTTATTTTAAGATTAGTTTCTGTAGTGATTTTTACCTGCATCCTGGTTTTGATGACATCTAATGGAGTATTGCCAAAGACACTGGCTGCTCCTGCAGTAGCACCAAATGCAGCTGTAATAAATGGATTCACCTTTCTGTGGGGATCATCACCTGATCAGGCACATATAGGAGATAAAGCAATTAGACCATATACTTCAACTAAATTTCTAAAAGCATTAGCATTTGTACTTAATTTAGAATATATATTCTCATAGTCAATTAAGTGGTCAACAAAACAGTAGGAAGTATTGATCAAACTTTTATAACATTGCCATTTAAGCAAGTTTAAAAAATTAAATAAGATTTATCTACTTCTCATAATACAGTTCAATTGCCAGCCTGACTCATTTTACCTAGATACCAATTGCGAAGGGAAGTCATCACAAAGAAACGGATAGCCTGGTTTGAACCTTGTTTGAGGACAGTTGCTGTCAGCCCCTGATATGTGCCACGTAAGCCTGTAAAAGATTACATAACTTTCATTTTATATATACACATTTTAAAAAAATGTGAGTGAAAATTAGACAGCCAGAATGAACCTGCCAGTCTACTGAAACACTGGAACAAACCATGATCTCTCTCAACACATTTATCTTATACTATTAGGCTCAAATAGAACAAAGGATGTTTATGGTTCCCCCATTAAGTTATGCAGAGATAAAAACCACAATAGTTTTTGCTACATGATTATACCTTGTTCCCGAACAATCTCCCGGACACCTTGGAAAAACCCTCTGTACTTTGGATTTAAAGAGGACTGATCATGAATGAACTTCACCTGTAACAATTTAAAATAAACTTTAAGCACAACGTTGTCTCATGACTATTATCCTCTAGTCCATCATTTAATATGAATAGGGGCTATTTTATTAGGTTTTGCAATACTGCCAACTTCACAATTCATGGGAAAAACCCTCCCCTGCCTTTTAAACAAAAAAATTTCATAACTACGTAAGTTTGCACAGTAAAGTGATAATACTCTGGTCTAGTTGCCCTAAGACGGATGAAAATAGCACAAGCTAAAATGTGGTAGGCCATTTTAAAAACCACAATGAGGAAAGAGTGAGAGACTTGTTTAGCTGACAGGAAGAAGTTTCCAAGAAGTAGATGTTATAGCCTATGAATATTAACATTCTGCCCACCTTTATAGTTTCCATTGGACAGACGACTAGGACAGCTTCTGCAACACCAGCTCCAAGGCCACAAAGTAAACTCCTTTTGTTGTCTAATTTCCCATTTGAATCCTTTGCAATATTACTGAGGAACTCAAACATTCCAAACCTGCAAGGAACAGAAGAGTTTTGTTTTCTCCACCACAAATTTCCTCAATCTTACCATGTGTGATTTGGTGTGTTTCCCTTAATATTACTGAAGTAATAACTATGACAACAAGTCAAAAGGAGACTGTGTGCTATCATAACAGCCTTATTCCAAATGATAAAGCTCAGTAAAGCACCAGCTAAGAAATGCAAAGAGAAGACAGAAATACAGAATGAAACAATATCACATGTCTAAGTAAAAATGTCATCTTATTCTTAGCAGCAGCACCCAATAAGATAATGAAGTTGACATTTTGCAGCGATCACTATCTGACCCTGGAATGTTTGATCCAGTGCATACCACAAATAGCCTCGTGATGTTAAATCTATATTATCTAGTACTTTATTTAAAACACTATGATCCCAAACTGGGTCTTTAGCAAGAGTGAAAACTTATAAAATGGACGATTCACACTATTTTCCCCTTTCGAATGGTGTAACAGTCAAACTGATGTTGTGTCTTCCCCCCTCCCCCCCCCCCCCCCAGATGTTCGTGTGGCCTAAAAATCTGCTTAAAGTTTCAATACAGAACATTATTTTTCAAGACCTACATTGCAAGACAAATAAGATACAGATGGAGCTCAAGAGAGAGAACTGTACTGAGCACACCACAGTTCTTTAGAAATGGGGGGGTGAGGGGGGAAAATGGTACAGTTACAAATAAGATGCAAAAAAAAAAAAAAAAAAGGCAGAAAGCAAAAACCAGTCTCATTTAGCACTTTGAGATCTATAGATGAAAAAAATCATGCTATAAAATTGATAAAAACCCATCAGCAAAGTCCTTCCACAAATCTGACATTATTATATTTATGAATAATAATTTAGAGATCATCTTACCTGACAGCAGATTTTGGAATAGAGCCATACAACAAAGAACTTAAGCCCCTGTACAGACCCTTGACACCATGCTCCTGAATGGTTAGCCTCACACAGTGACCTGCAAGACAATTTCTAACTTTTACTTTACAAAAAAAATCATAAAGCTTTGCCTGCCAGGCTAACAGTCTACTAGAAACTTTGTTTGATATTTTAAATGCACACAAATGTGAGTTGTTATCCTCTTACCAATGCTTCTATACCGAGGGGGATTTGCTCTTTCATCCAATTGTAACTGTGTTTTTACATATTCTGTGGGAAAGGTGATACAGACTTCAATACCTCCAGCAATGCCACCTGCACAGAACAGAGAGGTTGAAATGTTATGCTGTTATTTTATAGAAACAAAAAGCAAGCGACACACACATTGTGCCATACTGCACTGCGCCAATCAACATTGCTAATTATCCTATTAAAGGTTTGGCAACAATGCAATAAAGTACAGCAACACAGCAGAAACATTTCAAAACCAGAAGACACCCAGAAAAATTACTGGCTCAGCCAATAACTATTACAAACCAAGCAGCCAAGACAAAAGGGGAGAGGATCAAAGAATTCCATTGAGACAATGAGAAATAATTCCTAAATTACAAATGCAATACACCAACAATCCAAAAACAAAAAGCTTGGTTACTTTTAGTAAAGATTAAGTGCAGTTAGAGAGGAGAGATTCCATTAAACATCAAAAAGGCTAAAATATTAACTATGGAAATCACAAGGATGGTGGTATAATTTTAGCTTAACACCCAGCTCACATATACACACAGATCACTAAACAAACCAATAAACATGACATAAAAACCAATAGACACACTAATACAAATCCAGCAACCACACTTCTTGATTTTAGTGGGAGTTGGATCAGGTGATTTTCACTTTAGACTTCAGCTGGAGTTGTGGGTACTCAGCATTTGTGAAAATCCAGCCCAGTATTTATAGATACCCATTTTTGGAAATCTTGTTCCCCTCTGTTGACTCTTCCTAATATCCAGTTGAAGGTTTTATTATTCTTGGGACCATACCTATAAAAACTTTAAGAGGTCCCCTTTCTCTCTTCACCCACAGAATCCTTCTTAGAGTAATATATTACTCAGCAACAATTAACCAAGGAATATTTCATCTCAGGCTTCTGCTAATTTCAAAATAACCTTTTAGAAGCCATCACTGGAATGAGATCACTTTTCAGGATCTCCATACAGCCTCATCCTTCTCCCACTGAAGTTAAAGGAAGGATTCCAGTTGACTTTAATGTTAGAAGTATCAGGCACCTAGTCCTTATATAGCACACATGCTAACCATGCTTTTCAAGAGATCAGTCCCGATTTTTAAGCTAACTTACCATTTTTACCCCCATTCCATTAATCCAGAAACCCCTCCAAGTTATAATATTTCAATGCAGTTCGAGGGTGTGTGTTTCCAGCTTTCAAGTGATGGATATGACTGCAAATCAATTTTTTTACAACTTGATTCTCCGCTGCTTTGTACCTATGCAATCATTTACCCCAGTGCAAAACAGTTGTAAAAACTCCACTAAAGCAAAACAGTAGAGTTTTACATGCACTTTGAATATGCATGAGTGATTAAACAAGGTGCAAAGCAGTGGAGAATACAGCCCTTACTTGGGTCCCTAAATGTGAGTTTTTGAAAGTCTGGCCTTCAGTCCCAGGGACTGACAACTTCTTGCAGAAGGGAGGATGAAGGAAACTCATATGGCTCCATGCACCCCAAAAAATCTCTCTGCACAGCACAGCCCCCTCCTTGCGACCATTCCCTACCCCTTGCGGGAAGCTCACTCTGTGTCATTAAAGGAAATGAACACAAAAAGAAGTGGGACTCAGCAGCCAGGTCAGCACCACTGTCTTTGGGGTGAAGCTAGAGCAGCAAGGAGCTAGGGGAAACAGCAGTGACACCTTCCATGGCTGTCCCAGTACAGGGTAAATTACAGCTGTCATGATCCGGCCAACACCCCCTTTCACCTCCAGCCAAACCACCCCAACCCCACTGAGACCAGCCCCCCCCCACCTCCAACAGGCCCCCCACACCAACAGCCCCACTGAGACCAGCCCCACTGGGCCCCCCACACCAACAGCCCCACTGAGACCACCCCCCCCCATCTCCAACAGGCCCACTGAGACCTATCCCCCTTCTCCAGCCCCACTGGGCCCTCCCTCGCCCAGCCCCTCTTCTCCAGCCCCACTGGGCCCCCCACACCAACAGCCCCACTGGGCCCCGCCCCGCTAAGACCGACTCGAGCCAACGCCCCCTCTCACCAGCACGCGTTGCCACGCCCACCCCCCGCATCACCGCCACCAGCCCCCCCCAGCTGGGACCCGGGAAAGCCGCGGCCGCGGCGGGCGACACACACGGTGACACCCCCCGGCGCCTGTGGCAGCGGAGGTGCGGGCGGGCGCTCAGGGAGTCTGAATTCCCCCGCCCTCGCGGCCCTATCCTTGCGCATCGGGCGGGGCGGGCGGGAGGCGGCTCCTCCTCCTCCTGCTCCCTCTCCACGCGGGCCTGGCCGGGGAGGCTCCTTACCGGCCAGGATCGCCTTGCCCGGGTGGGTGAGCTTGGTGGCTGCGGCGGCAGCCACGGCCCGAGGAACCGCTGGCTGGGCGGACATGCAGGCGGCTCTGTCTGCGCCTGCCCGCATCGCAATTCAATCGCGCGCCCGCCGCTGTTCTGCCCGCCAATGCGGGACCGAGCTGGGTAGCCCCCATCGGCCGCCCTCTTTGCGTATTCATGAGACCTTATGAATATTGATGAGTGGTGCCGCGGGGCGGGCTCAGCCTGGGGACCGCTGATTGGCTGCGGGGATAGTGCGGCTCTGGGATTGGCTGGCTGTGGGTGAGGCGAGGGGGGCGGGGCGGGGCGGGGAGATGCTGCAGGCTCTGTGCATTGAAATCTGTGCATTGAGGTCTGCAGGCTCTGTGCATTGGGGGGGATGCTGCAACCAAGGCCCAGTGCATTGAGGGGGATGGGGTCTGGGAAGGGGGCCTCATCAGGTGACATGGCTCACAATAATGCCTCATAGGACAAGGGGTAATGGGCTGAATTTGCAGCAAGGGAGAGGAAGGTTAAATGGAGGGAAAACCTAACCCTAAGGATAGTTAAATACCGAAACAGGCTTCTGAGGGAGGTTGTGGAAGCCCCCATCCTTGGAGGTGTTAAGAGCAGGTGAGACAAACACTGGTCAGGCATGGCCAGGTATAGTAATGTTGCCTCAGCACGAGGGGGTGGACTAGATGACCTCTTGAGTAGAGCCCTGCGCAGATACAAAATGTATATACCTATACAAAGCGGAGATCTGCGGCGCTGCAGGGCTCTACCAGGAGCTGCAGCCGTGAAACCAGCAGCATGTTGGGCTGCTGCTCGCAGGAGCCAGCACCGAGCCTGGGCATCTCCTCCGGCATGGCTGTACCGCCCCCACAGCCCTGCCCGCTGGAGCGGGCACCAGGCTCACCGGCAACCGTCCCGTGTCACGCGAGCGTTTGAGTGGCTCCCAGACAGGCGTCCCTTCCACGTAGCGGGGTGTGTCTCCTGCCCGGGAGCGTGCGAGCCGCTTGCACACACTAGTGTGATCAGGACAGCTGCTGGTGAGCCTGGTGCCCGTCCCAGTGGGCAGGGCTGGGGGCAGAACAGCCACGCTGGGGGAGCTGCCAGGGCTGGGCGCTGGCTCTTGCAACCAGCGGCCCAACATGTTGCTGCTTTCGCCCCTGCGGTTCCTGGTAGAGCCCTGCAGCTCCGTGGATATCTGCTTTATATCCGTGGATATCAGCATCCTCGGTTATAAATTTTGTATCCATGCAGGGCTCTACTCTTGAGGTCCCTGCCAGCCCTACATCTCTATGATTCTGTCTGATGTTATTACATATCTTCTTTTTATTTAATTTTTAAAAATTATTAAAATCAGAAAAATTTGAAAGATCACATTTCCTTTTCCCTTTATGCTGTTCAGTTGCTTATTTTCATTTGTTTATTATTATATTGCATTCAAACAGGGAACCTTGACTGCTCAGTTTCTCTTTCTGGTTCTCATGGACTAACATAAGATGGTGTTTGGGTTCACAATAGCCTGGGAATGTTAAAAATTGTTCTAATTACTAAGAATAAAATTATTCTCATTGTTTTTAATTTTAAAAAATCCTCTCCATCCAAAAGTTTAATTAAAATTTGTGTTAACCATAATTTAAGTTAGGGAATAAAATTATTTGATAATGTTTCTTTAAGGGTTCACTGAGATGTTTTAAAAATAAAGAGGCAGTTTTAGATACATAAACCAATAAACAGAATATGTGTAGGCTTGATATTTACAAATAAATATGTTTTACAAGCAAAATATTTTGAGTGTATTTCCTCTTGGACTTGAGTTCAAAGTTTTATGTTTTCCCTCCTCCAGTTGATGACGCTAGCACAGGGTAAGGATGAAGGCTGCAAGAGAAATACAGAACACTTATTTCAGATAAAGAGGTTCACCAGTTCTTAGTGGCTTTACATAACAGATAATAAACAAAGGCCCAATCCTGCAAAGTGCTGAGTGCCCTTAACTCTCAGGAGCAGGAGCAGGCCCTAGATTGTCAGAGCAAAAGTTCCAGAATCAAAAGAAAGCTAATGGGATACCACTGGATCACACTAAAATATTTTGAGGTGGACTTTACAATCTGGGGTGACTGAGACATGGATTTAGGTCTATGTGCACAGTTCAGCTCTCAGGGTGATCTGGAATATTTCCCCAGTTTTTGACTCTTTCAGCTCCAGCTTCTGTCTCCTTCCAAGTTTCACATCTCTCTTTCCTGTCCTTTCTTCTCCCTTCTTTCCATCTCTTAAATACCAGATCCTTCTCCTCTCAGTAATCTATAGCTATCTGGTATTTACAGAGCACTGATTGCCATAGAATTATCCTAATATGCCTAGACTAATCCCTTTTTCAGTTCAGCTCCATCTTTTCTTGTCTCTGGCTCCTGATCTCCTTTTGTCCCCCGAAAGGAAAAAAAATATAATTACATGTTTAAAAACAAAATAGTGTTCATAAAATATTGTTGAAAGTCTAACGTTTTTTAAAGTATTTAATTGGTTACAATTTAGACAGTCATTTAAAGCTCTTGTAACTAGGTTTCAGTACAAGGTAGATGATAATTCATTTAGTTAGTTAGCTAGATTTAAAATAATAAAGCCGCTTATCCCAGGCTGTAGGCACCCTAACATAATTAATTGTAACAATAAATACAAGTGCATTAAGTCTCTGCGTGATAGATAGATGCTCATGTGCTGGAAGGGAAAGGACTATTATTCTCCAGCCATGTGCCTCTTCCAGAACCCCGCCCCTGTTGCCAAGGTGAAGTGTTGCCTTGTTCCCATAGGAACGGGTTTGTGTATATTCCAGGCTGTTTCTGAGTCTGCTCCTGGAATATTCAGTCTGGGGGGGGGGGAACATGCTTCACTGCTGCAGCAACTCAGGCTGAGGTCACAATCTGGAGTGACTCGACCGGTTAGGGGAAGCCAAGATCTTAGAACTTGGCCAGCTTTTGCCATAAGCAACAGTCAGGCCAGTAGCCAGACAGCAAAAGTAGGTGTGCAGTTTGAGGGGACAGATTGGCGTGGGTGGGTTTGGCGGCATGCACTGATGTATGTCTGTATTTGTTGGGGAGTGACGGGAGGGGGTGGATTTGAAGGGAGGGATTGGTGTGTTGTGTGTGTTTAGGGGAGGGATTGTTGGGGAAACACTCGGATGAAAGCACAAAATCTCGTTTTCAGCACAAGGGTATATTATAATATGTTTATATCTTGTACCAAATTCATGTATTTTATCATGACCTCTTGGCATCACCGTTTCCATAAGTAACAAAAATTACCTTAGCGGGCCTTCGTTTTTGTTTTCTTTTCTTCTGTCCTTCCTTCCACTTTTTCCTTCCCTTGTACCTCTTGGTGTATTTTCTCCTCCATCTTTTTCAGGTCTGTTTTCCCTTAGCCTAATGTTTCTGCTTAATTCTTTTTAAAATGGTCAGCTCAGCTCACCTCTATGCATGTTCCTACATCTCTTCTTTCTCTTCAAGAGACTTTTTCTGATTTTGCCTTCCTCTCTTTTTTTTATTTTCCCTATTTGTCGCTTGAGTAATTTCGCCCTTCTTTTCCCATGTTTTCTTTCTTTCTTTCCCTATGTTATCTCTCACCTTCTTCCATATTCCTTCTCAGTGTCTCTCCCTACTCCTCCCTGCCCTACAAGCCCCATCTCTCCCTTTATTCAATCCCTCAGATTTTCATGAGCCAGGATTTTGCTTTATGTGGTTTGGCTGCCAGTGCCTTCCCTCTCCCTCATCATCCTCCAAGCTGACCCAAAGTCTGGTCCACGTGAAGTCTTCACCTACTTCATTCAGGGGCTACCACTTACCCAGTTTCCATCCTATCCTCCCTGACCTGAAGGCAGATTGTTTTGCTATCTGTGCCCCAATGACCTGATGCAATACTATCCCATTTTCAGGTTCTCCATCCTAAGAGCTAAGCTGCTGCTTCACGTTCAGGATCTTTCAAAAAGACAATGGCCAAACTGTTGCAAGCTCCACCCAAGTTCCTCCCCCCAGAGTGGCATATTGCAAACAAGACACAGTATGCCAGTGCAGAGAGTCAGAGATCCAGGTCAGAGCGACTTGTAGCTGAGAGCCAGAGGCTGGTGGATGAAATCGAAAAAACAACTCAGAAAACCCAAAGCGACGTTAACAAGAAAATAGGTGATCGTGTGGGCTTTGTTATTTTATTGATATGATTAAGGGAGACTCACAAAAGCAGGAGATATTAAATAGTAGCAAGTTTTAATGGCTTATTTCTCCTTCCCTTAGAAAAATGGGGATGCATTTCCAAATCCTTTTAAAAACACTTTGTGATGGATTTTATATTTTTATAACCAAACAGTTTCAGGCATCTGTTAGATATAGGGAGACAAATTCAGTCCTGGTGTAATATTTACTAATTGTTAAGGCAAGAGCCTGGACTGAGTAAAGAAAGAAAAAAAAACATATCTTGGCTCACACTGGGTCATACATTACATAGTCCCACCTTGGAAATGGTGTAGCTCCACCATGTTCCATGGGGAATTCAGAGAAATTGCGCATCAGGGTGCCAGGAGTAAGGTGGATGCAGTTGTGATTTGCCCTTGAGGATCCTCTTTCTTACCCATGTATCTCTGCAAAGGCCAGTTACAATCTGACCCTTTGAAAGCATTATTATTTTTATTACAATAGTACCTTGAGGCACCCAGTGTGGCCAGAGCTTCATGGTACACTGTACATAGATGTAGTCAGGGGCAGACCCTACCCCAACGAGCTTACAGTCTAATGAGATAAGACAGACAAAGGAAGAAGTATCATTATCATCACCTCCATTTCACAAATAAAGAGCTTAGCCACAGAGAAATCAAGCAAGTTGCCCAAGGTCACACAGGAAGTCTGTGGCAGAGGCAGGAATTGAACCACATCTCCTGGTTCATAGTCCAGTGCCTTAGCAAAACCATTGCAATACATCAGCATACATAGCTATGTGCACAGCACTTTCTGTGGCTCGAGTCCTTTTCTGCCCAGGGCTAAGGCTGGGCCGTGAGGCTCTGTAGAAAAAGCTGGGCTTTTATTTATAATTAATTTGAAATCTCTCTTCGTTCCACAGAACAGAGACTTGATGAAATAAAATTCTGGAAGCAAGAATTAGATGACAAACTAGAACAGATTGTTAATGAGACAGAGGTGCTGTTGACTTTTAAGACAAGGCTAGAGAAAGCATTGGAGAGCTGTAAAGAGCCACTATTCATTGCTCAAGAGTGTCTCTTGAACAGGTAAGAGGAATAGCAAAACAACAACAACAATAATAATTAAGGGGGTAAGAAAATGAATTACTAAGCTGTTAAAAAAACTAAAAACCTGACCGTGTTATGGATAAATGATATGTCTGGGTCTGGGATGTATGACATGTAAGGCCCAATCCTGCAAAGTGCGGAGCCCCTGCAACGCCTGCTAAAGATGGAGTTTCTAAAAGGGGGTATATGGGAAATAGGTACTGAGCTCCCATTGACATCCGATGGGAGTTGGGAACTTTGCTCTTGTAGATGTCTTTAGAAATCCCAGCCAAAGTCAGCAGGATTTGCAGGCGCTCAGCACTTTGCAGATTTAGGCTCTTCATAAGAGAGACAGACACCCACAGAGAAGGAAATGCTTTGTACCCTGTGCTCCAGCAGGGGAGATCTGGGTTGGATTCCCATTCCCAGCCTCCGTCTCCCATATGGCTCCAGGAGCTGGCAGTGCTATGGAGACAGTGCTTCCAGGCCTTTGTAGGGAAAATAAGGGAAATCCAAGAGCATCCCGTTGGGCTGAGTGGAGAGCAGCGCTGATAGGTTTCAAGTGCACTGCAGTCTTCCTCCTCTGGAAGGATGGTGACAATGAAGTGGGTCATCAAGTTTCAGGCTGTAAAGTGGATGAAACTTGAGGAATTCTAGGGCTTTGATAGCAGGCATGGAGGACTGCCCTCAGAGCTCAGGTCCTGATGGATTCTCAACAGTGCTGAGCACCCACAGCTCCCATCAGCTTCTGTGGGAATTAAGGCTGCTCAGCACCCCTCAAGATGGGCCCTAAATAAACAAGTATGTAAGAAACATGATCAATATATGAAAGCAAAGTGAACAAGTCACAGAACCCCGTCCTTTTTGTGCTTCACTGCGACTAAGCATGTGAAGAAAGGCTGACGGCCCAGGCCCATTTGTCATGTGTTCTGAGCAGAACTCTTTGCTTAATTCATCTTAAAAAAACCTTTGTAAAATAAGCCAGGAAAGAGAAAAGCAGCATTATTCCTGACCCTGCAAATGAAGGGCCTGATTCTCTTCTTGGCTGCCTTCCATGGAGTCACTCCTGATTTACGCTAATGTACACCAGAGGAGAATCAGGTCCTAGGAGTGGAAAGGTGGCTATTTCCAATAGTTATAACAAGAACAAGGGCTTTGGGTCTCCAGAGCTGCAATACTCAAATGGTCGACACAGAGTGATGGCTCTCTCCTCTTTCTCTTAGGCAAAGGCGAGTTGGAATTGACTTGGTCCATGACGAAGTGGAGCGGGAACTGATAAAGGAAGTTGAAGTGCTCCAAGGGGTTATGGCTTTGCTTGAGCGCACACTGGAACAAACCAATGAGCAAATTAGGTATCAAGGGGTCAACAGAGGAACAAACCACCGGATAGATCAGATTGGGGAGTGCTTCTGGAGAGGTTGTAGGATGGCTAGTGTCAAATCCTCAGAGGTGCTAAGCAGCTGCTGAAATCAGAGGGGAGTTGCAGGAGTTAGTACTTCTCAGGGCTTAGACCATGCCATTCGGTTTTTAACAGCACTGATTTCAGTGGAGAGTTCTGTTTAGACACTGACGGCACAATATGCCCCAGCATCCGTTGATTCCCAGGGCCCCAGTCCTGGTCCCACACCAGTGAAGCCAGCGGGAGTTTTACCATTGACTTCAATGGCAGCAGCAGCAGCATGCCCTAGATTTTTACAACTTGTAACTCACAGTATTGCCTATTATGATAATAACATTCATATTTTCTTATTTACCTGATCCTGCCAACAAGCTGCATGGATGTCAGTGGGATTTTTGAGTGCCAGTGGATGGCAGAATTTGGCCCTTTAGTGGTGGTTTACCTCCATTAAAAAGAGAAGGGGATAAGTATTTTGTTAGGTTTCAAATTAAGAGAGTCTAATTGTTTTCCCCCAAGGTTAAATCGTTCAGCTAAATACAATCTGGAGATGGATCTGAAAGACAAGTTCACCGCCTTGACAATTGATAACTATTGTTCCAACTTGACAAATAGTACACCTGATATAAGATATGCCAGAAATGTACTGAAGGTTGAAGGAAAGTAAGTAGTATTTCCCTAGCTACACATCCAGTAGTTATACAGACATAATATAAACTGTCCCTGTAATACAAAGCCTAACATACCCACTCCAGTTTATAATAAGGTTATCTGTCTGTCTCTCCGTCTGTCTGTCTATCTTAGGGATTTATACTGCGGCCCATCACCATAGTATCTGAGTGCTTTTCATCTAAAATCAATACTAACAACGAAGTTCCTAATGGACCATTGTTCTGTTGAATGGATCTGGTGCTAATTGTTTATGAAAGCAAAACTTCATGGCACTGGAAACCCACAATGGATTTACTAATCTAACTTCCAGTTCCACCTCATAATGATTGCAGAATGTGGTCCAGTAGATTGGCCATTGGAGTAGGAGTCAAGAGATCTAGGGTCAATTTCTGGCTCTGTTATTAATCTGCTGTATGACCTTGGCAAGTTGCTTCCTCTGTTTCCCCACCCAACTTTTGTCTATTTAACTCTTAAGCTAAAGTCTTTTACTATGTGCTTGTACAATGCCTAGCACCATTGAGCCTGATGTTGATTCTGGCCAATAATTATAATGATGCTTAATAATGATGAACATAATAATAAGCAAAAAGAAAAGGAGGACTTGTGGCACCTTAGAGACTAACAAATTTATTTGAGCATAAGCTTTCGTGAGCTACAGAGCTGTAGCTCACGAAAGCTTATGCTCAAATAAATTTGTTAGTCTCTAAGGTGCCACAAGTCCTCCCTTTCTTTTTGAGGATACAGACTAACACGGCTGCTACTCTGAAACCTATAAAAATAAGCAATAATAATACTGCTTCTTTCATATTAATAGAGATCTGCTGTCGTTAAATCATTTATGAATACACAAAGAGGGCTGAAGATACATAAAGAGACTTTTTTTATTTTATTATAGTTCTGTGAGCCCTGAAGACTGGGTAGATTTCTCGAATGTAAATGTTGAAAAGGCCGACAAGCAGAGGAACAACTCTTTGATGCTCAGGGCCTTGATTGACCGAATCTTATCCCAGACAGCAAGTGACATGCGCAAGCAGTGCGAGACGGTGAACATTGCTTTTAAGAACAGGGTGAAGGAGACAAAAGATGCAAAGAACAAATTGGAGATCCACCTTGCTAAGGTAAACACTAGAGCAGGGGAGGGCAAACTATGCCGGATCCGGCCCGTCAGGGCTTTCAGTCCAGCCCGCAGGATTGCCGGCCCTGTGGCACAGCAGGGCTAAGGCAGGCTCCCTGCCTGCCCTGGCCCGCGCCGCTCCCGGAAACGGCCGGCACCGTGTCCCTGCGGTGCCTGGGGGTGTGGGGGGGGGCAGAGGGCTACATGCACTGCGCTCGCCTGCAGGCGGGAAACCGCGGCCAATGGGAGCTTCGGGGGTGGTACCCGCAGGCGAGGGCAGCACGCAATGGAGCCGCCTGCCCCACCCCACCCCTAGGAGCCACTGCCGGACATGCCGGCCACTTTCGGGAGCGACACAGGGCCAGGGCCAGCAGGGAGCCTGCCTTACCCTTGCTGCGCGCCGCTGCCACCCCGGAGCCGCTCGAGGTAAGCAGTGCTGGGCCGGAGCCGCACCCCTAACCCCTCCTGCACCTTGCATCCCAACCCCCTGCCCTGAGCCCCCTCCTGCACTCCGCACCCCTGCCTGCACTCCCAACCCCCTGCCCTGAGCCCCTTCCTGCACACTGCACACCCTCCCATACCCCACATTCCCTCCTGCACCCCAACCCCCTGCCCTGAGCCCCCTCCTGCACACCGCACCCCCTCCCACATCCTGCACTCCCTCCCACACCCCAAAACTCTGCCCCAGCCCTACATTCATGGCCCTGCATACAATTTCCCCAGCCAGATGTGACCCTTCGGTCCAAAAAGTTTGCCCACCCCTGCACTAGAGGACAGTCAGCAGAGAAAATAGGACAGGGACATCAGCCAGTTCTATTGATCCAATGCCTTGAGCTATTGTGCCTTAAGAATTCTGACTTTGCAGTTCTAAGCTGGACAAAGCCCAGTACTTTTTCTGTTTTTATAGCTAAAGTACCATTAGCTTTTCCATTCCCAGTTATACAAATCCTCATGATTGCATGTGTTACAAGGCACATGAAAGCTTGGAGGCTCTTGACGATAACACAGTGCTACATATTAGGTAGTAGCCATTCAGAGGCAGCTATGGTCTAGTGGCCGTGTCTGGACCTGGGAATCAGATGACGCTTGCTGTGTGACCTTGGACAAGTCATTTAAGCCCAAATTTTCAAAAGTGGCCTCTAATTATGGATTCTTCAGTGTTTGGGTGCCCAACCTACGACCCCTGGAGCGAAATCCTGGTCAGTTGAACTCAACAAGAATTTTGTGACTGACTTCAGTGGTGCCAGGATTTCACCCCTGAGTTTTAGAGATGCTCTACAACACAGGTGTCCACAACTCAAATGGATTTCAGCTTGAGTTGTGAATGCTTAGTACCTCTGAAAATCGGGCCCTAAGTATCTCAAATTGGACACCCAAAAATTGAGTGTTAGAGACCACTTTTGAAAATCTTGGCCCTAATCCTTTGCTGCCCATTGTGCTGCAGTTATCCCATCAGTAAAATGGGGGTAATAATCCTTGCTCACCTCTGTACTTTGAGATCCACCTATGAAGTAACGCCTTAGAATTGCAAAGTATCATTATTAAAGAGGATGTCAAGTTTTCAAGTGGCACCGTGCAGCACTTCCCTTTGTTGATTTACTAAGGTGATGGATGAGATTACATCCCAGGAAAAGAACATTGCGGCCTTAAAGAAAGCTATAATCGATAAAGAAGGACCTGCCAAGGTTGCTCACACACGTTTGGAGACAAGGACCCATCGTCCCAACGTGGAGCTGTGTCGTGATATGGTCCAATACAGGCTGATCAGTGAGGTTCAGGAGATCACAAACAATATTCAGAGGTAAGTGAAATGGTGAAACAGCAAGAAGTCAGTGGTGTTGGTCACTGGGCAAATGTAACCAGCCAAAGAAGTAATAAATACAGACACACGCACAGACATACCTGTTCGCACACAGTTACCACACATGTTTTCAATATTCTGTATACCTATTTTTCTAGATATGGTGGTAGAGTAACAGAACCCTGTTAAAGGGTATGTCTACACAGCAAAAGCTATGCATTGCTTAGTCTAAGTGAATTAATTTGAATCCAGCCACTGTTCCTCAGATGTTCTTGTCAACTGCTGGAAATGGCCCATCTTGATTATCACTACAAAAGGTTTTCTCCCCCCCAACCCCCGCGCTTCTGCTGGTAATAGCTCATCTTAAGTGATCACTCTCCTTACAGTGTGTATGGTAACACCCATTGTTTCATGTTCTCTGTGTATATAAATCTCCCCACTGTATTTTCCACTGAATGCATCCGATGAAGTGAGCTGTAGCTCACGGAAGCTTTTGCTCAAATAAATTTGTTAGTCTCTAAGGTGCCACAAGTCCTCCTTTTCTTCTAACAGCTGTGAAGACAGCGCAGCATGGGTGGTACAAGCCCAGCCCAGGCCCTGGCTACATATTTGTCTCACTAGCCTGCTCTGAAGCTTGTGCTGTGCTCTCTTCATTGCAGTCATTACCTATGTTATTTGGATTCAAACTAGCTTGGGTAGGCTAGCCTGCGCACAGCTTAGCTGTGTAGACGTACCCTTAGTGCCACGTTGTTTTCCCTGAGAGAGTTATGGATATTACTGTGGTTTTTCCACTCGTTAGATCTTTAAATTATTAAAAAGAAGATGTGATGGGAATACCTGGAGCATCCCAGCCCCGGCTTTGCCGTTATTGTCAAGAAAAAATTGTACTTTGTACATTGTTTTGTTGTCCTTTAATTATACCATTTCCCATCTGCTTCTGCTTGAGGAGAGCGAATGGGGCTGTTCGATGTTGTGGCTTAACAACCTCCCTTCAAATCATTTTAATTGGGAGAGTAAGTTCTGCAAAATCATCAGTACCCAGCGTGTTCCCAATCAAATGGTGCTGTTTACAAAGGGAGGGAGATTGCGCCTCTTGGATCCGTATGTGGAAGAGACCCTTAGCCAATGGACTTATCCCCTCCCACTTGGCATTGTCTCCCAGTTTCTGTGGAGTACTCTTTGCTGATCTGATGATATATCTGGAAGGGCTGGCAGGCCAGGGGCAGGGTTGTTATGGGGGTTTGGGGATTAGTGGCATCCCCCTGTACCCAGCAGAGTTTATAAGGAAAAGGTAATGGAGCCAGGAGCCATATTATCTTGTCATTTGATACCCCTTTATAAGAGGGAGAGGGGAAGGGCTCCTGGACAACCATGGCCAGGAGAAGTCTCTGATAGCATGGCTCCGAAAGAGCTGCATTGCTGGAGAGCAAAGCGGGACAGAGAGGCCCAAACACCTGGAGGCACAGAAGCTCCTTGTAGGAGGCCACGGGACCTGCAAGGTGTGGGGGCATCTGTCCTGCATGGATGGGCCACACCCCCCCCCAGTGGAACAATGTGGGGAGAAACCATAAGGGGATCTTCACAGAGATTTCCTCCCGCCCATCCCGTTGGGAGGAAGTGATGCCGCTCAATAGCAAGAAGGTACATGTAGTCAAAACTAACGTCGCTCTTTGTTTCTCCCCTAGACTAAAGGACACATTGGCACAAGCTGAGGTGGAGCTGAAAGGTCTGAGCCGTCGACAGCTTTCACTGGAGGAGGAGATCCAGGTCAAGGAGAACACACTGTACATCGACGAAGTGCTGTGCATGCAGATGAGGGAGTCCATTTCCATTAACAACTTCTGAAGCCCTGGTGTCGGATACAGCATTCCCCCACACTGGGCCAGATTCTGCTCTGAGATACACCAGGGCAAAGACGGAGTAACCCCACTGAACATTAACCTAGCGCCTCTGTGTTTACACAAGTGTGACTCAGAGCAGAACCTGGCCTAGGTGTGTGAATTAATTAAAACAGACCTAAATGCCTCCTCCACAGCTGCCTGTGTCCCAGAAAGTCTATTGGAAGCTTTCCAGTAGACATTAAAGTTATGGAACAACAAGAAAAAATCCTTCATTCCAGCCACTTAGCGTATCTTGGGTGCTGTCAATGTCACTGTTTTTCATTGACAGATTTTTTTAACTACATAAGCTAGAACAGATATTCCTACACAAAGTCACTGATTATGTTAGAGAGACAGGAAGCCAGCAACCATGCTAGTTAGGGCCAGCTGTGGTGATGTGTACACCTGTCCACTGACAACTGGATGGAGAATGTACTTCAACCAAACGTAAGATAACTGCTGGCAGAAGCAGTGTTGGCTAATGGATAGGACTCAGGAGACCTCCCTTCTATTTCTGGTTCTGTCAACGGCCTGATGGGGGACCTTGGGTTAGTCACATCCCCACTCTGGGCCTCAGTTTCCCCATTTCTAAAATGGGAATAACGATCTCCTTTGTAAAGCACACTGAGCTCTACTGATGAAAAGCATATATAAGAGCTAGGTATTATTGTAAATGTGACTGTCCTGGCAGAATAATATTCTCTTCTTCCTTCGGTGCCATTGCAAAGACAAGACAAAATAACAAAGATGAGACACTGCGGGCCATCTGCGAAAGCCAGAATTTTAATACGTGGGCCTCTAAAATTGCTCACTGCTTGTTACAGTTCTAGTGGGCTTTCCCTTTCATTGGCTTTCCCTTTCAGGGACATTGCTAATACCATTAGTCTCCCCACAGACTTCCTCAGAGGACCAGATCAGACATTTCCTAATGTGACTGGTTTTTATTTTAACTCCTGGCTCATCACACACTGCTCACACCATTGGGTAGGCGATGACAAAATAATTAAGCTCTGAGTCGATCAGGTTTCTGAACTTCTTGTAAATGTCTCGCAGCAGTCGGTCCTCTTCGCTGGTCTCATGCCTGGTTGTGTAAATCCTCACCTGCGTGGATCATAGACACACAAAGCTGCCACTGCAGTTAAGCTCGTAATAGGGAGAAGCCCAGGTGGCTGTTGAGACTGCTAGATAAGCCAGCCAGCTAGTAAATGTGGTCAGATCCTGAAGTCCTTACTCAGTTTTTGCTCAGACAAGATTCCTAGGGCCATCAGTGAGAACTTGCGTTATTACAGACTGAATGAAAACCTAGACTTCCCCGCCTTTGGGGATTTCAATAGCAGAATAGCTGGGAAAACGAGTGCCTCATTCTCTGTCCCCAGAACCCCTTGATCCCCAGGATCAGCTCTTGGGGTCTCTGCTGGAGGCTCAGGGTTCTGGGGTTCTGCTATCTCCCTGGCAGGATGGTTTTCCCTGGCTGCAGCTGTCCTTGCCCATGATTCAGGAGAGCATCCCTATTCAGGACAGAATATAAGCACATGTTTAAGTCTCACTGAAGTCAATAGGACTTAACCACGTGTTTAAATGTTTTCTTGAATAAGGACCTTCTTTATAGGGGCTCCCGAGCATGGGATTCTGGAAGAGGTGACACCGGGGTTGTCACCTTATCGTACCGTTTCTGAGCATTCTCTGTGGGGCTGGTCAGGACATGGGAGACCCATCTCTGCAAGTGGACCTTGGGAATACACGCAGGATTCTTACACTTCCTCACAACCCCTTTCCCTGCATATTAATGGTAACTTTCAAACCACATTTAGAGGCACGGCTGCATTAGTATGTTCGTAAACTACATTTCGACGGGGTGGAGGGTGGGAGGTTTGGAAAGAGATTTTTACCTTCATGGTACACAAGACACATTTGCCCTCTGCCCGATTTTGCAGCAGCCTCTCCACAAATGCCACACTGAGGAAGGCCCAGACTTTGAGGAAGAACAGCCTGTCGCACGATAACACGAGCTGCAGCAGCTCCTCATCCAGCAATTCATGGTCATTGTTGAACTCTAGCGTTAATTTCTTGAAAATAAATAACAGTGTCAATGTCTATACCAATGGGCAGGGCAGTTATGTATGGGACTCATCTCTTGTGAAAACTGCCTTGTGGAGCTCTAATGACCTCATGGGTCAGGGTTTCACTTTTACACCGACAGTTTGGTACAATGCCCACACGGCCACCTGGTTAGATTAGTGACAAAACGGTAAAACGTTGCTGTTCCCACCATACCTGCAGAATGTGCTTGTAGGCTGGTAAGAGATGGGTGAGGGTCGGCCTCATCGACCAGTCCGGGTCACTGAAATAGCAGCTCAGTAGACTGATGCTCCTGAGTGGGATCTCCACTAAGAGTATCCTGGCTAGACTGTTGTGCTTCATGACTCTTTCAAAGAAGAAGTTCACTTTCAGTTTGGGTGCTCTCTTGGCTAGGTTGGCCCAGGACATCCCCCAAACCACCTGCCCGTGAGGGTCATGGATGTGGCACTTGATGTTTATAGTCCAGAGAGAATGGGCGTTGTGCTCGCACAGGATTTCCAGCAATTCATCGGAGATGCAGTTGTAATTGAGAGTCAGGATGACCAGGTTGCGGAACGTGGACATAGTCTGGTGGAACAAGGGGCTGCTGTAGATGGAAAGATGGTGGCTGAAGAAGTCTTCTATGTTGATTTCAGAGGCAAAACTTTTGTTTTTCAAGTAGCTCAAAGAGCTCAAAAGCTCACAGCCTTCTTCCAGCGTCACTCTTGCTCCTTTCAGGTTGAGATAATCAAGGTGCTTGCTCATTCTTTTCAGGAAAGTACTTACGTTCTTGATAAACTGAGTCCTGATCCCATTTTTCCAGACCAATCGGTCCAACTCCAGGTGCTGAATAGTCAGGGATACCAGACGGCTGTTACATTTGCCCAAGCGCGAGAGAAGCCCCCTCATAGTCACTTGAAATTTTCGGGTCAAAACAGCATTGTAAGGATTCAGGAACTTGATCTCTAGGTGTTCCAAGTACTTGCCGAATCTCTTGACGTACCACAGAGCAGATTCAAACTCGGATGTGTTTGACCTGGATGGCCGCCCACTGAAGGTGATTGTTCTGGTTCTCCAGAGAGAGCCTGAGTACATGGCTTGATTCCATTTTTTACAGACTAAAGCAGCCCGAGATCTGTCCCTGTCATCTAGCCACCAGAACATGTTGCTCAGGCAGACGTCAGGCAAATAGGCCCAGCAACTCTGCTCTGGTTCACTGTCATCCTCCATGAAGGAGACAGTCAGTTCCTGTTGGGTGCAGAATCAAACCTAGATGGTTTCTGGATCAGGAAGGCTGTGGGTAGTTTGTTTGCTAGAACAAGAACGTTCCAAGTGAATAGCAAAACTCCTGCCTCTTTACATCCGAACGCCGGTGACCACATGAGCTCTTGGGTCTAAACTGTGATCTAACCAAAAGAGAAGCAAAAGAGAAAATAAGCATAATACTTATGCTGAAAGATGCTAATGGCTGCCTTCAAGTGGGTCTGTGATCGAAAAACAATGGCAGACCACGTTAAAGCAATGTGTGTGCTAAGCACCCTTCTTTCAAGCTCAATGAAAGGAACAATCAACCCCCTTTATGTAGTGATAGCTGGAGAAAATAAAAGGCATGAGGACTAAGCAGAGCTAAAATCATGTGGGTTGAAAGGCTTACTTGATTGCCAATGCAAGGGGCTAGGGTATTGTTTTGCAAGGTGTGGGTACCCAAGTATGTACATGTATTAAAGGAAACCAGCAGAAAGCCAGAGAAGCCGTTGTGAGTGCAACCCTGAGGTTGAGTGTTCATTAGGGAAAAAGGTGTGTTAGCTTGAGTTAACTAAAGTAAGTTCCAGGGGAAGACAAGGCAGTTTGTAGTTTTCACGCAAGTTAGCAGGTCAAGTTAAAAACTACCTGCTCACCTGTGTGACAACTACAACTGCCTCGTCTTCACTAGGATTTACTTCAAGTTAGCTAATTCATGTTAGGAATATACCTCGTTTTCTCCAGCGTAGACAAGGCCTGAGAAGAAACAGAAAGACAGAGCTTCTGGGCAAAGAACTTGCTGGAGTGGCAGTCCTGGAAATTTCTGAGCAAGGAAACTGCCTGCCGTTTGTTTCTACTTTGTTTAGGGAGACAGGACTTTATGTACATTCTCTGTAAGTTAACAGGATTGCAACAAAGAAATACCCTGACTCATATAATCAATTTCTCTTCTCAGCGGAAACAATCCTACAAAGCTCCAAGTGTTGGTTCACTGCTGAGGCCAAAGGGGCAAATTGTAAAATTATGTAACAGCAAAAGGTACTGTTTCAGTTCCTTGGCCTCCAATAATGCTTAAACCTTCGATGGTAAAATGATATAGAAGTTCCAGATCAATTTGTTAAATTTTCTATCTATGCAGACTCCAGAAGCTCCTGGAAAACACCAATGTAATTGAAGATGGCTTTTCTGCATGATCAGTTATTTCTTGAGCAGCCTCAACTCAGTGTTCTTGGTACTGTACAAAGAGTTGCTTTCCTTTGTACTGCACAGATTAACTGCACTGCCTGAGATGAACCAGCTAAACCTGCTGATTTCAGCTGCTCTTCTGGGGTAACATCACAGCCTATTTTGGGAGGTACTGTAAAGACCTGCTGAAGCTTTCCAAAAAACTTTGAAAATTGCTCTATTGAAACATCACATCCAGGGAGTTAGGGGAATAAACATTAAGCTGTTCAGCCAATGGAGTGATCCAATTATTCAGTCCATTTTAGGAGTCCAGTGTGGTCCAATGGATAGGGCACAGGTAGGGAGTCAGGAAACCTGATGGAGGGTTATAAAATTAGATGAACAAGGCATGTCATGCAAGAGGAGTTAGTTACCGGTTCTGATTTCCATGCTGGACTGGTGGGAAGGCATTCATACCCCAGCACCCTATCCTCTCTGAGCTTGTCCTGGCAGGGCTCAGTGAGCACTGAGACATGTCATGTGCCTGCACTCAGCCATTATGAGGGAACAGCACATAGCTTCTGTGATGTCGCAGGCCCAGCCTGGCTTTATCCAAAATGGGGAGGAAGTCAGTTGAACAGTGTCCTTGATGTGAAGGCAGAAAGGAGAGAAAGATGCATTGCTTGGGAGCTCAGTGCAAACAGCATACAAGGAATCTTGGGGGCTGCTGCAGTACATCCTCCCCATCCCTCTATGAAACCAGGTGATGCGTCTGGAAGCTGAGCCGCAAACTGCAAGGGAAGAAAGTGGTGCTTGCTCCAGCTTTTAACCTAGGGGCCCCAAACCTCATGCATGCAATGCAAGTTGGTTTCCACTTATGACAAGATAATGCTTCCATCCTTTTATAGACCACTCAATGCAATACAAGTGCATAGAATAATCTGCAAGTATTTGCTCAGTTTTCTGACACTGGGTTTTGATCTGCTTGAGGAAGATGTTAGGCTATACTTTCTCACTTATTTAACGTGTTACGGATCAGATGCATCTGAAGCTGGTGGATTGTCACTATTTTTGCAGTCACCGGAGAGTGAATTTATCTTTAAACAAAATAGCTCCACCGCACTCAAGCTTTAAGTTAAGTAGCTAAAATCACTTTCGTCCCTACGGGAGTGAAATTGGAAAGAAAGCTGTACTCTCTCAAACTCCACCCACAAATTGAGCCCCACCCATTTGTGACACCAGTATAAGATGCTACTCACAGTATACTCTTCAGATTTTCCTAATATGATCATCCCTACATGCTTTGATTAGCTGTGAAGTAAACAAGGCTGCCATTTGAATGGTCAATCTTAACTTCAGGTTTAACCCCCAATTGAGAAGAATGAGAATAGCTCCCAGCTCCCTGCACTACGGCTGCAGGCTGTCCACATACTCAGGCAGACTTGTCACTGTTTGTGAGTACAACTTTTGAAAATTCTCTTTGTAACAACAAGGGATATATATTTATATTTACACAAATGCTTAGTTTTTGGAGCACAAGCTGGCTGCTCCATTCAACCCCAGCCCATTTAGTTTAATTGTTGTACCACAGTGTTTTGTTTTACATGTGACATACATGCCAGAGAAGTTAAAGCATGAGTGCACCAGGGTTCTACAACCTTGCTTTTAACTCTGATGGGCCTGAGCCAAAGCCTGTGCTCAGAGAAGAGCATCCCAGAGTTTGGGGGGGGGGGGCAGGGTTTGAAATACAGATCTGATTTACAGCCCAAGTTCCATCTCTTGTTTTTTGATGACGGTCCTTATTTTACTACACCCAAGTGGCCGCTATTAAACAGAGAGGGCCGTTAGCAAGAGAATCCAATTCTGCCCTTAGACTTCAGTAGGAATTGCACACATGTGTCTGAAGATCAAATTTAGCCCATACAGAAGATGTAGCAGTTGGTGGCAGGGCCAATCTAGTTATCATACTTATCAGCTCTCCATTACTGTAGTTATCTGAGCACTTCACAGTCGTTGATGTCGTTATTCTCACAATACCCCTGCGAGTTAGGGTAGTTGTAACAAGGTGGCCTGCTCCTCTAAAGGCCAGGGGGCGCCAGCCCTGTTCCATTATCACACCCAGCTGGGAAGGGATCAGGTGATCCCGAAGGGCTGAAAGGGGCTCGCTGAGAAGAAAACTACAGAAAGCAAACAGGCTTCTGGGGTAGGCCTCGGAACAGAAGGTGAGGCCTTTGTTGTCTGCTTTGGCCAAGGGACTAGCTTTGTTGGGTGAGTTTTGTGTTTCAATAATGAAGTGAGGAAGAGGGCCTATTCCAGACTCTGGGAAGGGTATCAGGCCAATGGGCAACAGAAATGTTGATGTTATGCCCCTTTTACAGGTGGTAAATTGAGGCCTAGAGAGACTAGGTGACTTGCCTGAGCTCTCACAAGACATCTGTGGTAGAGCAGGGATTTGAACCTAGCTCTCCCACTTCCTAGACTAGGAGCCTAGCTACCAAACTAGCCTTTAATGATTCTGCCTTTATCTAATCCAGGTCCCCTGCAGCTATGTCTCTATCTGCTTCCCAGGGCTAAGCAAGCAGGCTTTTTTGGAGGCTCATCTCTTTGGTGGATTCAGTCCATATTGAACTGTCGTGAGTCAAATTCATCCCTGCTATGAGCAGAGCCAACACCCCATGAAGGCAGTGGAGTTAAACCTCAATTTGTTCCCATCAGCCCTTGTTTGCAGGGGGCTAAATGCTTCTCTGTTAAAACCTGTACAACTCCATTGACATAAGGGGGGTTGTTGGGGGGGGGGTGCACAGAATGACAGCATACTTAGTTCTGGACTCTTGGGGAATTAATAAGAGGCCTGTGGGAGTGGAAAACTTTGTTCCAATGGCATTTAAAACATTATTGTTCATTCACTTTACCCCCTTCTCCTTGCCCCCTGTGTGCCCCCCCCCAAAATCAATCTGCTATGTTAAACTACATTTATTGTTTCTGGTGATGTGGAGTTTAACATGATTACCACGATCAGCCAAGGAATGTGACTTCCCCCGCCCCCAAGTCTGAAACATGAGCTGTAGTTACTGTGCTGTATTGTAGCACCCCAGCTCTCCCTTTCAAAGGAGGGAGGGGATTCTCATGACTAGTGCTGGTTAGAACAGTATTTCTGTGGGGAAAAAACTGAAGCTGTTTTTAGTTCAAAGTGTTTGAAACAGGCCCAATTATAATTCATTTACTGCAAATAAAAGTCTGGGACCCAAAGACTCCAGATCTAGGCCTCAGTGTGCTGTGCAGACAAAAAATGAAGAGACTAATCTAGCAGATCTTTCTATTATAATAAAAGTTTATTGGAGTAGCACTGAGGAACAAACCCCAGTCAAGGATCAGGGCCCCATCGTGGTAGGGCTCTGCACAGACACTAAACACACTTTGCTTCAGAGACATTACAATCTTATGGCTTTTTGCACATTACAATGACTTCTATGTCTTGGGATACTAAATTTATTATCCTATGCACATCTGTAAAACACTGAATGTAAAATTAACGTAAGAAACTGCTACGGAGTGTGAGTTAGCCCTTATACCCCAGCTACACACCCGCTCTCCCAAAAAAGCAATTGTGTAGCTATCTATATTCCATAACGTAGAATTGTTCAGCAGATATTTAGGATGGGCTTGTCAAAACCAGGGGACATCTTTACAAGTCAGCTATTGACTTCAGTGGAAGCAATGAGCGAGGCTAGTGCTGGCAGCATTGGAAAATCCTATCCTGCTTAGAGCTATCTTGTAGGTCTCATTTCGATAGTCAAATTTGGTTCATTGACGCTCTCATCAGTAAAACATCCAGGTATCAGAGACGCAAAGCAAAGGGTATCCAGTTACGTACTAGTGGCTTGGCAGCGTGGCTTCTTCAGATAATGTAAATCAACATTCGTTTTCAAATGGATTCAGATGAACTGGGTGAGAACGCACCTAGCAAACAAGGTCACTTGTCTGATACACTCCGCTTCCAGCAACCAGTGGATAGGATCACATACAGCTAGGAGTGCTTCAGTGCAGGGAAAACACGGTACCAATGAAATAACCTTATTTATTCACAGTTAACATTTTTATTTGTTCCCACTCAACTAGAGTTCAACATCTGCCTCAATATACAACCCCCACTTGCTCTGGAGATTTAACTTTTCCACCATTTGCGTCGATCAGTTCATGTGGAAACAGTTTGGGCTCAGTCGTACGAGGGGCTGAAGACTCTCATCTGCCAATGAGGGTGCTCAGAACCTTGGGGGCTAAGCCGCGTGGGCTGCAGTCAATGACTAAGCTCCCATAAAGTTCAATGAGACCAGTATTTAGCCCTTTGCTGTGCTGGGCCACACGCTATGAGTCAGTGAGGTCCACAGCTCTCATTGAAGTCAATGGGAATGGCAGATGCTCAGCAAATCTACAGTGCTTATGAATTCCTTGAGGAGAAATATTTTCCCCAATAAGTCACTATGATGCATAAGCTGCTCTCAGTGGTGAGGTGTGTGTATGTTTGGTTGGGGGAGAAGGGCTGTGAACGAGCCCAACAGACCTGAGTACAACCTGTCTAGTGGTGTGGGATGGATCACTATGGGAAGTTAGGGTCAAAGTTGAAAGCCAACACCTTGAAGGCTTCAGTGTAAGCACTGTGGGCCAAGTACTTCTGTCACGTTACTGCACCTTCAGCCACGATGCACCAGCATAGCTGAGAGGAGAATTCAACCTTTAACCTCCACTCTTGTGACAGGCAGGGCACAGAGAACAAGTGAGTCCCTAAGGAAGGACTACATGTTAATGCCCAAAAGGATGGCACTCGTTGGGGCACAGCTGTGCAGACCTTTCTGGTGGAGCTTGACGACGAGCCTATTTGATTCAGAATAAATTTCCGAGAATGGTTCTTTGTTCTCAGTCTAGTGTAGGAAGCATGACGCTTTTATTCGCTATGTATAAAGCCATGTGTTTAGAATGCCGTTACTAGCGCTGAACTGAAGCCTGGGGTCTGGTGGGGCATCTCTGGTTCCAGTTTCTTCCAGTAGTGCCTTAGAAAGGCTCCTCTGTAAAACAAACAAAACCCAATGTCTTTTTTTTTTTTTTTTTTTTTTAAACAATGAATCGGTAAGCCCATGAATTTATGCCCTTACCTCCCCTGACCCATTTTGACTGAGTCCATTAGAACAGTCCAAAGTACAAGGAAAGTGAGTACAAACTATGTAATGGATGGGTAATTATTTCAGGGTACGATCCCATATTCCTAGTCAGCCAAAACTCCCTTTAATTTCACACTCTGGTGCATTCTCTGTTTTAGTTGTACGGCATATTTCAATGTGTAAATATGCTGCCTACAGAGAAAGGCAGCCATTTTGTGTCCAGGTTGGTGCAGTCTGTCTGAGGAGAGACATACACTGTATGCTCTTTCATTGATTTTTGTTCTTGTTTTTTTCCCCTTGATATAAAACAATGATAGTTCTGGCTAAAAGTAGAAGGTAGCATTTTTGTCTATGGAAAATATTATACAAAGCAATGGGAGATTGTCCTGAGTAAGGACTGCAGGATTAGGCCAAAGGTCCTTATAGTTAACATCACTTAGGCCAGGTCTGTGCACAGCTTTTGCACTGGTATAACTGTCAGGGGAATTATTATTATGGTTTTATCAGTACAGTTACACTGGTGCAACCCCTAGTGTGGATGCCATTATACCAGTATAAAGGTGCCTTATAGCTTATGCCCCTTTGCATACAGAAATAAACTCTACTAGTATAAGCACCTTTAGACTGGCATAATTGTGCCCATTCTAGTGGGGTTGCACTGTTTTTATTATAACACTATAATTAAAGTCATATAACACGGGCGGGTGCACAAGCCCTTAATTAAGATGTGATTACTAGAAACTTGTGGTTGGTTCTCAGTGTTGTCGTGCATCTTGAGTACCTAAAATCCTGTCTGCTAGGACAGCTGAAGACCTCATGCTTTATAAAAGGACAGCAGGGAGCGGATTTTAAGTTCCTGTGTGTAACTGAGTTGGTATGAAAATGCAGATATATGTATTTTTTAAAGTCTCCAACTGGAGAGTGGCTATAAAATTCAGTATTGACCTGTGGCAGCTTATTCAAGTGGCAAGCATATAAGAATAGATGTTGGGAGCACCCAAGTTCTAGTCTCTCTGCCTCTGCTTTAATGTATAGCTTTGGGCAGTTGCAATGCAGCTAGGGCCAAATTCAAGCATTCCTACTGAGTTAGCTTGACTAGGGAATGGGGGCCTTGAAGATCAAAGCATAGTTTCTAAACATGGAGACGGTCTAGGAAAACATACCACTATCCACATTGAAATACCCAACTGCCCTGTGATGCTTTGATCTTTAACATTTCCAGAGGCCCCTGCTATGGGAAATGCCCCATCGCCCCGACTAACCCAGCACCTAGTAACTGTGGATGGCTCTAACTGAGTTATACTGTATTTCTTAGAAATATTATAGTACCTTGTTTTCCAGGACTCCATTTTGGTTTCCTCCTGAGACTTTGCAAAGAAGCCAGACGCAGACATTTGGTCTGAACAAATGAATAATAATGACAGTGAACACAAAAGAACATAGCCCTGCGTCCTTTATGTATCCACACTAATCACTAATCAACCCTAATCACGCTCATCATGCTGTATTTATGTATTTGGAAGCATATTGGGAAGTGAAGAGGGAAGAAGAGGCCGAGTACCTTGCAGGATCTGACCCTCCATTTCTGCATTTGAGGCAGGGATGGGAGGGAGAGTAAAGGAGGTTTTAAGCCATCTTTGCCACCTCTGTATTCTGGAGCTATGCAGGAGCTTGTCCATGGCCCCTTATGAACCCTGGGAAGCAGGCAATAGCCATGCGCCTGGTCACACTACAGATCCCCCTCCTACACCAGGGGATGGGAATAGGGCTGTGCAGAAACCTTATGCTAGCTCTACACTGGCTCTGCCCAGGGGCTTTCCTCTGGGGACTGTTTGCACCCCTTTTAAGGCCCCTTTGCGCGGTCAGTAGTCTGAAAGGCCCTTAGCGTATCTGAGAGTCAAGCCCAGTGTGATTTACCAGACCAGATTCTCAGTTAATTTAAAGTAGGCGTAGCCCCATTGACTTCCATGGATCTATGCCAGTCTGCACCCATGAGTCACAGCTGCAGGACTAGGCCCTAAATACTAAGGGCTGATTCTCCACTGTTACACCAGCTTTGCATTGATGTAACTTCCCCCAAATCAGGCAGAAGATAGATGTTGTGGAGAGCAGAGTCGGGCAGTGTCAATCCAGAGTAACTCCATTAAAGTCAGCGGAACATAGGACTGGAAGAGCCCTCCAGCATCATCAAGCCCAGCCCCTTGCTAGCACAGGCAAACCCATCATATAACCCCGTTCGTAAGCTTATCAAGCTCCATCTTAAAACTAGTTAGGTGGTTTGCCCTTTCTACTGCACGCCTGTTCTGGGACCTCACTCCTGTGATGGTTAGAAAACTTCTAATTTCCAGCCTGAATTTATTCATGGCCAATTTATACCTATTTGTTCTTGAGAGCCAACATTGTCCTTCAGCTTAAACAGTAGTGAAGTTCTGCTGGATTGTCATGAGTGTAAACAAAAATGGAATCTGGTCGGTTGTCTACTCCATGCCCAGTTCAGGGCAGCGCATGCTGCCAGCTCTCAATAAGTAGTGAATAATAGAAGAGGCAGGTGTGACAGCTGAAGTATCATTGGTCTCTAGATTGAGGCTGTCTAAAGTCCGGCTGTCCCCAGCACCCCTTCGCTATCCTCCACCCCCAAGAGTGTGCAGGGGGCACGTAGCATTTCTCACCTCGTGCTTCCTTAGAGTCGGACCTGGGAGAAGAATATTGCACTGGGAACAGGTCACCAACACATCGTAAGTCATTGGGTCTTCGAGAGCCTTAGGCAGTATGGGATCCAGTGTGGCAGTGAAAGCAGGGCGGCCTGCTGACTTTTTGTTCTTCAGTGGCTTGAGCAAGGGCCTGGAGGCAGAAGAGTCCTTTTCCTTCCTCTTTGGGCGAACGTCCTTCCACGCCGCGGCTGCATTCTCGTGGGGGGGAGACGTAACCAGAGAGGGAGGTGGGAGCGGGCGGGATTTTGTAACAGACTGGCTGGCGAGAATCTCCGCGAGTTTGGAGAGCGGGCTGCACTCATTCTGTGGAGGACAGTTAAAAAGAATCATGAGAGAACAAAGGAAATAGCCAGATGGTGAACCAATGATGGGTGGCCTTGATGGTGTTGGGAAAAGGTATAGTCTGCACAGCAATTGAATATAAGAAAATTAAAAACATCAGAAGGAGATAATGGGAGACTAAACTCCAGTAAAGATGGAGGTCTTTAAAAATACTGGGGAGGGAGAGAGGTTCTACAAAGCAGACAACAACTAAAAGTCCCCTCTGGGGTGGGGAAGTCAGGGTTTGCAGGTGGTTTACAAAGCGAGGAGGATGGAGTCCAAGTAGATGCTCCAATGGGGAGTGAGGCTCTCATTAGGAGCTTCTGCAGCAAAGGCACCATCAAACTGGCTCAAAGGTTAGTGACAGCCCTTTCAGAACAGAAAGACCCCTCAGGGCAACAGAACTGGGGTCTACGTTCTTCAGGGCTGCTTTAACCAGTCTATCTCGATATGCCGCTTCCTAGGCAGTGGGTGAGAAGGACGCAGGGGGCATGTAATGTCACAGCTGTTTGCATTCTGCATGAGCAGTGAGAGGCTAAGAGCCCTGGAGGCAGCGCTGCCAAACACAGACTGGTGCTAACGGCCAAGCTCGTGGTCACGAGGGCATGTGTAGCTGTTGCTAGCTGGACGTGGGATAGCAATGGCTGTGCAAACTGAGCAGCCAAAACATGTTGTCCTACCGAATCCAACATGTGGCTTTCGACAGAAAAGGCCTGACTTGAATGAGGCCCAAACTCTTTGCTGGTTTAGCTCCCAAACCACTTACCAGGTGTTGGAGGTACTGGTCATCTGGGAAGGACTTATTGCACTGCAGACAAAGATTGTCACTGAGACCTTCAGAGGAAAAAGGGAAAGCGATCTATTGGTAATACGCAGAGCGGGCACGAGTCCGTAAAATAGTGTACCCAGGCTCCTCAAACTCGGGTCACGCTGACTAGTACTAGAGGCACCTGATCCAAACACCACTGAACTTCAAGGGACCAGAGCCTAAGGCAGATATGGACCTGGATTTCACTGTTGACCCCTATTAAATAAACTCAAGTTCTGACCTTCCCTCCCTGCTGAACTTTGGAGTGGTTGAAATCTGAGTCTGGATCCACATTTTGCCTCTTAGGCCCATCTCTGCATAGTGCTATCCCACAAAGGATTGTATATTTCCCAGTGAGTACGTTCTTGCTCTCTATCTCCCATTGTTCTTTGTGGTGCCTACCAATGATTCTGAGGAAGGACAGTGTTCACAAATGATCACCCACTTATCCTATCACCCTCTGGTCAGGCCTCTTCTCTTACCCAACAGAAAACCGTCCCCAGCCCCAAGGGAGCATGATGCTATCCAACGCTTCAGTAATGGGCCTGGCTGTTGACACTTCAGTAGGAAGAAAGTCCATCTCAAATGTGCTACTTTTAAAGGTCACTGTAACAGGCCAGCAACATGGACTCTAAATACTTGAGGATTAAGCCAATCCCCAGGAAGGGGGTGAGTTTGTTGCGCTTTAGCTAGTGTTTGCAAAGCTGCTTGTTTAGTCACTCTCGGCAGTTTGCAGTAGAAGTAGGATTGTTATGCCAACTTAATCGGATTGGTTTAATGGGATCGGGGTCCCTGCCTGAGAGAGAACACTGTCCTCCAGTTCTTGCACACCCAAATTGCCCTTAAAGCCAACAGGAATTTTGGGGGAAATAAGGAATGGTTGATCAGGCCCTAAGATGTCACTCTAGCTGAAAAGTCAATGGTGTGATTCTTATTTACACTAAGGCCCCTTTACATTGCCAGGGGCCTCTTGCAGACAAAAATAAGGCCCAATGTTTCTGAGTTATGCCACTATACATGCAGAGCAACTCCACTTGACATCACCAGAGCTGCTCTGGATTTACAATTGTTGGTGTAATTCAGAGCAGAATTTGGCCCTTTAGCTGTGGCTGGTTAGACAATAACCCCTTGTGGGGAATTTCACACTATACAAAACAACCTGGATTATCAAGATTCATAGAGAATTGTGACTACAGTAATTACAGATAACTGGGAATTTCCAAAGCAAAAGGTGCTGGAGAGACGTGACCTTGTTGCAGATCATGAGGGATTTTGGATACCTGAGGGTGGGAGAATCGAGGTTTGATGAGCAGACTCCTCACTGGGTTGATAGTGCATCTCACCGTTGCTTGATAGCTTACTGCCATTCTGACAAACGTCTTTGTGCTTGTCCAAGTCCTTGTACATGATGTATTTGTTACACTCCCAACAGAGCTCAGTGCGACTACCGCAAGCCTCCAGGTGCCTCTGTAGCTTATTGAAGGGCATTTCCAGCTCACAGAATGTGCATTTCAGTGATCGCTCATTACATTCATTGGACTGCATGTGGGCAGAGGAAATTATTGCAAACGGTAAATCAAAGCCGAAAGCATAAGGATGTTGGGCTGCAGCAATTGCTGCCGGTTCTGAAAATGTCCCCGCTAACTTCTCCATCCTCCTCTCGTTCCACATCTCCTTCCTAACCATTCCAACTGTCTGCTTCTCCCACCACAGCGTTGCACCTTATTGCAGGCCATCCCTATGCTTAGAACGGCCTCTCGCTTTTCAGAGCCTCCTTCCTGGAATTGTGAGAGATGTGAGCTTGGGCTGCAGGGCAGAAGTGTCACTATCCATGAAAACAGTGGGCCCCCTGAGATGTGTAGAGGTGATAGACTCTCCTAGCCAATCCCTGCAGAACTACGTGGGAAGAAGAGGGTAGGGACAGTGCTCACCATGCTTATTTAAATGTAAAATGTTCTGTTAAATTAAACTAAGGAACAACTGTCATGCTTAAGCTGTCTGACTCAGGGGCTGCTACATTTCAGCAGGCAAGATGTTTATTTTGAAGTCATTCCTCTTCAGTGCATATCAAGGTGATTTGTCAGAGATCATCTGAATAGGATTCTGATATTATACATCACTCTACTCACCTCATGATTCTCCAGTAGGTATTTGTGCATGCTTTGGTGACACAGTTTACATCTGACCTGAAAGTGAAGGGGGAAAAGATTTAGTAGGTTGCTTAGGGGAAAATACGAAACAGATCATGGGGGAACACTTCAAAGATGTCTGGTGGCATCTCATGCCAACTCTGCTTCAGGCTCATTGCCTAAGATGGTGTCTCTATTTTCATCCCGTTTGACGAAAAGCTAGTGGAGATTGTAGTTTTTGCAGCAGGGACTGAGCTATGTTATGCAAGATTTAGTGGAAAATACAGTTCTGATCTGGCTGTTCAAATGCAGGATTTGGCCACTTTATTCAGGCATCTGAGCCTGAAAGTTCCCCAAGTTCAATGCTAAGGACAAGAGCCTCACATTTATATAGGGTCCTAACTCTCATTGATTTCAGTGGAAGTTAGGAGCCTATAGCCCCATCAATATAGGGACAGATGCTCAACTGGGGTAAGATATCATCACTCTGTTGACATCAGTGGAATTAAGATGATTTATGCTTGCTGAAGATGGCTCCAGTAGGACCTGATTCCTATGCTAGTTCTGCTATGCTAGTTTTATGCATTGAAATCAGTGGAGTCCCACCAGCATATACTAGGTGTAACAGAGTGGAGTCAGGTCCATGTGTTCTAGGCCACAGACCCTCAGCTTGAGCATGTAAGTGCCATGTGGCTGGATGGGAGCTGTGAGCAGGGAGGAGAGGATATTTTGTGCTCTTCAGCTATAGACGTTCGTTGCTATTTGTCATCCAATAGCATGGCCAGGCTAAAATGAAACATAGCTCATAACTGGGAGCTGTTGTTTCAGGAAATAGAGCAACTCCCACCTGCTTATGTGCGTCTTGCTGATGCTCCTCCATCTCCTTTAGAGCAATAGGTTCATCACACTCTGGACAGACAGCAAGAAACCGCACGCAGTGGGCCTCATGGAGAGAGAAATTGGCAGCAGACACATCTCGTTTACTGTGTGGCATGGAAGGGGGAAGGAAAGGAATGTTACTGGACCTCCTTTAACTCAACTGGCTTGTCCCTGAAAATTAGAGATGAATATTTATAGTTGTGCCCTGTTTGACTGAGACATTTGGACTCCGTTGCTGAGGTTGCACTGTTCTCCTATGAACATCTTTAAAGGGGACAGGCACGGTCAGTGGATTTAAGCCCAAAATATCTGGGTCTGATTCTCCTTTCACACATGTGCGAATCAGGAATAACTCCGACTGAGTCACAAAGGGGTGAAGTTGATGCGAGAGGAGAATTGGGCCCTATATTCATGTAGGGAGCTGCAAAGTTTGGAGGTGGATTCCAGCTGTCCTCAAGTTTGGAGAACTTTGGTCTTTAATGGACCTAGGACAACGTACATCTCCACAGATTTTTGGTCCCGATTACGGTCATTTGTTTAGGCTTCCCAAGGCTGGGAAGATATGTATGGGTTCCCGATAGGCCAGTGGCTCTCAACCTTTTCAGATTACTGTACCCTTTTCGGGAGACTATAACAGGGTTAAAAAAAGAACTAGATAAGTTCATGGAGAATAGGTCCATCAATGGCTCTTAGCCAGGATGGGCAGGGATGATGTCCCTAGCCCCTGTTTGCCAGAAACTGGGAATGGGAGACAGGGGGTGGATCCCTTGGTGATTACCTGTTCTGTTCATTCCCTCTGGGGCACCTGGCATTGGCCACTGTCAGGAGACAGGATACTGGGCTAGATGGACCTTTGGTCTGACCCACTATGGCTGTTCTTATGTTCTTAGGAGTCTGATTTGTCTTGCATTCCCCCAAGTTTCACCTCACTTAAAAACTACTTGCTTAAGAAATCAGACACAAAAATACAAGAGTGTCACAGCACACTATTATGGAAAAATTGCTGACTTTCTTATTTTTACCATATAATTATAAAATAAATCCATTGGAATATAAATATTGTACTTACATTTCAGTGTATAGAGCAGTATAAAGTCGATGTCTGTATGAAATTTTAGTTTGTACTGACTTCGCTAAATGCTTTTTCTGTAGCCTATTGTAAAACTAGGTGAATATCTAGATGAGTTGATGTACCCCTGGAAGACCTCTGCGTACCCCTGGTTGAGAACCACTACCCTAGGCTACCTTAGTGACCCATGCTATTAATGGGAGGATGAAGAGACTGATTAGCCTGGATGGGGACTTAGCCAGAGAGTTAAGTCGTTTTGGTGACAGAACCATTGGGCATGAGGGGAAACTGAGGCACTGGCAGGGTTTGGAGACACCTTGCTACAGATCCCTATTCCAGATTCCATGAAAACTAACTTTCCCTATAGGCCGGTTATTCCATAATCCGGGAATTCCCTCAGCTTCTTTTGAAGCAGTTGGTACTTGCTGTTGCCAGAGACAGATGAGTCTCTGGTCTGGCCCACTGTGGCATTTCCTGTGTTCCTAGATGTTTGCATATAGAAGCAGAATGTGGACAGTAACCAATGGGGGAGGATCTGCCCATGATAAAGGGAAACATGTGTTTTTAAAATACAAAAAATAGTTTAAAAACTCTTGGCAGCTTTTTTGCAAAGTTTAACACAAAGCAGATAACAACCCTTCCCACCTCATTGCTGCTGGCGAGCTTCAAGAGCCTGCCCTGGCCCTGACCCTGCCTTCCTCCTCACTGAGAGAGACTAAGGGGAGCTCTTTAGAACAGTATCCGAGGGGTAGCCGTGTTAGTCTGTGTCCACAAAACCAACAAGGAGTCCGGTGGCACCTTAAAGACTAACAGACTATGCCCAAATAAATCTGTTTAGTCTTTAGGGTGCCACCGGACTCCTCGTTGTTTTAGAGCAGTGGCTCTCAACCTTTCCAGAGTACTGTACCCTTTTCAGGAGTCCGATTTGTCTTCCGTACCCCCAAGTTTCGCCTCACTTAAAAACTCCTTGCTTACAAAATCTGACCTAGAAATAAAAAACTGGCACAGCATACTATTACTGAACAGTTGCTGACTTTCACATTTTACCATAGAATTATAAAATAAATCCATTGGAATATAAATATTGTCCTTTCACTTCAGTATATAGAATATAGAGCAGCATAAACAAGTCATTGTCTGTAAGAAATTTTAGTTTGTACGGACTCTGCTAGTGCTTTTTCTGTAGCCTGTTGTAAAACTAGGCAGATACCTAGATGAGTTGATGTACCCCCTGGAAGACCTCTGCGTACCCTAGGTTGAGAACCACTGGTCTAGCGCCTCTACAACCCTCAGATATATATATCACACTGGGGAAATAAAGGATTTCTTACCAGTTCTTGCAGAACTTGCTCTCCTCCTTCATGGTTTCTCTCGGGCTGTGCCCCTCTTTCTCTTTCATTATTTATTTGCTCAGCCTGTAGGGAGAGAAATGAAACTGAAACTGCCTGTAATACTAACCCAACCCTAAACTACGGCTCTACCAACAAAATCTGTGAAACAGGAAGAGTGGTGTGAGTAGGGAGGGGCAGTGTTTGGTGGTTGCTGTTTACCAAGAGCTCGGGTGAGCCCCGTCCTGGAATAGACTCAGCTCCAACCTAGTCTCCAGGTGCTATGTGTTTGGGGTGGTATTTCCACCCTCTTCCTCTGTATCCCAAATTACTTTGAATACAATAAGGCAGTGGCTCTCAATCTTTCCAGACTACTGTACCCCTTTCAGGAATCTGATTTGTCTTGCGTACCCCCAAGTTTCACCTCATTTAAAAACTACTTGCTCACAAAATCTGACTTAAAAATACAAAAGTGACACAGCACGCGGTTACTGAAAAATTGCTGACTTTCTCATGTTGACCATAGAATTATAAAATAAATCCATTGGAATATACATATTGCACTTACATTTCAGTGTATAGTCTATAGAGCAGTATAAACAAGTCACTGCCTGTATGAAATTTTAGTTTGTACTGATTTTGCTAGTGCTTTTTCTGTAGCCTGTTGTAAAACTAGGCAAATGTCTAGATGAGTTGCTGTACACACTGGAAGATCTCTGCATACCCTCAGGGGTATGCGTACCCCTGGTTGACAACCACTGCAATAAGTAATTTGCCGAGTTGCATGCAGACTTTTCTCTGGGGCTGTGAAAGCCTCTAGAGGGAGGGGGAGCTCTTCACCTGCTCAGCTCCAGCCCTGAGGCTGCCTGTGATCCGATGGCGAGTCTGCAGAGTCAAACTTCCTTGTCGCAGGGGACAGCACAGGGATCTGTTCCTCCACCCCCTTCCTGCCTGTTGCTGTGAATTCCTTTCCTGAGGACAAAGAAAACATGAATAGCCTTCAGTGGATTCCTTGGCAGACAGCCCTCCTGATGACCACAAGAGGGAGTTAGATTTCAGAGTAGCAGCCGTGTTAGTCTGTATTCGCAAAAAGAAAAGGAGGACTTGTGGCACCTTAGAGACTAACAAATTTATTTGAGCATAAACTTTCGTGAGCTACTGCTCACTGCATCCGATGCATTCAGTGGAGTTAGAACGCCCCCCTTGTTTTCCTCTTATTTTTCTCTATCCAGGCTTTGCGTGGCCAGCACTATAGGATCCCAGCCCTGATCTAATGGGTCTTTCCCATCTCCTATTTAGACCAGAACCCATGTGAGTGCAGGATACAGTCCTCTAAGAGAAGGTGCATCAGGAATTGAAATGATGTGAACATGCCCAATATTAATTTGACTCAGGACAAAGACCTGACAGATGAAGCAAGCTGACCAAAGGAAAAAACTCCAAACCTGTTTTCAGGTTGTCACTGCATAGGAAACTGGTAGAATGTTTCACACCTAGGGCATTTTCTCAAATGTCTTAAAAGGAGCCTGGCATCTGCGGGCTGTTAAACTGACCTTGTATGACATTTTGCTTATAAACACGCTGCAAATTTCCCTCCATCCGTAACATTTTATCCTAATGGATGGGCACAGGACTAGGAATCAGGAGACTTGGTTCTAGTTGTGCTGTAGATAAGCCCTAATTTAAGTGAGTTTGTGTGGAAGAGAAAGTAGACAGAGCATCGTAAAATAAAAAGCAGATAATCTAACACGCTCCAGGCTCATCTCGCGATGAATCTCACTGAGTGGGCTTCAGGCTGTTTTGTTACTAGCGTGGAAGATTACTTACAGCTCGGCGCTAGTAGGTAGCTTAGAAATGTTACCCTCCACCTCACCGATCCCCCATGGTGTCTGTATCTCCTCCAAGCCACATCCTCCTTTGTTAGTACAGCTCATTGGTTTCTGACCATGTGACAATGTCCATTGTTATCTCAGCCAATCAGAAAGAGCCCTTGGCCTGGTTTCCAACTTCAGTTTCCCATTAGCATTTGGACCTTGCATCAGGCCACAGGTCTGAATCCAATGGGGTCACTTTGCTTCATTCATTCTCCCCTTGTCTGTCCAGAGAACTATCAATAGGGAGAAATTTGCATGTGGACACAGGGTGCTTCTCACTATTGGAAAGATGGTTGGTACCTGTGGCATTTTCTAATAACTCCTAGTGCTCATAGAGCACTATTTACCAGTAGCTCTCAAACCACTTCATAAAGGGAGATCATCATCCCTGTTTTACATACACGGGGGGGCCCAGCAAGGTCACCCAGCAGGCCAGGGGCAGAGCTGGAAATAGAGCCCAGGTTTCTCAAGTCCCACTCCAGTGCACTATTCCCGAAGCACGCTGCCTCACCGTGGAGACAAGTCCTGAGTTTCGTGAGCATAACACTTCCAGAACCTTCCAGATCACTCTTGGGCTAGCTTTTTGTTTTGCCTAATAACCCTCAATCCACTTCAGGAGAACTTTTTTGGTATGAACAAAGGCAAATCTTTAATCTGTGGGCATCAAACCTCCCCTTTGCCCCAGTACAAATATTGTGATGGTTGGGATCAGTAGGTAGGGTGACCAGACAGCAAGTGTGGAAAATCGGGACGGGGTGGGGGTGGGGGTGTAATCGGAGCCTATATAAGAAAGACCCAAAAATTGGGACTGTCCCTATAAAAGCGGGACATCTGGCCACCTATCAGTGGGGGCACTTGAACTTGCAGACGTGCTAGATTTAAAAGGCAGGGGTCGTGACAGGACATTTTCAATGATTGGTGCTTGATTGTGGAATTCACTCTGTCCCATTGGTCCAGCACAGTTGGGATCCGTTGATGTTTCCAGTCAAACTGCAAGTTCTTTTTTTGTTGTGTCGTGAGCTGACGGGGATATAGGTTGGTTGTGGAAGAAGGCTTGTGTGTGCTGTGCTGGAATATTTCTTTTTGGCTGCTGATCCACATGAAATTTGGACCAAGTGTAAATCATTATAAGGCTCTAGATTTCTAGAGATGCACTTCTAATGAATCACAGGGAATAAACGAGGGGAAGTAGGAGTAGAATTCTGTTCCATCACATCGCTTCCCCATTTCAATCCTGGTGGAATTATTTTCGTTAGGACTATCTGGTGGACAACCTATGTCCTGACGACCGAAAAGCCTGTATCAGTGAATGGAAACATGAGATTACTGCAGCACTAATAATGGAAACAAATTGTCACACTGTACACTGAGGTTCCATTTATAAATGGTTTATAAAGAGTTAGTAGGTGTTATAAGTATGTTACAGACACAAGCAATAGGTTAGAGACCTATTAATAAGCACACCAGAGTGTGATATAGATGTTTATAAGATACCTGTTGACTTGTTGGATTCTGTAAGAATCTATAGCAATTGATTAGCCATCTATTAAAAATATATTAGTTAACCTTTATAAATGGGACCTTAATATATAGTGACTCAAAAATATTAGCTGCAAAGGATTATACTTCATATTTATTATTTACTGTAGTGCCCATGATCTGCTAGGTGCTTTCCAGACATATAAAACACTCAGGGGCTTAGTCTAAGGATGGACAGTTGGACAGGTAGATAGACCTCAAGGAAGAAGATTTTCTGGGCAAAGCAACAAGATTTGCTATAATCTGGATTTCTGCTCTTGTACCTGGGCAGCCTAGAGCAGGATTTCTCAACCTGTGGGTCAGGACCCAAAACTGGATCTCCAGAATGTTCCAAAGGGTCGCATGGCAGCTCCTGTGGCTTCTGTTCCATGGGGGTGGCTGGGCTCACCTCCCTGGTCCAGGCACTGCAACCTCTGGGGTCCCAGCACCACTCAGGTTTAACCCAGCTGTCATGGTGAGGGGAGGCAGGGGAGGCCAAATTTGAGTGAGTGGCCCTGCAACCCTATGAGCCAGGTCACAACTCCACTCTCACAAATTTGATCCAGGCAGGGGGGCAGAGCCAAAACTGAAGGACACTGCAACCCCAGAGGTTGCAACACCAGGAGTGGAGAGCCATGCCAAGCCAGCCCCACAGCACAAGAGCTGCAGGAGTCATTCAGTCTGTGACCAGGGCTTGAACTCTGCGTTTCGGGACTGTCCCACCCAATTCAGGACAGATGGTCACCCTATTTCACGTGTGCTTATCTTTACTCATCAGTTAGGCCCAGGCAAATCAATACTTATGAAAATTAGGTCTTAAGGTTCAGATTCTTCATTGCTTTGCCCCGGGTCATTTATACCAGTGCAAAGTGAATGTCTTTGCACCCCTTTTGCAGTGGTGTAATTGACTACAAGGTGCAGGACCCTGGTGAATCAGGCCCCTAGTGTCTCAAGTTGAATACCCAAAATCACTGGATACTTTGAAAATGTTGAGCCTTCACCTCTGTCTGTAATATGGGATAATGTTCATTCCTCTACCTTACTGGGGGGTTGGGAAGAATCCTTAGCTAACGTTTGCAGAGCTTCTCCAGAATGCCACACATGGGCTAAGTGTTGTTGTTAAATCAGAGTTCATTTCGCTCTGGTTAATTTTCTGCCTATACCAAAAAACAAAACAAAACAAAAATCCACTATTGCCCAGACCTGGAAATAATTAATGTTTATTTGGATAAACACAAATTATGTAACACAGCAAAGAAAAGGCTTTTGAAAAAATATGTAAATGAGATGGCAGCCATCAGGAAGTAATGGAAGGACAGGCAGACTACAATGATGCCAATTACAATTCAAATTCTCCTCCCCCACCCCCAGTGTTTACTCTGTACAGTATTTGAAACTCTCCCCGGGGTTTGACTAAACTGTACTGGAAGTACCATCCAGGGCTCAGAAGTCTGGTCAGCAAGGGACGGTGACCGAGAGGTTCATAATGAAGGCTTTTATGTAGAAAGTTATTGGGCACAGGGATTGTACTGAAAGAACTGTAAGTTCAGAGTTACAAAAGCTCTTCTTGGAAAAATATCAGACGCTGAATTAGGAACCCAGTCGAAAGATATTCCTAAAGGAACACTGTGGACTGGCAGAGGCTGCAAAAAGTACTTAGTGGGGGGAGGAGAAACAGAAGGTAACGAGCAGCGATGTCCCCTGAATGCCAGTAATAACTTTCTTTCAGTTTAAGGCTTGTGTGTAAACCTTCTAGTGCATAAGGTAATGATACAAGACATGTTTTACGCATCTGATCAAATTAAGCATCACACAGAGAGGTAAGTTCTGAACAAGTTTTTTTTTTTCAATGTCAAAAGACAGGGTAGTAGAAGTTTTCTGCTAAAACCTAGTAGTACATTTAAGCGTCAGATTCCCCCTCCCCGCCCCCCTCAAGTATCAGAGCTCTTGCAAGTCTCAGTGACTTTAATTTCATTAAGGTTTTGCACTTCTAAATGCTGTGTTGAAGCTGCGACATTTTAATTGTTTTAAAAAATGGTTGTATTTTGCGTGAGACAAACTGATTGCTTTGACACCAGGACGTTGTGCTTGCAGAAGGTGTGCTTATGTGGTTGGCGGGTGTTTGAACTATACAGGTGGACAGGGGGTGGGAGAAATTTCTGTCTCCAAATACACCCACTTCTACCTGTAAGTCGTCCGTGCCAGTGGCCAGCCCTGTCTAGTGATAACAGCAGCCACTGGGATCCGTGGGTTAGGAGGAGGACAAGATATCTCTGAAAAGTAATTTCTTTGGAATGAGTCAGATTACACCAAATAATCTTTATTTTCTAATTTCCCCACCTGGAACTCTTACCTCCCAAGTTTACCCCTTATTCTCCACGTTACTTAATTCAAACACTGCAATTGTCTTACCCTTTGACAGATATTTTGCTGTAATGTCCCATTCGCTGGTGGACCTGTGTTGTGCCATGGTTCTGAAGAGTATTCAGATCAAATGAAACGGACATTCATGGTTGTATTTATATGGGAAAGGATGGACTTGTTAAATTACAGGGCTCAGGAGGCTGGAGTTCTCTTACCAGCCCTGCTACAGATTCTGTGTTAGCTTGGGCACGTCCCGTAACCTCCCCGTGCCTCAGTTTGCCCATCTGTAAAGTGGGGATAAGAGTAGCAAGGGTTTTATGAGGCTTCATTCATTAATGGTTGTAAAATGCTTTGAAAGACTCCAGAAAGGTGGCTCTGTAGAAACACGGTGCACCACTGGCCTAATCCAACACCCATTAATGGAAGCCGAGCTGTTTAGTCCAAAGGCTTTGGATCAGGCCCCTATATTTGCTTTTGCACTGAATTTCCAGTTTTTGCTTTATTGACTCTTGTTAGGAGCCATGCTAGTCTATAGAAGGACATCCCCATCTAGCCTGAATAGTCTCCAGTTTCCAAACAATCCTTTGGCGGCTGTTAAAGGCTGGGGAAGCACATGGTTCAGCTTTGGAAACCCTGCCCTGCCCTTAGTGGTGCTGACTTGCGGGAAGCAGCTCTTTACATGCTTGCATGGTGGAGTCATTCACCCTGCCACGGGTTTCAGGTCTGTGGGAGGGTCTGACTAAAGCCCATTTTGAAACCTACCCAACTCCAGGCGCTTTGGCTTTGCGAGGGCAGCCGTGTCTCTGCAGCAATGTGAACAGTTATGGGTGCCCCTTAGTCTGCGAGCAGCCAGAGGCCAGGCTCGTGTGGCCCATGTGAAAGAGCTGCCATTCTCACAGAACCATGGGATCCGGCCAAGGCTGGCGTCACTATGCATGCACAGGCTGAGGGGGACGGGGATGGGGATGGGGACAGGGACAGGAGGGGGAGCTGCCAAATCAAACATGTTCCTCTCAGCCAGAAGCGCAAGCAAACTCCCAAGAGCAGCCATTGTAAGCCGCTGTCCTTCCCCATTCTGCCCAATCACACGCCCCCTGCCCTCTCCCCTTGCTAAGCACTTCAGTAGGCTGGAAGTTCCCCTTATCTGGCCACAGCTGTCTCCTTTATTTTAATTAGATCTACCTACCCCCCGCCCACATCCTCTCTAATCTGTTTTTATATAGATAAATTTCAACACCAGGTACAATCCTGATGGGCTAGACTGACCCACGTGACAGCTGGGTGAACTTGGCCCATTGCCTCTTACACAGAGAATTAACTGACACTGAAATAAAACATTCTCTGGGGAGGTGTTTAAAGGCATGGAGGATCTAATTTAAATGGGAAAGGGAGGAGGGACTGGCTTGCTGGGGTTATCTAGCAGTGATTGGATAGGGAGCTTTTTTACCTCTCTGAGTTGTGGAGTTCCTAATTCAGCAGCCCACTAAGTGATTGAAGGCTGGTTCAGCCCAGCAGCGGCTTGGAGGCTCATGTGCAAGACTTGTTCGGTTTCTGTGCAGTTCCTAGTGGAGAGAGATCCACATCACAGTTGGCGCTACTTAGCATCCTTGTTGGCAGCCTCAGCAGAGAGGTCAAGCAGTGGATGGGCCCCTGTAAGTGGCCTGAGCCGGGTCAGCCCTGGGGCTGTTTGGGGAAGCTTACTCACTGCCTGTACAAACTTTAACCACCACTGAACGGAGTTTACGAAACAAAGTAAAGTGAGCCACATCCTCCACTGGTGTAAATTGGCATAGCTCCATTGACTTCAATGGATTTCTGCTGGTTTCCTCCAGCTGAGGATCCGGCCCTAGAGGGAGTAGTAACTCCAGGAAGGAAGCTGTGATCTGTTTTTTGGAGGCTGGCAAAGTCAACTCCCAATGGCTTTAATTACCAAAAAGTCTAATTTATTTTTGTGTATAGGCAAGATTGTCAGTCAGAATTCTGCAAGCTGGGTGCCTAAAGTCAATGTCCAGGCACCTGAATAGAAGAGGCCTGGTTTTCCAGCTCCCAGGGGCTTCAGTGAAGTTGGTGGGTGCTCATCACTCCTGCAGGTCAAAGCGTTTAGTGATGTGCCTAACCCTGACTTTGGAGCCTAATTTTAGGCATCTAAGTTTGCAAACACAAACCTTAGTTCTGCTGTGGGTGCCTGCCTTGTTAGATTGTGTGTCTGGCTGGCTCCTGGCAATACTGCAAACCTGATACTACCTGCCTGTTAAAATGGTATTAAGGCAGATCTGTGTTTTTGTTCTGGCCTGTGGGAGATTGGGTCTGAATTTTATAGCTGGCCTCTCTCTTCCCCCAAATTCAGTAGTGTCTGGACTCAGGGGTTTGGTTCTAAGCTCTCTCTCTCATTCAGCTGCATCTGGTCAGGCAGCAATTCAGCCCCTTCATAAAGTCCAAGAGAGTTCTGGTAAGGTCACATCTTTGCAGGTGAATCCATCTGTCTAGATTACTCTCTGCCAGTTTCTTCTTTTCATCTCTTTTCCTCCTCATCTGTTTCTCCCCACAGGGATGCTACTGCCTCTCTTCTTAATTTTTTCCCCTCTCTGGAACTGCCCAAGACCAACTGCGATCCAACACCGCAGGGAACTTTGTGCTTCCAACATTCCTTCCCTTCCTATCCTGTTAAAGACATAACACTCCATTTGCTAGTCAAACCACTTCAGATGAGAGGATCATTCCATTGTCCGTATGTCTCCTTTTGCATATCTTGTACCTCTTGCTCTGATCTTCCATTGGTCAATCAATGAAGAGCCCAAGTCTCAATTACTTGGGATTTTTGATCCTTTTCATAGAATACACGCAGTTAAATTATCTAAGGCATGTTGAAGAAGGGTTTGAATGAAGCCTCAACACCCTTCTGTAGTAGATGGGGAAACTGAGGCACGGGCTGGCTAAGTGACTTGCCCAAGGCCACATGATGACTCAGTGTCAGAACAAGGCATGGGAGCAGCCTCCTCAACCAAGATTTTTCCCTGTATTGATTTAGCTAGTCCATTAAAAGGCATCTCCCACTGCTTGGTTGATTTTGTCTTTTTATTCTGTGTTTACTGGGTGAGCACAATTGCTGTCTCTCCACTGAAGCCACAAACCAATTAAATATGTTTGCATTAGTTGCTTGGGTACAGCAAACAGTACAGCTTCTATAAGGAGTTACCTCTTTGCAGTTACTTACTTGAGAGCTTCTGACACTTTCATCTGCTGCTGGAACCTGGACACATGAATGCAGGTTTGAGCTGATTCCAGCTCCCTTTCAGCCTCTCCACCTTTGTGGAATCTTTTCTGGGCTCATTATGTTACCCAGAGGGGCTCCAGCCTGCTACTCATTTCCTTTGTGGGCATTCATCGTGTTAGCCAACAGAACAGAGCGTCTCCTTTTGTGACTCTGAGCCTGGAGTGCCTGGTCACTAGAGGCCAAAACCTGCCAACGGTACCTTAAGTCATCAGCACAGCCCTTACACAGGTCGTGCAAACCGTTACTCACATGAGCAGCCCCAGTGACTTCACTGGACCTGCATCACGGTTTGCAGGATCAGATCCACAAGTCCTTGCCCCCCACAGCAATGCACTTCAGATTGGTTGTTGACACCTGTGTGCGAAGCAGGAAAAATGCCACTCCTCCAGAATTCCCCACTGTCTCATGCCAGTGGCAGCGTTTTAATGCCCACTTTGCCCAGGTGTGATTTACACGTCAAGGTGCAAAGCAGTGGAGAATCAGACCCCTTGGTCTTCACTTGAGCAACGCTCCGCTCCAAGTGAAGAGGATCTGGCATGGCCCTAGCAGAGCCGTGTTTCAGCGCAGTTGGGCCTTGCCCATACTGGAGTAGAGCTCATGCTAACTGGAAGCATGTTTAAGCACCGTTCTTGCTTGCAGATTGTAGCCCAGTTTCCATGAGCAACGTGGAGAAGGTTTTTCTTATAACTGTGCTATAAATGACAGCCCCCGATGAACCATGCAGAGAGCGGCTAGAGAGCATGGCTTTATAACATGAGCTGGGATACACAACGTAACTCCTCTTGTCAGGCCGCTAACAGGGGTAACGTGATTGTACTCCAGAGGTTTCAGTGGGCGGTCGTGCAAGTACAGAGAGTTTCTGCCACAAAGACAAGGTGTATGAGCTAATCTCTTTTACTGGACCAACTTCTGTTCTGACCTGAAGAAGAGCTGGGTGTAAACTGGAAAGCTTTTCTCTCTCTGCAACAGAAGGTGGCCCAATAAAAGAGATTATCTCATCCACTTTGTCCCTCTAATAGCCTGGGACCAACAGGACACCACCACTGCATACAGAGTTTCTGCTGTGCAGCCAGGAGGGGGCCCTGGCTCCTTCTTACCAGTGTCCCTGTAGGGAAGGGAAGCAGGAAAAGTGAAGGGGGGGAGTGGGGAGCAGAGGAAAGGAGAATATGGAGCGGGGGATGCCTGGCTGCAGGAGGAGGAGAGGGCTGGGAAGGGTGGTCAGAAGAGAGGATGGGGCTGGTAGGGAGGGGGCTTAGGGTTGCCATGCTGGGCAATCAATGCTTTGTACTAGTAACTTGCTCGGAGGAGTTTGATCCCAGTCCCTGATCATTCCCCAGCGGAACATTTAGGAGCGACCAAGACAACTCTGGATTCTTCTCCGCAGGAGCCAGAGGGCAGCCAACCAGCCTGGGCAGAGACACCTCTCCCGCCCCAGCAGCCACTAGGCTGGGCAGAGATTCCCCCTCCCCCCCCCCCAGCAGTCAACCAGCCTGGGCAGAGATTCTCCACCCCACCCCCCCAGCAGCCACTAGGCTGGGCAGAGATTCCCCCCCCCCACCCATTACTGGGCTGGGAAATGAGGCCGGTGCAAGTTTCCTTCATGCAGCACTCTCTGCTGGTGGCTGCATTTCCCCTGCTCCCAAGTCCCACCGCCCCAGGGTTACCCGGGTGTGTGTGTGTGTATGTGTGAGAGAGAGCTGGGGCTGGGCGGGGGGGAGGCCTGGCTCAGGATCCCGCCCCCCCGTCCCGGGACGGCCAGGGGCACAGGGGGGATGTGTGGGATAGGGGCTGGCGGGGACTAGCTGGGTGCCTGGTTGGTAGAGTACATGATTCCCCGCCCCACACGCTGCCATTGGCACGGGGCGGGGGTGTGGGTGTGTATGGGGGGGGAGTCTGGCACATGATCCCCGCCCCACGGGCACAGGATGGTGCTGGGCGGGAAGGGGGGAGCTGGGGGCCGTGTTGGCGTTTGACACCTGATCCTGCCACTCCCCCCGGGGACCGTGAGTGGCTCACAGGGAGGGTGGTATAGGGGGGCTGTCAATGGCTCGGGGGGGGTGGACATGGGGCAGCGGGGGTCTGTGAGTGGCTCACGGGGGGTGGACATGGGGCAGCGGGGGGGGCTGTGAGTGGCTCACGGGGGGTAGAAGGAGGCTGTCTGGCTCACGGGGGGGTGGACATGGGGAAGCGGTGGGGGCTGTGAGTGGCTCGGGGGGTGGACATGGGGCAGCGGGGGGGCTGTGAGTGGCTCACTGGGGGGTTGGACATGGGGCAGCTGGGGGAGGTAGAGGGAGGCTGTCTGGCTCACGTGTGGGAGGAGGTTGGACGTGGGGCAGCGGGGGGGCTGTGAGTGGCTCGGGGGGTAGAGGGAGGCTGTCTGGTTCACGTGGGGGGGGCTGGACGTGGGGCAGCGGGGGGGCTGTGAGTGGCTCGGGGGGGGATAGAGGGAGGCTGTCTGGCTCACGTGGGGGGGGGCTGGACGTGGGGCAGCGGGGGGGCTGTGAGTGGCTCGGGGGGGTAGAGGGAGGCTGTCTGGCGGACGTGGGGCAGCGGGGGGGCTGTGAGGGGCTCGGGGGGGGGTAGAGGGAGGCTGTCTGGCTCACGTTGGGGGGGAGGGGGGCTGGACGTGGGGCAGCGGGGGGGCTGTGAGTGGCTCGGGGGGGTAGAGGGAGGCTGTCTGGCGGACGTGGGGCAGCGGGGGGCTGTGAGTGGCTCGGGGGGGGTAGAGGGAGGCTGTCTGGCTCACGTTGGGGGGGAGGGGGGCTGGACGTGGGGCAGCGGGGGGCTGTGAGTGGCTCGGGGGGGGTAGAGGGAGGCTGTCTGGCTCACGTTGGGGGGAGGGGGGCTGGACGTGGGGCAGCGGGGGGCTGTGAGTGGCTCGGGGGGGGTAGAGGGAGGCTGTCTGGCTCACGTTGGGGGGGGGGGGCTGGACGTGGGGCAGCGGGGGGCTCCCTCTGGTGGCAGCGGCCGCCGGCACTGAGGTCGCCGCGGCGCAGTCCGGCGGGGGGGGGGCGGGCCGGCCGGTGTATTTAAACCACCCTCTGCAGCCAGGTCCCTCTCACTCGCTGGCTGCCCTCCTCCTCCACCGCCGCCTGCCGCTGCGCTGGGCTCGGACCCCCCCCCTCCCCCGCGCCGGACCATGGCCCCGCCGTGCCTGAGACCCCTGCTGAGGTTCAAGTCCTTCGCCGTCCTCTTCTGCACGCCGCTGCTGCTGCTGGCGCTGCCCCTGCTCGTCCCCACCAAGGTAAGCGGCTGGGGGGGTCCGGATCGCTAGGAGCGGCCGCCTCGGGACCGGCCAGCCCGGGGGTGGGGGGGGGGCATGTGGTTCAATGCATAGATCACTTTTCGCTGCTAGCATAGCCCAGATTTCTCCGGGTTTCCCTCCGGGAGAGGGACCCCCCTCCCCCTTTGTTAATTGCACCAGCGATGCCCAAGGGGATGCTGGAGTCTAGGGCTGAACATCTCCTGCTTGCGCCCCCCCCCCCATTTCAGCTCGCTAGCGCTATGGGGGCTCCCCCTGTTGCTGCTCCTTGCCCATGCCCGCAGGACTGGCAGGGACTTCAGACCGAGCCAGGACCACAGCCCGGTTGGGGCCACGTTTTCACAAGCGCCCAGCATCAGTCCAGGGGAACAAGCTGCATCCCTTCCACCACCAGCTGGGACTTCTGGCCATCTGGCCGGGGGTGTCCTCACTGAGGGCATGCCAGCTCCCAAGTTATCTCCCAGTCCCTGTGTCACTACAACCTTTCATTCACTGGAAGGACAATGGATGGATTTCTGTCGAGAAATCCGGAGAGGGGGTTGTTTAAATAAATCCAATCAGTTGACTCAAACAGTTCAAATGGTGGGGGGGAAAGATTAGTGGTGGTGTTTTTTCACCTTTTACTTCCTGAAATGTAATTCCTCTTTGGGTGATCAGGTTAGTAAATGTCAAGTTTTAAGGACTAGATTAGGATCACTTGCAGGGTAGCCCTCAAACAAACACAAACAAAAATGGTATTTATGTCCCAGGCTATAGCTCAGTCTAGGTAGTAAATGTTACAAAAAGAGCCTCTGAAGTAGAATGAATGCAGACACAAACTAGTTATAAGAAACCCTGCAGTGCCAGGATCTGGCTCACCCACAGACTCAAACATGAAACATGCCATTTTTATCTTTGTTGTCTTACAACTTTGATACCAAGTTTTTGATCCACAAAGACATTGTTTCAAGTTCTGGCCCATGTATGTTGGTTTTTGTCAGAAGCATCCGCCTCCTCTCGTGGTTAGACCTGGCTTTACCGCTGACTTGCTGTGTTGACATCTCTGTGCCTCGGTTTTCCCATCTGTGAAACGGGCATAACACAGGCATGTTATGAGGTTTGATATTTGTAAAGCGCGTTGAGATCCTAGCATGAAAAGCTATGTAGGTGCACACCATTATTATTAACTTGTGAGAAGTAAAACATTGTGCCCGATGATTCACCGCTGTGTACCCTGGTGTAACTTGATTTCAGTGGAATCATGCTAGTGCCTTTTATCTTTTTTGTCTTTTTGGTAAAATCTGAAACCCATGTTTGCAGCAAATATTATAGTCTGGCATAGCTTTTAGGGTCTGTTCTAATTATAATGTGACAACTATTCATTTTTGATTGACCTACATTGCTCGACATATTTTAAACTTCAGAAAAACCTCAGGCATGTTTGTCAACAAAAAATGCCACCCCTTCTGGTTTACCTGTCTAATAACAGCCCTGCCTTTTGGTCAGCTCGAGAGACTCCAGTGGAAGAAAAGGAGGACGTGTGGCACCTTAGAGACTAACAAATTTATTTGAGCATAAGCTTTCGTGAGCTACAACTCACTCCATCGGATGCAAGTGAGCTGTAGCTCACGAAAGCTTATGCTCAAATAAATTTGTTAGTCTCTAAGGTGCCACACGTCCTCCTTTTCTTTTAGTGGATACAGACTACATGGCTGCTAGTCTGAATCCAGTGGAAGAGAAATTCCTATGAGTTGGGGGGGACTTCACTGATGTGGTTTAAAGATTAAAAGCTCTAGATAGATGGTAAATATTGTAGGATCAATGCCAAAGCTTGTGATAGGGCTGTGGTGTGCAAGAGTAGCAATACAGACTTCAGTAAAGAAGTTTGTAATTTATAAAATTTATAATTTAATGACAGGTTTAATGAGTGTCCAGTGAGGTATTTTGTATTCAGGTATTTGTATTCCTCTGAAACATGTCATCTTAACAGGAGCTTACAGGATTGCATAACAGTTTACTAGAATTCATCAATGATCACTTTCACAACTGCCCTCCAAGAGGACAGATTGTTTTCTGTCCCTGTTCAAAGAAGCAAAATCAACATTCTACAGTTGTTAGTGGTAATCATGACTATATTTTTCTAACCTTAGCGCTTGCTTTTCAGCTTTCTAAACCGGACTGTGCTTGAATTGGCTGGGTCTATAAGAGTTAATTTATAAGCATTGTTGTCTTTCTGAACTTTAAGTAAATTATTTACTCCACATTCTAGTGCTTCTATTGTGAAATTTGTTCAAGAGTAATATTTTCTTTCAGACCCTCACAGCTGTTTCTATTTTTCACACAGTGGCCAAATGCAATCACATGTGATAAATTCTAACACTTAGCTACTGCTGCAAAACCTAGAATCACATTATAAAGTCCTAGAAACCCTAATTAAGTCTCTTTCCTTGATATCTCTCCTGTACTGTAGCCTATGCAGAATTGTTCCTTACAGAGCATACTCAGTAAATAACCTCCTTCTAAGTTGATAAACATTTCCAATTGCTTGTAAATAACATTTTCTGCTCATATAAAGAGCTTCTCAGCAAAAATAAGCAACACATGCCTGCTTGTAAAAACACCTTACAGCACATTTGTGAATATCAACTTCCTGCCTGTTTGTTTTGCCCTCCCCCCAAATCCTTAAGACCCTACAAACTGTTATTATAAACACAAGCAAACTGTGAACTATGGAGCATTTACACCTGAACCAAAATGTTTACAGTCAGTTTATGAATACTTACTTCTCATAAGAAAATTGAATTTACAAACCCTAGCATCACTAGGCTATAAAAATGTCTCAACAACAGTTTAACTGGACATGTTCAGAGATTTCTAATCCAGACAACCCCCATGTTAAGAAAACATTATCATTTCAGAGAAATAATTTAATACCTATAATATAATGACCTTCAGTCAGATGAAAGATTTTTCAAGGGACTACTAGTGATTTTTGGTATCTCAGTTGTCAGGTGTCCAACCTGAGACCCTTAAGGAGGCCTTATGTTCAGAAAGGCAGCGTCGGTCCTGTGAAAATCAGGCCTCTTTTAAGTGTCTTAAGATGAGCACTTGAAAACGGAGACATCCAAAATCATGAATTGCTTCTACACATCTTGGCCCGTAGGCATGGAAGCTCCTGCTTGAATCAAATGCCAGTTTGACAGCTGAACATTTAAGTTAGCCATATGTTTGCATATCTATGGAAATTCTGGATTTTCCACCCGCTCAGCTTTGGCCTGCAGTCCTTGTGCATTTAAAATGCCCCTAGCTTTGCCCATGCATTGTTTTCCAGGCCAGGCTTTAGGATGTGATGTGAATGTTCACTTAAGCTAGTTTCTGAATAACCGATTGAGCTGTAAAGATCAAATGTCTCTTTCAGGATTTGGCTTCTTATGGAGATGGGCCTGGATCCAATTAAATCCAATGGGGAATTACAGGTATTTGGCACCACTTAGGATCAGGCCCAAAATTCACTTCAGGAGTGAAATCCTGGCCCCATTGAAGTCTGTGGCAAAACTTCGATTGAGTACATTTTTGCCTTTACAATTTAGCAGATTGTATCAGCTGGGTGTCTAAGACTATTTTCTTGGAGAAGAAAACAACACTTCTATTAAAAAGCTCTTTTCCCTCCCCTAAGAGACCACTTGATTAGAGCGCTGCCATTTATATCCTGGGATCTACTGGGAGACCCGCTGCATTCAGCTACTCACTTGATTTCCTGTCGCTTAAACCCTTGTTTGCTTGTATTCCAGGAGGCCAAGTGTGGCTATGTCATCATCCTTATGGCTGTGTACTGGTGCACAGAGGTCATCCCATTGGCTGTCACAGCTCTCCTGCCTGCTATATTATTTCCGATGTTTGGAATCCTGGAGTCTAAAAAGGTAAGGATTGATTCTAGGTCAGCCTAGGTTTACTCATAAACTTCAGGGGCCCAGACCAGCTTAGACCAGCATACTCCAATGCACCAATGTTTCGCAGCCTATCACATTGGCTGAGTTGCTTTTCATCATGAAGGTAGCACTGATAATATCACCTTGTGTGGGTTACACTGCTACCCCTGAGTTCTGGTGCAGGTCAGGATCTGGATAGATTTCATCTGCGTACTGGTTTCATTGAGAAGATTTGAGCTGGAGTGAGTCAAATCCTGGAAGCAAGTTTTTAAAATGACATTTTAGCAATCGTATGCAGTGTAGCTGTCTCGGTCCCAGGATACTAGAGATACAAGGTGGGTGAGGTAATATCTTTTATTGGACCAACTTCTGCTGGTGAGAGAGACAAGCTTGCCAGCCAGACATGTGGCTCGAAAGCTTGTCTCTTTCACCGACAGAAGTTGGTCCAATAAAAGATATTACCTCACCCGCCTTGTTGTTCTAGCTATTAACATCCCCTCATCTGTATATATTGGACATAGGATTCTTTTTCACTTCCTACTCTTTATGGTCATGTGGTGTTGCTGTGTGCTGTTAAATGAGCACTGTGCTCTACCCTAGAGGTGGCTGCACTTTGTGGTGAGTGAAGGGATTCCTCTGTATATAGTTTGTAAAGTGCTTTGGGATCCTTTGAGATGAAATGTACAACATAAGTCTGATTGCTTTCTGCAAATTATTATCTATATTACAATAGCACCTGAAGGCACCCACCAAATTTGGGGAACCATTGTGCCAGGTGCTGTATAAACACATGGTAAGTGGTAGTCCTATATCTGAGGGGCTTCCAGTCTAAACACCCAAGATGGATGGGGAAACAGAAGCACAGAGAGGTGAAGTGACTTGCCCAAGGTCACACAGGCAGTTCCTGGCAGAGCCTAGACCAGAACCCAGGCCTCCTGGGCTGGGACTCAGTGCTCTATCCCCTGGAGACACTGTCTTTTTTAGAACAAGCTCTACTGCATTTTGTAAGGAATTGTTGCCTTTCATAGTGAAATAGGTGTGCTGCTGGACACATATTGGACTCTCCCACCTTAACATCCATCCCCTAAAGCTCTTTCGCATGCCAACCTCAATATTCAGCAAACAAACTTGATGGTGAAATTCTACAAAAAGATACAAAACCAACTACATGGTGTGGATTGTGTCCTTCTGTAGTACCTGGTCCAAACATAGGAGAATAACCTACTACTGCTGCCACCCATGGAGTTATTCTTTCAGTGGTAGAGATCTGTGCTTTGGTGCTGAAACTCCTGAGTTCAGACTTCTGAAAAGCCAAGGGATCATTTCAAAAGTGACTCCCGATCAGGGACTCATACTTTGGGAGATCTTAGGTGCTTGAGACAAGATACTTTTAGCAGGGGATGTATGTAACATGCTGCCAAAGAGTGTGCTGTGTCTTCCTTTAGTAGCTGATTGTCATAGAGGATAACAGCCCACTACTTTTGCCAGCAAATGGGCATACTACTTGAGCTGGAGTGGTGGAAGTCTGTGTTTTGCTTCTGAAAGTGCCGGGTTCAGTCCTTTCTAATGACCTGTTGGGGTAGGATTATGGGGCTGATTTTTAGAGGTACTGAGTGACCTTCTGAGCCTTAACATCTCTGAGAATCAGACAGCATACGTGCAATACTTAAAGCTACTATACTTCTTATAGTACATGTGAACAGTTATTTATATTTCATTAGCATCTAGTGGCCCCAACCATCAGAGGCCCCTTTGCAGTAGGCACTGTGCAAACCAGATAAGAGACAGCCCCTGCCCAAAGCAGCTCAGCATCTAAATAGATGAATGGAATTGAGGAAATGTACAGGGCTTGCTCCTGCTCCCACTGAAGTCAGTGGGAGTGGAAAAAGGGCCAGAATACCTTGGCTGTTGACAAATCCAGGCACCCACTTGTGAATCAGACACTGATAGGCAGTTCCTCTCATTGCAGGTGTGTATGCAGTACTTGAAGGACACCAACATGCTGTTTGTCGGGGGGCTGGTTGTGGCAGTAGCCGTGGAACACTGGAATTTGCATAAACGCATTGCACTGAGGGTCCTGCTGATCGTCGGAGTGAAGCCCCCACTGTAAGAGGCCATGTTACACCTGCCTTTCTATCTGTCTGTTATCCGGAGCAACCAAGCTTAGCAGAAGCATCTTCAGATGCCAGGAGACGAGGGGGAGAGTGTGAGAACTGAGTCACGCAGAATGAAGGCGACAAAAGCCTCAGATGTTTCACTTGCTCTAGGACGGGCTTCCAGAGGTTGTGTATGACCGCAGGAATGATGCAATGTTTGAAAGCCCAGGATGGCTGCAAAGGAAGACGCTCATCATTCAGCTTCCATTGACGTCAATGGGAGTCTTTCTGTTGAATTAATGGGAGCATGGTTCTGTTCTGCTCTAATCTGTACAGGTTCTTTTATTACACTCATCACTATAGTATCTGCTCAGGCCCTTAGTGCCTTGGTCAGTGTGGGTTTCAAGTGCCCAGTGAAGCTCCTAATGCTAGGTGTTCGCGTTTCCCATTTGGGGACACGGTGCCCTTGGATTGGATGTTCGGTTCCTGTTTGAGTCTGACTCTTTGGGGAGCCAGAGTAAAACCACCACAAGCAATAGACTAGAGGTCTCCTCTAGGCCCCACCTGGGCCTGAACCAGACCCAAGCCCACCCAAACCCACCCTGAGGGGGCTAAGTCATTTTCAACCTGACTGATCCTTCCCACAAACCTGAGGCAGTGCCGCCATGGGTCAGCAGGGTGGTAGCTGCATGCACCAGCGGCTGAACGCCCTGCTCCTGCCGGTGTGCTGCAGAGTAAGAGGTGCTGGACTCCTCCGCTCCTGGGGCAGCTGAGAGGAGCAGGCCGCGCAGCCACCGCCATGCCAGCCCCACAGGCAGGAGGAGAAGAGCTGACCCAAGCCTGAGCGGGTCCAGGAGTTTTCCCACCTGCCCTGCCCCAGACCCGACACTGGTGGTCCGGTCCCAGCGGGTTCAGGTTGTGAAGGGCTCTAGAACAGAGCTTGTAAGTGTGAGGCTGAATGCCCTGATAGCCTGTTAAGGCTCAGATCCTGCCCACCTCCCACCCCCCATGGCTCTTAAGTCCCACAGAATTGTTGTGCGTGGGAGGCAGGCAATGGAGAGATCACCCAGGGGGACTGAGCTCAGCCTGTAAGCTGGGGAGCTGACTTCCAGGGAAGCTCCTTCTTCATCTGCACAGAGCGAGCAGAGGGCAAATGCATAAGCCCCAGAAGGAGCAAGGACATGCCCAGTGGGACCAGCACAGCATAGGAGGAGTGCAGGGGTAACAGCTGCTACTACAGCCATGGGTAGTAATAGTGGCTATAAAGTGGCTGTGGCGGTGCTGCTCAGTCCGGGGGTTGCAGGGATGGTTTTATTCCCCATGACACCGGCAGAGATCGTCTGCGCAAATCCCCTGTGCTCAAGACACCAGGATTTGGCCCCCGTATTTAATCAGCATATCCGTGATGCCGAGATCCCTGTCGCCATTTTCATGAATGCCAAAAACCCGCACCCTGCTCCAGCCAATTATTAGCCGAGTGGAAGACGTACGTGGCGCCCGTTCTATGTCTTATTTACCCTGGTGCTGACGTTAGTGAGGGAGCAGCCGACACCACAGCTGTTCCATGTTATCCAGGATCCACCTCCCAAGTCGAGCTCACAATATCAGAGAGTGCAATTTTCCAGATTTCCAACAGTAATCAGAAGAGAGAAAGGCACCCTTGCTTGTGGTTCGCTATTGTGAAATGGCTGCTTTTACGCTGGCTAAATGATAAGTGCTTCTCGCTAGGGCTTACATGACAATGGAGTTTCTCACAGGGAGCTGCGTGGGGCTAACTACTCTGCTGGAGTGAGTCCAATGAAAGCAATGCAGCTGCACCAGCCAAAAATTGGGCAATGGTTTCCTTTCCTGGAACAGGTAGTACATGCCAGAGTGGGGCCTGCTATACAGGGTTGCCTGGAAGTAGATTGCGCTGGCTGAAAAGCCCAGAAAAGCTTTCATGGTTATTTTTCTTTCCTTCCTTCTGTTTCTCCATGTGCAGCCTGATGCTGGGCTTTATGGGAGTCACCGCCTTCTTGTCCATGTGGATAAGCAACACAGCCACTACCGCCATGATGGTCCCTATCGTCCAGGCTGTTTTGGATCAGATGAACAGTACAGAGCAAGACCGGACGATTACGGACCAGCCTGACGGGCAAGTGAATTCAGCGATCGAGCTGGAGGAGAAGAACGTTATGAGCCTGACGTCGGTGCAGGGTAAGGGGCCTCCGAGCGGGCTTAATCAGAGTCTGTTTCAATTGCTGTATAAAAGCCTGATTCAAAGCCTGCTGACTCAATGAAAAATCTCATACCGATGTCACTGGGCTTTGGCCCAGGCCCTAAGAAAGCCAGGAGCGGTATCCAGAAAGAAACCCATTAAATACATTAAGGCCCAAATTTTCAAAAATGGCCCCCAGTTCTGGGTGCCTCCCAGCTTTGGGTGCTCAGCTCTCGACACCTGGGGCTTAATTTTCAACTGTGCCAAACACCCCTTCGACCTCAGTGAGTGTTCAGTGCCTCTGACAATTACAACCAATGGATAACATTTTCAAAAGCACCTAAATGACTTAGGAGCCAAAGTCCCATTTTCAAAAGTGATTTTGGCACTGAGGAACCTAAGTGTCATTGAGAGGCAATGGGATTTAGGCTATCAAGTCATTGAGGCACATCTGAAAACTTTATCCACTCCCTTTTTGTTTTGTCCTTGATCAGTGGCTGTTTCTTTATGAAGCAAGTTGCAGGGGAAATGATTAAATAATGAGAAACTGGTAGAGTGTTGATTGAACAGGAGCTGCAGCTTCTCAATGAAGCTGAGCTGGTACTTGCACCCCCATGAAATGTATTCTCCCTCCTCCTGGGGATTCTTTGCCTCTCCACATTTGACAGTCTTTCTTTGTATTTTGGGAATTTCTGAGACCCTGATCCTGCAATAGGCAGGATTTTTTTCTGCATAGGCAGAACCCTGCACCCTTACTGAGTCCTAATGTCTTCGCAGGCACAGAGGATCACCCATGCAGAGCTCATTGTAGGATGAAGACCTAAAGTGCTTTTCAGGGGAGGAAGGACAGTCTACTTTAGGGGGTATGGCAGTAGATTGGGACTCAAGAAACCTGAATTTAATTAATCAGAAAGTGAATCGGCCCCAGATTCTGTCCGACTTCGGGTAAATCACTTTATCTCCCCTGTGCCTCAGTTTCTCATCTGCAAAATGGGGTTAGTACTTCCCTGCCTCCCAGGGAAGAGTTGGGAGGATAAAATCCATGAATGATTGTGAGGTGCTCAGGTACTGTGATGACGCAGGACATATAAATGCCTACACAGATTTCACTTGGTGCTTTGTAATAATGCTACCTATTTCTAACTTCAGAGCTGTTGTAATGGCAATAGATTTTATTTTTGTATTCAGTGATACACTATTAATATGGGTGCTTAATAAAAAAAAAAGTGGGGTCAACTGGTCTCAGTTTCCATGGTGATTTTACGCAGTCCAACAACATAATGTGTGTTTCCAGATGAGGTCCTCATCCACAAGAAGCAACAGGATGGACCCAATATTACTAGAGCAAATACAGGCCTGATGTAAGCAGACACAACTCCATCGATCTTAGCGATTCTACCAATACTGAATTGGATCCTATGTTTTCTCTGGATCTATTGGAAGCCTCCAATGTTAGTTGTGGGTTTCTGCCCTGGTATATGAATAGCACCATCACTGTAATATCTGAGCAGCTCCCAGATATTAATGAATTCACCTCACAACTCCTCTCTATGGTAGGGAAGTGTTGTTACCCTCATTATACAGAGCAGGAAACGGAGGCACAGAGGGTATGTCTACACTGTATTGTAAACCCAGGTCTGTGTGACCCGGGCTTGTGGACTCAGAGTTTCCAAGCCCATGCTTGAGGGTCCACACTGCATTGTAAACATAGGTTTACAATTGCTGGACCCAGGTCGCACAGCCACACTAACACATCCATTCTCCACTACACAGACCTTCTGACTTGGGTCTGCGGCTTGACCTGTGTCCACACTGTAGAATGGCAGGTCTTGGACCAGAGTCACAGTGGAACTTGGCCTTTGACCTACCCCCACTAGCAGGGTCCTAGGACCTGGGTCTTGAGCACTTGCCGACCCGAGTCAGATTGATTTGTGTGTAGACGGAAGGGGCGTTTGGGCTCAAACCTGAGTCGGAGCCCAGGTTTATCATGCAGTGTAGACATACCCAGAGAGGCAAAACAACTTTCCTAAGGTCTCACAGAAAGTCTGTGGCAGACCCTAATCTCTAGAGTCCCGATTCAGTGCCATAGCCACAGGACCATCCTCCCTTCTCTTTGCCATGAGCATTATTATAAGATGATATGAGGCTATAATCAACATAGCTTGGCATTAATTAAAATAAGAGGCATAGACAAATTGCAGCACCAAGAACATTGCCCCTGTTCTGAGTTTTTTGTCGCCACTGTTTTACGAAAGGCAAGTTCACGTTTGTTATTTCCAGTCATAGGTAACGGCCACGTTCCTGATGAACCCAAAGCTCCTGGGGATCGGGAAGTGAGGAAACGCGTCAGTAAGGGGATGACCCTATGTGTGTGCTATGCGGCTAGTATTGGAGGAACTGCAACACTCACCGGAACGGGGCCAAACCTGGTTCTGAAAGGCCAGATGAATCAGTAAGTTGTTCTTACCATTTCTCCTTCAGCCTCTTAAATGGTCTCACTCCGCTTTTTGACCAGCACAACTGAACGTCTTAGTTGGTGGCTGCTGATGTTGGCTCTAAGAGTTACCTGTGTGTATGTCATAATGAATAATGTATGTGATGTGCTTTGCCTAATCATCTTCTGCTCCACCACAAGTGAGTAGTTTGATATCTAAATCAGTTTCCCAGTCTGTCATTGTAGCCCACTGGGTTTAAGTCTACATTGCATTGTAAACCCAGGTCTGTGGGACCCGGGCTTGTGGACCAGGTGTTTCCAGGTCTGTGCTTGAAGTGTCCACACTGCATTGTAAAGCTGAGCTCGCAATTCCTGCACCCAGGTCTCTCAGCTGTGCTAACGCATTCATATTGCTCTACGCACACCTTCTGACTTGGGTCTGCAGCTTGAGCTGCGTCCATACTGCAAAATAACAGGGTTTGGATCCAAGTCACAGTGGAACTCGGGCTCTGACCTATCCCCCTAGCAGGGTCCTAGGACTTGGGTCCTGAGTGCTTGCTGACCCGAGTCAAACTGATTTATGTGTGGATGGAAGGGGAACTTGGGCTCAAACCTGAGTCAGAGCCCAGGCTTAATGTGCAGTTTAGACATACCCTGGGAGTCTTTGGAGTGGTTGCTGGTGGATTGCAGAGAACAAGTTGGTCACATGATGCTGGCTCCTCCTTGTTTCCATCTCTAACGGAAGGAATGGAAAGGGAAAATGCAATGAGAAACAGGTGACTGTGATTAACTCTTTTCATAATAGACAACACATAAAAAAGACAGCTAAAATACAGTCAATATTTCTGTAATATGATTTCTCCATGTAAGCTGTTGCTGTAGAAGCCACAGGAAAGTTATGGAAGAGGAGAGGCGGTATCTACAAGATGCTCTTTCTCTATTAAGATGTTGTCTTGACTATGCAATAGTTTGGGAACCCCTGATCTTAATGCTACAGTCTCTGTAGGGGAAATTCCAGTAGACTTCACTGCTATTCTTCTTCAGCTGATTTCTGCTGGAGAATCAGTAGCCCCAGCAGTCAGTAGACCACTAGGTTTCAAAAATCCATCTGGCCCAAATGGAACCAGTAGAAAATGTGCAACTGATATTTACAATAGTCACATCCATTACTGACTCTGAATGCAAAATTCCAGGCACAAAGTTAGAGACTGTTTTTAAAAATGTGTCCTAACTCTTTAGAAACTAAGAGCCAAACCTAGGTCCCATCAAAGTGAATGGAAGTTTTGTTGTTGGTTTCAACAGAAGCAGGATCATGCTTTAAATTCCTGTCTTCTTGAAGATCCCCTTAGTCCTAAAGAGTTAGGAGAAGGGAATGCTGAAAGCATAGGTGGTTGAGCAGATTTGTTGCAAGCAGAATATTTCCCAAAGTTTTTGATAGGGCACCTGTGGGTCTTTAAACTGGGTTTATGTCATACGGGTCCAAAACAGTCAAACACAAGTTATTTGGGCTCAATAAATGGGTAGCTGGATGAAATGCAATGAGGTGTGATATGCAGGTATTCAGACTAGATGATCTAATGGTCCCCTGTAGCTTTAAGCTCTATGCACACAGCAGACCATGTTGCTATTTTTCATAATTCAATTAATGTAAAACATTCTATAAAGTACAGTGGAAAATTCAGTCATGGCATTTACAGTCTGAAGTCCATGAGAGTCTTTCCACTGACTTCAGTTGGCTTTGGATGAGGCCCTTATGGGTGAGCGATGGATGAGCCCTGAGGCTCTTATATTATTCCAATTAGCACATATAGACGGGAGAATATACTCAAACGGTTTGACCTGGGTACAGAAACCATTGTTTTCTCTCTTCAGACTGTTCCCTGAAAATGGTGATGTCTTGAATTTTGCTTCCTGGTTTGGATTTGCATTTCCAAATATGCTTCTGATGTTGATGTTATCTTGGTTTTGGCTCCAGTTTTCATTCATGGGGTTCAAGTAAGTATAAAAATATAATGTTATGGGCCAGATCCTCAGCAGGTGTAAATCCGCTGTGAATCTGGCCCTCTTGGTTTGTCTTTTTATCATCAGGTACATGTTCCTGAGATTACATGATGCCTAGGTCTACAATCTGGAAGCAAAGTACTGTATAGACAAGGAATGACATACGTCACATAACATTGTATCTTAGTAGAAACTTCACATATGTACAACCGTCTGTGGTGAGATTGAACTGTGCTTGTTACAACCACATTTGTAATTAGTGTTTATTTTCTAGTAGAACCTAGAGTCCATAACTGAGATCGAGGCCCCATTGTGCCAGGCACTGTACACACACTTAGTGAGAGACAGTCTCTACCCCAAAGAGTTTATAATCTAACTAGGGGAGGGAAAACAGAGGCAAAGAGAGGTGAAGTGATTTGCCTAAGGTCACACAGTAGATCTGTGGCAGAGCCAAGAAAAAATCTAGCTCTCCTCACTCCCAGTGCAGGGCCTGGCCCCCAGACCACACATCTCAGCAAGAGATGGTAACCAGTGGCAGCTATGTGCAAAGGATAAGACAGGGGTTCACTTTATCGCACACTGCAGCTGTAGCCATTCTAGGCGATAGGTAACATGGTTCTGCACCCTACGTGGCAAGTGTCAAAGTGGATTCACTGGTAATTTTCTCTTGCAAGCAAATATTTACAACTTTTTTTTTTTTTTTTTTTAAGTTTTAGGGAAATGTGGGGCTGCGGGATGGAAAGAACTGACAAAGAGAAAGCTGCTTTCAATGTGCTCAAGGCAGAGCACCGGAAACTAGGCTCCATCTCCTTTGCTGAATTCAATGTCCTCATGCTCTTCATTCTACTGATTCTCCTGTGGTTTAGCAGAGACCCAGGCTTCATTCCTGGCTGGGCCACCTTCCTCTTCAATAAAGATGAAGAGTAAGTTTGAATCCTACAGTGTTTTGGCTGACTTAGTTATACTTTATTTGGCTCTACTCCCGTTTGATCCATAGGGGCATTTAATTCAGATCCTGTCTCAAGTCACACATGGAAGTTGTTTGATGGGTCTGATTTCTAGTTCTCATTTGTTGCATAGCACCAAACCACCAGATAATTGACAATCTCTGCTCTGAAGAGGCACACCTAGCAAGCGGGCCACAGCCTAAGACTAGCACAGCCAATGTGAGGGGAATTCATGCTGTTTCTGTCTCAATCCAATTTGTTTATTCATTTCTATTAGCCCTTCAATTTTATGAGTTAAGATCAGATTGAACATCATTTTAATATGCAGTAAATGTCATGTGCGAAGGAAATCTATCCGGCACCCACAAGGAAATTGATTCAGAGATTTGAAAGGCTTCTCCATCTTCCTCCTATGCTCCTAACCTTGCACCCTAGTTTTAAAGGGAAACATAATTAAGACCATTTCTTGCCACACCCCACCCGTGCTGCAGTGTTTGAATTCATTTGGCTGCCTGTCGAAGTGTCTTTACTCATCTCACATGCACCAGTCTCACTTGCGACCTGATGTTTATGATGATGATTTGTTTATTAAACTGCTTGTTTATTATTGTTTGTTAAAAATGCACCAACTACACTAAAGAAAATATATGCATAAGTGAGACTCTCTTTTCTTTGAAATATGAAAGAAACATGTTAAATATCTATGCCCTGGGTGTTGTTTTGAGGACTTGGTATTTGCTACGGTAGAACATTTTTCAAAAGTACATAAGTGACTTTGGAGCCTAAATCCATTTTCAAAAGTGATTTAGGACCTCCCAGCTTAGACACCTAAGGGTAGGTCTACACTGTAGTCGGAGGTGTGATTGCACTATGGGTAGATATACGTGAGCCAACTTTAATCTAACTAGCTTGGGTACCAATAGCAGTGAAGCCAAAATAGCTTGGACTTGGGCATAGCCTAGCTACCTGAGAAAGTACCCATGTACAACATGTGTTTCAGTCACACCTCTGATTGCAGTGCGGATGCACACTAAATCCCATTGACTTTTAGTGAGACTTAGGGCTTGTCTATACTTACCATGGATCGATGCTGCAGCGATCGATCCACCGGGCGTCGATTTAATGGGTCTAGTGAAGACTTGCTAAATCGACCGCTGATTGCTCTCCCATCGACTCTGGGAGTCCACCGGAAAAAGAAGCATTAGGTAAGTCGACGGGAGAAACTTGCAATACTCTAGATACCACAGTAAGTCGACCTAAGCTATGTCAACTCCAGATACATTATTCATGTAGCTGGAGTTGCATAACTTAGGTCGACTTAAACCCGCAGTGTAGACCTTCCCTTAGACTTGTTAGTGCCCAAGTCACTCTTGAAAATGGGACTTCAGCTCCTTAGCCACTTAGTCTGCAAAGGAAATATTTTCAAAGGGCCTAAATCCAAGCAGGGTTCTAGTCCTGGCATTCATTCAACCTTTGACAAGTTAATTAGCATTCCGTGCCTCAGTTTCCCCTGGATACTAGGAGGATGATAATACTTCCCTACTTAACAGAAGGGTGGTAGAGAAGACACTTTGAGATCTTTCAATGGAAGGCATAACGGAATTGCAAAGTGATATTAAGTAAGATGATACAAATGTGGAGTTTTGCAAGTCTGGATATCAGAATCTGCAATATCAGGGTACAAAACGTTGCTAAATTCTTAAAGACCGATTAGAGAGATTGTATAGACAAAAGCAAAAAGGACTTACAGGTTACCATGTACTAGGACAATGGTATGGGTGTGTGCTGGATGGATGCCCTGTACTGAGACAATAGTACACATGCTGGAGGCATGCCATGTCTTGAGACAATGGTGTACCATATCCTGCTAACCTGCCCTCTGCTTTTTCTTTTAGGTACGTTACTGATGCCAGTGTAGCTCTCTTTGTTGCACTACTACTGTTCATAGTTCCTGCCACTAAACCCAAATTCAACTGCTGTAGTCAAAACAGCTTTAGCCCTGACCAGAACGGAGAAGGTAATGGAAGGAGAAATTGACAATATTGATGCTTGTCTTGGAGCTTCCCCCCTAGCCAGCCTAGCTTTGTGATTCTGTGGTGAGATCACAACTCACCGTGCTGAGATTGTGAAGCCATTTCTCAGCTCCCGCTGATGGCGCTAGAAGAAGCGCTCCTTTGTGACTTAGGGCTTGTCCACAGGAACCATGAGCGTACTGCAGACTGGGGTGTAAATCTACCCTAGGCCAGCCTGCCATGTGCTGTCTGTGCAGACCCTGCTGCTGCATGCTAAATGTTCCCTAGTATACACTGTCCTACTCCTGTTTCAAAGCAGGGTAGATCAGAGTGCGCTGCGGAACTTTCAGTGTGTGTCCGCATGGAGCCTGGGGACAGTGAGTGTGCAAAAGACTAGTGCAAGGCACATTCACACTCCAGCTTGCTGCGAACTAAGTGTTTGTATAGATAAGCCCTTAGTGCGCGCAGTTCCTGGGAGCTAATCCCACTTAGTTACTGCTGGCATTTGACCATAACCCTTGTATATCACTGTTCACCTGAAATGGGCAGTTTTCTCACTAGCATGCCTGTCCTGGGCTATCACATACACTGTGTGTCATTGGGTTCTAGCGCTTCCTTTGCACTGGGGTGGTAGTAAGTGCACATCCGAGTGTATAGCCTTGGAAAATGTAGGTGTCTTCATCTTCTCACAGCATTCTTTGCTCTGCTTTTATCTTTTTAGTGATGAAAGAGCCCTTTTTCCCAGCCCCGTTGCTAAACTGGAAGGTGGTTCAGAGGAAGATGCCCTGGAACATCGTGCTGCTGCTAGGAGGAGGATTTGCCTTGGCCAATGGAAGTGATGTATGTCCTCACCTCTAGGTGCCATTGAGTCTAAGGGTGACCTTTCTGCTCTGCTTTTTGGTCCCTTGTTAGTAGTAACAGGTCCAAACCAAAGCGGCATCTGAACCAGTGCTTAATTTGTGCCAGGGCTTGCCAGGGCTGAGCCCCGCCACCTCTGGGCTTGGCACTTCATAGCCCCAGCACCGCTGGGCTTGCTGCATCAGTTATGAATGCAAACAAAATTGCTTGAGAGACGGCATCTCTTTCATTACAAATTAAGCACTGATCTGGACAGTAACTTGAACAATTTAGCAGCTCAGCCCGTTCTCTATTTATTAGCATAATTGTTCTCTGGTTAGGATGGGTGCGCCTCAGGGATTGAACTCCAGGAGTTCAAGTGCTTCTCCAAAACACCTGAGCCTCCAGAATCTGCAATATTGATAGGAAATCTTCCTTGAGGTTTCCTTAGCACAAATAGCAGGAGAGCGGCCTTCCTTGTTGTCTGTTGTCACCCCCAGTTCTACTCCTGGCCAGACAACAGAAGTGCAGCAATGCATCTAAGAGTTTCAGAGCTGTTTTGGATTTGTTTAGAAGGGATGTAAATCTTCATACTTCAGGGCATAAACCAAACACTTACTGAAGGGATTAAGGAAGCAACTCTCTCTTTAGGGGCAGGTTACTCCATAATCATCCACTAGGGCAGTGGTTCTCAAACTTTAGCAACCTGAGGACCCCCATTTTGATTTACATTTTTCTGGGGACCCCAAAGCCCCCTGCTCAGCCCCAAGGCCTCACTCCTGCCCACCTCTTCCCACCCCCCCCACTCACTCCATCCCCCCTCCCTCCATTGCTCGCTCTTCCCCACCCTCACTCACTTTCACCAGGCTGGGGTAGGGGGTTGGGTGCAGGAAGGGGTGTGGGCTCTGGGAGGGAGTTTGGGTGCAGGAGGGAGTGAGGGGTGCGGGCTCTGACTGGGAGGGAGTTTGGGTGTGGGAAGGGGTGCGGGCTCTGGGAGGGAGTTTGGGTGTGGGAAGGGGTGTGGGCTGCGCATTCGGGGAGGGAGTTTGGGCGCATGAGGGGATGCGGGGTGCGGGCTCTGGGAAGGAGTTTGGGTGTGGGAAGGGGTGCGGGCTCTGGGAGGGAGTTTGGGTGTGGGAAGGGGTGTGGGCTGCGCGTTCTGGGAGGGAGTTTGGGTGCGGATGGGGTGCAGGCTGTGCTTTCTGGGAGGGAGTTTTGATGTGGGAGGGGGTGTGTGCTCTGGGCTGAAGCTGGGGTGCGGAAGGGGGTGAACGGTGCAGGCTCCAGTCAGACAGCGCTTATCGCGGACCCCAGTTTGAGAAACGCTGCGCAAGGGGGTTTCTTGACCCTTTCTTTGAAGTGTGTGGTAGTGACTGCCATCAGAGAGAGGACACAGGACTCGCTGGGCCACTGCTCTGATCCAATGTTCCAAACTTCAGAAAACATTCAATTCCGCTCTAGAAATAGGCAAGGATTTGCAAGAACCCTGACTCCATGAAACCTGTTCCACACATCCCTGTTGAGATGGGTCTGAATCAGAATCCCAGATCCTCAAACTGCCAAGCTTTGAGGAAGTTCACATCCCGATCCCAAACTTTGTGGCTGGGCTGCCCTTAAATGATGGGCCAGACCAAAGCCCTAGATTGGAACATTGCCCAGGCATTGAAACAGGAGGATCCAAAGTATGGTGGTTTTGGACTGCATAGCAGAAAACATTTGTAAGCCACTGGAGTTAATCTCTGATAGTATTCATGAAGGAAAACACAGTCAATCAATTCAGTGCCTTCAGAAGCCTTAGCGATTCTTTCAGTGATTCCTCTGAGCAATTCATTAAATGTTTGCAGTTGTGTGGCTTCCTTGGTCTCTGGTATAACTCAGTATTGAACTTCTATGTGGCAAAAATGTGAGTACTTTCTGACCAGAATATGAGAGAATAAATCCGACATAATTTCCAACTGGCAGGGAATCTCCTTCATTATTATTATTATTTATTATTATTTAAGAAAGATCACAATACTTGTTCTATAAATGACCTGGTTTGTTTGCTCTTGAATGATCTAACCACTAATGTCGATGGCGTGTTTTCATATGTGTATTTGGATTTGGCAATACATTCCATGCAGTAGGAGCTACTATGGATGGCCTAGAGTTCTGTGTCTTCCTGAAATGCTCCTCTTGATTTTTGTCAGGCTTCTGGTCTGTCGAAATGGCTGGGTGATCAGATGACCCCATTGCACGCTGTCCCACCATGGGCCATTGCAGTGATACTTTCACTTGTTATTGCTGTCTTCACCGAATGCACCAGTAATGTAGCTACGGCCACCCTTTTTCTACCTGTCTTTGCGTCCTTGGTAAGATTTTTTTCTTATTGGGTTTTCTCACTGCTGATCTGGAAAATTGATTTAAAAATCAAGGAAAAATTGATAAAGTCTTTAAAAATGGAGCAATACCACATTTAGTGCCATAAGCCAAGGGACTTTGTATGCAAATAGGGTTACTCCAGAAAGCATCTAGCAAACAACCCATCAGATAGCAAAGCTGGCTCTAGTGCTGGGGAAAAAAAAGGCCAGACTTGCAGCCCTGGAGTCCTTTATTTATCCACAGGATAGGTATCAAACAGGCAGCGGCACTGCAAACTTCCCTGGCACTGCCCTGCCACTGTGCATCAACCTTGATGGTCCAACTCTTGGAACGAGAAAGTAATTCAGCCTCCTTGGCCCCTCTCCTGAGATTGCCTATCAGGAGGCCAGTTAATGCCAACTGCGATGGTGGTTTGTGTGATGCGGGCACTTGTCCACGGGAAAGTGGACTGAGCCACCAACTCATTTAAAATAGCTTACCCAACACCAGTCAGCTGGTGAGGATTTTTGGGCACTCGAGCTGTATTCAACCAGCAGCTTGGAGGTTAAAAGTCCTATCTTGCATCCCCCCTATGCGCTCGGGAGTCCCCACCAAAAACATTTCACTTCTTTAGTCTCTCATTCAGGGGCGCATCACTGAAGTCAATAGACCCTAAACACAAGCTTAAAATTAAGCACATGTGAAGTACGTAACCGTATGCATATGCTTAAGTGCCATTGAAGCCAATAGGGATAGACTTAAGCATGTGCATAAATGTATTTCTGCCTTAGAGAGGGGCACGTTTAGTACTGAGGGCTTGGGTTTTCCATTGCCTTGCACCTTGTGTGCTCATTTACCCCAGTGCAAAGTGAGTATAAAATGTGTGTAAAGCCCCACTATTCTGAGTTTAACATTTTACCCCCACTTCGCACAGGTGTAAATGATGACCCAAGGTGTAGGGCAATGGGGCCTTGAACCTCGACTGTATATAGTTGGTGAAACACTTTAGGATCTCTTGGGATTACAAATGCCGTGTACATGTAAAATGTTATTTTTTCTCTGCTGTGACAGTCTTCCTGCAGGGCTCTAGATTTTTTTTTTGCCTAGATTTTTGTTCTCCTTTGTTAAAATCCAACACTCTTCATTCATTTTCTTGGATGTTTCAGCCATCTCTGTTTCTTTTGCTAGAGCACTGAAGACAAGAGCATCCTTATAGGGTTCATTGTGCCATTTCTGCAGAACAGAATATTTTTAAACTCTAAGAAGACACACAAGGAGAGGAATAAAAATGGTCACAGCCTTTTTTGAGCAGAGTTGGCACCACAGCAAATAGATAGCTTTGTCTTTATTTGTAAAGAGTTTGTCTTTTCTTTTAAGTAAAATTATCCTGACCCAGGCTGCTTAGCTGGCAGTGACTTAAATTGACACGCAAGTTCTGGGGACTGGAGAATCCCACAAAACAGGCATAATGTTTAAAAGTTTTGCTCTGTGAGCCTAGTAATTACAATCAAGTCCCTGTGTCGCTCTGACAAACCCTCTCAAAGTGTTGGTAGAGATCAAACAAAAGAACTCCATGTACATTTGACCAGAACCCCAAATTATACCATGCAGAGGGGAAAAAAAGCATCAAGTATCTGCATCTGCAGTCAAAAGTGAATTGTGAAGTGAAATAAAGCAGCCATGTAGAAAGTCGCGTTTAGGAGAAAAAATTCCATGTGTGGGAATGTAGAAGTTAATGGAACCTATCCAGTGTGGTCAGCTCTGTAAATACAAAACTGGAGAGAATACCTAGAAGATCCAAGAGGACAGAGCAGAGCTATAACTAGGAATTTTAGCGTCCAGGGCGAGCAAGCATATCTATGCCCCCCTGGGGTTTTTTCCGGCATTTCTCCACCCGCACAGCTTTGCACCCTGGGCAGCTGCCCTGCTCACCCTGCACTGGTTATGGGCCTGGGACAGGCATTGTATATATTTTATTTAGAAGAGGTGGACAGTAATAAAATAAGAATGTAAAGCCAGCATGAGGAATATGATTCATCAAATGCATAAACAGGTTTTTAAAATACAACAGATATTAAATGGCGACTCTGGAGATACTTAGTTGAATGCAATTTCAGGACAAGTGAAACCTGCCTTTTCAGAATTCATATAGAGTGCGATTCAGTGTATAGTGAAGTAATAATGAAATTTGGCACTCTTTGGACCAGATCCTCTTCTGGCATAAATTAAAGCAGCTTCACTGGAGTCTGTGAAGTTACACACATTATACCAGCTGAAGGTCTGGACCTCCGACCTTCTTTCCAAACCTCACAGGGAGGTCGTTGAGGATAAATACATGTTAAGGGCTGTTATAAAGCGGACTGTCACCAATTGTCCTCCATGTTGACTGAAGGTAGGACAAGAAGTAATGGGCTTAATCTGCAGCGAGGGAGATTTAGGTTAGATAGTAGGGAAAACTTTCTGACTGTCAGTGTAGCTAAGATCTGGAATAGGGTTGCAAGGGAGGCTGTGGAATCTCCATCATAGGAGGGTTTTAAGAACATGGACAAACACCTGTCAGGGATGGTCTAGGTTTACTTCATCCTGCCTCAGTGCAGGGGGCTGAGACCTTTAAAAGTCCCTTCCAGCCCTACATTCCTAAGATTCTGTGACTGAGGCTCTCAGATACTATGCTAATGAGGGCCCTATAAGTACCTCAGATACATAGATAGAGCACCTTCAAAGGGCTTTGAAAATGTTATGGAGCCAAATTCTGCCCTCAGATATGCCTGTGCAGTCGCCTTTGGGTTGGATGGGGAATTGGGTGCCCCACTAAGGGCAAAATTTATTATTATTTTAGTGCCTAGGAGCCCCAGTCGTGAACTAGGGCCCCATTGTGGTAGGTGCTGTTAAAACGTAGACCAAGAAAATTTAGCCCTAATCCTTTACCCTAAACCTCATAAATACCCCGTGAGGTAAATAAGTGTTTGGTTTACATTTTACAATGGTATCCCCATTTTACAGATAGGGAATTGAGACAGAGTTCTGGAGGGCCTGATTTTTCAAAGGTGCTGAGCACCTAGAGCGCCCATGACTCCAGCTGAAGTGGTGGGTGCTCAGCAGGTCTGAAAATCAGGCCTTCAGGGTGGGATTTTCAGAAGAGATCAGTGCTGGCCTAGAACCACCCCCCTTGAAGTCAGTGGTGAAATGCCCATTGCCTTCAATGGGAACTGAGCTAGGCCAATGCTGAGCACGTCTTTAAATCCCACTCCAAATGACTTGCCCAAAGACACAGAGTCTGTGCCAGATCCAGGATTAGACCTGAATACTTCCTATCATCTAGTCTTGCATTCAAACCATTAACCCATGTCCCTCTCTCTGGAAATAGGATGGGAGCCTTGACCCACATGGATAACGTGCAGAGTGCAATACGCAGGTCTGGTTAGAATGACTTTTCTGTTTAGCGAAGCAGTCCTTTGCTACGAGAGGAGTCCAGCGCGTCATGAATATACTGTTCAGAAGTGACTCATACGGGGGCGGGGGGGATGAACAGACCTGTTGTGTCTGTGGGATCTCACAGGCTTTCCGCCTGCTTCTATTTCTGAACAGCACTAACTCTACGTCTGGTCTGTTTCCCCCCCAGTCGCAATCAATCGAGGTCAATCCCTTGTACATCATGATCCCTTGCACTCTCAGCGCCTCTTTTGCCTTCATGCTACCTGTGGCGACCCCTCCAAATGCGATAGTGTTTTCCTATGGTCACCTCCGGGTTTTGGACATGGTAAGGTGATGACGACGATTCCCTGGTAATTTGCCTAAGCTTTCCGTTGCCCTCTTCCGTAAATATCATGGATGTCGCCTAGTTTTATGGTCCTGCATTTCCAAAGCTCCCTTGGCTGTCGAGAGATACGTGTAAACAACCTCAGCCTCTCATGCTACCGCCCCGTTTTGTGGTCGCGTTGTAATAGGAACCCGCATGTAAAAAGCAGTGGCGCTTCGCTCCAAGTAATTGCCATGCGGGATAAAATTGCTGATTCTGCAGTCTGTCGTTTGGCCTTTTATACATACAGGGTAAAACTGTGCTCACTGCAACCTCGGTGCCTTCAATAGGTTTGCGTCAGCGTCACAAGGGGCCTGATCCTGTGCCCATTGTGGCCAATAGCAAAACATCCTCCTCCAACGTGAGTAAGATTGATCCTGCAATTGATAGGGTGCAGGCGAACTGCTGCACCAGGCAGAGATACACTGAAGTCAATGGGGCTCTCTGCAGTCCACCCATGTGCTGGATTGGAGTCTAATCTGCACCGATGCAGCTGCGCCACTCTAAGCTCGCTCGTGTAGCCGCTCTACCATTGGCTTCATTCCTCCAGCCCCTGCAAGTGACCGTCGCTATGTCAGTGGGAGAAGCTTGCCCGCTAACATAGCACTGTCCACACCAGCACTTAAATCGGCATAAATTATGTCACTTAGCCGGAGTGGCTAATTCACACCTCTGAGCAACATAACATGTCAACTTAAGCTGTAGCGTAGCCATGGCCTCATTGTGGCAGAATCCGGCCTTTAGCCAATAAATGCATCTTGTTTGACAACAAGGTGGGTGAGGTAATATCTTTTGTTGGACCAGCTCCTGTTGGTGAGAGAGAAACAAGTTTCCGAGTTAATCCAGTAAAATATATGACCTCACCCACCTTGTCTCTCTAATATCCTGGGACCTACGTTGCATACAACAATGGATGCTATCTCGTTTCACAGTTTTTCAAGAGTCCAAACTAATTACAGAGCTAAGAGTTTGCACCGTGTTCCATGGCAGTTCCGTTTACGGAAGAACACCAAACAGCCAGCACAATGGTTCTCTTTCTGCTTTACTAGGATGAAGGGTCTAAGAACACCTTCAAGTTTCTTCATTGTGTTTATGCTCATGAGTTTATGCTCAGGTCTTTTGAGACTCATTTGTGCTGGCTTTTTTTTGTTTTTGTTCCCCTCCAGGCTAGATCTGGAATAGTGATGAACATTATTGGAATCCTCTGCATCACTTTGGCCATCAATACCTGGGGACGTCCCATGTTCAGCTTGGACACGTTCCCATCCTGGGCCAATGCCACAGCTGGAAAGTGAGCAGTGAAGAATTTATCAGAAAACCCAAAGGAACCCTAGTACTGTTTCCTCCTTGCCCCACGTCCTGTCTAGAGCCTTATCAGCACCTCGGATGCTGGGTTAGGATGAATGCAACCTTCTGAGGTCTAAATTTCAGGTCAAATGCAAATCAACTCCTTCCAGCTGTGACTGAGCCATAAGCACTGCTTCCACTCAGCAGTCTGAGGAGCTGTGTCCGTGTCATGCCTGTGATCTCTGGGTGCAAGATGGGGATGTAGCTCAAGATTTTACTTAACTTTATTAAATGGAAGAGAGGCTGTGCTGCTAAAAAAAAAAAAAAAAATGAATTGAACCTCCATGTAACTAGTGTGCGTTTGGAAATCATTAGCATCGGACGCCGCGTACAGTCTGAGGCCTGCTGCCGTTCCTTAATGTCCTCCAGTGTCCGCCAGTCCGTAACCACGCCAAGCGTCCCGGCTGTCACTGGCAGGCTAATGCAGGAATGGTTCATTTAGACTGGGCTCAGCAGTGCAGTGAGAACTATTCCTTCCGAGTACAGAGCCAGCAATGTTCCCTGAGGCCTTGTCATCACTCCCAAATGCTCGCAGTGAAGAGTCGGGTTGACTAATACCGGGCTGACTGACCATGACTTGGCATCAGGCAAGGCTGAGTCATGGTCAGCTTCGTGTTGGTGCAAGTTGCACTCAGAAGTATGTGTGGTTTCAGCAGGGCAAGTACTTTTCTTAGACAATGTGGAAGTGATCAAGATGGGCAGCAAGACTTCCAGGTGTGGTCAAACCTCCTGGATTAACCCTTTAAGTGCCTACCGGCAGAGCGCTAGTTAACTCTTTAATTCTGGGGTGAAGACAAGGCCGCAAAGACCAGCTTTTAAGTAGGAACACGCTTCCAACTTGTATCAAAGCATAGCAATAACCAGAGAGTGAATTTAAAGCTATTTGTGGACTGAGTCCTGAAATCCTGAAGCATGGATCCCTGTAGGACTGGGCCCAGGGGCTTCAATAGCAGTTTTGTCTGACTAAGGTCCTGTGTATAAAGTGTTTTGTAGCACCTGGTTTATAACTGGAATAGCTCTATGATATCTCTCAATTTTTCTGAAGCAGCTGGTGGCAGACAGCTACAGATGTGTCTGGCCCTACTTCTATGCCAGTGTCATGGGGAAGGTTTTAATTTAGTATTTGGAGACTAAATTACTGGAAGCCATGGCCACGTGGTCTAGTGGAATGGCCACAGGGCTGGCTGCCAGGCGCCTCCTGAGTTCTGCTCCCAGACTCACTATGTGGCCTTGACCACATCACTTCACTGCTCTGTGCCTCAGTTTCCCCAGCTGCACAATGAGGATAATGATACTTACCTACCTCACAGGGGTGTTGTGAGGCTTAAGAGCCCAATTCCTGCAGCCCTGGGAGATCAGCCTGAATAAGGGCTTCAGGATTTGGCCCCTAATGAGTTAATGTATGTAAGATATTAAATGTTGTTCTTATTTTGACTTTCTTTATAGAACTGGAAAAAATAATTAATTATTGCTTTGTCTTTAAAAACAAGGAAAATATTTATCCACAAAAACCTCCGGTGTGGGAGCAAGAGGCATGTCCTGAAGGGAAAACACTTTAATAATAATTTAAATTCATTGTCTAAGGGTCTGATCCTTTAAGGTGCTGAGCACCCTTGACCCCACTGACTGCAGTGAGAGTTGCACATGGCCTCTCCAAAGGACACGCTCAGCATCTCAGGTAGGGTTGCCAACCCTCCAAGATTGTCCTGGAGTTTCCAGGAATTAAAGATGAATCTTTAATGAAAGGTTATGTCATGGGATCAAACCTACAGAAATACGTCCAACCAGAATTGGCAACCCTAGGCTTAAAGAGTCCGTAGTGTGGCCATGGGCCCAATGCAACCTGGGTGGCCCTCTCCCTATAACTGCAGGGTGAGGACAAAGCAGATTATCTGTGGGGTTCTGTGGCTGGTGAACGTCACTAAACAAGCAATATCTGTCAATCTGTTAAGGAAGATCCCAGCCCAAGCAAGAAATATTATGATTGTGGGCGTCTGATCAACACTTGTCTAAACAGATACGTAAACTCAATTAAATCAATGGGTGTTTGGCACTTACCTTGCTCAGGTGCTTTTGTAAATCCCACTTTGTACCTGTCTGCATCTTTTGGTGCCTAAATCCCTTTGTAAATCTGGCCCAATGTGCCTCCCCTGAGATGCTGATTGCCCTCAACTCACAGTGACTTCACAGGAGCTGGTCCAAGGACCTTTTTGCTGGAGAGTATTAACTCACAACTCTCATTTTTGACTGGTGGGATGAGAGCTGGGTGAGACTTTCCAGTCAATTTGGTGACACCAAAACTTGAAGCAGATTCATTTCAACATTTTCAAAATGAAGCATTTCAAGTTTTCAGTTTGAAACAACTTTTCCTTTCCAAACTTTCCTTTCTTTTATTTAAAAAAATCAAATAAAATTGGGAAGAGTTTGCAAATGGACAAAATCAAAACAAAACCTTTCCTGTGACCTAGAATATTTTTCATGACTCTTCAAAATTTGCCCGTGAGCTGAAAATAATCATTTTATTCATCCTGCTGTAGCTGGGATGTAAAATCTGGTAGCACTAGAATGCTAGGGCTAGTTCTTAGTTTTCCTGTCTAAATTAACTGAATTAAAAACTTTGCTCTGAAATGTAGGTTTCTGGGAAGGGCCTTAACTTAGTCATTCCCCAACTCTGTGTGCGGGAGTGAGCTGCGGGGAATTTTCATAAGAAGAGGAAATGAAGTTGTTACTTGAGTTCTCATGTCAGTCAGGGCATCTTTTTCCTATATTGCTGCAAAGTTGAAATTAAACTTTATTTTCCTATATGGGCATATAAGACTTTTTTTATCCGGGGGGAGGGGGGAGCGAGGGGCAGGAGGAACATATAGATTTGAAAAGAGAGAACCTGGTTTCAAAGGGTTTGAACCCTTTTTATTGTAATCATGGAGTCCTCTTCATACATGTCATGGTCCTTTTAAATATCAACTCTTTCTTTCTAAGGCAACTTAAATGGAAAAGTCACAGGATTTGAACTTGCCAAATAACAAGTGGGTGAACTCCATCTTCTTTCCAGCATGGCTGTTTTTTCTTGTTACCCAGCACAGGGCTTGATGACATTGCATTACACTCCATTGCGTTACACTGTATGTTGTGTCAGGGCACTGAAATCAGTGGAGGTAAATATGGGCGAGAATCCGCCCCAGGGCTGATGATCTGGTTTGTGGGAAGGGGGGCCAGAAGAGGAATTCCAGGCCTCGCCTGGACTAGGATTTCAAGATGTGGTGTTAGTGTGTTAGCTGACACCCGCTAAAAAGCAGTGTAGACTTCAACACATGCTAAACTGGTCATGTTGAAGCCTAGCCCCAAGATGGGGCTTAAAATGGGAGGAATTGCCTCAGACACATGAGTACCCTTAATTGCTGAATGCAAACCTTACATGAAGGCTTGGCTTACTCTCCGGTACATATGTCAAGGCTGCCCCCTCTTCCCCAGATGGCAAAATTAGTGGCTGATAATCCACATTTATACTGCTCTGAGCAGCCATATGGGAAAGGAATTTTTATTTTGTGCCTCTCTGACACCCATATTTGTGTTGAGTAGTACCTTGTTTGACAAGAAATGCCATTCATTTCAATGCGATGACCCCGTACAGTAAGGTACTATCTAATCCAAGTATAGGTGTCAGAATCTGGCCTTGTACAATGTCTCCAGTGTAATAGGCACAAACAGGCTTTTCTTCAGCCTCAAGCATGCGTATCGTCTTGTTCCAGTGCCTTGAGTAAATATATATTGGCAAAGCAAGGAGAATTGCACTCTGTTTATGTCAGTGCTAGGTTATGTCTGCTGCTAGCATTCCCAGGTACAAATTGTTACAGAAATCCATGTTGGGAACATTTCTTCTTTCTTCCTTCTTACAGTGTCAATGCTTTAGATCAAGTGCTGCAATCGGAGTTGATGGCCTGATGTTTCTGGTTGCCGTGCTGGGTACGGAAACCAGCCTTTTCCCCATGCAGCCCAAAATGTTTGCCAGTGACCTCAACAGAGGATGTGGAAGGAGCAGCATTCAGACGTGGCAGCCTCAGGGTTTTCAGCCTGACTGGGTTGTGCAGACAGAGAGTAGTTCTCTCACCTGGGCTCGAACACCAACCCCAGTTCCTGTTTACCACATGCTGACAGAGCCTGATTCTTTGGGGCTCAGTGTGATGTCAGATGACCAGCCGGCACACAACTTTTGCTGTTCCTTCTCAGGAGCAAATCCAGTGCTCTGTTGTTTGAAATCCATCTTCTAGTACAGCCTTGGCCCTACCGTGCTTTTATGCTCATGGAGCTGCAGTAGTTCAAGGTTCTCTTTGCTGGACACTGACTAGCTAATATTGCTTCCTACGGTCTAGGAGATCAGTGGGGTTTTTGGTGTGGAACCCTTGAATGGGGGAGGAAGTCTGCAAAAGTCCTAACGGTGCAGGACCATGGTAAATAGCTTGCTGTCATATAGGGCTTGCGCCTGCAAACAATTATCTCTAGGTGAATATGCTTCCCATACAGCCCCACTGACTTCAGTCAGACTCTGTGTGGGAATGACTATAGATGGTATGCAGGATGGAGCCCTTAGTTAGCAAATGAGCATTCAACCCACAGGAGACTCTATGAAGGAAGAGAAAATGTCTTTCCTGGTTGGGTGGTGGTTGTTTGTTTACAGCTAGGGAAAGGAGTAGGACAGTTTGTCTTTCTCTCTGCAAATAAATCACTGTAGAGGATGCACAAGTGAAGAAAAAAAGCATTCCAGTAGAAACAGATGGGAGTGGAATATGGATTCAGGGCTGAAACTGATTTCCCTCCAGAACAGAGAAGAATTCTTCTTTGACTACTGAGATAGCAGATAGGTTTGAGCCATGAGCTTTGGATGAAATTCTAGGGCCTGTGTTATGGAGGAAGTCTGACTAAATCATCAGAATGGGCCTTTCTGGTCTTAAAAAGTATGGGCCAGCTCCTCAGCTGGTATGAATCAGCATAGTGCCCTTGAATTCAGAGCAATGCTGATTCACACCAATGAGGATCTGGCCCCAAAAGAATCTATGAATCCAGAGCTGGATCACTCTTGGTCAAGTTTTGGCAGTTTCAGATCTTGTGTTCCAGCATAGGCTCATCTCCGCTCTAAAGAGCGAAACCTCAGAATATGGCAAAAGCATTTGCTAAAGATTTTTTGCATCAGGGATGGGGGGTGGGAATCAGTTGCTGGGGGGAAAAGCCTACTGAATTGGCTCGAGAGTCTCATGTAAATGCAAGACCAAGTCCTAAAATCAAACCAGCCAGAGTGTGTCTTTTTTTTGTTAAAATAATTGCAGACAAATTGCATCTTTAACAGATTAACTGTTGGTTTTTGAACATTCGTGTTCGCTATGGAAAGAAGAAAAGGAGTACTTGTGGCACCTTAGAGACTAACCAATTTATTTGAGCATAAGCTTTCGTGAGCTACAGCTCACTTCATCGGACACATAAAGTGGAAAATACAGTGAGATTTATATACACAGACCATGGAAAAAATGGGTGTTTACCATACACGTTGTAAGGAGAGTGATCACTTAAGATGAGCTATTACCAGCAGGAGAATGGGGTGGGGGGAGAGAAAACTTTTTGAAGTGATAATCAAGGTGGGTCATTTCCAGGAGTTAACAAGAACGTCTGAGGAACAGTGGGGTGGGGGAGGAATAAACAAGGGGAAATCGTTTTACTTTGTGTAATGACTCAACCACTCCCAGTCTCTATTCAAGCCTAAGTTAATTGTATCCAATTTGCAAATTAATTCCAATTCAGCAGTCTCTCGTTGGAGTCTGTTTTCAAAGTTTTTTTTTTTTTTTGTTGAAGAATAGTCACTTTTAGATCAGAAATCGAGTGGCCAGCGAGATTGAAATAGTCTCCGACTGGTTTTTGAATGTTATAATTCTTGACATCTGATTTGTGTCCATTTATTCTTTTACATAGAGACTGTCCAGTTTGACCAATGTACATGGCAGAGGGGCATTGCTGGCACACGATGGCATATATCACATTGGTAGATGTGCAGGTGAACGCAAGGACTGTAAGCAAGGACTGGCCTGTCTCCCAAGATTTGTGAGAGTGATGGGTCGTCCTTCAGGATAGGCTGTAGATCCTTGATAATCCGTCACCTTCAGCCCCCAACTAAAACCTCTCCAACGCATTATCAAGGATCTACAACCTATCCTGAAGGACGACCCATCACTCTCACAGATCTTGGGAGACAGGCCAGTCCTTGCTTACAGACAGCCCCCCAACCTGAAGCAAATACTCACCAGCAACCACACACCACACAACAGAACCACTAACCCAGGAACCTATCCTTGCAACAAAGCCCGTTGCCAACTGTGCTCACATATCTATTCAGGAGACACCATCATGGGGCCTAATCACATCAGCCACACTATCAGAGGCTCATTCACCTGCACATCTACCAATGTGATATGTGCCAGCAATGCCCCTCTGCCATGTACATTGGTCAAACTGGACAGTCTCTACGAAAAAGAATAAATGGACACAAATCAGATGTCAAGAATTATAACATTCAAAAACCAGTCGGAGACTATTTCAATCTCTCTGGCCACTCGATTTCTGATCTAAAAGTGACTATTCTTCAACAAAAAAAACTTTGAAAACAGACTCCAACGAGAGACTGCTGAATTGGAATTAATTTGCAAATTGGATACAATTAACTTAGGCTTGAATAGAGACTGGGAGTGGTTGAGTCATTATACAAAGTAAAACTATTTCCCGTTGTTTATTCCTCCCCTACCCCACTGTTCCTCAGACATTCTTGTTAACTCCTGGAAATGACCCACCTTGATGATCACTTCAAAAGGTTTTCTCTCCCCCCACCCCACTCTCCTGCTGGTAATAGCTCATCTTAAGTGATCACTCTCCTTACAATGTGTATGATAAACACCCATTTTTTCATGGTCTGCGTGTATATAAATCTCACTGTATTTTCCACTTTATGCATCCGATGAAGTGAGCGGTAGCTCACGAAAGCTTATGCTCAAATAAATGTTAGTCTCTAAGGTGCCACAAGTCCTCCTTTTCTTTTTGCGAATACAGACTAATACGGCTGCTACTCTGAAATCTACGGAAAGAGGCGTGCAGTAGCAAATCCTCTGTGAAACCTGCACTGTGGGTTCCCTAAAGGTGGGGGTGGATTGTTTTGTAATGTACTCTAGCGTGTGTCAATAAATGTGACTTTCCTACATTGTTCAATCTGATCCGTGCCATTGTGGCACCTTGATGTACTAGAACAATCCAATCTCCGGCTCATTACCGGACAACGGCCACTCCTGCAGCTACTGGTATAACACACCAGCAGAGCAATAAGCACCAACGTGCTGGAGAGATTGAAAACTCTCCCAGAGTATCAGTAGCAGCAGCACAGTGTGTGCCTGACGGTTTGGCTGCTTTCCCTGTTCAAAGCATTGTTTGTAGAAGCCCATGCAATGGACCACAGGGCATCACGCAGTGAGAATAACTGCACAAAATAATTGGGGATTGTGGCCTGCCTCAGTTACATTTTTCCCTATTTCAATTGTAAGGTCCTGGAAACTCCACTGCCCTGTTACATCACATTCTAATGGAATCTGATCCTGCTTGGTGTTAGTTCCATTTCTAAAGGATTAATGAAGGATTAATAGATTGTTATAGAGCCCAACAGGTCTATAGGTTATAAACCCATAACTTAAAACCACTCATAACACCTTCTACTGATGTGCTTATAACCATCGATAACACACACTGCTCATGGCTGGAACATGAGTATAACGTTAACTGTTTAGTAACCTTTGTATAAGCGGAACCCTAATACACAATCTGACCCAGCCTCTTTCTAATATTCTTTTTGCTGCTCATCATTAATGCAAGGTGCTGTTTACTGATATTGTTTCTTTAAAGTTTAGATTTATATACAAATAAAAATCAGTGACTATATCCAATTACTCTATATTACTTTTATATGGAATCTTTTTATCCAAGACTCTTGAAGTACGTTGCAATCCTTAATAAAGCCTCAGGATACCTCTGTGGTAGGTAAGTATTATTATTACCTCTGTTTTACTTGTGAATAGGAGACTGTAGAGAAAGATGAAGTGATTAAGCCAAGGGTATTCGGCAAGTCAGTGGCAGAGCCAAGAATTGAATCCAGGTGTCCTGGCTGCCAATCCACTGCTCTAACCATTTCCACATCGCATTAGGGAGAAACACAATATTAATGAAAAGTTAAAGTTACTCAGTTAACTTTTTTTCAGTGTCTGGAAATGCAGACGTGAAAAATCCCTCAGTAACACAGCCACTCTACACATATTCAGGCACTTTATTTTCCAAATTGACTCAAATGGCTGCTAAAAATTTCCTAAAATGTTTTAGGCAGCCATAAAAGTTTACCACCACTGTGTAAGAAAGTTATAACCACATGAAAATGGGGGAGGCGGGGAAGGAATGATAACGGACATAACACGCCTGATAAAATAAATAAAACTATCCCTAGCAATAATACTGTAATTTTTTTAAATTTAGTTGGTGATTGTGTCATAATTTCAGTATTAAATCTATTTTTGTTCATCTGGGTTTCTTTGCTGCAATAAGTGAATAGTGGCCATTCATTACTCAATAAGGTCCCTTATATAGATCCTTGTCATAAGCAGCTGACCATTTCTTTTACAAGTAAGAAGATGTTATCTTCCCCGTGTCTATTCACTTTATTTAACCATGAAAAATTGCTGCTTGGCCTTCTTTGCAATGTAGCTTTTCAATGAGTCAGACAGCAAGAGGTTTTCAAATAATACCTCATGCCAGAAATGTGACGTGCAGCTTCTAAAGAGCAGTGATTCTGTAGACAACCAGATTCTTGAAAAGTCAGGAGAGACTGAATGTTCCTTATAACAAAACAACCCTCCTGTGCCGAGTATTGAGAAATAATGGGTTGCAGTGACTTAATTAATATTTAGTGAGGCTGGTTGAACGTTTTCTGTCAATTTAAATGTGATGGGAAATTGAGTTTTCAGTCAAGTTATTACTTTGTATTGTTTAGTGTTGTTACTCTTTTTGGTGTAGAAGGTGACTGTTTTCGCTGAACATTTCTGATTATTCATTGGGAACCAAAAGCCATACTGATCTGAGCGAAAACCAAAAAAAGTTTGATTTTTTTTCATCTGGACATATTTTGTTTTTTCCCACTTACAAAAACTTTTAAAAAATGGCTTTCAGGTTTTTGATTAGAAGTCAAACTTTTCAGTAGAAAACAATTATTTTCACTGTGGTTGAAATCTTCCCTCTCTGCATTTTCTAACCAGTTCTAATATTTAAGTCAGAACGAGGGGGGATTTTCAAAATTGTTCATCTTTAGCCTAATCCTGTTCTTACTGAAATCAGTGGCTCGTTGACATGAGTTAGGTCAGCGCTGAGTGCTTTTGAAAATCTCACCCTAGAAGATACAAAATAGTGATCGAAATTTGGAACTGACTCAAGGTCTTTTGAAGGATGGATGGCCATGTGACAAGAACAAGTCAAGTAGGCAGATTATCCGGGTGTGATTCTTTGCTCTGTCATTCCTGTGTGACCAAGTTGCAAAGGCCAATATTTTCAAAAGTGGCAACTGATTTTGGATGGCTCCATTTTGACACACCTCTCAAGATCTTGCTGGCACACAGGTGAATTTAAATCTAGCTCTGCAGAACTCCATCACAGAAATGCATCTCTATTTAAAAACTGGCCTGAAATTTTACAGCAGCTAGTGAGGTCTGTGTAGATTGTCACCGTTCTCATCTTTTTGAGGAACATACAAAAAGTGGAAATTACAGAAGATTGATGTGAGGAAACCAAACCATAGTTTGAAGTCCCATTGCTACAGAAGGCAAAGTATCGGATGAGGTCCCTAAACAGTATTGGGATACACATGTCAACCACCTTTAGGCCACCCTTATTCGCATTATGTAGATGAGAATCTCTAGGTCCGCTTACTTTTTGTAAACTATTTATAGAGCATATTTAGTTGGGTCATTCTGTAACTAGCAGATTGCACAGAAATCAACTTCTTTTTGGGTCATGACAATGTTTGAATAAAGTCCATCTGCAGAGAGCCTATTACAGCTGAGATAACTGAATCTGGCAAATTGTTAACTCATTAAGATATTAAAAGGATCTGCATGGTGGTGGGGCCCTTTTATGGCAGTCTTTACTGCAGCTTGTTTATTATAAACTCACAGCGAGAATGCAGGAACTTCTAGATTGTCTGTTGCTTTGACTGCTAGACAACACTGCCCTTCCAGAGTTGGGAATAGAATTCAAGAACTCTGATGCCCAGTCCTGCTGCTTTAACCACCACAACCCATGCGCTTCTCTTTTCTTACCATTTCCCAGTGCAGACATCTGCCAAAAAAAATGCATGCACCCAAAATGAAAACTGATCTCATTCTGTATATGGACCTATTCCCTCTACTGTACCTTTCCTAGAATAGACACATTAAAGATTACATTTAGCTGCAACAAAATTATCAGTTTGACATGAATATTGGTTTAAGAACAGTCCCTAATTAGAACCACTCAATCCCACTATCTATGAATTAGAGATGGGAACTGTGCCACAGAGCTGGATGCCCCAGGCTGGTCTAGGAGAGGAGTGAGTGAACTTCATACCTACGTCTCTGCACCCTGAAGTAATTCAGACAAGTGCTGACCCTGAGGGGAGATGGGGAGAACAGAGTTTGCCCTCTCAGGGGGCTGGGAGAGAGAAGGAATCTGCTCCTTCTTGCTTATTTTAATTCTCTGGATAAGTCTTTTTCTTGTTCTTTTTTCTCCACTTATAATAACCTCCCCCCAGGAGTTAAACCCTTCCCCATGTGAGTGGGTTCATATAGCATCCTTTGCTAATTTCCACCGTTATCTCTGTTGTTAGAAGGGATGGGCCCAAACCAAAAGCCCAGATCCAAATACCCTGAACTTTGTAGATACTGAATATGGATCCAAATTTCCCAGAAGAATAGATTCTCTCCACCTGGCAAAAGGACTGGCTTTTCTCTGCATTTTTTATTTCTGCTGACTGTATTTTTATGTTAAAATTTTGGAAATAATTAGCAGAACATGGAACATTGGGGCTGTGAAGTTAAAATCCCTCAACTGTCTCCCCCTTAGTCAATGTGGGTAAATGATGTGGTTTGTAGTTTCCTTAGGAGAACTGCCAGCAGCTCATTACTTCAAGAAGAATCAGCTTTTGAGCGTTTACAGTTGTTGTTAATGATTTTAACCCTGGAATAGGTCTTGATCTCTGATTAATCCCAAGGAAGCAATTGGGCCCTGCCCTCTCTGACATGTAGGAGTGCTGGGAAGAAACTGGACTTTATGTGCTGCTCCCCGTCCTGAGACAGAGGGCTGGTGAGAGGGATGAAAGTATTCCCTTAGTCCCACTTCAAAGGTCCTGAGGCAAAGGCTGAGAGAGGGTCAGGAGGGGGTGCTCCAGAGAAGGGATGGGGGAGCCCCACAAGACAGTGGGAACACAAGGGGGGAGAAAGCGCTGAGTGCTCCCGTTGTCCATTCCTTAAAGGGCAACGTCAGCCTATTCCCTTTCCCGGCTCACAGTTCTTATGGCCTTCATTGACAGGATCGGCACCATCACCAGCCCTATCAATGAGATCTCCGCCACCCTGTGAGTGGCTTCAGATCAGGGGCTTGATGGGGCCCCAACTCCTTGCTTGTGCTTCAGGACAGCTCTGGAGTTCCTCTGGTTCCTTGGTGTCCTCAGCTGCTTGCAGGGGCAGCCTGAAGCCATCGGATACAAGAAGCTTGACAGTCATGCTGCCTATAAGTTCCAGAAGGAGCCCGAAGTGCACACTTAAGATGACACTGTCCCCTGTGTTATATGGTCAGCAGGAGGCCTCTGCCACTCAGAGACACCAGCAGGCTCTGAACTGGTTCTCTGTGTGCAGGAAGTACTGGCACTTCTCACTAGGCCTCCCTTTTGTAACAGCTCTAGCTGCGCTTCTTCTATACCTCATTCACCAAATACCAACCCTTGTCTCGGCTGCTCGGGCTGTGTGGCTTTAGATAGTTCATTGTATTTTTTGTTCCTAAATCTGATCATTCCAAATGCTGACTGCTCCATCTTCAGTCACAGTCAGACAAGTGTCATGCAGTCGAGTTATTGATTGACTTATTCTCCAGAATCCCCAGCCTCTTTCTCCAGCTCTTTTCAGTTCCATTGCCCTAGCGCTCATCGTGAATCCTGTAGCTGGGCTGGTGACTCTGGGTCTGATCCAAAGCCCATTGAAGTAAATGGAAAGGCTCATATTGACATTAAGGGGCTTTGGATTAGGCCCTAGAGCTGTCAGGTTTGAATGTTAAGACCAAACAAACAAAAAACAACCCCCCAAACCACTCTTGCAATTGGAACAATTTTTTTTTTTGCCAGAGTAAAACTACAAGATCAGGCACCTCAGAAATTATAATAACAGTTTCAGATTTCTTTTGACTGTAGTACTCCATGTTCGACTATTTAAAATAAGTCAACAGCTACTTTTAAAATAAAGTGGTCTAGGAAAAGACAGAGGTTCAAACAGTGATGCGCTATTTTCACTCGCCTAAAAAGTCCAGTAACCAAGGTGAGAGGTGTGTATATTTAGAAATTCCTAAGGATTTCAGAGCTGCCAGCAAGATTATACAGCAATTGAGCAAATAATAAGCACTGACAGGTTGGTTAGATTGCAGTTAAAGAGCGGGTTTATACCTCTTCCCAAATATTTATTTAGGCCTCCATGAAACTGTAACTATTTGTGCATCACCTTTGCAAGGACCAAGAATTAAAGTTATTTTCATCGTATGTGGGTGAGCTTATATATGTTTAGAACCTAACTCACTAGCAGGAAATAATCTTACTTAATCATAGGATTTTATTTACTGGTTACTGTGCATCTCCAGCCGGCACTCTTTCTCTTTACCTATGTGACTGGCCCAACTGTTATTCCCAGAAAGATTAGATGCATCTAGACAAGCTATCTGGTGAATACAGGACTCCACCAGCAAATTTAAACAGTAACAGAGATGCTAAAAATGCAGTGCTTTGCTTTTCCATTTGTCATGATTTGGACCGTGGGATTCTATCTGTTTATACACAATAACCTTGTTCCCAGCATTTGCCAGGACTTCTCCCTTTTCACCAGACTGCAGATGGATTCTGTATTGTCCTGTGCTCTTTGTTAATCTAGATTTCAGTCTAACTGGTGTAAATTGTCATATCTGACTTGACTTCAGTTCCTACTCCACTTTAGACCAGCTGAAAAGCTAGCTTAGTATCTTTAGCCAGTTCTGCCCACCAATTAAAACAACTACAATACATATTGTAATCCTCTATTAGTAGCATTATAGTTATGCCTACAAGACACAGTTGAGGTTGGGGCCCCCATTGATTTTTATTCTTATTATTAATTTGTATTTCACCTAGAGGCCCCAGTTAGATCAGACTTGCAGAAATGCTTTAGATCTGTGCTTGCAGCTCTGGTTCCAGTAGTTTTGCCCATTCTGCATTGTAGGGGTGAACGAGGTGAATGGGATGCTCCTGCTTGTCCACCATCAGCCTTCTTTCACTGGCCCATTTCACCAGTCCTCCTTCTGCATTATAAACCTTCAGGGAAGTTTTGCGGGTTTGGCCGGCTTCACTTGACAAGAACTCATTCATGCTCTGGGCAGTCCTGGAAGCCCTGTACCCCACAGTGCAATAGCAAATGATGTTTTTATTTTTACTCTCTGAAATAGAATGGAAAAAAACCAAGGAGGGAGTTAAAAGCTATGTACAACTACAAGGTTTTTCTCACTAATCCAGTATTGCCAACTCCAAACAGTGGTAACTCCGGCCCTCAAAAATCATGCGATTTAAATAAATAAATAATGGATTTAGGGTCCTTTTTATTCAACGTTTAGTTTCTGAACCTTGAGGATATAGGGGTGGCTGGTGTCACATTTTCAAGCTTTGCATCCATAAGTGCTGAGAACTTACTTTTTTTTGAAGCTGAGAGTCTCACATATTTACTTGACTCCAGAAGCTGGGGTTTTTAAAAAAAAGTTACATTTTTATGAGAGTTGGCAATACTTCTAGTCTGTTATTATGATGATGATTTCAGCAATAATGCCCTCAGCACAGGGCATATCCCAGCACCTTTGTCAAGCCATTTAGACACAAAATTTAGTTTGTCTCTTTTTATATAACAAAATCTAATATTAATGATGATTATACATGTTCATGTTTTTTAATGTAATTGAAAATGGTTGTTTCAGTTTGAAATGCCCCACAGCACTTCTTTACCCAGGCTCTTCAGCTCTGTGCCAGTGTATAAGAACCTGAACGTAACACTGAGCAGAAATTGCCCAGTCCAGTTATACCATCTAGGCTGAGTGCCAAAGAGAGAGTAAAATAATAATCCAGAATATGTGATGAAAAGTAAATTAGGTTTTTCATTGGTTTAGTCTTCATAGTCTTGAGTGTTGTTAATAATCCAGGTAAGGCTTTTTTTTTTTTTTTTAATATTACGGCCCAGATTCTTGGCTATGGCTGAGAAGTAGCTCAGGAGGGTGGTGGAAAGGTGACCTTTGCACTTCCCCAGTTCTCAGCTGGCTGTGTGCCAAGCCATTCTCCAGTCGTCTCCAGCACCCCACGGGCTAAGCACTTCTGAAACTCTGGCCCCAGGTGTGCTCACTGCGCTCTTTTGAAAATTCTCACCTTAGAACAGCTTGAAAGCTGTTTGCAACAACAAAGAATGAGTTCTACTGAGATCTTTACTGTACCTGGAAGGAGCTGTTTCTGCAGAAATTCTTGCAGTGTATCACTCTGAGGGTCAATGAGTATTGCCCCTGGCAGATGGCTGACTTCAAATTCAGCTGCACTCCGGATGTCCTAAGAACAGAACATTGACCAATTTTAACTCATTCAAATAAAACCTACAATATCTGATGACTGTTTAAAATATGCAGCATGATGTTTAATGTCAGATCTATTTATGCTATCTCTTAGTTGTCTGAAACTGGAATGAACTATAGGGACATGTGCTCATGTGACTATGTTCCCAAAAAGCCACAAAAACTTGAGTCTTGGGACAGCCAAACTTACGGCTTCATTAAAATTTCATCTGTGTCTAATAAAATCCAGATGAAGACTGTTTCAGCAAAGACTATCACAGGATGGGCTTTGTGAAATGCACATCACCTGCCAGTCCCTTGACCTCAAAAATAAAACTCAAGCCTTTAATTAAATATGTTCTAACAATCGTTTCAGTCAGCGATAACTATGATCTCGCTGCTATTGAGCTACAATTATAGAGTTGGAGTAAAAAATTGCAGACTTTGTACAGGCTTGTTATAAATATAACATAATGTGCACCCTGTTCTCTATTATTTAACCATATTTGAAACAGGATCTTCTAGAGTCTGCGCAAGTTCTGTCTGACCTACTATGGATACAATTTTTCAAGACCTACTGATGGAGATAGTGACAGGACTGCCTTCTAGGTGGGGAGAGACGTTGAAGGTGCATAGGCTGGGGAAGATGACTTATACGGGCCTAAGCAGTGGGTAAGAAATACTAACAATTCTTGGGACCTCTGGTTTGAATCATGGCAGTGTTGCTTCAGCCCATTATAATTCTGAGGTAAATAAACAGATTTAAATATGCTAAGATCTTGTAGATGAGATCTTAAGCAACATACTCTTTCCTCTAGGTAGAATTTGACTATCTAATGGCACTTTGTATAAGAATAAGGTTTTATCCTTGCCCAACGTATCCCTTTTCTCCAGTGTATGCTGGATGATGGGGTGCTGGCTTCACACCCCAGAAGGGGCTGCATTTAGTGGTGCTATAACTATATAGGGCCAGATTCTGTCACCCTTACTGACATTATGTAGTAGCTTACTCCATGAGTAGATCCATTTTCTTCAATGGGATTATTCATAGTCAAGTACAACTCAGCATGAGCAAATTGACAGATAATGTTGTGTATAAACTCCATGAATGTAAGGTCTGAGTGGGAAAAAAAAGGGTTTTATAGAATCCTTATTACAAAATTATCCTTATTTTGTTAGTCACAACTACTCTTCAGTGTGCAAAATGGTACAGTTGTCTCATACAGTCTACTTTTATAAAGCTTGTAAGGATGTTATTTCCACCTCTAATTCCTGAGAACTACTGAGAAATTACTTTGAAAAGCGCAAGCACTGTGTAAAGTTGTTTGTGTGATATTCCACTGTTCGCACAGAAAGCACCTTGTTTTTAACATGAAACTTACCCACCAAGTCCTGCAAAGGAACAAGTACCTTATGTAATATCTCAGATTTTAAAGGGAAGCCTTTTCCAATCAACAGAGAGGCTACATAAATAGACAGTATCAACGGAGTCTGAATCCATTTGTGGTGGATGAAATTAGGTGGTGAAATTCTGACCCTGTTGAAGTCAATCGCAAAACACCCATTGCCTGGCTTTACGGGGGCTAGGTTTTTACCCTGGCAATATCTCTTGGTACCTGCTATCTTTACGTGTCACTAAACAGAATAGTTATAATAACATGGGAAGAGCTTAACTTTATTGCCACTTAGGTGTGGTGGTAATTACATACGTAGCAATGTCTCATTTTTACAACACAGCTTTCACTTACACAGTTTTTAATTTCTCTATGGCAGGGAACTCATCTTCCTACATTTGTTAATTGCAATCCACACAAATGCAATTTTATAAAAATGAATAACAATTTAAAGCAAACAGTATTTAGCATATGCCTTCAATGTGCTTTAGAAACAATCAGGATCTATGTCTGCAATCTTTGCTTACATGAGTCGTGCCATTGAACTCACAGGAGTAAAGACTGCATCACTGGATCTCAGCTAATAAACAGCCTTAGGGCTGAGATCAAGTAGGTAAGTCTGTACGATCACTCCTGCTCTATAGATGAAGAAACTGAAGCAGGGAGGTTGTTATTTGCTCAAGGCCAGTGTCAGAGCTGAGAGTTCTGGGCTCATAGTCACAAGTTCAGGCGTCTCCCATACAAACTAACTAGTGTTGGGTTTTTTTAATATTTCCCCAGAGAATGTTCCAGGCCTTTATTTCTTATCCTCAATTTTCAATTTGTTCCTGATATTGATGGCCAAGAATTGAGATTCTTGACTTGATTTTGGCAAACCTACATGCTAATTTGATTCCTGTGAGTCAACCTTTCCATAGGATCCTCTCCTCTGAAGTCACTATTGGGAGCGAAATCGCATTCCAGAATAGAAAAGCAGACACATTGGATCTGTCTGATCTCTCCTTTTAGCCTCAAGTCTGTGTTTACCAGGGAGTGACTTTTTACTTTTCAACATGATAATGGTAGTATTCCACAACCACTAAGATCCTGTCTGAAAAAAGCAACCCTATTATATTAACAAAAGCTAAGAACAAGTCGTCTTTAGATGTTTTTATAACCCAATTCCCAGAAAAAAAAATCCATGTTGCATGTTAGTTTGTAACAGATACATTTATAGGCGATTCCTAGCTGACATTTTAAAATATTTTAACTTATAAAAATAGCAAAGTGCTTACAAAAAAAATCAAATTCCAGGCAAATCTGTACCATTGTTACTGCAATGTAACAACAGCAGGAGCAGTAAAACCTAGCTAGCTTGGCAGCATTAGACCATAGAGGTTTGTTTTAGTCTAGATCTGAAAGGCTGAACTAGGCAGAAATGTAATATTTGGAATAAATATGCAACTTCAGAAACGGAGTTCCTGCCCAGGGTGCTGATGCAACAATGCAGCTCTGCTCTGCTCTTTCAGAGAGTTCCATTTGTTAAGTGCTTTAGCCAGGGCTGACCCTAGACCAAATGGTGCCCCAGGCAAGGAGCATCTTCAGTGCCCCCTTACAGGACCCTGAGCCCAGTGCCCCACGGAGCCAGGCCCTCACCTTGGTCGCCTGCGCCTAAATCCAGCTCTGGCTCTCGCTGTGACATAACTTGGATGAATGAAACTTTCCCTGTAGAGCCTGACTGACCTTTATAGTTCGTGTTCCCTTAGGAAATGGCTGAAGAACTTGGCTGGTTTTGAAGTGGGGTTTGCAACTGATTTCAAATTAAAATGTAAACTGCCTGTCCAATAGGTTAACAGCATAACCTGCCAAAACTATAGTTTCCTTTCTTTGAGAGGCTTGTTGGCCCCCCACCTTTTCTCTCCATTCAGTTCCCTCAGTTGGAATCTAGAACCTGGCAACATCTGGTGCAATATGGAGTTATGATGAATCAACGGATTGCAGATACAATTACTAGATATATATACTTCTCACCCCACCAGCTGATCTACACAACTGGGGAACCAGAACTAAAACCCCAATCCAAAACACAGGCCTCGTCAAACAGAGCTCTCTTCCCTGGCAGCGGTTCCTTTCCAGGGGCAGAGTATGCTGCCTCTACAACATTCCTTTTTCCTGCACCATCATGTGCTTATACTGGGCATCAGGAAATCTCAGACACTAAAGCTGGCATGGTGAGGTTCTAGGTTGGGACGGGAGACCTCAGTGGAAAATCCGGGTGTTGCAAAAAAGTGGTGTTAATGATTCCCCAGCGCTAGCAAGGGTAGAAGCACTAACGTAGGGTTAGATAGCACAGTTGCACAAACAACCTCACCCTGGCTACAGCGCCCCTTACACTAGGAGCAGTACCAGTGCTAGATAGGCAGTGTGGAAAGTCCTAGTGTAGGTGCCCATACAGTGGGTTTAAAGGAATAAACTGAGCCTAACATAAGTAAATGACACTCAGATCCTACCAGAAACACTATAACAATGCCTGTAAATAAATAATGGGGCGGGAGATTTTGTTTATTTCCTTTCTTGAAGAATCCCATGTGCAAGGCTGTGGGTTTCAATTTTCCTCCAGATCCTCAGTTGGTGTACATCTGCCATGGTGACTTCAACAGTGCTACCTCACTTTACTGCAGCTGAAGAGCTAACCCTATGAGTAAGCTTGATTATAACTTTCTTTTTATTTAATTTGTCACGGTCATGCATGCATCACAATCAGGTCAAGAAAGAATGATAAAAAGCAACTCCATAGAGGACTGAGCCAGGCATGCTTTGAGATCCTTGGGTACACCAGACTATAAAGGGGAAAAGTGTTATTAGTGTCCTCTCCTGCACCCTGGCTCTAAGAGGCCCTACTTGTACAATGTGGAAAGGATAAGACGTGAAGGGAGAAGAGAAAAAAGAGAGGTCTGACATAAGATCATAAGTTAAAAAAAATTCTACCTGAACAGCCAGGTTACACAAAATACTTGTTGAACACAGAAAAATGTTACCCTCTTAAATTGGGTAGTCAGGAGACCAAGACTGATTTTAATTACAGAGTACTTGCTTTAATTCATAGGTAATAAATCACTTACAAGAATGATTAATTCCTCTGGCTTCTCTTCCATCCAGCATTGCAATGTCTCTGTGGTAACTGATTCCACATTTGGAAATGTCTTCTGTACCCGCTTTATGGCTAAACTCATCATTTCTTTGTGGTCACTTATATTCAAATTGTCCATCTTCTGCAGAAATTGTGTTGCCATTATCTTGGCGGTTGCAAAGAACTGTGAAGAATATGGTCTCTAAAGACTTCCTACTTCCTTATCTAGGTAGCAGGTCACATGGTTAGTATTCATTTGGTAAATTAACAGAATTTTAACTCTTATAGTCAATTACATTAGTGGCAAAAAAAGGAAAAACTTATAATTTCTTAGGGAACAAACTTCAAAAATGTAGACATAAAAAATTCTTATTTGTCCTTATAATTAAGCACTACAAAAACAAATGTCTTATATAGCACTAAAAAGAAAAGGAGTACTTGTGGCACTTTAGAGACTAACCAGTTTATTTGAGCATGAGCTTTCGTGAGCTACAGCGCATCCGATGAAGTGAGCTGTAGCTCACGAAAGCTCATGCTCAAATAAACTGGTTAGTCTCTAAGGTGCCACAAGTACTCCTTTTCTTTTTTCTTTTTACGAATACAGACTAACACGGCTGTTACTCTGAAACCTGTCATTATATAGCACTGTTTTTCAAAAAGCAAAAGCTCACAGTTTTTGGCAAGCACCACCTGAAAACGAGTGCAAGTAAAGGCCACCGATTGGAAAGGGAGCTTACTGATACAAAACTGAACTTTGAGTCCTTTGATTCTAGAGTTTGTGCTTTAGTTTTAGCAGCCCAATGCAAACTTTAAAATTATAGGCAGCTATGAGTGAGCAAGGGATATGAGACTAGGTACAAACGGTAGGAAACATTTAACTGCTGTTTTGATTTTTGATTTATTTTTATGTATACAGCTGAATTTGTTATTAAAATACATTAGTATATCTATTCTTCCCCATAACCAACATGGTGGACTATGGACCCAATCCTGCTCCTTGCTGTTGATTTCATTGGGAGCAGTATGAAGCCTTTTATCTCCAAAATTTGGGATTTTTAAAACTTTTTCTGTGTTATTTTTCCCGTGTCATGTTCTACCTTTATTTTCTGAGCTGTTTCTGAAGAGAGATCATTTTCCCTTCTGGGTGCTGTAGTTTTGCTTACTTATTGAAAACTCGTTGTTGCCGGCACCCAGTGCCGAGAGGCAAAACAACAGCAAGGTTCGTTGCCCAGTGTGCGTCACCCAATAATCACAACGGGGTGGAGAAGCAGGAAAGTTTATTTGCAGCTGCAAGAAGGTACAGGGAGAATAGAATCTCAAATCCTGCACACAGAGCAGGAAGTTACACAGGCTTTTATACATCCTTTCTTCAGCATACTTATCCAATAGCAAGCTGCCCTAAGTATCCATATAGCCAGCCAATCCAGTTACCAGCTAATTCCCTTGTTTTTTGTATCATTTGTTAAACTATACATAAAGCTGCTTTATTCAGCATTGTTCTTCCATATCTGCCCTGTTTGGCCTTGTTTAGTTTCAGGCAGTCTGACTCGGCAACATATTGTTGCAGATCCTCAGCATAACTGCTGCGAGTGCCTCCAGGCAGGGGGGGCCAAGGACACTTGGGCCTAGTGCGAGGGGGCTTCATCGACACTCGTGGTCTTCCATCCCCTCGAGTTACCTAGTGGCCATGCCCCAGTGTCCCCAACATCATGAATAAAAATTATCAACCTTTTTTACAAAGGGTTTGTAATTTGAGGTTTTAAAACTAATATTAAGGAGTCCAGTGGAACCTTAAAGAGTAACAGATTTATTTGGGCATAAGCTTTCACGGGTAAAAAAACCCACTTGTTAAATCATATACACAATTTGCTCTGAGATCTATGGATGAAAATCACTGTATATGAGACTGATTATTATCATCATCATCATAGTATTATATCAGAGAAGAGAAAGAATTGTTAGGGCATCTGATCTCACTCTTTCTCTGATACTGTAGCACGTTTGTATGACCCAATTTTAAAAGTCCAGAGCAATGAGGCTTTCATCACTTCCTTTGGGAGACTATTCCACAACCCAGTACATCTCACTGTCAGGAAGTGTTTCCTGATATTCAGCCTAAGTTATCCCTCTTAATTTCACCTAATCACTTTTAGTTGTTTCTCTGTGAACCACACTAAATAATTCTTCCTCTTGCTTGGTGTTTGCAAGCTGTAGACAGTTATCATGTCCCATCTTAGTGTCTCATGCTGCAATGAGTTCCATCCGGGCTGTTCCTAACACATCCTGCATTGTGATGTCACAATGCGGTGTCCTTGATTGTGATGTCAGACACAATGCGGCACCTACACAGCGTGATATCATGTACAGCATGGCACCCTGGCACTGTGGTGTCATGCACACCACAGCACTGCCATGGTGCAGGGTCATGCTCAGTGCAGCATTTCCCCAGTGTGAGGTCATGAACAGGGAGCACAGTACCCCCCCCCCATTCTGTGATGTCATTCACTTAGTGCACTGTGATGTCATGATCGACGCAGCATTCCTTGGCTTTTATGTCCTGAGCAGCCCAGCACGCCCCCGGGTTGTGACGTCATCCACTTGGCGCACGGTGATGTCGTGATACCGCAGCCCTGCTCGGGAGCTGAGTTCTCCCGCACTCAGGACACAAAGGGCCAATCACTGTCCCCCTTCTTGGGCTCACTGGCGTATTCGTTACCCTAGCAACACCCCCACGCTCCGCCGGGCTTCCCAGAATGCACCAGTGCTGCCTTCCGTCCGGCAGGGGGCCGCCGCCATCTTGTGTTCGGGGTGTCTCGGCGCGTGAGCGGGGCCGCCAGCCATGGAGACAGGTGAGAGCCGGGGGCGGCTTCCTCCACTCCCGTGCCCTAGTCACCCCACCCCCAGCTAGGGGAGCCTCCCCTCGGCTCCTGGCCACCGAGCCCCCGGCTGGCGACCCTGCTTCTCTCCGCTTCGCTGGGAAGGGCTCGGAGCTGTGGCGGGGGGGGGGAGTGAACGCCCCTTTCTCACCAGCGCCTGCCCAGGAGCATCCGTGTCTCAATCCCACCCTCCCCCTGCTCTTTCCCCGAAGGGGAGCGCTCCTCGCCCCTCCTCATAGCACCCAGCAGGGCCTGGGTGTTATGAGGCCCCCTCTGTGCCCGCTCCTCTAACACGGCTGTTACTCTGAAACCTTTATATTTTTTTATATGATCATAAATTTGATTGATAGAGAGAACTAATACATGTAGACTTCTGTAACGCATTTGATTTAATCCTCATCTAACATATAACCCCCCCTCCCCCAAATATACAAAGTGCATGCACCCATATTAAATGGATTAAAAGCTTTTCAACTGATAAATCACAAAAAAAAATTGTAAATGGGGAATTGTCTGGGGAGTGGGGGGATGAGTGGTTAGTGAGGTCCTGCTGGGATATGTTCCTTGCAAATACTATTCAATTTCTTTGTGATCTGAGAGAAAATATAAAATTATTGCAGGTAAAATTTGCAGATGACAGATTGGTGAGGTGGTAAATAAAGACTTGTGTTCAGTTTGGTGTTGGTGCCTCAAAAAGGATGTTAAAAAATTGGAAAGCGTTCAGAAAAGGGCAATAAGAGTGATTCAAGACCTGAAAGACAAGTGAGCTGTAGCTCACAAAAGCTCATGCTCAAATAAATTGGTTAGTCTCTAAGGTGCTAGTACTAGTACTCTTTTTGTTTTTGCGAATACAGACTAACACAGCTGCTACTCTGAAACACTTTATAGTGACAGACTAGGGAAGCTCAATCTATTTAATTTATGTAAGAGAAGATTAAGAGGTGATTTGATTGCAGTCTTTAAGTATCTACACGGGGAAGATATTCCTGATAGTAATGACGTTTTGATGTAGCAGGAAAAGGGATAATGAGATCCTGTGATTGAAACTAGGGAAATCCAAACTAGAAATAAGGTACACATTTTTAACAGTGAAGGTAAATGATTGTTGGTATAACTGACATAGGCATGTGGTAGATTTCCCAAGGCTGGATCTTTCTAAAAGGTAGCCTATTGAAGTTATGGGTTTGGTGCTATAATATTTACTGATGTGCCAAATATTGATTAATTTGACAAAGTATCTCAGGTTTGGAAAGAACTATCTTGCAAAATGAATCAATATTACGATTTGATTGGAGGGATATATTGCTTTATCTCCTCCTAACTCCAGATGGAGTGCTTCTGCCTATATGGCTGGGATTGAGAAACAAACCTTCTGTATTCTATGTATAGCTCAGATCCTTATTAATGTTTTTCTTGCTTTCATTTGCATAGAATGCATGGGGTTTTTTTGTACTGACCTACTTTTTCCCCCCCAACATCAGATGATACTGGAAATCGACTTCGGTTCCAACTGGAGTTGGAATTTGTTCAGTGTCTGGCAAACCCCAATTACCTAAACTGTAAGTACTTGAAGTGAAACATCAGGGACCTGAGTAACGAATATTAGTTACCAATATTTACTGTTTCTGGATTGCTAAATATTGAAAAAGGATCTAATACAATAAGGGGGTTGGATCATTTAAGTTATTGATATATAAAAGTTGCTCAGTCTGTAACGCTTCTTGTTCGGACAAGCTTTATAGCAGGAATAGCTTTTTTTTTAAGTAATAAGTTCTATTTTGTGTAATTGTTTTCATTGATGAAACTCCTTGGATGCCAATATAAATTCCTAAATAAATAGCAGAAGCAGCTAAAGGGCATATTAAAATATTTTTAAGTTATTTAAAGGGACACCATCAATTTAAAGATTAGGCAATTAAAAACAAAAGAGAATTCAAGTAATTTTAAGGTGCTACCCCTATCCTTGCCCCTCAACCTTTTTGACAATTTTTATGATGTTACAAACACAATATCCTATTTTTAAAAGTCTGTTCTCTGCCTTGTTGCTCTGTGATAGACCTATACAAAAGGGGAAAGGTGACTAAGTTGCTATAAACACAGTGCTATCAAATGCAAAATAAACATACTGAAAAGAGGAGGATTTTTCATCTCTCAATTATAGGACTCTTGGGAGTGATTTGTAACAGTTGTTGGTTTAAAACATTTTAAAAATAGAAGTGCTCTTTAATAATATATACTAAGCCACACAGAAAGAAGCTTTTGTATGTGCTTTTCTAAAGTTTTAAATGTAATTTGCTTTCTTGCAAGTGCAGTTGATACTCTTGTTTTGTTTCAGTTCTTGCACAGAGAGGGTACTTCAAAGACAAATCTTTTGTAAATTATCTTAAATATTTACTTTACTGGAAAGAACCTGAATATGCCAAATACCTAAAGTAAGTGTTAAATTATTTTGTGTTCTGCGTTGTAATAATGTAATACGGACCTTATATTGTGCGTTATATAACTGTGTACCAGTACTTGATTTGTTTCCAGTCTGCTGATTTGTATTACAAAGTTTGATACATACACAGTCCAGGCCTCATGAGAAGACCTTCTATTTAATTACCTAGATAAGAGGGTGGCACTTACCTTCCCTCAATTATGCAAGTAAATCGTGATTTGGTAGCCCGCACAGAAGCTTCACTGTTTGCTGATAGTAAATATTCTTGAACGCTCTGGTACTACAAAGCCTGAGTCAGGCACAGAAAGAACACTCAGAGTTATTTTGCAACACAGAAAAGAAATGGTATAAAGTACAGCATGGTTTTGAACACTTCTTAATTTTGCAGACTTGTTTCACATTTTGTGTAAGGAGTTTCTTTCTTCTTCTGTTTCTCCACATGAGGTTCTGAAACTGATAACTATTACAGCTGATACACAGAAGCTTTAATGGAAATCTGTGACCTCAGAAAAGTCACTCCAAGAGAAGGGTGAGGGGGGTATGGGTGTGTGTTTCTCAGATTGAAATTATCAGCAACATGATTGAGATCATCTGAGTACATTACTGTATATAAGAATGTTTAAATAAGTGGATAATCTAGAGCAGTGGTTCCCAGGCTTGTTCCACCGCTTGTGCAGGAAAAGCCCCTGGCAGGCTGGCTGGTTTGTTTACCTGCCGTGTCCGCAGGTTCGGCCGATCGCGGCTCCCAGTGGCCGCGGTTTGCTGCTCCGGGCCAATGGGAGCTGCTGGAAGCAATGGCCAGTACGTCCCTCGGCCCGTGCCTCTTACAGCAGCTCCCACTGGCCTGGAGCAGCGAACCATGGCCACTGGGAGCCGCGATCATCCAAACCTGCGGACGTGGCAGGTAAACAAACCAGCCCGGCCCGCCAGGGGCTTTCCCTGCACAAGCGGAGGAACGAGTTTGGGAACCACTGATCTAGACAGCCTCATTTAGATTTTGGGGCTGTTTTCCTTCTCTAATATTGTCCACGTTATCTTAAAGAATGCATTACCATAATTAATTATTTGAATTATAAGTAGCAGAGCTTCTCAAAACATGAATATCTTGCATATAAATATTGTAAAATAATAAACTAAGAATATGGGATTTTTAATACAGAAAGTGGCAGTATATTAAATCTAATCTGGGTAAACCCTGTAAAAGTTTGTATTAAAATATATTGTTTGTTTTTAATCTAGGTATCCTCAGTGTTTGCACATGTTAGAGCTGCTCCAATATGAACACTTCCGTAAAGAACTGGTAAATGCTCAGTGTGCTAAATTTATTGATGAGCAACAGATCCTTCACTGGCAGCATTATTCACGGAAAAGAATGCGTCTCCAGCAAACACTGGCAGAGCAGCAGCAACAGAACAATACTTCTGTAAAATGAGAGCGTTTGACACAGTGGCAACATTTACTTCATGTCAATACATGTATTTGCAAGGGAAAATTTGACTTATTTTTGTAGCTTTGGCATTAGTGATATACATAACCTCATGTGCTAATGTAGACAGAGAACGTTTTTGGTTTATCAAGTGACTGTTTTCCTATCAACAAGTAGTATCCACGTTAACGTGATGTAGCCGATGTATACTTTGTTGAACCTTCAGTGGTGGTTTTGTCTTTTTCCGAAGAAAGAGTACAGTCTTAAGATCACTTTTGGCCTTCATGCATGTATCTATTTTGAAAACTAAATGTGGTTGTCTAAGGTCCCTGTTACCTTCATATCTAACCATGGAGTTACTGAAAGAATTTGTAGTTGAAAAGCCTGTGTTTGAAGGCATATTCTCTGAACTGCAGCGTGTGGAGGACAGTGGCATTGTATAAGGTGACTCTACAAGCCGGGCTAAGAGTCCCCATGTGATGCAGAGAGATATTTCTGTCACAAGGGCAAGGTATGCACAATTGAAATGAGATCTGTTACAGAAAACCTTAATTGTGCACATATCCATATTGAAGCAGAGCTGTCCTATGGCTGCACTTCTGTTTGTCTGTTAACGATTTGTTGTTTACTGCCCTTGCTGTAAACTTAATGCAGATTTGCTGATACCAAAATTTGAAGCATAAACCAAAGTGGTGAGAATAACAGAGGTTGCAGCTGATGAGGGGAGATTAGTACTAACAACTGAGAAGCCCTTCAGTGGGAAATAACCAGTGCAGACACAAAACAGGGGAGATAAACTGTGACAGTTGTACCCATTCAGTTATCTTGTCTCTTCAGTGTCAGCAAGCTTGACCAGTTGCTGCTAGGAAAGCTTAAAGGGAGTAAGTATATTTCAGGTAGTTGTAAATGTTTTTAAGGCTTGTATATGAAAGGTCATAGGTAGAGAAATATTTATCTTTAATATGACTGTTTTTATTACAAGAAGGTGACAACCCCTACAGACATCAATTAAAGCCTTAATAAAAAAGAAATAGGTTATTACACAGTTGTTGTAAGTTATCCCTAATTGTAGAAGAAAGGTAGGGATTATACTTTTTCTTCCTGGCCATTAATTGAGGTGAATGTCAGTTATAAAGAGTAAAGTTCTGACACTAGAAGTAGAAAGTGAAGTGGTTTTTATTTTTCATGGACTTTGATGTTACTTTTCAGCAAGACTGTGGCTGTTGTTGAAACTATATTTAATAAAAAATAACAAAGCTTTGTCCTGCCTGAAGTTTTAATGGGCTTATGCCCTGTAGAACTAATGTAGCTGTCTTCTAAAAGGGTTAAACTTAGATTGGCTATTTTCCACTGTAAAAGGCAATTTGTAAGCAGTTGGCCAGACTAACACTTATGCTTTTAGATAGAAAAAAATAACTTGGATGTAACAAGCGCCTATAAGAGCACAGCAAATATTGCCCGCCAGCTTTTGAATTAGTTATGTAAGCAGAAAGTTGGAAATGTTTCTACAGTATGTGCGCGATATTGCATGTTCCTTCTGTTAAGGACTTCTAGAATAACTCTGTTAAGTTGACTTATGAAAAATCAAAACTGATACATCTGAATTTCATCCTCACATCTACAGTGCTTAACTCTACTTCATGTAGCTCTCCCTTTATTCCACATCAGGGAGTATATTCTCCCTATTTAATCTTTCAAAAGATTGGTAAGGTTTAGAGACTGCTGTAGTGACCAAACCCTCTAAACACTGTTGGCCTTTAAGTTAATGTTTAAAATCTGTATACAGTCTGTATATCAGTCCTTCTCTGTGCACACCTTTGAGGAGTGAATGAGAGAGACAAACTTTTTAAAACATAAGTCAACAGTTGTTAGTAGGCCATGCATCTGCAAAGCACACTATAGAGAGGTGACTGCATTACAGCAGTGAAATGGGAGACAGGAAGAGTAGAGAGAGATTACCATCTTGGCAATTGGTACTGAGTTAAGCATATCCCATTTAATTCTCTACCACATCTTACTTCCGGGGGAATTCTGTGCCATTGCACAATTTTGCAAAAATTAATGGGTTTTGTACAGACTTTCCTTTTCCCACTCCACAGAAATGGGCTGCAATGTTGCTGGCTGCCACAAGGGGCCACTGAACCAGGCAGAGCCCAGCTTGCACCTACTGAAGACACAGCCAGGGGGAGGGTTCCTAGCAGCTGCAGTTCCCCACATGCCCTGAGGGAAAGAGGCAGTGGCACATAGGAAAATCCACCCAAGCCTGGGACTAAGCATCAGGCTGTGGATCCCTGGGCTCTGAGGGGTGGGCATTTGGGCAAAGGGGGGGGGGGGCATGCGGATGAGCTCTGAGTGCAGATATCCAGGCTGGGTGGCCCCAGAGCTGAGCGGCCCCAGAGGTGGGCTCTTTAGGAGAGGGGAATACAACTATCTCAGGTGGAGGGCCCATGGCTAGGCTCTTGAGGATAGGGGATTCAGGTGTATTGGCCGGAGAGGCCCATGGCTGGGCTCTGGAAGGGAAGAGTTGTGGATATCTGGCCCCTGAGCTAGGCTGGGCAGAGGGGGAAAGAGAAACAGGAACTGGGCTCTCACAGGAGTTTAACTCTCCATTATTGGGGGGATTTTTGTCTGTCTATTGTTAGACATACTTGCTGACAGGTATTTTGAAATAAATTACCAGAATAATTGAAACTGGCATGATTATGTAGTGTTGTTTTTGACATAAAATTTTAAAATATTGTGTGCAGCTTTTTTTGGCACAGAATTACCCCAGGTGTAACATTTAGAGAAGTTTAGTCAAAATTTACTTATTTTAGTACTGAACCTGTACCTAAATGAAACAGCTATGGCTAAGCTCTAAGTAAAATCTACTAAAGCGTGAAACTAGAACTATAAAAGTTTTATATTGTGCCCCTTGCACATAAGTCAAATGGACAGTCTCTGGTGGTTCTTCCACTTTTAATTAAAATTTTCAGGTGGGGTAGGTGTTTTAAGAAACAGGACAGTTGAGGGAGGCTGGTACAGTGTCATTCTTGCTAGAGTAAAAAGACTTTCCAAAGGCTGGGTTTGCACTATTTCCCCATGAGTAGCCTGCTATACATTCTGACTACATGCCTTTATAGAGAGAGAATAAGTCATTCCTATAAGTAGAGAATCAAAAGAGGACATTGTAATGTGGTATATAAGGTAAATAGTAAAATAATATAGAATTTAACAAACAATCACATAGTGGGGTTTATAAAAAACACACACAGAAAGCAGAAATAAGGGCAGACTAAAAAGAGGCCTTTTTACATCACAGTAGTGGGTAGTGTTGAGCTACAACTATAGACCTTTACTTCTACAGGGTAGTTAAGTAGTAAGCTAGTATTTTCTTGCAAGTAGCCTTCAATAAGTTAGATAGCCCTTGCCCATCCTGTGGTTGAGTGTGCAACTACATCTTACAGACTCTGCTTGTTTCTTAAACACTTCAGTTCCTCTATTGATCAATATAGAGAACGTTCAGCCTGTTGAAAAGATTGCTAAAACACAATTCGTTGCAAGTAGGAGTTTAATTCAGCACAAGGGTCAATTACTGTTTTCTAGTGTTGCAAGATCCCTTCCCATGCTCTGTACCAGCAGTTTCATGGCATTTATTCTGGCCACTCAGCCAATGCACTTGACAGTTTAAAAAGTCTGAATGGAGATAAGGCAATACATGATGGCTCCTTTAAATGAAAATGACCAGCAGCTTGAAGATATGGGTATCTACTTTCTAGCTAAATGATTGACTAAAGAAGAGAGAAAACTTAATCTTCAGTAAACAACATGTGCACAAGCTCTCTGTTAAGACATTCTTCTTCTACCAATTTCTGAGGCTGAAAGAAAAAAAAAGTGGTTTCAAGAAGAGAGTTCAAAGTGTCAAGTCTTTTACAGAGTTCCTTGCTCAGCATAATGGTATTTAACTCTATAAACTAGAGACTAATAAACTAGTTTTAATTTGTAGGGTTTTTCCAGATGTCATACACAAGTGAAAATGGTGTTTGAAACTGCTGCAGAAATTTATGATGTCCAGTTAAGATTGATTTATTCTACCCTCCCGCACCCCCCCAGCTTTCTTGCTCACCTTTTCCCAAATAGTAGTAAAACAGCATAAAGTACAAAGGTTAAGAATGCCAAATACTATGCTTTTGTGGTGGTTCCATTTTCAACACACAGCCTCCAATGGTTTGTGTCTTTAGAGTTTCCAGAATGGAATTGCCAGGCTATTGTAGGTCAGGAATAAATTTTCCTGAATACTTCAGCAGAGTAGTGGAGTGCAGGGCACCTGGTTCACTCTGCCAGGCTCAAGCTTGTTTTTCCATCTCACTTTAGCGTACACACATTCAAATAAAATACTTACTGTTCCATATTTAAGTAGCGTTGGCACTCCAGTTAGTTTCAGATTCTTTCTGAACTCATTGTTGGGGTCTTTCCAGCTGTTTTGAAAGAGTTAGTTAAGTTTATGCAAAAGTTCTACATTCTGTTTGGAGGGTAAGATAGCTTTTACTATTTCATGCATAATCAGTACTATTGAAAGCCCAAGGGGAAATCTGATTCTGTATTCTTAATGCATACAGCTACCACCAAAATAAGTAGAAATATACATTGCAAGGAATTCTGGATCAAATCAGTATTAACTGCTGCAACATTAGCAGTGAGGTATTCTGCAACTTTCAGGTGGCTAATTCTCTGCATTCTAAATACCACTTGAAGTCCAAACTTTGGATTTAAAGTATTTTGTTTAACAAGCACAAAATGGCTGCATTTAGATTAGGAGGCTTAAATGTTCCGTTCAACTGTTACATTACTGTGATGAGGGATGACCCTAGGCATAAAGGTAACAAGCTTTTACAAGTCCTCTGGATGAGCATAAGGGTAATCAGACTTAGAGACTACACATTTGAGATGGATATGGCTTCCCACTGCCTGGACCAGCTCACTGAGAACAATTTGAACATATGACTTAAGATTTGCTTTATGGGACAGTGTGTACATATATTAGAACTAAAGAATTATTTCAACATAAATAGCACAAGAAGCCATTAAAACATGTAACTTTTTTAGCACTTACTAGGCTCGTTCTCCTACTTGGCAGTAGATGAATACAGATCCATCAGGCAGGCTATTTAATTCACTCCGCACAACTGGTTCAGCTAAAGAATAGAGTTTTCTAGTTAAGTTTACATAACAGTATTAATATTTTACAGTTGTGGCATCTTATGCTGTCACCTCTGCTGCTCATTCTTCCAGATATTCCTGTTCATTTGTCTGCTTCATGCACTAGTCAACATGCTTTCCTCTACTCAGCCTCCTGTGTATGGTACAACTTACTTGGACTCACTCAGCACCTATTTAAGTTGCATCTGAAGTCCTGCTACTGCAGTATCACTCAGTGACCAGAGATGACTGAGGTATAAAACTGGCTAGTGTTTTCCCCAAACCTTTGTCTCCTTGTCTGTATGACCTGGGAATATAAACTCCTCCAAGCAGCAACATACTTAGCTTAGTAAGTACTACCACACATACATACATCAACTGTACATGAATTCATCGGGATGTACGAGTCCATAATTGCCACCGAGCCAGGTCGGTTTTCTACTGCTAAGGACTCCTAGTGGAAGTCAGTATGTTGCAATGCCTTGGTATATTAGGGCTCAACTAACTGCTCATAAACTGGCATCTGGCCAGTTCAAGTGCCAAGGTAGGCGGCTGAAGTAGCTCACGCTGCAGGGCAAGTTTGCTAACTAAACTCCCATTCACGGGTATGATGTAATCTCAGCAGCAGAGATTCACCATTCAAGTCGAAGATTTGACAAGGGTGTGTGTAACACTGCTGGCAGCAATAACTGGTGGCTGGGGACCAGAGTTGGGGCACTGATCGGAGGCGGGCACAGGAGAGAAAGAGAGAAGCGGTGTTTTGAATCCCCCACCCAAGGCAACAACTACAGATCGCCTTAGGAGACCACACCGAGTGAGAAACAGAAAAAGAGGGTCAGCCACCCCCAGGCAGAGTGATTCCATACAGCTGCCAGATACCCGTGGGGGGCGAGGGCGCGGAGCAGATGCCCCCTCCTCTACACCGGCTCGCTGTAGAGGAGGGGGCAGGACAGCGGGAGCCCCGCCCAGGCCCTAGAAAGCGGGGGGAGGGGTCCCCTCCAGGCTCACCAGTGACGCAGTCCGGGCACCAGCTCCTGCCCTGGGTATCCTTGTCCCCGCAGAACAAGGCGAAGACGGGCCGGCCGCGGCTCTGCTGCGCCGCCTGCACGAACTCGCCATAGCCCCGCGCCGCCTTCTCTTCCCAGCCCATGGCCCCGCCGCAGCCCTAACGTCTGCTTCCGGGGCGGCAGCGCACTTGCGCACGAAGCGCCACCTCCCGGGGCGGGGCTTGAAGGGGACAGGCCCCGCCTACGGCGGCCGTGAAAGGACACGCGCGGCTCGGATTGGCCACCCCGGGCACCCGTACCTTTTCCTCCATTCCCGGCAGCCCCCGCGATAGCGGCGGCGGTTGTCATGGGGCGGGTTTGAACCGCAGCGCTTCGCCAAGTCCCCCGCCCCCCTCTGCGGTGGGTGTCCCCCCCGCCCCACTGTGGGAAGCCGGGGTCCGGTGCGCCCCGGGCCATCCCGCGCCTGGGCTCGGAGCGGGGCGGCAGGGAGCAAGGGGAGCCCCTGGGTGGCCTCGCTGGCCAACGCCCCGGGACGTCCGCTCCCGCCCTTCCCGCTTTCCTTTCAGGGCTGCGGGTCCCCGGACCCTGTTTCCCCCCTGCCTCCCACAGCACCAGGGCCCCATGTCCTCTCCTTTGCTCTGGGGCAGGGCTCCGGCCCCTCAGCGCCCCCCTCCCCGCGGCCCCTCAGCCCCCCCCTCACGCGCCGTGCGCTCTCACCCCCTTCGCGTGGCTGCTCCCCCACTGCCGGGATCGCGCCCGGCCGCCCCGAGACTGCGGCCTGCAGCCCCCAGTGGGTCCCGCGCCTTCCACAGCTGAGGTGTGGGCCCTATAGCCGGGACGCTTCCGAGCACCTGTGGGCCTTCCGGAGTTGTGAGTGGGAGGGGGGCTTGGCAAATCCTAGTTGGGAAGCTCTCCAAGGTGCGAAAGGGCGCCGCGTTGGGAGTGGGTGGAATGAGGCAGAGAACAACCAGGAGACTCTTGAATAGGAAATAGGGACTAGGAGGAGTTGAAATTTAGGAGCTGGACTAGATGACCTCTCCAGCCCAGGATTGCTGTGAAATGGAGCAGGGTGGATTTGTACAGGGCTTTGAAATAGAGAAGGAGGGAAATTGAAGTTGATTCAGAAGTCTCTATCTTTATCTAGTTTGGTTATAAATGGTAGTAGAGGTAGAGTGGAATTAACTGTTACAGGCAAGGGAGAAATATTTGTTTTCACATGATAGATGGAGCACTATAAAGATTCAGGTGAGCAGAGTAATCCTGGCAGGAGCTGCAGAGGAACTGGCACTTGCTCCAACCGTGGGCAGCACGGTTGGGAGAAATAGAGAAGAAGTAATGTCCAGAGGAGCTGGGGAGCAGAGCGAGGCAGTCTGTGATTTAAACTGGAGAGAAAGCAGCAAAGTCATTATACCTGATCTTGAAATTGTTTGAATTTAGGGGCCCCTCAGGAGCCCTCGGCTCTCGCTGAAATTAATTGCTGGTGAGTTTATATATCAGGGCTTCCTGAGCCATTATTTTTATTTTATTTCCCTTTCCACTGAAGAAATGTAAGATATCCGGATGTGTGCTCTCCATTGGTCTATCTCCTTCTGACAACAATATATTCTGTACTTTATGCCATCTCTCTCTTGTGGTTAATGATTTGGGGCAAGTTTGAGAAAACAAAGGGTTTTTTTTCCACCCACCTCTTTTCAGTAGACCACGGTTTCCTTGCTCTAGTAATAAGAGCTGCAAAAGTTCTTCCTTAACCCTGTATTCTCCTTATGGCTGCTAATGTGAGCATTCCCTTCACAGTCTGTAATGCTGCTTTACAGTCAGCTGCTTCAGTGTGTGAAAGAAGAATGTAAGCTGTATCTAGTGCATCAGAAAATGTGAATATATCCCTCACTTTGCTTCCAGCCTGTACCACTACAAAGAGCATGTTCTCAAAATTACTTCCACAAGTGAGTGTTTTGCCTGTTAAGCTATTACATTTGTTAGGCGTTGTCTTATTTTTAAACACAAAACCTCACACCCAAAAATCTTGTCTACTTGTTATAATTTTAGCAGAGGCCAGTTTACAGATGACTGTGGATTTTTAGAATCCTTATATTCTATTCAATGTGATGGGACCAAGCAAACCAGACACGTCGTATGATCCATTTGCATCCAATATCCAAGCAGAAAAGAATGAAGCGAGGATTCTCCAGACACAGGTATTATTTGACTTCTGCAGTGATGACATCTCAGGGTTGGGTTTGCCATCCTGTTTTATAATATGATAAACTTAACCTACTTCCTGACGCTGGTTCTGTGCACAGCTATAGTGTCAAGTTTGCCTGCCTTCTTTCATGTGTCACCAGCATCCATTGGCATGATATTTATTCTTGTTTTGTAAAGTGCTTTGAAATCTGCAGATGAAAATGTATAAATGTAAATATCTGTCTTCACCCTTTCCTTCTCACTTGTAAGTTCTGCCTGTGATTATTTTGCTTTTATAATGTTTTAAATATTTATTATGACATGGTCCTGTGCCAAAGCTCTTTGGGCTAGATTTTTAAAGGTTTCTTGTTATTTCAGTTGGAACTGGGCACCTAAATGCTTCTGAAAACCTCACTAGGCATTTAGCTGCACCTTTAGGTGTCTAATAACCTTTAAATATCTGGCCCTTTGTTTGAGTGGGAAGGATGCTTTAGGACTAAAATAGCTATTACCTGCGTGGCGATATGATAAATTGTAATGTGAAGGGAATTACATTTGTCCTTCTTATTTTATGTTCGAGGTGCATCATTTGTGCAATATGCTATATAATGTGGACTTTTTATTTAATCTGTGGAACAGCTCCAGTTTAACAGGAACGTTCCTGCAGCTCCAGAGAACTTGGCTGTCAGATTCTCCAGCCCTCGTCCGATTATAATAGAAAAGCTGAAGCCACCTGATGGTCAGAGAGATCTAGGTGGTGGTGATGACACCAATTTAAGAAGTTCTGTCACATTTTCAGTCATATCTGAAGAGAAACTAAAACTGGCCATCCAGTTAGCTAAAAGGGATGTAAAACGAAGACACCTGGAAGAACAAGTGAAAGAAGCTGAAAATAAATCAGTGTTCCCCCAGACATCGGAGCAGTGCAAGAGTGTAGTATCTGAAAATCCTGCAGAGAGGAGTGCATCAAAGTCTCGGACATGCTTGAAATATCATCAGCAACTTGGTCAACCCTCCAAAATGGAGATTACCAACTCTGGTGCAAAAGTGTATCTCTATACTCCAAATCAGGGCAAGTTAAAGCCACCTGTTTCAGATTCTCCGCCCACCCATGATCCAGGACCAGGGCCCAAGCCAAGACTGAAAAAAATTGAAGATAAAAGTACACAGGAAGTCAGACGACTGCAAAAAGAACTGAGATGTTGCATCCAGAAAATAGAAGAAATGGCTAAAAAAGGTGAAAGACACAATAATTATTTTTTAAAGCCTTTTTTTTTTTTTTTTTTTTTTTAAAGACAAAATTAAATGGATGATCCATTCAGGGTATTAGTAAGGTGGTATGGAGCCTTTCACCTTTGTAACATGGGTTCAAATCCAAGCCATGTTGATAGTAAATAAAACACTGTTGCCATTTAATGGCTTGTGTGAAATGCATTGGTGATGCTGTTAGTCCTGTTCCTATTGGATAGATCTGCAGATTACAAAAAACAGTATCACAGCTAGAACCATTCTTAGCAGTTTCAGGAAAGAGACCAATGGCTGTCAGAACTCTTGCTTGTTAGAAGTGACTCACTTACATCAGGGTTGAGACACATGGGAGGTGGAGTGGTTAATTTTTTTTAGTTTTGACACTATATTGACTTGTTTGTAATATTTAGCAAGAGGTTTAAAGAGTTATAACTTTCTGTACATTCCTGCCACAACTTTATGATTTGATTTGGGAGATCATAATGGGGCTGGCAAGATTTACCTGATCAATATTGGATAAGAATATGTAAAAACATCCTAAAATGATACAGAATGTGTAGATAAAATAGTTTCTGTATTAGTTCAAGATAATGCCTTGCCAAGGTAAAGGTGCACTGTGAATTGGTCCTGCATGAAGGAAGCTCCCTTGCTTAAATCAGGATTTCCTCAGATTAACTGGGTTGTCAAGACCTATAACTCTGCATTTTGCAAAAATAACACTTTTTAGAGAGATGTGAAGAAATTTTGGATCCTGATGAAGAGCGACGAGTTCGCATTAGGAGGCAGGAGCAAGCTGCACGGTCTGCTCGGATGCTGTATGTCCTCCAGCAACAGGTAGGAACAGATCATTTTTTAAAAGGGTGTATATAAAATATGATCTATTTTGTATGCAATAGAACTGGCCTGAAACAAAAGCCTTTGAACTTCAGGGAAGTTCTAATCTGGATCTGAATTTCATGGCTGAGCCCTACCATTATAATAGGATGAACCAAAATGCCATCGAAACACCTCTGAATTGGAAAGTTGGAATCTGAACCTAGACTTTACAACACAGGCCTGTCTTTAATCTATACATACACACAGCTGGTTCTGACTGTGATTTTTGTTTTCTGAAAAAACAGGTAAAAGAAATTCAGGAAGACTTGGAGAAGCTGAGTCCTCATAAAATCAAACACACGAAGAAGGTAAGATGTATTGAACTTGGATTGAATCTTTCTGAAAACAAGTTTTTGGGATCTTGAATGAACTTTTGGTTAATTCAGTTTCTAGGTATCCATTACAAAGGCTCCTTAAGTACAACATTATTGGAGAAGTATTCTGAGACTTTAAATGTTTCCATCAACCCTCCGTCTTGGATTTATATCTATAACTCAGCTGCTTTAGTTCAGGCTAGCATAGTATTTGGTATATTGACTGTATAACTTTGATTAATAAAAACTAAAGGCAGATGATGTAATTAATGCAAGTCAGCATGGATTTTTGGAAAATATGTCCTGTCAAACTAACTTTCATATAATATATATATATATATTTTTTTTTGAGATTACAAGCTTGGTTGATAAATGTAATAGTGTTGACCTAATATACTTAGACTTCTGTAAGGTGTTCGACTTGTTGCCACATGACATTTTGCTTTAAAAAACTAAAATGATATAAAATTAACATAGTGATATGCAGAATTGTTTTAGCCATGTTGGTTCCAGGATATTAGAGAGACAAGGTGGGTGAGCTAATATCTTTTATTGGAACTCGATGTAAGTTCGAAAGCTTGTCTCTCTCCAACAGAAGTTGGTCCAATAAAAGAGATTACCTCACCCATCTTGTCTGTCTAATAAAATTAACATGGTAGACATTAAATGAATTAAAAACTGGCTGACAGTTCTAAAAATGTAACTGTAAACCAGGAATCATTCTTGAATGGATGTTTCCAGTAGGGTCCTGCAGGGATCAGTTCCTGGCCCTATGCTATTAATATCTTTATCAATGACCTAGAAGAAAATGTAAAATAATCACTGATAAAGTTTGGAGATGACACAAAAAATGAGGACAGGTCACTGATTCAGAGCAAACAAACTATATGCATTTTAATACAGCTAAATGTAAATGTACACATCTATGAACAAAGAATATAGGCCAAACTTACAGGATGGGGGACTTTATCCTGGGAAGCAGTGATTCTGGAAAAGATTTGGGTGTGTCAGTGGATAATGCGATATTGTGGCCAAAAGAGCTAATGTGATCCTAGGATGCATAGCCAGAGGAACCTGGAGTTGGAGTAGAGAGGTTATTTTACTTCTACATTTGGCCCTGGTGGGACTGCTGCTGGAATACTGTGTCCAGTTTTGGTGCCCACAATTCAGGAGAGTTCAGAGAAGAGCCAGAAGAATGATTAAAGGATTAGAAAACATGCCTTTACAGTGATAGACTCAAGGAGCACAATCTATTTCGTTTAACAAAGAGAAGGTTAAGGGCTGGCTGACTTATGGTGTATCAGGATATGCATGGGGAACAAATATTTAATAATGGGCTCTTCAGTCTAGCAGAGAAATTCAACAGCTGAAAGTTGAAAATTCAGACTGGAAATAAGACATACATTTTTAATGGTGGGAGTTATTAACCACTGGGACAGTTTACCAAGGATAATGGTGGAGTCTCTGTCACTGACAATTTTTAAATCAAAATTGATATGTTTTAGGAATTATTTTGGGGAAGTTCTATGGCGTGTGTTATACAGGAAGTCAGACTAGATGATCATAGTGGTCCCTTCTAGCCTTAGAATCTATTAAACTTTTCTGCACTGCTTAAGCAGCTGCCAAATTTCATCACAAGGGTGGATACGTCTCCATCACAATTAACTGAGGGCAAAATATAGTTACTTAAATGATCAATGAAATTCTTCTAACGGTTTTCTGAATAACATCACTTGAAAAGTGCTGGATATTTAATCACCCATGTCTTTCCTTTGTGCCACAGTCTCGAGCGATGTCCAGAGTGGCAGCTGCCCACAGAGGAGCCATTCGTGCCTTGCAGGTGTTTGCTACACAATTTACTGATCAATCAGAGCAGCAGGTTCCTGTTCATTACAAGGAGTTGGGCAATCTCATTCGACAACTATCTCTCTGTTCTGCCAAATTAGAAATGGATTCTTCTGTTCCTGACATCATCATAGACATTCTGCTACAAATTGAGGTGTGGAAAGTGCTTAATTTTTCTTCGAAGCTGATGTAGAAGAGGCTGGATGAAATATTTAACTTCTGGGTGCAAACTATATCACGGGGGGGGGATAAAATATTACCAGTAAAAATATGGCTTAATAAGTGCATGTTGCAGTTGCCAGGGTTTGTGGCTATATGGCTTTCAGATGCTGCTGTAATGGTGGTAATATAAGAACCTAGTTTGAAGATAAAGATATAGCTGCAAAATTTACTTCAGCACTATGTTCCATAACCACTTTGGTTGGAGATATTTCTGCCATGTATATGAATATCAAGTAGAAGTTCACTAGGAGTGTGTGCGGTGGGAAAAGAGCAGCTCTAAATTTTTTAAATACTTATTTATTCCAGTTGATACAATACAGAAGTTCTCAGAATCAGCCTTACGGTTGTAACCTTTTAACCCCAAGTGATTTTTTTTTTTTAAACTGATCAAGATTCTGTGGGCCATGTAAAAAAGTGGATTATTTGTTGTTGCTTATTTTAGGTGTTGAACTGACACTGCAGCCGTGAGAGATTTTTCTGAAAATATCTTAACCACCTTAATGTATTATAATGATTACAATGGCTATAATTTTATTTAAAGTGCTATAGACTGCCTACAGAAAGCAGTGATAGTCGTTGTTGCTTCAGGAGGGGAAAAAACAGTGGGCTACTTATGACATCATACTGGAAAGTCTTTCTTCCTTCCCTCTGGAAGGAAGGTGAAGGCTTTTAATCTGTTGCCCATGAGTCCACTTTTTAAGAGCGATTTTTAAATCGACTTAACTATAGGGCATTATTTGTTAGGTAGATTCTAGATGAATATCAAATTGTCTGTCTGAAGGGCCAATTTCAGGCCCTAAATGCATTTAGCAAGGACATACATTTCAAGTCTGGTTCTGGCAAGAATAATCTATACCAGAAGTGTAGTGGCCTGGTTATGGGGAATGCGTGTTAAAACCACGTCTCCTGATGCCAAGCCTCATCCTGGAATGCCCCTCTGTGGCTTCAGCACAGAAGACTTATGAAGCATGAATTGTAGGTTCTGAGAAAACCAAGAATAAGGCACAAAAGTTTTATCCTGTGATTCCCCTCACAATCATGGATATTTGTTTTTTGCCCATGTTGGATTTGAGGCCAGAGAAGTCTCATTGATACTACCATTTCAGTGCTTATTACAGATGAGTTATGCAAGCAAGAGATATGTTAGGCTAAGACTATACCATTTATCTAATACTCTATCTGAGTACTTGTACGGCTCCATCACCGTAGTATCTGAACACCAGTAATGTGTCTGTAAATGTCACAAATACTTAACCTGTTGTAGGCTACCTTGTTTATTGATCAGATAAGAAGGATTTTATAACGTTCAAACATTTTGGAATGATTTCTGGACACTCGAAATAAGAACTGATGATGCCCACCAAAATGGTCAGAGCTGCTTGTTAGGTCAGGTAGTTTTCTTGCTTACCTCCTATCGGAAGCTTTTCAGAGTCCTTCTCAGGTTTGAAGACCCCACTTGGTTGATCTAGCTTCTGAAGGTGATTGGGCACAGTCTGAAAATGGACTTCAATAAAATAACGAATTCAGTGTTAGTGAAAGGTGCTGGCTTGACCTCCCAGGGGACTTTGTTCTCTGTTCTTTAGCAACAAGGTGGGTATAACATGGCAGCAGAAGTACAAGCTTCCCCTGTACTATTCTCCCAAATGGCCCTGAAGGTCTACCTGTAGTAGCAACAGTAATTCAGTCTCCGTAGCCCGTTCAGTACTTGCCAACAAAGGTGTCAGTTAATGCCAGTTGTGATGGTTTGTTTTTGTGATATGAACTGGTGTCCACGTATTGACCATCAAAAATCGAGTAGTTGTGCTAGGATTATGTGTCTGGGCACATTTTATAACAGCAGTTTTTAGGACTTGTCTGCTTTTTAAAATCTGATAAAATACTTTTCTTTTCACAGTGGAGCTCTAATATCTGTTGTGAAAACTAGTTTATATTCTTCAAATGTTTATTACATTTAAATGCTTTTTGAGAGCTTAGTCAATAAAAAATAACGATGTAAATGATACAGGCATTTTATGTACAGTTGTTACAGTAATTATAATGACAAAGCTTTTTGAGTGATAATTTAAAAAAAAAAATCAGTAGCCTTGAGCTTTGGATCTCATCAGTCTGCCAACATTAACAAACCAAGTTTAATGAGAGATTAACTTAAATGAAAAAAAAAATTGTGGCAGGACTTGGATTCTCTGCTGGAGAAGAAACGATCACCCAGAAAAGTGAAGAAATGTCTCTCGGCATCTCAGGGTAAATCTCCAGTGAGCAGTGAGATGTTTCCAACCAGAGAGCAGATTGCATCTTCAAAGAAAGAGAAGAAACCACCCGTCTCAAAGGAGCGACTTGGACAAGAACAGAAAAAACTTTCGGTAGCTAGGAAACTCCTGACTGGTATGTGTTCTGAATACTTAATTAAAATGATTTCATTGGTTAATGTGTAAGCAGCATAGTGATCAGCAATGACATGTCATAATACATTTTTTATGTCTGAGGTGCAGAATGGCCCATTCGTGGTACAAGAGTGTTGTCTTGCTCATCGTGTGCTTGCCAGAACCCTGCAGCTTTTGTACACAATTCCTTCAGTGCTTCACATGAAATGACAACTTGTTGCCATAAGAGGGTCCTCCAGCTTCATGTACCAACTTAAACCTCATTATTTGACTTTCTTTTAAACATATCTTCGCCATGCTGTTAACTTTTTGCTTTTGGAGCACAGTTAGATTTTCATCTAAAGAGACCCTCAAATGTCTATATTGCAGCATATAGCTGAGGTGGTTCTTTACTAGTTGATTGTAATGATGTATATAAAATACATCTAACTATCTACATAGCTAATTATGAAATACATTCTAGTGGAATATAGGATTACCCACTGTTGGGGAATCTGCACCATAGATGCAGCAATGTCGGTACACAGTTGGATTGAATGAAAGGTGGTGTCAAAGCTTTAGCTCAGAATTTCCTTAGTTTTGTGTAGGTTCTTGGGTTTTTTGCCTATCTCTTAATTCTAGACTGTTTTCCCCTCGCACAATAACTTTATCCTTTTCCTTCCTCCGAGTTTCAAGGCATAGAGAAGAAGCATTGGCTTATGGGTAGAACAGAAGACTGGCAATCTGAAGTTCTGGGATTTATTTCTCTTTGCCTCTGGTTTGCTGTGTGACCTTGGGCTAATCATTTAACCTCTGTATACAGGCTTAATAACACTTTCTTTCTATATTGTGAGGTTTCATTAAAACAGTTTGATGCATCCTGAAAGCAGTCCAAAGTATAACATTAGTATTATAATGTGTAGTGTCTTCCTCAAAGGGTTGTTTCTTAGAGTAGCATATGCTAACTTCCTTTCCTTTCTTACTGAGAGTATAATCTGTGTGATGATCCTGTTTTTCATGAACTTAAAGAGAGAGCATGTCCCTAGTTATCTACTGAATTTCATGTCTCCTGCTGCTAGTAGTGTGTGTGGTCGTCTCTTTCTAGTCCTCAAGTGGCCTTGAATATAGGCATATAAACTGCTTTCAAGCATATAACTGCTTACTGAAGCAGAGCAGAGACTCAGCTTGTGTATTATTTGGCAACGGAAACGTTTGGAGTTTACCAGTATGGTGGTGGTTGTTTATTTGTAGTGCAGTAGTGCCTAGGAGTCCCAGTCATGGACCGGGACTCCATTGTGCTAGTCTCTGTACAAACACAGGACAGAAAGATAGTCCCTGCTCCAAAGAGCTTCCAATCTAAGGTTTATTTTTAACTATTTATGTAGATGAAGATCAACATGTTGCAAATATGCCATTGGCACAGAAGCTAAGCAGTCATGCTGATTTATCAGATCAAGAATTCCAGCAAGAGCATGACTCTCACACCTCAGACAGAGATGCAGTTTTAAAAACAAGTCAGGATGCATTGATGAGAGCTGGAGCTGTGAAAAAAGTCCCTGTGCTTGAAAGTGGACCTTTGAAGAAGAAAGGTGTATTATTACCTGCCAAACAGGTACAAATATGACACTTAAAATGTACCCTTTCCTCTTCTCTTATGGGAGCTTTAACTTAATGTAAGGCACTGTTAAATCAGCATGAAACCAAGTAACTTTCAAAAACTAAGTTAAAAGCGGTTTCAGACTCTATATCTGCCTCTTGGTGTCCCTGCCAGATTTTCTCTTTATAACCACATGTTCCTGTTTTTAAAAATAGTTTTCTCTGTCCTCTGTTCCATGGTTCTTTCACAATGCACGTAGAAAAAGCTAACTGACTGCCAGAAATGCGAAACTGACTATCTACAAAGTATTATCAAATGCTTTTAGTAAATGCATTGGGGAAAACAGAGAATTCTGTTTCATGTTGGCAATAGTAGTAGGTAGCACATTTTCAGACAGAAGCATTGTTGTCTTTTTTTCAGTCAGTGGTGTCCCTTTAGCATCCTTAATAAATGTAGTTTATATGGAGGAAAGGGAAGGGCTTTAACATTGCCCTTGAGATAGGTACATTCAATTAAAACTAATTAAAGCCAACTGCTTTCAGCTGCACTATTGTAAAGTTCCATTCATTTCAGGGGGAATGGAGAACACTTGGCATGTTTCATGGGGAAGCTGGTTGGAGTCACTGGGAGGCTTTCTGTTGATTTCTGTGGCCATTGGATCAGGTCTTAAATGCTCTCCCTCACTCCAAACACTGAAAAAATGACCTTATTACTCCATGGGACCTGAATGGCCACCCCTGAGTCTGAGTGTTCTGCATTTCCTTGCTTCTTGGTTAGTTCTGCTCTTGTGATCACTTAAAAAAACATATCCCTAAAAAAGCAGCATTACCACCAGTTGGAAATAAATTGCATAACTGGAAATAACATATAACAATTCTATAGAAAATTAGCGTGCAAGTAAGTGTTTGTACGGTATTTGATTTGGACTGCTGTTTTTCATCTTGGACTTAAAGTTGAAATATTTCATCCCATGACATTAATGATGTATTTATTAAAATAATTATTTGTAATTATATAACCACTTGTGTTTTAGTAAATGCCATTTGCAACCAGCAGATGGCCTCCTTGGTGCAAGAAAACTCATTCATTCTTTTTGCATGTTACTGGCATGTCCTTCTTTAAAAATCTTCTGAAATGCATCCAAAAATATCTATTTTCAATTTTTGGGCACTTATGGATGGATTTTTTTCTCACTCACCTCAGCCTGGAAAATCAGGAGATTTGGTGTAATTATATATTTATTTATTTATTTATTTTTATATAATATATATATATTTGTGCCATATTAATATCAGTGGGGCCTGTGAACAGCTAGGTTAAGTATTTTAATAATCCATAACATGACTCAGTCCATGTGTTTCAACGAGACCTCAGGATAGTTCATACCTGTGAGTGAAAAGAAGCTTTCAGAATTTACCCCCTGTAGAACAATTGTCTAGTTTCTTAGCCTAGTAAATATAAATTTAGCAGTTGTGCCACTCCCTTCTGCAGAAGTCCTAATAAATCTCTAAATAGCTCTGCTCATGAGCAGGACCAGTACTACAAATATCCCAAATGTAAAAAGCCCTTACTCATGTGAATACTGCCACTGAAATAATCGGATTGTTTGCATGAGTAAGGGATTCAGGATTGGCCCCACACTCTATTTGGGTGCAGTCATACTCTCATTAAAGTCAGTATTAAAACCTCCAGTGGCTTCAACTCTGCAGAATCAATCCCTTAGACCTGACCCTAAGAGAAGAAATTCTGATCCACAGTGTGGAATATGTATTTTTTAAACTCTGAACATCTTTTGAATGTTAACATGTCTTAAAGGGAATCCGTAAGCTTCCAAGATCAAGACCTGTGCAGCCTCAGGCAAAGCATGCCCGGTTTCAAGAGACCACTGTAGCTTTCAGGCTAAAAGAGAGCAAACCACTTGTTAAGGAGAGTAGAATAACTTGGGTACCTCCAAATCCTACATCCCCATCTGCTTCACCTAAACGGTACGTTAACATTCAAGTGGGACAGGCTTTTTATGTTTGTAATGCACAACTATATTGTAATAACTAAATATTGACACATTTTATAAGTGTTTGTATACAGATACTAGAAGTCTAAATACTAAAATGGCTGACTTTCAGTGCCTGGTATTAAATGAGGACATTGATATAATAGGCATCACAGAAACTTGCTGGAACAATGTTAATCAATGGGACACGGAAATAGCAAGGTACTAAATATATAGGAATGACAGATTAGGTTGTGCTGGTGGGGGAATGGCACTATATGTGAAAGAAAGCATAGAGTCAAATATAGTAAAAATCTTAAAATGAATCAAATTGTACCATAGAATCTCTATGAATAGGAAATTCCATGCTCAAACAAGAGTATAGCAGTAGGAATATACTATCGATTACCTGACCAGGATGGTGATTGTGAAATAGAGGGGCTACAAAAACAGAAAATCAGTAATAATGGGGTATTTCAGATATGTCTATATGGAATGGGTACATGTCACCTCAGGACGGCATGGAAATAATTTTCTAGACACCATTTAATGGCTGCTTCTTGTAGGTTCCAGGACTGGCTGCTCCAAGGGGAGAGTCAATTCTGGATTTAATCCTAAATGGAGTACAGGATCTGGTCTACAAGGTGAATATAACTGGACTGCTCAGTAATAGTGACCATAATGTAATTAAATGTAACATCCTTGTGGGGGGATATATCCAAGAAACCTACCACAGTAGCATTTAACTTCAAAAGGGGACCTACACAAAGATGAGGAAGCTAGTTAAATGGGAATTAAAAAGAACAGTCATGAATGAAATGCCTGCAAGCTTCATGGAAACTATTTAAAAACACCATAATAGAGGCTCAAACTAATTGTATATCCCAAATAAAACAAAACAGTAAGTGGTCCAAAAAAATGCCCCCACGGCTAAATAATAAAGTAAAAGAGGCAGCTAGAGGCAAAAAGACATTCTTTACAATTTGGAAGTCAAATCTTAGTGAAGAAGATAGCAAGGAGCATAAACTGCCAAGTCAAATGTAAAAATATAATTAGGAAAGCCAAAAAAGAATTTGAAGAGCAACTAGCCAAAGGCACACAAACTAACAGTAAAAATTTAAGTACATCAGAAGCAGGAAGCCTGCCAAGCAGTCGGGGGCCACTGGATGACTGAACTGCTAAAGAAACACACAAGACAAGACCATTGTGAAGAAGCTAAATGAATTCTTGGTATTAGTCTTCACCGCAGAGGATCTGAGCCGTTCTTTTTAGGTGACAGATCTAAGGAACGGTCCCAGATTGAGATGTTGGTAGAGGATATTTTGGAATAAATTGATTAATTAAACAGTAATAAGACACCAGGACCAGATGATATTCTTCCAAGAGTTCTGAAGGCACTCAGATACGAAATTGTAGAACTACTAACAGTGGTATGTAACCTATCACTTAAATCAGCCTTTCTGTCAGAGGACTGGAGGATAGCTAATGTAATGACAATTTTTTTAAAAAAGGTCCAAAGGCCATCCTTGTAATTGTAGGTCGGTAAATCTAACTTCAGTATCGGGCAGATTGATTGAAACTATGGTAAAGAACAGAATTATCAGATACATAGATGAACACAATGTGTTGGGGGGGTGGGGAGGAGAGTCCAAAACAGCTTTTCTAAAGGGAAATCATGCTTCACCAATCTACTAGAATTTTCTGAAGGGGGTCAAGAAACATGTGGACAAGAGTGATCCAGTGGATATAGTATACTTAGACTTTCATAAAGCTTTTGACAAGGTTCCTAACCAAAGAGTCTTAAGCAAACTAAGCAGTCATGAGATTAGAGGGAAGGTCCTCTCATGGATCAATAATTGATTACAAGATAGGAAGCAGCCTGTGACTGCCAGAAGCAGGGACTGGACAACAAGGAATGGATCACTCGATAATAGCCCTGTTCTTTTCATTCCCTCTGAAGCATTTGGCACCGGCCCCTGTTGGAAGACAGGATACTGGGCTGGATGGACCATTGGTCTGACCCAATATGGCCATTCTCATGTTCTTACACATTACAGATTAACAAGCAGTGTTTGTTGATTCATTGCGGGATCCAGGAATAAATGCGTGAATTGATTTAATATAGAATTTTTTTTTTTGAATGCATGTTTTAAATAGTCGTTATATTTTTAATTGATATAAATTATTTGAAGTTTAATTCAGAATGTGATAACAAAATGAATATGAGATAAACTTTTGAAAAAGTAGATCCTAAGATGGCAGGGCAAGTTCTGTTACAACTTAAATGTGGTTCTTTGAATTTATTTCCCTTCTCCACTATTTAAAAAATGTTAGCTAGACTCCTGTAGAACAAGTGATAGCTCCAACACGTTAAAGTAACTAGGACCCTGATCCTGCAGTGGGTTCCATATGGGCGTAACTCTGCTTCTGCATGGAGCCCATTGCAGGCCCTATGTTGACAAAAGGGAGGAAATTCAAGGTTAATGTTACCAGACTTCTCATGTTAATGTCCATTTTTTTTAACTCCAGTCCGGTCCTGTAAACACTTTCACACATGCTTAAGTTTGAGAGCACGCCTACACCCCTTCACTTCAGTGGGGTTACTGAAGTGAGTAAAGTGAAATGTGTGCAAGTTCTTGCAGGACTGAGGCCTAACTGAGTCGTTTTTGATATAATAATTTTGCCTGCTATGAACAGAAGTGGGAAAGGGATCTCAGTCAAATATATATATTCCTCCTTTACAGTGCTCCTTGGGGATACATGAATGCTAGTCCCAGAGCTTCCAGCAGAGAACAGTCAGCTTTGCAAAAAGAGGGAACTGAAGAAGGAAGATTGGGAGCCATTGAAAAAGAAGCTGTCAGGTTGGCCTGGATATCTTTATCCAGAAACGCAAACAATAATATATTATTTTTCTAAATATCTTTTTCTTTTCACTTTACGGAATTTAATTACATTTTTAGGGTAAAACAGTTAACACTTTTTAGTCAGGCCAAAACTGAATTAAGGCCACTTCTTCGTACAAAGGGCTAAACCACACCACTTTTTTAAACTGTCCTATGGAACCAGGGAGTCATCTTCTTGTGAGGAAATGGGAGGAGCCTCTCTGCTCTCCTTCTCCTGCCACCCCAGGAAGGAATCAAGTTAGGCTTGCAGCTCACTCTCCACCTGACTGATTGGAGGTAAAGGGTCTTACACTCTCATTTGTTCTCCTTTGAGCCCCTCCTGGCTGTCAGGAGACTTTTCATTTTTTTTCCCTTCCTCTTCTCCCACAGGGTGGAGGGAACCTGCTAATTCCTATCCAGCACCTCCAATAGTTGCCCCACTCTGAGGACTGCTCCACAGTTAGCACTAGGCTCACTTTCCCTGAGTACAGGGATACAGAGATAAGCAATGTTGTGTTAAATGGAATATATGTGCCAAAAATGTTAACATAACTCAGTCATTGTCCAACATTAACCAGTGTTAAATAAGGTCCAGAGTTTGGCGAACAGAGACCTCAGCTTGCTTAGTAGCATGGCACAAACACCATTAATCATGTTTTTAACCTGTTCTTAAATATAAAGAAAAGAAGGAAAAATAGTTAAAGCATTTGAAATGTAAAATAGTAAGTAAGGTTTTCACTTTAACAACATCTCTTGTTCCCTTTCCTTATTGCTGGAGAGATTTTAAAAGGAAAAGGGCCCCCTTGTTTGACAGTCTCTTTGATGATATCAAAGATGGTAATAACTGTACTTTTGGGGAAAACAGAAGACACTAATTGAGATGGGCTGGAGCTCCTGTTAAAGTTTGATCCTGTATCTTCCCAGTTGGTGTTTAGGTTTCATCGGGAACTACATTTACCGGGGGATCCACGTGTGGCAATTGATGCACCAGCGGTCGATTTAGCTAAATTGACCGCAGATCGCTCTCTCGTTGACTCCTGTACTCCACTGGATCAAGAAGAGTAGGGGGAGTCGATGGGAGAGTGTCTCCCGTCAACATCGTGTAGTGTGAACCCCATGATAAGTAGATCTAAGCTATGTCGACTTGAGTTACGCTATTCACGTAACTCAAATTGCCTAGCTTAGATCGACTTTTCCTTGTAGTGTAGACAAGGCCTTGGTCTCTATCTCTGGCCCTGTCTGATCAGGACATCACCTGGGATTAGGACAAAGAGGGTCTGGTGATCCAAGAGATGGTGGGTGGCAGCCATAATGGCGAAGCTTGCTTCAGTAGCCTCAATCTGTTCTTCCATCTTTTCCCCAAAAAGGGAGTGATGCGTTGAATAGCCTGTCCAGTCATTATTTCATTGGCCAATTAGGCGTAATATTTGACACACCAATACTGATTCATTAATTTCCAGATTCACATTTTCTTGCTTACCAAGCATGATCTTAACACAGTCCTTGAGTTACCTCAGTAGGCCTTTTTGTTTGGATTGATTCAGTTTTTCTGTCTCTTTTGTACCTTTTCCCATCAACATTTGTTGTTATAGATTATTGTGACATCTTATGAACTTTCACATACTTTTTACAGTTGAGCTCACAATTAGGGTAAATTTATAGACCTAATTATCAGAACATAACGCTCTCTTTATGAAACAATTCCACCTAGGGTTGGAAGCTTGTTCATAAAATCAGTTACAAAGTTTAAGCATAAAAAAAAAAAGAAAAGAAAAAGGTGCTTGGTTATAATTTAAGGTTTGCAAATTCCTTATCCCAAAATTGGGATTTACAAATCTTACTTGAGCAGATATTACAAAGATTACAATTTAACCTTTCAGATATTAACCAAGCTTAAGAATTTACAACTCATTTCATTTGTAGCTAAAAGAAAACTTAAAACTGCTGCAATTATGTGTTTGTAAGATGTTTAGAAACAAGCCATCTCTTATCTTTTCTTTGGCTGTAGGCCCAGAATGGGTAAGTATGGCAAAACTCCCCCCTCTTTTGCCACTTACACAATTAAAGCTGTTCATTTATACAAACCATGAAAATTTTATGCACTAGTGGTTAAGCTTGCTTGCGCGGTGGGGGGGGAGGGGAGGGAGTTCAGCCCTGATGGAGTTCTTACCCAGGTGTGTTGCCTCCTTTAAAAAGAAGCAACAAAATTATGTTGTTTTGGAGCCACTTTTGCATTCCTGCAACGCTTGCAACACACAAAGGCATTAAATTCACAGGCATTTTTAGTCTGACAGACATTGCCCACCTGTTTTACTATTAATATTTGTGAGGACAACATTGCTATTGTGGCAGCTTAACCCATTCTGGGAGTCTAACTTACAACGCTAGCACAGTGCTGTCTTACATGCAGAGAACAACAACAAAAATCAGTGACAAACAAAACCACCATAAAACTGCGCCAAAAAAAAAAAAAAAAAAAGGAAAAACACTTCAAAAACAAAACAGGTGGAAAAACATAAAACGACAACAAAAATCACAGTTTGGTGTTGCAGCAGCCCTTGGCTCTGTTGGTTTGAGATTATATTCATAGTCAATGCAGTAGCAGTCCTGAATTAAGCTAGCATTTTGTGAATAAGAGGATTATCTAAAATGTTATTTCAGTAAATGTCTTCTATAGCAATTTAACCTTCAACAATTTAAAACACTTAATTTTACCTCTTTTTTGCTTTCTCTTAAAAATACCTTTTCATTAAATCAGCAAAATTATTACCAATCACACAAACTGCAAACCTCATGTCATAACCATACAGCTAAGGGTAGCCTAGAATTCCTCCTTACCTGTACGGGGTTAAGAAGCTCAAATAACCTGGTTGGCGCCTGACCAAAAGGACCAATGGGGAAAGAAGATACTTTCAAATCTGAGGGGGGAGGCTTTGTGTGTGCTTTTTGTTTTTGTGTGTTCTCTGGGGAAGCAGAGAAGCATCAGGTCAGAAAACTCCTCCTCCTAAAATCATCTTAAAATGAGTCTCAGTATCGCAAAAAGAGTAAGTAAATAAGGCAAGGCCCCACCTACATCCCAAGGAAAAACTTTGGGTGTGCACACTAAGCCTCTCTCTTCTCCCCCCTGCCCCGATTTGAAAGTATCTTCTTTCCCCATTGGTCCTTTTGGTCAGGTGCCAACCAGTTTATTTGAGCTTCTTAACCCCTTACAGGTCAGGAGGAATTCTAGGCTACCCTTAGCTGTATGGTCATGACACCTCAGAATAAAAGAATAAAAAGAAATCAAAAGCATTTGTTAAAAAGATTATTGAACAATTAAAAACTTTAAAACAATTAAGCTCTTTTTTAAGCTAAAATATTAATAGTTTGTTTTTCATGCTTACCTCAAAGAAGCGCAACACGTTAAAGAATTTTAAAAAACCTTTTGTTTTAAACTAACTTTGAAATTGCTTGTTTGCCAAGATGCAAGTTTCGGAGCATGTATTAACCCTTGAGGCCCTATGTTGCAGTGCCAAAAATGTTGTATTAGATGGAATATATGGGCCAAAGGTGTTTTTAATATAACCCAGTCACAGTCCAACATTAAACAGTGTTAAAAAAGGTTTGGGGTTTGGTATACGGAGACCGCAGCTTGCTTCGTATCATGGCGCAAACATCCTTTAAACTTTAAATAAGCATGGAAGAAATCCAGACTGGGTTTTGCAATAACATACCAACTAGGCTAAAGTAATCTTGAATATGTGAATTTAGCCCACCACAATAAGGAAATTAAGGTCAAGATTTTCAAATATGCCTAACGATTTTTTTTTTGGTTGCCCAATATAAGACACCTTAAAGGATTTTCAGGGGGCTGGTATGCAGCACTTTCTGACATTAAGGCTGCTTTTAAGGGGAGTCAACTTTAGCACTCAACAGTTGAGGCACCTAAAATCACTTATCCCTTTTGAAAATCTTGGCCTAAGGATAAAAATTTCTAATCTGTTCTTAACATACCTAGTTGGTGGTACATATGTCAGAATCTTCTGTACCATGTCTACTATAATATTTAATGAGTAGAGTGTGTTAGGAAAGCTGAGGCATTACAGGGTCAAAAGAAGGCCCATCATTGTGTATCTGAAAGTAATAATAATACCTCCCACTTTCATGCCATCATGTTCCACAAATATGAATTGATTAAGGCTCTTAACACTCCTCTGGGGTACATAAATGTTGTTCATCTTTTAGGGTGGACCAGAGCCACAACCGGGGTAATACACTGTCAATGTTAGAGCAGGGTTTAGAATCCAGGTTTCTCAACTTCCACATCTGTGCTGTATCCACTAGACAACTCTGCCTCTGAAACAAAGTTTCACTTAAAGATGTTCTGGGAGACAGAACAAAGATTTTCCTTGCCTTAAATTTAACATATTTAACTTCTCATTGTTGATTCTTTGTGGTTTTCATTTACCTTGAATTTACATCATTTCATTAGCTAGTCTATGCAAACATACGTTTTATTTTCTTAACTTCTCTGTCTTGCTATTTCATATCTGAAGACTAGCGTGGCTTGATGCAGAAACTTCAAGAAGAACGAAGGAACTAACGGAATTCAGTAGAGAAGAAATGGAGAAAATACAAAAATTGAGGTAATTATCCAGTTTAAAAGTGTGATGCACAGAAGCAGATTTGGTAGCAGATCTCTCACGTGGCCCTGTTTTCTTAAAGTGGGTTTATGTTCTTTTGTCACATCAGATTTTCACTAAAATGCATCATCACTTTTTTTTGTTTGTTTAAATAGGTCAGAAGGTGCTTCTCCTACACAGCTGGCAGACAAGGTGGAGAAAGCAGTTCGGGAGCGTTTAGAACCTCTCTTGGATAAAGCTCAGGTAATGCAATCAAAGCTTATGCTGACATTTTGAAGAGTCTCTCTTAGATTTATAAAACATTTGTAATGGGGAAAGCAAATGGCAGGTTGCCTTAATTTGATTAGCGAAAAACATGTCCAAAATTTTTCACCCAATCCAAGCAATTTTAGACATTCATTTGCAGAATATTTTTCTTCTCAGTGTGGTCCTTGACTGGAATAAATTTGGAATAAATTTGCCATATCTGCAGTAAATTAATGTTTTTCCTGCTATCTTGTGGCCAAGCAGATAAACTGGAACATAGTTTTGAATAACTATGAGCATTCCATGTTCAATATTACTGGTGTTGCTCAGAGTATATTAGGAATTCATGTTATAGCTTTCCTTAATAACATAATGAATTTGTGCTAATACAGTATAAAAAGTATTTTGTAAACATTAACCTATTTCTGTTTCATTAGAAGGTCAATCTTTCTTTGGAAACAAACACTTGTTTGAAGGATTCTTCATTTATAAACAAACTGTCATCCCAGGCTGCTGAAAAAGTATGTTCTGTTTTGGATATAATGGAGTAAAGCTGTTCAAAATGCATGATGATGTTTTCTCTTGTATGTGACGTGAAAAGGATAGGACATTAGATTTGATTTCCTAAACTGTAGCTTATGTCAGTGGAAACTAAATAGAATGACCTCTTTAATTAGGATGTTGATTATAGAAACGTTTTTGTCGGTTGACGAGCTATCGTGTTTTAAATATACAAAGTGTGAATTCATTAAACATGGAGAAAATAGATATTAAGTATTTTTTAAAAAAAGCAAAATCATTTTCAGAAAATTAGTATATAAGGCTGTTATAGACATCCTTACTATGTATAGTATTTGACCCAAAATATTTCACACTCTAAGGATATGTTAGAAAAAGTAATTGAAATATAGAAAGGTATAGCTAGGAAAATAGTCCTGTTAGAGCAAAGTTATCCAGCTAAATGGTCAAGCTAAGAAGACATAATTGAGATTTACTTTGGCTCTGATCCTACAAACACACACGAGTAAAGTTAAGCATGTCTGTAAGTGTTTGCATGATTGTGTTTTAGTTCAAGTTCTGTGAATTCCTACGGGATTCCTGAATTTGGGGAGTGAGTGGATCAACTGTCCTAAATTTGAGGGCCTGATCCTTCAGCATGCTGATCTCCCTCAACTCCCATTGGCTTGCGTGATACCCTTTTCATAGGGTCCTGTACATGCTGAATTAATTTTACTAGCTTGGCTTACTATATGTGTGAAAGAAAAGTATTAAGAATGTAATTAGATTTGCATTAAAGGAAGCAGTTGAAAGAAATGACAGCCCATTTATCAAAGCTAATAACTGCTTTTAGAAATTTTAATTATAGACATACATTTGAACCGCACACACAAAGCCAGTTCAAATGTATATCTATAATTAAAGTGTGTGTGTGTGTGTGTGTGTAATATATGTTTTGGGGGTTTTGTATCTGTAGGCTGCATCCAATGCAGATATGCTGAGTGAGAAGTTATTGGATGATCTTTTGGAAGATACAGCTCAGGAACTCTGGAATATGGAGCAACACAAGAAGATGCAAGCTGAGGCTGTAGCCATGCATGACAGTCCTAGTCTGGAAACAATGCTGCAAAGAATGGAAGAAATCGAAGTAAGCATGTGTCTAAGTGTTGGTTGTTTGCAACATTGTCACCTTGTGTATCTGTCCATACCTTACAACCTGAGCCGGTACATTGTTTTTTTTAAGCAAGGTCTTACTGGGCCAGAACTTGGACGGAAGGCCTTGAAGGAGTGTCTACATGTAGCAGAAAGTAGAACCGTTGATTCTATATGTGACACTTTCCGTCTGAGTCAGTACTGGACCAGTGATCATGGAATAAGAGTAAGGATAGTCCAGTGATTAAGGGGCTAACTTTGGAGTTGGAAGACATGGGTTTCCTGCTTCATCACACTTCCTGTGTTTCTGTGCCTCAGTTCCTCATCTGTACAGTGAGGATAATAACTCAATAATTGTGAGGTCTCAGATACAACAGATACAGGGGCTATCTAACTACATAAGAGAGAGAAAGTCCAAGAATGGTGCTAGTGGTGCTCCCTGAGGTGTCTCCTTTAGAATGAGATGACTTATTGAAGTCAATGGAACAACTCTTCTGAGTAACTGCTCACCAGTGAGAGTAAGGGTTTACAAGATGTTACAGCAGTTTAGCTTACACACTATATGGATCTCCAACTTATGGTCAATTTCACATAGCAAAGAAAGTAGAAATGAGCCTGGAACCAGAAGCTAGTCAAAGCAATTGAAGAAGAATATCTGTAAATATAGCTACATTAAAAATACAGCTATATTACAAGTAAAAGTAAGGGGACTTATAGACTGGGCATAGGCCCTGATCCTGCAAACACTTATGCACTTGGTAAAATTTAGTGCAGTGAGTAGCCCCGTTGATTTCAGTGGGACTATTCATTGTATTAAATGTTTGTAGGATCTGAGCCATAGGATGTACAATCTGCAATCAATCTCCATACTGGCAGTGTGCTTTTTGAGACTTACAGTGCTGTACTTCAATCATGATATTTTCATAACGATTATTTTTTCTGTCTCTATTATATTTAGGAATGGTAGTGGGGGAGGTGGGGGTGGAAGATTTATATCGTGATCAAAATGAGTCATTGTTTGCTTCTCCATCAAGCTATCACCAGCACGGTTGAACTGATTAAATATCTGTTGGTTGATTTTAATTTTGTAAATTTTTAAGAGATACCAAGATGCAGTTTGCAGGAGATTTAGTCAGATTGTCTATGCTGATTCAGAGTTCTGGGCACAGGAAGAGAAAAGGGGTAAGTGTTGGCTTTTTTTTCTTTTCTTTTTTTAATACAATTTCTTTTTGCTGCAGTCTCCATCTTCAGATGTTAACATCTCCTAAACAAAATTAATAGATTAGATTTGATAATATTAATCACATAGCACCCATTTGGACTTAAGTATGTTACAAACACTATATCAAAAGGAATGTTTACAAACTGTTGCTTTAAAAATTAATATCTAAAAGCAGGAGAGGCTTACTGAGAAGCTTGCAAGCTAAAGTACCAGTGCTACAATTGGATTGATTTGAATAGATCTGATTTAAGTCACTGAAGCAGCATTTGGATGCAAGAGTCTGCCTGTATGATCCAGTTGCAGGACTAGGGCCTGAGTCTTAACAGGGGATATTTGATGTTGATTTAAGTGAAGTTTGGTTTCTTCTTTCTTCCAGTTATTCTTTGACAAAAATGTAATTCATCTTTTTTTTTTCTTAGTAGCACCGATATTCTTTCCCTTTCTTCTTCTGAGTGTGGGTGAAACTTGCAATTTGCCATGCACAAAATCTTAGGAAATGGGTTCCTCCAGTCCTCCCCCAACTCAGCAATAGCAACCACCACCTATGGGCTACAATAGCATGTGTTTTGTCTCAGGTCCTGGCCCTAACACTCTCTTCATTCCAGCCTAATTTGAACGAGAACAGAGCCCATCTCTCCAGTGTGTAAAAGGTGTGGACATCCCCATTATGTGATGGTTTCTCCAAGCACTCTTTCCCAACCCCTCCTACACCATGTACTATTGTGCTAACATGGCACGGAAGATAGGAATTTACCCTGTTATAGCACAGGGATCGGCAACCTTTGGCATGCGGCCCGCCAGGGTAAGGCCCCTGGCGGGCCGGGCCAGTTTGTTTACCTGCCACATCTGCATTGGCCTGGAGTGGTGAACCGCGGCCAGTGGGAGCTGCAATCGGCTGAACCTGCTGACATGGCAGGTAAACAAACTGGCCCGGCCTGCCAGGGGGCTTACCCTGGCGGGCCGCATGCCAAAGATTGCCCATCCCTGTTATAGCCCATATCAGTTAAGCTAGGTGGGCGGGGAGGAGGAGGAGGTGGCAGCGTGGGCTTCAAGATAAGTCTGGTTAGCACTGCTCCACTATGGAGTCGTGATAATGACTTCATAACTGAGGTACTCTTTCCATTCTAAACCTTGGTTTTGACCTCCTTCTAATTTACCAGAAATTCAGTCGGCCTAAAACGTCTCACATTCAGTCCCAAACCAGAGAGAATGTTGTACTTAAATGTTGGTTCTCAACATTTTGGTATGTTCTGTGACCTCATCCCTTCTTTGTAAATGTGAGCCTTGCAGTTTTTCCATTGGATCTCTCCAAAAATAAGATATAATGGATTTACTGACCACCTTCAACTTTATTTCTCTCTGTCTTTGCCGACTTCTGCTTGCTTATTTCTAATTATTTTCACTTCTTTTCTATTGATCCATGTGTAACTGAGTCTACCTCCCTTTTCTGAAGCTTTAATTGGTGGATTTTCTTTTATTCTTTTGGCCTCCTTTTTCATACACCATTGCCAGAAAGGACAAGGAAAAAATGAAAATAACATATAGATGCAAGTAAACACACAAGGTTTTTTTAAAAAGAATTAAAAACACAGACCTGTATAAATCACTTTTTCCTCTCTTCTTTCCCCTTTGCTAATCTGTTTCAGAATTCTCAATGATTCACACATTTCAAGGTCAGAAGGGACCATTATGATCATCTAGTCTCACCTCATGCATAACACAGGCCAAAGAACCTCACCCAATAATTTCTCCGCCAAGCCCATGACTTTTGTGTGAGCTATAGCACTTCACATCGAAAGAGATCCAGTCTTGATTTAAAGACTTCAAGTGATGGAGAATGAGTTGTCGGCACTCTCTTTTATCAAGTGATGTTTTCTGTGATCCTCCAAGAAGGCAACCTGTCAAATGTTCAAGTTCACATTTTAGCTCAGACGTTCTTAGTCATACTCCAGAAGGATCTAGTTTGCCTTCTCAAAGCGTGCTTAACTTCTGAATGCGCCAACACTTGACTTTATTGTTTCAGTAGTTTCAAACATTGGGGAGAAAGAATGAGGATCCTGACCCAGGCCATATATTATGCAACGTGCTCTTGGAGTGGATAAACTTTATCTTGAACTTCTCTGAAGCCACCCACTTTGTGAACAAATACAGTTCCTGGCTCTGATTTGATTAGTTAAAGCCAGTTGGATTCTGACAGGGAAAGGAGTCCACTTCTGAGAGGGCTACGCACAAGCTAGAGTTGTTTAGAGTGATTTGTAGAATAACAGTTCTGTTAGATCCATGTGTAACACCTCTTCATCTTCAGACTGAGCAATTACTAGAGCTACTTCATTAAACCTCTTTTGACACCTCTCGAAGACCCATCTGTTGCCACTGTGATTGAGAAATCAATTTCAAAGCCTTTAAATCCCCCTGCACTTTAGAGAACAAAGCCAAAACTGGAGCGAGAGAGAATCCAGTTCCCTCTATATAACCTAGCAATAATCCTTCTCACTCCACTCCAGCATATAAAAGATTATTTCTAGTAGTAGAAAAGTTCAGAGTTCACAGGCTGAGACACTATCTGTAAAACACAGCAAAACACTCTCACTTGATTTATCTAATGAGTTTTCCCTAGGAAAGAACAAATGAATATTTATTGTCATATTGGCTCTTTTCTTCCCTCTTTATTTTATTTTATTTTATTTTAAATGAAGCAATTTAAATGGCACAGATTCCATAGATCTGTCAGGTATATGTCATGTCCATGCCTCAGTGAACAAGACGATGCATTGGTTGCCAGTGTAGGTTTTCTGTCCACGCAAAGAACACTGTTAAATTTAATCATTAAGTGTACAGGTTTTTTGCCCCATTCCACCTTTCATGTAAATCAAATGATGGAAAAGTTATAAAAACAATGGAGTTAGATTTGTTAAGGAAAAAGGCGAATTTTCAGTTCTTGTCCATAGATCTGTGGTTAGACCCTGAACTCCCTGAATTGCTACGTTTTCTTTACATCAGAGTATACTGCCCAATGTGCGGCTATCAGGAGTTCTTAATCTTGCTTTTAAAAAAAATCACCTTGAAGATTTTAATTCAAAATTCACAAATATTTTCCTCCTTACTTTTCAGTAATAGAGAGTAAAGAAAAATAATCTAATTGCCCAGACTGATATTGTACAGTAGAACCTCAGAGTTGTGAAAACCTCGGGAATGGATGTTTGTAATTCTGAACGAAACGTTATGGTTGTTCTTTCAAAGGTTTACAACTGAGCATTTACTTAATACAGCTTTGAAACTTTACTATGCAGAAGAAAAATGCTGCTTTCATTTATTTTTTTCAGTAGTTTAACACAGCACTGTGCTGTATTTGCTCTTTTTTTGGGTGGTGGGGGGTCTCTGCTGCCTGATTGTGTACTTCCAGTTCCAAATGAGGTGTATAGTTGACTGGTCAGTTCGTAACTCTGAGGTTTTACTGTATCTCTTCATATCAGAAGAGCTTTTTAACTGGATGAAGAGAGAACCTGAGGGATGTTAGCAGGAAGCTGTTTGCTAAAGAAAGTCAGCTTTCCAAACAACCTCTCCTACCATTTCCCACACACCTTGATCCTGTTGTAGCCCCACTTGCCTCAGCCAAGTGGCAATAGGAAGGAATTTGGCCTGTGATTTCTCTCCCCGCTTTAGTCTCAATATAGGGCCAGGTCTTCAGCTGATGTAAATCTGTGGAGCTATGCCAATTTACAGCAGCTAAGCACCTGACCATATAGAGGTTGATCGTGCACCAGTGAAAACAATGGGAGATTTGCCCTTGAATTTTCTGGGGAGGAGGCTCGGGCCCATGGTGACTTCATGGGAGCGATGCCATTTTACACCAGGTGAGGATCTGGGCTCAATTGTTTTAGTTTTATTTCCCTTTTCCTTTTACTGACAATCTCAATAGATTGGTTGCCATAGTAATGTAATGTTTCCTATCACCTCTTTAGAAATACTCAATGAGTTGTACTAAAAGTGACATATTCTAAAGTGCTCGCGTTTGAAACATTTGGTTCTTTTGAAAGTACCCCCCTTAAATTTGTAGCTTAGAGGCTCATCATTGGTAACATTTTTCTTCATTTCTCCAAAGGACTTAATTTTGGAAGGGAGCTATGCTTAGAGTGGGGACTTCTCTATATTGTTGGATTTTGGCTCCCAAAGAAACATATTTTAATGTTGTTTTCTTCCTTCTAGAAAGAGAGAGTGCATCAATAGAGAAAAGGCCTGTGTCTCCTCACCCACTCCAAATAACCAAATTGATAGGACACAAAGAGTCACAAGTGGATATTGTATTCGAAAGACCTTTCAGTGGAAAGTGAGTAGAGAATTTGGTCATGAACTAAAATGCTCATGTGCTTTTACTGTGGATATATAATATGTTTTCCATTAAGAGTAAATGCCCGAGTGAGTATTATTTAAAGAGGCTTTGTGGCTTTAGGTCATGTGGAAAAGGACATTAAAACCAAGAAGTTCTGGTATATTGACTGTTTTGTGCTTCCAGTGCTATTGAAGAAGAAGATGGGGAGGTGGAAGAGAAATTGGAGACTGGAAATGACGTTTGGCAGCCCTTGACTCGCAGTATATCTCAGCAGAAGGAGCACTGTATTTTTCTCTCTGTTCCAAAGCACATGCTCCAGGACATCCTTGATTATAACAATAGATATGAGCAGCACCTGAAACTTATTTCTCATGAGGCAGTAGGGCACTTCAATCCATGGCACATTGCTGAGAGGTACGCGAACTATTGTTGTGTTTGATTTTGTGAATTAAATGTCTGTTCCAGACCTGTCTTTCTGTGCTTTCTTAGAAACACACGGGAGAAATGGATGGTTTAAATTCCGAATTGAAAGCCAGAAAGCGTATGACAGTAGCTACTGGGTTGTTTCTCAATGATCCTTGATGCTTGTGGACCTTTTAAAGTGTTCACAGAAAACTAAAGGGAGTGATAGCAGAATATCTTGGAAGAGCAATTATTTTTCATGTCTTTCTATAGCAGGGGCGGGCAAACTTTTTGGCCTGAGGGCCACATTGGGTTTCGGAAATTGTATGGAGGGCCGGTTAGGGGAGTCTGTGCCTCCGGCCCGGCCCGCCCCTGTTCCCTGACGGCCCTCCACTGCCCCATCCAACCCCCCCTCTTTCCTGACTGTCTTCCCCCCCGTTCCCCGACCCCATCCATACCCCTGCCCTCTATCCAACCGCCCCCGCTCCCTGCCCTCTTACCACGCTGGCTGGCGGCGCTACAGTTGCACCGGTGTGTAAATTGCTCTCCGCAACTGCTACCAATAGCACATTCCTTCACAGAGCAGTTTAATACACTGCACTGGCCGCATGGCGCGCTGAGGCTACAGGGGAGGGGGAACGGCGGGGGAGGAGCCGGGGACTAGTCTCCCGGGCCAGGAGCTCAGGGGCCGGGTGGGAGGGCCATAGTTTGCCCATCTCTGTTCCATAGCATACAGTGGTACCACAGAGCCAGCTCTGTCATCTGTGTGAAATACAGTTTGGGTTAGACTATCAAAAGGAGTCTAAGCCAGAGGGGCGTGTAATTCTCCGTTTCCGCTCCACATCGTTTTGTGACAATCTGCTCTTATTGCTCTAGAAAACTGTATGTGGAAGTTTACACCTTCTGCTTTCCTTATCCACTTCTGTCTTTATGCAAGTTCCAGTGGTAAGGCTGGAGAACCTGCTCTGGAGAGCCTTGATCCATTCAACTGAGACTATTTAACAACATGATTGTCTTTTGCCATTTGATTAAAAAGAAAACATTGCCCGGCTAACTGTAAAAGAACAGCCAGGCCAATGATGGGTGGAAGGAATGAACAAGCTTTTTATAAATTTTATTAATAAAAAGTCAATCAAGGTATTCAAAGTAGCAGAGAACACATTGGCAACCTTTAATTTTCACAAAGCAGGGGCTGGATGTTGCTGTTTTTGGAATAACAACAGAAATACTTTAAAATGGCAGCTGGCCTTGTTGTAAATTTCACTGAACAGGAGATTCGAAAAAGGAAATATTTTGCAGAGTACAGAGCGAGGTATATAAATAGTGTATGGCATAGCTGGGTCACCACTTAGTCCTCTGCAATGCAAACAAGAGAGGTAAAGTAATAAATGTCTATTTGCTGCTCATTCCTTAGCAAAGAAAAAATGTTTATTCATTTTTTCCAAGTCTGCTAAACGAGGAGGGAGGTGGAGGCTGAAAGATTACAATATAAATAAAAAATAGCCGTCTCACCAGCAAAGTTTGAATAAGCATTTTTGGTTTGCTAAGTAACAGGTGCAGCATAACGTTATCTGTTATCATTTCCCAAGCATGGCTCAATGAATGTCCAGCAAAAAGTTCTGCCATTTCTCCCCAGAATTTATTTTCAGTATTTGAATAGCATCATTCAGAAATTAACTACCAAGAAGTCTTGGTGTTGTGGTTAGGGCACTACTCCAGCAAAGCGCGTAAACATGGGATTAACTTTCTAAGCATGTGTGTAGTCTCTATGGCCCTGATCCTACAGACACTTAAGCAAATGCTTCATATTATTATCTCTACTAGTCCTATTGAAATCAATGGGCTTACTGTAGTAAAATTAAGCATCAACACCGGTGTCTGCCGGATCAGTGCCTTTGATTTTAATAGGACCACTCACGTGCTTAAAGTTCAGATATGCTTCTGTGCTTTGCTGGAGCGGGGCCTACGTGAGCAAGAGCTGAATGACCTTGGACTGGTCACTATAACCCGAGGAAGGTTAGAATAGACCGCTAAAACATCCCTGGGCATGTTTCAGCACTATCCTTATAAACTCCAATACAGTGTTCATAATTGGCATTGGTGTGAGCCTCAGCAGCTCAAACACTGGCCCCCCTTCATGATTGCCAAAAGGCCAAAATGGAAATGAGCCCTTCCTTCTTGCAGCTGAATTGCAGCTCTTCTTATGTATGATATGATACATATGATTTGAAATCAAACTAAAAATGTAATCCAATTCACAGCACTGTTTGGTGAATGTTTTACCATCAGAGGGCCATATAAAACTTGTCAACCATTACCTATTTAGCATGAATATTTAAAGATCAATTAATTACCAAAACCATGTTATCCCATCATACCATCTCCTCCATAAACTTATCGAGTTAAATCTTAAAGTCAGATAGATCTTTTGCCCCCACTGCTTCCCTTGGAAGGCTATTCCAAAACTTCACTCCTCTGATGGTTAGAAACCTTCGTCTAATTTCAAGTCTAAACTTCCCAATGACCAGTTTATATCCATTTGTTCTTGTGTCCACATTGGTACTGAACTTAAATAATTCCTCTCCCTCTCCAGTATTTATCCCTCTGATATATTTATAGAGAGCAATCATTTCTCCCCTCAACCTTCTTTTAGTTAGATTAAACAAGCGAAGCTCCTTGAGTCTCCTTTCATAAGAGAAGTTTTCCATTCCTCGGATCATCCTAGTAGCCCTTCTCTGTATCTGTTCCAGTTTGAATTCATCCTTCTTAAACACGGGAGACCAGAACTGCACACAGTATTCCAGGTGAGGTCTCACCAGTGCCTTGTATAATGGTACTAAAACCTCCTTATCTCTACTGGAAATACCTCTCCTGATGCATCCCAAGACCGCATTAGCTTTTTTCACGGCCATACCACATTGGCGGCTCATAGTCATCCTATGATCAACCAGTACTCCAAGGTCCTTCTCCTCCTCCGTTACTTGTAATTGATGCGTCCCCAGCAGCTTATAACTAAAATTCTTGTTGTTAATCCCTAAATGCATAACCTTACACTTCTCACTATTAAATTTCATCCTATTACTATTACTCCAGTTTACAAGGTCATCCAGATCCTCCTATATGATGTCCCGGTCCTTCTCTAAATTGGCAATACCTCCCAGCTTTGTATCATCCGCAAACTTTAGTAGCATGCTCCCACTTTTTGTGCCGAGGTCAGTAATAAAAAGATTAAATAAGATTGGTCCCAAAACTGATCCTTGAGGAACTCCACTGGTAACCTCCCTCCAGCCTGACAGTTCACCTTTCAGTAGGACCCGTTGTAGTCTCCCCTTTAACCAATTCCTTATCCACCTTTCAATTTTCATATTGATCCCCATCTTTTTCAATTTAACTAATTCCCCATGTGGCACGGTATCAAACGCCTTACTGAAATCTAGGTAAATTAGATCCACTGCATTTCCTTTGTCTAAAAAATCTGTTACTTTCTCAAAGAAGGAGATCAGGTTGGTTTGGCACGATCTACCTTTTGTAAAACCATGTTGTATTTTGTCCCATTTCACATTGACTTGAATGTCTTTACTTTCTCCTTCAAAATTTTTTCCAAGACTTTGCATGCTACAGATGTCAAACTAACAGGCCCGTAGTTACCCGGATCACTTATTTTCCCTTTCTTAAAAATAGGAATTGTGTTAGCAACTCTCCAATCATACGGTACAACCCCTGAGTTTACAGATTCATTAAAAATTCTTGCTAAGGGGCTTGCAATTTCGGGTGCCAATTCCTTTAATATTCTTGGATGAAGATTATCTGGGCCCCCCGATTTAGTCTCATTAAGCTGTTTGAGTTTCGCTTCTACCTCAGATATGGTAATCTCTACCTCCATATCCTCATTCCCATTTGTCATGCTACCATTATCCCTAAGATCCTTTTTAGCCTTATTAAAGACTGAGGCAAAGTATTTGTTTAGATATTGAGCCATGCCTAGATTATCCTTGACCTCCGCTCCATCCTCAGTTTAGCGGTCCCACTTCTTCTTTCTTTGTTTTCTTCTTATTTATATGGCTATAGAACCTTTTACTATTTGTTTTAATTCCCTTTGCAAGGTCCAACTCTACTTGATTTTTAGCCTGTCTCACTTTATCCCTACATGTTCTGACCTCAATAAGGTAGCTTTCCTTGCTGATCCCTCCCATCTTCCACTCCCTGTATGCTTTCTGCTTTTTCTTAATCACCTCTCTGAGATGTTTGCTCATCCAGCTTGGTCTACAACTCCTGCCTATGAATTTTTTCCCCTTTCTTGGGATGCAGGCTTCCGATAGCTTCTGTAGCTTTGATTTAAAGTAATCCCAGGCCTCATCTACCTTTAGATCGATAAGTTCTTCAGTCCCATCCACTTCCCTAACTAATTTCCTTAATTTTTGAAAGTCAGCCCTTTTAAAATCAAAAACCCTAGTTGCAGATTTATTTTTGTTAATCCTTCCGTTCAGTTTGAACTGAATTAGCTCATGATCACTTGAACCAAGATTATCCCCTACAACCATTTCTTCTATGAGGTCCTTACTACTCACCAAAACCAAATCTAAAATGGCATCCCCTCTAGTCGGTTCAGCAACTACTTGATGAAGGAATTCATCAGCTATCGCATCTAGGAAAATCTGAGCCCTATTATTATTACTAGCACTTGTCCTCCAGTCTATATCTGGGAAGTTAAAGTCTCCCATGATCATGCAGTTTCCATTAGTATTTACTTTATTAAAAACATTAAAGAGGGCTCTATCCATACCCAAATTAGATCCCAGCGGTCTATAGCACACCCCAAGCACTATCCCAGGGGAGGCTCTAATAGTTTTCTTCCCCAATGTAATTTTTGCCCAGACGGACTCTGTCTGATCCATTCCATCGCTTCTTATTTCTTTATATTGTACCTCATCATTGATATACAATGCTACTCCACCACCTTTACCTTTATTTCGGTCTTTCCTAAACAGCACATGCCCCTCAATACCTGTAATCCAGTCATGACTACTATTCCACCATGTTTCTGTTATCCCTATATCTGGTTTCACTTCCTGCACCTGTAGCTCTAGTTCCTCCATTTTGTTACCTAGACTCCTCGCATTGGTGTACAAACATCTTAATTTTTGCTGTTTGGCCTCGCTCGCATTCTGTACCCTATTAGGCACGGTCATTCTACAGCCAGCATAACCTATTAAACTGGTATCCACACTGCCCTTCCTCCTGATATACATTCTCCTACCCACGGCTGTATCCTTTCTTACTTTGTTTTCTTCCCTCTCAATGCTAAAATCCGGCGTGGAGATTACCTGGACATCTCACCCAAACACCTAGTTTAAAGCTCTCTTTATCAATTGTGCCAGCCTTCATCCTAGAAGTCTATTTCCTTCGCTACTCAGATGAAGTCCATCCCGAGAGAACTGTCCTCTGTCCATGAATGCCTCCCAGTGGACATACATCCCAAAGCCCTCCTTATAGCACCACTGCCTAAGCCATATGTTGATAGTCATAATCTTGTCACATCTTTGTTGCCCTTCTCTAGCAACAGGCAGAATCCCACTAAAGATTACCTGAGCCTTGATTTCCTTAAGCGTCTTCCCCAGCCTAGCATAGTCTCCCTTAATACTTTCCAGCAAGAATCTAGCCGTATCATTTGTTCCCACATGAAGGATAATTAGGGGATTCTTTCCTGCTCCCTTTAGGATCCTTTTCAACCTCAGGTCTACATCCCGTATCTTAGCACCTGGAAGACAGCATACCCTTCTGTGCTCTGGATCAGCTCTGGTTACAGGCCTGTCTATTCTCAGTAAAGAGTCCCCGATCACATAGACCTGCCTTTTCCTGGTGACAGTGCTATTCTCCAGTCTATCCCCTGTTCCCTGCAAGTTCTTTCCATTCCTATTCTCCCTTGTAATCCTGTTCAACTCATCCTGTATCCTCCTGGGGCTCATATTTGGTGTAGTCTCCATTGACTCTTCCCCTTTTCCTATAGGACTAGCCGCTCTTCTCTTCTTCCTTGCCCTTCCACCTTCAGTGACTGCCTGCTGAGCCCCTTCTTCATTTTCCAACTCTGCAAACCTGTTCTTGAGCTCTATTTCTCCTTCACTAGCCTGTTTGCATCTAACATTTTTAAAAAGGAAAAAAATATACCAGTTAACAGAAGGTTGGTCACATTCCCCAATCCTCCATGGCCACCGTATATTCACCCCTGTTTTATCAGAAAGCTGATAGATGCAAAAATTTCAGATGCTCCACAAAACTGAGGTATAAACAGGATGGTTCTATAGTACAAGAGTTTTCCCTATAGTAAATAATGTGAAAAGAAATACAAACATTTCTCTTTTGAGATCAGAGCTTTGATATAAATGGATGAAATGATTGGTGCATATTTGGGTTTGTTTGTACAAACCCCAGGATTCTATCCTTGGCTTTTAAACTTGCTTTTCTCTCCTTTAGCCTTGCAGAAGAACTGACCGAAGAAGCCTTATGTGATGTGGCAGCAGAGCTGCAGGATGTATGTGAGGATTATGCAGAAGCCGTGTTCACTTCTGAGTTCTTGCAGCCCACAGAGTAAACACTTTTAAATCTGTGCCATCAGCTAATGGAATGTCAAATCCCAGCCTACCGAGCATATTGGGTGTTTAGGTTTTCTTCAGTATCTTTGTTCTTACTGAACACGTGGAAGAAACTGCTCAATGTGTGGATGAAATTCGGAAGGGATTCATCTTGTGGTTTTTAAAAACCACAATACAGATGCTTTCCTTTTCAGATTTCAGTGTAATAAAGGTGCTGAAAAAGTGTTTACTATAACAGAAGTAAACACTTAACAGTAAAGTTTACATATGTGTGCAGAGCCATTATCAATCCTTCTCTATATCTGTGATTAGTTTTTCACTCTTTTGTGTGTGATCTAGTGGTACGAGCAAAGCACTGGGAGTTGAGAGTTCTGGATTCCATCCCCAGATCTGTTAACGATTTGGGCAAGTCACTTAACCACTCTGTGCCTTACTTTCCTCCTTTGTAATGCTTCTTACTTACCTCACTGGGTTGTTGTGGGGCTTAATCAATAAATTATTGTTCAGAATGCACTTTGAGCTCCTCTGAAAGGTGCGCTGGAAATACAAAGTATTATTTCATATGCGTCTGAAACCCAAATTGAAAATGCTGATGCAAAAGAGTAAATGCTGTTTGATTTGCCTTCAGTGTTTCCAGTATCACACAAGAAAGATACTGTTTATTTTGTCTGACCAACTGCATTAACATTCTTCACAGTCTTGTTAGCTGTTTTTTGGACTAGATGCAATAATCCAGAGGGGTGATCCTTATGTCACAGCATTAAGTGGGTATTTTGAACAATAGCTAGAAGTGGCTTGATCTATTTGCAAGAAAGCTTGTACTGCTGTACTATTGCAACCCCCTTATGGTTGTAACATTGTTTTCTGAATGTTTTACAGCAGTATGCATATCTGCATTACGATTTAACAGTCCAGACAAACAAGACTTTTTTTTTTCTTTTTTAGAAAAAAATTACTGGCACAGGTTCCCCCCCCCCTTTTTTTTCAATACTAGCCTAAAACAATACCATTCTTCTAGCACCAGCTCCATTTAAAGACCCAATCCTGCATTCTTTACTCACTTAAAATGCCCATTAAAGTCCATAAGAATTATGGGTGAACAAGGAATGCAGGATTCAGCCCCAAAATTGTGACATCAAACCATCTAGGGCATTCTAGCGTCTTTCTTACTTTTCAGAGATGTTCTTAGTTTTTTGGGGGTATGGTGTGTATGATATGTACCTGAATACTCTAGACTCAGTAGCAGGTTAGGGATGGAATGGGAGACTTGTAAAATGTCCTTGATTTTATTGATTTGTGTTGAGACGGTATTGCACAGAATTGTCTTATTGCACAATAAAAAATAAATAGAATAACCGACATCCCTGGTTCTTTTATATTGGCCTCATTTGTTAGTTTCAAATAATCAGTGTCCTAGGTTGAGTTTTGCTAATATATGTCCGGAGGACAAACAAGAAAAAAGGGTATATGATAAAACTTATGGGCCAAAACATGGGTCCATTCCTTAAATTAGCATTCACATTTCTTTTTACACGTTATTTACTGTGACAAATTCCTTTTGTGCAATAATGTTTAACCCATTATAGCATCATTTTCAGTATATCAAAGTTTTTATTTTCTGTAAGTCAAAACACATTTTTGTAAAAATAAATCAAACAAAAACCCAACCCCCAAATTGTTTTTATTAAAGTTTGTAATTTGTGTTTTGTGATTTGTTTTGATAACATTTATTTATATCAATGTACGCTTTATTTGGTGGATTCCGTGTGGTTTTTTAATTTAAAACAAAATACATCAAACTGGTACCTTTTTCAAAATGTATAGAGAGATTTATTTTAAAAAATTCTGGGTTCATTAAAACAGCAGTGTATATGTGCAACAGTATTTTCAAATATTTGAATTGTTTTCAAATAAACTATATTGATTTTTGAGGATTTTTTTAAATTTAGAATAATTTGGATCTAAATCCCATGTTTATTGTAAATAATCAGTAAGACCTGTTTGCATTCCCTGCTAAGAAAATGCTCTTCATTTCTGCCATCCTAATCTTTACAGTCAGAAGAAGAGATGCTAACAGAGGGCTGAATCATCCCATTATGGCCTTATACCACATATAGGAACAGCATTATTACACTACCTCTAGAGCAGCTTGGTCAGGAGATTGTACCTCCAAGACCAGTCTCCCCCTGTTCCAGAGAAGGAGTCAAGTAGTGCTAGGTCTATATCTGTCATAACATCTAGGTGCCTTGGGGATGTGGGGCCAAGCCACCTGCACATGGACGCTGCTTCTCCTCTCACACTGCTATCTGTGAGGTGGGTTGCCAGCAGAGGGATTTGAGAGAGTAGCTTGTGCCATCGTTATGGCTGGGCCACGATTTGGCCGGGCCACGATTTGGCCCTTACTAACTTGATGCAGTCTGTCCAAACGTAGCTTCATTTTCTCACTGCACAAATTCCCACTAGGCTTTGTGCCACTAACTGCATCTTTAATTCGATGATGCTTCATTGAGCTCTGATCCCAGACTAAGAGTGCTGCCTTCAACCTGGGATCCACACAGGAGTAAGGCCTTGAAAGGTAGCATCCTCCTGCCTTTCCTCATACAAGAACTGAGGGATGTTTACTGTCCATATGATTTTTATTAATATAGTACCGTGCATGCTAAACATGATAGACTCAAGAGGCCTCTGCTGAGAAACACTTAATCTAAGCCCCTCAACCTGTCGCCACTCTGCATGAGGAAATCCCATTGATGTAAGTGGGTCCTAAATGGTTCCCGGTTCTGCAGAGACTTAGGCATGTGCTTCACTTTGTACCTGGTGAGTAGCCCTATTGCTGTCCAGGGGACTATACACGCTACCTTTAAAGCTAAGCATGTGCGTAAGTCGGCAGGGGCAGGGCTAGAGACAGAATGCAGGCAAAAGCAAGTGACAGAGCAGTGGCATTAAGGATGTGTGAGAACAGTGCTATTTAAAAAAAAATGTCTCAGCACAGGCCTCCCCCTGCCAGGGAATTTAGGTAGAAGGAACAGGACTCAGGAAAGGGTTAATGAAAGGAAGAGGGTCTTAATTAGAACAGCCGGGCGACACCTGGCAATGAGAGGGGCGAGTGTGTGGTCTTAATTGGGATTGCTGTGGTACACCTGAGGAGGGGTGTGTGAGGGCAGGCCTGTACCAAGGAAACCCTCAGGGCTATGAGAGTGAGAGCGCCAGCCCCGAAGCAGAGAGGCCTGAAGGCGAGGGAGTCTCAAGGCCAGCCCCGAAGCAGAGGGGCCTGAAGGTGAGGGAGTCCCAAGGCCAGGCCCGAAGCAGAGAGGCCCAGGTGGTAGGTGGCTGAAGCTCTGGGCTTAGTGGGAAGCCTGTGGGAGGCTGGGAAGCCTACACAACCTGAGGTGACAGGAGGAAAACCTGGAACAGAGCCTGAAAATGAGCCAGCACGGAGCTGAGACGTGCCGTGAGGAGCCTGAAATAAGGGACTAAGAGACTGGAACAGCACTGGGCTGGGGAGTCAGTCAGAGCGGGAAATATCTGCGCTAGTATTGACTGAGTGGCCTGTGTCGCAGGGATCCTCGGGGGAGGGCCAGGAACGAGGGCCCCACGTCTGTGCGACTGTGGTGGTTGATTTATCCATTTTGAATGTAGGAGTTTGATACCCTGAAGCAGGAGAACCACAGTGCGTGACCTGCCTGGAGGCCTACATTGTCAGAAGAGGAAGGGGACTCCTGGACATCCAGCAGGAGCAACCGAGAGGTAGAAACGCTGCTTCGTCACGCCTGGGTGGTAGGGGGTTCCCTCACCAGTGGGTTGCCCCTTGACACATATTTGTTGTTTAGTTACTATGTGGTTGAGGGAGGACTCAGATTTACAGGCCCTGTCAGAGAAATGGGAACATCAGAGGAGCAACTCGAAGGGAGAGAGGGGCAGTATGGCAGTAGGTTTGCCATCTCTGAGGTACAAAACAAATCTAAGATGTCCAGGATGATCCCGAGTCCATAAAACTGGACAGCTTGCAGTGTGTCCTGAGCCCTCTTAGAGATTGCCTGGGACGGTTATCTCAAAAGAAGGGACAATTCTGGGAAAACCTGGACAGGGGGCAGCCCTAGGCAGAGGGCCGAGAGGGGGAGTTTGCTAGCCGTCATATGGCTTGAAGTGAGCAAAGGGGCTACTCCTGAGAAACCTGGAAAGAGGCCCCCAAAGATGTTACTACTCATTCGTGTTCTCTAAGTGGCTCCTCCACCCCTTGTGAAAATAAATACAATTCACTCTGTAAATATTTATCTGTAGAAATTAAGTCAGTGGGCTTCTGGGAGTGAGGTCGCAACTGTGTGTGTTCTGCCAGTGCTTCCCACAGATGCTGGGTCCAGTTCTGTTTCCATTAAAGCCAATAAGAGCATTGCCTTGATGGCTCTGGGAGCAAGATTGGATTCATTGATCTGTCACTATATTACTCCAGGATCATGCCTTTTTGGACAGCCCACTTCTCTTTCTTTTGCTCCTTTTGATTGCTTTCCTTGAAGTAGTTACTGAATAGTTACATAAATGTTCCTCCCACAAAACCAGCCTTCCTCCCTGCAACCAGTCCTGAGGACTAGATTCCACTTACATTCTAGAGTAATGATCTGTTCTGAGAGTATGGGGCTAAAGAAGCAAGTGTGGGGGGGCTGAGATCAGAGGATCTCATTGTTTCCTTGTACTCCCCTGTTTGTCTGTATCCATCTGTTATCTTACATTCTAAACTCTTTGGGGCTGGGGCTTTTTGTCTTTGTACAGCGCCTAGCACAATAGGATCCTGATTCAGGAGTGGGGCTCTTCTGCACTATGGCAGCACTATAATAAGGAGCCACCAGCCATCAGGAAGGCTGGCCCATGTTTATCTGTCTTATTTAGCTGGAACTCCTGGGCAAGAGTTGACTCTAAAAGTTTTAAAACATTAAATTTGAAATGGCAAGTTCTGCTATATATATGTCACAGTTTCAGGGTAACTGCACTTGTATCTCCCCTCCTCCCTCTCAGCTGCCCCATTGCATTTTGGCTAACACAGGTCCAGACCTTCAAGGGACTAACTGCGGGTCTGATTTACCCCGTACGCTTTTAAAGCCATAATATCACTCCCCAAAAGCAAAGAATATGAAATATCTGACAACACACCTGTTGGGATTCCCTCCGAGACCTCTTTCCACTTGGCTTTCCAAGAACGCAATTTGTCTTCAGTCTTGGCCACTCAGGTATCTTTATTTGGCATACAGCAGTGCTACCCTGAGCTGATCAGACTTTTACACGGGGGGTGAGGAGTGGATGCAGGGTACACCACCACTCCAAAGTTATACAAAAACCCTTTCCCTTTAAATACATTACACATTTTATTGCATTTACTATACATTGCATTACACATTTTTGGATTGGTTTTGCAGGAGCCAATCCCCGTGCAGCATATGCTGACCATGCACTGTCCATGATTTCGACTTCCTCTTTACCTCATCTTTCCTTTCTTATTTATCCCTTGTTTATCTAGTTCATTATAAATATTTCCCTGTGTATTCTCCCTTATCTTAGCTGGCTCAGCCATTCTGTCGTCTTAGCCTGCTGATCTGTTCACTTACCTTATTTAGCACAAACATTTTGTTTTCAACCTAATGATTTATTTCCTCCCCTAATCCTCTCTTCCAAAAAATGAGGCCACGCTCTAGGTGTTAATTACTCACGTCAGGCCCAGGCTTCACCTACCTTCCCCTGCTTTTTATATTAGCATTTGTTTCATTTGCATTATATTTCTGTCTTTCTGTGCTTTCTTTTTCAAGTTTATTACCCAGCAGTGCATTTTCAAGAGTACAGTGGGGGGTTCTCATCTGAGCCACTATTAATATTAGGCTTAAAGCATGAACCAGGTGGTGTAAGCTCACGTCCTCTGATACAGCCCACCATCATATTTCTACTGCCTGAACAATATTATCCTCAATTGCTTGTTGCTTAGCTATTAGTTGGGCAGTGGGCACCAATTGCGCCCTCTTTTCAGGCCAGGCCACAGCTACAGCCGGAACCCCTGAGCTTTTCTGTGTAGAAATCTGTGCTGTAGGTAGAGCGAAGGCATCTACACCAGAAACTTTAACTCCAATTTCACACCTGCAGAGCATTTGATGGGGGTTTCACAACATGAGGCTTAACTATAGTCTGAGGAGTCCCAGTATCTCTCCAGCCAATGAATGTCTCCTCACTGACTACCACCGGCTGCTCCCACTGGAGTTCTGCTGGATCTGCACCCAGCATGGTGCAGCCGGACATGTGAGCGGTGTTTTGGGGGAACATATTACACCGTCGGCAGGCTGGCTGTGTGACTCCCTCTATGAGGTTGAGGTGCAGTTGATCTTTCCAGCACCGCGCTGGGACTGAGTGGGCAAAGTGGCCCTGCTGGCCACGTATGGAACACCACTTTGCCCCACCTGTCCTGGGGTTTCTCGGAGCTGGCTTCCCTTCCCCCTGGGCACGGGTCTGTGCTTGGGCCCAGTCCCTTTCCCCTGACCCTTTTCCTTCCCTAATAGGTTTTCTATCAAACCCAACCAACCATCTACATAGTGGTCTGCCAATTTCCCAGCCATAACGACATCTCTAGGATCTTTATGTATTAACTGAGATTGTAGGTCAGGGTGGCAGAGTTTATAGAATTTTATTCTAAACTCAGGTTGCCAACAGTCCTTTATTACAAGGGACGTCCCTTAATTTTCACCTCTGTACAACAAGATTGGGAGTTGCTGAGTGCTGTGAAAAGCAGCAAGAAATACCCCTGGTGAATGTAGGTGAGTACGGCTTAGTATCATTATTACTGACGATGATGATATTGGAAGGAGGGGTGCAATGGGGGTACTAAGAAAATAGTCTCTTGTTTTTGAAATACAGTGTTGGCAACCCTATTCTAAACCCACTAATTTGTAGGCCTCATCACCTGTGGTAACCTCCCAACCAGTTCTCCATTTTCTTTTGTAACCCCTAATTTGAGTTGAAACCTCAGCATAGGTCATGTCCCCATTTTTTCTGAACTCCCCAAAACCTTGCCTTATACACTTCAGGATCAGTTTAAACTTTTGCACCAAAGCTCGTTTGCAGTGCCCATAATCTCTATAGTTCTCTGTCCGTTAGGGTGAAAAATGTCTAAGGCTTTTGTCCCTGACAGCAGTGGGGCCAGACACCAGATCATATCCTCCTGCCCCACTTTGTTCAATTCATACCTCATTTCAAAAGCTTTTAGAAACACATCCATCTCATCCACCTCCTTAAAGTGAAGAAATAATTTGGAGTCTATGTCACCTATTGGGACAGGTATATGGAGTCTGGATCGGCCTTCTGGATTAAGGTTTTGCTGGCACAGATTCCCCATCTTGAACTGATGTTGACGATCCTTATACTTCTTTTCTTTCTTGTGCTGGCTCTCCTGGTCTGCAAGCAGCTGGGTTTCTACATGCAGCCTGTCCGTTTCCAGCGGTATCCACTTTGGTGTACCTGTAGACCTGTCCGCGATCTCTGTTGCAGTGATGTGTTTGGTCTAGACGGAGCATGGATGTTGCCTTTGTCAGCATCTTCCCTGCTTCTCTCTAGGGCATTGGCTCTAAGATTTCCCTCACCTGCTGGACTTTCCCTGAGAACCTGGACCATCAGTTCTCTCCTGGTCATGAGAATACAAGTTGACTAGCTGTGTCTTTGTCCACTCCTCAATGTGCAGCTGCCATTCTCTGCATAGCTCAACTAGCTGACTTCCCATCAACTGTTTATAACTCATTTTCTCCTGTCTCTCGTTTCACTATTCCTTTCCCGAAAACGCTATGAGTGTAGAATTAAATTTTTATTTTTATAATTTTGACCAATAATATAGATGTTTTAAAACTTTTTTTTACTTTTATCCATTTAAATTTTCCCATTTGGAGGAAATTAAGAGGGAGCAGTCAGACAACAGTGGAAATCAGGCAGTAATTATTTAATGACAGTAGATGTGGCGATTCAAAAAGGGAAAGCTTTATAACTGTTAAAACACACATTGTCAACATCACATGCAAAATATATAAGGTAAATATCCTTAAATCAAACTCTAATAAGTTCTCAAGCAGCATTTTTCTGACTTTGCCTCTGTGCATTTGGGTTATGATCAGTGGAAATATATTTTTGTCAGTTTGTGTGCCGACAGTGAAATTGCTAGTTACTGACATTTTGTAATAAAACTCTAATGCTTCCAAGCCTAACTATGAGATTTTTCTCTGTGCTTTTCCCCCCCCTTACATTACTTGCTTTCACTGCTGTTAGCACTTACGGCAATTCACACTGTCACAGATCCCACGCACGCTGCCACTGTATATGTCACAGTTTCAGGGTAACTGCACCTTTATTCTCCTTCTGTGCTCCGCCAAGGGCATCCCCTTAGGCTCCCAGCTCCCAATAACACACATACACTTAATACAAGAAGGTCTTTCAAGGATATTGTAGAAAATTGCCATATTAATCACTATATATATAGTATGTGGTGCTCAAAGTTCATGGTCTTCTCAAGTTGATTTCAGTGCAGATAGTTTCTGCCTGGCTGTTGGCAGGAAGATGGTTGCTGCTAAGGAATAAATAATAAACTTAGGCACCTCCACAGTCACAGAGAATTTGACCCTTCAAGGGGTATTTCTGAAGTAATTTGTTAACTTTTTAATATATTGCTTTTTTGCATACTTATTCCCCCGATTCAGCAAGATACTTAAGCATGTCCATAGCTCCAAGCACATGTATAGTCCTGGGAGTACTGATGTACTTGTGGTTAGGCACATGTTTAAGTATCTTGCTGGGACTTAATTTACCTGGTCAATCTTTCATATGCAACACTGGAATTTTCCTTTAACAGTGAAGTTTCAACTGTAACATGTCTAAGTTTTTTGTTTTGCTTTTTTAAAAATTCAGTCTTGAAAAGGCAGCTGTCTCTATTTTTGAATGAATCTATAAGATTCCATATTCTCTTAATTCTTTCTGCATTTATGACTATTTGCATCTGTTTCTGCTAGTTCTAGGTGCTGTACAAACACAAGAGAAGGGACAGCCCCAGCCCTGAAAAGCTTACAAGCTAAAACCAATGTGTTCAAGAATAACTAAGCCAAGGACTATCCTTGCCAGGATGTTTTTTGTGGGTTTTTTTTAGCGTGACTGTCTATGATTTGCAGAAGGTATCAGGGTGTATAAACTCCTATCTAGAGGCTGGCAGGGAGAGGGTTAACTCTCCCCAAGGACTAGAAGGATCACAGCTGCATGCCCTTACTAAAGGAATGGAGCTATCAGTCCATGGGAGATCTGGCTGGGCCCAGCTGGAGTTAATTTGTCCCTTTTAAAAGCTTAGTGTGCAGTAGGAGCTAGACTTTTTTTGTGGAAGAAAGTAATCTGGGGGTAAAGCTGCCTTTGTGAATTACCAGTGTGTGTGGACTGTAAAAAACCATCCATGGATTGACTTTGTTTGAAGACCTGGGGCCCTCTTTGAACTTTCAGTTTAAACCTTTGTCAATGAGAGCCATTGCTTTCACTTGTTTGTTTTGTCTGAGATCTGGGAAAGCTGCTTGCTCGCCTGACCTCATACAGAAAACTGGGCATGTGCCAGTTACAGCTATAGTTCTATGAACAATCCCTGTGCTGAGATATAGCTCACATTCGCTATTCGTGAAGCAGCACTCCATGACAAGGGCTAGCCCACCAATGGGTGTCCTCGAGTAGTGTGTCTCTGGGTGAGGGAAAGGCTTGACTAAAAAATGTTTGCAAAATAAATTAAGGGGCACTGGATGTAAGTGAAGAGACTACAAAAGAAGTGTAATCCAGTGTCAAACCTTCTACAGCCAGCCTATTAGCAGAAAGGGGAGCAGGTCTCTGGGTTTGTGTAATAACTTAGATTAATTTTTCATTAATGACTCTCTGTAAAGCTGATGCTCTGGGAATAACAATCACTGCTAAATACCTGTTGTTAAGGGCCTGATCCTGAGAGGTGCTGAGCACCTGTAACTTTGCTGGAGTAGAGTGTGGGGTGACACTGTGAAAGCTGTCTGTTAGATTTTTGGATTCCCATTAACTTCAGTGGAGATCAAGCATTCAAATCCCCTCAGCACCTTTGAACATCTTGGCCTTGAACCCTTTATTCTCCATTTCAAAATAGTCTTTTGTTGTTGTACAGTAACTCCATAGGCTGGTTTCTAGTCAACACTAGAGCTTGCTACATTGAAGTTGTTTCCAACTATAAATCTAAGATTCTTTATATGCTTGACAAGACTTCAGGAAGGAGATGTTGTATCTTATAAAAAAAAATTCTGCATAAAGGCTTATTCTGGTGTATAGTAACTGGTCAGAATTGCTTTATTCTGGTCCTCCTGTCTTCTAGATTCTAGTGATTGTCTGGCTGAGGAGCATGACTCATGTTTATTCAAGCTATGTGTGTCTGAGTTAGGAAGCTGGAGTTAGGCTAGGGAATAGTTGCTGTCAATGCAGGGGTTCTCAACCAGGGATATGCAGAGGTCTTCTGGGGGTACATCAACATCTAGATATTTGCCTAGTTTTACAACAGGCTACATAAAAAGCACTAGCAAAGTCAGTACAAACTAAAACTTTCATATAATTGCTTCTTTATACTGCTTTATATATTATACACTGCAATGCAAGAACAATATTTATATTCCAATTCATTTATTTTATAGTTCTATAGTAAGAATGAGAGAGAGCAATTTTCCAGTAATAGTGTGACACTTTTTTGTATTTTTATGTCTGATTTGTAAGCAAGTACTGGTAGTTTTAAGTGAGGTGACACTTGGGGGTACGCAAGACAAATCAGACTCCTGAATATAGTCTAGAAAAGTTGAGAACCACTGGTCTATGGCCTATCTGCTTGGGAATGAGAAGTAGCATTCCCTTCCATGCCATTCCTGCTGTCCCTTGGAGAGGAGGGTATTATGCAGCTCGGGACAGAAGAGCCAACAGTGGCACGTCTCCTTTGGGGACCATGCCGCCTAGGCAGAGGGGGAAGGTTGGGGAGTGCAGCAGAAGGTGCCAGGAGATAGAGGCTGGAGCTCCATCTCCCCATGGGATTTGGAGGATGTATTTTCCACCTGCCTTCCTGCCTCCCCCCCTTCCCCCCGCCTTTGCAAGCGCACACCAAGGAATATTGATCAAAAACTTTAGAAAACATCTCCTAGAGTTTCCCAGTCCTCCCCTCTCCTGCCTCAGGAAGCTGAAGTATGGTCCTTGCCACCTCCTCCGTGATACTGAACAGGGATCTGGCATGTCAAGAGTAGCCACAGTGGGATGTTTCCTCAGTGTGGAATAGCTGAGCTGAGTGCCAGGCTCCCAGGAGTATGCTGTCAGTGAGAACATAATCCAGTGCCTCTTTAATAAGTGGAGTCAATTCTCTTTCATAAACCTTGGATGACTAAAGCATCAACCCCTATGCTCGGGGAGCATTCAGATGCTGGCTGCATCCTCTGAGTAATCTGTGCAGGCTCTAACGAGGAAATTGAAACTTGCTGCTTGAAGGAGGGAGAACTTTGCCAGACTTAGCCCAAAGAAAGTAGGTAGGTTTGGGCTGACGGTTGCTGAGATCTCCAGCTCCAAGTAAAAGGATTGTGATTGCACAGCAAATGAACACACAGTTTCAGATGGATTCTTAACCCGTTCCTGCTATGGTAGCTCTGCTCACAGGCTGCCCTTGGAACAGGGGAAACCTTGTGTGTTGTTTCGTGTTCCTTCGTTGCCCCATTGTGCTAGGCACTGTACAAACACCTAGAAAGAGACAGACTCTTTCCCCAAACTGCTCACAGCCTAAATAGAAAAAGGAGACACTGGGATATCTACAGATGGGGAAACCAAGGCAGAGATTAAAGTGTCCTTGGGCAAGGTCACTCAGGAAGTCTGTGGCAGAGCTAAGAGCTGGACCCAGATCTCCTGAGTCCGAGTCTGCTGCCTCAATCACAAGGCCACTCTCCTTCATTGCTTCTTGACCTTGACAGAGGATCACTTAGAATATTCATAGAGTGCCCTTCATCTGGGCATAGCCAAGTGCTTGACAAACTAATGTTAAGACGCACAACATACTCCAGAGCTGAGTAAGTATTATTGGAGCGGTTTGACAAGATTGGGGAAACTGCGGCAGGCAAACTGAGTGACTTGCCGCCTGCGTTTGACCTTGGGCATCAGCATTAGGAATAGAAACTAGAGAAGCTGCTGCTGCAAAATAAAAATCAATACCACTGGCTTCATTAATAGGTGTAGTATTCTTAAGGCAGGACTCACTGTCCTCTGTTCACTACTTCTTACCTTTGAGGATCCGCAGTATTTAGGCTCCTAACTTCCTTTTAATTTAGGAGCCTAAATGCATTTAAGGATGTGGGCCAATCTTTCTGTACTCAGTAAAACTATGGCGGTACCTGGAGATAAGTGAGGTGCTGTACTTGGCTTAATCTACTCTCCAGTCAACTGCTGCCTGTTTTGTTACTCCCTCAAATACCGTGCTATGTTTGAATCCCAGATGGAAAGTTTAAAAAAAAAAACAACAACCCTGTAAAGTCTGAAAGAAGAAGTGTTATGGAAAGTCACAGTAGGAATTGGAGGGAAAAATAACTCTCTGCTTTGAAATGTCTGTTAGTGGCTAATGCCTCCAGTAATATGTCCCCAAAATTCTATAATGTTGCTTCTTTTTTGATAGTGTTCTTCAGAAGGTCTGAATCTTGATATGCTAGTTTATGTGGTGAGTGAAGGTTAATCTCAAAGGCTAACGACAATGCATTTGAAGTCCCCTTCCCAAATGAAATGCAGAGAGCACTGATCACTTTTCAATTTACTAATATAGCTAAATACCTTTTCTACAAGGCATTGTCTCTATAAGTCTATGTAGCTGGTAAAGTTTACCTGATCAAACTAAACAGTGCATCAGATGCTGTTTTTTCACTTAGTCCCACATATTTATAAGCAGAGACAGAGTTGTGAAACACAATTACAACGTAACTTATCGCTTCCACTATCTTCATTGAAGTTTGGCTCAGGCCCTTAATGACTAAAATAAGAGCCAGAAACATTTTAATGACATCTGGGAACTGGAAATCGAGGAGTTCTGAGTTCCTGCTTGCTTTTGTACTGCATATTCTTTACACTTATTTCTGAATGTATAAACATTCTTTTCCTTCCCCTGGCATTCAAAAATGGCACTACACACATGTTCAAGGTTATGTATGAATGTAAGTGGTGGCACTATCAGAGCCTTACTCACTTGAATACATTCTTGGTGAGGACCAGCTCCTGTACCTTTACTGGGAATGAAGAGTGCTCAGGACCTTGCAGGTTTGCAAGCCTTGGTTTCTGCCAGTCTATGGAGTGGCAGTATAGATAGAAGAAACCAGTTTGGATTTATTTTTGTGATGTGTGAACATAGGCAGTCAGAGCAGTATTAACAATCAAGGTGTTTTCTATGGATTTTTTTTCACCCCATGTCTCTTGAGCTTATAAAAGCTGCTGAAATCCAGTGACAGAAGTTGCACTTTCCAAATTGCATGTTGTTTCTTTTCCCAATTAAAGAGCTCTTTTGAATAAAGAAATTAACTAGCATCAATTGATTAATACTAAACAGGCCTAATACGCTCCCTCCTCTCCCCCCGCCCTGCTGCAACTGACTTGACTATACAGAGCTGAGATGAACACAGCTGATGGAACTAGGGTGGGGCAATGTAACTTTATTTAAAAGAATAACCTTTCCATTTTCTTTAAGGCAATGGCTATTGTTAGCATTCCAGACTGCAATTCTAACCATCCCATGGAAGCACACATTACTGTTGACCTTGATTTAGGTCAGCAGGATATGGTGCCACCAATGCTGATTATTAGTAAAACTCTTAAAAATCCATACCCTGATTGGTGTCTTTTTGGTAGTAACTTGCAGTGCAGTCTGCATCCCTTCTAGAGTTGACAGAGTGCAAAAATCTGCACTATTAACTAAATAGAATAGCATTAAGCTGATGCTGGGAAGGAGAGGAAAATGCCTCTGAGCCAAGATTTCTAGACTCGAGGGCAGGGGTCGGCAAACTTTCAGAAGTAGTGTGCAGAGTCTTCATTTATTCGCTCTAATTTAAGGTTTTGCGTGCCAGTCATACATATTAACATTTTTAGAAGGTCTCTTTCTATACGTCTATAATATGTAACTATTGTTGTTTGTAAAGTAAATAAGGTTTTTAAAATGTTTAAGAAGCTTCATTTAAAATTAAATTAAAATGCAGAGCCCCCCGGAGCGGTGGCCAGGACCTGGGCAGTGTGAGTGCCACTGAAAATCAGCTCGCGTGCCACCTTTCGCTCGCTTGCCATAGGTTGCCTACCCCTGCTCTAGGGGAAGGAACTGGGCTGTCCCTTGTCTAATCTGCTTGAGACTTGTGCTGATTCTGATCTTCTCATGTCCTGAAATCTCTTCATAGAGAAGGCCAGACAAAGGAGATGAAAACTCTCCAAAGAACTATGCAAACCATACAAGACGCACAAGCCATTAGCGCACACTTGATTCCTTTGCTAGACTTCACCAGTCACCACTCATGGCGGTAGTGTTCTATCGCAATGCTTATCTGTATGGTGGCTCTAGATTGTAAGCTCACTGGGGTAGGGATTTTTGTTTTTCTTAAACTTTGTTTTCACAAAGCACTTAGCACAGTTAGGCACCAATATAACAAGTCAGTATCTGTAGCTGTCCTGGGCGCCTATCTTAGTATCTAAGCACTATCTGCAAGAACACCTTGGAACAAGCTATTTGGAATAGAACTGAACCTGGGTCAGAAATTCCAGGAGAACAATCAGAAAATAATGAATGAGGAACCTGGGTTCTGCTGTAAACTCTCATTGAAGTCAATGGGGGCGGGGGAGAGAGAATGGGTGTTGGGTGTGCATGAAATGCAGGCTCTAAAGGTCCCAGTGAGAGTTGGTAGCTCTTGGCCCCTCGTGGAGGAAGCAGAGAAGAGGAGAGTGGGTATTACTTGAAAACACCCTACAGTTTCTATTTGCAATCAGCAAGCCAAGGCTCTTACAAAAGATCAGCGAGAATAAATTCACAGTACACTGAGCACCCTGACTTGCTCCCTTTGAAGACCATGGCAAAGCTCCCACTGATTTAAGCAAAAAGGGGATCAAAGCCTGAGGTAGATTGTATAAGAGATTTTCATGCTGCAGTCTTTTGCCATTCATTGTCCTCTAATACAACTTAAATGTTCAGATAGCAGTGGGGCCAGGCCCATTTTGATCAAATCCTCATTTTGGCAATCCCGTATGTATTACTTGAGAACAAATGAACTTGGCTGTCCAGAAGGACATCTGATAAGAGCAATGTGAGAACTGGAGATGCTAGCTGTAAGAGATTTTTCTGCACTGTGATGCATAATCCTTCTTGGCAGCAGTGCCTGTGCATAATTACCAGTGTAAGACTAGCAAAGGTCTGCCCTCCAATATCAGAGCTAGCATGCTATTGTGGCACAAACCCTGAGGCAGGCATTTATCAATCAGCACATCTCAGCTGAGTAAGAAGGGTGCAGCAGATTCGTTTTTCTCTCAGTGTGCCCATCATGTCATCTATACATTAAGTGATGGGTTATGCTGCCCACAAGAGAGCACAGATGACATCCCTCTCTACGCTACCCCAACTCACCATAAAAAGCTGTGCAGCAGCCCCCCAAAGTCCAACAAATACTTTGACCAACAGAGTTGCTTTTGGGGCTGAAAGTCAGCAAAAACTGGATTCTGGCAAGGGGCCAGAGACAGAGAACTTCCCAAACTGCCACTTCTGAAAATCCAGTGGCCCCTGCTGGCCCCAGGGCTTGAGAAAAGCATGACAATGTGACCCCTAATGGGTCAAAAACAAGGAGGCACATAACCTCTCCCCTGCCCCCCTGAAATTTTAGTATGTTTTTTTTTTTTTTTTTTAAATCTCATGAGTTATAAGCTAATCTCATGGCAAGGTTCTGAGCACCCTTCATTCCCAGCAAAGGTACAGGAGCTGGTCCTCACCAAGAACATATTCAAGTGACTAAGGCTCTGATTTTGCCACCACTTACATTCATACATAACCTTAAACATGTGTGTGGTGCCATTATTGAATGCCAGGGGAAGGAAAAGAATGTTTATACATTCAGAAATAAGTGTAAAGAATATGCAGTACAAAAGCAAGCAGGAACTCAGAACTCCTTGATTTCCAGTTCCCAGATGTTATTAAAATGTTTCTGGCTCTTATTTTAGTCATTAAGGGCCTGAGCCAAACTTCAATGGAAGCAATAAGTAAAGTTGTAATTTTGTTTCACGACTCTCTCTGCTTATAAATTTTATGTGGGACTAAGTGAGAAAACAGCGTCTGATGCACTATTTGGTTTGATCAGGTAAACTTTACCAGCTACATGGGGGCCTTGCTCGTGATTTTTGAATGTTTGTGGTTGGTAATACTAGTGTGTTAATGTGTGACTTCTTGCCTGTATTATATAGCTGGTTCTAGAACCATCTATCTTTACCATTTAACATTAATCAGTGAAGTGCTTTGGGACCCTTTAAGATAAAATACACTGGGGGTGAAATTTGCCCATGGGCAGTGGACCAGTATGAGGCCTATGCAACATTATTTTGAGGACTTAAATGATACATAGGCCTTATACTGACAACCTGCCTGGGGCTGAATTTCACTCTGGCTGAATGTGAACTGTCATCCTGTGACCATCTGATATGGATTCTTAACATGCTATTCTACATTTACATCACTATTACTATGCTATTCTACATTACTTGCCTTTCCATGTTGCAGAGTGTTCTGAGCACAAGTCTCCTGAATGCCAACCCGACCTTTCACTTCCTTCTGTGGTTTTGGAAAATTATTATTGTAGTGCTGACACAGCTGTCATGGATCAGCATCCCTTTGTGCTAGGTGCTGCACAAAAAGACTCTTAATCTCCCTTCGCCAATTTCCCTATCCGTAAAATGGGAACAGTATTACATTAACTACTCCACAGGCATACAGTGAGGATTAGTTGATGTCTGATGTTGTGCTTTTAGACTTCAAAGCACTTTAAAGTGCTTTTGTCCTTCAGTTATAATGGTTTGATTTTTGCTTTGCTTCTCCATCTTGGCAAATACCCATGAAAACAACTGCTAGCTTGATAGGGTGCCTAACTTGATAGGGTGTTCACTCTTGCTTGGTTTGAAATTTCCTTATGTCTTGCTGAGCAAACAGTGCTGCTGCTTTGGTCACTTTCATCTCCTTCTCAATGGCGCTTCTTGCTATGTGCTTCCTCTTTAATGGGAGTGATGTACTGCTGGCCATGCCCTCTAAGTGGGACAGGCATGTGCATGTCACTCCTAATCTATAGCCTCAACACTGTGGAAGCAGAATGTCATCTCTGGAAGCTAGTGACACTGCAAACAATGGTGTCTCGTGAGGAGGCTGAGTCATTAATCATGTCTTAATTGTATCTCTGCAGCACTATTGCATCAGCTTGTTTAACAGACCCTCTAGACAATTTACTTTACAAATTACAGCATATTTAGCCAGAATTCTGCAGCTAGAATGCTAACTTACTCAAAACTCACACAGTCTGTTACATCAGACTTGGCACCCAGGGAAGTTTTTAATTAAGGGTGAGATTTTTCTCTCCCTTGTGCGGCTCTCTTTGACTGTGCTCATAGCTATGATTTTTTTTTTTAACTCCCTTCCCAAAGATGAACAGAACGGGTATTGAAATAACCATTAAGCCTAAATACCTCCTGATAACATGAAAGGAACCAGTGTAAACTGGGAATCAGAGCTGCTTGACAAAAGGATAACTACAGGATGTGTTCTTCCTCCAGTGTGCCTCAGCATATACAAGCGTTACAATGATAATTACCTATTATAGGAGGAGAGTGTGAATGGGTTGGGGGGGCGGGACTGTTTCCTAAAGGCTCAAAGTGGGGATCAGATAAACTCTCCCCCTCTAAGAGGAAAAAGTCCTTAGAATATAATAGGGTGAAACCAGGAAGGTCCTATGGAAATTACTGTAAGATCTTGTGGAAATTAATACTACCTGGCTCTTATACACTGGCTTTCATCCTTAGTTGTCCAAGTGCTTTTGTAAGGAGGAAAGTAGCATTATACCCATTTTACAGATGGAGAAACTGAGGCATGAGGTGGTGAAACAACTTGCCCAAGTTCACCCAGTAAACCAGTGACAGAGCTGGGAATAGAATCCTGGTCTCCTGAGATCCAATCTGAAGCCATTAGACAATCCTACCTCCAGAACAGGGAATGAATTATGAGAACCCTCCTCTTAAATTCTTTACATGGGTGAGAAACCAACACAGTATGAATGGTGAATGTTTGTAACTTGCAAATGATCACCAAACCAAGAACTGTTTGTTAAAGACATTCTTCAAATTTGAATGCACTGAAGAATTTCATCAGGTGTTTGGGGATCACTTACAGGCTGCAAAAACAAAGGTGAAATTCATTGAATGAATAATCCCCTCTGAGCTTATGTCATATGTTCACAATTCATCTGGGGGATGATTTTCAAAACCATTGATTCTCAGTAGACTTGGGCGCTTTGAAAAATCTCAGCCACAACTTTTCTCAGCACATCAATTTTCAAAGACGAAAATAGGCTAATGTATAAAATACCAGGAAGGTCAGACCAACTGATTATTCCTTTGGCACCCATTCTTTCCCTCCTGTAATCAGGCCTGTTAAATATTAACTAGCCTTCTCTGATTTTCTTAAATGACTCTGCATGCACTTATTATGATCTGTTCTGTCACTGATCTTTCCCGACATCCCATTTTTATTATGGGGACACAACCCAGCTCTGGAAGGAAGGCTTCCTAGCAACGCTTTTAAGGCACGAAAGCAATGTTTTGGAAAATCAGGCTGCCTTCATAGAAAATAACATTGGGAAGCTGTCAAGCTTTGCCAGGTGGAAAGAATAGATGCCTTGGGTTCCTTAAGTGAAATCAAGGGGCTCTGCCATTTATCTTTGTCTTCCTCTCTTTTAATGGAAAAGTCAGAAAGGGCTTGATAAAGCAGAACTAATGGTAGTAATATTGGAGGTTATGATATCCAGGTTATGCTTCATCACAATGGGGAAGGGAAACTGGGGTTCTTCCTTATTGAAAGATGAGGCAATGAGAGACATCAGGCCGGGTGACTGTAAGAGCAAACAAACCTGTAAATTGCTCCAAAGGTTTGGGTCCCTGATTTTTTTTTTTTTGTTTTATTTTATTTTTTTTTACATTGGTGTAGGAAGGGATGGATGGATTGATTCTGCTGGATTTTCTATACATTGGTATAATTTAGAACTGTGATCAATGTCTCTTTAGTTTTTTAAACAGTGTTGCCAACCCTCTGGATTTCACAGTGAGGCTCTCAGTACTTGGGGTTTTTTTATTGTTGTTTATGATCCCAGCTTGGGCTTTCTTGCTTTGAAATTTTCAGCTTTTGTTTAAAAAAACAGCAACAACCACCTAGATATTTGGTTTTTGACCCTGGTTAAAAATAAGTGTAATATTTGGGTTAAAAATCCTGAGACTTAAAACAAAGAAATAAAAACCTTTTTTTTTTTTTGGGGGGGGGGGGGGAAGCAGGTGTCCTGATTCATGAATTTTTGAAGGCGTGGGGTTGGAAAGATGGTGTCTATATAACAAAGTTTCTGCAGAGTGTTTTCTCTACAGCGTCCTCCCTTTCATAAGGGCATCCCCAGAATGGGTCTTCCAAGCAGTTTCTTAGCATGTTTAAGTTGCCCTTGCTGTCCGGATCTGAACAGGGGACTGGACCTCTTGCTCTTTAAAATCTGTCTGTGGGACTCCCAAACCTTAAAGGAACATGCACAGAGCTTATGCGTTTATAGTCATGACTTTCTTTTGTGTGGGACAGGTCTGTGGTATGATCCTATTTGTGTCTGCAGACTAGTGATTCTACCTGAGCTGAGCCTGTTCCTCTCTCTTCTTTAGAGGCTAAGGCTTTTTTTGTTTTACTGAGTGCCTTTGTAAACAATGGGGAGGACAACCACAATCCTGATTAAAATAGAAGGATTCTGCAGCAAACTTGCATGGCAACAAAGGAATTCAAGTGATGATTCACAAGGCCCCACTTAGATCCTCTGATTTCATTATTATTCCAACTCTGCCTTCACCCATTTCTATTACATTTCCAGTCCCCATCTCCCCCTGCAACAGCAGCTGCCGGAGCTGTCTTCTCTCATGTGCTGGGACCAACACCACTGCATGAACACCGCAAACAGCATAGAGCTGAAAGGACACACATGGCTGATGGGAAATTTTATATGCTGTGCTCTACACTGAACTTGAGCTGTTCAGTGTTAAAATTTCTGTGGTCAGAGAAATCCTAGAACCTCTTAAGACAATGACCCGGCAAATTGGTTACAAAGTAAGAACAGCAGCATATATAGATGAAGTGAGTGGCAGTATGGTCCAGTGGATAGGGACAGGATTGGAAGTTGGGAAACCTGGACTCTGACTCACTGTGTAACCTGGAATGATTCACTGTAGCCTCTTTGCGCACCAATTTCTCCATCTGCCTTTGAGTTCTACAAATGAAAAGTCCTTATCTAAGTGCAAATTTATTATCGGCAACACATTCACTGCTGTTCAACCAGCACATGATCTTGTGTATGGATTAGGATGGATCTGGGGGAATCCCTTATAGAAAATCAATAGATTTGTGAATTCAGTAATGCCATTAGTATTTCTACCACATATGAGCCAGGTCATTTGACGGAACAGTTACATTTAATTTGAGTAATAATAATTTTGATCTATTTTCCTGGGGGTGGAGGGAGAGAAGGCAAAAGCTGTTTTGTTTTTCTTTTAAACAAACTTCTTTAAGCCTTCTAAGATTGCTAAGAAAACCTGGCCCGTGGCAGGATACTAAATTATCCTCCCCTCTGTATAAAGGACTCAACTAGAGAGAGGCTAGTCTGTTTAAATCCTGATGTTGATGTATAATGAAAAGTTGATGCACAAGTGAATCAAAAGAGAGATTTTAAAAAAAATACAGGAGAAAACTGAACAATAAAAAGCTGCTGATCAGTAGAATTAGGGGAGGATCAAAGACTATTCAAGCAGACTAAGGTTTAGCCTGCAGTGGAGACTTCCTCAGAAATAAGTCCCAATTTAATCATCAAAACAGGGTTTAAGTGGAGCATATATTTTGTGCTGGCCTTCTGCACAGGGATGAATGCCAGCCAATGAGTTTTTGTGGGTTAAAAGTGGTGGGGTAAAACTAGAAGGCAGTGGGTCAAATTCTGCCTTCGCTTACACCCCTGCTGACTTCAGAGAGGTTGGATGGGCATAAAAGAAGGCAAAGCCTGGCGCTCATGCTTGTTCTTGGTGAAAAGGAGGAAGAGGACGATCGCTGTGGGTCCATATTGTTTTGCATGCTATCTGCCTTCATGATCATCTTTATGATAAATCGACTCTTCCAGTAGACAGATTTGTCATGCATGATTTATCCCTCAGCTGCTTCATGCATTTTCAAGCACTTCTTAAAATCAGCCAGTGTTTACACTTATTTTTGTTCCTTTTTGCCCTGTTTAACTAGTGCTGGTCAAGCACTATCAATTCTGATCAGATGATATCCTAAAGAGCTAGCCTGTCAGTTACTGAAGCCTTCTTCCCTAGGAGGTGGTTTGTTTTAAATTGGTACAGGGGTCACTTGCATAACTTCCAAACCTAGTAGTGGCACAGACCTTGTAGCTAGCTATTTATCTGAATGCCCCTTTCCCCCCCGGTAACACAGCCCCATAGACCCATCTGCTTGTCTAGTCATCTTTTAGAATTCTTTTGGCCTGTGTCATAGTGATGCTGGAATGTCCTCAAGAAATAGTCATTTGGTCAGATCTCTTAACCAGGACTTCATGCAAAACAGCAGGGGGGAACCGGTGGCTTTGGGCCAACTGTCCAGGTGAGCACTATCACCCATCGGTGAATGAAGGTAAATCGTAGGCTTAGCTTAGTCAGGGATTTGGTGTTCAGAATTCCTGGAGTGTGTCTCTTTCCCAGCTCTGCCTTCTGACCTTAGACAAGTCACTCTACCTCTCTGGGCTTTTAAATATTGATCTCAGTGGCATTTATTGTGAGTGACTGTGTGATTGCACACTTCATTTTGCATCTACAGGCTTTGTGCCAAGACTAGCTTGGTCAGTCGCTGGAAGACTTTCCAAACAACTTGCCTGCCTTGGGACTGCCTGTGCCTTTATGTTGTGAGCTCCCTAGGGCAAAGACTCACAATGTTGACCCTCATTCAATTTGTGATCCACTCTAACTCCCAGATCCTCTTCAGCAGGACTACCGCCTAGCCAGTGATTCCTCACTTTGGAGTTGTGCTTTTGATTTTTTTTTTCCTTCCTAAGTGTAGTATTTTGCATTTATAGTTATTGAATTTCATCTTGTTGATTTCAGAGCAATTCTCCAATTTCTCAGTCGTTCTGAATTCTAATCTTGTCCTCCAAAGTGGTTGCAGCCCCTCTCAGCTTGTTGTCGCCTGAAAATTTTATAAGCATGCTCTTCACTCTATTATCCAAGTCAATAATGAAAATATTGAATAGTATCGGACCCAGGACTGATCCCCTGCAGAACCCTGCTAGAAACACCATCCCAGTTTGACAGTGAACTATTGAGTACAGTCTTTCAACCAGTTATGCACCCACTTTATAGTAATTTCATCTAGAACACATTTCCCTGGTTTGCTTATGAGAACGTCCTGTGGGACTGCTAAAAGCCTTAATAAAATCAAGATCTATCACACTTAGTGCTTCTTCCCTATCCACTAGGCCAGTACACTAGCAAGTACATATAAGTGCAGACATCAAGATGCAATGTTTACTGGGGTGCCCATCCTGTCCCAGAAATCACTGGGAGCTGTAGTGGATTAAGGGCAGATCCTTACAGTTGGGAGTGGGGCACACATAGGATACACCTGATCCCTCACAGCTGCAGGAGAAGAGGTAGGAGGAGCTGCAAGATTTCAAGTGTTGGCTGCAGGCACCTCATCCTCTTGGATCCATAGAGCAATCCTTTACCTGTCACTGAGCCTGCTTCCAGCTCTGGACCTACATCCTCTCCTAATCCACATTAAGTAGGAGTTCTCCCAGTTGTGGAGTGGGCCCCCTTTTTTACTCCAAAATATTCAACCCCACATCGCACCCGCAAAAAGCATAATGGGGGGAGGAAAGCAATTTCCTCTTTTTGTGTGTTGGTGTGTTGACACACGTCAAGCAGAGGAAAATGCATGATTTTTTTCATTCTGCTCTTTGTGGGTGTGATGGTCACTCTGTGTGTGTGTGGTGTTGTACATTTAAAAAAAAACCTCAGATTTTATTTATAAGAGAGCTTCATTCCTTTTGTTTGCCTAAATGACTCTGGCATCCTCTTCCTTTGCATGGGCACTGGCTGCCTTTGGAGATCCATGTAACCTGAAGACTTTCGATTAAAAGGTGATCAAAGAGGCAATTAGAGGATCTGGCTTATTGGTTTTGTTATATCCTTAACTCTTCCAAAATGCTGCCGCCTCTTTGCTTTGTCACTTCCTCTCAGGGTAGGGGTTTTTTTTATGCTGCAGCAGAATGAGCTTTAGCTTTGTTCTATTTTTGTTGCTCATAAATACTTGGGCCAAATCCTGCCATCCTTACCAGGGCAAAACTCTCACTGGAATCTGAGGGACAGGGTTTAGCCCATGTGGTCTTTTATTTTCTTCAGCAGCTGATCAGTCAGAGCTTCCCAGTTCTCTCTTCTGGCCATTGACGTCAGACTGGAGGAAACTGGCTGAGTCTCTCTATTGGTATTCAAGTGGGGACTTGTGTCATCTTCCCAGAGCAACAGAGGGGCAGTTAGGGTCCCTTGCTGGGACTTGGGAACTGTACCATCACCTAGGGACAGCTAGTGATGCGTGTGAATTCAGGGGGGGGGGGGAATGTATGGGAGGCTTATGGGGGACGGCGCGGTGGAGGGGATAGCTTGGTCAAACGGAAAGACATTTCAGCCCTAAATAAACCAAAATGTGAAAGTTCCTACGTCTTGAGTACTCCTCTTCTGAGGCTCTGCACCAGATCCTCAGGTACATGATCCTCCCCTGAATCATCATGAGGAATAGCACTGTTAATTCAGAAAGCTTTTTTTAAAAAGGACCACAAACCACTGGCTGGCTGCTTCCTGTCATTTCTGTGCTATCCATTTGTTGGGAATGAAGAAAAATTACTCGAGGATGGGGGGCTCTTCTGCATCGGCTCCTCCATACAAATCTACTGCCCAGCCACGCCGGGAAGGAGTTGGTGGTGGGGACTAAGGGAATCAAATCCCAATTCGGCGTTGAGTGACTTTTGGGGTGTGGGGGGGAGGAATTGCTTATTTCTGACGGGAGTGTGTGGGAAGGGGATCGTCGCAGATCTGCTGAATTCCTTAGGGGAGGAATCGGCTCTGCTTTAAAGAGACGCAGGGGCGAAACCCGTTTGCTGACCTAATCCGAACTAGGGAGACAGATCACCGTGTCTCGGGGAGGGAAGAGCAGGCTTTACCGGTCTCTCTCCTGTGGAGAGGCTCGTAAAAGCCTCTCTTGGTGAGGAAGGCTCCCGCTCTGTTTCAGTGTGAGACCCTGGCATGATCGCTCTTGGAGGGAGGGCTGGGCCCGGGGGGGGACAGTGTCGCAGCCGCATGCTTCCAAACGCTGTCCTTAGCAATTGCCTTTCCCCAGCCTGTGGGGTGGGACGGGGTGGCTGAGGGGCGCTCCTGAGAGTCCCCTCCGCTGGAGAGGGAAGGCTGCGGTGGGAGAGGGAGTTGTATGTATTTGTCTCTCAGGACCGCAGTTCGTGAGCATCTTGATTTGGCGAGAGACACGCACACAGAGTCCCCCGCATCCCAAACTGTCCCAGCCGCTGGGCGAGGGCAGCGCCGGCTGCTAACCTCTCCCTCCCGGGGCAGGAATTGTCCGCTGCGCCTTTAACGGGTGTCGTTACACCGGGGGTTGAGCTGCAGGAAGAAACAGCCGCCGCCGCCGCGCTTGGTGCCCTGGCGGCGGCTCCCCTCCGGCTCCCGGCGCTGCAGCCTGAGCCCCGGGAGAGGTGCCGCTAGAGGCAGCCGAAGGAAACCAATGTGGCCAAGGCGCCGCGTCTCCCCTGCGCGCTAGGAGAGCTCCAGCCGCCGGGGCGCAGCGGGCTTGGAGAGCGGCGGCCTCGGGCAGGTGCGGGACTCGCGGCTCGGCGGCAGGAGCCCCGGGGAGATGGCGAAAGCCTCACGCCCAGGTGAGCTGCCCGAGGAGGTGGGGGCGGGTTTGGCCGAGCGAGGAGGCGCAGGTGCTGGCGGGGTGGGGGGAGAAGGAAGCGCCAAACTCAGGGAACGCCTGGGTGCTGCGGGAGGCTGCAGCGCCGGGGCGCTCTGTGCGCCCAAGCGCATGGGACCGCTGCCCCTTTGGGGGCGCAGGGGGCGCGGTCTGCATGCCAGGGGCCCGCACCTGGGTGGGCGCTCGGGGCCGGGGTGTGTGACTCCGGTGCAGCGCTCCTGCTCGCTCTGGCGCTCGCGGCGGGGGATGGTTTGGGCACATGCCTCCAGGGTGCGAGCTCCTTGTTAGTTCGCCAGACGGCGGGCTCGCTTGAGGGGAGCTTCTGGTTTCGTCTCCTGAAGCGGGCGTTTGAATGGATCGCATTGCTCCCGGCTGTGGGGTGGGGGCAGCTGCGTGTCCATTTTCCCCAATGCACGTCTCCAAATTGCGGTGCTCGGCCATCTGATTCCTAGCCGTGGTTTTGCAGGAGTCAGGGCTCCAGGCAGAGTTTTATTGCACGATTAGCTCCCTTTGTAGCATTCCCCCCTCCGGTTTTGCCTTGTCATATTGCCCCACCAGGACAGAAATCTCTTGCAAGTCACGTAGTGTTAACTTGCATGGTTTCTGGTAGCATGCACCTTCTCCTGGGATCTAGCCAGCCATTACTTCCACAGGCAGCTAGCCTGACCATTCTCTTGTATACATAGAGCTATGAAGCCCTTTTCCTAGGTGCAAAGACACACACAAACTTTTCCTTGAATGGAAACGCCGCTTAAGTAGCTCCTGTTTTTCCCAGCAAAGTTTATTTGGGCTCCCAAGAGGCTGTTTCCTCTTGATCGGTGCCTTTAGTATTTAGCTGAAAGCCTCGCATGTGGTTTTCATTCATCTTTACACTTCATTGTTGAAAATCTTGAGTACGGCTTCTTTTGGGGGATGGGAGGGGGAAGAATCTGAGAGGGAGTGCAAGGATCAACGGCTATATCGCTTGAGATTCACTTTTAATTTAGACTGGCTTCCTAAATGATTTCTGCTCCACCATGACTTCCTTTATTTATTTTCTACCCCCTTGCTGAAAAGGGGGAAAGAGTGAGTGAACTAGAAAGTAGAAGCAGCTTTTTGAAATGGGTTTTTAAGAGATCTGGAAGGAAACCCTGCTTTTTGAGAATAACACCACTTTATACATTTTCTTTCCTCAGTGAAACTGGTGCCTCTCCCCACGTAGACTTACTAAGCTAACCCATGTGTTCAGAAAAGGCTTGCAGGACGAAGTGCTGATTCTTTATCTGCCAAGAGGCAAAGAGATGGGGCAGGCGCTGGGGTTTTTGTTTTGGTTCATCTTGTAAATTTTATCTTTCTTCCTCCCCCGCACATCCCATTGGATTGGATTACCCATCGAATGGATTTAGAAACATGCATGTACCATTAGATTGTGTGTTGCAGGGATCGATTTAGGAATGCTCCACTAGGTATCAGCTGCTGAAAATGCATTGGGAAAGAGCACTGAAATGAGACAAGGCAGGTGGTGCAATGCACTTGATGATGATGCTGCCTTCTAGTGGTTTGCCAGCGGAGAAGATAAGGAACCTATGAGGATTACCAGGAAAAGGTGATTTCTTCTAGCTCCTGTGCAGAGAGGCCTGTGTTTTTGAAGGCAAAAGGCCTGACTTCACTTGGGCTAAAAACCAGGCTTGCAGCAATGTCTGTGTGTGCCAGACTTGTCTGGTATTTGTGACCACTGTTGTCTGCAAATGGATTCGTTACAGAGGGGAGGACACCTTTCTCCATCTCAGATTTCAAAGGGACACTGTCATCTTTATAAACAAAAGCAAAAGTCTTTAGCTTGCAGGAGAAAAATCACATTGGGCAGATGGCAGCCCCTGAGAAATGATGCCCTTGAAATAGAGAACAGTAATAATCAACCAAAATGCAAACATGCTATTAAACAAAACAAACTTATTAAACCAAAAGGAGATAATTGTTTGAAAGAGTGGAAAAAAAATCCAGTTGACCTTCTCATACGTTGATTTGCATTTCTTTCCCCTTTCACAATGAAAATTGGGAAAGTCTTTCACTGATGTTTGGGCTGCATTCACTGCAGGGATTTGCTTATTTGTTTAAACTCAGCTAGGTTTGCACAGAATTTTAAAAGATTATAAATGAAGGTTACATTTTTATTGATCTTGGAGTTTAAACAAAATATAACTTTTATGCCAAATTTAAGAGGCTGGTGCCCCCCCCCCTTTTTTTATTTTAAAGAGGCATTAAAAAAATCAATAACCTATCTATAGGGACTGTTCCAGAGCTACCTGTGTGAGGAGCAATGGAAATGAGCTACATTTTAGAAATCTTGCTGAGCCTATCGGTATGAACAGAAATTATGCAAATGTACCGAAATGTGTGTGTGACTTGCTTGTACCTTACCTGCATGGCAATCGCTGTTTCCTGGTGTCGAGCCATCTCAGATCTGAGACTTCATTGCAAACACAGGGGAAATGACCTTTCCAAGGCCACTGCTTTCAATTCCTAGCATGGTAGGGGTTCAGGTCCACCCACTCATGCATTTGATCAGAATATCAAATTACATGTGAGATCATGGTGGGAGGGAGAATGAGTTTTGGAGGGGCAGACTCAGTCTGTTGCTTGCCTAGGCTGCATCAGTAAAAGGTGTGACTTGATTTTTTTTTTTTTTTTTTTTAAATTGATCGGGAGGTCTGACTTAGGGGTGGGTTCTTCAGATGCTGAGCAATTGGAGTGAGGCCCTAATCCTACAAATACTCAGGCATGTGTCTCCCCGGGGGCATGTGCTTAAGCATGTGCAGATTGGAGCCTAGGATTTTCAGGATCCGGGCCCATGAGTGCAGATAGCACTACAGCAATTGCAGCATACTACCTGTCGTCTTCCCTTTCTGCATCACTTTACAGCATGCTGCCGTGACTCCAATGTTCACTCCTACCCAGAAAGCCAAATACAGGTACTTTGTGGTGAAAGCTGGGTACTTTAAAGACGGCGCAGGCAGCCCAACCTGTTGAATATTCTCTGACCTTTTCATATCTTCTATGGATTTGGGGAGAGAGAGTCAGAGGAGGCGGTGGTGCTGGCTGAGAGGATGGTGAAATGAATTCTACTGTGGGGGAGTCACTGTCTAAGGATTCAAGAAGCAGATCTAGGACATATACCACATTTGAGAGAAACTGTGGAAAAGTTCAGTCTGTGATTCGCAGCTTAGCTTGTCGTCTCTCTCCTCCCTCCCACCCCCCCCAGTGCCACTAGACACCATAGGGTGCAAGAGCAAAAATGTCAATTGTTGCTTAAAATAGTAGCTCACAGGCAGATGTGGATGTTTTTGTTTTCTGTACTTGTTCAGCAAATGTATGCTGGCCTGTTTACACCATCTGCTGCAAAATTGCCAGTCGAAGGAAGTATGGGAGATAGCCAGGGACAAGTCATTGTTGAAATGTTATTAGAGGGAAAACATTGGGTCCAATGGGAAAAGACTGTGATAGCCCAAAATACTGAGGGTGGTGGTGATGAGGAACAGTTGCATCTTGCACTCTTTCGAGCCCTAGGTAGTGTTTTGTCACCATCCCTCTACATCAGTGGTTCTCAACCAGGGGTACATCAAGATATTTGCTTAGTTTTATGACAGGCTACATAAAAAGCACTGGCAAAGTCTGTACAAACTAAAATTTCATACAGACACTGGCTTGTTTTGTTCTGCTCTATATACTATATGCTGAAATAGAAGTACGATATTTTATATTCTAATTGGTTTATTTCATTAATTACATGTAAACATGAGAGAGCATGCAATTTGTCAGTAATAGTGTGCTGTGACACTTGTATGTTACGTCTGATTTTATAAGCAACTAGTTTTTAAGTGAGGTAGAACTTGGGGGTATGCAAGACAAATCAGACTCCTGAAAGGGATACAGTAGTCTGGAAAGGTTGAGAGCCACTGCTCTACAGGGTAGCCCTTCTGGCTGAGTCTGACTATCTTAATTTGTCTTATGCTCTCTACCGCCTTTGACAGAGCCAACCATACTCTTGGCTTCAGCAGCAGTGGGCTCCCCTGGTTCTCCTCTTAGTTTGATGACTTTCTTCAGATGCTGCTGCTGCTGCTCTTCCTCTTCCTCTTCAGTTCCCCTTCCCAATCTGATGGCTGTCAAGGCTTGGTCCTTGATTTTCTTAATCTGCTCCCTTGGCTTCAACTTCTACTTCTGTCCAGAAGATGGTTCCAAAGTCAACTCCTGTCCCTGACATCTCCTCCTCTGTCTGGTATCACATCCCCTGATGTCTCCGTTGTGTGTCCCAAGGCTTTCTTGAGCTCAGTCTTTCAAAAATGGGACTCCTTACTTTTGCCATAACCCCCTTCCCTCTGGTTTCCTTCTCTCTCATTGCTGACAACTCTGCTAGTCTTCTGGACTCAGTGTCCTCTTTGACTCTTCCCTCTTCCCTTCTTCTCCCATCTCCCCCAATATCCAGTCTCTCTTTCCAAACACTGCCTCAGCATCCCCCAAACCCACGCATCTGTCTTTACACCACCCCTCACCCCCTTGTCTGGACTTTGACCATCTCTTGGCTGGATTACTGTAACTTCCTTTCTGGTTTTCCCTATCTGCCATGGTTATGGTCCACATCCTCTTCTGTCACTGTGGCCATGTCCTCCTCTAATCATCTGCCTAAATTTGTCAGTCACTGTGTTGCATACAGGCTCCTTGTCCTAACCTTTAAAGCCTTACGTGATATTGCACAATGGATCCTTTCTGGCTTCCTCCCCTTTCCCCATTCAGCCTTGCCTCACTGCTCCTTTTTGTCTCTTTAATACACTTGGCTTCTTATCCTTCATTCTGTTGCCTGCTATGCTAGGAACATTCTCCCACCTCTTGTCTGCCAAGCTCCCACTCCCTCTTGTCCTTTTAAAATTTCTTCTTTGTAAACCCCTACTTCCAGGAGATGCTTCCTTCCTTGTGTCCTCCCTTCACCCTTTTATGAACCCCTAATGTTTGACTTGGCCCCTCAGCCTGCAAATCACTGCTCATGGGCACACCTTTGACTTCAGTGGGGTGCAGCCATTGGCTTCCGTGCAGTGTATTGCAAGATTGGGACCTTAGACTGTAGGGCTAAAGAGCTGTGCTGACTTACACCTGCTGAGGGACTGGCCTGGAAGAGGTATTTTATACAGTATCTCATATGATGGGGTCCTAGTCCATGATCGGCAGTCCTGGGTGCTACTGAAATAATATGTTCCCTGTCCCTCCTGAAAAGACTGCTCTGTTTGCGAAGTGCAGTGCAAATTTACAGCATGGCATATACCAATAATGCCATTGGAAATGAATTCCTCTTGTCACCTAGTCCTTGAAGTAAATGAGGCTATTAGTTAGCACTGTTATGGCACAAAACACGGAGAGGAGACAACGTATGACTAGGAGGCTGATGAAGAATAAAATAGGGGAAGAATCTGGTGCAAATTTAAAGCCACCTAGTATAATGGACTGATCCAATGATTTTTCTCTCCCCCCGCCCCCCTCCCTCCCGCCCCGTGATGCTCAGCGGATGACTAGTTAGTCATCACTTTATGATGGTGTCTTCATATGCAGCAATCTCAGGAGTTGTCTCATTTTAGAGGGGCAGCTGAAATGCAGGCTTGCCTACAGGAGCACTTATGGATGAGAGGGCCAGGAATTTAACCCAGGAGTCCTAATGCCCCATCCCCTGCTCTAACTGATCATACTCTGTTACCATAAGGAGAAACCCCAGCAACTCTAGCCGGGTGCTGCCTTGGAGTAATGACTAATATTTTTAGATGGGTCATGTGAATTTTGCACTTGACCACAGAGTGAGATCCTCTAGCCATTGTCCAAGCTTCCCCATGCTAGCGTGCTGAAATCCTGATCTAGCTGCCCCTTCCAAAGGAGGCAAGAAGATAATTCACCGTGCCCATTTTAATCTTTTTGGCCTCTGTCTGCAGAGACTGCCACCAAGATAACCCATTGTGATTGCTTTTTGTGATATGGGCATCTGTCTGGTGGGAACTCATTTTGAAGCAATCTGGTTTTCATTCTTAACTCCACAAGCCTGGGAACGAGTCATGACTAGCAGATGACCCCCTTGATGTGAAGCAGAAGAGAGTAAACAACTGTTTTGAACCAAGTCTGTTCTTCAGTTAATTTTCTCTTGCTCATGTAGTGTACCAAGTCCAGCTGCTCAGTACCACTTGCTGTTCTTTCCAGGTCGATCCCGCTCTCCACGGCAAATCTCCACTGACTTCAAATGTGGGGGAATCAAGTCTGTGATGGGATCTACGGGCCCCACACTGAACCAGGGCAGGGAACAGAGCAATACTGGGCTAGGGAGGTGCTGCCCCTCAAGGCATGCTCCCAGTGGAGGAACCGATTAAAAAGAAGCTGGTAGCCCAGGAGAAAGGCAATGAGCTGCATGTGGCACCAGGAAGCCAGGCTGAGAGCTGTGCCAAGAAGGTGTAACAGCTTTGTGAAGGTTACTCTAGTAGCAAGGACTTGTATCCTCCCTTCTGCTCCCCACTCCCCCCTGGCCTTCTTTGGGAGTTGAAAGCCCAGAGAGAGTGACGGACTGAACAGGACATTGAGAATCTAAGACAGCAACTGCCCCCCAAACTGAGGCACTCCGACTGGTAGGAAATGACCCAAGGGAAACATAACTTGGCTGGATGCTCTGATATATGCCTCAGGCCCCGGGCTGGGACCCGGTGCAGTGGGTGGGCCCTGGTTCCCCTACCTTGCCTCACTGCTTCTTTGTAGTGACCAGTCTCTTGGGGGAGCAGTCGGAGCATGAGGGGATGATTGAGGCCACAGCCAGGGCCCCCTGTGGGATGACTAGGCCGGCAGAAACTGTAAGACCGTGAGCTGACCTCTAGGCCAGCTGGTCACCAGACTTTCCTGCTACAAAGCCCTAGTCAAGGATATTGTCCATCACTCTGGAACCTTAATCTTGAGCACAGCAGAGCAGAGAGCAACTGCTGTTGGAACTGTGGTTTTTTATCTAGCACAGGGGTGGCCAACCTGAGCCTGAGAAGGAGCCAGAACTTACCAGTGTGCATTGCCAAAGAGCCACAGTAATACGTCAGCAGCCCCCAGTGCCTCCCACCCACCAGCAGCCCTGCTGACCAGCGCCTCCCCCTCCCTCCTCGCACCTCCCGATCAGCTGTTTTGTGGTGTGCAGGAGGCTCGGGGGAGGAGTGAGGGCATGGCAGGCTCAGGGGAGGGGGCAGGAAGGGGTGGAATGGGAGGCCGGGCCTGTGGCAGAGCCAGGGGTTGAGCAGTGAGCACCCCCTGACACAGTGGAAAGTTGGCGCCTATAGCTCCAGCCCCGGAGTCGGTGCCTAGACAAGGAGCCGCATATTAACTTCTGAAGAGCCGCATCTGGCTCCGGAGCCACAGGTTGGCCACCCCTGGGCCGGTTGGATCAGACTTTCCAAAGAGCTCCTGGCCAGACTTTCAGGTGCTCAGCAGTCAGCACCCAGAGATGGGGCCAGATTTTTCCAGAGAGCTCAGCTCCCAATGAAAGCCTGAAATAAAGGCCAGCTTTTCAGGAGCACTTAGAACTCAGTAGTTCCCATTGTGATACTCAATGCCAGACTTTCTTGCCCAATGTGCTAGAGTCTTTTGAAAGTCTGGCTGCTTACTCTGATGCCTAAATATAGGAGCTGTGCTCTTTAGAAAATTCTGGTCCTAAAGACTATTCCCTCCCCTTCTCTCACTAACATAACTATAGAGTGGTTTACAATTTCAGTTCAGTCCTCCCTCTGGGGCTGAGAGCTGCAACCAGTGGAAGGTCTGCAGCTTGCTTAGTAAAGATGAGCTATGCCTGTCCCCTGCTTGATGCACAGAGCACCTCAGCTGATTTATTGCTTAACAGCTAAAAGCTGAATCAAATGTCTCTGAGCTGTACAAGACCTTGAGGGTTTTTTCTGACAGCAAATAACTGTTTGTTCAATGTATCTTATAATTAGTTCCCTTGTGCTCTTCGCCGTGTAGTAGATCTTTTATTACTTAAAAGGAAAAGCTGCTGACACGATATTAAAAACACATGGCAGTGTGTCTGAGCAACCCACAACATACTTTGTGGTAGCTTAAGCACAGCCCTGTGCTAGATGAAGCCACACAGGAATACTTGGGCCCTCTGAGCTGATATGTCTTCACTAGAAATGCCTAGTGAAGACATATCAGTGGTACAGTGTAGTGCTTCAGTGTAGACACTTACTGTAGCGATGGGTTGTAGTTAATCCAGAGAGGTGGTAGCTTGGTGAGTGGAAGAATTCTTCTGTTGACCTAGCTGCATCTACACCAGTGGTTAGGCTTAACTAAGTTGCTCAGGGGCATGGATTCCCACCCCCCCCCCCCCCGCCTAAGTGATGTAGGTGGGTTGACCTAACTTTGAAGTGTTGACCTGGCCTCAGAGTTAACTTTTAAGAACATAGATATATTTATTTATTTCATCACAATATGTTAGATCAGAGAGATTCTCAAATGAGAAATAAATCCCAACTCCTTAGGTTCGTACGGTGCCACCATTATGGCTGTTGGCCTTGTGACTGGGAGTTGGGAGATCTGGGTTCAATCCCAATCTCTGCCACAGATTTTGTTGTGTGACCTTGGGCAAGTCGTGTAAATCCTTATCCTTCAATGAGGTCTATGTGGCTGGGTCCCACATAGCTGCACTTAAATCAGTAGGTCGACCTGCATGCAGCTCTTTGCAGGACTGAGGCCTTAATCTCTCTCTGTCTGGGTTCCCCATCTGCAAAAAAGGGAGAGAATATTATTTTTTCCCTTTGCTTTATCTAAGCTTTTTGGGGCAGTGACTGTCTCTTACTATATGTTTGAATGGTGCCTTCCTTCATGGAGGTCTTGATCTCAGCTGGGACATCCCAACTGTAAAGGTATATTTTAAAGTGACTGTTTAGTATTTATACATGTAATCTGGCAAATTTAAAATGAAGCCACTGGAAAATAACAATGTATTACTTTGGCCTCTAGTAAGATTTAGTAGCATAGCTGCTAAATAGCGCTATGCAGACAGCTCTGTTAGGTAACTTAGTGGGTAGTCAGGAAGGCTCTTGTAGCTTCAGAAAAGCAGACTAGAAAAAGAATATTATGTAACAGCATTCAGTGGCAACTGGCATGGGATAAGAGGGAAGGTCCTCTCATGGATCGGTAACTGCTTAACAGGTAGGAAACAAAGGGTAGGAAGAAATGGTCAGTTTTCAGAATGGAGAGAGGTAAATAGTGGTGTCCCCCAGGGGTCTGTTCTGGACCCAGTCCTATTCAACATATTCATAAATGATCTGGAAAAAGGGGTAAACAGTGAGGTGGCAAAATTTGCAGATGATAAAAAAAACTACTCAAGATAGTTAAGTCCCAGGCAGACTGCAAAGAGCTACAAAAGGATCTCACAAAACTGGGTGACTGGGCAAGAAAACGGCAGATGAAATTCAAAGTTGATAAATGCAAAGTAATGCACATTGGGAAACATAATCCCAACTATACATATAAAATGATGGGGGTCTAAGTTAGCTATTACCACTCCAGGAAGAGATCTTGGAGTCATTGTGGATAGTTCGCTGAAAACATCCCGTCAATATGCAGCGGGGCGGTCAAACAAGCGAACAGAATTTTGGGAACCCTTAAGAAAGGGATAGATAAGACAGAAAATGTCATATTGCCTCTATATAAATCCATGGTACGCCCACATCTTGAATACGGTGTGCAGATGTGGTCACCCTATCTCAAAAAAGATATTTTGGAATTAGAAAAGGTTCAGAATAGGGCAACAAAAATTAGGGGTATGGAACGGCTGCCATATGAGGAGAGATTAATAAAGCTGGGACGTTTCAGCTTGGAAGAGAGACAAGTAAGGTGGGGGATATGATTGAGGTCTATAAAATCATGACTCATGTGGAGAAAGTAAATAAGGACGGGGCGGCAGGTTTGTATAATTTTTGGTGGTGCCCAGAACGGGTCCAAGTCCCACCCCCCAGCACACCTAGAATCATGGACTTTAAGGTCAGAAGGGACCTTCTGCACAACGCAGGCAACAGAATCTCTCCCACCCACCTGCCTAAGGCTCTGGGAAGGAGTTTGGGTGCAGGAGGGGCTGCGGGGTGCAGGCTCTGGGAGGGAATTTGGGTGCGGGGTCTAGGCTGGGGCAGGGAGTGGTTGGGGTGCAGGAGAGGGTGAGGGGTGCCGCCTTTACCTCAGGTGGCTCCCAAAAGTGACTGGCACACCCCTCTGGTAGTAGCTCCTAGGCAGGGGGGGCCGGGGAGTCTCCGCGCACTGGTGCCTGCAGGCATGCCCCCGTAGCTCCCATTGGCCACAGTTCCCGGCCAATGGGAGCTGAGGAGTCGGCGCTCAGAGCGGGGGCAGCGTGCAGAGACACCCTCGCCCCCTGGGGCTGCCGGGATGTGCCGGCCACTTCCGGGAGCGGCACGGAGTGAGACTGGGCAGAAAGCCTACCTTAGCTCTGCTGTGCTGCCGGTGGCAGCTGGGGCCCCCCGGGCCCTTTTAAGGCGGGGCCGGGGGAGAGACCCGGCCCCGAACATTTGTGGAGCCGGGCACCCGGCCCTGAATATTCCTGGAGCACAGACACCACAGGCCCATATAACTTGCTGCCCCGAATAAGGAAATGTTGTTTATTCCTTCTCATAACACAAGAACTAGGGGTCACCAAATGAAATTAATAAGCAGCAGGTTTAAAACAAACAAAAGGAAGTATTTTTTCACACAATGCACAGTCTACCTGTGGAAATCCTTACCAGAGGATGTTGTGAAGGCCAAGACTATAACAGGGTTAAAAAAAGAACTAGATAAATTCATGGAGGATAGGTCCATCAATGGCTATTAGCCAGGATGGATAGGGATGGTGTCCCTAGCCTCTGTTTGCCGGAAGTTGGGAATGGGTGATAGGGGATGGATCACTTGATGATTACCTGTTCTGTTCATTCCCTCTGGGGCACCTGGCATTGGCCACTGTCGGAAGACAGGATACTGGGCTAGATGGACCTTTGGTCTGACCCAGTATGGCCGTTCTTATGTTCTAACTGCAAAGGTCACTGCTTTCATCCCAAGTCTGTTTCCAAATGAAAAAGCAACTTGCCCTTTTTTTTATAGTGGAAAAAGCCTCCTGAATTCAAACTGATCATAGTTTTGTTTGAATTTCTAACAAGGGGAAAGGCTGCAATGGCATCTATTTTCAGTTAATTTCTACTGAGACTAATTCATGCTCTTCAATAATTCTATTATGAACATGGTAGTGTTTTCGGCAGCTTTGGAAACATTGTCAGTTGATTTATCTCCATTATCTAGCTTGGTAAAGAAGTAATGTGCCTCACTGCATTTTCTATAATCTTCTCTGTGTGATACAGGTATACGTAAGGATCCAGTTCTGCAAACAAAGCCAAGCATAGGGTTTAGTACTGATCCAGAGCACCTAGAAGTCAATGCAAGTCCCTCTGTTGACTTCGATACATATTAAATATTCTTAACCGTGCCTCAGTGCAGGGGGCTGGACTAGGTGACCTCTCAAGGTCCCACCCAGCCCTACATTTCGATGATTTAAAATCTAGCCGTTGGGGAGTTCCACTGTGGTAAGCCTTATGTTCAGTAGTATGTGCAGGTTTTCCCCTAAATGTGTAAATCCTCTTTGTCATTTTCAAGGTAAGTATAGAATACAAAATAAACAGTCGTGAAAATACTGTGTTCCTTGCACTTCCGTTACGTCAACCTTCATTTCACTTGCCCAATACTGTTGTAACAAACAATCATGATGTACGTTGTTTGAGTAACTCCACTGGAAAGAGCAATTTTTGTAGAAGCTTTTTTTCAGCTGGGCAGGTAGCATCACAGGAGATCTAAAAAGGTTCCACAGCATCTCAGTGGCAGAGTAAGAGTCTGCGTGGGAACATCTGCACTGCTATTTTTAGTGCCATAGTGTGAGCCTGCATCAGTTGACCCGGGCTCTGAGATGTGCTGCTGTGGGGTTTTCCTTATTTGCTTTGTAGATGTACCTTCGTTCCGAGGTTTGAGCACTACGCCATGCTCTCTTCCCAATTTTTTTTATTTTTTTTGCTGTCATATTGTATAAGCCAGCCATTTATTTTACACAAATCTGGTGGGCAAAATACAATTTGTGTTAGGGTACATGAGCACCTTGTATTCAAACAAGCCAATGCATGTGACAGAAGCATGTGCCTCTTAAAGAGAAATGCAAAGATGTGTGAGTAAAGCTTTAACAACTTTAGGCACCTGTAGGTCTTTCCTACTACACCAAGTGATTTGCCACAGACATTTCCTTAAGACCTTGTCTTAAAACACCCAATAATGCCTTTTTGAGGTATATTTCAGCCTCCGCTTTGGAGACTGGTGATTGAGAGGGGATGCTTATTGGAGAATTTGACTGAGGTCAAACTTGGATTAAGAACAGAAACCTTGCTAGCAAATAATGATTCCCCGCTTTCTATCCATCAATCTCAATGATTCCCCACTTTCTATCCATCGATCTTTACAAAGGAGAGCAAGTATCATCCCATTTTACAGATGGGGGGAAAACCGAGGCACAGGGAGGTGAAATGACTTCTCCCACTCCAGTAGCAAAGCCAGAAACAGAACCCAGGTTTGCATCCCAGTCCAGTGCTGCATTCACTAGGCAACATTGCCTCCCCAGGCAAACATGCTTCCTGTTTTGCAGGAAGTTTTTTGTGCACCAAACACAAACCTAATACCACCTCAGATTTATTCTTTTTTTAAAGGTGAGGTTCCATCACTTCTCTCCTCTGTTTATTCTAGTTGGAAGGTAATAGCTTACCTGAGGGGAATGAATTTCATTACTTGAATTAATTTACATCATAAACAAGCTTGCTGCATAACAAGTAACTTATTAAAACAATATTTCTAGGTGTCATTAGCTAAGACCATATAGTTCTTGAATAACAATAGCATGCCATAGTAAATTAGGGCCCTTCAGCGTTAGTGTGGAGGTGAATGTTTGGGGTTGGGTTTTTTGCGGGTGGGCGGGGGGTTGTTTTTAAATTGTGGAGAAAATTGGTTTCATGAAAATGCAGAGAGAGCACAGTTGCAGGTGCGTTGTTTATTGCCTGAAGGTAACTATTTTCTTTTCTTTTAGGAAAGCTTGAGCAGAAGTGGTTCTGTTATTTGTGCACAACTTGAGGTAAAGGGGAACATGTCTGATGTTCCAACTGACTTCAGGGGAAGGGCTTGGTCTCTAAGGTACTTGGTGACTTTCACAGCCTCAATCCTTGCCCCCCTCCCACCAAAACAAAACCCTGTAGTTTTTTGGGTGTCTGTTCCCTTAATCCAGAGCAATTTGGCACATTGGACGTGTGCTGATAGGACTGACATATATATATATATATAAAATGTCAGTCCTATGAGGCTGAGTATCTGTGTACTTGATTTCACAACTTTAATGGTGCATTGTTATTAAATGCCAATTTTTTTTAATGTATGTTAAAAGACAGAGAAAGAAACTGAATTGATGTCCCTTGAAGCCCTCTATCTAGCATCTCATGCTGCCCTGCCAATGTGCCTCAGCCGTGACCTGGAGAAACCAGATCAAATGCTGCTCTGTAACACAAGTTGCAGCTTCCATTCACGTGGATGGGTGGCGCTCCATTTTTGTGATTTGTAACTGAAAGCAGAATGTGGCCTGCTAGTTTGTGGAAGAAAGGGGAATTTAGTCTACCTGGACATTCCAGTCCTCATCTGCTGAGACTGGCAGTGACGTGGACCACCATGGCGGTAACTTTTGTGGGGTTAATACGCACAGGAACTGGGCTGAGACCGCGAACTTATTTCATATAAGCAGTTAGGTGAGAGCTATTTATGGCCCCCAAATATCTGGGATGAAACTTAGCCCTGGTGTGTGTTCTGTTTGGCAGCAGCAGCAGAGTTGTGTCTAATTACACCAGGCCTGACTTTGAGGGACTGGATTCTAATAATGACCTGCTAGCAGGTGTGGATCGAGATCTTCAACAATCCTCTGCCAGCCAGTGCCTTGGAAAGAGAGAGACAAGAATTGTCTTTTTGAGTATGAGAAGGAGATATTCAGATGTTGAGCCAAAAAATTATGGGCCTCCACTGAATGCAATCTACTGCCTGACCCAACTGCAGGGTGCAACGGTATTCTCCCAGGGACAAGAAGATTGGAACTGGCTCTGTGTATCCTTGAGCCATGTGAAGCCATTTCGTTGCCAGTGAGTCATGAGAGAATGCAACTGGCTGTGTATGGTGCTCTGCCTTATGGTTATAGGTTATAGACTTCAGCTGTGAACTTAATCATCTTAATGCTAAGGAAATTAAAGTCTAGTATGGGTAAATTTGGTTAATGAGCTTATTATACACTGGAAATCTTACTTTAACTGATTTTAACACTGCTCAGGAGTGACTTTCTTTTTAATTACCAGTTTACACTAGGAGAGCAGCCGTGAAGTGTGTGTTTTTTAGGGGAGGGGACGGAGCAACATGATAAATTAGTACACTTAGTAATTACTTTACAATTCTGAAAGACACCTGTTTTCATGAAAGCTGCTAATAGTTATATTTCCTGGTTGCATTGCTTCAGAAAACACAGCAACAAGTAAATCAGATGCCTTATCTAATGCACTGATTATTATACAGATCATCCATCCTATGATATTCTGGGGTGCAATCCAGACCAGTGAGGGGCTGTCACGCCTGCAGTTGTGGGTGCCTCTCAATGCCTTGCTGGTGTAGTTCCCACCTGGCTGCTCACAAACAGCCTGCAAGCATGTAGGTCACATCCTGAACGTCTGTGTGTCGCTGCAGCCTTGGTTCAGCAACTCTGACCCCAGCAGCACCCACCAGTCACACCCTGGCCTCCACCAGCGTTGGTTACTGCTTGCAGTGTGACCCCAACACCTTCCCAATCTTGAATTTTCTCCCCCCAAAATGTGTTCTGTACTGTCCAGCCCTCTCCTGGACAGTTCAGATATTTTAGGTGTGTGGTCCCTGTGATGGAACAATATACAAAAAATTGTTTCTTTTAAAGGAGATACCACACAGCCCAGTTTGACCACAACACTGGCTTAGCTTTGATTAAAGACCCAAAATAAGTTTATTTAACAAAAGAAGGTAGGATTTTAAGTGAGTACAGCTATTAAGGAATTTAAAGTCAGAAATGGTTACATGAAAAATACAGATAAAATGCTTCCTAGTACTGAACTTATCAAACTAGACTTGGTTCAAGGTGAAATTCTTACCATGGGTTTTCAGCAGCATTGCTGACCAAGTTTCAGGTCAGGATCTGCTCCCAAGGTCTAACGGCTGTTTCTTTTGTCAAGAAAGATGGGAAGGGAGAGATGCCTTGAGGTGTTTTTTGTCCCTCACTTTTATAGCTCAGTCACACTTCGAAAAGCATCTTCCAGAGCATGACCCTTAGTTCTTTCCAGCCGAGAGTAAGGGGACCTGGAGCCTGGTGGAGGCAGGAGGTCTTGTGCTGTTTCTTTTCACACGGGTATGCTGAAATGCATATATATTTTTTTAATCTTCTCTCTTCCCCCTCTTGTTGTCTGAGGACTCTGTTTACATCTTACAGCCCTTTGTTTAAGACAGGTGTGTTTTGACCTACCCAATTGGGGTTACTTGAGTTTGAACACGTGCTTTTCACATCAAAGGGGGGGATTTCATAACTTATGTTGCTGCATACATGTCACCATACTATTACTGACCAGTGAGTTATTAGTTTTCAAATGATATCTCATAAGGTGTGTTTTGCACAAAGATTACAATAGTATGTAGCATGTGAATACAGGGGTGCATTCGGTCACACATCCCTTGTATTGTAAATTGTGATCTCGTTTCAGTAGCAACAAGAATAAAACAGTCTGGGAAGGGAATGCCCCTATCTCTCCCTTTTTCTATAATTCTGTTAAAGTTTCACAATATCTGATCTGATGATATCCAACCTCTTGCCATAGAATTTGTGAAGAGCTCAAGTATCATATTTTTCAGGAGCAGTGCAAGCTGAGAGGAGAGAGAACTTCCTTTCTAGCTTTAATTAGCAGATACAGCATCCTTGTCCAACCACTTTACTCTTGATCTCTTGCAAATTCTAATCAACAGGGCCAAATTCATCTCTAACTACACGATCTGCACAAAGAATCAGGTCATATCGCTCCTCCCTCCCCCGAGCCATCTTACATCATTAAGATCTAGGGATCTCTTCCAGTGTTTTGAATCAAACAACTTTGAGGGGCCCTGTTATGCAAGCCTTGCTCTCGTGAATAGCCTTTATATGTGTGTGTGTGAGAGATGATTACTACTTTATTATTGCTATTAAAGCAATGCTTTGAGGTCTTAACTGAGAACTGGGCCCCGTTATGCTAGGCACTGTGTATGCACCTATTAAGAGACAGTCCCTGCTGTGCAATCTAAACAAAGCTGCCTATCTTGTTTATTATCTCAGTCTTACAGATGTGGAATTGAGGCCCACAGAGACTGTGCTATATCTACACTATGGTTTACGTCGGCATAATTTATGTTGCTCAGAGGTGTGAATAAATCACCCTCCTAAGCGACATAAGTTACACTGACATCGTGCTGTCCACACCGTTGCTTATGTCGGTGAGAGAGCTTCTCCCGCTGACATAGCTACCACCACTCGCAAGGGATGGAGTAGTTTAAGCTGACGGGAGAGAGCTTTCCCGTTGGCTTAAAGTGGCTACATTAGAGAGCTTTACAGTGGTGCAGCTGCTAAGCTCTCAAATGTAGCTGTAGCCTGAGTGACCTGCACAAGGTCACACAGAGTCTGACAGAGCTTGGAACTGAATACAGGTCTCCTGACCAGTCCAGTGCCTTAACCACAAAGCCCTCCTTTTCTCAAACTGGAGTCAGTAGGACTGGTGATATAATAAGGTTTTGCAGGATTAAGTTAATAAATTGGCAAATATTTTGCAGAAAAATCCTGTTTGTTTTTTTTAATAGCTTTTGTTGGGAGAGGGAAGCATAATGCCAACCAGCGAGTCTAGGATTGGACAAATATTTGCTGCTTGTAATTGTGAAAATAACTCCGAGTCCTGGTAAACACTTAAAAATGAGACTGACCAAGTTATGTCACTCAGGGCTGTGAAAAATCTTGTGCCACAAGTGCCATAGTTAGGTGGACCTAATCCCCTGCTGAAGACACGGCTAGGTTGATGGAGGGATTTTCCCGTTGACCTGTCTACTGCCTCTTGGAGAGGCGAATTTACCACAGCAATGGAAAAACCCCTTTAACGTCTATGCTATGGCGCTACAGCGGTACAGTTGCAGCAGTGCTAGTAGTGTAGACGTAGCCTGAGGACTACAACCAAAATGAGGCCGTTGGATTTTCTTCGTGGCTGCATGAGATTGATAATATTTTAGAAGTACATTTAAATGCTAAGGGATGGGGGAGTCGTCATTATACATTGCTAGTTTAAAATCCTGAATGACACGGTTCATTCATGCTATGTTCAGAAGGATGAAAACTGAAGATATGCAAGAAATGTAGCCATATTTCACAGGCATGATAGCTTTATCCTAAGAACTCCATTAATTTACTATGTGGACGCTATTATCCAAAATATGTAAAGAGAAATAACCTTGCTTGGTTCCTGAATGAGTTGTGTTTGTGCACACATGTGACAATGGGAGTGGCAAAGTGGAGGTAAAAACTGGACTTGCATAAAGGAAATCCAGAGTGTGTTTTTGGGAACTAGCATTTTAACGCTAACAGTACAATGTGTCTGCAGTAGAATCCTAATCGAGCAGCAGCCACGCACGCTTGTGCTTCCCTGTTTTGACAACTGAAGTGACAACTGAAATTTTGTTAACAGAAGAAAATAGCTGACTGTAATCTTGATTATCATAAAGTATTTTAAAGGGCAAAGAAAAGTGCATAAATCTAGTTCTACTGGAGCCCCTCTCTTGCAAATCCATACAAAACAACATAAGGAAAACCTGACATCAGTATTTAACATTTTCTTCTCAAAACACTGCAATATGTAGAGAGAATTTTGTCACTTACAATTTGGTTTCTGTGTAGTTAGCTGCTTAAATCTAAGGCCACAAATCTGTGTCTCCTATACAAAGGAGAATTAGTCAGGAGACAGGCATATTCATATGCAGTAGGTTCCATTAGCTGAGCATCAGTAGGACATTTTAATTCTGGTTTGTTTCTTTAAGAGGATCCACATTACAATTCTCTCCAAGTAATTTTCTTCTTGCAACTTGGCTTGTTTGTAGATCTTGCTGAGTTCTGAAAATCAAGCCTAGTCAAGACTGAGAACTGCACCTTAATGTATTTGAGGTTTGCAGAAAGTATGTTAGTTCATTATTTTTAATTGTCTAAAAAGACTAGATGTAAGGAGACAGGGACATCGTTAAAATTGAAATTCTAGTCCTAGCTTTATTTAGTCTCATCCTTGAATTCTTGATTTCATATCTTTAATGTTTCATTAACACTTAGTGTTTTGGGAGGCATGTCGGATTGTCAGTCGAAAAGCGAAACTTTGAGGGCCCGATCTAAAGCTCATAAAAGTGAATAGGAAGACTCCAGTTAACTTAGATGGGCTAGGGATCAGGCCCCCCGTGAACTGGTAAATCTGTTTATAGTAACAAATAGAATATTATTGTTACATGTCATTCCCCCCCCCCCCCCAAAAAAAAAAAAAAAAGCATTAACTAGGATCTTCAGATTTGTAGCTTAGCCTTGGCTTTGCTATTTACAAAGCCTTTACTTTAGGAAGTGTTAGCCTCCAATGTAGGGCTGGTTCTAGGAGTGGCCCTGCATTGCTGTAAGTATCTTCTTCCAGGGGTGCTGTACCACTGTTCTGCTTAGCTGTGGGTTTTGGGGTGATTTTTGCTCCTCTCTGGTTGGCTCTGTTTGTTTGGTTTTTGGCTTGGCCACTCAGGGGAAGAAGAGGGTAACGGGAAAAACATTTTCTGTCATGGCCAACAAAAGGGCTCATAATTCTCCTGCTCTCAGTGCTTCTAAATTCATAATGCTGATTTGTTTTGAATGTTTAAAAATAATAAACAATACCTAGTTCTTCTAGCACTTTTCATCCATCGATCAAAAAGTGCTTTACAAAGGAGGTGTGAGTATCCTCATTTTGATGTCATCCAAGAATTAGTAAAATTAACTTTTGGTTGAAATGTTGCACTTTTGTTTCGAATTGAAAAGCACAACATAGTCCTTGCTTTATCTCACACAGGGTTGGTCTACATTGCAGAGTATGTGACTGGAGCATGTGTAGACCTGCTCAATCTAGTTTTGATCTACCAGGCTCATAACAATAGCAACGAAGTCATGGCAGCATGGGCAGTATGACCCCCTGGGTATGCACTCACGGTGATAGCTTGTACTGCCATGCTTCATAACCATTGTTCGAAGCTAGCTGTGGTGTGTCTACACATGTTGCAATCGTATTTTTGATTGCAGAGTAGACGTACCCTATGACACTTTTTTGCCCCAAGAGCCTCCAAAGTATGATGTTCTCATAGCTGTACAAACGGGTGGATGTTGAGCAGATGAAGTAAATTGAAAAGAAGCAGATATTAAGTTCATGCTGAGTCTGGTACAGGCACTTCTGATTGCTGAAAGGAAGGCATGCATCTATCTGTTTGCTTATTTTAATGTACACAGAGATTTCATGGGCTGGTTGGTTGATTTTAATAGTTTCTACTCATGTTAATGAATTTTGTCAGCTTTCCTTGAGAATTTGTATTAAATTTTCAAGCCTTTGGTATCTGTCGTACCTGATAGATGATTTTCAACCCTATTGGATTCAGTAATTGATTCACCAAACATTTGATTGTATCCAACTGAGAGAACAGGGCTGACTCTATATCAAAAGTCTATTGACTGAATTACTTTTGCGTGATAAAATAAACGTTCACTGGCAAAGACCAGAAAATAAATATTTGCGTTCTGCATTGTAAAAGTTTTGTGCTGCAGCAAAAACACTGCATGAGAGCTAGATCCTCAGCTGGTGTAAATCAGTGTGGCTGAATAGAGTTACACTGATTTACATCAACCGAGGACCTGCTCCTGAGAATTTAAATGAAAAGGTAGCTTGACTCTGGGTGAACTATTTAAAAGTCAAACCCTACTATTTAATTTCTGAAAGATTAAAGTGCTGGAGAGGGCCAGTGGAACTATAACCTTAACTGTTCAAAGAAATATATGGTAAAACAGGCCCCTTTAGGTTACTTTTCTATGCAAGAAGCAGAGCTGATGCATAATGCAGCAGACTGAGAAATAGCAAGTAATAACAGACCTGAAGAGGAACTGCGTGTCACTCAAAAGCTTGTCTCTTTCACCAATAGAAGTTGATCCGATAAAAGAGATTACCTCGCCCACCTTGTGTGTCAAATATTTTGAAGGTCAGAGGAGCTGTGATGGAAGGAATGTGATCAGCCATCAGATGGGCAATGGTGTAAACAGATGAAGGTGCAGGGAAGTGACTATCATAGATGCAACTTTCATAGGCATAGAACTTTCATAGGCACCATGAACGTAGGCATCCAATAGCAATAATAAAAAAAAGTCAGACCTATAAAGTTACTGATTCAGTGGTGGACAGATAGCAAGTTCACTTTTGATTTGATTAAATACCAGCAAGTTTTCTTAGACTGCTCTCCTTAGCTGTTTTTTAGCTGGCTATTGTACATAGGTTTTAGAGGCTTTTATTTTCCTTACATTCAACAATACGTGGCTTTAAAAAAAAAACAAATAAACAATCAATCCTTTTTGAGTCCCTGTTGTGCAATTAGCAGCTATTCAAAAGCATTTGGGAAAATACAAGGCTGAATTGACCGGGGGGGTGGGGGGGGGGAAGACACCTATAGATAGGCTCAAATTTTCATAAGTAATTTGTTGTTTTGGGTGTCTCAATTACTAGAGACACTAAGAGGCCTATTGTGTCCACCACCCCAGCGGGTGTATGCTTAGTGCTTTCTTAAGATTGGGGCCTTTCAAAGCATCTCAAAACTGGCTCCAACTGTTGTGGAACCTGAAACCAGTAAAAAGAAAATGAGGACTTGTGCACCTTAGAGACTAACAAATTTATTTGAGCATAAGCTTTCGTGAGATATAGCTCACTTCATCAGATGCATTCAGTGGAAAATACAGTGGGGAGATTTATACACACAGAGAACATGAAACAATGGGTGTTACCATACACAGTGTAATGAGAGTGATCGGGTAAGGTGAGCTATTACCAGCAGGAGGGCGGGGGGAGGGGGACTTTTCTAGTGATAATCAAGGTGGGCCATTTCCAGCAGTTGACAAGAACGTCTGAGGAACAGTGTGTGTGGGGGGAATAAACATGGGGAAATAGTTTTACTCTGTGTAATGACCCATCCACTCCCAGTCTTTATTCAAGCCTAAGTTAATTGTATCCAGTTTGCAAATTAATTCCAATTCAGCAGTCTCTCCTTGGAGTCTGTTTTTGAAATTTTTTTGTTGAAGAATTGCCACTTTTAGGTCTGTAATTGACTGACCAAAGAGATTGAAGTGTTCTCCGACTGGTTTTTGAATGTTATAGTTCTTGACATCTGATTTGTGTCCATTTATTCTTTTACGTAGAGACTGTCCAGTTTGACCAACGTACGTGGCAGAGGGGCATTGCTGGCACATATCACATTGGTAGATGTACAGGTGAACGAGCCTCTGATAGTGTGGCTGATGTGATTAGGCCCTATGATGGTGTCCCCTGAATAGATATGTGGACACAGTTGGCAACGGGCTTTGTTGCAAGGATAGGTTCCTGGGTTAGTGGTTCTGTTGTGTGGTTGCTGGTGAGTATTTGCTTCAGGTTGAGGGGCTGTCTGTAAGCAAGGACTGGCCTGTCTCCCAAGATCTGTGAGAGTGATGGGTCATCCTTCAGGATAGGTTGTAGATCCTTGATGATGCGTTGGAGAGGTTTTAGTTGGGGGCTGAAGGTGATGGCTAGTGGCGTTCTGTTATTTTCTTTGCTGGACCTGTTTTGTAGTAGGTAACTTCTGGGTACTGTTCTGGCTCTGTCAATCTGTTTCTTAACTTCAGCAGGTGTAGTCTCTCTTGAAAATCTTTAGGATGTAAAGAATACTTTGAAAATAGAGAGTTACTGTGAAGAAAGAATGATGCATACCTCTGAAAGAGGGATTTTTGTTTTTCCACACATTTAAAATCTAGAGGAGTCTGAAAGCTGATAAACTGCATTTGCCAAAGCTACACTAATTTGATCTGTGAACTTTTTTTTCATATTTCAGAAATTATTTTTTTTCTCATTACCTCTCTGCATTCAGCCTATTCCACCAGTTCCTAGGTTTTTGGACCAAATTCAACCATAACTGCTAGTTCTGCCCTCTTACGCCTGGCCTGAAGATGCGTGTGTTTGGGGGTGAGGGGGAGCTTTTTGTTTTTTTTTAACAACACTATGGGCTCATCTTATATTGCTTCCAACAGATGTTGATTTGGCAGGTTCCATTATATCCCTTCTCTCTTCTTTTTCTTCTTTTTTTAACTGGAAAGCAAAGGATGGCTGTACTCTTCTTGTATCTATTCTCCAAGACTGTGGTGACAGAGATCTAAACAACCCCAAACCGTTCTAAAGGAGACATACCTCATGAGATACAATTGAAGCCAGTATGTGTGTGGTTTTTTAAATCAAAATCTACAGCATATGCCCGTACAAGAAGAAAGTAGTACGATGCAATAATGGAAACTGAACACTTTACATGTTTGGAAGGTTGCGAGGACTAAATTAGCAAAAGTACCCCTTCAATCTTCAAAGCGGTTTTTGTGACTCAAAAGCACACAATGCTAAAATAAACTGAATTTTCAGTGATCTAGAGACAACCCTTGAATAGAATTTGATCATCAATGGCGCCAAGTCAAATCTATTCACACACACAACGGAGCTATCTTCACAACAAAAGAAAGGTTTGGGTTATGGCCTTTGGTGAGATACAGATTAATCTAGCAAGTGTAGGAAGCAAACATTAAGCTTCCGGCACCATTCAAGAGACTGGAGAGCATGGGGGGGGGAGGGCGGAGGGGAATAGCCAAACATTTGCTCATATCTGCTTATTTCCTCCCCAAAACCAAAAGGTCTGTCCCATTAATCCTGTTAGATTGCCCAGTGTGAAGTCAAGCCCATGAAATAATTTATATTTTCTTTATTCACCAAACCACTCAAGGTGCAACCTTCATCAGAAACTTTCAAATAGTCTCAAATCTTTAAGTGAACATGTATCCACATGGTCTAATCAATTACGAAATTAAAGAAGCTAAAAGTAGTTCCCAATGCTACACATGCCTTTGAGCCCCTCCCCCCAGCTATGTTTTGTGGTTTGTACAGACATGTTTTTCTCTCTGTTCCAAAAAATGTATTTCTGTGCCCTGCAGCTGAGGAAGAGACTTACACAAACAGGGGAAATAGGCTACAGAGGGAGAAACTGACTGGACACATAGTGTGTCAAAAGCACAAAAGTTGGGGGGGAAAAAAATCTCTGAATCTTTCTGTTCTGATGAATGTAGTTCTTTCTTGTAAGAATAAATGTACTGATATATCTGTGTGTTTAATTTTTAGCTAAAGGTGCTAAACTGTGAGACGCAATTTTCAGGCCATTTTCCTCCCTGCAAGCTGGCTAACACTCTCCTACCATTAGTACTCTCTGCAAGTGGAACTGTAATTTCCTTAACAAAAGGAAACGAGTTTGGTCGTGTTTTTTTGTTTTGTTTTGTTTTTTTGGTTAGTCAAGGGACATGTAAAAACTTGTGCTGAAGTTCCTTCCGAAGTTACTTTAGATCAAATATGCAAGGAATGTCGAACAGCTCAAGGGCTTGATTCAGTAGAAGGTTGAACCAGTTTAGCAATGTGGCTGCTCCCTGAGAGGTGATGGGACTTGCCTGGCTCCCAAGCTGTGGAAAATGATGGAGCTGGCATTGGGTGAGGATTGGGAATAGGAAGCTGATGAATAGCCCTCACCCTCAACTTGAATGTTCTTTATTTTTGTGACACAATCCTGCTTCCACTGATGTAAGTGGAACATTTTGCTGTTGACTTAAATGGCATCAAGATGAAGGGGGGAATGGACGTGTTTTCATCTGCCTAGACTTCTATTATTAAACACTTCTCTTCAGGGGTGCATAACAAACCACTGGAAACTTGCCACAGGCTGAACCTTGGTAAACAAATGTCAAGTCAAAAGCTGCTTGTTTTGCCAAATCTCAGTATAATCTTCACGGCTGCAACAACATTCATGTTGCATATTTCAAAGTGCTGTACAAAATCTCACTCATTTAAAGGCAACATTTCTACTGCTCCCACATGAAATGCACAGTTGCAATGTGCTGGAGAAAGTGGTGTGGGACTTTGTGGGCAAGTACTACCACTCTTTGGAGTGTATTGCAGAAAGCCTCGGTGTATTGTGGAAAGTAGGAGGATGGGTTTTGCACTATATTGACTTGTTTTTCAATATTAATCAGCTTGTATATTATTTGAGTGAAGCCAAAGCTATAACCTAAATGCTGGTTGTCTTATGGATGAATTAGAAAGGAAAGGCAGTTTTGGAGTTATGCCCTGAACATGGGAAATCTGGGTTGTTTTTGGCTCTGCCAACATACTTCCTGTGTGACCTAAGGCAAGCCACTTAATCTGTCTATGCCTCATTATCCCCATTGTACAGACTGGGAAATAATACTTCCCTACTGTGATGGGATGTTGGCCCCACAGTGGCCTCTTAGGGGCGAATAGAGCCCGAGGAAGGCTGCACAGGAGGCAGCCAATGAGAGAGGGGCTGAGAGAAGCAGCCAATCAGGGCCCAGCAGGCCCCTATAAGAAGAGCTGTAGGGCAGAGCAGAGTCAGTTACTCCCTGGAGCTCAAGGAGGGAGAACTGGGTGCCTGGCAGGCAGAAGGAAGCTGGCACCCTGGACAGAACCTTGCTGCTAGCAAGGACTGGGGGAGCTAGAGAGAACTCTTGGCTGTCTGCTAGGATTTGCAGGCTGATGCCCTGAGGTAAGGGCAAAGTGGGGAAGTGGGCCAGGGAGAGGTACTGAGGAGTTAAAGGGGACACAGCACATGGCTGCCATCTACAGGATCCCTGGATCGGGTGGCGGAGCAGTGGGCAGGCCAGGTTCTTTCCCTCCTTTCCCCCATTCACCACTGCGGAAGTGGTGGGACAGTTGGACTGCAACACTTGCCTCCGGAAGCGGGGATTACAGATTGTGAAATGGCCAGAGGGCTGTGTCATGAAGAGGATGCTGCGGGCCTTGGAGTGACGTGAGTCCAGGAGCAGAAATGATAGCGGGTGAGGCACCCTCAGGAGAGCGCATGCTGACCTGCAGAGCTAATCCCCAAGACAGCCAGCAGGAGGTGCCAGTGTGGTGAGTGGAGCTGCATCACACCTGTCTTCACAGGGGTGATGTGAGGATAAATACATCAGATTGTGAGGCGCTCAAATACTGCCGTAATGGGGGGCCATACAAGTACCTCAGATGGAGTTGGGATGTTGCTTTGGAACTCTTGCTTCCTTGCGCTGCAAGAGTCCAGATTTCACTGCCAGGTCACACTGCAATACTCACATCTTTTCCAAAGTATTCCTGGGAGAGTGATGGATGGATGGATGGGATGACTTGGAGTGGGACAGCTGGGTTGGAGGTTTTTGTGTCTGGCCTACTTCTCTCAACCCAGTGTTATTGTACGCTTTAAATGAGTACCAATAAGCTGCACTAGTAATTCCTTTTCATACCTTCAGTAAGGCCCACCATGGGAGCCTGAAACTAATGTGCAGTCTCTGCTTACTTGAAATTTTTGGAGGTTTCTTATTAACTGTTAGAAAGGGAATGAAAGCCTCAGTCTGGTCAGTGTATGTGTGGCAGGGGGAGCTTAAATATAATATAACTGCAACGTGGAAACAAATGGAAAGAGACTTGGGGTAAAACTTCCAAAAGCTCCTAAGTCCTGTTGACTTTTGATAGGACTTTGGCTCCTAAGTCACTTATGAGCTCTTGAAAATTATACCCTAGAGCTCCAAAGCCAAGGTAGGTCAGTGCATACCATCCTCCGTCTGTTTGCATCCAAAGGCATACATGTTGTGTGATCAAATGAGTCCTGAAGCTGTTTCCCCCGAGACATAGATCCTTTTGAAATAACAGACGCAGTTGACTCTAGAAAAGCATTGGGAGCTGACAATCCATTACATGTCAGGTCTGTTCTTCATTCCTTCCTCCCTCTAGCTCCAGCTCAGATTAGTCCGACCAGCGGGAGAGCAGCCCAGTCCTTTCGAAGTGCATCTCTTTTGGCTGCACTTCTTGTGCTGATTCCTGGCTGACAGCAGCCTCCCACGCTAGCCCATGTTTCAAACAGTGTGAGGTTGAGAGAGATCCTTTTGTATGCAGTATAATGAGCGTGATGGATGAGTTATACAGGTAACTAAGGTGTGGCCTTCTGAATAGGCTTTAGATAGGAAAGACTACTGACGCTTTGTCGAGAATGCTTGCGATTTAGTTCTTCGTTTCTTGATGCTTTACTATTGACTGATGTCTGTTGGATGACTTCAGCTCTTGTTTCCCTGCCTGTTTGAGAAGTTCCATGCATGCAGTGTATTTGTAGCCATGTCGGTTCCGGGATATTAGAGCGACAAAGTGGGTGAGGTAATCCTTATATCTGTGCCACCAACAGAAGCTGGTCCAACAAAATATATTACCTCACCCACCTTGTGTGTCTGAGAAATTTCATGTCTGTTTTCAAGTCGGAGGGGTGTGTGTGTGTGTGTGTGTGTGTGTGTGCATAAATACGAAAATTCTAAATCCAGTGATCAGCCTATGGAACTTTGAGACCAAACCTCTGCACTGTTTAAAACCACTCATGGGTTGTCTTCCCGGGAAAGCCGATATCAGCACTTTTATTGACTGCATCAGTAGTTGGCTCAGTCTGGCTCTTCTCAGGCTTCTGGAAACTAGCTCACAGGTGGCAAGGATGGAAGCTTAGCACGGGTATAACAATACTTGCTCTGACACTAGCATTAAATGGTGCCATTAGCATAGACACTCCCATGCTGGTAATGTGATGCTTATCATTAAGCATGCACCTAGGCTGAGGTGGTGCAACATAGCACGCCTCAGGAAGCAAAGGGACATGGATGTATATTTAGATGAGCGTGCTGGATTGTCAATGAAGTGATTTAAGTTTCATACTAAATACTGGACTGTAGCATACCAATGTTGTCGCTCTGGCCACTATATATGTAGCTGTAGAGAGACCCTACAACCTGAAATTTGATTAAAGAATAGTGACTGGCTATGTCACACTTCCAGTATTTCATGCTTCCGGGGAACTCTGCTTTGAAAGACCGAATAACTAACAATTGTTACCTCCTAGTATGCTCGGAAATACATCCAGAACTGTTCAAGGAGGTGATATTTTTTCATATCAATAGAACTGTCGTGTGTCTCTTGTCTCACTACAGCTATGCAATAATAGTCGATTTCTTGGGAGCAGAGAGTGAAGTAGACCAGTCTACCAAGTTTGACCCGAATCGGATCTGCTTTAACCTACTTCATTGACCATGGCCTTATTTAGGGACCTGGCAGGCTACAGTACACAAATTGTTTGATGCACTTTTCATCATACTTTGCAGAAACACTTTCTTGGCCTTTAGAATAAATCTGGTAGTTTCCAGGCCAAATGAATTTTCTATCATGAGATAACTGGCTCTGTGGATATGAGGAAAGTGGTGGACATGATATACCTTGATGTTAGCAAAGCTTTTGATACAGTCTCTCACAGTATTCTTGCCAGCCAGTTAAAGTAGTAAGGATTGGCTGAATGGATTATAAGGTGGATAGAAAGCTGGCTAGATCGAGTAGTGATCAAAGGCTCGATATCTAGTTGGCAGCCAGTATCAAGCGGAGTGCCCCAGAGGTTGGTCCTAAGGCTGGTTTTGTTCAACATCTTCATTAATGATCTGGATGATGGGATGGATTGCACCCTCAGCAAGTTTGCGGATGACACTAAGCTCAGGGGAGAGGTAGGGTCCATAGTGACTTAGACAAATTTGGAGTATTGGGCCAAAAGAAATCTGATGAGGTTCAACAAGGACAAGTGCAGAGTCCTGCTCTTAGGAAGGAAGAATCCCATGCACTGCTACAGGCTGGGGACTGACTGGCTAAGCAGCAGTTCTGCAGAAAAGGATCTAGGGATTACAGTGGACAAGAAGCTGGATATGAGTCAACAGTGTGCCTTCGTTGCCAAGAAGGCTAATGGCATATTGGACTGCGTTAGTAGGAGCATGGCCAGCAGATTGAGGGAAGTGATTATTCCCCTCTATTTGGCACAGGCGAGGCCACATCTGGAGTATTACGTCCAGTTTTGGGCCCCCCACTACAGGAAGGATGTGGAAAAATTGGAGAGAGTCCAGTGGAGGACAACGAAAATGATTAGGGGGCTGAGGCACATGACTTATGAGAAGAGGCTGTGGGAACTGGGCTTATTTAGTCTGCAGAAGAGCGAGGGGGGATTTGATAGCAGCCTTCAACTACCTGAAGTAGGGTTCCAAAGAGGATGGAGCTCGGCTGTTCTCTGTGGTGGCAGATTACTGAACAAGGAATAATGGTCTCAAGTTGCAGTGGTGGGGAGGTCTAGGTTGGATATTAGGAAAAACTATTTCAGTAGGAGGGTGGTGAAGCACTGGAAGGGGTTACCTAGGTAGGTGGTGGAATCTCCATCCTTAGAGGTTTTTAAGGCCTGGATTGACAAAGCCCTGGCTGGGATGATTTAGTTGGGGTTGGACTAGGTGACCGCCTGAAGCCTCTTCCAACCCTAATCCCCTATGATTTATAAAGGGAGCTGAGTGAAGTTGTCTCCCTGTAACAAAATCTTGCTGCTTCTGACAGAGGAAGGAAACCCCACCCTCAAACAAACAAACAAAAAAGCCCACCCCCCCAATTGTCTTTTTCAGTCCTTGACTACTTTTATTAAAGTGTCTATTATCTGAGAACCTAATCCTGTATCCAGTGAAGTCAATGGCAAAACTTCCATTGACTTGCAGGGTTCAGCCCAAATAACCAGAAATAAATTAATCTATCACATTAGAAGTTTTGTATATTATGATGATGATCCTAAATTTAAATTGAATAAAAATAAGTTTTTTTTTTAAAAAAACCCCTACTTATTTAAAGTTCACTTACAGAATTATAAGACTAATTACTTTTGAACATGTATATTATGCATTTAAGTCCATTTTAATTTCTGTACAACTTACATGCCCCAGTAACTTTTTATTAGACAATCTGTTCCTGTTGCTGGAAAGGAAGGAATTTTAGTGTATTCTCTTCTGTAGTTAAGCAAATTTCCTGGTTTTTGCCTGCCATTTATTATAGATCTATTGGAATGCAAGTTTTCAAAATGTAATTTCCCTGCTTGGGCAATCTTAAAAGCGCATGCTAAGATAAATGTCCACCTCTTAGCATTAAGGTATTACCCAGCAGGTGGGAGACTATGACAAATGTTACTGCTTGCACCAAATTATGACAGAAACAGCATCAAATAAAATGGGGTATTACCTTGGCAGCTGCTTAAAGATGCTTTTTAAAGGTGTAGCCACCCTGCACATATGTATTTACCCAGCCCCTCAGAATTCTCCTCACTGCTGTGGTAATTCCTGCCTCTAGTAGTCAGCAGTCACCTGTTGAGCTGAGGTAGTACATTAAGTTTATATATGTTATGTTGTTGGCCCCAGTCCTGCAAATGCTTATCCCTCACCTAAGTTTGCTCACTGTGGTTGAAGACTGCCATAGTGAAGGCAAGGAAGGGGCTAAATATTTCTAGCATTGAGGACCATAATTAGTACCAGTGCATATCAAACTCTTGCTTCTTTCAGAGTCAGTTTGAGGAGTTTTTGTTTTTTAAAAAAATAAAAAAGAATCCTACTTCCAGCATAACATGAGGACTCCATGCTTTTAAAACTAAACTGCCTCTTTATTAAAGCAACTAGGAACAGAAATGCTGCAGCTAGCATTCTAGCCACGTGCACGCTCTGACTTTCTGATACCTGCTCCAAACTCATCCCTCCTGCAACCTGCCCTCCTCCCTTCAAATTTTATGTATGTTGTTACAACTCACAACTTCTCTGGAAGGCATTGAGAACTTCATGGCTTTATGCATATTAAGGCGAAGTAGCATTAATCACCCTAGCAAGTTACCTGGATTTCATCGAGGGTGGATCGAAGGAGTATTTGAATTTCATTTTAATTTGAGCTGACCAATCAAACTCATGTATGATGTAACCTCTACCTCTTCCACTCTACTTAACCCTGGCATACGTGTGTCTGGTTACTACCAGCTAATTGCTTCGATGACAATACAAGTTAGATTATTTTTTAAATTAAATTAACCATATTTTTTGTTTTGCAGCCATCCCTTTTAATTGATTGGTTATCTAGTTGTTGTTCTTTGAACTGACTGATTCCTCTTCATTTAAAAATGGATCCAGGATTTCACCACTTGAAAAATGAGGGTAGTAGATTTTTACATCCTTCAGCGTTTTGGAACCTATCCCATATGTGGGATAAGAGAAAAAGGGTATTTAAAAAGACTGTTTTGTGTATTTAAGCTCAATCTTCAAATTGCAAACAAGCTTGTGGCAGTTCCTCAGAAGCTTTTGCGTGCTGCTTTAGGAGACCTTTTTGCCATATATGACCTTTTCATGTTCACTGGTTTCCAACCCTGAACTTCAAGCACCCTCCCCTTCCTAAAATATCATCTGCCCCTTCTAGAACCATTGAGACAGACCCTGGGCTAGTGCAAATCTGTGTAACTCTATTGATGTCAATAGGTCTATGCCAGCTGAGGCTCTAGCCTATTCATTTTAGAGTCCACAGATCTTTCATTTGTCCATTTCTTTTGCTAGGATCCTGGAAATCTTCTGGGCCTTGTCCTGTCATTGCCAATAGTGTACTATTCCTAATGAAATCCACTTAACTTCTGTATCTGGCTGGAACTTTCAAAGGTGCTTAGGCACTTGACTCCTTTATGCCCCTTTGAAAAAATCTCAGTATATGTGTATCTGAGATGCATCTGTGCCACCGAGTTTGGATCCAAACTTTGCAAAAGAGTTCAGGTTGGTTTGGCTTTGGGATTTTGGTTCTAGCCTGTGTCCTGGGGTATGTGTGGGAGGCACATTTCAATCATACGCAAATGTCAGCATTTCTCTTTGAGAGACCATGTGAGCCTGCCTTGGGTCAGGTGTTCCCTTTGTAATTCATTACGGTAAGCAATGTCAGGGTGGTATTTTTTTTGTAAATGGTACATTAATTTTCAAATTTGTCTGTTTTTAATAATGGAGTGGAAATAATTGACTTGTGTATTCGCGTTTCATGTTAGACTGTTCAATGTTTTCCTCTGACAGAGTTACTCTAAATTATTCAGTGCTAGTATATTATCTAATCAAATTAAGGCTTGTCAAAGTACCTGAAAGTGTTGAGTTTTTTTTATTTTATTTTATTTTATTTTTTTTTGTGGGAAGTGGAGAGATGAGGTGGAAGGGAACCACATCATATGTTTAACTCATTATAGCTTGCAAAATCCAGAATAGAGACAGTGTCTCTGGAATGGCCCAGTGGTTGAAAGCAGAAGTATCACCGTTCATAGATCTGTTGACAGATTCTGGGATATGGTTCCTGTGCTGTTAAGGCAAATAGGGGTGTATTGAATAGCATTGATTGCAAGTACAGTAACAACACTACTTCAGTAATCAAAATACGACTTTTTTTTGGCGCTCAGACAAATATTTTCAGTTGCTTTGGGAAGGGATTGTAAGAACTTTCTCATGGTTTGCTGCTCTTTCCCTGACTTGGCAGTGAAGATTAAACTGAGATGTTGGTGCCAGTGCCCACCATTGACTTCTATTCCCACACAGAGAACCTTTGTGAGCATCTAGCCAAGGCTGCTAGATGGTATAACCCACCATCACGCAGAACCTATACTTCAGTTTGCACTGTGGTAGTGCTAGGAGCCCCAGTTATTGGTCAGGACCCCATTTTGCTAGGTACTGTACAAACACAGGGCATGAAGGCAGTCCCTGCCCCAAAGAGCTTACAGTCCAAGTAAGAAGCAAGCAGTTAAGACATCCAAAAACCTGCACCATCACTCCAGTCACTGCTCTCCGCTTCCACTTCATCCCTTCCTCCACCCATTACCTACATAGCTTCTGTGCACAGCCTTCGCCCGGTTATATGTTCATGTGCTGTGATGATTCAGAGATGATTCAGAGAGGGTTGCTGGGGGCTTGCATACATTTACAGCATCGGTAGCTCTGCCTGGCTTTGCTTAGGTGTGTGTCTGTGACAGGTGGTGTCAGATGACAAATAGTGGCTGTGAGAAGCGTTTTATTGTAAAACCATGTGACTGGATGAACCATGCTAGTGACTTGATATTAGGTGGTGGTGTGGGGGGTTTTTTTGGGCAGTTTTTAAATTGGAGACATTACAGAATTAATTTCTGCCTGAGTGTGTGCATTGGTGTAGTTCCATGCTTCCTCCCCCACGCCCAATTTCCTACCTGCCTCCTTCCATACTTCTGCTTAGCTCTCAGCTACTCTCTACACTGCTTGCCCCGTCCCCATCTATTCATATATGTGCCACCCTCCGTGCAGGAGTTAAATTTAGGAGAGAGTGGAGGTAACTGCAGCTCCCTCGTTAATGCCAAGAGCAAGGGCAAGGCCCTATAGTGATGGCTTTAAGTTAGAGGGGATCCTTTGTGTTGTCTCCGCAGCAGGTGTTCTCGCTATCTAAAGGTATGCTTAAAAGTAGATGCTGATTTCCTCAAAACACCTTTGTGGAGACGTTTCAGTTTTTGATGACATTCTTGTTGGGAAAGCGTTCTCTGGTCCAGCGTGGGAAGGAAGGAGGGAGGCTGAGAGAGACACCCCAGAATAGCCAATAACCTGGGGGTTAGAGCACTCACCGGGTGTGTGGGAGACCCGGATTCAAGTCCCTGGTTCAAATCACGCAGGCATTTTTCTTTTTTTTTTTTCCCCATGAAAATGTATTGAAAGGTCTTAGTTTTGTCCTGGTGTGGAACAAAATGAAATTTCGAGCCCTTGAAATCTTTTTTTATAAAACTGATTGATTGTCTTCTGGCCTGCTCGGCTTGAAGTGCCTTTGCAGTGCCTGTCAAGCTGTTCAGTAGACTTGATGCTGCTGCTTTGGAGCCCTCTACCGGAACTCGGACTGAACAGTCTGTGGTGATGGAACAGCTGCCCCATGCAGATTCTGCATCAAGAAAATATGATGTGCTCCTTCACCAGCTGTGAATGGCACACAGAATTGGCATGCAGGCTGCAGCAGAACGACCAGGAGTCCTTTTGAGATCGTAGAGCGCTGGACTGCCTTTCTTCCTCTGCCATGCAGCGGTAATGTTTGCTTGTTGATGAGGGAATCTAAAGAGATTTTTCTTTCAGAAACTCTCCTCTTTAATTTAAAAATCTGTAAAGACTTTCCAGCTAGGAAATCTACCCCCTGCTCCCGGTGGTTTGCAATACTACTAGCTTAATACATTGTGACAAATTATTTACTTAAGCCTGCAACTTCAAGACCTAATGTGTTGCTTCACTTGGCTGCTTGGACTTTTGCTAATAAATGACTGAGCAGAAAGCTTTAATTTGAGCTACGGAGCCATGAAAATAGTGACACGAATTTACCCCTTCCGTGCCCCCATTTCCCTCTAGTTTCTCCTAAGCAGAATGCAAACCCAGTAAAGTTCAGATCAAACTGGAATTTGTCTGCAGTTAAATGAGATGCATTACACTGGCCTATCCGTACCCTCACAGCTGCTGCTCTTAGGCAGGAAGAAATGAAAAGTAGATTTATTTTTTTCAAAAGCATGGGAGAAATTTTGAGTCCATTGAAGTCCATAACAAAATTCCCATTGACTTCTATGGAGCAGAGATTTCACCCCAGGAATTTGGGGCCTGATTCTGACACGGACCACACACTCGTACTTCAGTGGGAGTTATGGGCCTTCTTATGTCCAATTTTGAGAGTCTATAGTGTATCAGCAACAGTTTTGCTCTATGAAATTCTGACACATGCTCATAACAGTTGCTAGTGTCACACAAGTGATTGGCACCTACAGGTCATGCTCTGATAATATCCATGTTGGTCATGGTTTTGAATAAATGGAGAGAGACATTAATGTCAGACATGAATTTTGTTGCACAGTTGTTGCCCTAATCTGATTGCTAACTGGTCAGTAAATCTGATAATTTAAAGGAGAGCTCACTGATTCATGAGCAACAGCACATATGATTTCCATGGGGTTTGCCCACGTTTGGGGAAAATCTGGTCTTTTGATCTTGGAAATGAAATGAAAGGAATGAAATAAAATATGAGCCAGTCGACAGCCTAAATTGAATCAGGGAATCCAGGCATCTCCAATGACTAATAGAGCCCTGTTAGGATGGATAATTCATTGACGTGGAATGAAACAAAGGCACTGAGGGGGATGCTAAAAAACTCAGCCAGCAAATAAACCCTGATGTTATGAACTGCTGCAACGAGTATACAGAGATTTGTTCTGCAGATTGCAACTTTGTTTAAGCTATTTCTAAAACCAGTAGCATTCCTAATGGAATATAATATAAGTGATGGTCCCAAGGGTTTTTTTGGCTGTTCTTCTTATGGAAAAGAAATCCAATATCATCCCGTAGGAATTTCTGCAAGGGGTTTAACTTTTTCCCACCCAGGGATAACTTTTCCCACCCAGTTCCTGCATCAGAATTCCAATCCTGCTGGACGTGCCAACTCCTTCGTTTTGTGCCAATGTTCTTACTCGTTTCCAGCCCTTCTAATGGCATTGCTTTCCAAGGGAACTATTACTTTGTTTTAGCTGACTTGGTGTTTTACCATTGTCAGAGCACATTTGGAGACTTACTAGCCACAGCAAGAGGTTTGTTGTTCAAAGTTTTTTCAGGCCTCTGTGTAATACTGTCCAGGTTCCTTTTGTGCCATATTTACAAAGGCTGTTGTATCCAACACAGAGTAAATATGAAATGATCAGTCTTCCTTGTTCTTCAAGCACAGCCCATACATTTTAATCTTTATTAATATTTATGATGGCTTAAATGGAAGCTTTGAACCACCGAACATCTCATTAGTGCTTATGGGTACACAAGAGAATATTCTCCCAGGTGGCAAATGATATGTATGCTCTGGCTTGCAAGTCCTTAGACTCGTTGCAGCTGTGGGTTACAGGGTAAGAATTTTCAATGGTGTTGTATAATGCTGGTTTTTAAATTGGTACTACAGCTGGCAACTTCAATCCAATCCTTTTCACATGTTTAAGTGCTTTGCTGAATTGGGTCTTCAAAATTTGGTAGCAAACAGTCTGAAAGCTCTGTACAAAGCAACTTTCACGTATGCCTTTATATGCAGATTTGTAAACATTTTTGTCTAGACTGCAAGGCAAAGCAGTGAATATAATGTGTGTGATCTTCAGGGATTTTTATTGGCAGCCGGTGTTAAACAGCACATGAATTAGAAAGCTGGACCCAATGCATCTTTTATAACTTCCCATGCAAAGCGTCACTGCCCTTTCCCCAAAGCTTTCCTAAAATGTCTCCAGGCTTTTCAGTGTGAACTTTTGCTTCAGGCTGCAGAGTCCGTCGTGCTGATTTCACGTAACGCCAAAAGGCGTGACAGTCTCGTTAGTTAGACAGCTTTACTGTCTGTGAACCACCTGTCTGGACCTTGATTGCTTTCAGTGCTGGTTGTAATAATGTAGTTCTTTTTGCTTTCATTTGTGCAATCTCATGAATATTTCACGCTCTCCAGACACCTGCCCATTTTGTCTTTGTTTTTTCTCCAACAATTCCCTAGGTTGGCTCTTTTCATAGTTGAGAGAACTTTCTATTGTATAGCCAAGTAAATGGTGCCTCCTCTCTTGTAAGTTTCCAAGGTAGGAATCTCACAATTCACAGAGAACCATTAGTGGGCAAGAAATCATTGAGACTTTAATTTTGTGTTCACACACCTTGGTTGCCATCAATGCAGCTGACATCTAGGTGGGGGGATCGGGCCCCAGGGGCTGGCTTGGGTGGATGGAAATTATAATGTAGAAACTGGTAAAGCTAATAGCTAAACTGAGCCTACCTGCTTGCTTCACTTACTTAGTGCTTTACAAACATGAACTGATTCTCTGGGTAGATGGTAATTTACTTTCAACAACTGCTGACCTCGGCCTGTAGGGGAGAGTCTGAATCTCATTCCTAATTCTCGTGTGCCCTCCAATCTCTTTACTTAATCATCTTCAGGCATAAAATATGTAGCACAATTACACAGAGTTAGTGTATCTGTGTTTTCTTTTATGTAAATGGCATATTATGTAACCATTCAATAAAGCTTCACTACCCTTTGTTGCTGCTGCTTCCTGTTATGAGGTTAGCACTGTATATTTGTTCTAATAGCATGGGGGCCAGCAACGCTCTGACTCTTATGACTTCTGGCTGTAATGAGCACTTTCAAAGTTCTAGAACTTTGGGAATCGTCATCCTTCACTGTGATGGCTTCACGCTTTCTAGATACTGTTTCCCCATCCATTCCTATCCTAGAATTTTTTAATGTGGCCTAGTTTGTGGCTTGCTTTTTTTTTTTTTCCCCTTGATTGCAGAGCATTGACTTTTACATAATCTGGATACCTAGGCTACAGTATTACCATCTCCAAATAATGAAAAACCAAGAGTCTGGTCCTCCCCCCGCCCTCAGTCATGAGATGGATTTTAAAAATGAGTTCTTATTTTTTTGTTTAAGTCACACACTGCGTTCTTTCTATTTGTCTGCTTGTTTCTGAGCCTTTACGGTGCACTTGCTTCATGTTTTAAACCATTTCTCTGTAACCACAAGAGCTAGAAACTTACTATTTAAAAAAAAATAAAAATGGAGATTGTCATGCAATAGTATGATTCTAGAAGCTGGGACCTTAAGAAAGACGCTAAACATGTGAGTTGTCTGTCTGTCTAGATAAAGCAACATTGGGTTTGCTTTACTAATTAATTCATAACTGTATAAAATGCTAATTGGCTGAGTAAATGAAGAAATCAAATGGCAAGTCAAGGCTATCAGTCACTCAATGAGGTGGTACACGTTTGCTTGAATAGGAGTGATAAAGACACAAAGATGTAGCTAAAATTCTGGTTGTTTGCGTTAAACAATGACTGCATCCTGACTGACTAATGCTGTAACTGGTAGAATGTGGAAACTATTGAAAACAAGTGCTAGAAGTCTAAATGGGTGAACTAGAGTGCCAGGCATTAAATGAGTATATTGATATAATAGGCATTATGGAAACTTGGTGGAATAAGGGATGGTCAGTGGAACATGTTAATATGAGGATACAAAATATATAGGAATGACAGAGTAGGTTGCTCTGGTGAGGCGGTGGCACTATATGTGAAAGAGAGGATAGTCAAATGTAGTAAAATATTTAAATCGAACTGTATCATAGATATTCCATGCTTGAACAGAGATTCTATCTATAATGAGTGTAGCAGGAGGAATATACTACTGACCATGGTGGTGACTGTTGTGAAACGCTCAGTGAGATTAGAGAGGCTGCAAAGGCAGAAAACACAATAATAATGGGGGATTTCAACGATCCTCATATTGACTGGGTGTATGTCACCAACGGAAAGGGATGTAAAATTAAAATTTCCAGACACCATGAATGACTGTTTCTTGTATCAGCTTGTCCTGGAACAAACATAGGGAAGTACTTCTTCACACAATACACAGTCAATCTGTGGAACTTGTTGCCAGGAGGTGTTGTGAAGGCAAAAGTATAATTGGGCTCAAAAAAGAATTAGATGAGTTCACGGAGGATAGGTCCATCAATGGCTATTAGCTGAGATGGTCAGGGACACAACCCCATGCTCCAGGTGTCCCTAAATCTCCAACTGTCAGAAGCATCTGGTACTGGCCACCATCCGAGACTGGAAACTGGGTTATATGGACCGGTATGGCTCTCCTTGTGTTTTTAAGGCGTAGAAGGGACTATTTTCCCCTGCAATTGAATGAATAGCCTGGGATTGTGTGTTTTGTGTATTTCAAAAGTATCTTACACTTGGAAGGGGACAGCTAGGGAGGTGCATATATAATCAGACACTGGCTTCTTGTCTACACACAAACTTGGATCAATTTAATTAAAACTGGCTTAATAAAGTCAGTGCAAACACTCTTGCTTTGATTTTAAGAATAGCTTATTTCAGTGTAGTTTAAACTAGGTTCCTAACTGATTTAAGATAAATTGAAATGAGCCTGATTTAAACCAAAATAAGAACTTCCACACAGCATTTTGCACTGGTTTAACTAAATCACATCTTAAGTTATACTGGTGCAGCTTTGCATGTATCTGTACAACACCTAGCAAAATGGGACCATGATCACAGTTGGACCTGGTTTATTTTAATACACATCAGCATCTGAACTTTTGGGCCCTGTCTAGACTAGGATAAAAGGTGTGGTGCTGGCCCATGTTAGCTTACACGTGCCAATAGCACACTTTATCCTAGTCTAGGCAACAGCATAGATGCATGGCTCAGTCTAACTCTCAGAAAGTTATTCATCCCTAGTTCCACTGCTGTGGACAGAATGTTGTTATTTCTTAAAACTAAATTTTAAATGCATCAAAATAAATTCTGGAATTTGAAAATTCAAAGCATCATCCTGAAGACCAGCAGGTATAGTATGATATAACAAGGAGGCATCTCATGGTTCTTATGAAGAAGCTGTTTCTACAGTAGACAGTTATTAACTTGAACATAAATGGGGAGAGACTAGTGTGTTCTTCTTTTTTTGAAGACATAATTACTTTTTTACTGAGAGGAAACACAAAATGGGTTCTACACCTAAAATAATTAAACTTTATTGTGGTATGGATCCAAAAAAGGAGAATGCATGGTTGAGTTCAATTGCTCTTTGGGACTCGTACAGAATATATTGTATTTCCAGTTTGCTTTTGAAGGCCAGCTCCTGTTCCCTGCAAATCTTAACATGCACAAGGGTAAGAAGGCAAAGCAAGGCAGGGAGAAGGAGAATGTGAATGAAAATTTTTCATGCTTTTTATGAAGCATAGTAAAACAATGAAGTATTGACCAATGTCTGTGACCTCCCTCTCTGCTATGAGTGTTAAGACTATATTTTAGGGTTGGTAGAATCTTAGAATTTCATGAATGAAAATCTACTTGAGATACATACTCTGCGAGCTGTAGTACTACTGCATCTGTGTGATACACATGGGAACTTACGTTCTGCATGTGGGTAACTTCAGTCTCATGAGCAGTGTCCTTAGGAAGATGCTAGTCACATTTTTTCCCCTGCTGTTTCAAGCAATACCAGAAATAGAAAGCTGAGGGTTTTTTTTAAATTGTGCAATTAGGAAACTCCAGGGGCCAAATTTACAAAGGTATTTAAGTGCCTACGGCTGCAGATTTGCTGCCTGGTGGGGTTTTCACAATCCCTTGGTGAGAGTTAAGTGCTTTTGAAAATCCCTCTTTGGCACTTGTCTCCATCTTTAGGCACCTAAATACTTTTAAAAATTTCCAGGGGTGTGCACCTGCTCCTGCTGAAGTCAATTGGGGATTTTTCCACAAAGCTAGAAGATGGGCTGCCTTTGTATGACGCTTTCTTATAGAACTCTGGTGAAAATACAACCTGAATGTATATTAGCCTGCATTTGTGGCTTCAGTTACTGGTGTGTACTGCAGTTTGAAAGCTGTTATGGAGCTGTTATGGAGTGTATGGCAACTATAGGTCAACATGAATTCTCTGTAGTACTAAATCTGTAGATGTGGCTTGGCCTATGGAAGGTTCATAACTGGGACTAGTTCTGAGTCTATCAAATACCTGAATGTATTATCCCCTTAGTGAATGGATGCAAGCCCCGTACCATCCTCCGTGTGCTCTAAGGTTTTGATCTGGATTAGCCCAGTAGCTCTCTCGTGTTCATGGGATATTCCTTGGAACATTTCAAACACAAACGTTCGCTTGTCTCAGATCAGACATAGCAATGGAGAGAACAGGTGCTTAAAATCCTCAGTTTAGCTATGTCTAAGAAATCACTGGTCACAAGACTCTGAACGCGTGCCATGCTATTGAGCATATTATAACTTTTTAAGCTGGGAAATAGACTAAAATGCAAGTGGAAACTGAGAATCTTGATTCAGCTTATTCAAGCAATACTAGGATGTCTAGAAATTGTTGACTGACCCTTTTTTTTTTTTTTTTCGGTTAGTGATATGCATGTTAAAGATTCTTTTTTCTCTTTAGCTCTCCAGTGTTTGTTTTTAAAAGTGTCCTTAGCTCAGATGTAACCTGAGTGCTGGCCATGGAAATTACATTTCTACTCCTTTCTCCCTGTTTTGGTAACAGCATTTGTGCTACATGTGGGTTTATATTCTAATAAACAGATTCTTTTTTTGTTTCAAAGGCAGATAATTGCCATAGTAATGACCTTGCAGCTCTTGTCCACTGTATCGATGAACAGCTGGAGGAACTAGGTTTCATGACTGTGTTGGCCCGGAGCTCTTCATGGGCTGATTCAAAGCTCACTGAAGTCAATACACTCTAACTTCAGTGGTTCTTGGCTCAAGCTCCAAGTAGCCAAAGTAGAAAGGTCAGGCAATTTGCAAGGCAGTCACTAGTGTTACTTCAGCAGGAAGATCTGGAGAGAGCAACTTCCAGCTAAGGGAACCTCTGTACAGCTCAGGCTTTCTCTTGGCTCCCGTTGAGTTGCTATCAGCGGACAATGAGAGCCCTGGTTCAACTGTAGCAAAGAACGAAACTCTTGAACAATGAGTCTAGCCACTAAGAGAGGATCTCCGCTATTGCCCCCAGTTCAGACAAGCACATAAACATCTGCTTCAGAGCTCTGCTGAATAGGGATGGGCTTAACTATGTGCTTGGCTGAACCAGGGCATAAGGGACCAACTTTGTCTTCCAGATACACAGATGCATTTCCCATTGTTGCCTATATTAGGCTATTACAGACTACGAGAAAATCAGCACATATATCACTGTGGCACACAGCCATAGATACAGGCATATTTTCTTCCTGGCTGGATTAATTTACTTTGAGGTTTGCATGATTTAAGAGGCTATTTTATTTAACCATTTTAAAATCTCATTCTTGAGTGTGTTAGGGGAAAAATACCGCCACAATCAAGTCCCAAAAAACCAAGGCTAATAAGATCAGATGAAACACAGACCCACCTCATCACTGCCAAGAAGAAGAGAGGCATCCACAGAGAAATCGAAGGGAAGGGGAAGCTTATCAATGCAGGAAGATGTTGTGCAGACTTAGTATATGCTGTTTACTATTTATAGGCATGGAACAATTTTAAGCTAAGACAGTGAGTTTATGCAACACCATGCAAATAACTTCTTTCTGGTCCATTGGCAGTTCTGCAAAATTGTGGGAGGAGGGGAATCATTTTGGGTCAACCCCAAACCAACATTTTTCTGAATTTTTGGTGTTTAATTTCAATTTCAGGCACTTTTAACTGTTTGCTTGGGGGGGGGGGGTAGGGAAATTTTAGAAAAAGGGCTAGTTTCCCAAGAGGACTTAGGCACCATTCACAAAATGGAGGAGGATGTGATGGTAGTGGTGCCGACCCCTTTACACCTGATAGCCCTTGGTTGGATTACATCTTCCATGAGAGTTCACCAGCTCCTCTTTTGGGAGGGGAGGCAATGCCTCATGGGAGTCCTTGGTTGGGGCGCATTACGGGAAATATACTGCTGGGGATCCCAGCCCTGAAAGGAGAATGGGGATGTGAGGTAAATGAAGTAGAGCTTCCAGGGGGCACCCCAGCAGCTTTTCCAAGCTGCAAAATATTTTGCAGCTTAGCTATTTGGGTTGGGGAAGGGGCTATGAAAAATCACAATTTTCTGTGGAAAATTGGTAGTACTGTGTAGGGTTATGGTGAGGGGCATATCATAGAATCATAGAACCTCAGGAGGTCATCTAGTCCAAGCCCCTGCTCAAACCCCCCAATTTTTACCCCAGATCCCTAAATGGTCCCCTCAAGGATTAAAATGACAACCTTGGGTTTAGCAGGCCAATGCTCAGGCCAATGCTCAAACCACTGAGCTATCCCTCCCCCCAATATCCAGAGATGGAGGAGTAGAAGGGATGTATTGTTAGGTGGCTTATTTTCTTGGTTCTTTGCTTTTTAGCACAACTGTATTGTGTATTTACAATGCAGAGCACAACCCCTGGCTGGGGCCTCTTGATGCTACTGCAGTAATAAGTGTGGTAAGATGTTTGCTGCACAAGATGATTGTATTGCTTAAATCTCTTAGTTTTTTGGCTAGGCTAGTGGTTCTCTCACACACTGTTGGCACTGGTACTACTTAGAGGCTCCTTCATTCAATTCTCTCTACAAATTAAAGTTAACTATGTAAATATTTATTCCTGACTAATGTTAATAACTGACTGACTCAAACAGTGCATTATCCTAGCTTTGGAGAAAACAGGGTTCAGAATGTTCTGAGAGGCAAGAGCTAAAACAAGCCATTTCGACATGGAAAGTTACTAATCCGAGGCCAAATTTAGCAAAGCAGTTAAGCACATGCTTAAGTGCTATCTGAATAGGGATGCTTTCTTGAATTAAAAACTAGGTATGTAAGAAAAAAGTCCAACATCTTACAGTCAACTCCCTGTTTAAAAAGGTCAAGATTTAATCTTTAACACCTTTATAATACTCACTCTATCATTTGAATTACCACAACAGCTACCAAGAAAAATAGACCAAATATGGTTGAATATTTTCATTGATCATACGGAGTTTTGTTTTTTAGTTCCCTTCCCAGTTTGAGGATTCTTGAAGCAACAACCAGTGTAATAAAAACAAACTCTGTTTGTTTTGGCTCATGTATCGAATGACGACCTTTTGTTAAATATATCATACCTACATCTAACTGAATATTGGTGGCAGCTGTTTGAAATGGAACAATTCTATTTCCCAATTATGTCTAGACCAAAGAATGCCACCACAAAAGGAGTTCAAGTGAAAAAGGACTTTTTACACTGTGCTTATGGATGGGCATTGTTAGTGTCCTCAATTAATATCTGCATCAGAGATGAAAGGAAAAAAAATTATCTGATTTTACCATAGGTGAAATGCAACAGAATAGAGACGTATTAAACACAATGAATTCACTTTCCTGTAATTATTTTCTTTTTATAAAGCAGCACGCATACAAAATATACAAGTTTAAAAAGAAACCTACAACATTTGCCAACAGTTACTGTGCAGTGGGATGTGAAATCAGAGGGTGTTGATTTTTTTGATTTATTTAAAAGCAGGCCTGATTCTCTTTTCCACCTCTCTGGCAGTGTCAAACTGCCATTACATTACATTTCCACCCACAGCTAGCCCCCTCCTTACACTTCTAGGGTAACATAAAGTGGTGGTAGGATATATGAGAACTTCTATTGCAGCAGATAGCGGCTTCCAGAGCACATAGAGACACAAGTCATAGTAGTGTTGATCAAAATTGTCCATCCAGAATAGCTTTTCAACTGAAAATTGTACTTTTGATGAAGTTGTTTGAGTCAATTTAAAATTGCAAGAGTTGGCAACATATACACCGGAGTCTTAACTCTTCCCTTCTCATCTGCATTTCTACTCTTGCCCGTTTGCTAAGCTCTCCCTCTTAACAACCTGAAGAAGAGCTCTGTATAAATTTGAAAGCTTGTCTCTCCCCAACAGATTACCTCATCTACCTTGTTTTTTCTAATGTCCTGGGAATAACATGGCTACAACGACACTGCATACCCCTCCTAACACTGTTAGTTGCCTATGTTTGGTGTAGTAGCATTGGTAAGGGAGTTGATTGAAGACCATGTTTAGTTACCCCCTTTATAACCTACTTTAATCAGTCAGGTTTTGATTTTATGCATTTCCATCACATCCTCTGCAAGCAAAGGTGAAATGTGATGTTCTGCTGATGGAGATTTTGTTCCCTGTTGCTATTATGGAAAATCCAAACCAAATCTCAAAGTCCAGCATAACTCTGAAACAGCAACATTTGGGACCCTTGGAAGAGATCTTTCAAACAGAAGGATGAACTGTATTTTAAGTCCTACATTTAGCAAAAGAAAGCTCTAATTCTATAATTTGTATTAAGAAACCTTTTTTTAATTACTGAATAACAAGTGCTTGACATAACAGCTACTGTAATTTGAAGTCTTTCAGCGTTCCTTCTATTTGCTGCCGAGTTCTAGAATACTCCTTTATGCCTGTTTTTTCATGGAAACAGAAATGGAAATCAAGGAGGGAACTAAACCTAAAACAATTCCTTAGTGCCACTGGCACAAAGAACCATTGTCACTCAATAGCGACCAATAAAATGGCATATAAGTAGGAAAAGTCTTCAGCAACATTTCTGAAAATAAGGGTAATGATTGCCAGCTAGAGATCTGAATTAACACATCTGTATAAATAAAATACATTTTTAAACAGAAGACCAGGGGCCTTGAGGTAAATGAGAATCTTGTGCTGCTTTGTAAAAGGGCCTTTATGGTTAACACCTACTTTACACCCACTGTCAAACTCCCGGAGCTTGATGTGAATGAGAATCAGGCTCCTAGTGTTTGAGTGAAATTGGTATCACCCCAATTTTCTACCAAACTAGTTTATTTTCCTTAGAACAGGCTGGCTAAGCTGCTGTTAATATTGCAGTAAAACATTGTTCCCTAGGAACTGTTTTCAGTTTCTTGATGCAAACGTTCCCACCCCCCCGGCTCAAGGTAATCTTTCTTCTCTTATACAGGAGAGTTTTGTTGGCAGAAGAAGCACTGCAGTGTTTTGTTGATGAAATCTGACTTTTTTGTCAACAAAACTAGTATAGATAAAGCCTAAGCTGGTCTGTCAGAGGAAGCAGATGTTGGCGTCAAGAGGAAGGTTGGTTTTCAGCTTTGGACATAGGGAAGCAGCGCACTCTTTGTTCCCATTATTGTTAGTGGGAGTTCGTGCCTAATTTTCCATGTAATGGGTAGAATGTACAACTCTGATTGTTCTCTCCTATATTTAAGCATTTGCCCTGGCCTTTGGTTTTAATATGACAGGACTGCAACTCTGGCTTCCACCTGTGACTTTCCAGACAATGCAGATTGCTTTGTGATTAACAATTTAAGCAGAGTCACGTACTTATTCTTCACTTTTGCCTCCCTATGTGATGGGTTAATCGGTTGGGATATCCTGACAGGCTATGGGTATATCTGCACTGAAATTAAACACCTGCAACTGGTCTGTGTAGCTGCCAGGCTGTAAAAGTGCAATGCGAACGTTCGGGCTCAGGTTAGAGCCTGGGCTCTGAAACTCCATGATGGGGAGGGTCTTAGAGCCTGGGCTTTAGCCCTAGCCGGAATGTCTACACTGCAGTTTCATAGCCCTGTAGCCCAAGCCATAGTCAGCTGACACTGGCCAGCCGTGGGTGTTTAATTGACATACCCCAAGTGCCTTGGAACCTGACATGAGAGCTGCGTGTTAGAGGTTTAAAAACCTAAGAATAAACTGGCAGGAAGTCGAGAAAATGCAGTCTATTTTTAGAGAATACATTCAAAGTGGCAATAAAAGTGAAAAATGGAAATAGACAGGCACAAGGAAATGTTAATGATGCAGTTAGGCAGCTTCACCTTTGAGCAGCCATGTCTTTCTGCTCCTCTGTGGTGCAGTCAGTTTTGAAATGGCTTTACTAGCACATGGGACCCCCCCTGCACCAGCACTGTAATAAGCCTGTCTCATTTGTGCGGAAGCCAACATGACTGAGGAGCTCTCTCTTTCCCCTCAGCCCCATACACCTTTTTGGGCTTTTAAAATGACTTGTCCTTGAGTAAGGTGATTGGCTCACTGAGAAGTGGAATAGGAACTCTATCCCACTACTGTAGATTATCAGTCTCCTAACTGGTTCCCGTTATTGTAGGTATTAACCCTTTTGCACTGGAGGCAAAGAAGTTTAATTTACATGCAGATGCGGTCTGGAATCCAGAAGCAGGGATCTGAAGTGTAATGCCTTTCCTGTGAAGGAGGAGTAAATGCTTTCTACCTATCCTATGTACATTTCTTTTCTGGTACCCTGTCTTCACTGTGCATCAGTCTCTTGTGACCTTCCCTGCCCCTTTCTGAGATGGAGCAAAGTTACACGTTCTGCCCCTAAATTAGAGGCTGACGTCATGCAGAAACTTGGCCTGCTTAGAAATGCAGTCCGCTCAATTGCGTCAATAGCAGCTTATTGGCATTCTCTTCTATGCGTTCCCTTGATCAACATGCACCATGTGTCACCTCGGCAAGTATTTTTATCCTTCAAGTTTTAGCAGAATTGTGTCTCCATCGTGATGATTATTTTTTATACGCTCCACTTTTTAAAATACCAGTTGCATTTAGGCTGGACAGTGAGAAAACAAAGGCTGCTGATGAATAATTTTTAATTGGTTCCTGTATTGCAAGCTAAATGGTCAAATTTCCATTGGCAAAAAAGGGCCGTGCAGAGGGGCACTGCAGCTCTGATGCTCTCCACCTTGGATGGAAACAGATGAAGTGTATTTTTTAAAACGTGTTGCTGAAATTTAATTAGGATTTACCACAGCTGTCCCTTGTTTTCCTGGAGCTTCCGTGTAGCCTTATAAAGCTAACATAAATCTGCTGTGAACATACGGATTGTTGAGCCAGCAGATCGCTTCAGATTCAGGCTTGATCTTCGTTAATGATCATATTCGTTCATGTCCGTCCTTTCTGCTGCAAAACATTTAGGAGAATTTGCTCTTGTTGAAAAGATCAATAACTAGACTGACCAGCTTGTTTTCCTGGTAGGTGTTAGGAAGCTGAGTAACAGGTGCTGGGGAGCGTTTCATAGGCTCAGTGAATGTATCAGAAAGCTCGCTACATGTTCCCATTTAGGGCCAAATTTTTCAAAAGAGCTCAGTGCTTGAAACTGGGGCAACATTTTCAAATGCCTATTGAGGCACCTTAATAAATGGCAATATTTGGCCATAGGCATCACTATGGGAACTGCTGGGTGCTTCAAAACCTGGCCTTGAGCTCTTCTTTTGAAAAACTGGTCCCATGCATACAGATAAATCCTTGGAGGCGATACAGCATTGATTCCAGGGATGTTACACCAGGGAAGAATTTGGTGCCATGAACTCAGTTTTTTTAAAATTGCTTGGATTTTTGCTTGGGATAATTCTTCCTAGGGAATATATTCCAAGAAACAGATAAGAAGTAGAGATGTGATTCTCAAATGTCCACAAATATACTTGTTCTGAAAGCTTCTAAATATTGACCCTGATTGAACCAATAGGCCTAAAAGTTCTAGGATTTTGGTTGTGAAGATGAACTGAAGCCCACACTGTCTTTTTATAGCTTGAATTCGCTTTGAGACCCTGGTATAACATCCTACAGCTTTGTCCTTTTTGGAGTTGCAATTTGCTTCCTCCGGTGTGCTGTAAAAGCAAAGCCTCTGTTAGATGTAATGTTTACTCTAGGGACCCCGTGGAACACCGTGAAATCCAGCCACCGCCTCTGGGCTGAAGCTGACATTGCAGTGACCTGCTTTTCTCTCCTCCGAAAGCCACCTCTTTTGCAGACTGTTTCTATACCAGCTTCTTGATTTCCCCAATTCCAGACTCATTGCCCCATCCATTGTTAAGGAATTCCCTTATTCCCCCTTCTTGTTTTATCTTCAGATTTCCCAGTTATCTAAAAAGCCGTCCATGCTTTGATAAAGTCAATGAAATGATTAAAGGGTCTCCTCAGAAAGACATGGTGCCAGGATATATGCTGCTGCTTTGTGGTCTTGCCTAGAGCCAGATTCTGACATCCATCACAGGAGCACAAACCTGAAATAACTGAACTGAAGTCTAATGGAGTTTAGTTCTGTCTGCAGCACCAATGCAGAGTCCTTCTTTCTAGTATAGAGATCAGGTGTAAGCAAACTATGGCCCAGGGGCCTCATCTGGCCCTCCAGAAGTTTTAATCTGGCCCTCGAGCTCCTGCAAGAGAGTGGGGTCCGGAGCTTGCCCTGCTCTGGCGCTCCAGCCAGTGAGCGGGGTCAGGGGCTTGCCCCGCTCCACGTTGCTCCTGGAAGCAGCGGCATGTCCCTCCTCCGGCTCCTATGTGTAGGGGCAGCCAGGGGACTCCGCACGCTGCCCCCACCCCAAGCGCTGCCCCCACAGCTCCCATTTGCCGGGAACCATGGCCAATGGGAGCTACAGGGGCGGTGCCTGCAGATGGGGCAGAGCTGCCTAGCCACACCTCTGTGTAGGAGCCAGAGCGGGGACATACCTCAAGCAGCTCCCAGAAACAGAGGCAAGCACTGTGCAGAGCTTACACCCCTGGCCCCCTCTTGCGCCCCAGCCCTGATTCCCCCTCCCTCCCTCTGAACCCCTCGGTCCCAGCCTGGAGCATCCTCCTGCACCCCTAACCCTTCAGCCCCCCCCCCCCCCCGAGCCCGCACCCCCAGTTGGAGCTTTCACCCTATCCTGCATCCCAGCCCCCAATTTCATGAGCATTCATGGCCTGCCATACAATTTCCATACCCAAATGTGGCCCTGGGGCCAAAAAGTTTGCCCACCCTGATATAGATACTGTGGACACAGATCAATTGGGTCTGTGGTGATCAATGTCACTGCATGCTGGTTCTGGCTTGAGGACACGGGAAGGGAAGGCAAAGGTGATGAGTAGCTAAAACTTGTTAGCTATGTAAACAAGTTCACTTATGCTGCCTATTTGCTATTCTGTCTTGTCTTTTTAGAATGGAAGCTTTTAGAGGCAGGAACTGTCTTGCACCTAAAAATACTATCGGAGTGTGGCCACAGTGGCTTCGGCTAGGTCGCCCAAGTACAATCCTGCCTGACCCTCTGCGTATGTACTTGGATGGCTAACCTGAGCCCCTTCCCGTGCTGCTACAGCCATGCTGTTGTTTTTAGGTGCTATCGCAAGCAGAGTTAGAGTGTGTGTCTACCTGAGCTGGGAGTGTCCCCCCCCAGATTGCAGTAGACATAGCCTATGTGTTGGTCCCTGTTCTCAGCAGGCACCTCTAGGCTATAGAAACAATAAATACAGGTAGTAGTAATCAATTCAGCATGGTATGTTCAGTTTAGTTCTGATTACAATGTTACCTATGTTATAAAACTTAACTGCCTTTTGTTTTCTTTCTTCTATTATTTCTTCCTAGGTGCATGTCCTTGGATTCATGTGGCACTAAGTAGACTGTCCTAGATTCACAGGGTGAATTTTCATAGGTTGGCAACAGATAGAAAAGCCAAAGCAATGGGACCTAATTCAACTTGATACAATTGTTGCTTGCACTTACCTGTCTGTTTTGAAAGTGACAGTTAGCCTTGTGATATGTTGCAAAAGATCTTCACTGAGCATTGTAAAATTGCAAGGCTACACCTTGTATCTTGGGATGCATTGCAAAAGCATTTGCAAGGTTTGTACTTTAAACCACATTTTTAGATATAGTTCAAACCTTATTGAATGGCAAACCTATTAGCTAGGGAGTTGGTTTATTTTGAAGGCCGTGGCTTAACTGAAGACAAACAATTGGATGTGTGGTAGCGTAAATATTAGCATGCATTTATTATGGATAACAGCCTCAAGTGGAACTCTGGTCAATACAAAACAAAATCAAGATTTCGCATTAAAACATGCTTTCTAAGATCACTGAACGATAAATTGGCTTCCTTGTAGCAATAGAAGCAATCGGAATGGGAGAGGGAACTTGTCTGAAACAAGCTATTGACGTTGGTTAATTGGTCTTAAAAGTCAGCATTTAATACATGCAACAATTCTAACCTTGGGGATTTAAAAAGCTGTGAAGACATTCATCATTTGATTTGAAGATGATTCCTCTGTTATGACTTACTCACTGCGTTTTGTTTGTGTCAAGAATGTGCTTGTACCTTCCCCACTTCCACTTGGTCTTTCCTCTCATTTATTCACTAATGTAAAATATCCAATGCTGGTATCCATTAGAAGGAGCAATTTTGTGCAACACAGTTTTATCTCTTCCTTTCATCTGCAGTGAAGTTTTGTCTACGCTAAGAGGGTTTTGCCAATATAGTTATACTGGTGTAGTTAAACCTGCAAATCCCCCTAGTGTGGATCCAGATATATTGGTATAAAGGTCCTTTATCCTGGTGTAGCCTATGTTGGTTTGAGGAACATAAGAGACACAGGTTTAAACAGTTATGCTGGTGTAACTATCCACACTTGGACTTTCACTGGCATAGATATGGTGGTAAAACACATCACCCCCTAACTGCCATAGCATACCTATACCGGTGGAACCATAGACCAGGCCTGAGTCTGCTACCGCTTCAGCTACGCACATCTGCAATCCCAGCCCCAAACCAGGATCCAGCGAGCTTGTCCAGCCATTTGCATTGAGCCAGAAAACTGCCTACGTCATGTGCCAACCTGGATAAGCCTCCCCTTGGTATGGGTTCTGAAGTCACACAGCAATTCTAGCGCAGCTCTCTGGGGAAAGGGATCTTGTTAACTCCAGCAGGGGCTTTGTGGTGCAATAGGGTGGCCTGTTTGCCATTTTAACTCCATCCTGGTGCTTGCATCCAAGGCCTATCCACAGCTATATCGTCTTGGGGCAGGTGGGAGATCTCGTATGACTTACATCGGTTGCAGCCACCATCACCCTTAACCACATCCTAGTTAGGGTGACTGGAGTATCTGATACGAGGCATCTGCAGAGCTGCCCAGCCATTTGTCGGTTGTGTGTGCCAAATCAGAGGCTTCTCCCATGATTATGTGCGAATGTTCCTTGTTTGGATTGAAGAACTGTCTCTCTACCACTATATGCTAATGAGAAGATCCTAAGCTAGACCAGTGGACTGGTAGTAAACTCCTTACACAAAATCTAAACCTCCACAGTTTTTTTCTTAACTCACCACAATTCAAATCTGAAATACCAAGGTCACTAAACCGGTATGTGCTTCTTCCCAAGGGCTTCTGTATTCCCACATCACGCACCAGGGTTGCCCAATCCTCTGTCACTTTAAGGAGCCCTCCTCCACAGGAATGTACTAGTGACAGTGTTGCAAACCAAATGGACTGAGAAACCTATTCTTGGGTGACTTACCGGCCAGTGTTTGCAGACCCCAGGAGATTCAAGTAAGCATCCCAGCTGAACCCCTAAACCTTTTTGAGGGCCCCTCCATTGCTGGTGCCTAGTTCACCTTCACCTCTGGCATGCTGATTGGATGTGATAGTGCAATGCCTAGGAAGATAGCGCATTTCTTTTCTGTACCGTGCTCTTTACTGCTTGTAGAGATTTTTTTTGTTTAAAACCTTGCGTTCATTCAGATTTCTGCAAGTTAAACTTTCAATGTAAAGTTGTAAGTACACTGAGGTAAAAATGATTGATTGCGGGGGAAGGAAACTGATTTAGTAAGAGTCCCTAATCTTGTTGCGCTGTAGATTTTTTTTTTTTTTTAAAGCCCTAACCTGAATAGGATGAAGCTGATTGCATTATAAATTCCATCAAGGAAATGCTCACTTTTGCAATTTAAACCTTTTAATATGCCAACTCATCCCTGTGCCTCAGTTTCTTAGCCACTAGGGGATGTGTGTGCATGTGAAGTCTAAGGTTACACTAGTCCTTCCATGGAAAAGAGTTTTTAGATGGCCAGTGTAATCATATTTTGGTGTGTGTACTTGGAATTTCTGAAAGACCTGCAACCAAGAACTCTAGCAGTTGAATCTAAAAGCTCTTGATTAGAAGTATGACTGACCCAACCTGGGCTGGGGTTGAACTCAGGATCTTGAGCCTGTATTGCATGAACCAAAGGATTAATTCCACTAGCTGTCAGCTGTAGTAGACATTTATCCTCTTACGTGAACCAGGAGGGGGACGACAAAGACCTACCTGTTCCTAATATGATTTACATACGCTTAAAGCATAGCAAAACTATTTCTCCACATGCTGCTCTCAGTAAGATATATTTCAACCTACCTCCACTCAGTTTCTGTTTCACTCACCAGTTGCACCGTGCAGATTGACAGTTCCCTGATGCAGGGAACATAATCTTTGTTACTTGTTTTAGCAAAATGGGGCTTGACTGGGGTTCCTACATGCTGTATATAATAATCATATCATAATGGAATCTTAGTCTATTAATTCTAACTTGTGTTCCAAAGAAACTATTTTAAATCTTGCTGTGGTTTTGTTTGGTTTTTGTTTTGTTAAATTATTCTCTTATTATCTCTCTATATGGCGTGTGTGCATGTGTGTGTGTAAGTGTAAGGGGCACACTAGTAAAGGTAGTGTCTCCAATAAAATTATGAGCTTGTGTGTGTTTAATCTTCACCAGAGATGCAGGAATGAAAACTGGCTGAGGAATTGATTAGAACAGCTCTAATACTTAGAAACATTTAATTTCCATTGTCTTAAGACACCGCCCCCATAGCTAATGAATCCCAAGTAGTAGTATGCTAGTAGCATTTTAATGGATTATGAAGTTACAGTGCAATACTGAGAGCTGATGACACCCTGCGTTTACAGAGAACTTCTAATTAATACCTATCAAAGCGCCTTACGAAGGTATTTCCGTTATCCCCATTCTATACCGGTTGAGACAGAAGCATGTAGAAGTAGAGTGACTTGTCCCGGCTCCTACAGCAAGTATGGTGGTAGAGTTCGGAGTAGAATTCAGGTCTTCTGTCACTCAGACTGGTGCCCTATCAGGTCCAGAGTGAATCATATATTCCAAATAAAAGCCAGCTTTGTAAACAATCTCCATAAGAATGGACCTGAGCCAGAGCAGCAGACCCTCCCTTCCTCAGTTATGATGGTTAGGGAAATTTGGAACAGATTCAGTCTTGATAGTTAGATTTGTAAACTCTTTGGGATAGAGTTTGTCTGCACTTCTGCACCGTGCCTGGCACAGGGGCCCCCGGATCTTTGTTGGTCCCTGTGCACTAATGTAATTAGCGTGATTAATAATAATTAAAAAGCCAAATGTGGTTCCTTTTAAGTGGAGGTAGTTTCTCATTTTGTTAACAGCTACATAAGAACGGGCGTATTGGGTCAAACCAATGGTCCATCTAACCCAGTATCCTGTCTTCTGACAGTGGCCAATGCCAGATGCTTCAGAGAGAATGAACAGAACAGGTAATCAAGTGATCCATCCTGTGTCATTCACGCTCAGCTTCTGACAACAGAAGCTAGGGATGCTCAGAGCATGCAGGTGCTCAGTCACTTGGTTCTCAGATCCATTGGATACTCTTGGATGGGCACGTCCAGTCCCAGGGGTTTGTTGATCTTTAATGTATTCTTTGGCTCGGATCCACTTTTTCTCTTGCAGGTTTCCTGTTTCTGATACCTTTGAAGTATCTCGTTTGTTTGTTTGTTTGTTATATCTTTGTTCCTGTGACCCACAGAGCAGCTGGGACTTGCCCAAGATCACGCAATGAGTCAGAAGCAGAGTCAGGAATGGAATGGTGGTCTACTGACTCCCAGCCCAGTACCCCTATCTATTGTACGACAGTCTCCTAAAGAACACATGCATCCGGTGCATAATTTGACCTCAGAATATTAGCATTTAAATGGGTCCACTCTCTAAAAGCAATGAGTCCAAGGAAGTGTTTGCTTTTGAACTGACTCCTTGTGGCCCAGGCAGCATATACTCCTGTTGCTAAATTAAGCACTAGAAAATAAGAACTTCAAGAATCCCAGCTTTAGCATCATCAGCTGCCTGTCTACTGCACTTGGGCAAAGCCTTCTTTTCCAAAACAAATGTAGGCCCTGCTTGACATGACGTGAATGTTGATTTACCTGGGGAAAGGGTCTGTTTCCCTTGATTTTAGTGATTTTTCTGCTGTTCTTACAGTTCTCCTTTAGATGCATCCTAATCCAGTTCTGTAGCTTGTGTGAAACTGAGATGATATAGCAACATTAAAGCCTTTCACTAGGGAGAGCTAGCATTTTAGGTGATGAATAACAAGAGATCTGCATGGTTGCCTAAATAATGAGCCTAACTTAATCTGGTGGTCTAATAATTGAATATACAGTGATCAGCTAAATTGTCATTCTCTGTGTGTGGGAAAATAATCCTCCCATGTTTTCAGGGTGGCATAACTTAATAAAATTTCCACCCTTTATGGCTTATCATTGGGCTGATGGTGAAACCAGTCAGGCTTGATCCTGGGCATGAACAAGTTAACCCACTTAGACCTAAAAACACATTTAAAAAGTGATGTACTAAACATGAATAGTATAGAAAAGAAAGATGCTGTTGTGGGGAAGGCACTGGACAAGGACTTGCAAGGTCTGGTTTTGATTCTTGGCTGTGTCACAGACATGCTGTGTGACCATGGGCAAGTCACTAAATCTCTCTGGGGATGTCTACGCAGTAGCTGGGAGCAAGCCGCCCAGCCTGGGTAGACAGACTCACGCTAGTGGGGGCTTGAGCTCTCAAGCCTAGCAGGTCCAGGGGGCTTGAGAGACCAAGCTCCAGCCCAAGTAGCAACATCGACACAGATACTTTTAGCCCATTACCTCGAGCCTGGCTAACATGGGTCTGTCTGCTCGGGCTGGGAAGCTCACTTCAAGCTGCAGTGTAGACTTACCCTTAGGGTCTCATTTTCCCATCTATAAAATGAGGATAATAATGAGAGCTGTTCAGAAAGTGGATTTGTCCATACTGCAAACAACTGAGGTTTGTTTTTGTTTTTTTGGTCCCAAATTGGGATGAAAAGCCAAGCTTTTGAAACTTTTCACAAAATGGAATTTCACAAAATTCTAAAAAGCTTTGGGTCCATCAAAATGCTTTGTGTTTGTTTGATTGCAATCCTTTTTAAATTTCTTCAATATAAAATAAGTTCCAGGTGTCAGCCACATGGTCTGATGTGGGAAGTGCTGTGTAGAGCTGTGCCAATAATGGAGACTTCTGCCCCATCTGCTACATGGCAAATGCAGCCCAGCCATGCATAAAGGGTCCAGTCCTGCTTCCATTGAAGGTGATGGCAAAACTTCCAGTGTCTTCAGTGGAAACAGGAATGGGCTCATTCCTAACTGTCGTGATTGTTTTAAGTTCCAAGTTTAGTGGTGTGTGTGTGTGTGTGTGTGTGTGTGTGTGTTTTAAAGGTGGAAAATCCCTAATGAACGTACTCTTGTTTGTATTGCATTAGTATTGCATCCTAAGAGACCCAGTCATGGACCAAGGTGCTGTACAAACCCTGCCCCAAAGGGCTGACCCCTTTAAGTTAGATGAATAGAAGTTTTTTTTTTTTTAAAAGGCAAACTCAGTGTCAAGTTATTTTTGGTTTTAAACACTTTACAGCCAAAAGCAAGGGGACTGTGGTAGCACAGGAGACTCAGATAGCAAAACTGTTCCATCGAGTTTTATTGCCCCAAGTCAATCCAGTAGTGTGAATAGTGAAAAAATAGCTTGGTAGTTTGAGCACAGGACTGGGAGCCAGGAGCTCCTGGTAGCCAAATCTAGCTCTTCCTCAGGCTGCCGGTGTAAGCGTGGGCAAGGACTTAACCTTGCTGTGTAATAACATTTTTTTTAAATCTGCAGAACGGGATTATGTGATTTAGTTAACTTTGTGACAAGATAACTCTCTCCAGGCTGCAGCACCTTTCTCAGACCCTGGCTAGTTGCATGGCTGCTTGAAGCAGAGACTGAAAGGAAAGGGAAGTTGGGTCAGAAGGGTGTTGCCTCTCTCTCTTCCTGGCTGGCTGAAGCAGGGAAAGCCGATGGTAATTATTACCTTGTGCGTTCAGTTGATTTGCTTTTGTTTTGTGGATAATAAAACAAGCGCTGAGGAAAAGGCCTTAAAATGAATTCAGGTTTGGAGCTTTATTTCCCTTCTCTGGCCAATGAAACTGCCCGCCCTCTTACGCTTGCACAGATTATAAACTCTTGGGGTCAGGGTCTGTCTGTCTGTCTCTACACTGCAGCTGGGACAACGCTTCCCTGTGTGGGTAGACAGTGCGCTAAAAATAGCAGTGTGGCCATTGGTGCCTTAGATTAGCTGCCCAAGGACAAATCTGCCTACCCCCACTCGCCCCCGGTACGTCCTTGGGTAGCTAGCCCAAGCTGCGGCCTGTGCTGCCATAGCCACACTGCTACTTTTAGCACCCGCTAACCCTAGCATGTGTCTGCCCGTGCTGGGAAGCACCCTCCTAGCAGCTGTGTAGTCATACTGTGTGTGTGTGTGTGTGTGTGTGTGTGTGTTTGTACAGCACCTAGCACAATGGATCTACTCCTTGATTTGGGGCTACTGTAGTACAAATAATCCTCTCCGATACTGTAGTGTGAAAACTGCTGAAGGGTGCAGACTTTTTAAATGGTGACCATTAGTGTTGGTACTGCTATTAAAAAACAAAAAATGGAGGGAAACTATAGCTGGCTAGGAAAGGGATATGTTTTTGCTGAAAAACTTTTGTCCCCCGTCCTCAGGGATCCTATTCAGGAGGATTTACCTGTTCCAACTGTTGGCCTTGGTGAAACTCTCTCATTTCTGATTTAGGAGGCAGATATGGGGCATGAAACACTAGAGGGCACCAATGTGGGATGCACCAACAGGATGCATGATGCCAAGTTATTCTGGAGATCTGGTGGTTTCAAATTTGGTCAAGCTGGGACTTTGTTCCCATTCACCAATATGTATGTCAATGCGGTGTCTGTGCCCACAGTTAGTCTGGGTCCCCTAAAATATGTTACTGCCTTGGCTCATGAAGCTGTATCCTATATGAGAGCACATGGTAGAAGATGTAATTATGCGCCGATGGGTTGCAGGGTGGTGATAGAATAAGCATTTGCCAACTGAAGGGAAGATGGTACTGCCTGCAAAGCTATTTAGACACCAGTTTGCCCAATGCCATTTGTGTTATTGGGTCATGTTTCACACTGCACAACTACTGTAAGGATAAGAGAGAGTACTTTGACCGGGAGTGGGTCAATGCCTATTCTGGACCCAGAACAGGCATCCTGACATTTCATCTCTAATAACTGGGGACTGGTCTTGGAGGGTGAGGGAATTGATGCCTTGAGTGGCCCCATCCTTTGTCTGGAGGAGAATGTGGTTAAAATGGAATAATGTGATTGTGATAATGGATGGTTTGAGCATATCTGTGCTCTGTATCCACTTAACTGTGAGATCATGGATTTTATGTATTGTTATCAAAATACCTTATCGAAAGCTTTTGCTTTCAAATTCATCTCTCTCTCACTCCCCAAGTACTTCACGCCAAGGGACTGGACAGGAAAAGCAACAGCTGCAAACAAAACCCAAGTGCCAAGAAATCACAACAACAAAAAATAAAGCTAAAGTGCAATGTCCCATGTAATGGAATCGCACAGCATCAGTGCACCTCTTCTCCTTCTCTTGTGGATGCACAGGGGTAGAGCGCATTTGATCCATCTGCCCACGTGCACGTCCATTCATGGACTGAATTGATTGGCTCATTCTCCACTGGAATTGTCTAGTGGCTGCAGGATGCAGTAGATTGGAGTGGAGGCCATGGAGCAGGCTGCTCCAGGGCTGAGTCAGGGTCTAGAGTCTGGGCTGGCATGCTCTGCTAGCCATCATGTGGCCCCAACAGTTTCCTCTGCTGCTGGTGGTCCTGGTCCCTCATTGTCCAGCTGTGCGTGATCGTAGGCTGCTGCCGTCTTTTTCTTCAGCACGGCATGTGCTGCAGCCTGGTTGTGCTGGTCCTGCTCCAACATCTCCCTCTGCACTTTCATGAACTGGTGCCAACTTGCTGGCAAAGTCCTGCACTCCTGCAGCAGCTCATCCAGGTGCCTCTTTCTTTTCTTCTGGAAGTTCAGGACCTTCTCGCAGAAGGCCCTGAAAAGCAGCGAAATAGCACGTTATTCTTCTGTCAAGAGGATGGGAAAAATGTATTCCTTTTAACTTTCTGCCACACCGCAACTTTGATCTTCTTGACATGCATTCTCCATCTGCTGCATCCCCGGGTTCCTGCCCACCAAGATAATGGCCAGTGCTTATGTATAATATATAGGCCTTTGTCACATTGGACATTTGGGAGTACCTTTTTTAGTAATGATGGCCTTAATTATTTCAGGCTGCAGTGGCACTGGAATAAGACCCATTCCTTTTGCATACATGGGTCATTCCTTAAGACTTAATGCCTAGGTTGTGACAGTCTTGCTCACTTGCAGGTGCAAACTCACTGACTTAAAGCTTGTGATTTAGCTTTGTTATGTTGTTAGTCTGTGGGCCTGCTTGTTTGAATAAGAGGGTCACAATCTGGCATGTATCCTAGCCAGACAGGGCTTGACTCATCTCTCTGGATTCCATTCATTTTATAATCCTGAATACCTTTTAAGCTGAGAGTTTTCAAAATTTCCAAAGGGATTTGAAATTAAAAATTGCAAAATGAAATGAAAAATCTCCACCTGTAAATTTTCTTTGCAATCCTCCTTGAGGAGGCTTCAGCCCAAAGGGGATTTCAGATTTTCAATATGCTAGATCAGCTGAGATTTTTCATTTCATTCAGGGTATGTCTAGGGGGGTGACTTGTATTTTGAAGGGCAAGTGGCTTTATAAGACCTTTTGCAAAGGGTAGATTCAGATATCTGAATACTGAGGTGCATAAAGTCCAAAGGGATTAGAAAGTCAGGAGCAAAACCAATTCAAATGGCCTAGGTGAAATCTGCAGTCTCTCCCTGTAAAGCAGCACAACGTGTGAGTAATTATGCAGTACCAGCTTTGAGAAATCCCGGGGTTAAGAGTGTGGATAATTAAAATGTTTTGGGAAGCTCTCAGCAGTTTAGTTGATGCACATTGGCTGCATGGTAGGAAGAGGGGTTTTTCAGGCTGCCATAATCTACTTGGATATGGAGCAATGATGGTGTTTCTCCCCCTGTCCCGCCACCTCACCCTGCCCATATTCAGGACCAGTCTAGCATTTGCTTGAAAACTAGCATTGGGACACTGTGTGCAAATATCAGTCATCCTGCTGTAGTTCTTAATCCTTTCAGTCTTTACAAATATATGCTGCACATCCAGGTCCATTTTAAGCACATCTGAGCATTCTGTGAACCTGTCTAAGACACACACAGTCTTTCTCTCTTTATGGAGGTTGTGTCCCCCCCCCCCCCCAAAAAAAAAAAAAAAAAAAGCTTTTTCTCTTGCTGCTCTGAAGAGCTTTCCCATTTCTACCCTTTCTAGCACTCACAGTTCTACCCTTACTGATGAATCCCCTTTGTTCAGACAGTAATTCTACTCTCTCCCAGGCCCTACACACCTTCGCTGTTCCTAAGTTGAGATCTTCAAAGCGGCCTAGTGGATTTGGATGGCAATTGGGCATCCAAATCCTTTAGGCATCTTTGAAAATATCCACCATAGAGCTTGAGGCATTTGTTCTAATTACTTAAAATTTCTTTTCTTTCACAACTGCTTTGGTGGCACTAATGAAGCAAAAGCGTTTCTTAAAATCTCTAGTCACTGTATATAATGGTATGGTCACCAACAGTCATCTCCATTCCTTCCTTCATACCAAGCTCTGCACTGGCCTTTCCTCTCTCACGTTGAACCATAGCTTCTAGTTCAGTCTCCGTGTTGTGCCAGGAATGCAGGTACTGGTGCGACAGGAGCTCAACAATGTAGGGTTAGAAGGAATGGGTTAGCTGCATATGAAGGCAGCAGGTTTGTACCATGTACCTGCTGCACCATTGCATCGGCTGATGATGTAAGCAGCATTAAACTGTGCCATTTGATCCTGCCTTGGGCTCTGGCCCCGTGCAGAAGGACATGTGCAAGCCGAGGCTAGCATGGGCCAGAGATGGGTTTGTGCTTCCATTTGTTCTCCCTTAGCCCTGTCTGGGTAATGTTATCTTCACTAATGGGCACAGAATATGCCTAACATTTAAAAGACATGCTTCGCTCTGTGCCAGCATGTGGGTCTTTCTGTGATCCCCAGCAGTTTTTCAAAAATACACCACACCTAGTCATGGTACTGGCCTAATTGTTTTTGTATGTGTTTAGCTTTGTATGGAATTTTGCATCTGCCTGTCAAGGCCCTTAATTCTGCTTCTTCGCTTGGGGCCAAGGATGTTGGTGCCTAGCTGCAGGAGGTATAAGTTGTCTGAGCAATGTGGAAGAGAAAGGATGGCCTTGTGGGTAAGGTGTTGGACTGGTACTCTACTCTAGGATCAGCTCCTAGCTTGACCAGACTCTCTCTGCGACCCTGGACAAGTCACCTCATTTCTTTGTTTCTGAATTCCCCACCTGTGCAATGGAGCGGATAATACTTTCTTGATTCCACCTTTTGTCTGTCTTATCTGTTTAGTGTCTGATCCAGAGCCCATTGAAGTCAATGGCAAAACTTCCACGGACTTCCCTGGGCTTTGGATCAGTTCTTAATACTTAATGTTAGGTGAAGCACCCAACTCTCCCTGATTCCCAGTCTGGCGAGCTATCCAGGCTGTTACTCCCCCATGCAGTCAATCCGGGAAGGGCAGAGATCACCCTCCCCCGACCCATGTCTCATGTCCGCCTTTTGGAGAAAGAAGGACGAGAACCCAGCTGTTGTTCGGAGACCGGGCAGAGTCTGAGGAAGAGTTGCCAGCGGTAGGTGCTGCTTCTGCAGAACAGCACCATCGAGCAGAGAAGATGCTCTTCTTTTAGCCACTGATCAACACTGCTAGGGGCTTCCTCCTTCCCATGCTGGCAGCTCAGCTCTCAAAACTGCACATGCTCCAGCTGGAGTAGGCGCTGCCAAAGGGAGTTGTCCATTGCTGCCGCTCATGCGAAATACCTGCCGCCTCTTGTGCTGTTCTGTCAAAGCTTCCTTCGATAATTAGTGTCTTGGAACATAGCCAAGGGGAATGATGATTAGAACGGCATCCTTCCTCCATGAGATCAGATGTCAGTTCTGCCCTCTGAGAAAAGATCCATTTCCCCTCTAGTGCAGGGGTCAGAAGCCCTTAATACTTAGTAGTTGTGATTTGTTCTTCCCATGACATATGGCGTAACCCTGAAAAGTAGCTTGTTTCAAAACTCTTCGTTGTAATGACTTTGACGTTCCTTTTTGAGTGGGGCAAAGGGGTCTTGTTTCTGTAGACCACGTTGGTGAAGAACTGAGTGGAAGCCTGAAGAAGCCAACAATGTGATTTACATTCTGAATGGCTGGAATTTTGTTACATCCCCACGGCTTCAGCAGTCAATCAAAGTTCTGTCAGCTTTCTAGACAAATTTGTAAGAGTTGTGCCTTTCTTCCTTGCCAAAGAGACTTGAGAATGAAAGGCACGCACGTGTTCCCTGAGTATTCTATCACTTTGATGCGTGCTGGGATGCAGTGTGCATGTCCATTGATGACTCCTGTCAGCTTCCAGACCCTGAGATTTACGGCTTGTGGTCTTATCGGAGACCCATTTAGAATCACACCGTGACTTGTTTCTTATTTGACTCATGTTTGTAAGTTTTGCGTGTATAGCTTAAGGATAAGATTTCTCAAAGCTGATGAGGGGATTTAGACACCCTTTTCCCATTTAATGAGACTTGGGCATCCAAATCTTTCATCTGGCTTTGAAAACCTAAGTTTAAGTTGCAGCTTTTCCAGCTACCTGTTTGCATTGCCCATGTATCAGCCTCTCCTTTGTCATGTATTTCCGGGGTGCAGCTTTCAAATGCGTCGTCAGAAAATAACACCCTGTCTCCTCTTGCAATCTGAAAATGAATTGTATCTGTTTCTGATCAGAGGATCAATAACAGGTATCAAAAGTGGAAGGGGGATCTAGGCAACCCACGTCGAGAAACTTTGGTCTACATTTATATGCAGTGTCTGATTTCTATCCTTTTGCTTTTTTCAATCAAAATCCTGTTTAACTTTGTCCCAGTGAGCTATTATCGATTACACTGGAGGTAAATATGCTGTAGCTTCCTTATGAGAGAACTGTATGGAAAAGGGAAGGATGGTCTTGTGGCTGAGGTGTTACTCGGGTCTAGGATCAACAACTCCTAGCTTGACCAGACTCTGCTTGGGACCTTGGACAAGTCCCCTCATTTCTTTGTTCCTGAGTTTCCCATCGGTAAAATGGAGTTGATAATACTTTCTTGCTTCCAGTCTTTTGTCTGCCTTATACGTTTAGCGTCTGAGCCAGAGCCCATTGAAATCAGTGGTAAAACTCCCACTGACTTCCCTGGGCTTTGGATCAGGCCCTTAAACTAGAAGTTGTTTTGGGGAAGGGACTGTATGTACGTATCTTTATAGTGCCTAGCTCAATGCGGCCCTGATTTCAGCTGAGACTAGAATATAAATAGTAATGATAAGTGAGTAAAAACACAGTAGGAATGGAGGTGCTTTGAAGGTCCGAATTGTCTGTTTAGCCAAAACCCCATTTTTATACAGACTTAAATATTGTCCAAAGCCGCCTTTTGAAATTGGAGTTGACCTGCATGCACTTTATAGGCCTATAGAAACAGCAGTTGGAATGGATTGAAGTGAAATTCACATTAGAGCATAAACAGTTCAATTACCGGTGACAGAATAGTTTTGACTCTCTAATCTCTTATCTGCTGTCTTAAAAAGGCTATAATTAGGTGCCCTTTGGATGTAAATTACTGTCTATTTCAGCTTGTGCTGCCCCTCTGTGGGGGCTCAGGTCCAACAAAATATCTAATTTCTTGCATTTTATTTGGGAAGAGAGACATCCGTTTGAAATGAGTCATAGAGAAAGAAACACTGAAACCATCACCTTTTAAGAGGATTGGTTCACAAATTTCCCTGAGGTTTTAGTTCTTTAGTCTCAGCTAAAGACCTGAGTGTGGGATCCCATAATGATAGAATGTGAGAAATGATTCCTTTAAAGAAAAAAAGAAAGAAAAAACTTTAAGATTTGGATGAAAAATGCTGTGTCTCTGATTTAAAGTAAGGGGGAAGTGTCAGAAAATGTGGCTATCTATCTTATTGACAGTTTGTTTTGGCTACTCAAGACGTATTGGTTACTGATCCTACATAAGAATGGCCATACTGGGCAAGACCAACGGTCCATCTAGCCCAGTATCCTGTCTTCCGACAGTGGCCAGTGCCAGATGCTTCAGAAGGAATGAACTGAACACGGCAATTGTTGTGTGATCCATCCCCGTCGTCCGCTCCCATCGTCTGGCAGTCAGAGTCTTAAGGACACACAGAGCATAGTGTTGCCTCAATGACCTCTTGGCTAATAGTCCTAGGTGGACCTATCCTCCATGAAATTATCTAATTCTTTTTTTAACCCTTCAGCCATCACAGCATACCCTGGCAACAAGTTCCATAGGTTGACTGCGCATTGTGTGAAGAAGTGCTTCTTTATGTATGTTTTTAAACCTGCTGCCTATTAATTTCATTGGGTGGCCCCTGATTCTTGTGTTATGAGAAGGAGTAAATAACACTTCCTTTTTTACTTTCTCCACACCAGTCATGATTTTATAGACCTCTATCATATCCCCCCCCCCCCCCTTAGTCATCTCTTCCCCAAGCTGAGCAGTCCCAGACTTTTTAATCTCTCCTCCTGTGGAAGCTGTTCCATTGCCGTAATCATTCTTGTTGCCCTTTTCTGAACCTTTTCCATTTCTAATATATCTTTTTGGAGATGGGTTGACCAGAACTGCATGCACTATTCAAGTCGTGGGCATACCATGGATTTATATAGCGGCAGTATGATATTTGCTGTCTTATTATCTATCCCTTTCTTAGTGGCTTCTAATATTGTTAGCTTTTTTGACTGCCACTGCACATTGAGCAGATGTTTTCAGAGAACCGTAGGACTGGAAGGCACCTCGAGAGGTCATCTAGTCCAGTCCCCTGCACTTATGGAAGGACTAAGTATTCTCTAGGCCATCCCTGACAGGTATTTGTCTAACCTGCTCTTAAAAATCTCCAGTGATGGGGATTCCTCAGCCTCCCTAGGCAATTTATTTTGGTCCTTAATTGCCCTGACAGTTAGGTTGGACATTAGGAAAAACTTCCTAACACCCTGCCTCCCCACCCCCCACTGCAATTTAAGCCTATTGCTGCTTGTCCTATCCTCAGAGGTTAAGGAGAACAATTTTTCTCCCTCCTCCTTGTAACAACCTTGAAAACTGTTATCATGGCCCCTCTCACTCTTCTCCAGACTAAACAAACCCATTTTTTTTTTTTCAAACTTCTCTTCTCCAGACTGAAAAAATTGGGTTTGTTTTAATCTTCCCTCATAGGTCATATTTTCTAGACTTTTAATCATTTTTGTTGCTCTTCTCTGGACTTTTTCTCCAGTTTGTCCACAACTTTCCTGAAATATGGTGCCCAGAACTGGACACAATACTCCAGTTGAGGCCTAATCAGTGTGGAGTAGAGCAGAAGAATTGCGTCTTGTATCTTGCTTACATCATTCCTGCTAATACATCCCAGAATGATATCTGACTTCACCAGATGACCTAGGTTTCCCAAATTCATAGGGTCTCTAACTCAGCCCGTTTACAGAGGGAGGTCTGAACTGTTTACTTCACTCAGGCTTTGGTTCAAGCTCCTCTCCAGAGGAAAGTGACTTGCATTCTGTCCATCTGTGCCCTGGAGTTGCATCAGTAAGCAGGGCAGAACTTCCCCAGTGACTTTAGTTTGTATGTAATCTTGAAACTGAAGCTATACAGCTTCCTTTCTGGTGGCTCTATCACAAGTGCTTGTGCAAACTGATTGTGAGTCAGAGGTTGTGTTTGTGTCCATTTTCCCGGTTGAGGGTAAGGGCCCATGCGCATCCTGGAGATGAATGCATGCCTTCCTTGACTGAGTTGCTGCTCCAGGAATAAGGGCTGCTAGGAAGAGAAGGGGTCCAGCTAACTAAGAAGGCTAGGCTCACCTCCTGTGGAGGTGGGGAGAGGGGAAGAAATACTAGCAGTTAGGAAGTCTTAAGTGCTTTATTTACTGTATCAATGAATCATAGCAAATGAATGATCATCCTAATCAAGAATGAGTCCTCAATGAATCATACTTACTCTATTGGGGTGAATGAATAATTGGGCAATTATTCAAGTGGATGCTCGACAAAATATGGAGGAAAGATTCAGCATTGAGTGAGCAAAAAATTGCACTGATTGAGTAGGGCTTTTTGGCCTATCTAGTTGTCATGGCTTCAAATGCAGCCATCACTTGTGGACTGTAGCACCCTTTTTAGTTCCCTTACCCACCCTCTCTGTGATGAAGGTCCCAATCTCAGAATTATTTTTAAACACTTGACGTAGCACTTACTCATTGATTTCAATTGGTCTGCAGAATTATTGTATATGAGTTTGCTTTGGAGTAGCACCCTGGAGCCCTAATCATGGTCCAGGGCCCCGTTGTGCTAGGTTCTGTACAATCACAGAACAAAAACACAGTCCCTGCCCCAAACATCTTAAATCTAAGTAATTTCCTCCCCTCCCCAGGGCTTTCATAATGTGAGGATATATTATATAATAATAATGTCTGCACTTTGGGCTATCAGGTCTTTGAGATGATCACTGTAACCCCAAAACTTAAAGAATGGGGGTGAAGGCAACAAGCCACACTCAGTGGTAGGATTACATTCTTCATGGTAAGTTTCCAAAAATCTGAAATACATTGTAAGCATATTCTATTTATTTTTGTCTGACTGGTATCATAATGATCAAACTCAATTGCCATTAATTACAATGGAGGAGGAGGATGCACGGGTACTGTATATTCACATGAGTGTGTCTCTCAAAGCAGCCGCTTGAGACCATTTTGTTATAAAGTGCCCTTTTCAGCAGATACTCCTCTTGTATCTGTGTAAATGTGTATCGCATTTTAACTGGTAAACTACGTCTTCATTTTCTTGACAGACAACTTAAAGCTATACGTCATTGTGTTATCTTTAAAGCTGGAAATAACTCTCCCATCATAGTGACACTGACTCAAAAACATGAGGCTTTTAAAATAATTTTAGACTGTTACACAGATTTAAATTGAAAAAAAAAATAATGCAAAGAAAGTTCTTTCCTTTGTGCACCACATACACAGAAAAATAGGCAATGGATCAATAACTGACATAAACACTTCCTAAATACCATCACCTCAGTGGCAGGAGCCAATTTCTTGGGCTTTTGCGAGCGTGTAGCCTCTCTAATGAGACTCAAACATGACTTCTCTAACAGTGTAGACCCTGCATTATATGTATCCTGCAGGGATTGAAGTGCAATCATCCGTATTCTATAATTACTCTGAGTGGGGTGGCCTTGGAGCTGTGCGTCATTCAAAGAGGAAGGCTGTTCTCTGCTTTGTGAAGATGAGTACACTTGTAGCATCTAACAAATTTAATAATAGATATCAGCCAGGCAGGCCCTCACTTATGGTAATTTGCAGCTGACTAACGTGGTGCTCTCTAGTCCTGGGGCAGTGGGAAGATGCTAATAAGTCAGTAGAGGTGGGTGAACAATGCCATCCAAACACACTTCTTGTGACTTGGTTATGCACTCTAGGATTTTGTGGGGTTCTCTAAAGATTCTTGCATTCACCTTTACAACTAAACATGTTCTTGCTCTGCTTTTTAGCCCCACCTCCCCTTGGTAGAAAGCAGCTCCAGTAATGTGTTGTAGCTCATGATACATATGTCATCAGGAGAAACCTGAATAATGACCATGCTCAGAGAGGCACTTGAGCAAGTGAGGTCTCATCTCCCATGCCTTTCGGCCCAGTGCAGTAAAGCACTTTAACCTCTGCTTAACTGTAGGCTTTCAAGTGCAGGGTGTGGGTACATGTGTGTTTGAAAACTGGGACCCCCTGTTTAACTGAGACAAGGAGAAGTGGAGTCATTAGGGACACTGAGGTCTTGCACACATGAGAAAATTGTACCAATTTAACTAAGTCTGGTCAGAAGCTTATTTGGTTAAGTTAGCAGTTCTCAAACTGTGGCTTGGGACCCCAAAGTGGGTCGCAAGCCTGTTTTAATGGGGTCGCCAGGGCTGGCATTAGAGTGGCTAGGACCTGGGGCCAAAGACTGTGCCCCACTGCCTGCGGATCAGTCTTCAGCTTCAGGTTACAGGCCCTCCGCCTGGAATGAAGCCCTTTGGCTTTGGCCCCCCCACCCGGGGCGGTGGGGCTCGGGCTCTGGCTTCCCCCCTCCTGGGGCAGCGAGGGTCAGGCAGGCTCAGGCTTTGGTCCTTCTTCCTGGGGTCATGTAGTAATCTTTGTTGTCAGAAGGGGGTCACAGTGCAATGACGTTTGAGAACCCCTGAGTTAAACTGATGCAACCTCCTTGTGTGGATGCTCTCTTATTTCAGTTTGAGTGTCCGCACCAGGGTGCTGCACTGAGGGAAGGAAGGTCTTGTGGTTAAGGCACTGACCTGGGCCGTGGGACACCTGCGTTTACTGCCTTGCTCTGCCACAGATGTTGTGTGACACTGGGTGGGTCACATGGGGTATGCCTACACTGAAATCAGGAGATGTGATTGCAGAACATGCAGACATACCTAGGCTAGCTTTAACCTAGCTTGATCGACGCTAGCTCAAGTAACCGTAGCAGTGAAGCTGTGGTGGCATCACAGGTTTTGATCAAAGCTAGTTTGGGTATGTCTACACATGCTGTAATCACACCTCCTGATTGCGATGTAGACCTACCCTAAGTCTCTCTCTGCCTCAGTTCCTTCGCTGTAAAAATGGGGATAATAGCACTTCTTTACTTCATAGCGGTGTTGTGAGGATAAATGCATTGAAGATTGTGAGGGCCATGAAAGAAACTAAGATAGTTTCTGAATAAAAATATTCACAGTTCTCTGAAAACATCTACTTAATGTGCAGTGGTAGTCAAAAAAGCTAACAGAGCGTTAGGAATCAGTAGAAAAGGGATAGATAAGAAGACAGAAAATGTAATGACACTATAGAAATCCACTGTATGCCCACATCTTTTCTACTGCATGCAGTTCTGTTAGCCCATCTCAAAGATATATTAGAAATGGAAAAGGTACAGAAAAGGACAACAAAAATCATTTGGGGTAATGAATAATTTCTGCAGGAGGAGAGATTAAAAGGACTGGGACTGTTCAGTTGAGAAAAGAGATGATGAAGTGTGGATATGACAGAGGAATATAAAATCATAAATAGTGTGGAGAAAGTGAACAGGGATTTATCCCTTCACATGACACACGAACTAGGGGTCACCCAATGAAATTAATAGGCACAAAAGGAAGTACTCCTTCATACAACACACAGCTAACCTATGGAACTTGGTGCCAGGGGATGTTGTGATGGCCAGGTTCAAAAAAAGAATTTGATAAGTTCATGGAGGATAGGTCCATCAATGGCTATTAGACCAGATGGTCGGGATTGCAGTCCCATGGTCTGGGTATCCCTGAACCTCTGACTGAAAGTAGCTGGGTCTGGATGACAGGAGATGGGTCACTTGATAATTGCTCTGCTCTATTCACTCCCTCGGAGGCATCTGTTACCGGCCAATGTCGGAAGACGGGATACTGGGCTAGATGGACCGTTTGTCTGACCCAGTATGGCCATTCTTATGTTCAAAATCTGAATGATGCAGTGGAAAACTGCAAATTATTCTTAGCTTTTTAAAAAAAAAGCCCTTTACACCACAGACATGAATAATTTTTCACTGCTCCAGTTGCTAGAATTCCTATTCCACATTCCATTGAAGGATTTCTAGGAGGGCTGTAACTGAGGATGTACAAAGCTGAATGACTTGTATCCAAGGGAAAAGAAGAGCTTTAGCAAGGTGAGCTGAAAGTAAAATTTGTGAACAGCATCTGTTGCAAAACAATTAACCAGAAAAACTGTTTTTTTCCTCTTAGAAAATTGCTATCTGAAAATGCAAATTAGCCCTTGAAATTCTGTTGGAGGCTCCATAATTTGAAAACGTAAATTAACATTTTGTGATATTAGGAGCTACGATGGCAACATAGAGGAGTCTAAAAGAGACAAGCTTAGCGGGGAGAAAAAATAGCATGGTTGCTAATTATATGTAGCATATAATTGCAGGGGTTTTCAGTGCTGAAATCACCATGGTGGCTGTCAGTTTTGATATAATGGGAAAGAAGCGTTTTTGTTTACCAAGGCATTGTGTAAGTGGAGTCCACATTAAATGCAATAGAGATGCACTAATGCTTACTGACTACTGGGAGACGCGTTGCATTATGGAATTTTGCAAATTAGCAAGTGTGGTGAAATGTATTACAGTCATGCTGTCGTCACATGACTGGATAGGGCACTAGACTGTGAGTTAGAAGACCTGGGGTCTATTCCTCGCTCTGCCTATTGATTTGATGTATGATCTTGGTCAGGTCACTTAACCTGTTCCCCTACCTGTCAAATGGAGTTTCCTTCTCCTTTCTAAAGTTCTGAAAAATGCTACCTATTCTTAATGGTCACTAAGATCTCAGTCCTGGAGTTGCTTCATATCAATTGCATTGTGTTATACTGCCATCTACCCAACAGTCCCTTTGATGGCTGTTTCTACTAAGTTTCAATGTAATGCTTTCTTGTGCACAGGAATCATGATTAAATTTCCCTTTTAGTACGGTATCACTGTATCTTAGGGCTGCTCCTAAGCCCATAGGAGTCAATGGACCTCTTTCCACTGACTCTAATGGGCTTTAGATCAGGTTTTTCATATTTTTCATTCCTTGGAACAGGAGAACAACTCTCAGGCCACTACTGATAAATATGTGATCCTGGCACCATCAGTCCCAAAAGCCTCTACCCTGGTTGGGGATGGATGCTTGACCTCACAGACTTGATGGGGATATGTCATTCCTGAGGTAGAAGGTTCACCCATGGTGTCCTTAGTCTGAATAAGAAGGATAGAACTAAGAACTGGTGTCTGTACAGTAGACTTTGTTTTGCATGTTGGTAATGTACTTCAGCTTTGACCAGGTAGAATCCTCAGTAGGATTTGAGAGTATAAGAGAGGCAAAATGGGCAAACTGAGTGTGGTGGCCACCATCGGGAATTGAACCAACGGCCCCAGGGCTAGATGCATGAGTCTCTACAATATAAGCTAAAGAACTAGACCGTGTAGCTAGAAGCTGTAATGGACACTTATTCTCTGTGGGTCAGACACAGAGTGAGATATGTAATACATGCTGACCAGTGTATTTGCAGGAGTATACAGAACCTGATCCTGAGTGGGCCCAAATGTCCTCAACTCCCAGTGAAGCCTATGGACATTCAGAGGAGCATACAGTGTCTTGCAGAATTGGGTCCTGGCTGCTCATTCCTCATTTACAGAGCTCTTAAATTAATCTGGAATCACGATTCCGTAAAGCAAGGTACTTCCCGGCAGACATTACAAATAGACCTTCTCTCTAGTGTAACTCCGTTGTGTTTGGTAGAGTTACAACAGGGACGCATTTGACTAGACTAGTCTGTCTTCATGAAAATGAAGTGTGTTTGAAAGTGGTCTACAAAACAGACCTCTATTTTGATCTCTAGATGATAGATAGATCGATGCCAGTAGATGGTGCTCAAGATTATGCACCGGCGTTCCTGGGTAGAGCTCCGTGAAATTTTTTGGCTGAAACATGTTTTTCTGTAAAAAATGCACATGTGGTGACACTTCAACATTTTGTGAATTCAGGATGATTTTTTTTTCCAAATTGTTCACTTCGGAGGAGGGGGAAAGCCTGAAAAACTGAAATGTGTTTTTAATGTTGACATTTTCAAAACAAAGTTTTCAGTTTTTTCAGGTTGAAATGACTTCTTGCTTCAAAATTTCCTTTAATTTAATTTTTAAAAAGAATCCAAAACCATTTAAAAAAGAATCTAAAACCACATAACCTGATGCACCTCGCTCATTGTATGCATGACCATTCCTTTTGAAGACTGATTGTGTAAAGTTGCGTGTCTAAAGCAGGTACCGATCAGACAAAGTAAATATGGTCTCTGGAATATGTAGCCTATGATATCATTACTGTGGCAGTTTACACAACTGAAGGGACTTTGTCAACTAGTTTAAGGCCAAATGTTTAGATTTGGTTTAACAAAAACTATTGGAACATGATTAGAAATATTGTGGTGTGTGTGTGTAGGTGTGATTTGATAAGTACAATAACTTTAAATAGATATTTCCATAAAGTTTTGTGAACCCATACTATATTATGTTAGTGCCCAGGAACTGGGAAATGAAACCTGCTAGAAAACCAAATGTCTAACTGATTGGACAGCATTAGTTGTTGCTGAAGTTTTTTGCCTGAAAAATTTTACAGTGAAAAATATAGTTCCACTGAAATTCTGTTCAGCTGAAACAGCTTTGGTTTTCATGAAATTTTTCAACTTCAATTTTTCAACAAAACTGAAATGAAACTAAATGATTTTTTAAATCCATTTCATTTTTTTAATGAAAAAATGGTCATCAATTTTTTTCTTTAAATTTTTGTATTCCTTTATCTACCCTCTCTCGTTTTTCCTGCCCACTTCTTTTTCTGTGGGAATAGTGAGTAAAAGTGTGGGGAAAACAGATTCTTTCCCTCCCTTATACACTTATTTTTTAAAAAAAAAATGTAACTTTTTTGGTCGGGGACAGCATTCTTATTTTTTTCGCCATATCAGCTCTACTAGAGATGAGTGAAATGCAGAAATATAAACAAATAAAGGGAGTGGGAATAAATGAGTGTATGGATCTTAAAATTCAATAATTTTTATTCTTTTAAAATGTTTAATACATTTGAATGTACTAAAAAAGATGGATTCCACCCAGTGCAGAAGGCCAGCTTAAGTTATATGCATCACAGCTTAAGTGGAGCCTGGACCGTGTGCTGTTCCACTGCACAGTGGGGAATTTCACCCTTAGTGGGTGACTATCAGTTTCTTTGTGTGATCAGAACACCCCCAATGGAATTGTAATGACACCTGGGAGAACTTTCCCTTTTATCATAAGGAGAGAAAATCCTTTAGGTATGAAAATCATGCCTCCAAGTTCAGGTAGGGAGTCAGACTTACCATCCTAAGTTCTTTGGGACAGCAAAACCCCATGGGCTATCTAACTTCTAGTGAACCATAGTGATAAGCTTGGCAGTATCTAGAATAATTGCAAGTGAAGTGAAGGTGAGTCGCTGAGCCAGGAGAGTTGAGAAACAGCAGGAAACCGATGATTTAATTGTTTTGCGAATCTGAATTAGGTTACTGCAGTGCTTGGAAGGAAGAAATGACGTGACTAGTTAAGATAGATGAGCGAGAGTAATGCCTCCGTGTCCTTGTCTATCCATCCCAGCAGGCGTTTTATGGCCTCCAGAGTAAGGAAGCAAGGGAACTTTGATGAATAATTCAAAGGGCAAACATGGTTTTGCATTAATTAGAAGCGACCTGCTTTTTTTAAGAAAACTAAAATTGAAAGAGTATTCTGAAGATTTGAAAGATGCTTTTGTTGTTTCTGGCTCTTCTTAGATTGTTGCAATCTGACCAAGACAAGGATCATAAAATGAGATGATCTGTATTCATGCTGACCACTCAAGATCCAGAAGGCAGTAGTCAATGAAGATGTGTAGTTTGACTACAGAGCTCCTTAGATTTCATGGCTTGAACAAGAGTAGAGTTGGTGTGGAGAGGGCTAGGAACATCAGACAAACCAAATGCCTGCCCCTGCCTACAAGTTTCTGGCAAGCTGAGATACTAAGAATACATTTTTATTTTCACCCTTTTGCTGTTGAAGGTCTGAAGCTTTGAAAGGCTTCTTGCGTGAAGATCAAAATCCTGCTTCTTGCAGTCTGTTGTTCTGATGGTAGCCATTCCCTAGGTACTGTGTGGCAGACTTTACCAGAATTCCTAGAGGGAATGCATGGGAAGGAGCAAACTCCTTATGGTTTGAGAATAAACTTAGTGGGTCAGTTTTATTTATTTTTGTTTTAAATTGGATTTTACACTTGGCAATCTGTTGAGCATTGCTTGATCTTTTCTAAGAGGCAAAGGGCCAGGTTTTCATCTGGCATAAACTGGCCTAGTTCCACCGAAGTCACTGACTTATACCAGCTGAGGAGCTAACCCATGCTGTTTGACACTAACTCACTGGTGAGATGCAAACAGTAGTGAAGACTGCTTTCAGGAACTACTGCTGTGAGGCTAGGTTGGACAAATGTCCCTTCTGATTAGTGACCGTCTGGTAATTGCTGACTGTTTTCCTGATTCATTTCAAAGCCAGAAAAGAATCTGAGGCATCGCCATAGGGACAACCGAAACCAATTCAATAAAAGAAAAGGAGTACTTGTGGCACCTTAGAGACTAACCAATTTATTTGAGCATAAGCTTTCGTGAGCTACAGTTCACTTCATCGGATGCATATACTGTATACTATACTTTCCACAGTATGCATCCGATGAAGAGAGCTGTAGCTCACGAAAGCTTATGCTCAAATAAATTGGTTAGTCTCTAAGGTGCCACAAGTACTCCTTTTCTTTTTGCGAATACAGACTAACACGGCTGTTACTCTGAAATCAATTCACTAAAATCATCTCTCATGGAATTGAAGGAGTAGAATTGATGAGAACAATGGCATGTTCTAGAAGGGATCAAACTGTTTGTAAATGAACCGCATAGTCTAAAATGTGTTCAGCCACTCAAAATGGTGATTTATGGTTTCTGAAGCTTTTCTGTTTGTCTCCCACTCCAATGTCATTTGTCTGCTGCTTGTCATTTCAAGCCTCAACCTTGCAATCAGATCTGTGTGAATGTACCCTTGCAGAGCCCCATCGAGGGTGGTCTGTGCAGGTATAAAGGTCTGCCTGCATGGATCCAATTCAGGCAATCAATAGTCCTGCAAATGATCAACTCTTTGGTGTTTCTGCCTACTTGTGTGTTCAGACCTAGCACATCTTGACTGGAGCTTCCAAGCACTACTGTAATAAAAATATTACTTACCAAAATATTACATTAAAAGAGCCTTGAGGTTGCAAAGTCAAGCCTTAAAAGCTAAGAATTGCGAGAATTAAGTTTGCATCTGCACCTTTAACCTGAGAGCAACATCAGGGGCCAACACACCTCATGGAAAATTTCAGCCACAAAGTTAAAATTTGGCAAATTTATAAGCAATTGAAAACAGGGTCTTATAATGGAAAGCATTAGGCGACCTTACCTTTAAGTGTTGCTACCAGCTTTGCAATAATAACAACTTTAGTTACGTCTTTAAAAACTAAGTAAACAAAGAGAAAAACAATCTCTTGATCCAGTAGGTCTTTCTTGAAAATTCTCAAAACTGTCTATGCTCCATGGGAGGAAGAAATAGGGTCAAAATGCTTATAGCCCTGATCCAACGCCCACTGAGGTCAGTGGGAATCCCACCCAGGTCTGCCGACAGGCGGTAAAGAGGAGGAAAGGGGGCAATTGCCCAGGGGCCTGGGTGACTTAAAAGGGCCTGGGGACCTGAGCAGTGCAGCACGACTAAGGCACTAAAGGCAGACATCCTGCCTGCCCTCACTTTGCACCGCTCCTGGACGCGGCTGGCATGTCCCTGGGGAAGGGATCTCTGTGCGCTGCTGCCCCGCCCTGAGCACCGATGGGAGCTGTGGGGGTGATGCCTGCGGTGCCCCAGGCCCCCCCACCTAGGAGCCACTGCCAGAGGGGTGTGCCGGTTGCTTTCAGGAGCTGCCTGAAGTAAGTGCTGATCCCCCTCCTGGACCCCGCCCCAGCCCAGAGCCCGCACCCCTCCCGCACCCAAACTCCATCCCAGAGCCTGCACCCCCTCCTGAACCCCAATCCCCTGCCCCAGCCTGGTGAAAGTGAGTGAAGCTGGGGGATAGCGAGCAATGCGGGGGATGGGAGAAGGGATGGGCGTGGTCTCAGGGAAGGGGCAGGGCAAAGGTCTTTGGATTTGCACGATTAGACAGTTGGCAACCCTACTGGGGGGCATGTGTAAGCCCTAGCCCGTGCCGGAAGAGTGCGCCCAGCAGTTCACTGGGCACCAGCCAGCGCCAGAGCAGCACCACCCAAATGTCAGGTGGACCACGGGCGTGGCTTGTGCGTGCATGGGGGCCCATTGACTGTTCTGTCCCGGGGCCCGGAATTGCTCTCAGTGGGCCCGATCCTGTCCATCCACTTTGCTAGACTCTGAATTGGGCCCTGCATGCTTCTTGTAATGGCAACAATAATGCATCTTTCTTGGGGAAAATGACACCGTTTTTTGACCAGCTTGGCCGCTAGAAGTCTGGCAAATGGGTGTTTCTGTGTTGCTCCTGGCAGCTGACACAACTCATAGAGAGCAAGGCAGCTAAGTAAATGCCAGATGGCATCCCCTATTCCTTTTTCCCTCTGCAGCATGATAGCAAGAGATTGCAGCTGCCTTGGAATTATCTCCAGTAAAGATTACAGCAGAAATCGATCAGTGGAGGGGCCTCCCGTTTGAAAGCTTATGCCCACTAGTTCTGTTTGCCTTTTAATCCGCAACTTTCCTTGGTTTGTATCAATTCCTCCCCACCGCCTTGAGCCTGATGAAAGCTGTGTGTTTTCCGTGCTTAATCGGTTCTTTAACAATTAGTGTCTTCCTTCACCCCACCCCAAATGTTCTTTCTGTTATGCTAAGCCTCTCTGGCCTGTTGCTCTGATACAGTCTGATGGCTACGCTCCCCTTGGCTCTCAAAATCCCTCCATTGTGCCACGTGAACCTCTGGTCCTTGTGTTCTGCCACATAGATCTGCCTCTCCTCCTTGCACAGAGCTGCTCAGAATGAAGAATTTTAATCTGGGCACTCAGGAATTTTTTCTTAATATGTCCTCTTTTGGGGGCTTCCCCATCCCTTCTCTGTACTGTTCTTCACCATTTTCCTCTTTCTTCCATGTCCATTTAAATGGTTTGCTTTAATGCCCCTTGGCCTCTTTCCCGCCATCCTCTCCTATTTCTTTGGACTTTTAAAAATAAATATTGCCCTCCCTTTTCTCTCTCAGTTCTTCCCAGTGAAATGGTTTCTCCAGCTTAATTAAAATCAGAGTCTGTTTCTTCGGTCTCTCTCTCTTTTTTTTAAAAGGTCTTTTGCAGCTGATTAATTTCCATGAATTAATAGGCAGTGGCGGATGTGTGTTTTGGTGCTTGGAAATGATGCCAGCCTGGGTTCTGTGTGATTAAAAAAAATAATCTGTCAATTTGCCATTGTTTATAACTTTATGAATGTAAACATCATATTTTGCCTTAAATTTTTATTTTTATTTATTTATTTATTTTTTATAAATTTTTATTCTGCAACAGATGAATGAAATCACCCTTTCTCCTCCCCCGCTGCCTCCTTAATAATTAGAAAATAGTGAAACCTCCTTGACAGAGTGCATCACTGATTGATGCTTTTGTCCGCCTCAGAATATTTAATATAATTGCCGTGACTAGGAGTTGAAAGGGCCAGTTATCAGCAGTAAAATGGATGCTGTACGCGGCTTGTTCTCATTCTATCTACAGACCTGTATCTCACCAGCAATATCTGCCAGCCAGCAGACTGTAACTTTTTTTTTTTTTTTTTGGCAGGAGACATTACTCAGCACAGGATCTGTTTCACCGCTGCAAGTCATATATTTAAGATAGCACAATCAATCTATAAACCTGGATGAATTAAGTGTATTAAAAACAATACCAGGAATTTTCTGGCTTGGATTGATCATTTCAATGTGAAAGCCTAAGTCAACAGGTAAAAATTTTAAAGGTGCCTAAGTACCATAGGTGCTCTTGAAAATTCTGCCCTAAACCTTAAACATTTTAAATATAGCTTGAGGCAGAGTGGTTTAGTGGATAGAGCGCTACACTGGGACTGACTTCTGTTCTACATTCCTGTTGGGTGACCTTCAACAAATCGCTTGAACTCTCTCTGTCTCATTTCCCACATCTGTTAAATGAGGAGAGTGACGCTACCTCTCTCCTTTTGTGACTGTGCTTTAAGATCTCCTTATGAAAAGTGCTGTATGAGAGCTAGGTGGTGGCATTATTAAGTTCATTTCCAGATGAGTGGTTTTCCAAGCATAGGGTACTGATTTAGGAAGATGAAAAATTGATCATGTTCCAAAGGAATAAAGAATGCAAGTGCACGAAGAACAGGTCACGAACCTCTTGCTGCATCCCATCTCTGGCTTTTTCTTGATTTTTGCTATTTAATTCCTGAATGCTGTGGCCTATGTGTGGTTTTTTTTTCCCCCCTTCCTAAAAGCGATTAGGAATTATGGATATTCAAGTTTATGTGTATCTAATTTGGTGACACCATAAAAGAGGCCTGATTTTCAGGACTTGAGTGCTCAGCATGTTCTGAAAATGGAACACCTTTTTAAGATGGGCACCCAACACCATGGCACTTTTAAGAACGTATACCTGTGTATCTTTTTAGTTTACCTGTTGCTAAATGTAGATATAACCTGAAATACCGCCTTGCTTGCTACCTCCATGGTCTCTCACTTTATTACCTACATTTTAATTACCTGTTTGCAGATCAGTGTGATTTTCATTGGTTGCACCACCACTTCTGTATGAGCTGATTTTTGACTATTGATTTTCCATCATTCAATTATCACCCATGGGGTGCCACAAAGGCACAGGGGGGACTGTGATAGCTCTTTCCTTGCCATCCTTAACTACTGTTTTCAGTGCAGCTACACAGCCCCAGCAAAGATGGAAGAGCTACTCCATTGAAAAACTGTTCCTGTGGGGGTTTCTTTCCAGCGTTGACATTTTTGAGCGCTGTAATTGGATAGCAGCGCACACTGCAGATTATTGATTTGGTATAAAACTGTTCCCAAGGATCATTGTTGAACTTTAGGTGCTAAAGCACTAAAACATTAACCTTCATCTGTCAAATACCTTTATTTCTGTGTAGAACACTTGAATTAATTGGTTTGCTCTTGTTCCTTAACTAACGCTCCTCTATAAACAATATAAGAAAAAACATTTTCCTAAAGAGAAACAATTGTGGGGTTTTTTGTTTTTAAACTAGGAAAAGCTATGGTTCTTTGCTGCTTATGGTGGTCGGTTTTCAAGCAGAGGAAGGATGGTCCAGTGGTTAGGCACTAGCCTCAGATTTGGAAGACTTGGGCTCAAGTCCCTGCTCTTGTGTGCTTGGGCAATCCACTTAGACTCTCTGTGCCTTAGTTTCACATCTGTAAAATGGGGCTATTAGTGCTACTCTGCCTCAGGATTGTGTGGATACATCCATTCAAGATGTATGGTTCATATATGCGGCTCGCATTGCCATAAGATGTTGCTGGTACTGAACTGTAGGTCTGATGTATGTATTTCAATGGGAGAAGCTTGTCTCACAAGCAGATATAGCAAGCTACACAGGCAGCTAATATTTTAAACGATCACTTGGACTCTAAGGCCCTGGACGTTTTGCAGGATATTGTGTTTCAGTGCAAAATTGCTAGGCTGGATTCAGTGTTTTAGAAAAGGCCATTGGCAGCTGGTAGTGACTTTTGGCTTCCTTCACGCAAGTCCGATTATTTCTGCGAACACCACCGAGTGATTTCTTGAATGGAACATTGATTTCGTTGTGTTGCCAGGAGGCTTCATTGAGAAACATGTTCTATATTTAGCTCAGTTCAGTTAGGCTTTCCTTTTGCACAAAGAGCAAAGCTGTGTAGTTCTCAGTCTTGGATGACTTTTCATTTCAGATTCAAAAAACAACAGAAGAAGAACCAACACAGAATTTCCAGGAAAGTGGCAGGGATGCAGAGCGGCATTCTGCTGCTGAACTGACGGACCAGACTCTCCATTCCTTGTGCCAGTGCAGTTACACTAGCTGCACTGGCAAAAAGGAACAGAGCATCAGGCCCTCAATTTAACGGCGTTTCACCAGTGGGAAAGAGACGCTAAATAGGACTCTCCTGCAGATATCTGCTGCCTCTCATACAGGATGTGGGACGACTCCTACATTTTAAGGTGAAGTACACCAAAAACAGACTCTCTTCTGTTTTCAGTTTCATAGCTGCCCCTTGAAGTCCATACTCAAGCAGAGTTGGCCAGCCTTCTCACTGGGGACACTCAGCTGTCGTGGTGAGAATCAATTAAAACAGTCTGAGTCGTTGCCCCAATCTGGGCTGTTCTTGCCCTTTTGATTTGCTGTTCATACTGGAAGATAATATTTTGTTAGACTATTATAGCTCTTAAGCAGCGAGACATTTTCTGTAGGCATAGAGAGGATGTTAAAAGTTCAGCACTTGCAGGCTCAGGTTCCTATGGGTGCTTCTGTACTGGGAACCGGGAGCCTCCGTCACAGTGGAGAGATCTATAGTGGGCCTGGATTTCCACTCTCAGAGGTATAAATAGGGAGTAACTCCCCTGGCATCAGTAAAACTGTTGTAATGAAGTGGAAGATCAGGTCTGCTGTTTTTAATGTCACCTTCTGTGTTTGTAGTAAGGGTTAGAATTTTGGAGAAATGTTCTTGTGGTTGTCTGTTATGGAGCAAGCAACTAAAGAGTTGGTAGCAGCTGTACACTTGAGCAGAACAAGCAAGGCAGCCTAAGGCTAGGTTGATGCTGCAATAGGAGGGTGTAATTGCATCTTCTGTAGATGATGATGTACTTGAGTTAACTTTAGCCTAGCTAGCTCGGGTGCTGATAGAAGTGAAGCTGCAGCAGCTGTGAACTTCAGCCTGGGTTCGCCGCTCAAGTAACTACCCAGGGTTCCAGGCCGGCTTGCTGCCTATACAGCCTGCACTGCCTTAGCTTCACTGCTGTCGGCACCCCAGCTAGCTAGATTTAAAGCTGCCCTGAAGATCTTACAGTTTAAGCAGATGAGGTTGGGGGGGGCATTCAAGCAGAGTGAACAGAGTGCAAATGTCATTAGTGCCATGATTTTTAAAAAAGATTCTTTAAGTTGGGGATTGTTTGGGGGCCTGGGGATTCTCTATGGAGGGGATTTGCTAAATGGAAAGACAAGGGAATGTAGTGTGAAGGGTGGGGGGAAGTGGGAAGGTAGAAAGGAGTACTTGATGTGTGGATATGCCACTTGCTTCAATTCTTGGACTGTTTTACTGAACAATTAAGAATCCCAATTGGTAGCAATTACTAGCATTGGACAAATCCATTGGCGATATAACAACTGGCTGAGGCCATCCTATCATATTGGTCTTGACTAATATAATTAAAAATGGTGAGCCCATTAGGATGTCATGATAGATCTTTTCCTTGGTTATGTGGAAAGAAATTGCTTCTGGCCAAAATAAGGGATTAACAAGCATGTCCCCAAAATACTACTTTTTTAAAAATAAAATAAAATAAAACAAAACAATGCTGTTTGTTTTGTTATCTACTGCACCATAATCTTCAAACGCAAGCTGGTCTTAAACCTTCTTCCCTTGATGCTGGAATTTAAGGCTGAGATTAAAAAACAATAAGAACTGAAATCTAGCCTCTGAAGTACATATGTAGGCTCGTAAGTGAGTAGCTTGATTTTTTTTTTTTCCAAAATGTCAAGCACTCAGTAGCTCCTAGTGACCTACGTTTTCTAAAATGTCGTGTGACTTTGGATACCTCAGTATTCTAATGCCGAACTGTAGACCTATTTAAAGTGTCCTTTTCAGAAGTGCTGAAAATCTGGCACCGCCAAGGCATCTCAAAGTTAGATACCCAGAATTGCTAGTCTCTTTTGAAAATGTAGGCCATTGGCTTTTCTAGTACTTTACAATGCTCAACACTTCTGAAAATCAGACTCCTTTAGGGTTGCCACCCGTCCAGGTTTTACCCAGACAGTCCGGTTTTTGGATTCTGTGTCTGAGCACCATTACATAGTCTTAAGTCCATAGTTAAGTGCCTAACTTTAAGCACCTGTGTTTGAAAATCTTGACTGAGACTTCTAAGTGTGTTTTGTGCTAAATGTGGGAGCTTCTGAATCCCCAGGCCCCCAAAGCTATAAGGGGGTGTATGACAGCCTGTTTGCAAAATGTCAGTGTGCTAATAACAAAGCCTGTCAGTTTGAATACTACAGCTTTTTTATGAGTAGCCATAGCACAAACATTCAGCTTCCATCAGTTATTTGATTACCAGGGCAGCTGAACCATGGACTGCTGCTCACTATGAGGAAACCTACAGAAAACCCTGGAGATTGTCTGGGCTGAGTCCTTGGCCTTCTTATGACATTTCTCTCTCTGATCTCATATGCTCCTATGAGTTGAGCTGTCACCTACCATGCGAAATATACCTCCCCACTCCTTTTACCTTTTCCCTCTGCCTATTCATAGATTGTGAAGGCCAGAAGCGACCATTTCGAACATCTAGTTTGCATAACACAGACCAGAGAATTCTACGCAGTAATTCCTGCATCAAATCTGATAGCATAATTGCATCATGTTTTTCCCCTCTGCTCTTCTCTGTCTCATCACCATCTCCAAATGTGGGGCAGATTCCCCCTCCCCCTTTCCCACCTTTTTGAAAGATGGCTCGGCTGTTACCAAAGGCAAAATTTGTCATATGTCCCAAATCAACTTTATCCCTTCTCCTCTTCTGTCATGATTGAAAATTCCATTATCCTTCCCATTCTTCAAGCTTACAGCTTGGAATACACCTCCTTAAAAATTCCTGGTCTCCTCCCCTCTGATCCAGGTCCTTGCCATATGCTGACCCTGCTTTTCCCACATTATTAGCAACATTTTCTCTCCTCCGCTGGTGTGATAACTCTTAGATGTGGGTGGGTATTTGGGGAGATACCCCAGTCATTGGCAAAAAATTCCAAGGCTGACCAATTCCGTCCAGTTTGCAATTCCCTCTCATTAGCTTGACGTGCTAATAAATGTAATGATCTCTGGGCATATTTTGCTAGAAGCATAAATTTCCCTTGATGCTTTCGTAATACACACTGTACTGTAGTAATGAACAATGACTCCTTGATAACCATTACATCTGTATTTTTTTTTTAAAAAGCTGAACTTTCTGCTGTATAGCCCACTAAAATCTGCTTCCTCTTTCTACCTCTCATTCATGTTGGTTTTTTGTTTCATCGATAAATAACATGAAAGAAGAACAAAAGGATGTTGGGATTTTTCTCCCCAGGATACTGCAAGTTCTTTCTGAATGATCCTTATATTATTAGTGAAGACAGGATGCTGTTGTGGCCTGGGACTCAGAAGATTTGGGTTAAATTTCCAGTTCCCCTCTGTGACACTTCATGTCTGTGTCTTAGTTCCCCATCTGTAAAAAGGAGATGATGATAATACTCCTCCCTTTGTCTTGTCTATTTAGATTTAACAGCGGTTCTCAAATTGTGGGTCGGGACCCCAAAGCAGGTAGTGACCCCATTTTAACGGGGTCACCAGGACTGGCGTTCGACTTGCTGGGGGCCGGGGCCGAAGCCCGAGCCCCACCGCTCAGGGCCAAAGCCCAAGGCCTTCGGCCCTGGATAGTGGGGCTTGGGCTTTGGCCCCCCTGCCTGGGGTGGTGGGGCTCATGTGGGCTCAGGCTTCAGGCCCCCCTCCTGGGGTCATGCAATAATTTTTGTTGTCAGAAGGAGGTCTTGGAGCAATTCGTTTGAGAACCTCTCTCTTGCCTATAAAATACTTAGCACAATGGAGCTCAATCTTTAAGGACTAGGGTGACCAGGTGTCCAGGTTTCAACTGGAACACCTGGTCGAAAAGGGACCCTGGTGGCTCCGGTCAGCACTGCTGACTGGGCCGTTAAAAGTCTGGGCAGCGGCGCTGCGGGTCTAAGGAAGGCTAGTCCCTACCTGTCCTGGCACCGTGCTGTGCCCTGGAAGTGGCCAGCAGTTCTGGCTCCTAGGTTGGGGGGAGGAGGCCACGGGGCTCCGCATACTGTCCCCACCCCGTGCACCGGCTCCAAACTCCCATTGGCCGGGAACTGCTGGGGTGCAGCATGGTGCCAGGATAGGCAGGGAGCCTGCCTTAGCCGTGTTGTGCTGCTGACCGAGAGCTGCCCGAGGTAAGCCCGCACCCAACCCCAAACCCCAGCCCTGAGCCCACCCAACCTGGAGCCCCCTCCGGTACCCTAAACCCCTCATCCCTGGCCCTACCCCAGAGCCTGCACCCCCAGCCCAGAGCCTATACCCCCTCCTGCACCCCAACCCCCTGCCTCAACCTGCAGCCCCATCCTGCATTCCAAATCCGTTGGCCTCATCCCCAGAGCCTGCACTCCCAGTTGGAGCCCTCACCCTCTCCTGCACCCCAAACCCTTGTCCCAGCCCAGTGAGGGTGGGGAGAGTGAGCCACCGAGGGAGGGGGAAAAGTAGTGAGCGGGGGGCGGGGCCTTGGGGAAGGGGAGGAGCTAGGGTGTTCGGTTTTGTGCGATTAGGAAGTTGAGAACCCTATTAGGGACTGTAGGCACTATTATAATACAAATAATTAACAGTAATTCTTTCTTTATCTCATATGGGGCTTGATCCAAAGCTAAGCTATCGACGTCATTTGGGAATCTTTCCTGTGGCTTCAATAGACTTAGGATCAGGCCCAAAATGCCATAGAATGCTTCAGGGTGTTGTTTTCTTAGGCCTTGTCTACACAAGAAAAATCATACTGATTAAACTAAATCAGTTTAGTTACGTTAGTCAAGGTGCTTGTATGGACTTCCTTGAAGAGAAATAAGAGTGCAAGGGGTTTGCACCTGATTTAGTTAAATCAGTTTCTGTACTGATTTAATTGGTACAATTTTCTCAAATTAGACAAAGCCTTGGAAATCATGGAAATAGGGTTAATTACCTAATTCCAGCACCTTCTTTTAAAAAATTAAGCTTTGTTCAAGTACATATGGTACTTAGAGCCTGATTCTGCCACCTTTACTCACACTGAGTAATGCACACTATGGGAGTGGTTCGATTGGATTAATGCAAAATTGCATCCTACCTGAAATCAGTGGGACTCTTTGTGGAGTGAGGCACTTCTTGTGAGTAACTGGTGGCAGAATCTGCTCTTTCAAGATAAAGCAATAGTTGAAAAGCGGAGGATAGCTGGCCTCAAGTGCACTCCTGTTCCATTTCAAAGAGCTGATACTGGATTTGTCTGAAGACTTATGCAGGCAAGTTAAACAAAAGCTTGTCCTTGAGAAGCACATTAAACGTTATGTAAAACTACAGATATGTGGGGACAGAATGGCAGCCAAGTTTAGACAGGTTCTGCCCTTCATAAAGAATTTATATATTTGGCTCCAAGTTATGAGGTAACTTAGCACATTCAAGGTCAGGAAGTTTTGTGCCTTTGGCCATGTCTACGCTTATCGGTGATCGACTTTGTTGCGATTGATGCAGCAGGGGTTGATTTAGCGGGTCTAGTAAAGACCCACTAAATCGACCGCAGAGTGCTGTCTGATAGACTCTGGTACTCCACTGGAATGAGAGGAGTAAGGTAAATCGACGGGAGAGCATCTCCCGTCGACACAGTATGGACACCACAGTAAAGTTGACCTAAGCTACATATAGCTTAGTTCACATAGCTGGAGTAGCATAATTTAGATCGACTTACTTACCCTGGTAGTGTTGACAAGACCTTAGAGTTGTCAAAGGGTCTGGGCTGTGAATTGTTAGTCTAATAAGAAAGGCTTATAGACCGTCATTGTGAAAACAGATGCGGACATTCAAAATAACAAGAGAAAGGAGTGTTATTTTTTCTATTTTGAATTATTGGTCACTGATTTGAAATAAACATTTACCTTGTATGGCCTTGGATTCTGAGGTGCCTGGAAGTATAGCAGCACTAGTCGTTAATTACTAAGTGAGTAATTATCTCAGAATGGATGTTGAAGGAAGTGTAGGAATTTGAGTAAAAACAAGTTTAGGGCTGGGGGGAACACTTGAGTTTTAAGATACATTATGAGCTTTTTAGATGTTTCCCCATGTTATCTTCCTAAAATAAAGCAAAATTAGTTGTAGATCATCACCACTTGTTCAATGGAAAACTATTTTTATTTAAAATATTAGTCCTTGGTTTGATCTGATGTTTAAGAAAATCATTTATCTTAAGTGATTAATGCAACAGTTGGGCCTGATCCCCACCTGGTGTATATCTGTGTGGCTCCATTGACTTCAACAGAGCTATGCTGATGTACACTAGCTGAGGATCTGGCCCATTGATTCTACATTTCTCTAAAGAGTTTCTTCCAGTAGAATCCCAAAAATCACAAGCCACATATAGGAATAACTTTGCCTGCCACCAAGATGCAGTCTCTTCTGGGTCAAGATGTGGCACTTTAGGGAAGAGAAGATTGAGATGATATGAGCATGGTCTATAAGTACTTACACTGGTAGATGACTGGAGGGACTACATTCTGGAATGCAGTAATTCTGAAAAGGACTTTGGTGTTGTGTTAGGTAACCAGTGAACATGAGCTTGCAGTGCAGTTCCCTCTCGCTAAGAGGGCTGATGTGATCCGTGGCCATCTAAGGAGGGGAATGTCAAGCAGAAGTAGGGAAATGGAGTTACCACCGAATACAGTGCATTGCTAGAGAGACCATTGTTGGCTACTGTGTCCAGTTCTCATGATGTACAAATGACTGAGTGAGGTTCTATGGCCAGTGTTACGCAGGAAGTGAAACTAGATTATTAGAATGGTCCCTTCTGGCCTTAAAATCTATGATATTTAATATTAGAGAGTTATTTAAATTAGCAAATAAAGAGCCTTGGTTTCTAGGTGAAGTGGCTTGTTCCATGGTTCCTGTAGTTAAAATCCATGTATACAGAACGTCACTTTTTCCACTGAGAAATGCTAGACAATGGTCATTGAAGATGCTATGAAGTCCATATTTGCTAATAACTTACACTCTTCTAAGAATGTGCATTCTTAATACCAAAATGGATGAATGGAGGCTGCAGCTTTTGATTTCTCTCTCCGTGATGAAACTTTCTGGGTCATTTAATAAATGATAGAATTGGGTAAGAAAATCCAAATGGGTGCTTGTGGTCAGTAACTAGACAACCAGTACTACTATAAGCATTTTGGCTAATGTAGGTTGCCAGTGTGGTTCTTTGTTTCTGACCTAGCATCTTCATCTGATGGACTTTCAGTTACTGCCAAAGGCTTGTGGCTTGATATTGTGAACAATGGTTTTGTTTTAGGGTTCCCCCCTCCCGTTCAAGAAGCGATGATCACCCCATTACAGGAAGCTGCAATTTTTCAAATTTTGTTTGATCTTACTATGTGAGCACTAAGAATGCAGTTAAAATATATTCAGGGATCATACAAGTGTATGAGGATGATCCTAGTTTACGTTTGTAATCTTCTTCATTTTGAAGGACGCCAAAGAGCTTTACAAAGTACATACAGAAAATTATCTCTTTATCTCTTGCTGGAATACAGACACCTCTAGAACTGACCTTAGCTGTTGAATAATGAACAGTGACGCCACAGAATGACTTAGGACAGGAAGTGGGGGGAAAAGAATATTGTATTCAACCGAAACTGCAGGGAAATTTAGGTAGACTAGGATGGGACAGGGGCTCTGACAGGGACTGTAGCTAATATTTTGGTTCTTATAAAGGTAGATGAGGCAGCTTCAATAAATGCAAGAGGTCAGGATCTGTTTTACATTTCATTCAACGGATTGCACCTGCAGCAGCGCTGTGCTCATGAGCACCATGCTGGGGCACAGTTTCAATACTGGTTTCAATACTGACTCCCAAGGACGAGCGCTGTCTACTGAATTGCCAACATAGTTACTTGAGGCATCTGGGTTTCCTCTCCCCAAAACTGGCCCTTTTTAGATTCCATTTAAACAAATGTTCCCTCTCAGAGGTATTCTTAATGAAACTTAAGTCATCCACAGACATAACTGTGATCCTAGAAGTTATTTTGTACGAAGAGTTCATTGGAATATAGTTTATGCCTACTTGTCTCCTTTTGCTGTGATTGCTGGTCATCTTTCTGGGAAGAGTTGGCTTGCTGTAGTGTCTGACTCCAAGTGATTTTTGGAAGCCTTTAAATTTGACACTGATGTGCGAGTTGTTGCCTTATTTTGACATGCTCCTTCTAAATGCACCAAAAGTCTGTGGGCTAAATTGTTCTGGGATACGGAAAGCCATGCAGAAAGTCATTAAATTAATGACTCTCTCTTTCAAGAGGGGAGTTTCTGAGCTCATTATATTTCTCAACAATTGAAATCTGATGCACTGCTTGGATGGTATGCAAGAGCCCTTTCTGATTTAATAGGAGCCAGGGCAAGATTCCTGGATGGATAGCCATTTGGCAAGAAATATGATGACTCTTATAGGTACAGCTGCTGGTAATGTCTGTAGTAAAGTTTACTTGCTTGTCTCTTCTGATAGTGTGTGTGTGTGTGTGTGTGTATGTATAATATTGCGTTGTTTGTTCCTCAGATTTAAACAATATAAAAGTTAATGAAAAGTATTAACTCTTAATTAATCTGCCAGTAAAAGCATTTTAAGTACATGCTTAACTTTGACTGACTGAGTCAATCTAGAATCTCCCATTTGAAGTCAATGGGACTAAAGCACATGCTTAACTTTTAAATAAGCACTTTACTGAATAGGAATGGGCTTCTGAATCAGGGTCATAATGATAACCCAGCCAGCAGCATTCAGTACTCATATATATTTAACAAATTAATGCAGCCAGCCAGGAAATCAAAGCAACAGAAAGGCCCTTCCCTCCCCTTGGCTTCAGCAACATACCCTCCACCCTGTCACATTAAGAGTGTGTGTGTGTGTGTGTGTGTGTGTGTGTGTGTAGGGGGATACACAATGTACATAGAGAGTTATTGTTAATAGGTCTCTAAACAATACCTTGATCATTTTTATATTAGACGGAAACTTCTTCATCTCTAATGATGGCCTGAATTCAATGGCTGAGTCCGCTATAAAATCTTCTGCCAGTTAGAACAGCAAGATCACAAAGCCGATGTAGTCCTTCTGCAGACCGTGCAAGTTACCATTTATAGTATGTTGTAGGATAGCCTGAATCGTGACCTGAAGAGTATTATGTTGTCTTGGTTCTCTCAGATCAGAGGGGGCTTGATGTTGGCTTAGTACAGACCTCGCTGTTCCTTACTGAGGCTGAGATCAAAAGCAAGGAAGAAAGCAATTTGTCATATCAGAAAAGCATTTCTGCAAGAGAGAGGAAGCGACAGCCATTAATCATCTGTGTAACTCGTATGCTCTGCCTGTCATTTGTCCAGTGGAGAATTGATATTAAGACCACAGAATAAATAATGATACTTATTTTGACCAGTCATGCACTATGTTTAGAAAGGGTGTGTACTGTGTTCAGTGTATATACATTTTCTATGAATAATTAGGAACACAGGAATTGTTGCACAATGGTTTATCTAGTGAGGTGACCTGTCTCGTCTCTGACAATGACCAATACTAGAGGCTTAGAGAACAGTGCAGGAAATCCTATAATGGACAACTGTGGAATATCCTTCCCAAAGCTAAATTTCTTCCGATCCCAATTAGATACTGATTGGTTTATGCCCTGAATCCTAATGGCATACTCATATCAGTTATCATCCTGTATTATGTAGCTGTGGATGTTCTCGTTACTCATCTAAATGTCTAACCTGGTCTGAATCCTGCTAAGCTCTTGGCTTCAGCAGTACCTGGTGTATTTAAAAATTAGGCCCATAAGTGGCATTCTTAACAAAAAGGCTGTAAATACTGGGGTGTGTGTGTGTGTGTGTGTGTGTGTGTGTGTGTGTGTGTATATATATATATATATATATATATATATCCATCAGTGATTTGCTCAATCTATTGTTGAGCTGGGACCATTTGAATGAGGGAGATTGCTGAAACCAGAGTGAGATTTTAAATCTCATTGCAAAATGTGCACAGCAGAATCTTTCAGCACAAGGGGGAGATTTTTACTACTTAAGGCATGTTTTAAAATCTTTAACGTTTTAAAAGGAGAGCATTTCCTTCCTTTCAAGTGTGTGACACCTGGCAGCTGAACACATGTGACTGGTCATGTGAGTTAATGAAGTAAAAGGCATGCACTGCCTCCAGAACTGAACTGTTGGGAAAGGGATGGGAGAAGTGATGGATGGTTGTTTCATGTCCCTTGTGGTCTGCTCTTACTCAGTCTGCTGCTGTAGTTCAGTCTTGGAAAAGCCTGTGGTGGAGCCAGAAATTACAATCTTTTTAAAGCAGCATTTTCAAGACTCTGGGACATGCCAGGTTCTTTAGAATAGCACTTTTTGTATTGATGCATACTCCAGCCTTCCTACCTCAACCCATTATGAGTTTATCTTATAATTTTGAACATGTGGGGCTAGAAGGAGGTTCCGGACTGACACCCCGGCAAAGTGAAGGCCAGATCCTTAGCTGGTGTAAATTGGCATGGCTCCACTGAAGTCAGCTGATTTTATGCCTGCTGAGGATTTGGCCCAGAACTCCTCCGTGGGATAGGTTTAGCACAGCTAGCAGTAGTAAGTGTAAGCTTTTCTTATATCGCCCTGTCAACATGCCTCTGGAAAGAGCATCTGTATGGGCTAGAAGGGAGTTCTGCCTTCAAGGGCCATTCATAGTCTTTTTGCATTTTGCCAGCCAGTGCCAACTGAGGGTGGTGGTTTAGGGATAGAGACAATCACCAATTTGTTTCAGCAACTCTCTTGAGAATTGCTAGTCTGTAGCAGATCTGAAGTGGTGACCTAGATGTGAATGCCTCCACAGTGCATTTTTCCAGCTTCATTAGTTCTCTCCATAAGGGCCTTATCTGCCAGGTGCTGAACGCCCTGAATTCTGTGGCCTCACTGGGATTCGGAGACACCTTGCAGAAGACTCCGCAGTGCTGCAGGATTGTTCCTTACGTTTGAATTTAGCCTGAGTACCAGCGAGGTGTCAGTCACCACTGGTTTTTTTTAATGTATTGTTGATCAAAAGAGAGCGCATCTTTAAATATAAAACTTTTTGCACCATATGTATTTTATGTAATGTTTCTAAACAGGAGCTTATTATATAATTTGCTGCTAGACTGCACCCGTTGTTGGGGGTGTGCAGTAGAGTTGTAAACATGCCACTTTAAAAAAAAAAAAAAAAAAAAAAAAAAGTCAGCTTGCATGTGTTTTTTTTTTTCAGCAACGTGCAGACAAAATGAACAAGCAGCTGATGCCTGAATTGATGTCTCTGCAGTCAGATTTGCTCTATCCTGTTGATTAGCACAACTTAATTGCGAACTCTTCAGCAATCTCTTGGTGCTGGTGTTCAGTTCCTTGGCTCTTAAATGTAAGGCCAGTCAAAAAAGGTTGGATTGAAACTGATTTTGACCCCCACACCAAAAAAATCAATTGTTCTCCTTTTTTTTGAGAGAACACACTTTAGTCTAAAATTGAGTCAGCTTCTTATGGAAATTGTTGACTTTTTTTCATTTAAAAAAATGCATGTGAAAATTTTGATTTGGACATCTCCCTGCAGCGCTTCATGGGAGCTGGGATTTGCTTTCCTCATGTTTCAGTTCTTCTCTTGGGGCTGCACCACGTCTCCTGTGATGAAACACAGCCAGGGATTCTCAGGATGAAAACACGTCCCATCACAATGAGGGAACACAGTGGTTCATCATGGATGATGTAATTCAGCTAAGGCGTCCAACCTATAGAGGAGAAAGGGAGTATGAGGCACCCAAACGACAACTCCTGTGAGGCACTATAGCAACATTTCTTAATTGGAATATTTCAGTGGTTTTTTTTTTTTAATCTTGAATTTTTCAATGGCAATTTTTTTGTCAAAGTTTTCATTGCGGGGGTGGGGGAATAGCCCGTTTTCCAGTAAGCTCCACTTAAATACCTTGGCAAACTTTTTGTTTCTTTCAATAAACTGAATTGTCCTACAGATGTGCAAGATCCAGACTCTTAGATCTTTAAACTGAATCTTTAGCAACTGGACCTAATCTTCCAAGTGGTCCGAATCAAAATCCTGAATTCCAAACACGCTTGAAATTTAGGATGTTCAGAAATCTGGACCTGAATTTTTCCTGCTTAGGTCCATCTTAGTGTCACCCTAGAATCATTTATTGTCCCTATCCTCTGGGATTGCCGTTTGTGAGCAATACAGCACTGCAGTTTTTGGGAGAAGAAGCAGTGCTGTAACAGCTCTTATAAAGAGATTCCCTTATAATTGAAGGTATTTTGCCTGTCTTCCCATAAGAGCTGAAAATTAACACTTGTCTTTCTCTTGGTGCCTATTGATTTGGCCCAGATCTCTCTCGGTGCAAAGCAGAAACAGAGAGAACAGTCATCTAGCTTACAATACACTGCATTTTTACATTGATTGGTGTCACTACGTAGAAAAAAGCTGAAATTGAGCAAAGTTTTCCTCTGTGCTCTTAAAGGAGAGACTTAATCAAATCTTTTCTTTCTAATTTTCCCTTAAAAGCTAGACAAAAGGAATAAATTAGAGGCGGGACCAAAGCTGCAAATTCTGGATCTGCAGTCAAATGCCTCCCCTTTCCTCTCCTCCTACCCCTCCTATGGGGCTTGGGATGAGTTCAGAGCCAGAGCGTTGCTTCCGGTTTATTTCTAGAATGAAATGTAATGACAGTGGACTTCTATTTACATGAAATGTGCACACCTGCAAACATTTCATTTAGGAAGTGAATGTAAATTCTAAAAGGTTGTATCGGATTAGAAAAAAGAACAGGAGTACTTGTGGCACCTTAGAGACTAACAAATTTATTAGAGTCGCTGAGGTGCCACAAGTACCTCCTGTTCTTTTTGCGGATACAGACTAACAAGGCTGCTACTCTGAAACCTCTCAGATTAGAGAAGTTAGTTACAAAAGGACCTCCCCTGTAGCCATAATTAATATTTGGTTCATTTACAAAATTACTTAGGTTTGCTAAATTATTCTAGATGGGACATTTGGATGGAAAGATTATTTTCCATGATTGTTAATGGAAGCCAAAGCAGAAAGAGACTTTATCAGGAGAATTCTACTCATTGGTATTAGCTATAATGTAGGGGCAAGCTGATATTCTTCAATATGAAACTAGGAAAAAGGAGCCGCCTCTTGTTAAGAATTACTGCACAGTGTGTTTGAGATACCATATTTCCACTCATCGCCCTCCCTTCCCCCCCATGCATACCAGTAACTATGGAAACCTGTGGTGGGCAAGTGCTGACTTTTTACTAATGATCATTATATTTACTACAGCAAGTAATCCATATTCAGGCAATTTAAATTGGGCCACCAGCACTGATCCTGTTGGAGCTCCAAGTAATCCGAATGACATAGTGGGAAGGAGGGGATAGCTTTCAGAATAAGGACGGAAAATAAGAAACAGGCAGTGTTTACTGACAACCTGTTAATTCATATTGAAAATTTGTGCTTTGCTGCTGGGATAAAAATATTGATATTAATCCACTTTAGCCCATTTCAAAAGCAGGAGAGAGTGCTGGTATTGGAAAGAACCACAAGAGGGTTAAAGACAGAAATTAGATTTTCAGCCAGGTCTGTATCTGTAAACAATACAGTAGCAATGGAAGTGACTAACTGCTGCTTTACCGTATGAGCCATTGATTATATCCCAGGCTTTCTCCTCTGGTCCCACACTTGTCACACTGTCCTCCTATTTATAGTAGGAGAAAGGGTTATCACTGCATGCTGTTAATGTTGATGAGCTAGATGGGTAGCTCTGACAGCAATTAACAGGATGAATTGCAGAAATGCACAGATACTGAAAAGAAAGGGAGGGAAAAAATCTGTCTTGCTTCCATTTCTGAGTGGCTGAGCAGACATCTAATTATACTTTGGGGCTTGTGTCTGTGTGAATGAAAAGACACCAACCACTTTATGATTGTGCAAAGGCTGGGGTTTGAGAAATAGACTATTTTGGTTCATGATCCCAGCTGAGTACTTTTATGTTGGTAAACACTTTTGCTCTAAAGCAGCGGTTCTCAGACTGTGGGTTGGGACCCCAAAGTGGATTGCGACCCTGTTTTAATGGGGTTGCTAGGGCTGTTGTTAGACTTGCTGGGGTTTGGAGCTGAAGCCCGAGGGCTTCATCCCTGGCTGGCGTGGCTCAGGTTACAGGCCCCCTGCCTGGGGCTGCAGCCTTTGAGCTTCAGTTTTGGCCCCGCCATCCGGGGTGATGGGTCTCGGGCAGGTTCAGGCTTCGGTCCCCCCTCCTGGGGTCATGTAGTAATTTTTGTTGTCAGAAGGGGGTCGCGGTGCAATGAAGTTTGAGAACCCCTGCTCTAAAGCCAGGGTAATAAAGGAAAATGTTGAAAGAGGCTCTGGTGGTATTTAATGAGTTGACAAGATACTGGGCTTGGATAGTTTTTAATTTTTCACTTGTATTAAAAGCAAGGTACTGTTCTTCTCTGATGCAGTGTTACCCTGCAATGCAAGAGCCTAACATAAGTAAAATGAATGGCCACAATCTCAGTACAGCCCCATCAATTCACAGAGCTCTTGACCTAGAGCCTAATGCTGATAAACGTAAGGCCTGATCTTGCAAGCACTTACAACCTGATGTTGGGTCAAATCATCTCCTAGGGTAAATTGGTGCAGCGCCACTGACTTCATTGGAGCTGTTTGCCAATATAGATCAGCAGAGAATTTGACACAATATTGATTACTACTTACTAATTGTAGTCTTATTCTTTTAAATGATTCTATTGCATGCTAGCACATGGCAGTAGGCGTTTGCAGGATTGGACCCCTCGATGCAGGCATAATACCTCTCTAAGGAGCTGAGGATATGCTAGACAAGATGAAATGTAGGACAATAGTTCAGGAAAAGGAAGGGTGTGTAGGGTTTAGCTGAGAGCAGATTAGAGAGTTTACAGTGGTGCAGCTGTAAGCTCTCTAATGTAGCCGATCTAAACGGAAGGGAGAGAGGTCTCTTGTCAGTTTAACTCCTCCTGCTCCTGCTAGTGGTGGCAGCTATGTCATCAGGAGAAGCTCTCCCACCAACATAGCGCTGTCCACACCGGCGTTTATGTCAGTGTAACTTTTATCGCTCCAGAGGGTGATTTATTTACCCCTCTGATTGACATAAATTATGCCGAGATAAACTGTAGTCTGGACATAACTTGAGAAGAAGTTGGGAAACGTTCCTAGAAGGAATGAGTTAAAAGGAAGGATTTGAAGGATGTTGCTTGGTGGAGAAGTGGGAGGCTGGGTGGGTACAGGATGTGCAGGGGATATAGGCGGTCTGGGTTTAGTGAACTCATGGTTTGTGTTGAATGGTGGGGGAGGGATGGAATACGGAGAATGGACAGGAACTTTCCATCAGTGTCCTTTTCAATAGGACACTGTGCAGTTTCCACAATTAAAACTTTCTGTGGTGAAAAATTTCAATATGCCAAAGTATTTCACTTTTTCTGTTTGGGGGAAAAATTTAAGCTTCTGAGCTTGTTAGTCTCTCTCACTAACCAGAAGTTGGTCCAATAAAAGATAGTGCCTCACCCACCTTGTGTCTCTGATTTCGTTGGGCATCAGTTTGGCATTAATCTGTGTTAGCCTGAGCTGCCATGGTAGCTCATGGGAACTAGAGTTTGGGAGTCTCTTTCCGTCCCCCCACTGCCTTCTCCTGTATGGACCGGGCTCTGTGGCTGGACTACATCTCCCAAGAAGCAATGTAGGTTCCCTTCTTGTTGAATTCATGTGATGTGTGATGGGAGGCATGTGACCGTGGTCCATCATGGGAAATGTAGTTGGTCAAGAGAGCCCAGCTCATGAAGTTGTAGGAGTGTTGCTTCAAGGCCCCATCAGATTCCTATAAAGTGCTGCGGCAGCTCAGGAAGATGGAGATTCATGTTAAACCAAGCCAAAACGAAATATTTCAATTAGTTCAATAAACGAAACAAGATATTTAAATTGGAAATGCTGAAATGTTTCAACTGGAAATGTGCAAAGTGTTTCTGCCTTCTTTTTTTGAATTTTCTGTTCTGTGCTATATTTTGACTTTTCATCCCAGTTTGGAACTTTTTTTTTAAATCAGAATTTCCTGTGGGATGGAAATTCCCTTTTTGAAGCAGTTATGGTTTAGGGGGTCGCTGAAAAGAAGTGTAATGTGAAGATTCAAATTTTGGGCATGGTTGGTCTCCGACAGGCTCAGGATTAGCTCATTGCTTATGTGTTTCTTAAATCAACATGTAACATCCCATTTAGGTAATAAAATAAACTGCAGCAGTGATGTTAGAGATTCTGGTGTCTGAATTAATTATAACAACTTTCACATTTTAAATGTAAAGGCTTTAAACAGTCCTTACCCTAAAATGAGATGGAAAATAACTTGTCCTTCAGGCATCTTGCTATATGCAGCAGAGGGAGTCAAAGCAAGTCATAAACATTTTTACTAATCAGATGCAGCACTCAATTAACTCCTGCTTTGGAGGTTTTCCAGTTTAAATTAAAGGGAGCACTGGGAGTTTGGGAGCACTTCAGCATAAGTGGGTGCTATTTAATAGGAAACAACATTAGTATTCCTTGTGTTCATGCGTATTAGTCTACATTATCAAGGTGTTACTCCATGGGTGCCATTTTCATTAGCAATAATGGGACACAATACGTTTATGCACATTACATTAAGAACACCGCCTGTTGTGTCAGATGGGATTGATTAAAGTAATAATAGTACTGTGACCAGTGACAGACTGAATATTGTTTAGCTACAAGGTTAAATTTGCCTTTACCATTAATTAATCACTGTTTTCCCCCCGACATGGACAAGGTGAATCATAGGAAATATGTTGGTCTCTTCCATGACTAATTTTTGTGATTCTGTTAGATCATCCATTCCTCCGAGATCTGTACTTCCGTGGAGGTTTTTTCTCCTTCTTTGTTAGAGGGTAGCAGACTTGGCTGAAGGAGTCTGTAGAGCACCCCCTCATTATGGGTTTGCTGTAAAACACCATATTTTTAGGGTCATAGTGGTCCAGGACTTTTTAGGGTGTTGAAAGTATCCTTGCCTGGTATAAACAGCCTTATATTTTTTTCATGCTCTGAAGGACAAGTCACTGTTTCGAAGTATGATATTTTGAGAATCACCAAGGTTAAAAACTAAGGGCTACGTCCTCAGCAGAACCCAAATGCCAACAGCCAGGGACTGTTAGGTTGTAGGGATACCTCTTTTCCCCAGACACTGCCACAAGAGAAGGAGGATAGGTGGGGATGTCATAGGAACTGCTATGATTGTTCTGGGCTACAGGAGGATTCCCTGTGCAGGATTCCCCTTCAAGTAGCCTGGCGCCTGGAGTCTGGCACAAAGCAGCCTGAACTTGAACAGACCTAGAAGCTATACGCTGTCAAGGAGCTGGAGACTCCTTAGTCTAAATAAAAATATGTTGACAGCTCTCTTACATATAGTATAAACTTGAGTTTAAAAAATAAATAGGAGTAAAAAAGTGTCAGTGAGAACAGTGGTAAGTCTGTACAATTTATATGCAGGTATGTGTGTTTTGAGAGGTTGGCAGAGTACTTAAACTTAAAGGGTAAAGGTGTGGTGGAGTAAGGATTTCTTTGCATTAGACTGTAATAACATTTTTGATGCCCCACAACTCCTGGGATCGTGATCTGGGGGTCGTGACCCACTGGTTGAGAAACACTGCCCTGTATGCAACGTAGGTTTAGTTGGTTCAGACCTGAGACAAAGAATCCCAGTCCCCTGTAGGCTTGTCCTGAAAGGGCTGTCTACAATAGCAAAATTTTACTTTGCTTCTTGATATTTTTCACAGATTAAAATGTTTTCGCAAAATTCTCATCAGTGGGAAAAATAAATGACTTCACTCAGCTGTAAAACCAAACATACACTATTTCAGCTGTGTGAAAGCCCTCTGGGGTCATAATAAATATCATCCTGTACAACTCTACAACCCCTTCCATTTTATATTTTCATTGTAGTTGTGGATCCAAGCCCTGTTGTACTGAGCAATGTATGAATGCATTATACAAAGACGGTCCCTGCCCCAGAGAACTTGCAGTCTAGGATTCATTAATCGGTGCTGTGTTGTCTAAAGGAGGAAAATGGAATGGTAGTGTCATATGTGGTTACTTAACTTGGCAGTCACAGGTGTTTTCCAGACTCAGCAAAATGTATATTAAAACCTTTGTTCTGGTGCAAAAGCCAGGCTGATATTTTTGAAATTCAAGTCCAAAAAACCCCTCTTTTGCCAAGATTCAGCCCAGAGAGACTTCTTACAGCCAAGATATAAACCCCCTGTAGATAAAGGCTTACAATGGGAGTGCTGACACAACCAGGTGCGAATGAACTACTGTAATAAACGTTGTCATTTAAAGCAAATCTTTTAGCACTCCTAATCCCTTTGTGGACCTCAATGAGAGGTTTACACAGCTATTAGGCAGCTCCTTAATGAAAGAGCAGTTCAGATAACATCAGCATATCCCCTTGGTACAGACATGTTTTTTTCCCTTTGGGGAAGGAAGACTTGCCACTTTCTAGTAAAATCATTACAGTATCTCTTCCAATTCAGCCTTCTCTATGTGAGATAAACAGGAAACCAGAAGGTAAAACATCTTTAGAGCTCTCCGTGTCATACCAGATTCTGCAATCTGAGCATCAATGTACATGGGAAGCTCCTTTGTTTAAATAAGGGGTGGTCAGGTCAAATATTAGGGCCAGATTCTACTACTTCCTCCACAAGCAATAGTGTTGAAACCAATGGGTTTACCTGTGCAATCAGGTGCTTCTGAGTAGAACTGGGCAAATAGTTGATTTTCCAGTTTGCTGGCAGTTCTGAAAAATAAAAATCAGTTTGACTCAAACCAAAATTTAAAAAAATTCAGAATTTTTAACAAATTCAAAAAGCAAACAAAAATTTCATTTCAGGTCAAATGAAACATTTTGATCCAAAAGAAAATTTTTATTTCTGGGCATTTTAATCTTTTATAAACAAAAGTAAATGGAAATGAGCAGGCAGTGTCCCCCTTTTACCCATTAGCCCAGTGGTTAGCACACTCACGTGGGATGTGGGAGACTGAGGTTCAGATCCTTGCTCCAGAGCAGGGATTTGAAACTGGGTCTTCCCCAATGCAGGTGGGTGCCCTAAGCACTGAGCTATCTGTATATTAAGAGTCCAGGAATGTCACTCTGTGTGTCACTCTTAAGTCTACAGTTTCTGTTGAGTCAATGTGAAGCACAGGAAGCAGCTAAAAGCACAGTGAGAGATCTTTGTTCAGAATATCACCAGGCTGAATCATCACTGGGTTTCATGGTCAGTTACCATCCAATTTTTTAAGTTCTGAGCCATTTTTGGCTTTTTTACATATGACTTTACAAATTACACCCAGGAGACAGCATAGGCTTTCAGATATGAGGATATCACCATCTCCTCCTCCTTCCTTTCTGTGGATGGCACTTGAGTCCCCTCGTAAATTTAACCTGAAAAGGGGCGGGGGGGGGAGGGGGTTGTTTGAAACTATTCCGTGAATTCATGTCAAATTTGTGGATTGTTTCAGTCCACCTGAAACTGCATTTTTCAACAAATAAAGTTATTTAACTGAGAAAAGTTTTGCCCAGCTCTACTACTCGGCATGGATAAGGGAATAAGGATCTAGCCCTTTGGTTTCACAAAACAAGTTTGTCTAAAGCCGAAGCCTTTTAGAAATGTTTGAATCATTTATTTTTATTCCACTGGGAAAAGTAGTTTTAAAAACAAATAAACATTCTCCCTCAGCGATGGTAACCATAGCCTTGGGCTACTTCACCAGAGTGCTCCTTGTTTGTCTATTTCCCTTTCCCAACTTTATAGAGATACAAAAATAACTACAGATGGCATATATAGCATGAAGTACCCTCATATCCACGTTTGATGATCGAAGGCAGTGTTTCTCAATAGGTAAGTTGCAACCCCCCGGGAGCGTCATTAAAGATAATTGGAGATTGTGAGGTGCTGAAAATCTTATTACAAGCTAAAGCAAAGAAAATCTCACTTCCCATAGTCCCCTGTCCTTCAAGGTCAAGTATTCTCTGTCAATCTCTTGAAACACACAATTACATTGTATAGGTTTATCATTTTTATCACTGATACTTTTTTATTCTTATCTTTATAGTAAATGTAAGGGAGGGTGGGTCATGAAGATTTTTGACTTCAAATTAAGGCATCACCAATCTAGAAAGGTTAAAAAACATTGATCTTAGGTGCTGGATCTGAACTCTCCTTCCTGCTCCTGGCCTTTTGGCACAATTCAGATTCATGTTTGGATCAGAACTTCAGCACAGGCCCTTCTCTCCAGTTATTAGTAAGGTGGGTAAGGGTGTCTTCATTGTTGGCAGTGGACTACATCTCCCATGATGCACCGTGACCAAAGACTCCCATGATGCAACTGCCTCACATCACTGTCTTGCATCATGGGAAATGTAGTCAGACCAGGGAGCTCTGCCTATAGAATAGAATAGGAGCATAAACCACTTGAACTACAGCTCCCGTGAGGCACTATGACAGCATTTCCAAATTGAAACTATTTGTTTTTTGGCCCAAATGTGTGTGGGGGGTGGGGGTTTGGCCAAAAACTTTTCCATTATAAAAATAAACCAAAAAAACTTCTTGTTGAAATTTTCTATGCGGGTGGAGGCAGGAAGGGATTCTGTCTTCTGGCCAGCTCAAATGATTTTTAACTTGATAATGTCCCTAGTAATAGGGTGGTTGCCTGGCATGGCACTTTAACTATCACTGAAGGAAAGGAGGTTTGTATGCAGATGAGAGAGATTGAGACTAGCATCTCTGGAATGGAGTATTGCTGCACAACTCCTCTGGTAGCTGAAGCATTTGTGTTAATTGTGACTTATTCACTGACTGAGGGCAGGTTTACACTACAAGTTTACATTGGTGCAGCTGCATGCCACTGTAGCGTATCTGGTGAAGACACTCTAAGCAGATAGGAGGTGGTAACTATGTTGTTGGGAGAAGCTCTTCTGCCGATAACCTCCTGTGTAGACAGTTCTATAAGGTCAATATAACAACGTTGTTCAGGGGTGTGCATTTTTCACATCCCTGAGTGATGTAGTTATACCGAAGTAAGTATGTAGTGTATACAAAACTTAAGTGTGATTGAAAACTTGCTGTTGAATGACAACTTCCCTAAAAGGGATGGAGGGAACTATTAAGGCTCTGAGGTACATTGTCTTCAAAAAGATAGTTGATGAAGAACAAGTTCTCATCCTTGCACATCCCAATGAATTGGAAATTGTTTCGCAGTGGTTTGAAGGACACTGAGAAAGTGACGCAGTGCAGCGTACTGCTACCTTTGCACTGTATCTACTGTAATTTTGACATGTTCAATTGTATGAGCTTTTCAATTTTTATGAACCCCTCAGTCCTGTTAATTTGTAAAATATGGGTTCTACTCTGTGTGTGAGTGAAGAAAGGGGGGGGGTTTAAAATATGTACTAATATAAATTCCTTTATAGCATTCATAAAGTAAACTCCCCGCAAAAGTCCTGCAGTGAGACTACAGTACTGAATCATTCCTCTTGCTTTGAAACACTTCTGTTGGTCAGTGGCAGTGATGTTACTGACTTATATTAAAGTGAAATGGACAAAGGCTTTTTCTGGGAGGGTTTGATTACAGCACGGTGCATTATTGATTCTGGCCACATAGAAATGAAGATTGCTAAAAAGCTTACCATGCTTGCTTGTTGCCTAGGCATTTGCTAAGTGGGTAGCTCTGCACTTACATTATCATACAACGAAATCACATATCTTGGTGACTGTGGATTTCTCTGAGGAGTCCAAAACCTTCCGCATTAACAAGGTACGTCAGTTGTCGCTAATGAGTACCAGAAAGGTGATGTCAACTAGAAGATGGACAGAGTTCAGATCAAAAGCCAAATGCTGTGGTTGGCCCAATCTCTTTATCAAGGACTATACCAAAATGCTAGATGGGGAAAAGATTTGGTTTGGCTATTAAATCCCCACCATGTTAGTTAATGCCAGGATGGTGTCTCCTCTTCTCTGTGGCACTCTGAGTTGGGTGGGGGTGGGGGGGAACAGCCAGGGAGAGAGAGAGGGTTATAAAGATTGAGAGGCAGCATGGTCCATTGGACAGGGTGCTCGACTAGGACTTGGAGAAAGGTGGGTTCTTTTCCCAGCTCTGACACTGGGTGACCTTGGGTGAGTTGATTCACCAATCGGTGCCTCCATTTTGCTATTTGTAAAAATGGGGGTTGTGATCCTGACCTCCTTTGTAACACACTTTGAGGTCTAAGCATGAAGAGCCCTATTACAAGAGTGAAGTATTACTACTAGGTAATCATAAGGTTTGCCAGAAGGCCCTCAAATTAAGATGGGCCAATTGGGCCATCATAGTTTGAATCCACCTCTTCTCAGGGCTCACTAAGTGACTAAAACTTAGGGGGCTGTTTTGATATGGCAAGTAGATGCTCATGAAAAGATTAATTTAGTTCTAAAATGTTAATGATGGACCTTTTCCCCTTGGCCTTCCCATTGGCTTGAAGCGGGGTTGCAAGTGTACATGTCTTGTGATACAGCCTCTCATTTGCAGAAATAAAATACAGCCTGTGTATATGAATGCACTAAATGGAATGAAAATTGTGGCAATATTAGCCCAGGAGAATGCTGGCCAAATTCTAGCTTTCTCCCTAGTTATGTGTATCTCTGCATGGTTCAGTTCTTATAGACATTTCTTACATCCTATCTGAAAGTGTGGTGTAGTTCTGTCATACACAGGTACCACACACCATCACATATGAGGAATGGATGATGCAAACTGCGCAGATAGCTTCATGTTTTCATATCAGTGTAAGGTTATATAATGTGTCTGAGCTATATTAATGTGACACTGTTATTTAGCTCTCCCAAAATGCTTTGGCCTTCTTATCTTCAAATGTCAAGCTTCTGTCAAAAGCTACAGGAACATTTATGTTAATAATAAAGAAAACCAAAGCTCTTTGATGTTCATTTGAGGAAATTCAGTAGTCTGCATGCAAATCTGCAAGCCAAACAGAAGGGTGCATCTTCATAAGAGCTATGGAAGAAATTCAGTTCTAATGTGAGCTGCTCCGCTGTCCCTAAGAAATGCTTCTTTCTGCCTTTAGACGTATTTGCACAGCTTGAGGGCGAGCTTGGAATGTAATGGTCTGACAAGTTCAAATGAGTGGAATTTTTCTTTGTCTCTTAAGTCACTCCATTTGGGGAGAGCATTGCACACTGAACCTGAACAAAGGGTTTGCTTTAATCATTCTAACTCAGATTTTGCAGAAGGTATAATTTTTGCTGTCATCCCACATGTTCTGAGTGGCCCTCTCATTAGGTTAAAAAACATGAATTGGCTAAAATGAGCATCTCGCACAATTTATGAGGACTTAATTAGACTTTTTCTTTTTTAGCTTGGCGAGCAGATCATCATTTCATTTTGTTAATGTGAGTCTGTCTTTACTTCCAGCTGGTTCACGCAGATTCAGTGGCACTAAGTGGCACATGCAGAACATCATTAATGACTCTGTGGAGAGCTCAGACGATGAATTCTTTGATGCCCGAGGTATGTACAGTTTTTTTTCTTCCCTCCAGAATTTTACGGCAGTAACATAAGTAACTACATTTGGATTTGCTTTTTAATCTTCTACCTGCCAGGTCAAGTTTTATAGACTTTAGGCCCTCTCTCCTGCAAAGTCTTATGCGTGTGCTTAAATTGCACACTGCATATATTCCCATTGGCGTCAATGAGGCCACTCAGTGTGTAAAGTGAAGCATACATTTGAATCTTTGCAGGATTGGAACCTAAAAGCCAAATCCTGAGGGACCTGATTATTTAGCCTATCAACTAATCATCCCTTCATATGTCACCCATCCCCAGAGCATCGGAAGTACTTTGCACACACAGCTCCTAATGAAGTCCATGGGAGTTGCAAGTGCTCAGCACCTTTGAAAATCAGTCCCTCCAGCTTTACTCTGGCAAAACTTCCACTGACGTTGATTAGAGTTTTGTGGATGAGTGAAAACTTCATAAATAGAGTTTCCGGAGATGAGCCACAATGAACGTACTCAACTGGTTAATCTGAAGGGCTAACTTCCTCCTGTAACCTCCTGGGGCGCTTAGACAGACCATGAACAACTTTTACTATGGAATACTGGGTTCTCTTCTGTAACATACTGGGGAGTTTTTGGATTGGGACCAATGTGGTTTTGTCTACAGGAAATTAAAAATGTGAACAGCTAAACTGCAGGCTTCCCTTGGGCCTTTTCCCACAGGAGATGACAGAGTCTGTCAATGTTGAGAAATCTACTTGTAACAGTTTTGTAACGTGGGCTGTTGAGGTGGAATAAGATTCTTTTACACACCAATAGATGATGCAACCTCAAGTTGCACTGGTGCCTGAATTCCAGGAGTTAAGAGGAGTAGAAAAATGGTTCAGTGAGCTTACTGGATTTTTAGCACGTGATAATTTTAAAGGGCAGAGCAATCTGTCTGGTCAGAAGCAAGAGGATTTCCCCCCCCCCCCAAGTTGGTTGATTATAGTGTGTGTACGCACATGTGTGCGTGTGTGTTTGAAATAATGAAGAAACAACCACCCCACAGGCCAAAGCTAAAATGTCCAAGTGCTGGTTTGAAAACACATGCAATTTTTTCCATGTGATTGTTTTGGGTAATGGCATATTCAGCAGGTTTCTTCTGATGACTACTTGAAAAAAAAACATTCAATGCTTAACAAAGAAGATGGATATTTTATTTCTAATGGTTGAGATTGTTAAATTTCCCCATCTGTCGATATTTATAGTACAAGAGCTGACATTTTCCAAATGTTTCCACTCTCCATTTGAACATGGCTTCTCTTGAGCAGATAGAATTAATTTTCTGAACTTTCTAGGTTCTTGCCTCATTATTGTGTGTCTGTTGGATGTCTGGGGGATGCTTGATGGTGCTACAAAAGGTAATTGGTGTTTTTAGGTAGTATCCAGGCATGCATGTTTGACTGCTTTGTCTGCTGTCTTGCAATACAATTTCATAGCTTAAAATGGTTTTTCTTTTCCGTTGGTGGGATTATTGGAGAACCAGCCTGCATTCATTAGAGAACCACTTTGTGGGTTTTCACATTGACATATGTTTGAGTTGAAAGTCAGTATGAAGGAGACATTTGGTCAGGTTTTTTTGGTTGCTTGCAAAATGTAAGGGAGGGGGAGAAGATGAAAAAGCTGCTGCAAAGAAGATGACAGTGCAAATATGAAAATCTGTCATAAACATGAGTAAAGTAGTGTAATGGGGTAGGCAGTTTGGCAAACGTAGGAAGAGGAAAATCCAAGCACTTTTTGTTTGCATGATCAGTAGCGTAACTTCAGAGGAGATACAGCCACTGCTTTAGATTCTGGCCCCAGGTCCACAGGCGTTAAATCCAGAATAGCTGAACTGACCTCAGTGCAGCTATTCTGATCTCAATTACTTGAACATAAATCAGAAATATCCTTCCCCCTAACACTGGCTGTTTCATTATATATGTACGATTAGTACAGTTGACATATTACCTGGGGAGAAGTGTGGTCTGAGCACAGGCCTGAGAGCCAGGAACTTTTGAATTCTCTCCCTGGCTCTGACATTGGCTCCTCTATGGCTTCGAACAAATTGCTTAGCTTCTCCCTTTCCATTTTCCTTTCCTGTGAATCACTTACGGTAGCTGTAAAATTAATGCCAACTTGATACTTGGAAGACAAGGTGCCTGCCTAAGACCTATATTTATTCCAGGGTTGAATGGCAAACCCTTGGTTTCTAAATCAAATAAATTAAAAATGGGTTTAAAATAAAATTTCATAGTGAAATTTGGGACAAAATTTGATTCTTGTTCGGACGCTTGCTAACCATGGGGTATGTGGGGCAGCAGAAGACTGCAAAGGAGTTTGCAAGGGTATTTGAATGGATGTCTTTCTGTGCAGTGCTGTAGCTGTGTTTGGTCCCAGGATATTAGAGAGACAGGGTGGGTGAGGTAATATCTTTCATTGGACCAACTTCTGTTGGTGCAAGAGACAAGCTTTCGAGCTTACATAGAGCTCTTCTTCAGGATGCCTTTCTGGAAGATGTGTGTTAACTAAATATAAGTTATTGGGCTGAATGAAATTGGCCTGGGAATCTGTTTCCATGACTCTCAAATGAAACTTTCTCACATCATATGGAATCACAGAAGATAGAAATGGGCTCCCAGTAAAGTTACAGCTATAGCTCAGGCAAGGTTTTGATGATGATCTCTGCAATTTCATCCAGAGGGACACGTCTATGTCCTCCCCCTTCATTTATTTGTAAGCGCAGTCTATAGAACAAAATGTTCTTATTCCTGGTCTCTGCATAGTATTAGTATTATGTAGTGCTAATGAGAGCACTCTGTTTAGGGTCTTTTCTGACTCTCAGAAAAGTACATAGTGTTGCAGGTTTCTTCTGTGCTTCTGTAAATTAGACTTAAAATATTTACTTGGCTGTTCTATAGGGCCTTCCATCTGCAAATCTTCAAGTAGTTTACAAATAATTAATGGATTATGTCCCACAACACCCCTGAAAGGTAGATAAATATTATTTACCCCCTTTTATATATGGGTAAACTGAGGCACAGACTGATGTGTGACTTGCCTGAGGTCACACTGCACATCGCTGCCAGAGCTGGGGATAGAATTCAGATCTCCTGGCATAGAGCTGTGCTTTAGTTGCACAACTATTAAAAAGAAATCTGAGGGTTATTAATCAAGAACTGGTTTTTGCATTTTTCAGAAGATAAATGGCTTGACAAACAGATTGCAGTTGAAAGAGCACGCAGTTGCTTTTTCCTCATGGGTGGTGGTGATGATTGTTATGCATTGGGTGGGTTAGTGCCACTGGATATAAATCTGAGAGAATATTTAATATACGTGGACATCAGTTGCCTAATGACCTTGTGTACCTCAGTGTTATTCCCCTCCCTCTTTTTCCTCGTTTAATACCAGTACTTAGGCACAAAAGGATGGCTATGAGAGGAGTTTCAGCCTTTAGTCTATATGATACAACTAGAAATTTAGACCGAGCCTGTAAGCATGGCAGCTCAGCCACTCACTCTGTTTGTTTTTTTAAAATGTGAATCACCCCATCGGGCACCTCTTTAAAATCTGCTGTGTGTGTGGGGAGACACCCTGGTAACTCGTAAACAGTAAATTAGTTGAAATCTCCATTCTACAAAAAAGCATTTGCATTTTGCCCTTTAGGTTACCGGACTTGAGCTCGCTTGGCTCCTCAGGTGGAATGTTTTCTGTAAGGAAGAGCCCTGCACGGTTGCAGTATTTTGTACAGAGGTTAACTACAAGATCTCAACTGCTGCAGTGGGACATTGTACAGAGCAGGTCACTGCTAGCATATGAAAAACCAACTCAAGTGACTAAAACATTCCTCAGCGTAATAGCTGCATGAGGTGGGACCAAAGCAATTTGCATTGTGCAAAGCAGTAGGAACGCTATATGTTAGGCAGAGTAGATGATTTCTCTTATGGCTCACTGTGATGCGTTTCCTCTTTCCCCATGCTTTGTCCAGTGACAAACAAGAGTGGCAGGGTTAGCTAAAAAGCTACAGCCAAGTTGACAGAAATTTGCATGCACACTTCCACACAATCCACTTTGGGCCTGACTCCGAGCCCGTTAAAATCAATTGAAGTTCCAGTGATTTCAGTCTTCAATGTGCTTTGGATCATGCCCTTAGCTACTGAAGTTGAGGTATGTTCATACATGAAACTTTGTACCCATGCCAACCTGACCTGCATGGTGGTTGGTATGCATCTACCCAAGCTGCGTTATGCATGTTTGAATATTTGGCCCTAAAAGCATGAAAGATCTTGGTGCTTCTTGGAAGTGGCATGTTTTCTTAGCCAGAGTGATTTTGCTAACTTGGAAAAACATTTTTCCAACTAGAGTGTTGACTTGGTGCTTTCATGAGTATACGCGGCTGACTTTTTGGCAGTATATGAGTAATGTAGTGGATCAGAGCTGTACCAGCAACAATCATGTTTAAACAAGGTTGTTGCTAGAAAAATATTAGCCATAAAATCCCTGTACATATTTGTCAGGGAAACCATGCTAACAGTTGTGTTAGAACATGATTAAAAGAGTGCTGCAGGGTACTTGGGTGGGTGGCTTGTATAGCTCAGGCTGTTGAGGATGGATTTTAGAAGGAATAATTCCTGACTAATGCAGATTTCAGAGCAGGGAAAGTCTTATCCCATAAGGAAATGGAAAACAATCAAAATGTGTATCTCAAACTTTTCTCAAATATATATTTGAGATATATTTTCTCAAATCTCTCTTCCCACGAGCTCACTAACGCAAAGAAGGAGTTATTTCTTGGGACAGAGTGATGTGGATGAAAGAGGAAGAGGAGGATTCTGAATGTTCAGTGGAAGTGTAGGGCCAGATCTTCCGCTGATGTATATCAGCATAGTTCTGTTGATGTAAATGATGATATGCCAATTCAAACCAGCTGAGGGACCTGACCTATATTGTTTAACTGTGTGTATTTTTTTCACTTATAGGTGAGGAGAGTGTAAAAATACACATTTAACTGTCAAAAGAGTGAGCCTGATTTACTACTTATGTTGGCACCACTGTAGCGTTTTAGGTGTAGACGAGCCCTAAGAGAAGAATCGCCAGGCTTCCTGCATAGCTTTTAACAGTTGAAAATGACTTATTGACTTTCCTGAATGTGCTATTTTCACCTAGCATATTTTTGCGGCGATAGGTTTTCCCTTAGTAGGTCTTTCCTTTTAGTGCACCGAAAACACATGGTTTATTTTTCAGTGGTTTCATTTTAAGTCTAAATAGGCTCAGCCGAGGAATGTGATACCAATTAAGCAGAAGATAAATCACAGGAGTGATGCTCAATCCATGTAGCAATGGATGTGGCCATCTGAGATTTGAACTTGAGACCCAGTCTCACTATGCTTCCATAATCCATATCTATTAAGCACCATTAACCTAAGGAAGAGCAAGGCTGTCTGGAGTTGCAGTTGTATTTTCAGAATAAAAGTAACAGAGACTGGCACATCCAAGAAGTTGTTTCAGTGCTATTGTGTTGGAGCCAACTGCACCGGCATAAAAGGATAGGAGGAAATAGGATAGTTATTTAGTGCTAGAAATAAGGGGAAAGCACTTTTTTAAGAGGTGTCAAGAACTTATTTGACTTTCCCTGGAAATAAATAATCTTATATGAAATATACATGTACAGTTGCGTTTAAAAGTTCTATTTCAATGTTTGGATTTTAAAAACCCATGACAAGGGAGCATATTTTTTTGTGTGTGCATGAGATCTTTGATTTCCAGGGAAATCAAATAAGTTCTCTTTAAAAATTCTTCCCTTTTTGCTGGCACTAAATAGGATATGTTATTTCCTCCTACCATTTTATGCTGATGCATAATACAGTGGTGCTGCTGCTTTTTCCCTGTGTGCCAGTCTTGGATAATTTTACTCTGCAAATACAACTGCAACTCCAGGTAGCCTTGCTCTTCCTTAGGTTCATGGTGCAGAAGCTAATCTCCATATGTGAGATTTTCTGTATAGCATTCTGTAATGGTTGGGTAACCCATCCTTAGTGTGGCTCTCTGTCTCCCTCAAGTGGAAGGGCCATCTGAAGCTTTAAGAGGCAGTTATGGCCTTTGAGCTCACACATGCGGGACTTTTAGCTTGGGCAATAGACGCTCATCGTTTTAGACCCAGAAGTCACTGGTTCATTGCCTGCTGCTGACAACCTCCACAGGGGTGTCATGTTATGCTTGCTTCATGCTCCTTAGGTCTGTGGCCGTAATAGTCTTTGCACAGAATTGGTAGCTGCACTTTCTCCATGCCTGTATGAACATGGATGCTGGCAGAGACACGATCTCGTCTCTCTGCTTTGAGGTCAGCAGTCAGTGCATCATGCAGCAACTGTCTCAAGATGGGGCATTTCAATATACCTTTTAAAATAAACCTATTTGTAAATACTTGGCAGATACTTAGACACTGATGTGATGGGGCCATACGAGCACCTAGATGTTCAGTTTGGCTTAGCTACAGTTACTTTTCATTGTCAATTTGAGAGGAGACCGAGGCTATGTTTATACTGCAGTCAGGGACTGTAACTGCAGCATGTGTAAACATACCCCACCCCAGCAGCCTTTAACCCAGCTTGGGTACCAGAGCAGTGCAGCCATGGCAGTCCAGGCTTCCAAACAGGCCGTACAAATCTTCCTGGGTCCTTTGATAATTATTCGATCAGCTAGCCTGCACTGAAGTCCATGGTGTCGTGGCTTCACTGCTGTTGGTACCCGAGCTGGGTACCGTAAGCTAGCTCGAGTGTGTCGACATGTTCTGCAATCGCACTCCCGGTTGCAGTGCAGTCAAATCTACAGTTAAACACACACGTGCCTAGATGACTATTCCTGGAAAGCCATTGCTAGATTGACACACTTGCCTCAGTTACAGAATCTGGCAAGATGACCTGGATTCACAGCATGGTAGAAGCTTACATCCAGTGTGACAGGCTTCTGGGAGAGGAGCCCATAGAGAAATTGTATTGCAGTCCTCTCATTTCCTTACAAAAACCTCCCTCTTTCAGTTGGAAACCTCTGCCTTTGGAGAAGAGGGGAGGGGGACATCACTGGTGTGAGATCCTGTTCCTTAACCCTGCATAGCTTCTTTGATTTTGCTTATGACACCCGTTTAGCTAAATGATGTCTCTTCCTGTTATACACATCTCCTATGAGCAGATGCATTCATTTCCCCCACAGCTTGCGTACAGGTCCCATTAGCTGCTCTTTTGTAAAGTTAATGACTCTGCACAATACTTTGATTAGTAGTACATTACCATGAAAATGGAAGCAGTATGCAGCCTAAAGACAAGGAAATATATATTTTTTGAGAAGTATGGATTCAGAATACCAAAGACGAAAATCACTGGTATCCTATAGCAGGTGCAATTCATACCAGGCAGTCTGGGCATAGGGTCATTACACATATTGAATCTCTTTCCCCGAGTTAAGTATCCTCACACCTTCTTGTCAACTATCTAAATGGGCCATCTTGATTATCACTACAAAAGTTTTTTTTCTCTTACTGATAATAGCTCATCTTAATTAATTAGCCTCTCACAGTTTGTATCGCAACTTCCACCTTCTCTGTATGTATACATATATCTTCTTACTATATGTTCCATTTTATGCATCCAATGAAGTGGGCTGTAGCCCACAAAAGCTTATGCTCTAATAAATGTGATGAAACACTGGAATGTGTTACCTAGGGAGGTGGTAGAATCTCCTTCCTTAGAAGTTTTTAAGGTCAGGCTTGACAAAGCCCTGGCTGGGATGATTTAATTGGGGATTGGTCCTGCTTTGAGCAGGGGTTGGACTAGATGACCTCCTGAGGTCCCTTCCAACCCTGATATTCTATGATTCTATGTGTTAGTCTCTAAGGTGCCACAAGTACTCCTGTTCTTTTTGCGGATACAGACTAACACCGCTGCTACTCTGAAACCTGGGCATAGGGTCATAGGGCTACAGACAGATTTTGAGTGCACAGCTTGAGGTGCCTGATCATGGGACGGTGGGAACCCCGCATTGCGAGAAAATCAGGCCTTTCTAAGGGGTGTTAGCGCATAGGACACCCAAATACAAACACATCCAAAAAATCACTAGCCACCTTTGAAAAGCTTGGACCGCTTTCTTAAAGTTGTATGGTGTTTATATATAGGTATGACAGCCACCATCTTGGCTGACACCAGGGATTCAACCGTGGACCTCTCGTGCTAAAAGCAAGAGTCTCAAGAGCCTGAGCTAAAGAATCAGCCTCTGTAGCTGTGGCTGTAACAGACTCTCATCTTCTGTGGAGTGGATACGCAGGGGGACATGTAACACAAACTGACTAGTCGCTGCATAGGTAACCCATAGCCAATAGGTCCCCTAGGCAGCTATGAAAATCTTAACCAATATCCTTTTGTAACTGGCAGGTGTCGCTGACAGTTGAACTGAAACAAAGAAGGCCCAGGTTAGTGGATTCAGATGGCATCAAACAGGGTTTTGTAATCAACTAAAGGTGAAATCATTTCATACCAATGTACAAAGCTCTAATTGGACCCAGCACAGGACATACTGTTCAGTTTGGGATAGCTTACAAGATAAAGCAGGATGTGCATATCCTGGGGAAGGTCCAGAGCAGGACCACCAAACTGATTAAAGATAGAGGGTCTTGAATAAGTTGGTGATAACTGAATTGTGTAACTATAATGGTGCCATACACTGTAGATACTGCAGTGGCTGGCACCCTATAAATAAACGAGAGAGAGAGGTGGAATTTAGATAGGTCATCTCATCCAAGGACACCCAAGCTCTAGAATGGAGAAGAGGGAAGCTACGTGAGTGGGAGGTCTCATTTTCATATAGAAATGCCAAGACAGGCTCATAGAAACATATGTAAGGATCTTTTTGAACTAAGCAGCAACAGGGTTGGAGGGTGGGGACCGAGGGAGAAGCATGCGGACACTGTGAAAATGTAATAAGAATGAACATCCAGCTCTTAGGATTGGGTGGGCATATCCCATGATATCCATCCCCTGCAGTTGCCGTGGGTTTGGCGATGGGAAGACCTCTGTCCTTGTGATCAGCTTCTATTTATGATTGATGTCATTGATGTGCTAGAATTCAGGTTATGCAACCTGAAAAAAACATTTCAAATCTGTCACTGTCCCAGTTCAAACCACTCTCTCCAGAGCTGATGGAAAGAGGTCCAGACTGCCACACACTGCGAGGGCTACTGGCTTGTCTCCTTCAGCCCAGGAAAGACTAACCCCAGGCCCAAAGTCTGTTCAGGCCCTTCCTTCAGGGCACCGGTCTTCTAACACAATAAAACAGTTCCACATATAAACCTGGGCTCTCCTCCTGACTTGGGGTCTTCTGCAGGGGCACAGTGGTCTTTCCCCTGGTGTGTCTTTCTGTTGTGTCGGGTCCTGGCACAGGATCCATTTAACTTTCTGCAGCTCTTCTGTAAGTGAACTCTTTCAGGCCTTGATAAGAATCATCTGACCCCTTCCCAGCTGGGTCTGAATGTGTCTTCTAGGCTTAATTGCTTGTTTGGGGGAGGGGGAAGGCTCTCCCTCCAAACTGGGTTGGCTGCAGGCCCCCCCAGTCTTAAAGGGACAGAACACTCTCTGTTACACAAGGCCACAGCCTCAGAGCAGATCCACTTATTGTGTCAAACCTTTGAATGGGTTGTTTCTGCTGTTTGTAGTAGAGACAGGCGCTTCATTATACTTGTTGTTTAAAATTGCTTTTGGTTAAGCCTACGGCCAAAGTTGAAAAGGAGAGGGGGTTCTGATGCTGCACTGGAAAGAGAATACCTCGAGTGATGTTGATGAATCGGGAGCTAGGTATTGGTTCTGAATACACATACAACTGGTGTTTCATTCCCTAAAAGCCAAAGGCCTTTGGTTGGGCATCATTTCTACTATGAGCTTCCATAACTTTTTATGATTAGAAGGATAGTAATGAGTTTTTTAAAAAGTCCTTGAATGTCTCGAATTTCTGCTTTTGAGTCATCCTCAAAAGGTTACTATTAGTGTTCTTTGCCCTTAGCGCTTCTTGCAGTAACATCAGCTGCTGATAGATTCTTTCAGAGAGTTGACAAAGGAATAAGTTGAAGTGAGATTGAAGTATCTAGAGGGTGAGAGAAGTAGTTAGAATTGCTCGTGTACAGAACATACCCTTTTAGCTGGGAGCAGCACTCAGGCTCATTTATCATGGCCGGGGGAAGCAGAAACATATTTTTCAATCTCCTGGCCTTGGTACAGTATACAGAGCCACAGAGTAGTGAATAAATGAAGTGTCCTTTCAAACACTATTGTGACACAGCTAAAGCAAGTGTGTGTGTGTGTGTGTGTGTGTGTGTGTGTGTGTGTATGGAAAGGTTGTAGAAACAGCAAAAACATATTTTGCAGCTTAAATGAAAGCTATTCACTGGTGGTTGCCTTTCATTTCCACACACACATTCTGGTGAGTAAAAAGAAATGGTGATTGCTATTGGTACTGCGGTAGTAACTAAGGACTCTGTTATACACCAGTCTGGCATTGTGTTAGGCCCTGTACAAACACCATAGCGAAGAGATAGACGGTTCCTACCCCAAGGAGCTTACAATCTAAGGTGATACAAACGATGAATACGGCATATAGATGGGGAGCACAAGATACTGATGAAACTAAAGCGGTCAGCGTGAAATGTAGTGGTCACACTTTGCTGTGAACTTTCCAAAACAGAGCGTGTGTGTGTGTGTGCGTGCGCAAGCATGCACATGGGGAGTGGGGTAGAGTAGGGTCGGGGGGAGATTTTCAAAAGCACAAATGGGAGTTAGTCACCCAACTCCCGTTGGCTCTCCGTTGGCTTTGGGTGCCTTGGTGCCTGTATAAATTCCCCTGGTGTGTATTACCGGCACGTGTACAGAAAGAACTTGTGTTTTGTTTTTTTTTTTCTTTTGCACAGCTCTAATCAGCAACTGACCTCAGGGTGGCACGGGTGAGTACAGTGATCTATGGCTGCTGTTACACCCCTGCCTCATCTTCATCGGTTGCAATGAGGCAGGAGAGCAACCTTCATGGGGCTGCTACTCCCTTTCCTGCATGGGTGGTGGGTAGAACCGTGGCTCCACCTCTCCCAGTGCACTTGTTAGCATAGTTATCGTGTTGGTGCAGGTTGCTTCTTTCCCATTGGAGCAAGGGGGAGCCAGAGGCCAGAGTGTAATTCTGATACATGCTGATTCCTGGTCTGCTAATGGGGCCAGCACCTCTCTACAGGTTGCTTCTTACTCAGAGCTTGTGGCAAGTCAGGGGAGCAGGAATTGGCATGGTCTGTTCATAGAATAAGTGGAAAGTAACTGTGAACCAGATTTTTAAAGGTACTTGGGCACATAAAAGTGTAGATAAGCACCCAGTGGGATTTTCAAAAGCACCTTCGTGCAGTGTGAGTTAGGCATGTCTGAAAATCCCATTAGGCACTTATCTGCATCTATAGGTGCCCAAATACTTCTAAACTTCTGGGGCTACATGCCTTGGTCACAGAGGGTGAAATTTTCTTCTGTGCACAGAGCCAGCTCAGGTCCTATGTACCACTGATGTCCCATGTAAAGTAGAAGGTTGAAATAGTATGGCTATCTTAGGGAAATTCTGGACATTCCCCTCAAAAACACCAAGATTTGAAGGATAATTTCAAGGCTCTTGTACTGTTCTCTTAGCTAATGAGGTGATGCCAACTAAACCCCACCCTCTACCCCCACAAACACATGCACTCTTTTAATTCAGATTTTTTTTAACCAAGTAAATCTATATTTAGACCCTCCCAATGCAATACAGAATTTTAGATGCAAACTCTTCCAGAAGCCTATGATCTTGGCAGAGTGGCTTCAAACTAGATAGTTATAGACAAATATCTTGGGAGCTAAAGGTATTGATGCAGAGAGAGGCTAAAAAATGTTAGCGTGACCTGCATATTGAATAATCTTGTTCTCTTTCTGCCTTTCCCTCCCACTCTGGGATTTTTCACTGAAGTAGAGTAGTTATTTTAGGAAAATTATAGCTTGGGCAGCCACAACAAGCAAAGGTGCAGTGGATAAATTATATTTAATGCCTATCAGTAGCAACAACTGAAGGGAATCATGAAGGACAAATGTCCATTTACTGTTCATAATTTGCCATTGTTTAAAGCGCTCGTAAAGTTCCTCGGTGCTCTACTACTTTGGGCTTGGTGCACGACTGTGCTTTGAGTTCTGCACAAGTGAATGGTTCTACATTACCAATTTCCTCATTCATCATGGCTTGGAAAAACTGCATTGAGCCGTGGCTGGATGGCAAGGGGAGAACTCGAGCTTCTGAAGAACGCTGCTAAACCAGGAGTTGTCTGGCACTTGCTGCTCAGTGCCACAGCGAAGCATATAAATGGAATGCTGTTTTTGCCTTTGGGCAGCCCCATAAGTCATTCTGCCTCAAGTTGTTCTGTTAAAAGAACCAAATGGCTTATATAAACTAAGCAGCAACACAGCAAAAGTGGAAGAGAACAATTATTGTGCTACTCACCCATTTTTCCTGGTGTGTTTTATTAGCGGGACGAAGACTGTATTGAGTTTGAAATCCTTTAATAGGTTACTTGGGCCTCAGTTATAAGGCCTGTGACATTTAGGGGAGTATGAACCCCGCATGAGCTATCCATGTTGCCAGAGCTTGTGTGGGGTGGAGAGCAACCACCAGCCTCTTATGGGTGGAGAACAGGTAGGCAGGGGCGGGGTTTGGCAGAGTGCAGAGTCATCAGTAAGCTGTGGTGAGATTTAGGAAGCACTTAGGAATGGGTTTAAGCACATTCCTACTTGGGAAAGCACTTCAGTGTGTGCTGAAGTCCCACTGATATCACATATTCCTAAGTAGAAATGGGCTTAAGCATATGCTTAAGTGCTTTACTAATTGGGGCTGTGATGGCACTTGCCACAGAAATGATCATATGATAACAAACTGTGCAGTCAAACACCTAGGGTTATGACTTTCCTACAGGAATAGATGGACACAGGAGCTGGTCTGGGAGGAAGCACCTATACGCTATTGTAATCCTCAGAAATAGGGGAGATCTGAGAACAAAAAAATTTAAGATGTGAGAATAAACACCATGTGACAGATGTGTAGTCACATTGCTTAATACACTGCTGGAAAGCACTCAGATACTACAGTCATGAGCATGGGATAAGAACCTACAGAGAGTAGAATAGAATGCACAATGTTTCTTTAATGAACATGCTTTACTAGGATGCCTTTTAATCCTAGAAATCCTCTTTAGATGATAGTCGTCATTGTGATTCTTCTTTCTTATAGATTCATAGATATTTAGGTCAGAAGGGACCATTATGATCATCTAGTCTGACCTCCTGCACAACGCAGGCCACAGAATTTCACCCACCCACTCCTGCAAAAAACCTCTCACCTATGTCTATGCTATTGAAGTCCTCAAATCATAGTTTAAAGACTTCAGGGAGCAGAGAATCCTCCAGCAAGTGACCCATGCCCCATGCTACAGAGGAAGGTGAAAAACCTCCAGGGCCTCTTCCAATCTGCACTGGAGGAAAATTCCTTCCCGACCCCAAATATGGCGATCAGCTAAACCCTGAGCATATGGGCAAGATTCATCAGCCAGATACTACAGAAAATTCTTTCCTGGGTAACTCAGATTCCATCCCATCTAATATCCCATCACAGGCCATTGGGCCTATTTACCATGAATATTTAATGACCAAAATCATGTTATCCCATCATACCATCTCCTCCATAAACTTATCGAGTTAAATCTTAAAGCCAGATAGATCTTTTGCCCCCACTGCTTCCCTTGGAAGGCTGTTCCAAAACTTCACTCCTCTGATGGTTAGAAACCTTCGTCTAATTTCTAGTCTAAATTTCCTGGTGGCCAGTTTATATCCATTTGTTCTTGTGTCCACATTGGTACTGAGCTTAAATAATTCCTCTCCCTCTCCGGTATTTACTGATATTTACTGGTATTTGCTGATACCTAATGCTCTGTGTGATTAGTTATCCTGGAATGATGAGTGCAATAATAATGAATGTTATACAAATCCCATGACGACTGGTGATCTTTGCCATTAGAACATATTGATTAAAATGTGGCATGTTTATCGCTCTAAATTTTGTATGGTTTATAATACAGTCACATGAAATCATACCTAAAGCATAATTTGACCTTTCCAGCAGGGGATCAAACCATTGGCATGATAGAAAATTGGTCAACACAGTACCCCTGGAGTTGCCTCTGAAATAAATAATTATGGAAGTTGCTAGAGCTCTTTGTATACAAGAAATAAGCTTGATGCGGAAAGGAGCATGTGAATTATGAACATGAACCTGGGAATTAACATCTAGACTTGTTTACACACTAGGAGTTCTCTGACCTTGCCAGCTCTGACTATGAAGTGCCCATTGAAGTCAGTGTGAGTTCATCTGAAGGGAGCTGACAGGATCAGGCCCAGTACATTACTTCATACTATCATTGTGACAGCAGTATAGATGGCACTAAAATTATTTTTTAACAGGAGATGCTTCAGAGCAAGTGATTTTATGCAAACCTTTTAAAGTAATATTTTGTTGTTAAATTTCAAAGAGAACCCACAAAATGACAAAACAAAGGGATAAATGTGCAGTTAATTATTCCATTGAGCACATACCAGTAATGCTATATTGTCGTCATACTTTTATAGAAGCTGATTAAATTACTTTCAGAATCTTATTTGACACAGACTGTTTAGGGTCTTTTTTTTTTTCCTTTCTTCCCTGCTGCAAAATAATCCTCGTTAGTTGGAAATCAAGCTGTGTAATTTAGAAAACAAGAAAAGCCTTTTACGGAAGGGTATAATTCAGTTTGTTTCAGTTTTCAAGCTGTACCTTAGGCAATTAGTTACAGATCTCCAAAAGAATAAATTCATTTTCAAGTACCTTGAAATATTTAGAACGCTTGTAGAATTTGTTGACAATACAGTAGCTTGCTCCAGTGTCCCTGGATATTTTAAAATAGAAATACGTATCCCCAAGCAAGCTGTGTTGAAAACAAAACAAAAAAAAGCATAGTTTGACAATCCTCTGAAAACTTGGTGAGGAATCGTGTTTTATAATGGGAAAGCGCAGATATAAGAGAAGGACAATGCATCAGCTCACAATCTCAGTATGTAGAGGATGGTATGCCAGGGTATGATTTGTGCCAGCTGCACAGTAATGTTCCATGTGGACTGTGCTGTAGCTGCTCTCCACAACTTTCAGTGTGCTGTAGCAATGTCCACCTGAGACACCGTGACCCCCAATCTCTTTTCAGGGTTACCGCTTCCCAGGATTCAGTCCCCCTCCTATTTAACGTTCTTTGTTCCTCGAAGTGTGACTTGACTTGACCATATTGAAATGCATATAATTTGCTTGTGCCCAGCTTACCAAACAATGCCGGGATAACTCTGTATCTGTGACCTGTCTACTTCGTTATTTATCACTCCTCCAATCTTTGTGTTGCCGGGAAACTACCAGTAATGGTTTTGTTTTCTTCTAGGTCATTGATAGAAATGTTAAATAGCGTAGGACCCACTAGAAACATACCTGCTCTATCATGATTCCTCATTTACAACTACATTTTGAGACCTATGAGTTCCCCAGTTTTTAATCTATTTAATGTGTGCCATATTGATTTTGTATCATTCTAGTTCACTAATCAAGGTGTCATGTAGTTTGATAAGATCTATTTTCTATAAACCCATGTTGATGGCGTAAGGTATTAGTCCTCTTTCATTCTTTTTTTAATTGAGTTCCCTATCAGTGTTCCGTTATTTTGCCCTGGATTATTGATAGGCTGACAGACCTGTAATTACCTGGGTCATCCCATTTTTACCCTTTTAAAAATATTAGCACAATATTAGCTTTCTTCCAGTCCTCTGGCACTTCCATGATGTTCCCAGACTTACTGAAAATCAATGTCAACAGTTGCAGGAATCCTCCAAAATTACCTGTAGAGCTGGTGGGAAACTTTCCAGTTGAACTTTTTTCCATCAGAAAATGCCAGTTTGTCAAAAGCAACATTTTTTGCAGAAACATGTAGATTTTGATTAAAAAATCTTAGTTTTGATAGAAAAGTTGGGGGAAAAGAAGTGTTTCAATAAGGTTGAAACAAAACATTTCAGTTTTTCATTTTGACACAACTTTTCACTTCAATTTAAAAAAAAATTATTATACAATATAATAAAGTCAAAACTGGAAGGAAACATTTTGATTTCATACAAATGAAATGTTTCAGTCCACCCAAAATGAAATGTAAGTGTTTAGTGGGAATCTTCCATTTTTTTGCTTTTGTTTGGTTTCAGAATGGAATCTTTTTTTTCAGACCTGTGGCATTCCCCACAAAATGGAAAATCCAGTTCTTGCCCAGCTCTAATGACCTATTTTCAGAAGATATTTGGGGTCAAGAAACTAAACCCACTGCCTTCCATTGGCTGCTTTTGAGTGGAAGTGGTAACTCCCATTTGGTAATCACAGAGCCCTTATTGATTTTTCTTTATGGTATGTCCCTTCAATAGCTTCTTTTCCATTAATATACAGTACTGTATCAGTGGCCTGATAGCTCTGTATGGTAATATCTCAAGTTGCACACATAACTTTTACCTCTTCAGTACCAGCCGGAGGCTATAGACTCTGAACCAAACTTAGTTGTCTGATGTGCAAGCACGGATCCCATTGAAGAAAAAGTGGAATTGTATGCACATAACTGAGGGTAGAACTGGGCTCCAGGTCCCATCTCGGCTTCTTAGTTTCCTTGGTTACACATCTTAACGTATATGCTCGTTTTGTCTAGAGCGTTTCCACACTGGTGTGCATTTGTGGCCTGAGCCAAAGTCATTAAGTCAATGGAAAGATTCCCACTGACTTCAAAGGGCTTTGGTTTGGGGCATTAGGTGAGAAAACTATGTACTGTATATACTCGTTCATAAGCCGAATATTTTTGGTAAAAAAAAAGTGACGCATCAAAGAGCGGGGGTCGGCTTATAAACCGGTCTACACCAAAATTTGATGATTTTAAACTCTATGGAATCATTGAATTGAATATCTAATATATTGTCGTTTTGTTTACCTGGAGCATCTGCAGGCACGGAGCCCCTCAGTTGCGTGTGGCTGCGGTTTGCTGTTCCCAGCCAATGGGAGCTGCGGGAGGTGGCGCCACTTCCCGCAGCTCCCATTGGCTGGCAATGGTAAACCGCGGCCACTGTGAGCTGAGGGGCTCCGTGCCTGTGAACGCTTCAGGTAAACAAAACATCCAGGCCTGCTAGCAGCTTACCCTAACGGGCCAGGAGCCAAAGTTTGCCAACCCCTGAAATATAGGATCGGCTTATGAAAGGGTCATACAGTTTTTGCTATTTTTACCTAACCATCTTCGGAGATCGGCTTATAAACTAACAGGCTAATTAACGAGTATATATGGTACTTCAAAATGTTATTGATATTGAGACAATAAATTGGGTGGAAATTACCATTTTTCTGTGCCATTACAAAGGCTGAAACAAGGATTTCCAAAGCAGTCTAAAGGCAGTTAAGCTCCTTTGAAAATCGTAACCTAGATTCTTGAATAACTGGAAAAAAGAAAAGGAGTACTTGTGGCACCTTAGAGACTAACCAGTTTATTTGAGCATGAGCTTTCGTGAGCTACAGCTCATCGGATGCATAGCATATTGTGGAAACTGCAGAAGACATTATATACACACAGAGACCATGAAACAAAACTTCCTCCCACCCCACTGTCCTGCTCGTAACAGCTTATCTAAAGTGATCATCAAGGGAGGGCCATTTCCAGCACAAATCCAGGTTTTCTCACCCTTCCCCCCGCCCCCCCCACAGACACACATACAAACTCACTCTCCTGCTGGTAATAGCCCATCCCTCTTTGAAACCTCTCTTTATAATACGCATGATAATCAAGGTGGGTCATTTCCAGCACTAATCCAGGTTTTCTCACCACCGCCACCCCCCTCCCCCACACACACATCCCCCTTCCAAAAACCACACACACAAACTCATTCTCCTGCTGGCAATAGCTCATCTTACAATGTGCACAGCAATAATCCAAGTTTAACCAGAACGTCTTGGGGGGGGGGGGGGTTAGGCTACCTTGCATAATGACTTAGCCACTCCCAGTCTCTATTCAAGCCCAAATTAATAGTATCCAATTTGCAAATGAATTCCAATTCAGCAGTTTCTCGCTGGAGTCTGGATGTGCAGGTGAACGAGCCTCTGATAGTGTGGCTGATGTTATTAGGCCCTGTGATGGTGTTCCCTGAATAGATATGTGGGCACAGTTGGCAACGGGCTTTGTTGCAAGGATAGGTTCCTGGGTTAGTGGTTCTGTTGTGTGGTATGTGGTTGTTGGTGAGTATTCGCTTCAGGTTGGGGGGCTGTCTGTAGGCAAGGACTGGCCTTTCACCCAAGATTTGTGAGAGTGTTGGGTCATCCTTCAGGATAGGTTGTAGATCCTTAATAATGCGTTGGAGGGGTTTTAGTTGGGGGCTGAAGGTGACGGCTAGTGGCGTTCTGTTATTTTCTTTGTTAGGCCTGTCCTGTAGTAGGTGACTTCTGGGAAGTCACATCCACCAATGTGATATATGCCATCATGTGCCAGCAATGCCCCTCTGCCATGTACATTGGTCAAACTGGACAGTCTCTACGTAAAAGAATAAATGGACACAAATCAGATGTTAAGAATTATAACATTCATAAACCAGTCGGAGAACACTTCAATCTCTCTGATCACGCAATCACAGACATGAGGGTCGCTATCTTAAAGCAAAAAAACTTCAAATCCAGACTCCAGCGAGAAACTGCTGAATTGGAATTCATTTGCAAATTGGATACTATTAATTTTACTATTAATAAGTGAGTTTGTATGTGTGTCTGTGGGGGGGGCGGGGGGAAGGGTGAGAAAACCTGGATTTGTGCTGGAAATGGCCCTCCCTTGATGATCACTTTAGATAAGCTGTTACGAGCAGGACAGTGGGGTGGGAGGAAGTTTTGTTTCATGGTCTCTGTGTGTATATAATGTCTTCTGCAGTTTCCACAATATGCTATGCATCCGATGAAGTGAGCTGTAGCTCACGAAAGCTCATGCTCAAATAAACTGGTTAGTCTCTAAGGTGCCACAAGTACTCCTTTTCTTTTTTCTTTTTACGAATACAGACTAACACGGCTATTACTCTGAAACCTTGAATAACTGGGTTATTTTTATGTCAGTATAAGAAGCTGCATTAATATGAGACATCACACCATATTCAGTAATGTCATCTTCTTTATGCAGCATAGCGAATATACAAGGTCCTGTGTACCAGTCTACATATGTTTTTATATTCACAACAGAAAAAATTCTTAGGACTTCTACAGTTGCTGGTCTGCTTGCTTTTCCGGGCTTCTGTCTCTGGGCAAACTGTCTGCTTTCCAGGCCCTTTGTCTCATCTTCTAAGGAACTTTTCCTGTCTCTGTGTTTAGACTCCTATTTTCATAAACGGAGGATTGACTTCTCTCCCATGCAGAGATGCTTCTACGTCCCAAAATAACTTTGGGGCTGACACTGCATCATCCTCTTGTCTCTCACAGCAGTGCCTCAAAGTGATCCATCAGTGGCTGTGAATCTTGGCTGCATAATCTCATGGCAGAGATCCACGTTGCCTGGGGAATTAATTCTTTGCTGCAGTCATTGTCTCTCTCTTAGTTATACTTCAAAAGTCCCAGCTCTGTGTCTCCTCCCCATAGCTGCCAGGTATTTGTCTCCTCTTCAATCCTTTCCCATAGTTATATGCTTTCCTCTCTCTGCTCGAGACCCTCTTCTAATCTTGCTGCTGGACTTGCTACGTGAGTCACCTTTTGCCACTGCCATCATATATCGTTCCTACTGAGGTGCTGCGTGTGCAGCAGCACCCCCTGGCTTGAAGTAGTAATAACCACATATATGCTTGCCACTTTTAGCGCCCCTCACCCCCCCATAAAAATTGTTCAACTCCCCTGCTTCCTTCAAATACTCCCAACAGATCCTGGATGTGAATCCCTCTTCCATGGGTGGTGGGTGAACCCCCTCTCCCCTTCGGGGAGGCTATCCTTCCAACTCTGTCCCTTCTGCCTGAGGGTCTCCCCTTCCTCCGGTAGCCAGAGCCAAGAATCCCTCCCCCGCAGGCCGCCAGGTGGCCCGAGCCACTCCTGGCTGCTGGTGGCCGAGCTTCAGGCTGCCAGCTGGAGTTGAGCCCCTGCTGGCTTCAGGGTAGAGGGGGAGCAAGGGAGGGGCCTCGGGGCAGAATGTGGGTGGGGCCATGGCCTAGGCTAGGCCTCCCTTGGCCTCTGATGCCCAGGCCCTCTTCCCCTTTTGTTTCACTTCTTGAGCAAAGAGCTGATTTACTCATTGCAACTGCTTCTTCAAAATGTCTCTGTCACCGTGCCTCCATGGGTCACAACTGAGAATACCAAATTCAGGACAAACCCCTGAGAAATAGGACAGACACACCCCAAAACTGGTGGTTATTCTCCCGTAAGATATACCAAACCAGCAACAAAAATAAACTTCTGTTTCACCACACTGGCTAGCAAGAAGTCAGAAAAGTAGTTTCCTTAGGTATTCCAGTCCTTGTATCACCACCAAAAACACTAGACTTAAAGATGAGTGGTTTTTTAAAAACCAGTTTAATCAAATAAAATGTTCTTCTGATCCCAAAGGACCAGCCACACACCCAGGTCAATATACAACTCAGATCGTATCCAATAATCACACTGTTGCCAATTTTTTAGTATCTAAAATCTAAAGGTTCATTTATAAAAAGAAAGAAAGGTGAGAGTTAAAAATTGGTTAAAGGAATCAAATATGTACAACAATTGCAAAGTTCTTGGTTCAGGCTTGTAGCAGTGATGGAATAAACTGCTGGCTTGTTAAGTCTCTGGTTGCTTCCAAATCCTTGGAAGGTCCTCAGTCCTTTGGTTAGAATGCTCCCATTACTACAAGTTCCTCATAGTCCAGAGGTTTGAGCAGGAAAGAGGCAAAATGCAGATGTTTCCAGAGCCTTTTATAGCTTCTGCCATGTGGAGGGAAATCCATTGTTTCAAACAAAGCCCTCAGCACAGCTAGTGAAAAATTACAGGTAGCAAGATGGTGTTTGGAGTCACATGGGCAAGTCACATGTCCATGCATGATTTCAATTAGTCACAGGAGAGGCCATTACCTACACTTCAGCTGGAATGTTCACAGGAAAGTTCATTCAGTGTAGATGGGCACCTTCCGTTGTGAGCTAAGTATTCTTTTGATGGGCCACTTAATTTGAATAGTCCCTTCAAGATATGCAGGCAAAATACCTTGTGAGTGTTACCACAGGAGCAAACATATTTGAAATACAAGGATAGAGCCAATTCTCATAACTACAAATAACATAATCATATTCAGCAAATCATAACCTTTCCATAGACACCTTACTTGACATTATTTGTACAAGATTTGTTGCAATTATATAACAGTGGTAGCAACAATGATCTACATGGTCATATTTAATCCGGCAACTTCCCAGTCTCCTGGCAAGCCTTAAAGAGACAGCACTTGGGACACTTGTCACACATAAGAATCTCAAACTATTATGTTGAAGTGTGTGTGACATTTGCCCCAAAAGCTCTTCTCCTTGGGAGCACTGCTCCTTTCATTAACATTTCAGGTTGAGAACTTTCACATTTTTCATGAACTTCAGTTAGTGTTCCAGAAGGTGGTTTTAGGAGCAAGATGATTCTTCTTTGTATTATCGTAATGCTTAAAGGCACCAACTGAAATCCAGGTCCAGGATACCATCTATGTTTTGATTGTTGGTTGCGGGGACAGAATCACCTTACCGCCTTTCCTCTAATTTTTAGGTAACTCCGTGTTCGTGTTTTTAAGGTAGAGGTGGAAGGGGTAAACTGATACCAGTCCCAGTATGGATCCTGCCATGTATGTAAATGGCATTCGCTTTAGTTAGACTTTTCCTGAAATGTTGATAGGTTATGTTGCAGTGATGCTGCATGAGTCTCTTAATGCCAAGGGATAAATCTTCGCCATCCTGGAGGATGATTATTTTTTCCAGATAATGAGTTACTTTGTATTATTGGAACCAATTTCTATAAATACAACATTTTTGTTTCATTTTACGTTAGTTCTTGAGTCTTAAGAAAGAAGAAAATGGTAAAACTCCCAATGTATGTTTGTCGCATAATTACAGACAGCACATGCCACATGAGGATTTGTGTTTATCAGGTGCAGTCTGGTCTCCCATAGTTAGCTATATAAATGAAAGCCGGTACAGCATCTTTCATCAGACGGTGGCTTTAACACTGGAATTGAGCTGCTCCATAGCAACTAAAATACACCGTGACAATAACAGTTTCAATATTTTGATGCTAAAAGATCTAAAATTAAAAATATTTTTACAGTTCATCAGTGAGCAGCGCAGTGAGTTTACACAGACAATAGTCACTTTATCTATTCTTGGATGGTATAACACGCACATCCCATTCAATTTAGTGCAGATGATGTTAACGTATTGATAATTTATATAGCACCATCAGTCTACACAACGCACCACAAACCTAAGGGGTGGATGCATTCCCTGCCCTGAAGAGCTTACAATTGCTTAAAAGAACCTGATGACTGACTGGAGCTACTAGACTATTGATGGGGAAAACTATCCAATCAAACAAATGGAAAGACTTCTACGTTTTTGAAAGTTGCTAGTGATTTTAAAGTGCCTAACTTTTTGGGTGCCCAATTGGAGGCACCTTTTAAAGATGGCTGGTTTTCAGGAAGTGCTGAGCACCCGCCTACTGAAAACCAAGCTCATTGAAAGTGTTTCTAGACGGGCATCCAAAAAGCGGAGTTCTCAAAAATCTCACTACTGATTTTTGAACATTGTCTCAGTCAGTTCCAGGCTCCAACAAGGCCAGCTTGCCTCCCTACGCAAGCATCAAGTAGTGTTTCCCTTATGTCAGTCAAACCCTTGAAGCAGCATTTGTCTTTTCTTTGTGTCACCTCTGTCAAACTCTTTGTGGTTCCACACTATGGAATGTAGAGGGTGAAGTGCCGGGCCCTTTAAAGTCAATGGAAGTTCTGCCACTGACTTCAGGAGGCCAGTGATCTCACCAAGAATCTCTAGAGACCTGTCTCACCTTATGGCAGTGGCTGCTTCCGGCTGAATGTTGGATTGGTTACGACCATATATGTATTGTGCTAGAATTCACATGTGTCAGATGATGAGCCCTTATCTCCTGAATCCTAGTCTGGTGCCTTAATCGCAAGGCCATCTTTCCCAATCCCTCATTCTTATTTAAGGAAATCGCCTTTAAAATAGTATCTTCTTGAGCAAGTTCATCTGCTGCGGATGCCGCTTATTCCCCACTGACTCAGCTGTTTGAGGCATGATTATTTCCAAAGCCACCAGTTGTGAGCTGTGGTTAGGCTGGCATTTGTGTGTTGGCTTATTTTATTTAAATGCCTGGCGGCAATCCGAGGCATATTGTGTAAACTTCTCTGCAATCATTGGTCCATATTATGAGCTATGCTTATAGCTTGCTCTTGCTATTGTGCCACTCATTTTGGATGTTTCATGCATGGCAAGGAACTCTTAGACCTGGAGACAAAAGGTCTAAGGGGTAATGCAAAGATCACAGTGCCAGGAACTTGTTCAGGGAGAGGCATGGGTGGTTGTGTGGCTAAAGTACAAGACTAGGATGTCTGGGTGCTGTTTCCAAATTTGCTACAGATTTCTATGGAACTATGAAAGTTCTAAGTGGTGGTGGTGCTCATGTTGTGTATTTATACAACCTTTTAGAGAAAACGATAGCTTATTGTTGGGTTACATCAGAATTCTGTACTGTTCTGCATAATCAATAGGAAAAATAATGTAGAGGACTATGTATATTTGGTCTTCGGGCAGTATCTGTTGCTTTTGTGTGAAGAACTATCCTGATTATAATTTAAATTTCAGTGTTTGGGATTTTAATTTGTGGGTGGGGGGGTGGCAGGTGTTCTAATTTTTTTTTTAAATTCTCCCATATTATTCCACTGTGATAGAACCACAGTTGGCTTGAGTAACTGATACAAGAATAGTGTAAATCGAAGACTAAAATTACAGATGTTTATATATAGACTAGACCTCATATCTCTGTATAAAAGTGGGTTATAAACATTACCCTCTCCTTTTTGTTTTGTTTGTACAACCCCTACCACAGTGGAGTCCTGGGTTCTAGTCCCAGATCTGCCACTGATGTTCTGAATAAGTAAAGGAAAACAGGGAACTTTAATATCTATGTGACTATTCTTGGGGTTCCTACATTGGCAAAATTCCTATTGACATTAGTGGGCGTTTTGCCTATGTTATGACTGAAGGAACTGATCCATAATTTCATTCAAGATTAACGATGGTTTCAAATAAAGGTGTATAATAATTGGCAGTAAAACACACAAGCAAATTTTCTTTTTAAAAACCCTGCAGGCTGCTACTTGGATTTTTCTGCTGGCTTTGAGAACCAACATCAGATGTTTTTTTAACACCAACAGAGTTTTTGCCATTGGCTCCATCAGGACTGCAATTTTATCCTTTTGGTATGTATAACCAACCTAAACCTCAGAGCTAAAGCAGATCATAAGATGCCCAAAGTATGTGTGCATCCATCTAAAAGAAGAAGGAAATAAAAGTCAAGCATCGATGAGTATAACTCTAATAAAATATTTCATTGAACTCTTGAAAATTCTTGTGCCCTAAATAATACAGAATCTGGCCAGGATTGCTAATAGCACATGTTTCTCTAGCATTTATTGCTTTCTCTTTATTCTCTGTCGGTAGTATCGACCCAGTTTTGTCTCATCTGTCTAGTCATTTTCTTTCTTGATGCCCATAGCTATAGTACCAGGGCAACTGTTGTTAGTGAGCCCACTGAAGTCAATGGAAAGACCTCAAAAACCTTTAGATCTCAGGCCCTATATTAGTACGGGTACATCTACACCTAAAATGCTAAAACTGTCTGTTCCTCTCTAAGCGCTTCAGTGTAGATACTCACTGCAGCAATGGGAGGGATTTTCTCATCGCAAGAATTCTTCCGTTGACCTGGCACTGTCTACACTGGGCGTGAAGTCCACATAGCTAGGTCTAGGTGTGGATCTTTCACACTCAAGATATAGCTATACTCATGTAAGTTTTCAGTGTGGAGCATCAATATTTGCTCCTGTTAGATTAATACATAGAATCTTATCTTGTAACTGAGAAGGTTTCTATAAACTTGCAGTAAATGCTAATTTTTTTTTTAATTTAAGTTGCTAAATTACTTTGAGATGTAGGTTTCTTCTGTGATATTTAGATTGAACAACATAGGTGAAATCCTGACCCCCACTGAAATTAAAATGAGTATCAAAGTGGCTGTTCTATGCCTATGTAAAGGCCCTTATTTCTCAAGTTAGCGAATCCAGCATCTTTCATAAGCACTGAATTAACATGAAGAACAGGAGTACTTGTGGCACTTTAGAGACTAACAAATTTATTAGAGCATAAGCTTTCGTGGGCTACGGCCCGCTTCTTCGGATGCATAGATGAAGTGGGCTGTAGCCCACAAAAGTTTATGCTCTAATAAATGTGTTAGTCTCTAAGGTGCCACAAGTCCTCCTTTTCTTTTTGCGGATACAGACTAACACGGCTGCGACTCTGAAACCTGAATTAACATGGGAAATTTTAAATAGTTGGGAGATGTGTACGTGTTTTGCATAACTATATATTAGATATAATTGAGAGAAATTCCATAATACACCCAACTATTGCATGCTGACAGCTATATATCGGGTGCATTGCTTTTACATAGCATTTATTCAATAGCTACTTTTTAATAATCCATTGTTTAATATTGGGATTAGTCTGCTTTAGGTACGTCTGCTGAAAGAGGTGCCTCTAACAGCAAGTTCTTTTTCATAATCTGTTGTGGCGTATAGATAATTGATGACATCTGTCGCGTAATTGTTAATCCTCTAATCATAGGCTTGTAATAAGAGATTATAATTTAATTAATATTTAATAAACTGCTTCTAAGAATCAAAATTAAATGAGATATTTTAGGCCGGAATTTTCCAAGGAGCCTATAGGCATTAGGCCCTGAACTTCTATTGAAATGTAATGGCAATTCATCGCCTAACTTCTATAGGGTCCTTTGAAATCTCAACCTTCATTGAGGGGGATATTTTCAGAAGGAATAAATGGACGTTAGGAGCCGAAGTCCCACTGATTTTTTTTTTCCACCTGCCTGCCCCCTTTGTGCCTTTGAAAACGTCTCCTTTGTGTGTTTGAAACCACTGTCTTGCCACTGGTGTCTTGAGGTACTCAGCAATGTTTCCAAATTTCGAATAGAGTTTGAATTTCCACTCCTCTTATTAAAACGAAATCTCCATCTAAATGGAGGATTAAAAAGGACTTGGTGATTCCAGCATGTGGATGAGGTAGTTTCTGTGAAAGGCAGTGTGTTATTATTAGACACCAGCTTTGGGAATATGACCATGAACTGTATTTAACTAGGGAATACGCCTGTGCTCTGTCTGAGCTTACTGTGCAAAGAACACTTTAAAGGTCAGCCTAGCAACTGGTTTTTTTCAAGCTGTCAAGACATTCATCATAAAGCAAGGAGAGGAGAAACTGTGTTCGGAGACAGTTGAATGTGATCTTGGTATTTAAGGCTAAAGTGGTAAAGAAACCAACATAACATTACAGGCTGTAAAAGACTAAAATGTTGGGAAGGGGGTTAATACACCAGAATGGTTTGTTGTTGTGAAACCGTTGCAGCTAGCTTTCAAAACTGCTTCTTTACTCTACTTTACTCAGTCATTTCTACAGAAGGTTTCACTGCTCTTTTTAAATAAAAATGTTGGCCAACATTCTTCAGCTTTAGGTACGATGGTCTTAATTATTTGTACAATAGTTGCACCTGGAGGCTCAAACCAAGATCAGGGTCTCATGACATATTATGTGTATATACAGAGCCTAAGAGATGAGACAGTCTCAGCACTTCAGACCTTACAGACAGTTGGACAAAGGGTGCAAAAAACAGGCACAGAGGTGAAGTAACTTGCCCAAGGTCACCCAGCAGGTCAGTGGCAGAGCTAGGAATAGCACCTAGATCTCCTCAATTCCAGTCCAGTTCTCCATCCACTTGATTGTGTTGCATCCCAGGGATAATTTTGACCAATTCTCATTCTAAACAGAACACTACATAAACTTCTAGGGTCTGATTCTAAAATGGCAATGGAGTAGCCGTATCCCTAGAAAGAGACATGGCAGGTAGGTATGTGTTTAATATAGACTGGTAGACTGTTAGGGATAGATGTAGTCCAGGGGGCCTGCACGTATGAGCTGTTAACCCACGCAAGGACCCACATGATGATCTTTTTGATCCAGGGCATAACCTTTCTTAAAGCATGATGGAAGCTGTTATGTGCATTGGATAGAATGCGATGACTGTAACCAGATGTTCTTAAATCTAGTTTCTTTTCTGCTCTCACTAGACAGCTCTCCCTTGCCACTTCACTTTACTTTAATGATTCTAATTTATTTGTGTATTTATGGACAATGTTAAACATACAAAGACCTCTTTTCATTCAACTACTTTTGAACAACCTACATTAATTATTGTTTGAGTTCCCCAGGCAAAGATTTAATCCTGGATGAAATCTTTACTCACTTTGTAAATAATTCTGTAAGAAAGCTGTGTACATATCTCGGGGGTAGAGCAGGTTGGAAGTTTTCTGATGGAATGTTTTTCCATCCGAAAATGTGTGTTAGTTGGGAGCAAAATGTTTCCTGGAAGTGTGTAGATTTCAAAAATTTTGATTCAAGGTATGGGGGTAGGGGAATGAAAAAAGTGCCGTGAAAGGGTTGAAATGTTCCATTTTGACATTTTTAGAATAAGGTGGTTTTTATTTTTTTAAAGACTTTTTGTTTAGATTATTTTATATTATCAATTTTATTATTTTTAAAAATGCCATTGAAATGGAAACAAAATGTTTTGATCTGAAATGGTATTTTTTAAAAAGAATTTTTGTTTCATGGGAAATTTCAAAACGTCTTGATTTTTATTCCATTTTTGGAATGGAAATTTTTTTTGAAACGATGGAATTTCCCATGAAATAGGAAAACCTCATTCCTGCCCAGCTCCACTCTGATATCCACTTGGATATATAGTGTCTGATTTTTCTTGGACAAAGTATGGGCTCCATGCATGCCTACTCTCATCCTGGCCACGATTCTGTTAAGCTCTTCAGTGTATATGGAGCCAATGCAATCATCTGGAATTGAAACAAAGGGGAATAACAGACCAAAATCAGTTTAGGCTTTGAAAACTGAGGCGGATTCATTTTTACTTTTGTCAGAATTAGAGCTGTGCAGATGGTACAATACTGGAGAACCTCAAGACCCTTAATTTGCTGCAAATGACATTGAATCTGCAATGCTTTGGGTTCAGTAAGGGGAACCCTCTAAGCCCCTAGGTAGAAAACACCCATTAAAGTCCTGTTGAAATGAATGGGAGATGAGCTTTGTCACAGGCTAGTTCTTAGGGTATTAATGGCCCAAAGGTAAAGCCTCAGACTATCCTCTCTCCCAGTCAGTGATTTAATCCCCAGGAAATTCCCCGTGGCGTGGCTATTATTGCTTTATTCACATGGCAGATTCATTGTGAGATTCAATAACATTAAGGTGTCACCCCCTGCCCTCAAAGAAGAAAAAGAAATGAGAGCAAAATAATTCATTTACAATCCAGCCATAGATGAAGAGCCTGGATGCATTTAGTCCGGCTCAGTTCCTGAAGGGTTGAAGTGATCTGGTATTTTATCTAGAACCTTGGTAGTCAAACAATTGATGACTTGGCAGGTGCAGCATGTTGAAAAATGGTCCTGTTTGATACGCTGTCCTATCTTGCTTCCAGACAAGCTTCATAGGTAACATGCACTATTCTGCATTTAGGGTGTCAATTTGACCTACTGGCTTATAAACCTCAGTAATTAAGGTTTGCACAGCAAACTAGATGGGGCAGGGGAGAGAATTCATCCCCAAAGGAACTGTAGAAAGCTATTCCCCTGACCAGCACAGAGTGCAGGGGCCCAGAGGCGTTTCATGTCTACACTGCAATTAGACACCCATGGCTGGCATGTGCCAGGTGGCTCCGGCTAAGGGGCTTTTTAATTGCGGTGTAGGCGCTCAGGCTGCAGTCTCACCTTTAGGACCCTATTGGTGGCCCATGGGATTCTGTTGCAGCCCCTTTGATGCTGCTCTTCCAGGATATGGGGAACACCCAGGCTGTGCTATTCTCTAGACTATGTCATTGTGTAGGCTGCTTTGGAGTGGACAGCTGCTGTACATCTGTACTCCCTGTAAAAGGATCCTGGGCCACCTAGTTTAATTGGGATTTTCAAGAAGGCTGCAAGTATGTGTCCTATAAGAATGAAGAAGTGAAAGGGGGCCTCTGAAGGGGTCTGTTGGTCTGCCTGAGTTTTTGTGAAGTGATTATTTAATGCTGCCGGGATTTCATTTGTTGTGGTGTTAATGCTATTTGGTGTCTAAAGCCTTGGATAGGCATCTCTTCTATTTTAAAAATCTAAATAAGCGACAATCCCATGCTCTCTTCTCCTTTCACGACTCTACTCTGGTACTAATACACTCGCTTCACACTGAGCTTGTTTGAGCCGGCACAGAGACCTTCTCTGCAGCATGGAAAGCACTTTGGACCAGGGACCATGTCGTGGTATAGCCATGTCATAGTGTGTATTTATACAGCACTAAGCACACAGTCGGCTCTCACTCTATGATTAATATCAACAGCATTAGATCTTCTTTTTCAGAACTCAGTGTCAGGGTGGATTTGATTTAAATCGGGAAGACTATTTATTTAATCCTAGATTTCTACATAAAAATGCATTCTGGAATGTGCTGCTCCAACAGTTTCACTTTTGTTTCTACTGCCTGTCCCTCCCTTCTCACATTTATCTCCGGACTTCTTCTCCTTGTCCAGATCTATTCCGCCCCCAACAATCTTTTCTATTCATTGAACTTTTTGAAACTTTGCACTTTTAGAGAGAGGTAAGGGATTGACTCTGTGTACACAAATTTGCAGAGGGACAGTAGGGTTGAGGTCTGTTATTTCTCACCTCTATATATTATTTATTTATTTTAAAACATTTTTTTGCTGTTAGCAAGCATGCTATCTCTGGAGAAACAAATCCACAGTTTGAGAACTGCAAAACTAAGCATCTCTGATGGTATCTTCTAGACTGAGCACTGAGTCCCATGGGGTAGAAAGAAAGATTAACCTAAATAATCTATACAGAAGCCCCTGGGACCCCATAAAATTGGGTTCCTAATCCATAAACTATTGGAACTCATTTACAAAACTTTTCTTAAACATGACATGAATATATTGTCTCATACTATAGAATTAGAATTTATAATCCCTATTCCATGATGAGATATCTTTGAGCTATAATGAATCTTAATTAAAACTATCTTTAGATAGGTTTTTGAGGGGAAAAACCTATTTTATCAAAAAAATCTGATTTAAATAAAACAATTTGATTTTTTTTTAAATCATTGAGTTTTATCCACCTTGCTCTGTGTCCTGTATTGGTAAGAATCTTATGGGACATCAAGAAAAAAGCACATGCTTATTTGAAAGCGGAAGGGTGAAAAGGACAATATTACCCTGCCTCTTCATTAATTAACATCCTCTGTTCATAAAAACTGGTCACTGGAGCCAACAAATGATCCATAAGCTGCCTTTGCACTTCTTACTGAAGAGAGCTTGAAAAAATTAAGCGATGCATAGATCTATGTGCTGGACTCCTGTACAGGGATAAATTTCACCCATATGCAACAGTCCTTTTGAAGCCAAGGTAGAGTCCCAGTGGTCAATCTAGCTGCAAGTCTGTTGACAAAGTTCAGAATCTGCAAAATGTTTGAAAGGGAAGATGATGCATAGCCTGGAATTTTTGATTAATTGCCATTGAGGGAAATGATGCTGTACACAGGATTTTTGGAAGGGATATAAATCCTCATGCTTCAGGACATAAGACAATCCCTGACTATTGGGGGTCAGGAGGAAACTTTCCCATAACTGCCTACTGCATGGTTTCTTGCACCTTCCTCCGAAGCCATAATGTGATACTTGGCTAGATGTACCAGTGATCTGAGTGATAGAAAGCCTGCATTTTCATTTAGAGGTGAGAACCATCATTCAAGCAAACCTAATTGGCTCATTAGCCAATGGAAAGAACTACAGATGTCAGGGAAGACCTATCCTGGGGTCTGGAAAGTTTGCAATGAGCAGTTTTGCAATTCCACCCCCAAAATACCGGTCATTGCCTGACTCTATCACTTCGAGTTCAGCAACCAACTCGTTTGTTTTCTGTAACCCACTTCTTACCTGTGTCTCCCACGCATTTTCCAGCATGTGTTTGGAGCATCTCTTCTGTCCTGTTGTGGCACTCTTGTGGCTGGAAGGACCCTGCTTAGTGTAGCATCCTATATGGTACATCTGCCCCTGTCTAATTTAACCATGTGAGGTTTAATCTGAACAAGGAGGCAGTAGACACAATTAAATCTTAACAGTGGTGAGCTACTTGTGCTTTCTGAAAAACAGCTGATGGCAAACCTCACCTGCTCAACTAATCCAGTTTCCCAGTGATTACCTGGTCAACACAAAATCATGCACCTGTGTTTTGGATAGAAACAGCTGTACGTGTATTGGCTACTGATCTATCTGCCCTTGCCAGCTGCTTGGTTTAGGGAAATCCGCAGAAAAAAATGGAGAGGTTATTCTTTTTTTTTTCCTTCTCACTGATCTCTTTTGGTCCCTCCTGTATGTTACGCTTCCCTTCCTTCTCTGAAAGTGATACTGAATACTACAGACACACAATTCTCAGTCCTTCGCAGGGTTTCAGGTTGGGATGATGCTCCTTATATGTTAGAAATTTTTGGATTAATTTTTCTTTACCCCAAGGCCAGTAGACAGTCTCCTAAACAAATTATTTATCATTGTTACTGTTACTACTGTTAGTAAAAACATCTGTAGCCCCGTAATCTACAGATGCTGAGATCAGCACCCCCATTGAATTAGATGCTCTGTGTACACCATAGTAAGAGGCAGTCCTTGCCCCAAGAGCTTGCAGTCTCTTAAGAGATGAGAGAGAGGTCTGAGCATTCCTGTTTGACAGATGGGGAACTGAAGCACAGAGAAATGAATTAACTTGTCCAAGATCACAAAGGTAATCGGGGGCAGAGCTAGGAATTGAATCCTGGTCTCTTGATTCCCAATCCAGTGCCTTAAACATAACGCTACCCTTTCTCTCAGTAATGCCCTTAATGTGACAGGATGGAGGAATCTCTACAGCTAGAGGATGACTCTCTCGTTACTTGAGTGTTTTGGGACAATTTAAATTCATCGCTACCTCTTTATAAGACACAGTCTCTGTGTTTTCATCACCAATAAGCTTTCATCTTCCCTTACAACTGATACGCTTGTATGTGTTCAGTGTGGGTTATGCATTCTGCTCCAGTGGTTGGTCCACAGAGGATACAGGTCTGCTAGTATCTCCCAGCCAGAAGACTTAGTCCTTCTCTTCAAACTGGAGAGGATCATGTTTTAGATCTGGAAATCCAGTATTCAATCCATGGCGACCAACCAGGCGATGGTCCTTATGCATGCCAGCCCCCCCTTTCCCCGCCTCCCCCCTCCCCCCCCCCCCCCCGCTTCAGGAAAGGAGTGTAGATGCATCTAAACCACCTTCTTGGTAGAGTTATGTGACAGTGGTGTGGGGTGAGTCCAAAGTTCCTTCCTAAGGATGGTCAGGAGGCCAGGCTGGTCACTCCAAGAGTAAGTGCAGCAGCTAGGAATCTACTTGCCCTCCTGTAGTCACTGTCTACCTCCTAGAATCTTTCTCTTTCTTTTTCCTTTGAGCTGATTATTTGTTGCATTCTTGGCAAACCATCTTTTTGGTTGTTCTCTTGATACTACTACTCCTGGTCTGAAGCCCACATTAACAGCTTCCCAACTGAACTGAACCAGTGCTGTTAGAAAGGTTGTATTAAAATGGAGACATACCATAGCTTGCATTTTCTTTCCTTATCTCCTAGTTACTGAGCTTCAACCCAACATGCTTTAGTGGCCTAAGCATGGGAACGAGAACCACAAAGCACTAATTCTGGCCTTGCTGTTGATTCCTCGAGCAAGTCACTTAATTTCACAGGATGAAATTTAGCCCTGCCTGGGGCTGTAACAGACTCCTATCCTCTGCAGATTGGGAATGGAGGGGGGGCTGTTACACAAATTCACTGGTGAGTTATGCAGCCACAAACTCCCAGTGCTGAAAAATACCCCTGCTAATGGTACTGGTAGAGATGAGTTTGACCCTCTATGTTAATTTCCCCAATCTGGAGTGGGACTAATAGAACTGGACCCATCTTATTCGGCAAAAATGCTAGTGTTTACTGTAAAGTAAAACAAAGCAAGCAGTGTTGTTCATTAGTTAAAATTCATTTGATTTGATTTAAAATCCCCCCCTTTAACCTTTTCTAAACATTTAAATGTAAAGTGCAAATCAATATTCATGAGGCAGACAAGTCCATGATAACTGCACCAAAAAAAAAAAAAATCAATCCTCAGTGTCTTCCGAATTTGGAAAATCACACATTTATATTCTAAGCACATAAAAATGATGCATATTTTACTTTGCATGGAGACAAATTACACTTGAACAATGGAACAGAATTTGAGCTAGGTTTTTCAGTCTGGTGAACAGCAGCTTCTTGGTAATCATGAGTGTATAAAACTATCCTTCTGCTAAACAGCTCCCCTCCCTGAAATTGTAATTCCTATGCTCACGTCGCGGTCCAGATTGTCTGTCTGGTGTTGTAAACGAATGCATTTCAATATCAATATCGATGATACTCTATGCATTTATTGTTTTAAACCCAGATTATTTTTCATCTGATTTTTACCTTACTGTATAATTATTTTCTTGTGCATGCAACTTTCGTTTATATTTTTTAAAATCTGGTCTTGCTGGCTGGCTTTAGATATCTCCATGTCATCTTGAAATGCTTTCCGTGACCATTTTAATTGGTTGGCTGTGCTGAATGCTTTGTGAGGACTGAACTGATTGAACTCAGCGAGTTGCCTAGGATTTATCCTTTCCTGAACCAAAGGAATCTTTATAAAGATTTTATTGCCCCTGGGTAAACCTGGCAGGGTTTCAAGATACTTTTGTTTTTTATTTTTCATACAGAAATGAAAGCCATTTTTTAAAATGACCTGCCTGTCCTGTAAACTATAATGAATTTTTATTTTGGTAATATAAATAGAGCTGGGTGAAATGTTTTGACTGAAACTTTTTTCAACAAAAAATGCAGGTTCAGGTTGACCGAAACATTTTGTGAATTTGTATTGAATTTGCTGGAATCTTTCTCTCAAGAAACAAAACAAAACAAAAAACCCCAACAAAACTGTGGAAAAAATCCAAACATCTTGTTTTGATATTTTCGAAACAAAATTTTGAATTTTCTATTTGAAAAGACTTTTCATTTCTAATTTTACTTCAATTTTAATTTTAAAAAGGTAAAAACAAAAAATCCAAATCCAAACCCTCAAAAAAAAAAAAGCTAAATATTTCATTTGACCAAAAATAAGTTTTTTAAAAACCGTTTTAAGTTTGCCCAAAATTTGAACAAACAATTTTTTCTTTGGTTCAGCCAGCAAACTGAAAATTCAGTTCTTCTCATAGCTCTAATAATAAATGCTATGACAATGTTTCCCAAAGTGTAGGACACTCATCCCAAGGGAGTAAGAAGGGCTAGATGAGAATGCATAGACAGAACTCCTAGTTGTATTTCAGAGCTTTCAGTTTATGCATTTAAAAATAAAAACGGAATAAGCCTCCAGTTGTTCTAGACACAAAGAAAACCTTGGAATCCTGACATGAGTTTAACCAATGCAGCAGAATATGCCTGAGTTTGAAAAGAGCCTGAAACAATAACTCTGAGAGATGAAGACTCTTGCAAGACGAAAGCATCACAGCTCCAAATGGTAGCCATTTTGTTAGGCCAGACCATAGGTTGGTTTATGTTGTTGTTGTTGCAGCAATGATGGACTTACAAAATTAAGACACCAAATGTTATTTTTGCCTGATCACATGCCCATTGAAGTCAATGGGAGAATCTTTTTATTGACTTCAAGCATTGGATTTAAGCCCATTATCGGCAATAATCTTAGGTCAGTAGCTGTTTTTGCTGCCCTGAAGAACTCTGTGTATTGTATTTGGAACACATGAGGTGAGGGAAGCTAGAATTCCACATCAAGCCAGGGCAGCATTGAACAAGTTGATGCTGAAAGCCTCTGTAGCGCATCATCGTTTTATCTTAATTAGTTTTATTTTGAATCCATTTTGCACACAATGTATAACAGTGACCTTGACTTTGATAAGACTATACTATTTGCCAACTAAAGAGGTGTGTTTTAAAGTAAAGCTGAAAGAGAATTGCTTTTTGTTCAATTGGCTTTTTATCTGTTCTAACCTCAGCTGGATGCATTATATGCAATTTTGTGGTTTCATTGGTTTCCTTTTGGTGTCTCCTCTGGTTATGGGGTGGAACTAGAGCTGTACAAATGATGGATTTTTCACTTTGTTGGCAATTCCGAAAAAGTGTTTGGGGTAGAACAAAACATTTTGGCTTTGGCCATTTAAAATGGTTTTTGGTTGTTTTTAATGATTAATTAAAGGAAATTCTGACATAAAAAGTTCTTTTGACTGAAAAATTAATGTTTCATTTTGAAGTGTCAAAATGAAGTATTTTACATTTTAAGGGTTTTTTTCGTAACTAAAACAATTTGGCAAAAGCGAAACACAAATTGCCAAATCTGTAATTTTCTCTGAAAATCTTCTGTCTGAAAAAAGTTACTCAGCTTTAGGTGGAATGCTAGCACCTAATATAAGGTGTATAAGCATGGCATGTAAATCCACGTCCCTTAAAAGGCTGTTTGAAATTTCTGCATCAACATATTTTTTTAAAGTAAAAGCTGCTTTTTGAACTACAGCGGTCATTTTTCTAATATTTTTCATGTAGTTTGAAACTTTATTTTCAATGAAAAATTTGAGGTGAAACTATTCCCATATGGCAGTTTGGGGAAAATGCAGTTTAATACTGAACTGACTCGAAATGAAGTGTTTTGGGTCAGTTCAATCAACTGATATGAAATATTGCAATTTTAGGAATCTTGAAATGTTTCTATTAAAAAATATTGAAACAAAACATTTTGACATTTCTGGAATTACCATTCCATGAACATTTTCAAATTTTAATGTTTTGTCCTGATTTGGGGCAAAAACAAATAATGAAATGTTTATTGTAGGAAATTCCAAACTTTGCTCATCTCCACCTTGAATCCACTGTACTATCGGCCTCTAAAGAAATGGGGCTCTTGTTTTCTCATAGTTCCCCTTTAGCTTTATTCTACTATACATCAAATCTAAATTATGGACAGATTCCTGTCACTCTGTCCCAGGAACAGACAGCAAGCAGGCAGCTGTACAAATTGCCTATTTCAAACAAAGGCAAGGCTGTAATTCTCAAAGGAGGAGACAGCAGACAGTTAGAGATCAGCTAGTCCACCTTTCCACTGCCACAATTTATTTTTAGCACGTTGATTGCTTTCTGAAATACGTTGTGAAATGTTGTTGTAAGGTAGAAAAGAGTATTTAATGGATTGTCGCAGAGAGTTGGAGCACTGTGCTGTATAAGGTTGAACTGGGCTGCGTTTATTTAAAAAATAGATACCTCTCAGTTTGCATTGTCTCCTTTCTTTTATGTCAGGCTATGCCATCAATGTACTGCTCACCGAAATATCCAGTAGTTTTCAGTGTTCCTTTACAGTTATATGGGTTGAGCGCAGTACTCTTTGAAAAGCATGGAGCGGGGCGGGCGGGGGGGGGGGGAACGATGAAAATTATGAAAAGAAACCGGAAATATTTAGGCTACATAGTAATTTTCATTCCTATTCTATTGAGATCTTCACTTGATCTCCTTTGATGTAATTTGATTTTTGACTATAAAACGTTGAACCTCACTTTTGCAAAGTTGGGAATAGTTACCGAAATCCTAATTTGATAGCATAGTGTAGTAGAGAAGTCTCAAGTTACTGAGGAATGTCTGTGTTGCAATTATGGGCTATGATGGCAGCTCGTGTGGACGTATCTCTCCTGAGCTAGCTTTAGTCTAGCTAGCTCGGATACCGATAGCAGTGAAGCCGTGGCAACACGGGTCTCAGAGTGGACTACGTGGCTGAGTAATTACCCAGGGTTCCAGGCGGAATCAGCTTCACTGCTACCAGTACCTGAGCTAGCTAGATCAGAGCTAGGTCGGACGTGTGTACGTGAGCTCCAGTGTTCATATACCCTGAGACTTCTTCATTACTACAAAATCATGGCTGTACTATGAAGAATCAAAAAGGAATCTGAACTAAACTTGTCAGGTGAACAATGTCCATTTTGTGGTATGGTAACCTTTTATTTTTTTTTGTTGATAATTCACAAAATTCTTTAATCCTTATAGAGTTTACATATCATGAGCACAATTAAATGAGCGAGACTATATTGTATCCAGTGTTTTCATACCTTGTGTCTTAATTGTGAGTTTCATGATAGTTGGTATTTTTCTTAAAGCCTGTGCACTTGAACTCTCATGATTAGAAGAGAATCTCAGCTTTAATTTTTTTAAAAAGTAAGTTTCCTTCCCTTCTGAATCCAGAGAAAAGCTTCAAAACGTGACCCAAGTGTATCTTAAATAGAGCTGGGTGAAATTTTTTGACCAAAACTCTTTTCTGGAGACACGTGAAGATTTGGTGACACCTCAATGTTATGTGAATTTGTGTCAATTTTGCTGATTTGTTTGTCCTGGGAAAAAATGAGGGGGAAAAAATCAAAATATTTAATTTTTGGTTCAAAATAACCTTTTGTTTCGAAATTTCTTTTAATTTTATTTTTCAAAAATAAAAACCACAACAGATGCTTGACGTCGAAATGGAATGTTTAATTTGACCCCAAACTACTTTCTTTTCCAGCTTTTCGATCTACTGAAAATCACGAACTTTTTTTGTCCAACCTGAAACACTTTTCCCCTATTTTTCAAAATTTCCAAGGAATCAAAAAGCAGTTATTCACCCAGTTCTAGAAGACAGATTAAAATAAGCCCCAAACGTATTTTTTAAAAACCTCATGATTTTGAGGCCTGACTCGTGATTTTTTTTTAACAACCGGAGTTTGGAATACTGTGTATTACATCTTTGAACTCTCTTTATTATCTCCCTATTTTCAAGTCCCTATGAATGCTACAGAATTGATCCCAGGAGGTGCAGAGACAAATCACTAAAGCCAGTAGAAATTTTGTGTGACCTGCACCTATCGGATGAGTGCTGATAGCTGTAGTATCTAACCACCTGCAAATGTAACACATTCACCAAAGAGATTAAATGCATTTTTAATCACTGTTGTTTCTGCAGCCATTGTTTTCTGCTTACAGAATCTGAAATGTTTTTGTGTCTGTTTATTCTGCTGTTCTAGATGTCTCAGAGTGCAGGAAACTATTATGTAGATTTCCATTGATGTCGGGCACTTTCCAAATATATGTTCAATTACTGATGTTCCACTTCCTGGATATTCCTTGACTCAAAATATATAATTATCTATATCCTTGCCAGTTTAGTCCTTCATATAGCTGTGTACTGCGGAGTTGCCTCAAGTGAAGCTGCTCAGATATAAACAGAGCGGTGTTCAAAACCTAGCTGGCAGAAGCCAGTTGCAAAAGCAAGAGTTTTCTGTCTAGCAACCTCTGATCTCAACGGCCCTATGCCTGCAAGCACATAATCAGGTGTGCAGTCCCGTTGACTTCAGTGAGACTGCTTGTGTAAGCAAATCTATACTTATGCTTATGTATTTACAGGTTTGGGCCTAACTGGTTTACTTTTGGAACTGTTCCCATCCTACCCCAAAACAAAATGTAATGCATAATGCTTAAGAACATAAGAACAGCCATACTGGATCAGACCAAAGGTCCATCTAGCTTCCTTGAGAGCGATAGACATTGCAAGATGAGGGGTTGGATGTTTTCAGAGAACGATCCACAATGACTCCCAGATCTTTCTTGAGTGGTAACAGCTAATTTAGACCCCATCATTTTATATGTATAGTTGGGATTTATGTTTTCCAATGTGCATTACTTTGCATTTATCAACATTGAATTTCATCTGCCATTTTGTTGCCCAGTCACCCAGTTTTCGCAGTCTGCCTGGGACTTAACTATCTCGAGTATATCTGCAAATATCTGCAAATTTTGCCACCTCTCCGTTGACCCCTTTTTCCAGTATTTATGAATATGTTGAATAGGACTGGTTCCAGTACAGACCCCTGGGAGATACCACTATTTAGCTCTCTATTCTGAAAACTGACCATTTATTCCTACCCTTTGTTTCCTACCCTTTGTTTCCTATCTTTTAACTAGTTAACAATCCATGGGAGGACCTTCCCTCTTATCCCATGACAGCAAAACATTTAAGCCTGTGCTTTTGTCCATCCCTATTCAGAGAAGCAGCATGTGCCTAACATTTTAAGCATATGGTAAAGTGCTTTGCTGCATAGGGATGGACTTCTGACCTGGGGCCCGAGTTTGGACCCTAACTGTTGCCAGTAACGTGTCCTAGGATATATGTTTTTCTTTTGTATTCTTGATGTTGCATTCAAGTCAGGTCATCCTGACATGTATTCTTTTCACACTTTTTGAAATGATATCACAGCTCATTGGGATGGAACACAAAGGGGTAGCTATATTCTATTTTCATGTCTCATTTTGAAATGATAAGTTTGTGTAACTATCTTGTTTGTATCCACTTTGTTCACATATGGAGTATCCTTTCCATGTAGATGTCTATTTGGATGAGTCTTTTCATACATGTATCATTAAACTCCAGTCCCTGAACCTGCAATGAGCTCCTTATACACAGCTGATTGTACATAACATCAGAAAAGTGCATAGCCATCTGCTGCTACATCCCTGCTGTGGATCATGGAGAAAGTTTGTCACGAAAGAATGAATGTTCAAGGAATCTGAGAAGCTGTTGGAAGAAACAATAAAAGCGAAAGGACAAATTGAATCCTATGGAAGGGGCAGAGCTGCTTTATATCGTCGTTCATGTCCTGTCATATAAATTCCCCCAGGACCGACTGCACATAGTTCACTGGCCAGGGGAAGTGGTTCTAAACAGCAAGCTCCTACGCAGTGAAACAAAATCAGTGTTGTAAATTAGGTTGTCGTTCATGCAGTTCCAAGTTTTATTTGGAACAGTGGAGAAGAGAGTATATCTCGGTATTTCTGCAGTGAGCAGCACTCGGCCACCTTTGGAAAATCTCCACTTTAAATGCCTTTTGGTCCAAAGTGCAAAGAGAAGGTAAGGGGGAAAGAGGAGTGGTTTGGTTTTCGGAAGTGCCAGCCACCCACAGCTCCACTGACACTGATGGACATTGTAGTTGCTGAGTAACCTTTGGAAATGGGGCCAAAGCCTCTTTGGGTAGGCGTACACTGCAGTCTGAGGTGTATTTGCAGCTTGGACTGATGTACTTGCACTAGCTTTACGTGTGCTAGCATTGCTAAAACCAGCAGTGTAGACAGAGTGGCACAAGCTTCAGCACATGCTAGTGATGTGAGGGTGTCTCTAGGGTCCCCGGTGAGCATGTACAGCCCATGCTGAAGCCTGCGCTGACACATCAATCTAGCTATTTTTAGTAATGCTAGTTTGGGTGAAGCTAGCCAGGGTATGTTTACCCAAGGTGCAGTCACACCTTGATTTGCAGCATAGACGTATCCCTTGACATGGGACTTCTCTAAATCACCTTGTAAGTCTTCATTCTCTGTGGACAATTTTAATATTCTCGTGATGGTGCTACATGCTCTTGCTGATGAGTGTGAAGCGTGCCCTTTGTTGCTATTCAGCCTGTACAAACAGCAAAGGCCTGACTTTTCTCTCACTTGTGCCAGTGGGTGTATCTACACTTTGATTCCCAGGTCAAGGAGACATACCCCTGCTAGCTTTGATCGAGCTAGCATGCTAAAAATAGAGTGTAGCCATGTGGTATAAGAGCCAGGCAGGGCTAGCTGCCCAGAGTGCATGCCTAGTGTCTTGGAGGGGTATGTTACTCAGGCTGACTGGTCCCTTGTGCTGCCGTGGATATGCTTTATACCAAAGGTATGTCATCTTGAGCTGGGAATTACACCCCAGCTCAAAGCGTGAATGGGAGATAGATAACTCTGTTGGAGTCAGTGGAATTGCCGTCGTATAAAACTGATGTGAGGTGGAGAATCAGGTCCATAGACTTGTTGAAACTGTGCCTATAGAGAATGTTCGCTTTCTTTCCCTCCCCTGTGCTTGTCCCCCCTCTGTTCTCTGTGATATTGTTCATCTAGTAAATGGGATGAAAAGAACTGAGTTAAAGAATTGAGTCATGACTGAAATGTGTCCCAGACCAGGGAATTTTCCACTCTCAATGTGCAAAAACTTCCAGTGGAGTAGCAGGGCCATCAGGACTCCAGGTTGGAAAAAGTAAATCCAATATTTATATTGGGATTTCACATTTAACCAGTTCATGAACTTTCAACCTGGGGCTTGGAAATATCTTTCAGGGTGCATGCCTCCCCCTTTCCTTTACAGCTAGATAGGAGTCAGGATCCCAACACTTATGGGAAGGGCATGTGTCTCAAAACTACTTTGTGCTGTGATATAGGGTCACAGTATGGCTCATGTTGAGAGCCAGTGCATCTTGTTAAATTCCATCATATTCCAGACTGCAATAAATGCTTTCTGTCCATTGCAAAATCCAATAAAAATAAGTATGAAAGTCTGTGACCGCTTCATCTTACTTTATCTCAATATTAAACATTAGGGCCATCTGGAATGGTTGGCTTAGTGGATTACGTAACAGGAAGAATGATAAAATAATATTAGCTCTAATGCTCAAATAGTTTTACAACTCTCTATTTTCTCTTCAGCACACTGCTTCTTAGCATCTTTCTGACACATTCGTGAAATGATAATGCCACACCACAGTTCAGGCAGTGCAAAGAAGGATTTAAACCCAGCTTAAAGAGATACTTGCAGATTGACCCAATAAAGGGAATTCCTCAGGTGACATAGAGTTCCTATAGTGATTTCTATGCAACCCAACCAACTTTTGACCCCCCAACCACAAGGGTGGCTTGGACATCCGTCCCTAGACATTTCCAGCTACTCACAGCCTAAGCTAAGGATTGGGAGGGATGGTGTCCCTAGCCTCTGTTTGCCAGAAGCTGGGAATAAGGGATGGATCACTTGCTGATTGCCTGTTCTGTTCGTTCTGTCTGCAGCACCTGGGATTTGCCACTGTTGGAAGACAGGGTACTGGGCTAGGTGGACCTTTGGTCTGACCCAACATGGCCGTTTTTATGTTCTTAAGAATCTGAAGTTTTTGATTCAGATAGTTCTAGTCAGCCTAAGGGCAATCCACCAAGACAAACTTTCAAGCTTACACAGAGTAAGCTGCGTCAACTCAAAAGCTTGTCTTTTTCACGAACAGAAGTTGGTCCAAAAAAAGAGATTCCCTCACTCACCTTGTCTCTGGGACCAACACATCTAACACCACAACACTGCAAACTCGCAATGTCCTACATGTCCTGGGACCAACACATCTACAGCAACAACACTGCAAACTCGCTATGTTGACAGCCCCTTCTACCCAACCCCCCCCACCCCAACCAATGCCTCCCACCCTAAACTCCCCCAACCAAACAACTAAAGAAAAACTCCCGAAACAAAACAACCTTTAGAGAAAAGGGTAAATTTAATAAAACTAAAACCAAACAAAAGCTAGCCCAAGTAGAATTTTTACCCGTGAAAGACTGCCAGAGATTTCATGAAGTCCACTAAAGACATCATGATTAGTATCGGTTCTGCTGATGTTTGAAGGCTGGCCATCGGTATGTACAAAGAGGTTAGGTCTGGGTGACCTCTTGGTCAGTAGGAGATCAGATACTATGGTGATGAATGACTATGGTGATGAAACCTTAATAGATGGATTTTTTTTTTCTTTGTTACTCCAAAAAAAATTTTTTTAAATGCTTTTCTTCCAAATAGACCTACCACTATCAAACAGATCAGCTACAAGATGCTATCTGTGTTTGCGTTTGAAGAGCCAGGGAATGAGTTTCCTTTTAAAAATGTTTGAAATGTAAAGCTGAAGTTGGTTTACATTTAGATTGTGTATCCTGGAATCTCCTGGCCCAATTCTGCTCTGGTTACTCTTGCTGACCCTTTATTTGTAATCCACAGTACTACCCAGGGCCCATTATCTGAATCATCATCTTGACAAAGAAGGAACTCCCAATCCTCCATTTTACATTTGCATTCTCCTGTACTCATACTCAGCACATAGTCTACATTGGCAGCCTGTATAAATCCACAGTGAAATGCTTTTAAATAAGTTTGTTCAGAAGGGACTAATACACCCCACTTCCTCAACAGCTGGTAAACCGAATGGAAATGTTTTCCTACAGATTTCTAAGCCTATTAAAGGAGAACATCTGCAACATTCCATTTTTGTCTGTGCTTCCCAGCCCCCTTTTGAGATGAGCTCCTGATAAAAGAACAAATCCTCTAACGGAACTCATTCGCTGTGCGGCAGGGCTGTGCGATTCCATAATCTCTTCCGTGCTGTCAGATAAAAGTTTAATAGCTCATGTAGCACAGATGGTTTTTGATGAAAGGATAAAACATGCTTGAAATTTGTATGAGAACTGGTCTGGTGGGCCCATTTCCTCCCCCCCCCCCACACACCTTTTTTTTTTCTAGAAATTAATGTTCTAACATCAAAATTCCAGAACAGTGAAATCTGAAGTACAGTTTCTATGTTTTTTTAGTATTGAAATGCCTGAATTTTCATGCTGGGTTAAAAACTTTAGAGAGAGAATTTTACTTAGGATTTTTCTACACTAGAAAAGTTTATACCTGGGTATAATATCAATTAGCGGCATAACAAAATCATACCAGTATAAGCCCTAGTGTGGATTCAGATATACCCGAATAAAGGGTATTATACCAATATAGCTTATTTTCTTTCCTGAACTGGAATAAGTTTATACTGGTAAAAGCATTTTATACCGTAAATAGTAGTAATATACCAGTATAACTGCATCCACACTGGGGGCTGTGTTCTGCTTTACCTGTGCCAGTGTATTTAAAGCAGCAAAATTTTCTAGCATAGCCCTTAATGTGTTAACATGTGTTTGACTAGTACACCTGTTGTATATTCAAGTATACTGGTGATTATATGATCTGAAGAATGGTCTTGTAGTTAAGGCACTTAATTAGGTCTTGAAAAATCCGCTTTCAATGTGTGGCTTTTCCACAGTCTTAGTGTGACCTTTGGCAGGTTACTTAATCTCTCTGTGTCTCATTTTCCCATCTGTAAAATGGGATTAAACTTCACAAGGGTGTTTTGTAAGAATAAATGTATATGTAAGATGCTACATTAATTGGGGTTAAAAAAAAGAACCTAGATAGAGAATTCAGAGTCAGGCAGGGAACATAACCGGAGTTAGACTGGTGTAAATCCAGCTGACTTCAGTGGAATTATCCCAGATTTACAGTGGTGGAACCAAGAGCAGAACCTGACCACAGTCTTCATATAAAATAACTGAAGAGCACTTAGATCTCTCATTAATTACTGACAACTTTGTCAGAGGAGGGAGCCATTCAAAGGTTAATGTCAGTTCAACAGGGAAAAGTTCACAACACACACATCCTTTCTGTGTCCCAGGACTTAAACCTTGGGGGCATCTTCTCTTCTCCCTTCTCATCCAGGCCGTTGCCAAATCCCCCCTTTTCTTCCTGTAAAATGTCTGCAGAATTCATCCATTCCAATTGCAAAGTCGGGATAATCATACTTGCAATGGCCTACCTCACAGGGCTATTATGAGGATTAACTAATGTCTGTGAAGCACTTTGTAAATCTCCAATGCTGTAATATGGATACAGAACAAAAACCCTTACTAACAGCACTTTAGGCCAGGCTCTAGTCCTCTCCTCCCTAGACTTTTACACCTTCTTACTTTAGGGCTTGTCTACACTATGGGGGCTAGTGGCTATAGTTGCCCAGCTACAGTTGCTGTAGCAACTCCACTTCCTCAAGTGGTGATAGCTAAGCTCATGGAAGCATTCTCCCATTGACCTAGCCATGTCTACACTGGCGGGTTAGGTCGGCATAGCAATAGTGCTCAGGGATGTGAATTCTTCACATCCCTGATTGCCATAGCTATGGCAAACCTTAGTTTTTAAGTGTAGACCGAGCTTGAGCTCTCCCCTCTTCTTTCTTGTCTGTCCTCTATTCCAGCCAGGATGACGATCGTCTTGTACCACAACTCCACCCAGGTCTGGCTTCTCCTTCCCCTCGCCACTCCCCAAATCCCTGCACTGCATCCCCCTCTTACTTCATAACGTCCAAGATTCTATTTAGTTTCAAGGTTCTCTGAATGATTCCTTTTACACACAACACCCCACTCCTGCAGGTCTGTACAAACCTCTATCCTGATTGCCTCCTATCGCTCACCTACATGTACTCCTTCAGGACTCTCCTTGTTCTTGGCTAGGCTTGCAGCTCCTCCTCTTTTCAAGGAGCTTCCGAAAACCCATTTCAGCTATAATGACTAGACACTTTCTGTAAGGCTCTTTCACATGGTCTGTTCCCATTCCTATCATTAGCCAGTGCTCTTCTTGGAGCAGGGATTATGTTCTTCTGTATAAGCACGAAGAGCAACTACAAAACACTGTTTTAAAAAAAAAAAAAAAAAAGAAGAGGAGCCCTTGTGGCACCTTAGAGACTAACAGATTTATTTGGGCATAAGCTTTCATGGGCTAGAACCCACTTCATCAGATGTATGAAGTAAAAGATACAGGAGCAGGTGTAAATACATGAAAAGATGTGGGTTGCTTTACCAAGTGTTAGGTCGGTCTAACGAGATAAAACACTATGGCACACATTATGGACCTAGATAAATTATTTCTATTATTGCTTATGTGACATCATAATTTTACATGGCCCTTTACAAATCTAGAATAAAAAACACATTGCCTGCCCAAAGGAATACAATTAAATCTCATCAAGCCATCAAAGTTGAGTAAAAAAGTCTGCCAAGGAGTGCATCATGGTCTACAGCAGCAGTTCTCAAACTGTGGGTTGGGACCCCAAAGTGGGTTGCCAGGGCTGGCTTAGAGTTGCTGGGACTCGGAGCCAAAGCCCAAGCCCAATCGCCCGGGGCCGTAGCCCAAGGGCTTCAACTCTGGGCAGCAGGGCTAGGTTACAGGCCCCCTGCCTGGGGCTGAAGCCCTTGGGCTTTGGACCCCCCCTCCCTCATCTGGGGCGATGGGGCTCAGGCTTTGGTCACTCCTTCTGGAGTCATGTAGTAATTTTTGTTGTCAGAAGGGGGTCACGGTGCAATGAGGTTTGAGAAACCCTAGTCTCTGGCTCGCCGACAGGGGAAGGGAGGGCAATTGCTCAGGGGCCTGGGTGATTTAAAAGGGCCCGGGCCCCCCCCCCCCCGCCCTGCCACATTCATTACATTTGTGACTGTACTCCTTGGGGGAGAATTGTATGTCTCCTGTTCTGTTTTACCTGCATTCTGCCATATATTTCGTGTCATAGCAGTCTCAGATGATGACTCAGCACATGTTCGTTTTAAGAATACTTTCACAGCAGATTTGACAAAAACACAAAGAAGGTACCAATGTGAGATTTCTAAAAATGGCTACAGCACCTGACCCAAGGTTTAAGCATCTGAAGTGCCTTCCAAAATCTGAGAGGGATGAGGTGTGGAGCATGCTTTAAGAAGACTTAAAAGAGCAACACTCAGATACGGAAACTACAGAACCCGAACCACCAAAAAAGAAAATTAACCTTCTGCTGGTGGCATCAGACTCATGAAAATGAACATGCGTCGGTCCGCTCTGCTTTGGGTCATTATCGAGCAGAACCCGTCATCAGCATGGATGCATGTCCTCTGGAATGGTGGTTGAAGCATGAAGGGATATATGAATCTTTAGTGCATCTGGCACATAAATATCTTGAGATGCCAGCTACAACAGTGCTGTCTGAATGCCTTTTCTCACTTTCAGGTGACACTGTAAACAAGAAGTGGACAGCATTATCTCCTGCAAATTGTAACCAAACTCGTTTGTCTGAGCGATTGGCTGAAGTAGGACTGAGAGGACTAGCAGGCTCTAAAATTTTACATTGTTTTATTTTTGAATGCATTTTTTTTGTACATAATTCTACATTTGTAAGTTCAACTTTCATGGTAAAGAGATTGCACTTCAGTACTTTTTATTAGGTGAATTGAAAAATACTATTTATTTTGGTTTTTTACAGTGCAAATATTTGTAATCAAAAATAAATATAAAGTGAGCACTGTACACTTTGTATTCTGTGTTGTAATTGAAATAAATATATTTGAAAATGTAGAAAACATCAAAAAATTGAAATAAATGGTATTCTATTATTGTTTAACAGTGTGATTAATTGTGATTAATTTTTTTAATAGCTTGACAGCCCTAGTTCCTAATGAACTGTTTCATGGGGGAGGGAAAATATTTCCAATCAGATCTGTTAATTAGATAATCAATGTGAATTAGTCAATCAATATTTATAAAGGGCTTTGAACGTATAAAGTGCCAAGTGGTTTCCACCTCTTATGAATATTTATTTCAGTCAGCTAATAATTCTGCAGAAGTAAGCAGCAAAGATTTGCTAAATTCCCTTTCCCTCTGTGGTTTTCCAGTCTGCAATGAATTTGGCATGCAAACACAAACTGCTGTGGATGTGTAAGCAGGAAGCCTTCTCAGAGAATCCTGCGTATGCTCTGTGCTGTGTATTCCCTTTTAGGGATCGTAATGAGCTGCATATTTCTCTGACAGTTGGTAACAAGGTAATCCTGTCTTTATTCTCCAGCCTGTGACTGCAGTTTACCCTCTTCTCTGTTTTCTTGCTGCAGAGGAGGTGGTGGAAGGGAAAAGTGCCATTCTCATAGGAATGAGCCAGTGGAACTCCAATGACTTGGTAGAGCAGATCGAAACAATTGGGAAGCTGGAAGAAAATCAAGGTAAAATTTAACTTGCTATATGTATATATTTAGGTTAACAAGGAAACTTAAGCTGACACTTAAGCTGTCTGATTTTGTTGAGACTCCTGATACAAAAGGCATTTACAATGTCACAAAGCATAACTGGTATTACAATTAACATTGTTATACATCTGTTCACTATTTCCCTTTATTAAAATAATTCAGGCCCTATTTCTGCAAGATGCACCCTGTGGGTAGACGGTATACTCACCTGGGGCTCTGCTTGGGTACAAGACTCCATCCACACACAATAGCTTGCATGACCAAGGCCTATGGTTGTATATCTGTCATGGCCATGACACACATTAAGGGCTTTAGGGTCACTGTCTCCCAGGCCAGGTCGCTACTCAGGGCCTGACTCTGGTATCTTTGCTACAGGTGAGTAGCACTGTACTCTACAAGTAGTTCTGCTGAAGTCAGTGGAACCATTTGTGTAGTAAGTGTGTGATTTTTTTTTTCAAAGGGACATAAAGGTGTTAAGCCTCCATGCTAAAATTTTCAAGTGCCTAAGTAACTTAGGAGCCTTGAATTTCAATGAGACTTAGGCTCCCAAATACACAGGTTTTTCAAAAAGGTTATCCCTGAACTCCCACTGACTTTAAACAGGAGTTACCTTCGTCAGGCAATATCCCACCATAAGATACGATTCAGTGTAAGTAATGGTGTCAGTCTTGCCTTTAAGTAACTTGGTAAATTTGTCCAATGAAGTATGGGGGTTTTCAGATGATTAGTTGAATGTTATCAAGTGGTTTAAAGAATTTTTATTGTTAGTTAAATGGTATTTATTTGGTTTTTCTCTGATTCCCCCCGACAAAGACAATTTATTTAATGTATTCTGAGCCATGAGTGTTTGTGTTTTTAGGCTGCTTGTTTTAAAAAGACTTTCCCCGTTTCTTACTACAAATAGCTGTCCTGAAAGATCAGTATGGACTGGAGTGTGTTCATCTGTAGGAAAAGAAAGGGATATTTCTCTATAACTATACATATTTTCAGCAATTGCTTGTGGAAGGAATTAATTTATTAATTATCTTTGTTTAGTGACTCTCTTCTCTTCTCTTTATCTTCTGGGTGTTTCCTTTGCTAGTGGTTAAGTAGCATGTTGACCAACCAATCCAAAAGGCATGTTGTTAAAGATTATTAAGTGGATAATTAGAGAGGGAAGAAGTTTGTCTTACATCTGCCCTTGACAGTGACATACAGTGCTCCTTCATGTTGCTTGGCAATTTATTTCAGTTGGAGTCAGGGATTCAATGGGGATTCGTAGGAGATGCTTACTGAATTGTAAATGTGCCTCCTCTCTCTGCTGTTAGACTATTGAGAGAAATTGATCCAATGTTGCACCACAACTAAGATAACTTTTTTTTTAATGACCACATAAAGGCAGGTTACTCTGGACTATTTGCCACTATTCCTGGACTTTCTTCACTGACTGCAAAGTTTTAATATATTTACTTCAATATTATGATGTTAGATTTTGTGTCTTATTGTTTTGATAGTTTCCAGAGGTTCCCACTAAGATCATGGCACCATTGTTTAAGGCACAAAAAAAAAAAAAAAAAAAAAAGCAAGGGACAGTCCCTGCCCCTAAGAGCTTTCAATCTAAGCAGGGAAGACAGATAAATGGAGGGTTATTATTCTCTCCATTTTACAGATGGGGAACAAAGACCCAGAGAGCATAAGTGCCCTACCCAAGGCCACGCAGAAAGGCTGTGGTACAAAGCCAGGAGTTGAACCCCAGTCCAGCATTTTAACCATGAGACCTTCCCTCCCTTATTTCAGTGGTGTCCTATCTTTTTTGTTTTGTTTTGTGGACTACTTTGTAAGACAGTAAACCACCATGGTTACCTCTCCTTCTTAGCCCTCTTGTCTCACATTGCTTGGTGCTCACCTTGCTTTCTTCTGGAGAATACTAGGCAGGGCTTAGAGGATTACTGGTCTACTTGGACCATAGTTTGAGAGCGGGCCTACTTATAACATCTAGTTACATTTTAATGGCTTTTCACAACACGGTAGCCTGCTTCAAGTCAATGTTCACTGTGCTGGGGTGTATGACTTTGCACACTATGGGTCTATTTTCAGAGGTGCTGAGCAACTGTAACTTCGGCTGAAGTCAATAGGAGCTGTGGGCAATAAGCACCTCTGAAAATCAGACCTTACGGTATGTCCACACAAGGCAGCTCATGCCAGAATGAGATTTCGTATTTTGTTATATCAATAATGTAAAAAAAACCTAGAGCAACAGCTGTAATGCATGCTGCCCGTTAGGTGTTTCACTCGGTTGGCCCCCTGCTAAATTCATCTGATTAAACTAGGCCACACATCTCAATGCCTCTTCTCCTCTTGAACTCCACCACATTATACTGCAAGGTTCAGTTCTATTGATTAGCTACCTATTGATATTTCCCTGCTGTGAAATTACCTGCCAAATGCATATAGATCCTATTGTTGTGTGTTTACTGCAGCGAATTATGCAGGGCTTCTGTTGGAGAATGAATCGTGTTCGGGAATTTTAGAACTCCACTCTGTGATTGGCAACTGCAAAACACAAATAATGAAGGCGAAGAGCATGCAAGATCTATTTGATGGGGAACTATATTATTTTCTGAAAACGCTGCAGTAAAAAAGCATTTAAATGTTAATGCAACCGTTTACATTCAAAGCTTTACCCCAAAAAAGCTGGCAAATTTTTTTAACGGAATCATTTCAGCCGTAAAAATAGAGGGCTGGATTCTGATACCTTTACTCAGAGTGAACACGTAGTCCCACTGAAGTCAGTGGAACTGCTTTTGGAGTAAGGTGCTACTAAACTGTGGAATCAGGCCCATTGTTACCACTTAAACCCTTTTAAACAGCTGCATTGATTTATTACCTTTTCAGAGACTATTTGGAGAACTCATCAGTGTTTGCCAAAATAAGGTTGCATTTTTAAAGCCCATGTGTCTTCATTAAAGACATGCCCTGAGGGGGCTGGATAGTTCATAGTTCAAAATCTGGATAGCCTCCAGATTTTCTCTGTTAACTCCAGCCCTAGTGTGTAGCCTTTACCATTTGAGAGCCGTACTGTGGTTTGTGAGAAATGAATAGCTGATCTCAGGCTAATATCTGTATGACACAAACTAGAACTGTGACTGGCACCTTGTCTAATCATATCCTCTTGGCTGACAATGTGTACAAACTACCCTTATGGTTGAAACCCACTGGCTAATGGCCTGATTATGGATTGCTGAATGACGGCCTGTTCTGTTCATTCTCTCGGAAGCATTCAGCACTGTTGGAAGACAGGAAACTGGGCTAGATGGCTCATTGGGTTGACCCAGTATTGCTGTTCTTATGATCCAGTACCTATTGAAGTCAATGGCTCTCTTTCCACTGACATTGACGGATGCAAGGTTATTCCCTAAATTATGATTTTCAGAGGAGCCTAAGGGAGTAAGGTGACTTTTACTGGGACCTGGATGCACAAATCCCCTAGGTGCTTCTGAAAATCCCAGCTCAAATGTGCCATGTGCCCTTCTAATGGATTGTTCCCATAAGAGGTGAGGGTCTAGTGTATATTGGCTCTTTTTAGCTCAAGTGATAGAGGCTTGTGGGTTGGTTCTGAAGGTCCCTGATTCAGTCCCTTTCCGACGCCTCTTGTTGGTAGTGAGGGTGTCATTTAATTCCCTTTGTGGTTGTACCCTTCAACACAGGATCAGAAAACAGTGGGAATGCTGGGGGGCAGCGCGCAGTGCTGTTGCCTCTGGTGCACCTGTTTTTTGGGCCTAAATCAAGGGTTGTCATCTTTGTTTAGTGCTATCAGTCCAGCTGCTTTCATGAACACTCATATTTGCACTGGGTCTTTAAAAATACAGGAACAAATCCTCCAGGCATTAAGTGCAGAAAACTCCTGTTGACTGACCAAACCACAGAATCTGACCCATGGTTATGAACGACGCATTCAGCTGAGAAGGAAGTGGTTGTGTTGCACTTTGTTGTAGTTAAACCAGCTTCCAGGACCAGTGATTCTGCTAGTTGCCTTTGCAGCAATTTTGAAGTTTGTGTGCATTGTTTTTTTTTTTAATGGTTTAATAGATTGACTAGTAAAGCACACAATTAAGAGCTCTTTCAACAAATGAAGATGTATGGGAAGCTGCAGTATGCTCTGGGCAGAATTAAAGGCACACTGGGCACTCACTACAACTTTAAGAAACAGCATAGTCACAATTCCACTGAGAGAGAGACAAGCTTATTAGCACCCTTATAAATAGTAGGTATATAAATTAATTCAGTCGCTGTTTCTCAGTAAGTAGACCTGAGAGCACTTGACCAATACAGACTTCCGCATCAATGCTAGAAATACTTCTTCAGGGGAAAATCTGGAATCCAGTAATGCCGACTTAATATAGTTAAACAGAGAATAACACAAACAGCGATCAAGCTGAATTAAAAACCTGTAGAGCTGCATAAATTATCTTGATGGGGAGCTGCTTTTCCTGTGGCAGAATCAAAGCACTGTATTAAATATACTCTCAGGGCCAAATTCATGACTGGTGCTGAGCAGATACCTATGGTATCAGTGGAATTGCACCTGCTTGATACCAGGAATTAATTTGGCTTATTAGATTTTATTTTTTTCTGTTCCTCCACCCCCCTACCTTTGGTCCTGATCCTGCAAGAACTTAAAGCACATGCTTAAGCTACTATGTAAGTGTTTGTAAGATCAGGGTCTTTGTTTGTGTTTTAGTTTTGGGGCTTGTACTGCAGTGCAGAATACAGGGTGTGTGTACTGCTGGCATGAACGAAAAGGTTTGAAAGAGGACTAAGTTAACACAAACTATGTACCTGTTAGTTCACGCCTGAGGCATCCACATGAGGCAGATAAGAGTGCAGCTCTTTGGTGTGGTCTGCAACACACACACTCAGTCTGCACTGTGGCTCAGTGTAGACATACTCTTGATGAGATATAGTAAAATAAAATCTTTGACCCCTAACAGTATTGTGTCCAGATACCTTTATTTCCAATGCAATTATAATGTCTATGCATACATACTTGATTTGTAATTTGATTTGTTTACTATAGATAAATGCACAGTATTCTCATTTTTAACTTTATAGCAAACTGAAGAATTTTTATAAAAAGTATCTTCCCTTCTCCAGATTTACCAGTGGGACATCACAGATTTAAGGATGTGTCTATATTTCACTCCTATTGATTAGGACAGATATCCTCCAAGACATCAAAGTATATGTCTTGTCATAGAAACCTACTGATGACTTGGGCTAAACTGTGTGATGAAAAGCAGTGCTAGTTAGTGGATAGGGCCCTGGCCTAGGAGTCAGTGACCTGTTCCTTTTCGTGGTTCTGCCACTGACCTGCTGTGTGTTTCCCCCTCCCACCATTTGTCTGTCTTGTCTGTTTAGACTGTAAGCTTTTCAGAACAGAGACACTCTTGCTGCAGGTTTGTACTGCACCTAGCACAATGGGGCCCTGTTTCATTGGGGCCTGCCATCACACTAATAAACAAAAATAATAACGTTCACCAACAAGAATTTCATAGGTAGCTTCATGTTCTCAAGTGCAACCCGCAAAGACACTTACCCTGGCTATCTACTCTGCCATTACCCCTGCCCTCCTTTCTTCTGAAATGTAGCACGTTTATTAAGTTAGGCCAGTAATTACCAAGCTTAAAGAAAATAAGGCTATTTTCCCTTAGAAAAGCTGTCTTCTCTCTTATCTTTATATGGGACCATCTGCCCCGAGAAGACGATATTGAAAATGTGTTTACAGTGTTTACTATACATAAAGATGAGAGTACCATGAATGTAACAATCTAGAATGAGAATGGGTTTGTGGCACGTGTTAAGCAGTGTGTCATAGTATGTAGAGCATTGGACTGGGACTTAGGAGACCTGGGTCTGATTCCGGTCTCTGCCAGTGACCTGCTAGGTGGCCTTCAGCATGCCACTTCACCTCTTTTTGCCTCAGTTTCCCAATCTGTAAAATAGATATGATGATGATGACCTCCTTTGTAAGTATTATTACTTATTATTTATTTATTATAACATTATTACTTTTATGTTTCTGAAGTTTGTTTGCATAATTTTCTGTAAACACTGTAGTAAAATGAAACTTTTAAAAAGTGAAAATCAAAGCATCTACTACCCATATTGTCATATATTTGTCAGCTTAATAGTGGTGACACTGATGTCATTAATATTTTTGAAAAACCATTGCAACCAAGATGTCACGTTTTTGCTTGGAGCAAATTATTTCCCTTTTTTTTTTTTCTTTTTTTTTTAAGTTGGGATTTTCAAGCTGCCTAAGGAATTTGGATACCCGGCTCCCATTATTAAAATCAACATAGATATTGTCACTGGAAAATATGGATACTCCCTGTACTGTAATGAGTGACATAAATGTGATACCATAACCACAGGCTGTTCACCATGCCTGTGCTAGAAAGTATGATGACAGAAATTGCAGGGGTATTTTTGTGGTTGTTTTGAACACAAAATACACTGTATACCCATGACATTACTGTTCACTTACTACCTAGAGGTAAATGAAACTCTGCTTTGTGAGAAGCTTTGGAAAAAGACATTTACTTAAGTTAGATGACAGTGCAGCTACCATGCTTAGCTTTTGGGGTGAGACAGCAGTAAATCTATGCCCCTTGCAGTGAGCACGGAGATTCAGAATGTGAAACCTTGTAAATTGTGCCACCAAGGTAAGTATTTGTTTGCCTGTTGACTCCCACCTAGACTTCTCAGCTGGAAAGAAACTAATTTTCTTTGTGCTTTACATGGCAGGTAGGGTGTATAAACAATAGCCTCTCGGGGCAGACCATTGTTTAGCTTGCATGGTGAAACTGTCAAAAGTAATTTCAGAAGAACAGTGGTTTGTGCAATAGGCAGCTGTGGGTCCAAATGTGCTGTCAAGGTTCCTTCCCCACTCTGAACTCTAGGGTACAGATGTGGGGACCTGCATGAAGGACCCCCTAAGCTTATTCTTACCAGCTTAGGTTAAAAACTTCCCCAAGATACAAACTTTGCCTTGACCTTGAACACTATGCTGCCACCACCAAGCGTGTTAAACAAAGAACAGGGAAAGAGCCCACTTGGAGATGTCTTCCCCCAAAATATCCCCCCCAAGCCCTACACCCCCTTTCCTGGGGAAGGCTTGATTAAAAATCCTCACCAATTTGTACAAGTGAACACAAACCCAAACCCTTAGATCTTAAGAACAATGAAAAATCAATCAGGTTCTTAAAAGAAGAATTTTAATTAAAGAAAAGGTAAAAGAATCACTCTGTAAAATCAGGATGGTAAATACCTTACAGGGTAATCCGATTCAAAACACAATCCCTCTAGGCAAAACCTTAAGTTACAAAAAGACACAAGAACAGGAATATACATTCCCTCCAGCACAGCTTATTTTACCAGCCATTAAACAAAAGGAAATCTAATGCATTTCTAGCTAGATTACTTACTAACAGAAGTTCTGAGACTGCATTCCTGATCTGTTCCCAGCAGAAGCATCACACAGACAGACAGACCCTTTGTTTCCCCCAGTTCCAGCTTTGAAAGTATCTTGTCTCCTCATTGGTCATTTTGGTCAGGTGCCAGCGAGGTTATCTTAGCTTCTTAACCCTTTACAGGTGAAAGGGTTTTTCCTCTGGCCAGGAGGGATTTTAGAGCGCTGTATACAGAAAGGTGGTTACCCTTCCCTTTATTTTTATGACATGTGCTTCTATAGAAAAGTGGCAGAACAGGGAGGGAAAAAACTCGGCACACGTAAACCATGGTCTTTTGGAACCTGAACCTCTTGTGAGCAGAACTTCATACCTGGCTCAAAGTCTGTAATTAGTGCTGAAAGTAAAATATGATTTTGTGAACCCACATATTTTCTGAAGGTTTCAGATGCTGTTTTGAATTGAGATAGTGCTTAGGATCCGTAGTTATGGACCGGGACCTGATTGCGCTAGGTGCTGTACAAACACAGAGCAAAAACACAGTCCCTGCCCCAAAAGAGCTGACAAGCTAAGTCCTTTTTTAATCCTCCCCAGGGCTGTCACAGTGTTGGAGTTTATCTATAATAATGGCTATACTTCTGGACTTCCAGGTCTTTGCAAGACCCGAAAACCAGCAATTTAAAGAATGCAGGTGAAAACAATGAGCCATATTCAATAGTGGGTTGTGGGAACTGCACATAAGCATTTTCCCATTGGTAAAAACAGTGCCAAAACTTCAGCAAAATTTGCCCTCTATTCTTCACTCATTCATCTTGCTTATGTTTTGACCAGGTGAAAATAGCTTCAGATTTGTATTTAGCAACAACTGCACCTCTAACACCAACTACACAAGCTGGTCACAAGCTGCAGAGACTTTGTCTCTTTAGTTCTGAATGTCCTGCGTGAAGTCCCCAGTGTGTTGGCTAAGATGCTGGTTGTCCTGCTGGTACCCAGCTGGAGTAAGCAGGCAGAAGGGAGCCCCGATGCATAATTTTGAAAGGCTTGGGGTTGGCAATAGTCGTAAGTACATGCAAGATCAGGGCCTTGGTTTAATAAATAATAATAATAATTAATAATACCTAGCTCTTATCTAGCGCTTTCATCAGTATCTGTGTGCTGTATAAAGGAGGGATCATTATCCCCATTTTCCAAGTGGGAAAACTGAGGTACAGAGAAGGCAAATGAACTTCAATTTTATATTCAGATATCTATAGGAACACACACCATTTTATCTCTTCTGCTAGTTCTGCCTTAGTCTGAGCTGTGGTGGATAATTTCTCATTCCACCCACAAGTGACAGAGATGGATGACACAGTGAAACAGAAACAATTTTTCCCCCTTTTTTAATATTTTATGCAGCGTAATGTCGCGCCCATTATCTCAATTTTTGGGCCATGGGATTATCACACAATTACGCAATGCCATCACCATTAAAATGATTTCTTATCAAACTCTGCAAGAAACTTAACTGCTGTCAGACTTGTCTATCAGGTTCTTTTCAGGTTTGATCAATCTGAAGGTGAAGCTGAACTAAAATGTCAGGGAATGACTCAAACCATGATAGATATTTCATGTGACTCTCAACTTGTCTTGAATAGTTTAGTTATCATGAAGTCAAAGAGGAGCTAGTTTAAGCTGTCTGCAGAGCATGGCTCATCTATTCAGCTTTTGCCTTGAGATGCCAAGTGAACATGACTGTCTAATATAATATATATCTGGAGCAGAGAGATTTAAGAATTAGGAACAAGCCAGACTTTATTGTTGCAAATCCTGAACTGCATTCCTGGAGCAACCAGCTTGGCCAAACTAGGAATCTGTTTACTGCCAGGAAAACTGACAAGCTTATTGCCCCACTACCCTAAATATTTATAAGCCCAGGACAGCAGGTCCAGTGCCGTTGCACTGATGGTAACCAATACACAGTACTTCAGAAGAAAGTATAATGTTTTTAACCCTTCTCACCTAATGCATTTACCTTTGCAGTGCTCTATCATGGTTGGAAAATTTTCCTGGCTGTGGCTTGGGATTGGCTAATGTTGGAGGCATGTGGAATCTCAGCCCTTGTACAGTATAAACGGGCCTCCTTCTCTCTATTGATTTGCACTCCTTGTAATTTTAATTTGGGAATGACCGTTTCCTCACTTCATAGGAGAATCCCAAAAGTCAGAGTTGGAAGAGACCTGGGGTAGATCATCCAGTCCATCTCCCAGCCAGTGCAGGACTATGGCCCTACAAAACATTTGCTGCCTTTTTAAAACTAGAATGGAGAAAATGTTCTACATATTGGGGCTTACAGTGGATAGCTTGATGGTCAGGTTTTCTCTGATACTAAGTCTGTTTGTTCCTCTCATCCTGTTTCTAGTTATGCTTCCGTGCATCTTGCTAAATAATCCCTCCCCATTCTTGGTGCTAACGTTCTTCTTAGCAAAAATGTAACGTTAGAGTCCTGTAGTGAGCTCTCCTATTCACTTCATTCATTAATTCTCCTACTCATAGAATATAGAGTGAAAACTTTGGATCATCCACATCCAGAAAGCTCGGTCTCCGGTCAATATTGAGTCCTGCTCTATATTAAGGCTGAGGCAGCTGGGTCAAAAGCCACAACATCCCGACAGTGTGTGTGAGGCAGTCCGAGAGGTCTTCTCCAACCAGCTTTTGTTGAATCAAAGCTGGTATGGACTCTGGTACATGGAACACATGGCCAAGCCACCTGAGAGGGTGCTGAGTCCCTCAGAAAACATTGGAAGCCGGTTGGTCTGATGCCTAATCACCTAATTCGAAACATAAAGTAACCACCATATACCTTCAATAAGCCGTTGCTGTTTCAGGTCAAAGAGTCCAGCTGGCACATTTGAATCTCTGGGTTGGCCCAGGTTTCAGAGCCATACAAAAGGACAGAAACCACTGCTGCTTAATAGACACCCATCTTCGTCTAAGTTATGTGGCATTGGCACCACAAAGCCTTTCAAAGAGTGTGCATAATACTATAGACTGGTTGATTTGATGTTTCACGTCAGCAAGGCAACCTTCCTCCTTGGTGACAGCAGAGCCAAGGTACTGAAATGAGTTGATGATTATGATGTGTGGGGGCAGAGATTCATAACCCACTTATATCAGTTTGAGCTTCTTCCAGTTGACTTGAAAAGCAAGCTTACTGCTTTTTCCACAAACATATTCAGGTCATTGATGACATTAGTTTGTGAGGACGTGAGTACGGTCTTGTCATCTGCATATTGCAGGTCAGTTATGCAGAAATCATGAATCACCATCCCGGGTATGTGACTAGTGACAGCTTCTATAATTCGCTCAGTAATAGAGCGGAATAGATCAGGAGCAGCCATGCACCCTAGATAGATGCCACTGTTGTACTCAGGCCGGTTTGACATCCTAGTACCTAAGTGGACACAGTTCTCACTTTAGTGAAGCATTTCTATGAGACAGTAGAGGAGCTTGCCAGGCACACCAGCTGCTTGCAAGCTGAGCCAAAGGGAGCAACTATCAACAGAGTCAAAGGCAGCTTTTAAATCAATAAAGGCTTTATACACCTCATCCTTCCTGTGTTGAAACTCTTGAGCTTTTTCGGTAATTTGTCTAATGGCAAAAATCTTCTCCATGTTTGATTAGGCATAAACCTGGCTTGCTCTCCTACTGCTCAGACTTAATTATTTTTCCAAACACTTCACGAGGACATGGTGAGTTATTATATTATTGAAATGTAACTATCCTTGTCAAAGTGAGTGTCATCAAATCGCATTTCACTCAGTCTTCACTTTTCTTTTAAAATGGTTCACGTAGGATCCGTGGAGTCAAATGACGAACTCCCATTGGCTTCAATAGGAGCAGGATACTGGGTCCCTCCTTGCTAATGAGCAATAGGTCTCCCAGTAACCAATGCATATCAGCAAGGCTCTGCTGTAAATAGTGGGCCAGATATGTATGTGTAGGTTTGTATAGCTGCAGATCTGGCTTGGTTGTTAATAGCACCTTCTATGGAAGCTCCCCCAAAGAGCAAGCATTTTCTTGTCCAGCTATTTAAATTAGGCAGTCATTAGTGAGAAGCTCTATATTAAATGTGTACTCGCAAGCTGGAAAGCATAACGGGAGAGCTTAACATGGCATTACTTCCCTCTCCCTCTGATGCCCAAATTAAAGTAGCAAGGACTCTAGAAACATCTGGAGCTGGATAAAGAGAAACAGAGCTTCGTGGGGAGATAATAAATACTTGCCATTGCATTTAGAGATTAGCAGTCATGCTGGGATTCAGGCTCCGCAGGGGATGGATGTCCTTGCTCTGGGTTTTGGAAACACCTTTTTAATTTTTCCAAGAGTGAGAAATCCTGGAGTCTCAGAACTCCACCATCCAGTGCAAAAATCCCCTGGTTAAGGGGAAATGACTGGCCTGCACAATTCACCCCAGCATCACTCATTGTTGCTAGCTAACTGTATATGACACAGAGCCACGAGCCTGAACAAGTTTCACCCACATCAAACTGCAAAAATGAAAGGGTTATGATATTCCCATTGCACTTCAACCCTTTTAGACCAAACAACCCCTACCTGGCTGGCTCTTCTGCTATTTATCCTTCAGGTATGCCTCTTCATCCCCCTGCTGGTTGGTAGGCAGTGCTAGCCAGCAATAGTTGCCGTTTCATCCGTAGATACAGGCAGGGGCTAACTTTGTCCATCTAGATCTTGATCTTGGGCATAGATCCAGCAAAGCACGTAAGCACAGGCATAGCGTTAAGCCGGAGAATACTCCCCATTAGCAGTACCTTCATACTTCAACTTACACATGGTGTAAGTGCTTTGCTGGATTATGACCTTGGTTTCCTGATATTGTCTCTGCCATTTCGTTCCTCTTGTCCACCTGTTGCTGCTTCACGAATACTCCACAATCCAGCCAACTTCTCTCCAGAGTAACCTTCCCCCTGCAACCTCAAAAAGGCTGTTCTTTGCGCCCCCCCTCCCACTCTGTTCCTCTTCCCTATATATTTTGAAAATAATTCAGGCGTTAATGTTTATAGCTGCCGCAGAGACCGGCTGACACCCTTCTCATCAGGTTGGCAAGATGTAGGCTGTTGTGAACAGAATACACTTTGGACTGAGTTCAGGAAGTATTTATTCAGACTGATCCAACTGTTCTGAAAAGACTAGGGTCAGCCAAATGCTGTGGCTTGATCTTATTTTTTCCAGCAAGCAAATATACCAAATACAGTACTTAGGATAACGTGCACAAAAAGAGGTTAGAGCTGTGCAAAGAACTGAATTTTTTTTAATGGTTTGGTGGCTGAACCAGGCAAACAAAAATTTTAAATTGTTTCAGTTCAGCATGAAACACTTTTTTAAATTTTTTTTCAGCAAATTGAAAAAGTAAAACAAAATAAAATAAAACTAAACATTTTGTTTGACCCAAAACAAAATTTGGGGGAGGGGGTTAAATTTTTTAAAATGGGAATCAGTTTCAAAATGACCAGTTGTTTTGAATCAAAATTGAAACATTTCATTTAGAATATGTCAAAATGAAACATATTGTATTTTTTCTGTGTGTTTTTTGGGGGGCCGGGGGAATATTTTGATCAAAACAGTTCGGCAAATTCAACCCAAGTTTGTGAAATGTTTCAGATGACCTGAATCTGTAATCTTCAGTGAAAAAAGCCTTCATCTGCATACTTTGATCCAGTTCTAGTTATGAACTAGATTCTCTGCTGTGCTGAGTTTCTGCTTTGGTTAAGGGTCCCCAATATTCTGCTTGTCCCCATCTTCAGCGCAGGTTAGAACAGCCTGGGTGCTGTTCTAATCTGTGCTAGCTAGCAACAGTGGCTCTGGGGGGGGGTATGTCTAGACACTGCCCTGTGTCACAGATCCTAGCAAGCATCCCTATCTGGCCACCCACTAGGATGGCTGTTAGGAGAATCCAAGCCTTTGTGCTATGGATCCCCTGGGGTGTGTGTTAAGCTTCTAGAGCCTAAATGGACTCCAACCACTGACCCAATCTCGGGATCCCTAGGCACACTCTCTGGGCACGGACCTTCTATCTGGCATCCTCCTTGAATGTCAGAACATACTGTCCTGCTGCCTAGCCCCTCTGGGTGCAGTGTGCTCTTCAAGACCCCCTTCTCAGTACTTGAACACACTGCTCTCCCAGGACTCCATCCAAATGGCATGAAAGTCCTGATTGACCGTTTGTCTTTCAGGGGCATGTAGTAATTGTGAAGTGGTCCACACACACGTGGCCCAGTCTAACAATCATAGAATCATAGAATATCAGGGTTGGAAGGGACCTCAGGAGGTCATCTAGTCCAATCCCCTGCTCAAAGCAGGACCAATCCCCAATCAAATCATCCCAGCCAGGGCTTTGTCAAGCCTGACCTTAAAAACTTCCAAGGAAGGAGATTCTACCACCTCCCTAGGTAACGCATTCCAGTGTTTCACCACCCTCCTAGTGAAAAAGTTTTTCCTAATATCCAACCTAAACCTCCCCCACTGCAACTTGAGACCATTACTCCTTGTCCTGTCCTCTTCTACCACTGAGAATAGTCTAGAACCATCCTCTCTGGAACCACCACTCAGGTAGTTGAAAGCAGCTATCAAATCCCCCCTCATTCTTCTCTTCTGTAGACTAAACATTCCCAGTTCCCTCAGCCTCTCCTCATAAGTCATGTGTTCCAGACCCCTAATCATTTTTGTTGCCCTCCGCTGGACTCTCTCCAATTTATCCACATCCTTCTTGTAGTGTGGGGCCCAAAACTGGACACAGTACTCCAGATGAGGCCTCACCAATGTCGAATAGAGGGGAACGATCACGTCCCTCGATCTGCTCACTATGCCCCTACTTATACATCCCAAAATGCCATTGGCCTTCTTGGCAACAAGGGCACACTGCTGACTCATATCCAGCTTCTTGTCCACTGTAACCCCTAGGTCCTTTTCCGCAGAACTGCTGCCTAGCCATTCGGTCCCTAGTCTGTAGCTGTGCATTGGGTTCTTCCGTCCTAAGTGCAGGACCCTGCACTTATCCTTATTGAACCTCATCAGGTTTCTTTTGGCCCAATCCTCCAATTTGTCTAGGTCCCTCTGTATCCTATCCCTGCCCTCCAGCGTATCTACCACTCCTCCCAGTTTAGTATCATCCGCAGATTTGCTGAGAGTGCAATCCACACCATCCTCCAGATCATTTATGAAGATATTGAACAAAACCGGCCCCAGGACCGACCCCTGGGGCACTCCACTTGACACCGGCTGCCAACTAGACATGGAGCCATTGATCACTACCCGTTGAGCCCGACAATCTAGCCAACTTTCTACCCACCTTATAGTGCATTCATCCAGCCCATACTTCTTTAACTTGCTGACAAGAATATTGTGGGAGACCGTGTCAAAAGCTTTGCTAAAGTCAAGAAACAATACATCCACAGCTTTCCCTTCATCCAAAGAACCAGTAATCTCATCATAGAAGGCGATTAGATTAGTCAGGCATGACCTACCCTTGGTGAATCCATGCTGACTGTTCCTGATCACTTTCCTCTCGTGTAAGTGCTTCAGGATTGATTCCTTGAGGACCTGCTCCATGATTTTTCCGGGGACTGAGGTGAGGCTGACTGGCCTGTAGTTCCCAGGATCCTCCTTCTTCGCTTTTTTAAAGATTGGCACTACATTAGCCTTTTTCCAGTCATCTGGGACTTCCCCCGTTCGCCACGAGTTTTCAAAGATAATGGCCAATGGCTCTGCAATCACATCCGCCAATTCCTTTAGCACTCTCGGATGCAACTCGTCCGGCCCCATGGACTTGTGCATGTCCAGCTTTTCTAAATAGTCCCTCACCACCTCTTTCTCCACTGAGGGCTGGCCATCTACTCCCCATACTGTGACGCCCAGCGCAGCAGTCTGGGAGTTGACCTTGTTCGTGAAGACAGAGGCAAAAAAAGCATTGAGTACATTAGCTTTTTCCACATCCTCTGTCACTAGGTTGCCTCCCTCATTCAGTAAGGGGCCCACACTTTCCTTGGCTTTCTTCTTGTTGCCAACATACCTGAAGAAACCCTTCTTGTTACTCTTGACATCTCTTGCTAGCTGCAGCTCCAGGTGCGATTTGGCCCTCCTGATTTCATTCCTACATGCCCGAGCAATATTTTTATACTCATCCCTGGTCATATGTCCAACCTTCCACTTCTTGTAAGCTTCTTTTTTATGTTTAAGATCCGCAAGGATTTCACCGTTAAGCCAAGCTGGTCGCCTGCCATATTTACTATTCTTTCAACTCATCGGGATGGTTTGTCCCTGTAACCTCCACAGGGATTCCTTGAAATACAGCCAGCTCTCCTGGACTCCTTTCCCCTTCATGTTAGTCCCCCAGGGGATCCTACCCATCCGTTCCCTGAGGGAGTCGAAGTCTGCTTTCCTGAAGTCCAGGGTCCGTATCCTGGTGCTTGCCTTTCTTCCCTGCGTCAGGATCCTGAACTCGACCAACTCATGGTCACTGCCCCCCAGATTCCCATCCACTTTTGCTCCCCCCACTAATTCTTCCCGGTTTGTGAGCAGCAGGTCAAGAAAAACTCCCCCCCTAGTTGGCTTCTCTAGCACTTGCACCAGGAAATTGTCCCCTACGCTTTCCAAAAACTTCCTGGATTGTCTATGCACCGCTGTATTGCTCTCCCAGCAGATATCAGGAAAATTAAAGTCACCCATGAGAACCAGGGCGTGCGATCTAGTAGCTTCTGAGAGTTGCCGGAAGAAAGCCTCATCCACCTCATCCCCCTGGTCCGGTGGTCTATAGCAGACTCCCACCACTACATCACTCTTGTTGCTCACACTTCTAAACCTAATCCATAGACACTCAGGTTTTTCTGCAGTTTCGTACCGGAGCTCAGAGCATTCATACTGCTCCCTTACATACAGTGCTACTCCCCCACCTTTTCTGCCCTGCCTGTCCTTCCTGAACAGTTTATAACCATCCATGACAGTACTCCAGTCATGTGAGTTATCCCACCAAGTCTCTGTTATTCCAATCACGTCATAATTCCTTGACATCACCAGGACCTCCAGTTCTCCCTGCTTGTTTCCAAGGCTTTGTGCATTCGTATATAAGCACTTGAGATAACCTGCTGATCGCCCCTCATTCTCAGTATGAGGCAGGAGCCCTCCCCTCACAGACGTTCCTGCCTGTGTTTCCTCCTGGTATCCCGCTTTCCCACATACCTCAGGGCTTTGGTCTCCTTCCCCCGGTGAACCTAGTTTAAAGCCCTCCTCACTAGGATAGCCAGCCTGCTCGCAAAGATGCTCTTCCCTCTCTTCGTAAGGTGGAGCCCGTCTCTGCCCAGCACTCCTCCTTCATGGAACACCATCCCATGGTCAAAAAATCCAAAGCCTTCTCTCCGACACCACCTGCGTAGCCATTCATTGACTTCCACGATTCGACGGTCCCTACCCCGGCCTTTTCCTTCCACGGGGAGGATGGACGAGAACACCACTTGCGCCTCAAACTCCTTTATCCTTCTTCCCAGGGCCACGTAGTCCGCAGTGATCTGCTCAAGGTCATTCTTGGCAGTATCATTGGTGCCCACGTGGAGAAGCAGGAAGGGGTAGCGATCCGAGGGCTTGATGAGTCTCGGCAGTCTCTCCGTCACATCGCGAATCTTAGCCCCTGGCAAGCAGCAAACCCCTGGTCCGGTGGTCTATAGCAGTCCCTGGCAATCTTAGCCCCTGGCAAGCAGCAGACCCCTGGTCCGGTGGTCTATGATTCTATAGAATCATAGAATATCAGGGTTGGAAGGGACCTCAGGAGGTCATCTAGTCCAACCCCCTGCTCAAAGCAGGACCAATCCCCAAATTTGCCCCAGATCCCTAAATGGCCCCCTCAATAATGTTCTGTTCTTTTACAGTTAGCCGTGTAAAGCACAACAGAGTACAGATCAGACAAAACCATAGAACGTGTAGTGTCCCTCTCTAGCTCATCCTTCCCTTGAAGATCATCTGCATTCTGTCAGTCAGGCAGGGTCCTCCATCCTTCTTGCCTGTCCTACCCTTTCAGCAGCCTCCCTCATCTTGATCTTCTGTAAAATGGCTCCCCATCTCCTCACCCTTTTCCCCCTCCCATGAGTCCATTTAAAAATTCCTGCTGGGTCACCTGCTTCTTTTGTTCTGCCCTGATAACTTTCCATTATATTCCAAGCTTCCCTTCAGATAGGAGGAAGTGTCTCCTCCCAGCTACAGCAAACCCATTTTCCCAAGGTGGTGGTCTTTGAATAAACCATCGTTGAGAGCTGATCACTTTGGTCTGGCAGAGACATGACACACAACTCTGGGTGGATCCATTACAGGTTCAATAATTTCATGATACAATTTCATAAAATCATCTGCATTTCAGAAGACTGAACCCACAATTTGTCACGCCCTGTTCTTCAGGAGCCCAGCACAGCTACCTCCCATGAACAGGGCTGGCTGGTCACACCAGGACAAAAGAGAAGCAGATGTGTTTTGTCGTGTGAAATGTCCTCGGTTTATTCTCACCAAAACAAAACTCTTCTGAACTTTGAAGGAATTCCCTTGCAGGCTCTGAATGGATTAGGATGCATTATCTCTACATGTTGCAGTTAATTGGTAGAGATTTTCTATTTGCCAAACTCTACAGTACCCTCTTACTACTCATAGTGTGTCTTCTGCAACCAAGCATGAAAAGTGTGCGTACATGCCAAATTAAAGGATAGCTTTATAGAAAGAAATTACTGTCACTTCAACGGGAGTTATCAAAAACAAATTTCAAGGACTTCACAGTTTTGTTACTTGCTTACAGAAGTCATCGTACAAATATAATCTTTAAACCACTGTCCTCATTACCCTTTCAATGGCTTATTCTGGCTACTTGTTCTCACAATTATCTGCACTCCATCAGGAAAATAGTTTTCCTTTTGAATAAGGCTTATTGCAGTGTTACCAACTCTCAGGATTTTGTCATGAGTCTCATGATAATTTTTCTGCTTAAAGCTCCAGTTCCTGGAGTCCTGGAGGATATGTGATGATTTCAGTCTTCGTTCTTAAAGAAAAAGTAAGCTTCTAGGCCTTGTGGCTGTGGAGAGAGCTTCAAAATGTGACCCTAGTTCACCCTAAAGGCTCAAAAAAGCAAAAGGCAAATAAAAAGAATACCAAATCTATTATTTTTAAATAATCTCATGATTCATGGTGTTTGAACATTTTGGGTTGACAGTACTGTTACTGACTTGCTTTTAATTACATAACTGCCCCTTCCTCCCTTACATTAAGGTTGCAAAGTCAAGTACTCAAGAGTTAGGAAATACCAGACTTCTGGGTATCTGTGCAAACCTACTTCAGTCCCCTTGTGTGTGTGTGCATTATGATACACTCTTTAATTACACAATCACATAGTATTTTTCCCCCACAGGGCCTCATTCAGTACACAGTTACCACCCCTGCCTCTAATATTGGACATAAAGAGCCTGATTTCAGCAAAGCACTTAAACACATGCTTAACTTTAAGCGTCTGGGCAGTCCCACTGAAGTCAATAAGACTGCTCACACATATAAACTTAAAGTGCTTAAGCACTTTGCTGAATCAGGACCAGAGTAGGCCAATAAGGGCAACCTTTGCAGTATTCATATCAAGGATCATTTAACTATCTAAGTACCTTATGTCCATACAAGATCCAAATATAGAATGGTGAACTGATTATTAATCCAGCATCATTCAGTGTTCCTGGAAACAAATTCACACACGCAAGTGCTGAAGTCAGTGGAAAGACTGCCTTTGACTTCAGTGGTCTTCCTTAGGGAAAACTTGCATTGGATTTAAAGGTGGATATTTTGGGCTCATACCGTTTAACAGTTTTTCCCTGTGAGAATATAAATGTGGCCTTTGTAATGCTGTGAGGATTAGAGAGACCTTAAGGTGATCATAAGAGAGAGAGAGAGAGAGACTGAGAACAGGTTTAGGGCAGCTTTATTGTAGATTATACGAACCAAACAGAATACAGAAGTGACATGAATTCCTGGAACAGTTACTGGGCAATAACTAGCTGTGGTGGTCATGTCTTGACGTTGTTTCCTATGGAAATGGTTTCTCTTTTATGTGGACCCTTGTAAGATGTACAAAGAAACTGGCATCTCAGGAAGGCTACGAACCATTTCTACAGGTTTAATGTGTTTATTTGAGCCAGCTGCCCCCTCTTTCATTTCTCCTGCTCCTCGTGAACACAAGTACATTTTTTTTCTGGTATGTTTTATCCAAAGATGCACTAAATTTGAACGGGAGGAAGGTGCATTTGTGTATTATTTTAATGTGGATTAAAGTGGCAATAGGTGACTTTTTTTTTTCTCATTCTGAACCTTCCCAAAGGTATATTATTATTGCAGGGAGGTAATGAAGCTGTTTACCCACATTACTTGGGAGCAAAAGAAATGAATCTTGACGTCAGTGTGGCACACACAAGAAAAGGAATCTGTTTTTGTGCTCTTGTCTCAAAGGGCCATGTTCTGTGACAGACGGTGCATTGACCTCTGCCTGTTTAAATAGCAGAAGATAATTAATAGCTTAGATAGAAAGCATTCAAGTTAATGCCTTATTCTTGTTTGCAAAGAACGTACTGGAGTACATGGAAGAATTTGCTCACTAATGGGGCTCCGTTGCAGCTTGAGATGAAAACGTTTTTTATTTAATGATACCCAAGGTGCCTGGATAGTTCAGAGGATTGGTAATGCGGTGCAGAGAATTTAACCTCTAGATCGCCAATTCAAAAGTAGACCATGTGAGTTCCGACAGCCATTGATGTCTGAGGCTGTTCAGAGATCTGTGAGAAACTGACCAGTGGCCTGTCTGGTGGAATTGCTAGTGGAGAAGTCTTCACGTTACCAAAAATAAACCAACCCTTAAACAACTCACCTCCTTTGGCACTAATTGGCTCCTTATTGGGTGTCTTAGCAGAGAGACTAAAGACTCAATGGCTTGTGGAGTCTAAGCTGCCCTTCCACCTTTAGTGGCAGTCCCTATAGGCCCAAGTGGACGTTGTTGGGGCTAATGGGAAAGCTGGCACTGTGGCTGCTCGTGCCGCACTTGTGCATGAGTGTGTTTTAAGGGCTCTGGTAGAGCAGTATGGCCCATCAGTTTTCTGTTCCCATGGCAATCCCCAGGTGCTGGTTTAACAGTGGGTCAAATCCTGCTCTTGGTTACCTTATGGGACCCAAATGAGGTCACTGGGGCATATGAGTGGTTATAAGGACAGAATATCCGTCCTTGCCTTTTGATTTAATTGTGTTGAGGTAAAACACTTACAGGTCCTCCTAAACATGGTGTGTCATCTATTACAGGATCTGAGAGCAAAGTGGACAGTGACTGACAAACCAGGTTACTCTGGCTGTTATTTTATTTTATTTTATTTATGTTGGATATAATGCTTCTGTTCATTTGACATGACTCACAAATGTGGTAATTACCGCGTAGGCAAAAGTGTAACAAAAGTGCATTATTTTCCGTCTTAAAACAGGGCTTAATTGAAGACCTAATGAAAATTAGATGACTACTTGGTTTCTTTTCTCTGAGTTTTTTAAATTAAGCTTACTTTTTTTTGCTCTGGTACAGTGTTGTTAATGGCACATCATCTTTTATTTGATGTTCTTCATTCTTGTATAGATGCCTGGTTGTCAGATCATTTGTATGTGGGTTTTTCTACCATAGAAGGTGAATGAGACATGAACATCTATATACCTGGGGGAGGGTTGTGAAGTAGTTAGGACAAGAAACTACGAGTCAGGAATTCTGGGTTTTCTTCTCAAACTTGCTGTGGTCTCTTAAGCAACTCAAATATTCCAAAGTTCCACCTTATTTTGAATGGCCAACTTTAGACATCCAAATCCTGATTTTCAGTTATTCTGAAAATAATTGGATGTTTCTGAAACTTGTTTTAACTTTTCTGTGCCTCACATGTGAGTATTTATTCATCAGTGATTTGTGAAGCACTTTAAGGGCTTTGGATGTAAGGAATTTTTTTAAGGCCAAAGTATTGTTTTGGTCTTTGAGGTTGGGATTTTCAAAGAAGCCTTGCAGGAATTTGAATTCAAAGGGAGTTGGTTGCCTGCTTCCTTTAAAGGCTCTTTGAAAATCCCAGCATAAAGATGAAACCCCGCCCCTACCTAGCAAAACCTAACAGGACAATGGACTAGGATTTGTAGTACAAAAATGTCACACAGCTGGTGAGACAGCACGGGGTGGGGAAGGAAGTGATACTCTAGATTATTATTATTTATATTACCATAGCTCATAGAAGTCCTAGTCATGGAATAGGATCCCATTGTGCTAGGCGCTGTATAAAACCAAACAAAAAAGATAGTCCCTGTACCAAACAGCTTACAATCTAAGAATAAGACTGGAGATAAATGATGAATACAGACAGATGGAAGAGTACAAGGAAACACTGACACAATATTGTTCAGCATGATGGGCTGTCATCTTAGCACACCACCTGTGTAACTGTTATAAAGGGGTTTTTTTGTAGGCACCTTGGTAACAGAGTTCTAAGGGTTTTGAAGGTTTATGATGAGCTCGGTTTGCAGATGTTTATCCGGAGCGCCTCAAAAGCATGAGTGGAAGTAAGGGAGAAAGCATGAAGATGCTGGTTTGAAAACAGATGCTATGGGATTATTTTCCTGATAAGATTATGCTCTTCTTAGAGTGATGGTCTCTATATGGATTCCAAACATGGGCGCACATATGCACTGGAGCTAGATCATTTCCATCCTGATAGACCACCAGTGGAGTGATATCAAGGGATACACTGGCCCTACAGTAGAGACTTGAACTGGTAATTCCAGCTCTTCTCAAAATTCATATGAACAAATAGTGAAGACTCAGGGAGCTCAGTCGGTTTAATTAATCAAAGAGAAGGTTCAGGGGTGACTTGATCACAGTCTATAAGAACTAATGTGGGGAACGGAAATCTGTGCTCTTCAATAGAGGGCTCTTCAGTCTAGTAGATAAATCTAGTAAACAAGACCAGTCTACCAAGACGTAATGGCTGGAAGTTGAAGCTAGACAAATTCAGAAATGAAATATGATGAAACTTTTTAATAGTGAGGACAGTTGTGCATTGGAATAATTTTACCAAGGGTTCTCAGTGATGGAGAATACAACACTACAATTTAAAAATCAATATTGGATGTTTTTCTGAAAGATATTCTCTAGTTCAAATTGGAATTAATTCAGTCAAGTCCTATGGCCTCTGTTATACAGGAGGTCAGACTGGATGACCACAATGACCCTTTCTGTCTTTCTAATCTATGAATCTCTGAATTTGCATTTTCCATGTAATTATTTGAGCGCTTTACAAATGTAAATGAATTAAGCATCAAAGCCCTCCTGAGAGGTATGTATATATTAGTATCCCCATTTTAGAGATGTGGAAAGTATGCTATGGAGCAAGGAATACCTAGATCTCCTGGCTCGCAGTGCTGTGTTGTAACCACAAGACAGTAATTCCTTTCCTTCCAACGTGCACCTCCGTGCACGCTTGAACAGATGGTGCTGTTCCTTCAATTAGAGTCCTTAAATACAGTCAGAATCTGTAGAGACTTGCTCCATAAATTTTAAGTTGTTGTGAAGAGAAGCTCAAACACTTAATGGGAAGAGGAATGGCCCACTTCTTTTTTTAATGGTGCCTTTTCCTTTTTGGTGCCTTTTTCATAGCAGCACTTCTCTTCCTGTGGCCCCTGTGTATACAGTTTGCACTGATGCCATCTGTTTTTTTAAGCTGTTGGCTTTAGTAAATCAGCCCAAGCCCAGAGCTGGGCAGAAGAAAACTATGTTGGAAGGATTCCCATCCAAAGAAATCTAATTTTAAAACAAGCGGGAGCAGTTTCCAATTCAACTTAACAGTGGGAATCAATCTTTAGGCAACAAAATGGTTATGAGACTATTGGCTTCCAAAGCAAACACATTTTGCAACGGATTTGACCTAACATTAAGAACCAGGCTAGTAAAATTTAATGTATGGATGCAGGAATTGCTTTGCACAAACCTGTTTGGAAGTAAAACCCAGAGCCAGGGTTCAGTAAAATAGTTCTTCTTAGTCTGATCTTGCTCAGTATTGAGCAATGCTCTCAGCTATGACTTTGATAGGATGCTAGTGAGGCTGGTCGAACCTCCTGTAGGAGGAACTCCTCAGTAGTCTGGAGGTTCAGTCCAGTGGAACCCAAGACCCTACTCGGAATGAGACTGACCCCCAACACACGCAGCATGGTGAACCTTTTCTCTTTCTCCAAACCAGCCTTTCAAGACAACTCTTCTGTTTTGAATGGCCCTGGCACCTTTTAACCTTGTAACTTTACCTAGAGCTGATGAAAGGTTTTATATGTATACTTATGGGCAGATTTTCAAAAGACCTCTGCAAGATCTCTACAATTGGGGCCAGATTCTCAGAGTGTAGGATGTTTGATGCTGAGCTGTTTGGAAAATGTGGGCACAATGGGTATGTGTACTCTGCAGTTAAAGACCTGTGGCATAGCTGCAGCTGGCCCAGGTCAGCTGGCTTGGGCTGTGGGGCTAAGAATTGCAGTGTAGATGTTCAGGCTCGGGCTGGAGCCCAGGCTCTGAAACCCCATGATAAGGGGGAGAGTCTCAGAGCCTGGGCTGCTGTCCAAGTTCAAATGCCTACACTGCATTTTTAGCTCTGCAGTCCGAGTCGTGCAAACCTGAGTTAATTGACCCGGGCTTTGAGACTCGGTGAAGCCGGCTTTTTATTGCAGTGTAGATGTAAGCAATAAAAGCTGCAGGGTGCTGAGTGTGCAGAAACCTGGCTCATGAGATTTTTCAATAGTTGGGCCTTGTGTGAACTCCTTTCTTCCCCCCGCACCCATGCATGATCATTTCTATTGAATAGTTACAATTCCATTGATTTAACTCACTGTTCCAGGTTTCAGAGTAACAGCCGTGTTAGTCTGTATTCGCAAAAAGAAAAGAATACAGGCCCTGTAACATCAGCCACACTATCAGAGGCTCGTTCACCTGCACATCCACCAATGTGATATATGCCATCATGTGCCAGCAATGCCCCTCTGCCGTGTACCTTGGTCAAACTGGACAGTCTCTACGTAAAAGAATAAATGGACACAAATCAGATATCAAGAATTATAACATTCATAAACCAGTCGGAGAACACTTCAATCTCTCTGGTCACGCGATTACAGACATGAAAGTTGCGATATTACAACAAAAAAACTTCAAAACCAGACTCCAGCGAGAAACTGCTGAATTGGAATTCATTTGCAAATTGGATACGATTAACTTAGGCTTGAATAGAGACTGGGAGTGGCTAAGTCATTACGCAAGGTAACCTATTTCCCCTTGTTTTTTCCTCCCCCCCCCCCAGATGTTCCTGTTAAACCCTGGATTTGTGCTGGAAATGGCCCACCTTGATTATCATACACATTGTAAGGAGAGTGATCACTTTAGATAAGCTATTACCAACAGGAGAGTGGGTTTGTGGGGGGAGCGGGGGGGGAGAAAACCTGGATTTGTGCTGGAAGTGGCCCACCTTGATTATCATACACATTGTAAGGAGAGTGATCACTTTAGATAAGCTATTACCAGCAGGAGAGTGGGTTTGTGGGGGGAGGTATTTTTTCATGCTTTGTGTGTATAAAAAGATCTTCTACACTTTCCACAGTATGCATCCGATGAAGTGTGCTGTAGCTCACGAAAGCTTATGCTCAAATAAATTGGTTAGTCTCTAAGGTGCCACAAGTACTCCTTTTCTTTTCACTGTTCCAGGTAATACATTTATCTTTCAGTGCATAATAGACTTAGCTGCTGTTAGTTAAATACCTCCATTTACTTACCCTCCTCTGACTCATTCTGTGCTGTTTTCATTCTCTCACTTACACTTCAAAATCTTACTTTCTGAAATGTCAAACACACTTTTGTAAATTTCATTTTACTCTGGCATTTAATTGCATTCAACTTTGCATCCTCTCCAGTGAGGGTAATGAGTTTGTCTTAAATGCATTCCTTGTTTGAAGATACAGTTTCCCAGATTGGGTGATAATTAACTCCACTTTTAAATAATCTCTTCTCAATTAAGTTTTCTCTGGGTTACATAGGCTCAGCCTAGTTTCTTAGTCATAACCCATTTTTAGCAGCAAAGGATAATCTGAAGTATATAGCAATCATCAATTGATATTTCAAGATCACATCAAATGTAACCAAGTTTAGTTCCTTGAAAACAATGGCGCTGCAATTCATCAGTGGCTGATTAGGTCTCTGTCTAGACACACATTATGTTTGGATGGATTTCTGCCATGCTAGGTCAGGAAACTGCCATTTAGTCTATTTATCATTGTAGTCCTTTTAGTACGATATTTTCTTTCCAGACTTCTCTGGCTCAGAAAAATGAATCTAGAGTCCTCTGTAATTATAGTCTTGATGCTTCATGTGCTCAGTTTAATCACTTACTATGATTTCTTTGCTCTGACCGCTCCATTTAAAAAAAAAATTTTTAGGTTTTTATGTGTAACTAAAATCAGGTTTGTTAAGACTTTTTAAAAGTATCGACTGGCATTTTTAAAGAGTCCAAAGGGTGTTAGGTATACATCTCCCATTGACAGTGGGAGATAGGTACCTACATTCTTGAAAATTCCAACCTTAATTACAATCTCTTTATACTTTAAGACCATTCTAATTCACCTTGAATGCGAGCTAGGTGCCTAACTCCCTTAGTCCATTAAAATATTTCAGAGTAAATATATTTTGCAATTAACAGGTTTTCCAGCTTCTAGTCCACTGCTTTGTCTACTAGACCATACTGCCTCCTGTTGCTTCACTTTAATAAAATTTTCAGTTGCGACTCTGTGCTTTCAAATTTTAAGCCTAGCTAGAGGCGGAAGGGTGAATTCCATCTCATTCGGCCTCTGCTTAGTTCCCCAAGCAAATCTTGATCACAGGCTAAGATTTTCAAAAGTGGCTAACAATCATGGGTGCCCATTTTTGGGTGTCCTGGCACATCTTAAAGGGGCTTGCTTGATTTTTCAAAAGGTGCTAAGCATCATCCCTGTGAAAATAAGGCCCCTTTAAGGTGTCTCAGGTTGAGTGTGCAAAATCACTAGTCACTTTTGGAAAATCTTGGTCATAGCACATAATGTAACTGCAGCTAAGGTCCTCTGTTCACAGCTTCCCCTGTCTTCCACATGAGTGATTACCCAATTATAACCTACCTTTATAACAAAGTACGTTTGGCTGGATGGTGCTTTGGTGGTGTGTGTGTGAGTGAGAGAACTTTGAAGGAAACAAGCTTATTAATTTTGGGGTTGGATTTTTGTTATGATGATTTTGTGGGTGTGAGAACTGGTGATGCAGGCTGAAGGTGTTGGGCTCACATCTCTAAAGAGTGAACTGATTTGCAGAAGCAGGGCATTGGGCTGTACAACCCCACCCATGTACCTCATCTGGATCAGCCACCTCTAGGAGTAAAAGAAATTCATTCTCCGAAGCCCATTCACTCCTTGTCTTCTCAGCTGAGATTGCGAATAAGGCAGCCAGTTAATGCTAAATGCAGCGGTGTGTTTGTAATGAGGAGCAGATTCAGACCACTATCTCATTTTAATGTAGGCTTCTAAATATCCACTAAAAGCTAATCATATTGGGTTGCTATTGACATGAGCTGGATTGGAACTACCACCCAAGGGGGCGGTGCATTCCATTACCCAAATCCCTCAGCCATCCATTGTTTTGAGGATACAATCCCCATGTTCGGCCCATGACCCTTTCCTAAGCCATTTATCTAGCTGAAGCGGAGCTCTACTGCTTTACGATAGTCCCTTCTGATTCCTTAGCAGAACAACATTAGAGACTTGATAGGGTTGGGGTTTTCAATATGCTTCCCATGCTCATAAGCCACAAAGGTAATAAATTCTAAAGGCCACGGCATACCATGGGACTGCAACCTAATCATTGTTACTGTATGAAGTCTCAAAATAGAGGCCAGCATTTATTATTCTTTTTGCAGTACAAAAAGTAAACAGGCAAACAAATGGCAATTTGATTTCTGCAGCGCAGCCTGCCACGGAGGTTGCCTATTGATTCAATACACCCTAATTAAATTTGAAGAGCCATTAGTCAATTTTGCCAGCAATACACTAAAGTTTTACTCTGAATATTGCAGCTAATTCAATTAACATTCTGCAGAGGATGATGAATTCTCAGCTAGGTAATTGACGACAAAATGTAATTATTAGTAATTTAAAATATAACTGACTGTAAAAGGCCTGTGAAATTCACCTTTTCTGTGCTCCGTATGCTACAAATGCAGACTGATGTGTTGTCTTCCCAATGACCCGTAAGATAGACTGAGGTGTCCAGCTGTTGCTCCTGGGAATTTTCACACCATCTGAGCGAAGCATTTGGACTTGTCTCACTGCACCAGTTGATTTATTCCAGATCAGCTCCGACTTCTTTAAATTGCAGCCACACATCATGTCCACCGAAACATATAGCAAAGTTTTAGCACATTAAGGAAGGATGAGTTTGTCTGACCGCCGGATTTAAAAAAAAAAACTCCCAATAACTGTATCGGGTTAAAAAATAGTTTAAAATGCTGAGGCTGAGTACCCTGGGCTAGGATCTGACCGTCTGTCCCTGGGAGCTTTGCTGTTTGAGTTGTTCCAAGACACCAATGCCTTTAACAACACCACGGACGTCTCAAACGCTTTTCAGGCTTTGGCACATGGCAAGTTTTGTTGCACTGGTGGGGCTAGATTTTTGACAGAGCTCAGAACTGCATTGTCCTGTGCTCAGAGCCCAAACCTGCAGGTAGATTTCAAAAAGTGCTCAGCACTCAATGCAGTGAGCTTCTTTGAAAATCTGGCCTTGATTATGGGTGCTCAGGCAAAACTACTCCTGACTGCTGGGGAGGTTTTGCCTGTGTCATGACTGAGCCCAAAGTCTCTGCATGATCAGGGAAAAAATGGAGACATGCGATAGACTGTTGGAGTCCACTGATAAATGTGGTGTGGGTGGTATATACTGGAATCATCCTTTTTGATATCTCCTCTTGTGGTCATTATGGTCAACAATAACTAGAAGTGAAGCCGTGAAAATAGAAGCAAAATCTCCATCTCGCCACGACAGCAAATTATACGTTAGGCATTTAATACAAAGGCAGGTTGGCTAAATCATGCTTAGCTGTAATTGGCACTTGCACAACCGGTAACACACTGTACCTGCAGCTGAGCGTTGTTCAAGCAAAAAACATCATATTTCTGCTTTCCCTTTTCTTTCAAATTATATGGAATCCAGTCTTCACAATGGGGAGCCTCACTGAGTGCTACAGGCAAGGGACAGAAATCTCATCAAGCTCCAGTAATATGTTTTCCTAATGCCATATTTGCTTTCTATTTCTTCTTTTTCTTGCATTCTCTTCCAATTTTCCTTCCTCAGTGGCTCTTCCACCCTACTGACCAGAAAGCTACATGATGCTTTGGCACAGAGAAAATAGAATACTATGTCCTTTCAGAGACGTGCGTGCGTGTACACACACACACACACACACACACACACACACACACACACACACACACACACACACACACACACACACACACACACACACACACACACACACACACACACACACACACACACACACCCTCCTCTGAAGTGTCTTGTATTAGCCACTCTTGGACACAGGATGCTGGGGGTTAGAGATGGCTCAATCTCATATGGTTATTTCTGTGAGACAGGGAGGGAAGAAAGGTTTCTGAGGGGCTAGCCACTGCTTTATTCCCTGTGTTTATGCCATGGTCAGCAGGAGAGAGATCCTGGGTCCTGCATCTTTCTTCACTTCTTTATTGCTCTCCTCTGCCTCCCACTCTTGATAAACCTGGTGCCTGCCCGTCCCTGTCTCCCTATTGGTGGGAAATACTGTCTTAGGCCATCCATCCAGCGTTCTCCTTCTGGGATATCCAAGGACTTTTAGCCCAGTATTTACACTAAGGCTCAGTCTACACTACAAAGTTTTGCTGGTTTAGCTATGTCAAGCAGGAGTGCGGAGGAAAACAAATCACATGCCCTAGCTGATAGTTACGCTGGCAAAGCCCCTGGTGTAAATGCAGCTGTGCTGACAGAAGAGGGCTTTTGTCCGTATAGTTGCTGTCGTTCAGGGAGATGGCGTAGCTATACCAGCAGAGCTATTCCTTTTGCCAGCATACACTGTGGCTATAACTACACTAGTGAGTTAGTGCAGATGCTCTAAGCCAATGGGAGAGAGCTCTCCCGTCGACTTAATTAATCCACCCCCAATGAGCGGCAGTAGCTATGTCAATGGGAGAAGCTCGCCTGCCAACATAGCACTGTGCATGCTGGCACTTAGGTTGGTGTAACTTAAATCACTCAGGGGGTGGCTTATTCACACCCCTGAGTGACATAAGTTACTGTCACATTGTCTGATATGTGGCTCACAATGGAGAGTGCCGAAAACAGGACCGACAGCTCTGCTGGGCAGCATCAGTTATATTGACTTGAGCTGTATTGTGTGTCTCCACTAGGAGGCTGAGCTGGCATAGTTATATCAGCAAAAGTTCTGTAGGTAGGCAAACTGTCAGACATTAGACCAAAGTCTTTGACTAAAGTTGTTCCTTCTCTAGTGACCTTCAAAGGGGATTCAGGCACTGCAGGCTGCTCAGTAGCTGCATCCTACAAGAAAGGCATTGGAATTAATATATGTTAACGACACTGTAAAACCCCTGGTGTCTAGCTGGCTTGAGGGTGAGTTTTATGTTGCACCCAGGCCCAGATCGTCTTCATTACTGTGTGTGGTTATCTATTAATCCTTTGGGCTGTATATTAGTTGTCTGGTGGTTGGGGTGTTTTTGAAATATGGCTGAGCAATACCTCAAGATTAAATTGTGAAAATTCGTCATTCTAAATTTTCACAATGATTTTATCATGACTGTTTTTTTGAAAAGTCAATGGAACTAATTTATATTTTTAGCTCGAAGGTCTCATTTTCAATTTTCCCCCAGGGCAGATTGGCAGAGGCCCAGGGGGTTTTTCACCTTCCTCTGCAGCGTGGGGCACGGGTCACTTGCTGGAGGATTCTCTACACCTTGAAGTCTTTAAACCACGATTTGAGGACTTCAGTAGCTCAGACATAAGTTAGGGGTTTGTTACAGGAGTTGGTGGGTGAGATTCTGTGGCCTGCATTGTGCAGGAGGTCAGACTAGATGATCATAATGGTCCCTTCTGACCTTAAAGTCTATGATGCTATGATTTAAGGAATACTTACATGCAGTCTGTATGTGTGAGCTTCATTAACCTGTCACCTCCCTAGGTCCCTATTAATTGAGACATCTGTCATTCTGTCAGCTTTGGGTCAAGACCACTTAAAGACTATCTACCTATCATCCTGAAGGTTTTTTCCCCACCATGAATACTGAGGCAGAACTCCCAAACTTTGTGGTTTTCTGGGCTAGTAGATTTGAAATAGCATGAAACAAAACTGGCTGTACTGGAGAAGAAACTAGACAAGGGTATACAATGAATCATGCTGGAATCTCTAAGTCTTAATGCCTCATGGAATCTTCTGGAGAGAGTATTTTGTATACTGAGAAAAAGCATGATCAGGCTTCACTCCATTCATTTACAGCATTACTGAAACTGCAATAAGCAATTGGCGGAGTCTGATCAGGTAATTAATTGTATTCTTGAACAGTATATCTAACTTTTTTTTATGTGCCCATCTCCGTGGTATCAGAGCACCAGTGTATTTACACACCATCACTCTGAAAGATATGGTCTTGGCTGCTTCCTTGAACAATGTTGTAAGTGGAAGGCTGGTCTTGTGGTTGAGGCACTGCACTGGGATTCAGGAGGTCTGGTTCAATTGGTGTCTCTGCCACAGACTTCCTTTGTCACCTTGGGCAAGTCCATTAGACCTTGTCTACGCTGCCCAGCAGCTCAGACAACGGGTAGGAATAGCACCGTGCACAGAAGTGCAGTGCTGTAATTCCCACCATGTGGACACTGTGGGCGTGAGCTCAGGCTATGTCTTCTTGCGGCTACGTTAGAGAGTTTACCGCGGTGCAGCTGTGCTGCTGTAAACTCTCTAGTGTAGCCGTAACCTAAAAGGCTCCTAGTTCTCATTAATGGAGTCCTCTTCAAACAGGATTACATGATGTGAACTAGAAACCCTGTCGTTCTCCCAGGCAACATCCAGACAGGGGAGGTGCGCGCTGCTATTCACCCGCCACAGTCCAAACTGTGGGGCAGCGAGGACATAGCCTGAATCTCTCCGAGCCTTTCTTCCCTATCTGTAAAATGATGATATTCCCTTCTCTGTACCCTTTGCATATCTTGTCTATTGAGATTAAACTCTCTTGAAGGGAGGGATTGTCCTTAAGGTTTGTACAAAGCCTCGGGCAATGGGTTCCTGACTTCATCTGAGGCCTGTAGGTGCTACCATAATGCAATAGGGTGGGGCTGGGGTTAATTTAATGCTCTGTTTCGCATATTTGTCATTACAGTTGCACGTCTGTTGTTCCGGTTTCTACAGCGATGGGAAAACTCCTTATGTCACTCTAGGAAGTGTCTACAGAACAGTGCCATGGGTATTGTACTACAGCAGCCTAGATGTGCCACCATGGCACTCGTATTGTAAACGTAGCCTCAGTTATGCAATTCCCACTGACCTTTTATAGAACAAATTCCATTATGCTCTTTTAAATAAAACGCAGAGGGATTGCTCTCCAAAAACGGGATTACGGCAGGTGGAGAATAAAATTGTGCCGAATCCCTGCCATATGCTGTGATTTTAAAAAAGGGTGATCTTTGTAACTCCCTCCCTCTGCCCTTTTTTTGCATGCTTTTTGATCAAAGGTATGATGGTTCCATTGAGCTGTGATTTCTTCCCCTCCATTGTCCTATCTTTGGATCTCAGTTTTTTCCCACCACTGTATAAAAAGAGCCTGTTTTATGTGTGGACTGGTGCAGTTATAAGTGATGACAGGGACAATTTCCAATTGACTTTCCAAGCTGCCACATCTGGTTCCCTGCCAGGGATGATATCTGCAAGGCACTGAACAAAATCAGAAGACTAAGGTAATTTTTCTTGAACGAGATTGATTTTGAATTGCATCTGTGGAGTGAGCTAATTAGACTTTTTTCTATTTCCCTCCAGTTCAAAACAAGCCTGTTTTATATAGGCCCCCAGGAAAAGCAATCTGCTTGCAATTGCAGCACATAATCAGTGGGTCCTCACTCTCACCACCAGCGGGGAAAATTCTGGTCTTTGTTGTAACAGTGCAAATTTGGAGTTGCTCCATTGAACTCACTGGATTTACAGCAGTGTAACTGAGAGTGGAATCTGGCCTAGTCACTTCAGTAGAGTTTCACAGGGTGTAAACCAAGGCAGAATTTGGGACTCTGGATTCTGTGGAAATGAAAATACATTCAGTACACTTACAAAAGGGTAACATTCATGAGCTCCTATTCAGTACTTAAATTGCAACCTAACAGCACTGGGATTTAGGATGGTGTTTGTTGTAATGCTTGGAATTCCTGTTGTCAATAGTGTTGTGTGTGCACATAGCACATTACAGACAGAATAAAGAAACTGGGAACAAGTTTTCCAAAAGTCACTAGAGATTTTAGACGCTACAGCTTTTGGGTGCCCAGCTGGAGACATATTTCAGGGCCCTGGTTTTTCAGACCACCCAGAAAAATTAGGCCCCTTTAAGTTGTCTCGTGTTGGGTGTCCAAAATCACTAGTCATTTTAAAAAAAATTTTGCCACAACTCTCTGCCCCAGATTAGGATTTTAGTTTTCTATTATGTGACATGATGCAGGGAGAAATGACATCAGGCAAGGAGGGAAAATATGCTACAAAATAAATGATTGAGGTGTTAACGGATTCACTGTAGATGAAGGTTCAGAAGTGGATGCACAAGACAGAATATTCAATATTTGGTTGTTAATAGAACATCAGCACTTTTTAACTGTCTACTGGGTGGCAATTTTGCTTTAGCTTTCCACCAATTTAAGAGCCTATCCAATTAAGTGTTCTGAAAAGAATAAGAGAGTAGGAAGTGGAAGGCTACAGGAGAACTTTGAATACTGGCCTTTCTAGGTGTTTCTCAACTTTTCAACTAGATTGCTGTTAAATATGAATCTTAAGTATAGCACAAGAGATGTTTATATAAAATACAGGTTTCAGAGTAGCAGCCGTGTTAGTCTGTATTCGCAAAAAGAAAAGGAGTACTTGTGGCACCTTAGAGACTAACAAATTTATTTGAGCATAAGCTTTCATGAGCTAAAGACTGACTGAGCTAAAGACAAAGAGGAAGCTCCTTTTAACAATTAAACCTTCTATTGTGTCTCTTGGGGTGAAATTCACCTGTACTTAAGGGCCAGAATAAGGCCCACATACTTTTTCATTCCTACTTAAGCACTCCTTTTAAGGGTTTCAGTGGTGCACCAGGGTAGTGCTTGCCCTTTGTACAGAGGTGAATTATGCCTTGGTGAGGAAAATCCCCAAGGAGCTGACAGGCAGCAATTTGTTAATTGCAAAGTACAGTAGCACAGTAGAACCAGATTTAGGGCCAGATTTTCTAACATTATACACTCATCATCTTGAGTGTATAATGAATATTTTCTCCCCCTCTCTCATTTTGCAGTCAATTTCTACTAGTGTATGAAATCTGTCCGAGTTAGGCCATTAGTTGTTTCTCACAGCAGGCCAAATAAATCATTATTACAGGAGTGTTTATTTTCCAGGAAATATTTCCAGTGAGTTTGGAGATGAGTCAGTTCCAGCCCTGTACAGCCAGGCACTTCAGCAAGGCTCCTAAGCACATGGTGAATTGGAAGCCTTAGGTTATGTCTACTATCCTGTCTCATAGTTCGGACTACGAGGGTGTGAATAGCAGCATATGCCGCCAGCTAGGAACCTTTTGATTTGTGGCTGCAGTGTCCCCACGGCGGAATTACAACACATCACTGCTATTTAAACTCCCCTCCTCCCCCCAGTACAAACGGTGGGGCAGCATGTAGACAAAGCCTTCTGTAAAAAGAGAAAAGGAGGACTTGTGGCACCTTAGAGACTAACCAATTTATTTGAGCATAAGCTTTCGTGAGCTACAGCTCACTTCATCGGATGCACTTCATCGGATACCACACAAGCCTTCTGTGTTTGTGAAAAGTGTTGGACTGACAGATCTGGAAACTAGTGAGCAAACGGAAAAGGTTAAAGTTGTAACATAGACCTGCTAGGATTAACTGGGTGTATCTCACTTAATCCTTTGCTGCCATTGCAGGGGGCCTCGAGCACTGATGCACCTTGGTCCCTCCTATTCTCCAGCTGTGGCTCATGACAGTCTAGTCTCCTGTGGGCTGTAATACTTTGATATCATTTGGTGGTTGCCTATCAGCTCTACCTCCCCCCAGCACCTCCCGTCCTCCAGCAGGCCCTGCGGATCAGCGCCTCCACCTCTCTGCCCGCGCCTCCACCTCTCTGCCCACGCCTCCCGCGATCAGCTGATTTGTGGTGTTCAGGAGGCTCTGGGGGCCAGTGGGGAGTACGTGGCCCGCTCTGGGGAGGGGGCAGAACTGGGCAGGAAGAGGTGGGGCGGGAAGAGGTGGGGCAGGGGTGGAACTTCAGGGGAAGGGATGGAGTGGGGTCGGGGCCTGGGGCCGAACTGGGGGTCGAGCACCCCCTGGCACTTTGGAAAGTTGGCACCTGTGGTTCTGGGTGATATTGGTGGCCTGTGATACACAGGGGGTCAGACTAGATGATCTATTTGGCGGTCCCTTCTGGCTTTAAACTCTATGACTCTGTGCTTCCTCCCTACTTAATTGTCACATTAGCAATGTAACCTCTCTGGAGGGATCACTTCTAGGGGTGTGTAACTCAGTCCATAGCCCCTCTGCGAAGACAGGTGCCAGTTGCAATACTAGCCCAGCAGGACCCGAAGCCAAACCACCATCTCATTTCACCTAGGCCAGAGGGAAGCTATTTGATGCCAATTAATTTTGGTCACTACCCATTCTACAATTAATTGGAGCCACTGAGGGCCGGTCTGCACTGCAGCCTAAGTCAATATAACTTACGTCACTCAGGGGTGTGAAAAGGGACCCCCTGAGCCATGCAGGTTTTGCACTGTTCACACTGGCACTATATTGGCGGGAGATGGTCTCCCGCCAACATATTGTTCTGCTTCTCACAGAGGTGGAGTAATTATACCGACGGGAGAGTGCTCCCCCATCGGCATTGTGTGTCTTCACCAGATGCGCTTCAGCGGTGCAGCTGTGGCAGAGACGCTGCGCTGAGGTAGCGCTGTCATGTAGACTTGCCCTCCATTCCTGAGGCAGATCACTTAAAACAAACACATTTCCCCCCAGTGTTATGGCTCACGCCCTGGTATTTTTCTGGAGCTCTGCTGTGCAAAGACTTGCTTTTGCAAACTTGTGTCACCTCTCTTGCTGTGTCTGTCAGTGCATTAAGAATTCTTCGGTGGCTTATGAGCTTCTCCCATCAGCGTAGTTAGCTACTCTCTCTTGCAGAGGTGGATTATGTCGACAGGAGAAGCTGTCCCATCGACATAGCGCTGTTTATACCGGGGGTTAGGTCGATGTAACTACTTTGCTCAGGGCTTTTACACCCTGAGCAACGTAGTTATACTGATGTATGTTTATAGTATAGAAGCCTTATGGCACTTTATTTTTAACACAATGGCTTTTGCTTATTTCTCCCTTTCCCCACATGCCCCCTATTTCCCTCTTCACATTAATTGTGCCTACAGTGAATCAGTATTTGGTATAAAAAAGCCCCTTGATTTTTTTTTTCCTTCAGGTGGTATGTGACTCTCCCCCACTCCCCTTATCTTTTCCCAGAGTCAAATATTTAAAGGGTGTTTGTATATAACTGACGGTGCAGTTTATGCTGCTATTAATTTTATTGACATAGCATCTGCTGTTGCCAAATGATGTGAAGAACAGCAAACAGAATATTTGGCTTAGTGCAGCAAGTAGGGAAGGGAGAGGACAGATACATTTTGGAATGCTACTGCCTATTAAATTATCAGATGGCTGATGTAAACAACAGACTTACTTATACCAGCAGGTTCTAGAGATAAATAATGAATTAGATTCCTGCTGTCCTTTACGTGCAGATCATAATTGACGGCAGCTTACCTCAGTGCAGGTTACTGGTGCTGTTCTGCAACTGCTATCTTCTTATATTTTTAAATATTGTTTTATTTATGTTCTAAAGTAGAGATCAGCAAATGCATAGGAAATGTAAAAAGCTTAACTTGATTGGCACATGAGAAAATGTTACATCTTATGATTTTGAAAATGGTCCCTGAGGCCCTGACCCTGCAATGAATCCCTCAGCTGGTTCCCCTCTTCTTTTTGCGCAGTTCAAGGCTAATTCAGCACCCACTGAAATCAGTTCCATATAGGATTTTTCATCGTTAGAGATCAAAAGGCTTTACAAAGGAAAGTCAGTATTATTATCCTGATATCACAGACGGGGAAATGGAAGCACATGAGTGACTTGCCCAAGGTCACATAACACATCAGTGGCAGAGCTTGAAATAGAATCTGGGTTCTCTGACTCCCAACCCAGTTTCCTATCTCCTTGGACCATGCTGCCTCCACACTTAGGTTCTTTTGCCTCTTCTCCTTCAAGCTTTGATGCAATTCTATTCCTATCAGTTTAACATTTGTCATGGACAGATGAGAAAACAAAACTTAGACCTTAAAAACAAAGTTTAAATTAATCTCTAATCTAACCACAACATCTCTCAGTATTCTTACCAGGAGGGAAAAAACCTGAATTCTGAAATGCAAAATAAATAGTTTTACCCCAATTTTATTTTGATTTAAAATGTAAACTAGAGTCAGATCACTAGCACAAACGGACTGCGAAACTGATTGTCACCCCAGAAGCTGATGTCCCGAGGCCAGAAAAAGTCTGTTGTTTGACCCTCAATTCTGAGGCTTTTCATACTCTGCTCTGTCCTTTGAAGCTACTCACAAGACTCATGTAATCTCAGGGAATAGCAAAATGTAAGCACAAGAGACCAGAGTACAGAGTCCTGGAGTACGGTTTCTGCAAAGGTTGCTGCATGCATAATGACTACATATTAAAATGTAACTCTGCTCTGAAAAGTGACTATGTAAAAATTGCACCCTTCCCCTGTGTATTTTCTGAGTCCTATCTGCTTACTTAAGTGACTAAATAGTCTTTACCTTTGCTAGCGCTGCAGAGCCAATGCAGTGCTGGGAGAGTGAGATAGATGTATTGTAAGTTTTGACTGCAGAATCTCTGTGGTTGGTGGTGTGACCCAGAAAGATTCCAGCTCGTCTTTTCAGATGTAGAGCTGGGTAGGCAGCACCAGCAGACATCATGTGGAAATTACTGCCAAACAAATAAACATGGGAACCCAGGATGCTATTTTTAGTTACTTTTCAGAGCATAAATCTCAGTGGCCTTTGATTTGGGAAAGTACTTAAGCATGTGCCAAATTTTCACCAAGTGAGCAGTCCTATTGAGTTTAGTGAGATTACTTATATGCTAAAGTAGCTTTCAGAATCAGGCTCTTTAAATGTAGCATAAATTTCAGTCACTTCACTAGTCTAGTCTTTGTCACAGATCTGAAGAAGCGCATCTTGCTGACCATGCACTAGGATGGCTCTGAGGGGAATCCAAGCCTCTGTGTGTGTTATGCTTCCTAGAGCCTCAGCAGGGTGCAGCCCTGGTTTCTCCCATGGCACTCTCTGGCACATTTCCTCAGCACCAGCTCCCTCTTCTCAGAAATGGGGCTCCTCCGCTCACCTGCCCCCACACACACCCTAACACCTTTGTGCTTCTTTGTACTTGAGCTTGTAAAGCACAGGAGAGTACAGATCATACAAAACAATAAACACTAAATTAATGTCCCTGCCACAGGGGAATTCTTTGGGCTGGAGTCTGAGTCCCTTGGGTTGTCCAGAGTCCTTGGATCCATCTGGGCTCAGGAAAGTGGGCCACCAGATCATCTAGTCTGACTTCCTGTATATCACAGGCTGCCAACACTTCCCAGCACCCATGCACTAAATCTAACAACCAAAATTGGACTAAAGTATTATAGACCTTAAGACATTAAACGGTTATGTGCCAGAGGCAGAGAATAGGAGGAACTGAGGTGCACCAGTGTCGAAGGCCCCTGCAATGGCAGGCAAATGATTAAGTGAGATATACCCGAATAATCCTGGCAAGTGACCTGCCCCATGGTTGCCACCTTTCTAATGGCTGGTACTGGACTCCTGAGGCCCCGCCCTCTGCTCTGCCTCTTCCCCCAGCTCTGCCCCTACTCCGTGTCTTCCCTCGAGGCCCCACCCCCTTCTCCGCCTCGAGGCCCCGTCCCCTTCTCCACCTCTTCCTCCCAAACCCTGCCCCACCTTTTCCCCCACAATAAAAAGAATATGGACATCAGGACTTGTCAAATAGCACTCGGGCACAGAGGCTAAAACCTGAACTGTCCAGGTGAAAACTGGATGGGTGGCAAACCCTACCTGCATCCCTCCACTGCAGAGGAAGGAGCCACTGCCAATCTGCCCTGGGGGGAAATTCCTTCTTGACCCCACATATGGTGATTGGTTAGACCCTCAGCACCTGAGCAAGAACCAGCCAGCCAAGCACCTGAGAGAGACTGCTCGGTGCCACCTCGAGACGCTGGCCCTCCCTGTCCAGCGTCCCATCTCTAGCTGTGGCCATCTCTAATGCTTCAGGGGAAGGAGGGGAAAAAATCCCTAAACAAACACACAAACAAAAAACCCAACCCACCATCACCTCAGAATACCCTGGAGAAAAAAAAAATCCATTCTTAACTCCTGCAAGTGACCAGCTGAAGCCCTGAGGCATGAGATTCTAGGAACATAAGATGTAAACCAGAAAGGACTCCAAAGGGATTTTCCTTGAACTCTTTGAAATGAGATGGCGGGGGAAGGACTATGTGACCTCGTAGTTTTTGGAGTCTCTGTGGACTACGTTGTGCAACCTGGATTCATGTTGTTGAGCACTGCGCTCATGTGTATAGTCCCTTGCGCATGGGTTATACAGTCTACCCCTGTGAATCTATGACTGACCAGATCTGATTGAGCCTATATATCACTTTCTTGCAAAGCATCCCCCAGCAGCGCTCTGGGTAAGAAGGTAACTACGGTAGCACCAGGTTTCAGTTGTAAGACTTTTAAGACTTTTTTTATGTTGTCACATCCTTTTGGGCAACAAACTTTACGTGGAGGATAAAATTTCCAGCTCTGTTGTGCAACCGAATGATGTTTTTGAGACCTATAAATCTGTTAGGAACATCTAGACTTTCACAGCTGCCTTAGGTTACTTTATAATCACAGTAAAGCAGAGTAATGGTAGCTTTCTGTGATATAACTGAACCTTAAGGAGTTGTGAACAATTGGCTGTACTTTTATGCCTCATGATTTTAAGTGCTGTCCAGTCTCGAGCTAACTGGGGCCTTGTCTTCAGCTTCATGCTAACCACAGGGTAAGACACCATGGGTCAGTCAACCTGTGGTAGCCTGGCCCACAAGAGCACAACCACGCTTACTGTACTGTCACTCCCTGCGTCTACGCTGGTCTTGTGTCAGGCCGGGACCAGCATTACAGCTATCTGGGAGTGTATGCCAAGATTCATAGTACAACAACTCACTGAATAGCTGTCACAGGGTGGCTGGCCCCTGTGTTTAAAGCAAGTCCAGCTCCCTGGTGCCAGGGACATAGCACCGGTGTGGACAGGCAGAGTAGGTAGTGAAGACGCTACCTAGGCCAACGGGAGAGCTTCTCCCATCAGCGTAGGTACTCCATCTCCTGAGAGGTGGTAATTATGTCAGTGGGAGAAGCCCTCCTGTCAACATAGTGCTGTCTACACCGGGAGTTTGATCGGTACAACTGTGTCACTCACCGTGTCACTCACTGAGAGTAATCTGCAAATGGGTGGAAGGAGGGAAGAAGACTTGGCGTGCAGGGTCTGAAATCTAAAGGGTATGTCTATGTGGCAAGAGAAGGTGTAATTGTAACATGGGTAGGCATACCTGTGAGTTTCACTGTGGGCATTGTTCTGCTGTATCAAACAGTGGAGATATAGGAGGCTGAAGAAACTTCAAGCAGACAAACTCAAGAGTGCAGGTGCTGAGCAGAGACTGATTGAATAATCTACTTCCAGTCAGGGGTCTGAGCACAGGTAGATGGCAAGATAGTATGCAGGAATGGGTGCCCAGGGGGTTAAGAAGAAAGGATTTGGAGGACCATTGCATCTAGATTGTTGTGATTGCCAGTGGCTGCATGTTTTCAGTTCAGCTAACTTGGGGTCTGCAATATAGCCACACTGCGCAGCACTGACAGAGGTGTGTGCATGTGTGAACATGGAGAGCGTTAATGGGAAATCTGTGGTTAAATCTTCAGTGAAGACAAGACCTGCGGTCCCATTCCAAAGGGCTAAAGATAAGAATCCCATTGATTTAAGTAGGTTTTGGATTGGACCCTAAATCTCTAAGACCAGATTTTCAGAAGAGCACTGGGCCAGATTTGTAAGAGCTCCGCACCCATAATCAGGGGCCAGGTTTTCAAAAGATCCCAGCTCCCTTGTAGGCTTCTGAATATGGGCCGGACTTTCAAAAGCATTCAGCCCCCAGCAACCCCCATTTTAGCAGTTCAGCCCAGGGGAAAACGAACGGTGCTCAGCATGCGTTGCCCAGTAGCAAATTTGTGCATGGCCAGTTATCTTCATTCTAATACATGTCTGTGTCCGTCCCCCCCCCCCCGCCCCCATGTGAACTGACATGAGCTTTTAGAATTTTAAACAGACCCCATCAGCATAAAATTAAATTCCTTGAACCACCATGAAGTCAAGCCTGTTGTGCGGATTATTTTTGTATGTAAATGTAATTATTTTTAAATTAGATTTATAAATTATGTAGATCTTTGATCAAAGGCTGTGAAGTGAAATGAAAGGACGCAGTTAAATATGCCATTTCTCCTAACTTCCTTTGGTGGAAATAGAATTGTACTTCCAATAAGAGAACCCCCTTCTCTCTCTCTCACCTTTATGTGCACATGTAACCCGCTGGTGAGTGTGTTACAAGTCAGCATCAGGGATGCTTTATGTTTATTATAGATCATTGCTGCTGGAATGTGTGACTCCATCAAAATATCTCTGCTCTGTGGAGTAGTTTGCTATAAATGAGAAAATTACAGTGCTGCTTAAAAATATTCATAGCCTGGATGAAAGTGTGACAGGCTTCTCATTCAGAACTCTTCTCACCTCTCCTCCCCCTACGAAAGGATTAAACATCAAGGATGTGTCTGGAATCTGTATTAGAGCAGGCACTGACTGGAACTTTGGGAGTGGAAGGTATAACGGGATGACACATTCTTAGCGTTTGTCTTCATTGCAGATGATACTGTAGCCTAAGGCAAGGTTAGTGGCTCCTGAGAAAATGTCTTTTTTGTAAAAAGAAAAATTAGTTTAGATCCCAGGAAATGACTTGGCGTTCAGATTGTAGCTTCATCCCAGCTCTGCTGGCTAAATACAATTTTCCTACCGTTCTCTATTTTCTTTTCATTTGTGGTGTTCCGTTGTTATACACGCTAAGCTGACAAAGTGCTTTTCATTCACAAGTTCATACTTTTTTACGTAAATACATGGAGGACTCTCCTGTCAAGAAATAACACTGAATGGAAACAGGATGCAGGTTTTGAGTTGACTAAATCTAGTGACTTGAGAGTGAGCCACAGGTGCTGGAACTAGGGGTGATGATGGTGCTTCTGCACCCCCTGGCTTGAAGTGGTTTCCATTATATACAGTGTTTACAGTTTGGTTCAATGGCTCTTAGCACCCCCACTGTACAAATTGTTTCAGCACCCTTGGAGTGAGCAGCCAATTTTTAGTCTGTTTTTCAGTTTTCAATTTGTAATTCCCCCCCCCTTTTCCTTTTCTCTCCCCTCCCTCTAGTTCATTGGCAAAATGGATATAGTTTTTAAAAAGGCAGGCGAAAGGAAAACAAAAGCATTGGTTTAAAAAAAAAAAGTTTTCAAAAGTGAAAATTTTTGATACAAAATTTTGAATTAAAAAAAAAAGTTCCTTTTTGAAAGCTGCAGAACAAAAATGAGCTTGAAAGCCTTTGTGAAAGCTATTTTCTATTATTCATCCAGCTCTCTTGTTCAGGGTTGGACAACTTCTTATATGCAGTGTAATTTTAAGGCATCTTTATCCTCCCTCCATGATTAATATTTAGTAAACCAGTATTTGGGAATATAAGAACCTGGTGAGCAGAGTTACACACACCGTGAGCTATAGCTGTTAGAGGAAAGTTCTGTTCCTGAATTCCTTTGTTGTTTAATGGACATCTTGTATTTTTGTACGCAGTATTGTTGTAGTCGTGTCTGAGTCGGGTCCCAGGATATTAGAGAGACAAGTGGGTGAAGTAATACCTTTTACTGATCCAACTTCACAAGCTTGTTTCTCTCGCCAACAGAAGCTGGTCCAATAAAAGATATTAATCTCACCCATCTTGCCTCTCTAATATCCTGGGACCAACACGGCTACAACAACACTGCATACAACATTATTGTATGAGTTGGTAAGAGAGACAAGCTTGGGAAGCTGGTCCATTAAACAATATTACCTCACCTCCTTCTGCCTCATGTATTTTTGGTGCATTTTGGACTCAAGTGATTTGAAACATTTCACTTTGCTCACGATATGGAGCCTCAGTCCTTGTTGGCTGAGCTTTTGAAGGCCTTACGCTCAACATGACTCAATTTCTGTCTCCGTAATGTGATAACTTTTGAACACTGCATCTGATCGATTCCAAAATTTCAGAAAATGTTCTATACAGCAATGGCCAGAACCCTATTGATTTCTGGGAAAGTTGGGGAACTGCAAAGCAGGGGGGAATGGAACCCATTAAGCCTCTGCCAGCTCTTTAGGACAGCCTCAGCCTCGAACACCTCTTCAGTTGTCTGTAGATCAAACTGGGTGATGGCATCCATTAATGTCTTCCTGCATAACAATACCCCATCTCATTTCCGCCTGTTCTCCTAGAGTTTAACATATTGGCATCTTGAACAATTTAACTCCCAGACAGAAAAATAAGGTGGCAGGAGGAGAAAGATAGTGAAATGGGGGGCGAACACACAACCTCTGGCATGGGATGGGGTGGGGAATGGGGGAGCCTGCTATGGGGGAAGGAGTGAATAGAGTGTACATAACCCCTGGTTGAGGGAAGAATTGGGGGATGCTGGTGGGGGCTCTGTGTGTCTGCCTCCCCTTAAGTCATGGTGGGGGGAGATGGGAAAGGGGAGCAGACACGACCCTGCTGTGTGTGTGTGGACGGGGGTAGGAGATAAAACCCCTGCCATGGTGGGAGGGACGTGAGGAATCCCGGTGAAGGGGACCTGGAGGCCGGGGGATCAGAGAATACATAGAGCCCTTGGTGTGGGGGGAATGAGGGCATGGGGGAAGTGGGGGTGGTATGCACACAGAGCCATTAGTATGGGATGGAGAATGGGCAGGGGGATGGCTGGGGAGAGTTGCAGGGAGTCCCCGAAATACAGGGGGATGGGAGCATGGCACACAGAGGTTGTGAGAGGGAAAGTGGAGTTATTCAAGGAGCCCCTGGTGTGAATAACAAGCATGGCCTACGCAAGCCACAAAGTGAGTGATGACCTAGTTTTTAACAGTCACGTTCCTGAAGACTTCAGAAGCCCTTCCACAGATAGTGACGGATGGCTCACCTCAACCATTACTCCTCTGTCTACGAGCTACTGCAGATAGCACTTTCTCCCCAATAAGCTAAAAATAGATAACATTTACAACCAAGCTCTTTGGCGGTGCTGCAATCCGCCAAATGCCCCGACGAGGCGCTGATAAGTGAAAGAGATTGAATATGAAGATTGAAAAGAGGTTAATTCAAACAATTTTCTTGCCTCAAATGTCAGATGCCAAGAGACTTTCATTGCTTGCTATTTCAGCATGAAAAATGCAGAGTGGCAGCTTTTTGTTGCTGTAAATTAGAGGGCCTGGCACTTGTTCTTTGCAGCATGCTCCATGCTGCAGGGCTATTTAAAAGCTGAGGTGCTGGCTGTGGTAACTTGAGGACCTGTGACAAAAAAGAAAGCTGTGACTGAGTTTGCTGTCCTCAATTGGTCCATCCATCAGTGGTAAAAGGCATGGATTCCTTTTCGTTATGGGGCTGATTCTCAAGGTGTTCACTCTCTCCGCTCTCTAATTATGCTAGTGTAACAGCAAAATCTATTTAAAATATGTTAGCTGAAGAAGAGTACCTGCTGGGAGCTAACTCAGCACCCTGTCACTCAACGCCCCACCAGTTTATATTAATTGAACTCTCATTGAAAGACAGGCAGTCAGCAGAGGAGGCCAATTAACTGAATGGAGATAAAGCTGAGGGGCTAATTGGGTAGCATTATCCCTAGCAGCCAAGACCCTATGAGCAAACAAGAAGGAAGGGCTGGAGGAGAGTAGGGAGCCTGAAGGAAGGCAGAAGTAGGTAGGTCTGATGCTGATACTACCCTGCCCTTCTCTAGAAGCATGTGGGGAAGCTGGTTTGTGTTTGGAAATATCATTGTAATATAAGAGGGACTCCTTCTCATTATATATGTATGTATTTCAACTGGATCTCTAAGCATTACTACAGTACAAACAATAAATAGTAATTATTAGAGCTGGTCGGAATTTTTTGAAACCCCAATTGAAATTTTTTTGTAGCATTGTCAAAAGTTTTCAAAAAGTCATAATTCCGACAAAAGAAAAATTTTCAAACTGCTTTTTGAAATTATAATGTGCAGTTGACAGCTGTTCCAGAAATGGCTCTTTCCCTTCTACAGGCTATAGAATATTAGGTCTGCCAAATGGGTAATCACCAAAAAGTCTATAGGTCCTAGGAAAAAGTACCAGATTATGTAAAAGAGAAACTGTAATTGCTCTTGTCTCTGGGATCTCATCCACGATTTTCCACTAGCTTTAGATGCAAGATGTGGTTTATATCGCTGACATACATTTTTCTTGGCCTGTGACGGTTAAAATATTTATCTGTAATTGATGCTTGTTGGGTGTTGGTACTCATAATTGTTTTTGGTTGGTTTGATGCTTGATAAATTAGCAGTTTTTGATAGTGGAGGTCACCTTTGTAGTTAAAGACCGGATAAGGCAGACTGGTGAAGCATTTAATCTGTACTAAGCTGAAAAAGTGATATGGTGATAAACCAGCTGGAGTCGATCAGCAGGATTTAAATTTGAGACAGTGAGATTTGAAGGGCTTCATAGTAGTTCATGGTCTATGGTTCCATGTTAGATCTGGTGTCACCTCCCTACTGGTCTGGATTCAGTATAGTCACTGCTGCAGCACAGGTTCAGTTCTTGGTCAGGGAAGCTATGAATCAAATTACCAACCCTGCTAATCCTGACACTCAGGAAATTTCAGCTAGAGATTTTCTCATCTTAGGCCCTGATCGAACTCCCAGCAAAGTCAACAGGAACCTTTCCATTAGCTTCATTGGGGCAGGTCTGCGCTGCACAGTTGTACTGTTAAGTTTTTAACAGGTGCTCCTGGTATGCTTATACTTGTGGACTTTAGTGATGTGTATTTAGTAACTTTCGCAAGTCAGACAGACACAGAGGAGCATTAATTAGACCCTAGACTGACAAGTTGATGGCACAAGTAACCAAATTCAGGAATATACATTCCTGGCCCTTCAAAAGCTTTTGGTACTACATGATGAATAATTCCATTGAGTAAGACTGAGTTTCTTTTAAAACAAACAAACAAATAAATAAATAATCCATTCCCATGCTGAAGGATAAAAGGAATATGAAAGATTCAGGTTTGTATTCTTGAAGGTCCACTCACAGTTTTTGTACCGATACAACTATGTTCGTTACGGTGTGATTTTTTTTTTTCAAACTGGTAGGGCTTATGCCGGTATGCGCCCTATCGTGAACAGAATTGTACCATGATAAAGATGCCTTCTACCAGTATAGCTTATTCTATACTGCTTCGACTATACCAGTATGCAGATAAGGTCAAAGCGCTTTGTCACTTATTGAAGAGTGAATTTGTTTCTGCCATATGCAGCTATTTAAACGGTGGATTTTTCTTTTAAAATGCTATTTAACAGGTCCATATACGATGATCCTGTCTCTGACTGAAGCCAGGTCTGTCTCTCCAGAGTAGTGCCTACAGCTATTATTTAAAAAAAAAAAAAAAAAAAGTCATGTGCATCCATAAGTTGACATTTGCTGTTACTCTTCAAACGGGGAGTTTTATAAAGGTATAAAATGGTGAGAAATCTAATGTGCAGAATCCATAAGTTGAATCAAGCAGAAAAGTGTCCAGTAAATGCCCAAAAAACTGTAGACTGCAAAATGCTGCAAAAACAAAAACTCTGCATAGAAGTACTCTGCAGTGGTCAGTTTTATTTGCAAATATTTATTGTTACCACAAAGTGGTAGCTGAGACACTGAAGTTATTGTGGAAACAAGGACTTCTTATGTGAGCGAGACTTTGCAACTTCAATTATGATCAGAATGGCTGGAAGGGGTTTGGTTCGTTGGCTATTTTTCTTCAAAGGATCATAGAAGTTAGAGATAGAAAAGACGCCTAGACTGAGTCCATCTTTGTTCAAGAGCATGTTGTTGTCCCCTGGTAAAGGTTGTACTAGATATAAACTGAGACTATGCTTGAAGTTCATATAACAGGAAATGGAAATGACACCTGACATTACGAGGATATTAGAGTTTCCAGGGACATAGGCCTCTGTGGTTTATTATTTCCAGAAGACTATTTGAAACATTAAAAACTATATATTGCATTGTACACAGCACTGAGGTTAGGTTTACTAACGTGTGTGTGTGTGTGTGTGTGTGTGTGTGTGTGTGTGTGTGTGTGTCTTAGTTAGAAAGGTTAATACAATGAGGCAGTATGGTTCATAGGGACCGTGGGGCAGGGATGGGAGACCTGAGTTCTAGTCCCAGCTCTACCACTAACCATGGACAAGTCAGTTCCCCTCTTTGTGCCTTAAGGTACATCTACCATGGAGCTGCAGGATGTAATGTCCAGCTTGGGTAGATGTACATGCACTATAGCGTAGCCATGGTGGCACAGGCTAGTTGCATGAGCCTACCTAGTGTCTTGGACAGGACTGTCCTCTGGTGGCTAGCCCACACCACCGCCCATGTTGCCCCAGCTACAATGTTATTTTTAGCCCACTGGCTCGATCAAAGCTAGTGCCTGTACGTCTACCCAAGCGGGAAATTGCACCTTCAGCTGCAGTGTAGACATACCTTTAGTTGTTCTTATTGGTAAAATGGTGGTGATGATACTGTTTTTCCTTTGTGAAGTGCTTTGAGATCCATGGATGCAAAGTGTCTCATAATGCCCCAATCCTGCAATGAAAACTACATGTGTGGACCCCTCCACCGAAATGGAGCCCCACTAAAGTCAATGCAAAGCACCAGTTAAATCAGTGGGGCTCTTGTGGGGTCAGGGGTCTGTCTATGTAGAAGCAGTTGCAGTACTGGAGCCTAGCAGATTATTGCTGTCATTAATATTTCCATGTCCCAGTTTTGCACCATTTAGACTTAAAGGAAAAAACCCTTTGTCTACAACTTTCAGCCTGTAAATGGAGACTGATGGTTTATAATATCACTAAATTGGTTACAATTTGTGTGGCAGATAGAAAGAAAAAATCCCAGGGGGTGATGTTACAAACAAACTAAATAAACTGCTGGGTAGGAAAGCTACCTGTGATCCCTTTTTACAAAAAAAAAAAAAAAAATCGGGCGAGGAGCATTTGATGAAAAGCTAGTCATTTCCCAGCATCATTCTGCATGCTGAGCTATCCCCATTGAAGTCAATGGGAACTGTGTAAACCAGTGTCAAATTGTGGCCCATTGTGATATGCACACCACAGTATCTGAGAAAAAGTTAAAGACCTTGACTCATGTAAACGAGGCTCATTTCACTTTGTCTTATTTTCTTAGCAGGTGAAGAGTCTGCGGTTTGCTCATCTGGCTTTCTCCAGGAAAAGCAACGTGAGTCAAGGTTCTTTCCTTTTTTTTGTATTCCATGCTGTACAGGAAACTAGAGATACAGAAAACCGGGCTACATTAAACGTTGACCAGTTTTAAGTCTATTTTTATGCTCTGTTGAAATGTTAGGTCTGGGAAAATCGGAGTTGTTTTTGTCTGACATTTAATTAGAATGATAAATTTTATCAATCAAGTTACTGCAGCTTTTAATTTTTTCATGTGTTAAGCAATGTTTTGTAGCCATGGTTAGAGTTGTGAGGCTCTAGAGTAATTGGAAAGTTGGGGTGTTGCCATGTTTCAAGGCATGTCTTTGTTGGGACAACACAGCTTGATTCTGTTCAGAATGATCATACAGTTCGGAATGATCCCTATTAAGTATTCCAGGCTCTGCTGACTCTTATGTCTTATAGAGATGCAAGACATGTTGCTGTTCTAGATGTGGGTTCCTGCTGGAGACAGGGGTGGGTCAGACAATGGTGCCAAACCTGCAATTGAGAGGCATCTTCATTTCCTGGTGCCCCACCCCACCAGGGATAGGTTTAAATACCAGCCTGGTGTTTATTGCTCATCCTCTGGTGGTGCTAGCTGTGAAGAGTGAGTTATGATGGAGAGCTCTGAGTTCCTTGGAGAACTGGGATGGTCTGACCTTCTGTCAGAGCCCTGGCTGGGAAATGTTGTAGGTTTTCCCCTCTTTCCGTTCACTAGGAAATCTCTCTAACTCTGTCCACCAATGCACACTGCAGGTCTGGACATATTAACTAACGCTTCCACCTTGACAGTAGTATCTCACCCAGCATAGGTGTCTGGGGCTGGTCCCAGTGGAGAAGGCTGCTCACAGAAAACCAGAATCTGGGCATTGCTCCATCTCCTGTAGTCCACATTGGTAGCATATAGGGTCTGTAAGGAAGCTTCAGTGGCACTTGAGAGAATTCTTCTGATGCAGGGAGCAACATAGAGCTGGTATGGTGCAGCCCTACTCTGCCAGCCCTTGAAGTTTCCAACAAAGGATCTGGTCCATTTTGTTTCATTGTTTTCCCCTAAACATTGCAGTCTGTGAGAATCTCCAGTATATTAAAATATTCTTTACATTGGTTAATAGAAAACATATGTCATCGGCTTTATGTGAACATATTTCTCTTGACAGATTTGTTGTTATAAACAGCTAGTAACAGTGCAGCAGATGGCAAAGAACCGCATGATTTCTTATGGGAGTGTGGCAATGGAAATACAGTTTTCTTAGGGATTGAGACCATCTTACACTTTTTTTTATGTATAGTTAGTTTTCTCTGTGACAGTTTTACTCTAAATTTCTCTTGAATAAATGTATCAAGAAATTAGGGATGGTCTGGATAAAATAAGAACTGACCTAAATTTTGATCCAAACTTGAACTGAATCTGAACTTTAAGGAGCTAAGGAACAGCTAAGTTATTTTTCCCCCTTATGGGTTATTTATTTATTTTATTTAATTATGTTAAGACTTGAGCTGGTACTTTCAAAGCTGCCTGTGGGATTTGGATGCCCCGTTCCCCAAATTCCTGAAATGGCTTTGAAAATCTTGACCTTGCTGTGTAAATACTTGTTCTGTTTCCCATTCAGATCCTTCTTTTTACTACAGTGTCATCTTCCAATCTGATGCACTTTGAGTGCAGTGATCAGTTTGGCTGTATCCCCAGCCTGACCATGAAACTCCTTAGAAACAGCTTTCTCAGAGACCTTTGTAAACCACTGGTGAATGTATTACAAGTCCCTCTCTGTCCCCAAGCCACAGAGGATACGAATCTGTTACAGCGCCATCAAGAGAGCCTGATTCCTCTTAGCTCCAGCTGTAGAAGCTCCTGCTCTTATCTTTGGAAGTCCCTAGTCAACCCCCAGTGTGTTGGTCAAGATGGCAGCCATCAAGCCCTGATATTGACTGTTAGGCTACAATGTATAATAGTTTCTTAACAGTTAATTTATCATGTCACATTTGATGTACTTCTGTGAGTTGGCAACTTCATAATTTGCCAATTCCTTTTCTCAGCCATGGATAACTATTTGATACTTTTGTGTCAACCCTACTTCATTTTAATTGTTGTTGGTCTTGAATTTTGCTAACAATTGCAGAAGTATTAGCATAGTTTTTAATGAACTGGTACGCAGTCCAGCAGTTGTCCTGCCAAATGATGCTTACTAGTTCCTGCTGATTTTTATAATGAGACCTTATATCTTTTAAACAAGAAAATCTTTTTATCTTAAAATGGATTGAACTTCTTTTAATTTGCTGCTGTTAATACAATTATCTGACCTAGATTCAGCAAGCTATTTAAATCTCAGCCAAGGGATCTATTCTGAATTGGTGCTGTACACCTTATTCTACCTTTAGAAACTATGGAAGGCCACAATCCTGCAAAGACATGTGATTAACTTTTATGTATGTGAGTAGTCCTATTTATCATTCAAGTCATTGCAGAATTAGGGCCTGAATATGTATAACCTCTATTCCTCCATAGGATGCTGACCATGGATATAAGGTGGTAACACTCTACTACTGCTGTTAACTAATAGAGTTACTTCTTGAGCTCAAGTGGTAAAATCTTTTCTGAATGGCTACAGTTCAAATGCTGCTAATGACCTATGCGGAAAGTCTCTCACTGTTCTGCAAATACACTTATCATTAACATCTGCTTTCAAAGCAGAAACAACTAATTTGACCAAAGTCTAGCTAAGATTCCATGATATTTGCAGCTTGAAATCAGCTTGATTTTACCAGTGCAGACTGACTCCAAAGCAGCAACCGCAATTCCTGCATCGATCTTTAAAACGTAGTTATTGCCACAAGTTCATAGAAAAGAGTAAGAATCCTCCTGTGACTTGCCTTTTTTTTTATTAAACTTAATTTTCTGGATAATCTGTGACTATAATCTTCGTATTTAAGATGATGGCGCTGATTCTCCCCTTGGTATCAGTCAGGAAGCAAATGGATGTAAAACCAGTGTAAACGACAGGCGAATAAAAAGCCATAGTGTTGATGAGAAGGGACAATGAACACGTTGATCAAAAGTTGTGAATCTTAAACTTGGAATAAACAGAGTTGTTGAAAGTAAAATAAAACAACCCCCCAAAACACTGAACATGCAGGTCTTGGCAAAGTTGTTTTTTTTTTCTTTCACATTAAAGTTTTTTAATTGAATTGCTTTGCTGTTCCAGGATAGAGCGCACTCCATTTACTCGGGAAATCTGCTTAACTGGGAAGTCTCCCAGGGAGCTGATTTAAGCCAGTGACTGTTACTAGCAATGTCTGCTGCTTAAGCAGATGGTAATTCTCCCTAATTGGGGTTCCTTTTGGTGACTCAGTGGTTCTCAGACCTTTTGGGCATGTCGGTGTCAGGCTGGTTCTGTCTGATTGCTCCTCCAACTGCAGCTTTCAGTCCTCCGTTGCTGTGATAGCGTGAATAGCTTCACTGGTGCTAGTTTTTGGTTATTTTGCTGCTTCTAGTCCGTATAAATGGACGTGGTCCCTCCCAGGTACCGCTGCTGCTGGCACTGGACAGATAGCAGGCTTAGGCTCTATCCATAGATCGAGTCTGATCCAGTGTCCCATTCAACTCGATGACAGTCTGTCCATTGACTTTAATTGGCACCTTGACGCTTTCTCTGTACTCCATGGGACTGGTCTCATAACTTGATGGGCTTGTAGCATTTCTACATCTCCGTGAATAGCAGTAGTACTACCCACCTGCAATTCCTCAAAATGGAAATGAAAAGGTATGGGCACTAGGGCATCAGAAATAAGAGGATGCTGCAGCACTGTGGGTGATACACAGTGGTCATAATTACTCCTGAATCTCTGACGAGTAAGTCCAGTGCCACTCACCGTATGCCTTATAACATAACAGAGAAACAAAGTAGATGGTTAACAATCTTGATAGCAATCTTGCCTCTGACCCAGGAGGTCCAAGACCCTAAATCCAGATCTAACAATGGCCCTGTACATTAGTCTGTGTGTGCTGGAGTTTCAGCAGAGTGTACTGGAAAGTGCCATCCTTTTTGATGAGATGCAGCACCAAGGGCCCTTCTCCTCATCTGTTTTGTCTATCCAAATTTTAAAATCCATGGCACACTATAATGGGAATAATCCTGTGTCCCAGTCGCTACTTCAGCTTTGCAACAGCCCTTTGAATTAGATAAGTATAATTGTCCTCCTTTTTCTGATTGGGAAGCAGAGGCCAGAAAGCTACAACACTTGGATTACAGATCCAGAATAGAGCTGGTTTGAAAAAAATCTAATTTCAAAATTTTTCCGCTCGGCAAAAAGGAAAAAAAATGTTTCTTGAATGTTTTCATGAAAAAAAAATTCCATTTTTCAAACTGCCCTACTCCAGAGGTCTTGGCTGTATAGTCCTGTGCTCACACTGCAGAGCTAAACTGTTCAATGCTATATATCAGGCTGTTGTTGCTCAGTGCATCAAGGGTGGTTCTGTTTCTCTATAGTCCCGAAACTCAATGTAATTACCTGAATTCGTCACCAAGGTCTTCAGTGAAGCTGCACCAGTGGATCCGAGAGCAGAATTTGTCCTCATTGTCCCCAACACGTATCTTTCAGTAGTTCTGTTGGTAATGAAGCAGAGATCAGGAGTTAAGCTTTGCACATTTGTGGCTGGGAGAATACACAAGAATAAGTGAGCTGTAGCTCACGAAAGCTCATGCTCAAATAAATTGGTTAGTCTCTAAGGTGCCACAAGTACTCCTTTTCTTTTTGCGAATACAGACTAACACGGCTGTTACTCTGAAACCAAGAATATATGGCCGCTGAAAGTGGCACATTAGCTGTGTTTCTAACCAGTTTTACTAGCCAGGCACGAGTTAAACATGCAAACTGGTGACGCTTTATAAAGCTAAATGGTAATGATCTTGGCATGCATAGTCATTATTGTAGCACGTGGTAATGTTACTTGGTACTAAACTGAGTTTATGCAACATATTAAGTTTTAAGGACCAATCTACATTAGGAAAAAAGGTGCTCTGAGAAAACATGCCTTATAGTGATAGCTCAAAAAGCTTTTTTTTTTTTTTTAGCTTAATAAAAAGAGGTTAAGTGGTCACTCGATTACAGTGTATAAGTGTATACATGGGGGAATAAATGTTTAATAATGGGCTCTTTGGTCTGGCAGAGAAATGTACAACACAATTCAATGGCTGGAATTTGAAGCTAGATGAATTCAGACTGGAAATAAGGCCAGTATTTTTAACAGTGAGGGTAATTAACCATTGGAACAATTTACCAAGGGTCACGGTGGATTCTCCATCACTGACCATTTTTAAATCAAGATTGGCTGTTTCTCTAAAAGATACGCTCTAGGAATTATTTGAGGGAAGTTGTGTAGCCTGTTTATACAGGAGGTCAGACTAGATGAGCACAGTGGTCCCTTCTGGCCATGGAATCAATGGACCTCGACCAGCTAATATGTATTAAAGGTGCAGTTTCCCCTGTCTAGGCTAGGATTGTAAAATGTGTTACAATGCATCTTTTCCACCGAGTATATTCATACCCTAACAAGACAATGAAAAAAGTTATCAAGCCCTGAGCACACTTGACATTCCAGCATTGCAGATGATATGAGAAACGTACAGAATTGTGTAATAGCTGGTATCTGCTGTCCTGCCCACTTATTTTTTATTTCTGCTTATTGGTCTGCTATTGATCCTTTGCTTGGTATGGGATTCTAGCACACAGATTGGAAATTGGCAGCTTGAAACAGCTGGAGCCATCTCTCAAGGCTGTTTAAAAACCCTGACGATAATTATCAGATCAGATCTTCTATAAGACGGGCCTAGATAGGTTTACTGGCCTTATTCCACATGGCAGATCAGATCTGAGATGGCTGGGGCATCTGTGTAGCCAGACAGGTCTTTTCTGGCAAGTATACAAGGGTCATGTGGTTCGGTGATGCGGTATCATCCACAGTAATGATTTGGGGGGCTTTTATTTTGGTACTGTTACTTGAGTTCGTGGACATTTCTTAGGTCTAGTGGAGAAAGGGGATGCTTTGAGAACTCATAATTTTTTTGTTGATGTTGATAAAGAAATCAGTTCTTCACATTGTTTTCTGTAATAGGCAATGGACTGTTGTTTTTAGTCAACAGGGTACTAGCCTGCAGCAGTATTCTTTCCCAGTAATATGAAGCTCTCCAGAGAAAAGACTGTAACATTGGAACAAAAACAGGCAGAAAAATCATCTCTGAAACTAAGAAATAAGGAAATGGTCAGAAGAACTGCTGACTTTTACCTTCACTCATTCACACTTAAGTGCCATTAAAGAGGGAGTAAAAGGACTATTTCTATTTTGGCTTATATTTTAAAAAGTGATGGAAAATAATGAATATTTGTTCAACAAAGTCAGTTGCAGAAAAAATCCCCCAGTAACACATGTAACATTTATAAAAGCTGGCGATATTTTATTTCTCTGAATCCCCAGCTTTGATTGAGTCAAGCTGTAGATGTTGTTGATGCAGAACTGCCTAAATACTAATGAAAATTCCCTTTCCTGTGTTTTAGGAGTTCCCTATTAGCATCAAGTGAAATAACACGAGCCTACTGACTCACTGTCTGTTGGGGAAGCTGCAAGGACTGATGACCTGTCATGAGCATGCTGTCTATAGAGTTAAAGCTGGTTATGAATTTTTCACCAATATTTTTGAATGACGTAATAGCAACTTTTGTCCGTTCCCTCCCCCCACCCCGCAAAAAAAAAAAAAAAAAAGACCAGGTTTTAGCTGCTGAACATTGAGGGGAAGGGGAATTAGCTTCTTTTTTTGACAAAAATGTGAAAAAAATCAAAGAAAGATATTAACAAAACTGAACAAAATTCATTTTCATGAAAAACTGTTGTGGAGAAAAGAGAAAATATATTTTGCAACCAGCTCGATAGAAGTCAGAATTTGAATAAGTTCATGAGGCTCTGGTGTCAGGCAGGTTTTTTTTGCCATTCTTTACAGCTAGAGCATGACAAAACAATCTGCCCTGAGTAAGCAAGCGGCATAGCATAGCTACAACCCCTGAGGACCTAGGCCAGAGAATTAATTACATCTCTGAGAGTCAGAATTTGTTCCCTGGTTCTTTTCCTTCCTCATCTTGCTGCCAGTAGCAGATCATGTCCTCTTCTATTATACCCATATTTAAGATGTGAAAATGTAGCAAGACTCTCACTGAAAATGATCAGGAGACTTAAGTTCCTGGGCAAATCATCTGTTAACTGCCTGTTTGCCAACTCTTCTGGTCACAATTTATATCCATGTTATCACTGATGGGCAACAATTGCCCCTATCCTGAAGAGGTGGCTGAATATGCATAACTTTACTCATAGGAATAGTCCCATTAATGATTCAGGTTGTACAATGGCCCTTTTAAAAGTTGCTGATTGCCTTACATAATTAACATTCCCTTCAGTAAGTATTCCCTATTCTGGATTTATGGGGAAAACAGAGGTAAATGAATCTATATAAGGCAGAGTTGGCAAGATTTTAAGGTGACCTTTGTGAATCTACTCTTCTGTAGGAGTTTTAGCTTGTTTAATTGAGGTGACCCATCTCACATTGTGTATTGGTGAGACACGGTAGGGAGGTAATATCTATTATTGGACCAACTTCTGCTGGAGAGAGAAATAAGCTTTTGAGATTAGACAGAGTCTAAGTCCTATTTTCCCCCACTTTCCTTGCTGTATTATACATAAGTGTGATGGGATCTGTGGCCCTGTTTTGTGTCCATTTGAAGTACTTAGATGGCCCCCATCACCTTGGCATCCAAGATTATCACAATCTTTAATGCATTTATCCCAACAACACCCTGTGAGGTAGGGCAGTGCTATTGTCCCCATTTTAAAGATGGGGAACCGAGGCACGGAGAGACTTGCCCAAAATCACACGGGAAGTCGGATCACAATCGTCCCTTCTGACCTTAAAGTCTATGGTAGAGCAGGAATGGACTGTGGGTCTCCCACAGCCTAGACCAGCACCTTAACTGCTGGATACTCCTCTTTATCAGATTAATGAGGTGGTCAGTACTTCCCACTGAAGTCCAGAGGAGTGGATGAACTCAGCTCCTTGCCAGGACCAATATGTTACGTTATCTATGTTATGTCTCAGCAGTTTTCAAGTGAAAACTCTCGAGTGGAACATACATAAACATCCCAAGCAAATGGGATTCTTGGTGCTTCTGGCATTTTGCTGCTTTAGACTAAAGCATACTAGCAGTGTTCCAACAATAATGTTGTATGCGGTGTTTTTGTACGCGTGTCGGTCCCGGGATATTAGAGAGGCAAGATGGGTGAGATAGTATCTTTTATTGGACCAGCTTCTGTTGGTGAGAGAGACGAGCTTTCAGGTTTACCACAGAGCTCTTCTTCAGGTTTGGAATTACAATAATGCAGTAAATCACCACTCTGGATTTGCTGTACTGCAGAAGTGGCTTTGTGCATTGCACAGATAATGCACCTTTCAGATACTTCACAAACCAGGAACAGTATGACCTATGGAATCAGTAGTATCTTTACACAGCTTGGAATGAAAATCATTGAGTTAAATGTTAGATTTGCAAGTTTAGAAAGCTACATTTTTATCCTGTTATGAAAGGATGCATTGATATTCCATTTTAAATTTCTTATTTAAGGGCACTTAAAACCAAACAACCCCCTAAGGATTTTTAAACCTACAAAAAGAGAGAAATAGGGAGCACTTGACTGAGCTGTTTAAAATCATGAAATCTATGATGAAAAATGACCACTTCTTCATCATAATAAATTCTAAAAGACACCCCTCAACCCCAAACTGTTGCTTGATTAAAATTACAAAGCAGTAAGTTTAGAACTAATAAAAGGAAATGAAGTGTTACACAACTTAGTAACAACTGGTGGGAATCACTGCTGCATGCCTTGAGGCTGTATAGGATATATTCTCTCAGTATAGAAAAAGTTGGCCTGTAACTGATACTTGACTTGGATGAAAGATGGCTTGATCCCTTTTGGGAGACTATGCACAGAAAATGCACATGAGCTAATGATTAAAAGGGAGGATGGTTCAATCACTAAGGTACTATCCTGGCACTCAGAAGAGCTGGATTTAGTTCCCTGCTCAGCCATAAACTTCCTGTGTGACAGTGGACAAGTTACTTACAGTGCATCTTTACTAGGAAAGGAGGGTGTGTGTTTAACACGTGGTGACTAACATGAGCTAAAATCCTAGTGGAGACAAGGCAGTTTGTCATTTTCACATGTTAGCAGGTTGAGCTAAACACTAGGCTCCTCCAATAAACTTTACCTTCCCCTACTAACTCATGTTAAAACTATAAATTGCTTTGTCTTCACTAAGATTGTACCTCATGTTAGTTACCACATGTTAGGTAACATGAATTAAGAACACACCTTTTCCCCCTCCCTCCCAGTGAAAACAAGGTCTTAGTCAGTCAGTGCCTTAGTTCCCTACTTGTAAACTGGGGATAATAGCACTGCCATACCTCACAGGAGTGTTGTGAGGGTAAATACATTAGAAGATTGTGAGGTGCTTAGGTACTATGATAATGGGGAGCCATTAGGGTACCTAACATAGGTAAAATCAAAGTAACAGTTATTTTCTTTGGAGAAATATATGGGCTGGAGTTTTTTTTATATATATAGATATAGATATAAAAAACTCCAGCCCAATAATTGACAGATTCAAGCTTTTGGTGTTGTTAAACAAAAAAGAAAGTGTGATTTTGCTGCCTTACAAGTGTACTTTATTCTTTCATAAAGCCCCCCATTCTATTGTTGAGCTGCATCTGACGTGCTTTTACAGATATGATATTACACCCAGTCACCGTCTTAGCTGCTGGTGGCAGACAATACCTATTTATATTTAGGTCAGCCTTGAATAGAGTCAGCTGGAGACTAAATCCAAAGTATCTCGCTTCTCTGGAAAGCTGCTATTGAAAGCTTTTACTAGATAGTTGTTTAGACAGTTTGACTGTCTTTCCTTCCCTTGAAAGGCTGTACATTTTTCAGGTCTTCATAATCTTTCGCTTTCATCTTTTTCCAAGAATGCCTTTTTGTCCCTTTTGTCATTTTCCCCTAGCATGGTTCCCCCAATCCAAACAGCATTTCAATACAAATTGCCTCGCTAATAATTGCCCCAAAGAATTTTCTCCACCTATCCTTCCCTTTGTAAGTTTCTTCGAGATAAAACAATTCATCTTCTCCTTAATCATAACTGACTTCTACAGTGGCAACATGAGATGTTTGCATAACAATCCAGGGATAGTGTGATAGCAGTAGCATGGATCGTCAGGTAGTTGCTGCAGTTTGCAGAGGAGCATAACAGACATTCTGAGCCCTGGTCTACACTACAGAATTACTTTGTTATAACTACATCGCTCAGAGGTGTGAAAATCCGCATCTCTGAATGACATAGTTAAATTGACCTAATCCCCCCTGTGAGAGAGCTTATCCCACCGACATAGCTAGTGCTTATCAGGGAGATATGCCAATGGGAGAGCCGATGCAGTGTTTTAAGCGTAGATGTGCCCTCGGAAGGAATTTCGTTGAAATCAGTAGTTACACAGTTCTATACAATATGAGATCAGCATTGGGCTTAGTATCCGTGAAAGCACAGAATTCAAGTGCAGCTGATAGTAAAACTCTAGAAAACGTTTTTCTTTAGAAACCATTCTGTTTTTATAACTTTCCGCAACTCCTTTCCCTCATTCCTTATTATCATGAAGTCCATTGGATGAGCTTCAGTAAATTCCACATTGCTGCACCAATCCTCTGAGCTGGAGTTAGGGAGTCACCTTGGTAAAGGGTTGGCTGTGTTTCCTCTGCCATCATCTCTAGTGGTTTCCACTGGGGGGAGGACAGAGCAGCTTTAACTGCTGCCATGGTTCTTCCAAAGGAGATGCTAAACTGCCTCACTCCCAGGTTGCCCTGACAGAGCCATTTCCCCTGTCAGTGCTGGTCCTTTGCTTACAAGGAGAAGCCGCAGCCACTTGGTTGCACTGTAATCTGCCTCCCACGTGGAAAGCCCTTCCCATACGGCAATCACAACCCATTCTCCTTGTTCAGACCCTTCTGAGTGCTCTTAAGCTGCCCTTACTTGGCAAGTTTGTTCTCTTGGCTGTAATTGCCATGCTAATTCCTATAAAAAGTTCCCTGTTTCTTAATGAGTTTGTTTTATCAATACTTTAAAAGGAGAAATTTAAAGTTCTTTGTCGGTGTTTTTAATCAGCAGAACTCGTGCAACATGATTAATAAATAATATCTAAGTGGCTTATTGTGTGAGATTTTTGTTCGTTTCTCATAGACACCTGACAAGCTAACTTTCTATCAGCCTTATGTATTAAAGCTTTCAAATCTCCAGAGTAGCAGTAATTTAATCTGTCCCTTAGAACGTTGTGGTCATTAGTAAGTTGTTGCTAAAGTGGGTTTTGTTTTTTTCCCCCCCAGCCTCATTTCATAAAAATATTTTGATTGGCACAACACTGTAAATTCCACAACTCCATTCTTAATAATTAGAATTTGCTTTATGATTTCAATCACTTGCAGAAAAAATGAAGTGTGTTAAATCTGATAGTTGCAATCTGTCACCTGTTCTTCCTCTGATTCCCCTAGTGCATTATTATCTCTGCCTGTTTTCCTTCACAATATATAAAAGTATGGTTTATTGATGCAGAAATACTGGTGTGTGTGTGTGTGTGTGTGTGTGTGTTAGTTAAACAGCTTCATCAGGCTCAATGCAGGAGGGCCTTTTGAGTGATGAGAGATTAAAAGGCAACACTGTTGTCTTTTGGCATAAACAACATAGGTTGAATTCACGTTGGCAATGTGTGCCATTTCCGATAAAATGAAGCTGACACATCACTCTGATGTATCAGTCAGTGTATTAGAAACAACTTGACGCTGGCTGCATGGAATTCAAAATTAGGTCTGCCATTTCAGATTAACAGACTAATCGCAGTTCAGTAGAAGGCTGCTCAATGTATCCATTTATTTTCCTGATGGTTAATGACAGGTGAGTTGAACGACTGAGGCCAGGAGGTCTTACCCTTGTCATTCAAGCAATTGTGGTGTAGATGAACTACTCCGCCTGTTCAGAGATACCTGTAGAAGGCCGGATCATCGACTGGTGTAAATTTGCTTAGCTCCATTGACTTCAGTAGAGTTAGAATGATTTACACCAGATGAGGATCTGGCTCTGTGTATGTGTGTTTCATTGAGAGACAGTACACAGGACTATTTGGAACGCTATTCTTGGCTGAATGTGGTGCATTTTCTTCTTTTAATACCTCCCTTTTTAATATACAGATCCCTTCATTCTAATGCAAAATGGATACAATGCCCATGAAATTCAGTGGGAGTCCTTCCATTAATTTCCATGAGCACTGAATCAGGTTCATTATCACCAATACAATGTGTTACCTGACCTCCAGGAATCTGGAAAGAGATTTTGGAAATATGCGTATCTGTTTAATGATGTTTGTAATACATCAGTCTCCTTTACTGGACTATGGGTGACTCAGTTCTGGGAAATAAAGTATTTAGAAATTACACAAAAAGGATTTGTAGTGTTGTAGCTGTGTCGGTCCCAGGATGTTAGAGAGACAAGGTGGGTGAGATAGTATCTTTTATTGGACTGACTTCTGTTGGTGAGAGAGACAAGCTTACAAGACATTGCCTCACTCACCTTGTCTCACAAAGAGGACAGAAATACTGTAATTCCCATCTATCAGTTTCCTTTAAAAATAACATAATTGTATTTAATTACTTATTGATTTTGATTTGTGCACTCGTTCCGCACAGAGGAGCACCTGTCCTTTGCTTTAAATGCTCCTAATGCTGTATAAAAATAGTTATAAAAATAGGCTCCCCCACTAACCTCCTTTGACAAAACATTAACCTATGTAGTAACCTAGACAAAACTATGTGTAACATTTCCCATTAACATAGTCCTAATCCCTCACAGTAAGGGAGGAAAACAGAGCTTGCTTCGTAACTGGAGGTCAATCAGTTAGGACTATTGTGGAATGGGAATGTGCAGGGGCAAAATGGAGGGTGAAGAGGCAATGCGGTCAAGTTGGTGGAGCACTGGACTGGGACTGAGGAGTCATGGGTTCTACTCCCAGGTCTGCCTTGAGCTTGAGCAAGTCACTTTGCCTCTCTGTGCCTCAGTTTCTCCCTCTGTAAAGTGGGAATAATGATAGCGATGTCCTTTGTAAAGCATTTCAAGACCTACTGGTGAAAAGTGCTATATGTTGTTATATAATTAATTCGGTGTCTCTGAATAAACTAGGATGAATGACGTACAGGTGAATACACTTGATGCAATGACTTCAGCTCTTGAGAAATAGAGTTGCTCTTGGGAGTTTAAAAGAACTAAGTTAACTGAATCAAATTAATTCTAAGATGGGAAATAAATAGTTTCTGTCCTGATTTTATTTTTACCTAAGTGGTTTCTACCTGTTGATAACCCCAAACACTCACTTTTGTGGAAGGTCTTTCAGACAGCTAAGGTGCGTTATTTCCAGAAGTAGTGTCCAAGTGGTCTAGTGCTCAAAGCAGGGGACTTGGAAGGATAATCTTGTGGTTAAGGCACTGGACTGTGACTCTGTAGATCTGTGTTTAATTTTTGGCTTTTCCACACATTCTTGTGTGACTTTGGGCCAGTCACTTTCTGCCTCAGTTCATGTCTCTAAATCAGAGAGGACAGTGCTCATCAGCTCCTACCTCACAGGGGTATTGAGGGGCAAAAATTATTAATGTTTCTGAGGTACTTGTGGTTCTCGATTCTGCCCCAGAGTCATGCATTCTGCAGTCATTTCCACCCCTGTAAGTTGGCTGCTTGGAAGTTGAACAGAACAGTTTCAAACAAAAGTGGTTCAACTGAAGTGGCTCATAAGCAACAAGAAACAGTCAACTTCACACTTCTGCTTCTGCCTTTGAAAGCTCTTGGTTAGATATTGCACCACCAGAAACACCATTCCTTTCCTGCACAATCCAGAATATTTTGGACTTTCTACTATTGAGATGTAAGAAGAGCATTGATGTCAGTATGCTTAAGGTAGAAGGTATGCTACTTCTACAATCCAAGGAGAATATGGGGGTTGGGATATTTAGAGCAGTGGTTCTCAACCAGGAGTACACATACCCCTGGGGGTATGCAGAGGTCTTCCATGAGGTACATCAATTCATCTAGATATTTGCGTAGATTTACAACAGGCTACATGAAAAGCTAAATCAGTACAAACTAAAACTTCATACGAACAAAGACATTTTTATACTGCTCTATATACTGTATGCTGAACTGTAAGTACAATATTTATATTCCAATTGATTTATTTTGTAATTATATGGTAAAAATGAGAAAGTAATTTTTCAGTGATAGTGTGCTGTGACACTTTTTTGTATTTTATGTCTGATTTTTTTAAAGAAAGTAGTTTTAAGTGAGGTGAAACTTGGGGGTATGCAAGACCAATCACACTCCTGAAAGGGGTACAGAAGCCTGGAAAGGTTGAGAACCCCTAAATCAAGAGGTTCTTTCATTAATCTCTATTGCTGAGGTCTGCTATTAGTTAGACAGTCCCACAGTAGGCTCTATCCTTCACTCTTCAGGTCCTAATGTGACCTTCCTTCATGACTCTTTACAACTGGTAGTAAAATGACCGTGCCTAATAGGGTACAGAATGTGAGTGAGGCCAAACAGCAAAAATTAAGATGTTTGTACACTAATGCGAGGAGCCTAGGTAACAAAATGGAGGAACTAGAGCTACTGGTGCAGGAAGTGAAACCAGATATTATAGGGATAACAGAAACATGGTGGAATAGTAGTCATGACTGGGCTACAGTATTGAAGGGTATGTGCTGTTTAGGAAAGACCGAAATAAAGGTAAACGTGGTGGAGTAGCACTGTATATCAATGATGAGATAGAATGTAAAGAAATAGGAAACGATGAAATGGATATGACTGAGTCCGTCTGGGCAAAAATTAAATTGGGGAAGAAAACTATTAGAGCCTCCCCTGGGATAGTGCTTGGGTGTGCTATAGACCGCCGGGATCTAATTTGGATATGGATAGAGCCCTTTTTAATCTTTTTAATAAAGTAAATACTAATGGAAACTGTGTGATCGTGGGAGACTTTAACTTCCCAGATATAGACTGGAGGACAAGTGCTAGTAATAATAATAGGGCTCAGATTTTCCTAGATGCGATAGCTGATGGATTCCTTCAGCAAGTAGTTGCTGAACCGACTAGAGGGGATGCCATTTTAGATTTGGTTTTGGTGAGTAGTGAGGACCTCATAGAAGAAATGGTTGTAGAGGATAATCTTGGCTCCAGTGATCATGAGCTAATTCAGTTCAAGCTGAACGGAAGGATTAATAAAAATAAATCTGCAGCTAGGGTTTTTGATTTCAAAAGGGCTGACTTTCAAAAATTAAGGAAATTAGTTAAGGAAGTGGATTGGACTGAAGAATTTATGGATCTAAAGGTAGAGGAGGCCTGGGATTATTTTAAATCAAAGCTGCAGAAGCTATCGGAAGCCTGCATCCCAAGTAAGGGGAAAAAAATCATAGGCAGGAGTTGTAGACCAAGTTGGATGAGCAAGCATCTCAGAGAGGTGATTAAGAAAAAGCAGAAAGCATACAGGGAGTGGAAGAAGGGAGGGATCAGCAAGGAAAGCTACCTTATTGAGGTCAGAACATGTAGGGATAAAGTGAGACAGGCTAAAAATCAAGTAGAGTTGGACCTTGCAAAGGGAATTAAAACCAATTGTAAAAGGTTCTATAGTCATATAAATAAGAAGAAAACAAAGAAAGAAGTGGGACCGCTAAACACTGAGGATGGAGTGGAGGTCAAGGATAATCTAGGCATGGCCCAATATCTAAACAAATACTTTGCCTCAGTCTTTAATAAGACTAAAGAGGATCTTAGGGATAATGGTAGCATGACAAATGGGAATGAGGATATGGAGGTAGATATTACCATATCTGAGGTAGAAGCGAAACTCAAACAGCTTAATGGGACTAAATCGGGGGGCCCAGATAATCTTCATCCAAGAATATTAAAGGAATTGGCACAAGAAATTGCAAGCCCATAAGCAAGAATTTTTAATGAATCTGTAAACTCAGGGGTTGTACCGTATGATTGGAGAATTGCTAACATAGTTCCTATTTTTAAGAAAGGGGAAAAAAGTGATCCGGGTAATTATAGGCCTGTTAGTTTGACATCTGTAGTATGCAAGGTCTTGGAAAAAATTTTGAAGGAGAAGGTAGTTAAGGACATTGAAGTCAATGGTAAATGGGACAAAATACAACATGGTTTTACAAAAGGTAGATCGTGCCAAACCAACCTGATCTCCTTCTTTGAGAAAGTAACAGATTTTTTAGACAAAGGAAACACAGTGGATCTAATTTACCTGGATTTTAGTAAGGCATTTGATACCGTGACACATGGGGAATTATTAGTTAAGTTGGATAAGATGGGGATCAATAGGAAAATTGAAAGGTGGGTAAGGAATTGGTTAAAGGGGAGACTACAACGGGTCCTACTGAAAGGTGAACTGTCAGGCTGGAGGGAGGTTACCAGTGGAGTTCCTCAAGGATCAGTTTTGGGACCAATCTTATTTAATCTTTTTATTACTGACCTTGGCACAAAAAGTGGGAGTGTGCTAATAGTTTGCGGATGATACAAAGCTGGGAGGTATTGCCAATTTAGAGAAGGACAGAGATACCCTACAGGAGGATCTGGATGATCTTGTAAACTGGAGTAATAGTAATAGGATGAAATTTAATAGTGAGAAGTGTAAGGTCATGCATTTAGGGATTAATAACAAGAATTTTAGTTATAAGCTAGGGACGCATCAATTAGAAGTAACGGAGGAGGAAAAGGACCTTGGAGTATTGGTTGATCATAGGATGACTATGAGCCGCCAATGTGATATGGCTGTGAAAAAAGCTAATGCGGTCTTGGGATGCATCAGGAGAGGTATTTCCAGTAGGAATTAGGAGGTTTTAGTACAATTATACAAGGTACTGGTGAGACCTCACCTGGAATACTGTGTGCAGTTCTGGTCTCCCATGTTTAAGAAGGATGAATTCAAACTGGAACAGGTACGGAGAAGGGCTACTAGGATGATCCGAGGAATGGAAAACTTGTCTTATGAAAGGAGACTCAAGGAGCTTCGCTTGTTTAGCCTAACTAAAAGAAGGTTGAGGGGAGATATGATTGCTCTCTATAAATATATCAGAGGGATAAATACCAGAGAGGGAGAGGAATTATTTAAGCTCAGTACCAATGTGGACACAAGAACAAATGGATATAAACTGGCCACTAGGAAATTTAGACTAGAAATTAGACGAAGGTTTTTAACCATCAGAGGAGTGAAGTTTTGGAATAGCCTTCCAAGGGAAGCAGTGGGGGCAAAAGATCTGTCTGGCTTTAGGATTAAACTCGATAAGTTTATGGAGGAGATGGTATGATGGGATAACATGGTTTTGGTAATTAAATATTCATAAATAGGCCTAATGGCCTGTGATGGGCTATTAGATGGGGTGAGATCCGAGTTACCCAGGAAAGAATTTTCTGTAGTATCTGGCTGATGAATCTTGCCCATATGCTCAGGGTTTAGCTGATCGCCATATTTGGGGTCGGGAAGGAATTTTCCTCCAGTGCAGATTGGAAGAGGCCCTGGAGGTTTTTCACCTTCCTCTGTAGCATGGGGCATGGGTCACTTGCTGGAGGATTCTCTGCTCCTTGAAGTCTTGAAACTACGATTTGAGGACTTCAATAGCACAGGTGTGAGGTTTTTTTTGTAGGAGTGGTGGGTGAAATTCTGTGGCCTGCGTTGTGCAGGAGGTCAGACTAGATGATCATAATGGTCCCTTCTGACCTAAATATCTATGAATCTATGAAAACTACTTTCTTCTAAAAGAGCATTCCCAGCTGCCATCATTTTTGTTAGGAGGGTTGGTTACATAAGTTCTCTAGCCTTTCTTCACCACCCTCTATTTTTTCCTTGAGAAGTTAGCTTTGCGTCCCTCTCTGGACACAATTCTCAAGATGATCACAGTGTCTCATCTCCATGAGACCACTGTTCTACTTACATTTTGCTCTAGCCTGATATACCCCCAGCATAAGAAGTTTTGATATTTTAGCTGCATTACTCTCTAGGTTTTAGGAAAACAAACACTAGTTTATCTTCACTGCAACTCTCAAAACAGATAAAGAGGAATCAAAGACTACCATGGCTAGCTGGCTACCCACTTGTATCCTTGTAGTTTACAGTAAAGCTGATGAATAGCTGTGCTGATAAGGCAGGAGTTTCACTCTATGGGTAGCGAAGACCAAGGCATACATCTCTGTAAGTGTAAGATAATGGCCTGGTCATCTCCTACCACCTTTATACATATTACTGGCTGGACTTTTCTGCATCTTAGGATGCCTTCTTTGGGCACAGAGTCTTTCCAGCAAGAGAACTTCCAGGGGAATTTGCTACATATGGTCACTGTCCAAGCTGCCTGTCAGAGGATGGGAGAAGAGAGAAGTATAACAAGGGAACGTTACTCACTTGTAATTGTTGTACTCTGTAATCCTGCCCATTTTACTTCTGAGACAGGGTGGCACTGCTATCCTGTTCTTCCTTTTGCTCTCAACCTTATTTGTTAGTCTCTAAGGTGCCACAAGTCCTCCTTTTTCTTTTTACTTCTCTGTATGTAGCTCTGCAACTGGAGGGAAGAGGGGACCATCTGGTTTTCTACAGATAATGGTGCAGAGATGACGCATACCTACCAATAGTAGGGAGGGGGGACAGAAGGAGGGCAGTACAAGCCAAGCAGCAAATCGGGAGCAGGCGGGGGGGGGGGGGGATGAGATTCCCCCACACACCTTGCGTCACCTCTGTAGGGGTGCAGCTTTTTTGTCTCTTTGCCTCCTAGAGCTACTCCGAATGCCCATCACAGAATGAGAGGAGGTGATGACAATCAGAATACTGGAAGTATTGATGATGATTGTTTGAGGCAGTTATGTCCTAGCATTAAAATCCTGTTGTTTTTGTTGTGTTCTTCACTGTCTCCCAGCAGCTGGCTTTGTGCTTCTGTATGTCATATACACACCCAGCTGCAGCATGCTTGCTGACATTCACAGTAAACAACAGGTTCATTGACCAATGAAGCATTTCTGGTTCAGCGTTAAATTTTAAAGCAAAGCATGAGTGGGTTTCTGGATACACTCTGGCTCAAATGGTATGAAAAATTCAGAGCATTGGGTATGGAGTTTCTATTTCATTTACATTTTTATTAACAGTGCTGCTTTATCTGTTGTTCCCCATTATCAAACCATGAATTTCAGTTACATAAAAGCTAGTGTCATCCCACCCTCTTTATCAGCAAGGTTTCTTCTCAGACTCCATTATACAGCAATTTATAGTCCAAAGGACTGGGAGATGTATAATGCCTTCTTATTTTCTATGTCTACTGCAGGCTGTTCTTCACTAAATCCAATTCTATGGAATAAATATGTTTTTAATTTTAAAATGGCTTGGATTCTGGATTATTGGTGAATAGCTGGGCTGTTGGGAACAGAGACAAGATGATTCCAGCTTCAGAATTGATGACAATTTTACTCAAGAGAGAAATGCAATGCTATAAAAATCCCTTTCAGTTTTTCAGGTCGCTTAAAATATTGTGAAAGAAATGAACATAGCAATTCTGGGTGGGATTTCCAAAGCTGCCTTCAGGAATTTGGACAGCCACTTCCCATTCATTTCTATCTGGGCATCTAAAATTTGTAAGGTCTGTTCTACACACACAAATTTCACCATTGTAATCATAGTTAAACTGGTACAACTGCCTTTTATTGCAGATGCAGTTGTACCAGTCTAAACGAGTTTATGCATAGTTTATTCCTGTACAGGAAGGTGTACAGAATCATAGAATATCAGGGTTGGAAGGACCTCAGGAGAACATAGAGTCCAACCCCCTGTTCAAAGAAGGGCCAATCCCCAACTTTTGCCCCAGATCCCTAAATGGCCCCCTCAAGGATTGAACTCTCAACCCTGGGTTTAGCAGGCCAATACTCAAACCACTGAGTTATCCCTCCCACAAGCTATACCAACATAAGTACTTTTCAACTGGTATAACTGTGTCCACGTTACGGGTGGTAGTGGTCTAATTATTTCAGTTAAAAAAAAATCACACCTGGTACAAAAACTGTGTGTAGCCCAGGCCTTGGACAGCTTTGAAAAGCTCACCCTAACTTTCTAATGTTGATGTTGGCTGGAAGCTGGGTTTTTTCCTATGCCAACTTTCTGCTCCTTCTTATGCGATCGCCTCCAGCAGGCCATAATTTCAGGTGTTCACTTGCAGCTGGGATTACGAGAGAGATATTGCCTCCCTTCAGTGTGTTATTTTGTACAGGGGATGTGACCGGCTCGCTCATTTATAACAATTTTCCTTAGAAGATGAGCTCTGAGATCTGCTCCTTTTGCTTAGCACGAAGAGTAGCCAAATATGTAGAGGTCAGGTTCTGATGCCTCATCTTTTTATGATGTGTGTAGCTGGTGATGACTGTGGCGTGTGTGTACACAGTAACAACGCCAGAGATTGCTATCTTAGGCCCTGACTACAGTGGCAACAGTGTAGCTATGTACTGCAGTGAAAAGCAGGGCACCTGAAATGTTTGTTTGACTGGAGAGGACGGGGGAGAGACCATTTTTCTCTTCAGAAGTGTATTCCTTGAATCAGGATATCTTAACAATAGAAAACTTTCCTCACAAAACCAGTGCCTAATCATCAAAGAAAACCCCCCCAAATGACTAGTGCAGTTGTGGCTTATTGATCTGGGACATGAAAAATGTTTTTTCAACTGAAAATTTGGCTAAGCACTTTACATTGTTACTGTGAATGGAAAAAATCCATTTCTGTCAGGTACATGTGTGTTGTTTTATCCTGCAGTCCAGTTATGTTGGGGCCATGTGATTAAAATCTCAACTGACATGATCAGAAGTCACCAGAAATACCTGCTCTTCATGGAAGAGAGAAATATCCGCATTGTTGCGGAACCAGTGTGTACTGTTCACTCTCTACCCGAGTGATCTTTAGGTGGATTGGCAGAGCTCAGAGACTGTCTGTCTGAACCCATCTGCCCAGCTAGTTTCTCCGCTGCACACTGTCCTATATTTTTATTATCAAAAAAGTATTTTTCTATAGCACTGATACCTTAAAACTCTAAAGTCATACCGTGTGTGTGTGTGTGTGTGTGTGTGTGTGTGCAGCGACGTGTAATTCCATTTCTCCCCTCCCCTAATCCTTGCTCAGGTAAAACCCCAATGAGAGTTTTGTGTAAGATCTTCATGATTTGGCCTGTTGTTCTGAAGAGTTCCAGGATTTGTGGTAAATTTTTTCAAAAGTGATTTCAATGGAGGTCTGGCACCTAAATACCTTTGAGGATCTGGGTCAAAGTGGCTTGAGCTCCTAAGTGCCTAAGTCACTTTTGGAAATAGGCTCCTAAGTCCCATTGAGTTCAAGTGAGAGCTAGGTGTGATGCTGGCAGACCAGCTGCCAGCTCATTCCAAGGTCCCTAAGCCTCACTGAACACAGTCAAATACATAGCTGGAAACCAGTCAGACTCACCTGCATGTTAGTCTTGTTAAAATAGATACTAAATTTATAGAGATGTGTGTTAATGTTTGGACTTCATGATTAATCACTGGAATAAATTTGTTCAGGGAGGTTGTGGACTCTCTATCATTGGAGATTATTAAGAGCAGGTTAGACAAACACCTGTCAGGGATGGTCTAGATAATACTTAGTCTTGCCATGGGTGCAGGAGACTAGACTAGATGACCTCTCAAGGTCCCTTCCAGTTCTATGATTCTATGATGATGAAGGCTACGTTTTAGTCACAGGTATTTTTAGTAAAAGTTATGGACAGGTCACGAGCAGTAAACAAAAATTCATGGCTGGGACCTATCCATGACTTTTACTATATACCCCTGACTAAATCTTGGGTGCGCTAGGGCACGGGGCAGCCCAGCAGCGCACAGGCTGGCAGCGTGGGCCCTCTGCTGCTGATGGGGAGGAGTTGGCAGGGCTGGCAGGCTCCCTATCTAGTTCTGTGTGGCTCCCTGGAAGCAGAGACATGTCCCTCGGCTCCTAGGTAGAGGTACAGCCAGGGAGGCTCCACATGCTGCCCCACCCTAAGTGCCAGCTCTGCAATGGCCACCTGGCCACGCCTCCATCTAGGAGCTGAGGAACATATCGCCACTTCTGAGGAGCCCCCCGAGGTAAGCACCGCCTTGAGCTCTCACCCCCTTCCGTGCCCCAACCCCCTGCCCTATCCCTGAGCCCCCTCCCGCACCCAAACTCCTGCTGCTGCTTGCGGGGGCGGGGCACGGTGGCCAGAGACTGGTGCAGCTGGCCCGGGGGCTTCCCAAGCTGCTCAGGTGGCCCCCGGGCCAGCCGCAGCGGCTATTGCAGAAGTCCTGGAGGTCCCAGAAAGTCACGGAATCCGTGACTCCCATGACCTCTGTGATAGACTCGCAGCCTTACTGATAATATCTGTATCACATGTTATGAGGTAATATTGAAGTGTTTGCTTTGTAACTGGAAACCCCCACCGTCAGGAAAGAAGCATCACCAAATGTGAAATGTTAGTTTGCCACAAGAGGCATCATCTCTTGCCCAACAAAAGAAGGCCTGTCGACTGCAGACGAATATCAGTGGACAAAAGTCTTTGTTGATTGTTTCCGCAACATCTGTGAAGAGGGGATGGGGATGGGCACAAACCCTCGTCCCATCACAGTTTGAATGCTGGGGGAAGGGAATAAAAATGCCTGACCAGAAGGAACTGCATTACTGTGCTGCTTGGAATTTGGAGAGGGCAATATTTCTAAGCATAAGCAAGGGACACCCAAGATGCATAGCTTGGGTTAGCCCTAAAGGAAATTACAGCAGCTTCTATTACTTTTTGAAACCTAAGACTGTAACTCATTTGTGCGTATATGTTAACCTGCTTTAACTTTGGAAAAAGAAATGAGTTATTTACTAGTTAATAAACCTTTAGTTAATTCAATATAGGATTGACTATGAGGATTATCTTTGGTGAGAGACCTAAGGTACAATTAACCTGGGATAAGTGACTGGTCCTTTTGGGGGAGAGAGTGACCTGAATATTATTGACTAACAAATTTATTTGAGCATAAGCTTTCGTGAGCTACAACTCACTTCATCGGATGCATTCAGCGGAAAATACAGTGTGTATGGTAACACCCATTGTTCCATGTTCTCTATGTATATAAATCTCCCCACTGTATTTTCCGCTGAATGCATCCGATGAAGTGAGCTGTAGCTCACGAAAGCTTATGCTCAAATAAATGTTAGTCTCTAAGGTGCCACAAGTCCTCCTTTTCTTTTTGCAAATACAGACTAACACGGCTGCTACTCTGAAACCTGAATATTATTGTGATTTTTTGGGGGGTAAGGGATCATCTATCACAAAGGCAAGTTTGCCTGGGTGGCAAAATAGACTGAGTACCCAAGGGGATTGTATGTGACTCCATGGTTAGGCTATTGTAGTGCTTGAGAAGTTCACACTTGATACTTTGGAGAAATCTAAGCATAGAACTCACAACCAGTTTGTGCCCTGCTTTGTGACAGTCTGCCCTGAGGTTGGCACTCATGGTCATGAGTCACTCCAGACAGCTTGACACTAGACTCCGAAGTCATTTTTGAAAATGTCCCTCTTGGTGCAAGAGATTTACTTATATTTACTGTGTAAATATTCAGTGCTCTACTGTGTGTTTTTATTATTTGAATGAACACACTAAAACATACAGGTCCAAAGAGTGTTTGCGGATAAACTCTTCTGATGTCTGCTTTTGAATACACGCAGGAAAACAAAGTAGTGGATAGAAAAAATGATGTATTCAGAAAAGCATTTATACAGTTGCTGGGGGCAAATACATAAAAAGCATTTTGTCTGAGACCAAATTAACAAGAGCCGCCGTCTCAGACAATACACTCTTTTACTTGAAGACCTAAAAATCTACATTCCTTTCTGTAAGATGCCACTGAGCCTTATTAAAGAGCAACTAGTATTGATTAAACATCAATCTCTGTTGGTTAAACAACCTGGCTGTTTCCTCAAGGTGTCTGTGTCCTTTGCACTCTGGTCTCAAGAATCCTCATCCCGCTTCCAAGCAATTCAGAAAGCTGAAGGCCAGGATCTTACTGATTAGCCAGCCTTGTTGCTTTATTATTTTGGCAGGTGACCTTTCCACTAGTCTAGAAAGTATCAGAGAGGAGGACATAACTGCTTCAAAGGGGAATTATTACTTCATCACAAGGACGGGGGTATGTTTGCTAGTCTCTTGTGTTGGCAATAAAAGAAACAGCCTGTTAAGAAAAAACAGTCCTTTGTTGGTAAATATTCAACACAAATATCTGTTCTTAAGTAAATGTCAGTTCTTAACTGGTCTACATAAGGGATCACCTCTCACCCCGTGCCGCACTGCTACAGCTGCAGTCAGCAGGGATGCGTGAGTTGAATCCTCCTCATTATAAAAGAGAGGAGGTGGCCAGCAGGGCTTTCTCTGTGATGCTCCAAGACTCTGGGACTTGCTCTCCGTTTTGGTTCACTGTACTCCCGATTTGGTGGTCTCCTGGACACGCTGCAGTAGGGTTTTTGGAGAGGGCTAAGGGTATGCTTCCTAAACACTGAAGGGGGTGGAAAGGAGTTTTACTAGACAACTGGCTGGCTCAGCATCTGATGATTTTATTGGTGCAGCAAATTTACATTGTATTGTTAATGATGTGATAGGGCACCTAAAGCTTTGGATAATCATCTTTTTAGTCATTATTTAAATTGAGATTAATAAATAGATCCAGGTTAAAAACTTTAACATATTAGTGGCATGGAGAGTCGGGGGGGCGAGAGGGGGGAGTCCGATTCACTGCTGCTGTAAATTGATGTAGCGCTGTTTAAATTACCAGATGAGTGCCTCTACTTATGTCCTTGACCTCTCCTGCAAATGTCAGTAGCTGGGAGAAGTGACAGGAAGTTGGAGGAGAAGTGAAGTCTCCAGAATTGCCATAACGTTTTCATTCTGTGACAGTGCTGGGGTGGGCAGCCTTTGAGAAAGGTTAAAAACTTTAACATATTAGTGGCATGGAGAGTCGGGGGGGCGAGAGGGGGGAGTCCGATTCACTGCTGCTGTAAATTGATGTAGCGCTGTTTAAATTACCAGATGAGTGCCTCTACTTATGTCCTTGACCTCTCCTGCAAATGTCAGTAGCTGGGAGAAGTGACAGGAAGTTGGAGGAGAAGTGAAGTCTCCAGAATTGCCATAACGTTTTCATTCTGTGACAGTGCTGGGGTGGGCAGCCTTTGAGAAAGCGGGAGCAGAATGTTCTGTCAGTCAGATGATGAGACCTCTTCTAATGAAAGTAAACAAAATAGAAGGTTTGTTATGAGTGTTTTTTTAAAAAAAGTTGTTTACTGAAAAGAAAATGGACCTCAGATATCTTAAATTTGGGTTAACGCTTTTGAGCATCTCATCGGATAAAATAGAAAAGGCTGAATGCGCTCCCACTGGATTCATAGATCCTAAGGCCAGAAGGAAACAGTGTGGTCATCTAGTCTGACCTTCTGCATAACACAGGCTGGAGAACCTCTCAGAAATAACTCGTTAGAACTAGAGCAGATCTTTTAGAAAAACATCCAATCTCAGTTTAAAAATTGCAATGATTAATTACCCTCACTGGAAAAAATGTATGCTCTATTTCCAGTCTGAGTTTGGCTTTCTTTCTTTGTTTCTCTTACTCAGTCTCTAGTGGAGATTTTAAGACCTTGATCCAGCCAAGTACTTAAATGCTTAACTTGTAGGACCTGAGTAGTTCGGGTGACTTTTTACTAAAGTGTCTTTTGTCTTGTTACCTCTGAAGCAGTTATATACTTCTCAAATACATTATAGACTAGTGAAAGGTCACTCATAGAACTGCTCAAGTGTTTAAAATTGAGCACATGCTTAAGTACTTTATTGGATTAGGGTTATGCTGTGATTTGGGTTTTTAAAATTTTTCTGTTTTTCATTATTTCCTTCAGTAACTGTTAAGGGGATGTGGCTTGGTCATGCTTTTTTGTTGGCTTTGCCCTGTAATCTTGAGTTCCTATTATTCCTGCAAGGGTCCTTATGGATCTTATAGGCTGAGACTTTCAAAGCTACTTAGGGGATTTAGGCACCAAATTCCCTTTCATTTCAATGAGTATTAAGTATTAAGATTGTTTAAATGGGGTTGACAATCTCAGCCATGTAATATTATGTTACTGGAATACTCTTTATGGGTTCATTGATTTATTTTCCATATTGCACTTCTGTGAATTACTGTATTGATTCTTAAAAAATTAATAGAATAAATTACCAGCAAGATGAATACGCTGAATTATTGCTAGAGTTTGGAAGATAGGGTGTGTTTTGAGACATCTTTTGTTGTCTGTTTCGATAGGCCTCCTTTTGTGATTCTGTTGCTGCAAGTGAAACTGATCTGGAAATGTGTAATTCAGTAATTGTGGTAACCCGCATCTTTCCTTTTGAGACATGTACCCTCTTCAGTGTTGTCTATGCAGAGATTTCCAGGCTAGTGCCACGGAGGCTCAGGAAAACATTTTGAGAGAGCCAGATTTATGTGAAAAGAGAAAACAGTTGTTTAGTTCACAAGCCTTGAGAATTTTTTATTTAAAGGAAAGACATACATATGGAGAGGGGAAACCATGGCCTGTTTAAGGCTGACCATACACTTAAGAGCTCTGAGATTATTTCACGTCAGAGTAGTGGGTTGTGAGCATTACCAACACAAAGAAAGGATAAGTCTCAGATTTTCCTACCCCTACTTCTCTTTTCAGAATGAGAGCAGGACTGAGATCATTCTGAATATTATCTCTCTCTTTCAGTGCTTTCACTAGCTCCTTCTATTAAAGTGGTCAAAATGTTCCGGTGACCTGGTGGTTTATTGACACTGTTTTTAATTTCCCTTCATTGTGAAGAGGTGAATGTTAAAGAGTTTGTGAACTTGCTTCATGAACCTAGAGGACTTTGTCTGAGTTTGACTCCGTGAACATAGAATCATAGAACTGGAAGGGACCTTGAGAGGTCATCTAGTCCAGTCCACTGCACTCAAGGCAGGACTAAGTATTATCTAGACATGATGCCTATGAAATTCAGAATGCAGCATTCTTTTATTTGTTTATTTTATAAAAGCATATCTCTTACTATTTTAAAAAATGTTATTGAAGCCATGCTTTTCAAGAGCAGCTAGTTATTTTGGGTGCCTCAGTTTGGGTTCCAACTGGAGACACCTTAAAGAGGATTGATTTTTTCAGAAAACGATGAGCACCAACTCTCTGAAAATCAGACCCCTTTTTAGGCATCTCAGGAATACCAAATCACTAGTTTCTATTGAAAATCTTGCATTTAAAAAAAAAAGGTTAAGGGCATTCTACTTAGTCTCAATTTGCTTGTTTTATGGAAAGATGGAGGAAGTGCAAAGATAAAGGTTCTGACCTTGACGTGTTAATAATGATTTGTATTGTGTGGTGGTGTCAGCTCAGGTTAATGACCATAGAAAGAACTTTTATTGAAGTTGGAGAAAACAACTTCAGGACTGGACCCAAAGAATAGACATTTAGTTCAATGCTTACTGTTAAAGTAGATGTGCATCTGAGCTGTTGAGTTCAGATCCCAAAGTTTCCCCAAACCATGGTGATGGTTGGATTCGGGATCTTGAGTCGGGGCCATCTATAACTTGTAGCATAACCTAGAGCAGCAGTTCCCAAAGTGTGGTCCATGGAGCACTTGCTGATAATCTGTGGAGAGCAGGCTGGTCACATGTTATTGGCTCTCCTCTTCATTCCCAACTGCTAAACTGCATTATAAAGAAGTGGAAAGAAAAGGGAAACTGGGAATGGGCACCAGGGGTGGATCACTTGATAATTTCCTGTTGTGTTCGTTCCCTCTGAAGCACCTGGCATTGGCCGCTGATGGAAAACAGAATACTGGACTAGATGGACCTTTGGTCTGACCCAGTGTGGCCATTCTTATGTTCCTTCACATTTCTTGCTTATTATTGCTAATGTTGCCAGAGGGATGCTATTTGATTGTGAAAGGAAATTGAGGTGGTTCGTGAAATAATAAAAGAAAAGGGAAAGAGTCTGAGACAATCTCTCATCCACTCTTCGGAAAAAGTTTGATACCTGTGACACGAAGCATCATGAGAATTTTAAAGATGTTTGAACAAAATGTAAATGACCTAAAAGCTTTGAATGACAGTTTAACTTTAGGAGACATGACACCCTTTGATTATGTGTAAGGAAAATGGAAGGCACAATTAATGTATGTTAAAAAGAAACTTTAAGAATTGTTTAGTAGGTATGAAATTGACATTTATGCTAAGATTGACATCTTATAAGAGTTCTCTTTTTCTGAAGGGTTAGTGTTGTGTTTGGCCACGTGAATGTGCAGCTTGAAGAAATTAAAGTTGGGGGGAGACAAAACTATTTGAACTAGTGCTGTGGAGAGGATGGAAGTTCTATTTTGTGAAGGGGTTAAAGATTTTGAATTTTGACTTCATTCCAAATGAACAAAAACTGAACGTTTCAAACTTCTTGGAAAGAAATTTTTTTAAAAAAATGTTTTGGGTAGTTTGAAACATTTTTATTTTGACTTCTTTATTTTGTACTATAATATATATTATTATTATTATTTATTTATTATTATATGTATCAATAGATAATACAAAATAAAAAAACTTTGAAACAAAAGATCATTTCAAATGAAAAATGGAAACAGTTCATTCTGAAAATGTCAAAATGTTAGGTTTTGACATGGTTGGAACTTTTTTCTTCTGGTTTTCTTCCAAAATGAAATTCTGGTAAATCAACCCAATTTTGTGAAGTGTTTCACTTTTGATGGAACTGCATATTCTAATGGAAAATGGTTCTTTCAAAATGTCTCTGACCAATTCTTATTTGAACTAATGTTGGCTTGAATGACTTGCCATGGAAGAGGTTTCTTTAAAGAAAAAAATAACTTTAAAAGCCTAAAATAAAACAAAGGTAGAGGGAGGTTGTGGAACAATATTTCACATCAAAAGAAGATAAACCAGCAGATATTTACAATTCCCTTGTGCCCTAGGAATCTAATAATGGTGTTGTTCTCTTAGTCCCGATCCAGTGAAGCACTTAAGCATGTATTTAACATTAAGCATAAGAGCAGTCACTTCAATAGGCTTACTCACATGCTTAAAAGTTAAGCACATGCTTAAGTTCTTCAGGGCCTTAATTCTCTGAGAGGTTGTAAACTATTGCAAAAGGCGAAGGTTTGCCTCTTATGCAGGGTGGGAAGATGGCTAAGGACCAAATTAAAGCTGCTACGGTTTGGGCTACGATGGGGTGGAGGGAGGGTGCCCTACCTGTCTGGCAGTAGCTGTCTGAAGAGGAAAGCAGCAGACATAATAACACCTGAGGAAAATTCTACAAAAGCATTCCTTCCCACAACAGCACCAGCCTCTAAGAGCTTACTGGAGCATGGTGAGTAGGAGCAGCCCTGGCCACCCTGCAATATATATATTTTTGGCCCCCATAACACTACCAGTAGCGTTAGTGGCCTTCCAAACCTGTGATCTAGGAGCATATACAGCCCCATTATGACTGCCTCCAGCATTGGAGCGTTAGCAGAGGGGACGTGAGCTTCAGTTACCATTTCTTCTCCAAGCATTCATTGTAAAGGCTTCATAACTTGTACCCTAAAAGTTTCCAGACTGTCTCAACTGTGATAGATCCCTAAGCGTCCAGTGCTCTGCTTTCTCAAAACAGCACTTAAAACTGATTTATTCTCAGTGGTCTTTACCATAAAAGAAATTGGATCAGCAGAGACTATTGTGAGTCAAGCTAGTAGTTGGCGTGAAATATGGGGTCTTTCCAAAATATTTTAGAAGGAAACTAATTCATGTTATTCATGCCAGTCTTTATTAGAATCCCGTTTTCTCTCTTTATCCTAGAGTTCACCTAGATGGGAGGCATGAAATGAATGTGACAGCACTGATGTCATTAAGGTTATGTTAAGCAATCAAAGAATAACCCTGTTATACAGCAGTTTTGAGAACTTGCACGTTGTGGGCAGTACATGCTTTTTAAAGCTCACTTATGTGCTTCTTTAAAGAGCAAAGGAATAGCTGGAGAAGGTAACACAACTCAAGCTACAAGCTGTGAATTTTTGTCCTGGCAAAACTGTATTAACTTGTGGGTTAGGGTTTCCATAGCTGTGCTCCTGCCAAATATAGCTAGTATTCTGCCTCTACTTTCCCGAGCATATGAGTGTGTCTGTGCATCTTGGGCCAAATTAGCCCTGGGGTGACTCACATTACATTCTGTGGAATCTGGCCCTTGTTGGCTTCTACATGGCTTGTTCTGTCTTTCTAATCCAATCCAGGTTTCCTAGCCATTTATGCACAGGACCAGCACAATGACTGAGATTAACATGATATGATAAATTCACTGAAACTGCAGACTGGAAACCACTTTGCTGACAGGGCTGAGCAGAACATCATACACACAGATATTGGTTACCTAAGTGAAACTGAGTATGTCTGTACATATGATCAGAAAGAATGTACTTATTTAGTACTAATATAAAACTTGCCACTGTTTTGTTATATCCTATATGACTGTTTCAATCACAAATGGGAATATAGTTAAGCAATACTGCTGTATATACCTTATCAGTTACAGATATTTTATCAGCATTTTTCAGGTTGTCTTGCAGCACTTTATGGTCTGCATCACACTTCTCAGGGAAGCAAAAGGCATAGCATAAGTTGTCTCTGGGGCGGTGACATGCCAAAATTGACCAACTAAAATATGACAGGCCATTCACTTGACAAAGCTGATCCAAGCATCACAAAATGGTGAAGTCTCCTCATTCTTTTCTAAGTAATTTGTTTTACTGTTTTCTATCAGGCAATATGATGGGAAAACAGTTAAATGCAATGGAGAATATTTCTAATCTGCATTAGTAATTTTCATTGAATTTACTGAATTAGGCCAGGTAGAATGTTAATATTACATTTATAGAGATGGAAAAAGTGTGTGAGAGAGAGAGAGAGAGAAAACCATGTGATAAATTATGGGATTGTATGATAAATTGCAGAGCCATGTGATAATTTGTCATACACTTTTGACTGTCTTATCACCTCTCTGCCCACTAATCCATCATGTCTGGCACTTACTCTGACATTTTAAACCCTTCTGCCCCTCAGAGTTGGCAGCAACAAGGGCCGGGTTCAGTGTCTAGGGGTTCCTTTTCAATAACACAATGCAAAACCGGCTCGAGCCCCCACCCAGTGACATGGGACAATTACATACTACCCCCCCGGGCGCCTCTAAGAGGCAATACTTCCCCTCTCACAAGCACAGAGTCCGAGTGTAGCAAAAGCCTTTTAATAAAGGAGGGAAACAATGCGGCATTATGTGGGGAAACACCACAAACAGGATTCACAGCACAAACCATGGGCAAAAGACCCACCCCCAAGTAAGTTGGGCAGTGTCCTTTTCCCCTCAGGGTCTTAAGTCCAGCAACCCAACAGTCACCCCGCCCCCCCCCCATGGTTTCTGTCCTTGGTCAGTGCAGCCCTGGGGCAGTGCTGGAGTCCAGCAACCCAAAAGTCACCGCTCCCACAGTTTCTGTCCTTGGCCAGCGCAGCCCCAGAGTTCAGAAGCTCATTTGCAGAGTTTACCTCTCAGCCTGAGTGGAAGGGGGGAAGATATGAGGCCACCTTACATGCGCCGCTGCTCGAGTCAACGGCCGATTGCTACACCTCTCCGTGGGATTCTGCTGCAGCCTTCACCGCCAGCTGCGCCTCTCTGCCAGTTTCAAACAAAACTGCATCTTTCTTTCTTTCTTTCTTTCTTTTTCTTTCTTTCTTTCTTTCTTTCTAGTGTGGAAAGTCCCCCCTTCCATCCCCCACAGGGCCACAGGATGAGTGGCATGCAGCCATATGCCCGATACAGCTTTTCTAGGCACATTTCACAGCTGTAAACTCTGATATATCACAGCCCTGCAGAAAAACAAATGAGCTTTCTGCCACTGAAAAATGGGTTGGTCCCGTCTTTATAACCAGACCCAGTACTCATTTGTAACTCTGGAAGGGTCCAAGAAATGACTTTACTCTCCAGTTGTGACATTTTCAGGGGAAGAAAAGTTTCTTGGGGCATTTTTAGACATTCATATTGTTGTCTTTTAAACCTGTACAGTTGGTAGTAAAGGCACCTGGTTTTACATGTGGGGGAGAGCTAGATATAGATATCTCATATCACTCGCAAACAGAGTATAACATGTTTTTAGAGTACTCCTAGTCTCCCTATATATGATTTATTTCATGACAATCTTAATCTATACTTAGATTATTAATTCTTTGGGGCAGAGACTAACTGGGTTCTGTGATGGGCCCCTGGAAGCCATCATAATAAATAATATTACAAATCCACTTGAAGAGTTTGTGCTGATTCTTACCATTACAGCATGTGAGTTTAACAATTGCTATGTCAGAATAGATTAATGGTCCACATAGTCCAATATGTTCTCTAGCTGGATGCTACAGAGGAAGACATACAATTCTTTTAAATATACCAAATTGGACTATCGGGAAAATTTTTTTTTCTGACCTCTGATCTCTATCTTGGCTGAAAAAATGTGCAAAATTTCAGGAAGGCATTTAAACTCTCTATTGACTTCCCATCTGAGGAGGCTCCTGTGTGCTGTTTATTCCAGAAATATCCTGATATTAATGAATCATGGCACAGCTTGCCTTTGTTTGACTGGAGTATATAAATTACTGACATGTAGAACTAAAACCTCCTACTGTTTCATTATCCATGTTCTGTATGGATTGAGGAGGGAATATTGGATCATAAGTGTGTTAAACATGCAGCTAACATGTCTCTGGAATCACATTAGCACCTGTTATGCATAGATTGTTCTTTACAGGGCTATGTCAGTTAAATTGAGCCCTTGGTCTTATGTTAATTCTGTTAGTATTTGCTATCTTGGCGATGTTGCTCCAAAACCAAGACACTTGTTCTAATCTAATATAGTGGATGGGTGAGATTGGTGATTGTTGTTGGTGTCCGTAATCTAGGCTGGAAATGGGCCTATTTGAGGGTAGGTTACATCATAATTGATTATTAATGTTGAATAAACTAGAGACTACCCCAAAGTGCCACGCTAAATCTGATTACTTCTGAACTTCAGTAAGTGTCCAAAACCTAAACCTGGATTTGAAATTTGCAAATGGACTCCTACCCTTTACAATGGACTGAATACGCTCAGTTTCTTTCAAATTGTGTAGTGCTCAAAGGTGGTGGCTTTTTTTTTGTTTAAGTGTTGACGTACTGGACTTTTGATATCTCTCATGGCACTGGTAGACGTAAGTTTGAGGCACACTGAAGTGTATCCATATTAGATCCAGCGGATCACAATTAGAGAAACATTGGTAGAAAAACACTCGTGATGACACAGGCTCCAAGAGTGCTTGTATATCTCCTCTTACCTCTGCTGGACTGGGCTAATAGTGATTGCACTTAGAATTTGATACAATGGACCGAATTCTCTGCTGGTCATTGAATGTAGTTCAGTAATACTACGTACTTATTGCTTTTAGAGGATCAGATTGAAGCAAAGGGAATACAACAGCCTGCAAGACAACCTGGTTCATGCTTTACTGAATAATGCATTTTTTAACGTTTGATTTTATTTGGTATATATTAAATTCATGTGTGAGTGGTGAAGGGGAGAACAGATTTCTGTCAGTGAGATGAGTACAGGAGGCATAACGTGTCAAAGACTGTATAGGTGGTCTGAAATCTTTGTTTGAAATGTGAGCTTTAAAAAAAACAACATATTTCCACTCTTTAAATTGCTTCTGACCTAGATGTTGTAAGCTCGTTAATCCCACATACTTCATAATATGCATAAACATGTCAGCTCTTTCCCAGCTACTCAGCAAAGGTTCCATAGCTAGTGTTGTAGTGAGACGCATACGAGTGATTACTAGTAAATGCGCTGTAGGGTAATCCTGAAAAATAGTGGAGAATTATTAGAAATATTTATTCATCTACAGTTTGCAGAATAAGTGACCAGGTCCATTTTTATACTGCTTTTATTTTTGCTCTTTTTATTACGTGTTCTCTTCTTTACTGATTCTCAGAATTCAGTGATTCACAATGGGTTTTGAAGTGTTTATGTGGCCTGCATAATGCATAGTATCTGAGAGCCTCACAGTCTTATTATGTATTTATTATCACTACACCCCAGTGAGGTGTGGCAGTGCTATCATACCCATTTTACTCATGGGGAACTGAAGCACAGAGACAGTGAGTGACTTGCTCAGTGTCACACAGTGTCTGTGGTAGAACAGGAACTTGAACCCAGGTGTCCCAAGAGAGTTCCCTGACCACTGGACCATCCTTCTTTCTCTATCATTATTCTATTCATCTCGATTCTTATATAACCCTCATTTCCATTGTATCTGAGCCTCTTCCAATAGTGCATTAAGTGACATGACTAACATCTGTTATGAGGATTGTTTTTGTTTTCATACTCTGCAGGAGGACATTATGTGCATGTTGTAATGTTTTGTTGTGGTAGGACTTTGTTTTTATAAATGTCCAGGCTGTTCTATATTTGTTAGAGAAGGCAGGTTGAAGAAGGCAGAAGGTGCTGAGGCTTGTGATGGTCTTTTCTTGCTGTGGGAGTTGGTTCCACACTCTGACCCGACCCCTAGAAAGCTCTGTCTGCTGTACAAATGAGCTTTACCGTATGGTAGAAAGTTCCATTGTGCCTGAGGAGTTCTTGACCTTGGCCCTCATCCTGGTGCTTCAGGTTGTCTTTTAGATATCTTGGGTGTGCCTTGAAGATGAGGACATAGATTTTGAACTTGATTGGATATTCTATGGGAAGCCACTTTTAGAGAGTGGAGGACAAGGTGTCTCATTGGTATGAAGTAGGGTCTGATCCAACACCCGCTGAAGTCAGTGGGAGACTTTCCATTGACTTCACCAGGCATTGGGCCAGGTGAGTGGATCAAACTTTCAAAAGGCTCAGCACCCATAGCTGGGGCCATATTTTCAAGAGCACAGCTCCCATTTAGGCACCAAAATCCATAGCCAGGTTTTCAAAAGAGCTCAGCATGTTCCATGCACGTTAGGTGCTGAAGGGTCACATTGGTAACTGCTGGCTACTGATCTCTTGAAAATCTGGCCACTCTTATAGATGTCAAAATAGGAGCTGAGATTTCTTGAAAATCTAGTATTCAGGATCTTCTCCCATCCTTGTGACTTCTCTGCTTGTTCCAAGATTTGAGAGACCTAGGGCAGTCTGTAGCTAGTTCATTTTCAGGTTTAAATTTGAAAAAAAATCATTGTTAATGTAATCTCATCTCTAACCTTCCCCCATCACTTGCAATTAGAATGTAAGCCATTACAGTCCATTGGTTTCTGCCTCTGTATGGGATCTGATTATCTTTTTTGTTACTATAATTTACATAATGATGTAATTAGCATAAATTGCTATAATGATGGTATAAATAAAGAATGCCAGAAAAAATCTGTGACACGTTGATATCTCATCAGAGAGGTTCAGTCCTGCTAAGCCTTGTTATTATTTTACCTCATTAAAACGCTTTCAGTAAATAATAAAACACACAATTTCCCCGTAATCAGCTTCATTTCAATGGCTAATGAAATTTCTCTGGCATTTTCTCTAGTAGGTCATGCTGTACAATCCTCTCTCCCACAGAGCTGTAACTCTTCAGGAGTACCATTGTGTTATATTGCCATCATAACAAAGAAGGCCTCCAATTATGTAAGCCTCCATAATTTAGCCTGTACAATAAAGCCTGTGTGGTCCTGAGATCTGTTGCTCGTTTAGAACTCAGGAACAAAAAGTCCCTTCCGATGAGCTGGATTTTTAAACCCTTTCTTTCTATACTTTTCTGTAGGTATGTTTGGATTCAGAAGAGTTTATTTACGTGTTTGGGTAGCAAAATGTGAAATATTTATCTGCTAAAACTAGAGCTGAATGAATAATTGATTTTTATTTTATTTTTTTTTCCAGTTCAGGGACCCAACTTGAAGCCTCTCAAAAGATTTAGTTTTAGGTCAAACAAAATGTCTCAGTGGACCCAAAACAAACTTTTGTTGTTGTTTTTTCTTTTTGTTTTGGATCACTTTCAGGTGTGTTTTATTCCATGGGGGAGAGAGGAGCTTAAAATAAAAAAATAGCTAAATTTCTCAATGAACTGTCATGAAAAGTTGAAATGTTTCACTTAATGTTCAACTTTTTCAAGAAAAAATTTCCTTCACTCCTCCCACCCAAAAAACCCCAATTAACTGAATTCAATGCAAATTTGTGAAGAGTTTGGAAAAAAAAAATGCATTTTCCTGCAAAATTACTGTTTGGAAAAAATAAAAAAATTCCACCCAGCTCCATCTAAAATCATTCATCAGTGCTGCAAACAAGCATCTTCCTCTTATTTAAAGTCTGCACATTTTCCATGCCATTAAAACACAGTATTTTGTTGTCTGGGTTTTCAAAAGAACACTGCACCCAGCAGCTTCTCTTAAAGAATCAAAGATGCAATTGAATCCAGAGCTTGAATAAAACTCTGCCCCTATATAAACCTCTGTTAATTTATCAGTAATATTTTATGACTAGGAGGGGCAGGGAGAGAAAGGAGGTTGTTTTTTGTAAAGCACATACACCCAGACAATGGGTATGCACCTCATACCAGGATACTGAGCCTTGGGCACATGTGTACCTCCTAGTGGCCCATTATGGTCCTTGCTCCCTTCCAGACTGGGAGCTGTAGTTGCAAGTCACATGCTTTCTCCTAGTCTGAGGCCCAATAGGAAATTGCATTTTGAGTTTCCTGCCTCCTTAGCTGGAAAGCAGATGAGAGAGTTAGGGCCAAGGGAGGTTCTGTGCATTGGTCAGGCAGAAGGCCTGAATGGGTACAGCTAACACTGCGGGGGGGGGGGGGGAACTGCAACCCACAGCAGCGAGTCTAAGAGCCTGGGTTAACTGACTTAGGCGCACACTATGGGTCTAAAAAAAATACCAGTGTAGATGTTTGCCTCTTGGGCTGGATCCTGGGCTCTGAAACCCAGCTAGGGGGTGTGTCTCCAAGCCCAGAATCCAGCCCAACTGGGCATGTTTACGTTGCTATTTCGAGACCCGCAGCATGAGCCCCATGAACCAGGGTCTGTTGATCCAGGCTCTGAGACTTGCTGCTGCAGTGTGGGGTTGTTGGGTTTTGTTTTGTTTGTTTTTTTGCAGTGTCGACATACCCAGAGGGGCACACCTGCAGATGGAGGGCTGTAGAACCTGGAGACAACAGCTAAGACAAGACCCTGAGGGGACAGGGAGGTGGTTTGGGTGGTGTTTTCAAACTTTGTTAGTAAAGAAAAGCCCAGAGCAAAGGAACTAAAATAACACAGTTGTCTGGAGTGTGATTTCCCCCTCCCCACCTAGTGGATGTTGACCACTTTATACATCTCCTCCCAGAACAGAGGATGGAACCCTAAAGACACTGAATAGGACTATTCAAATACAGTAGCTAAGCTGAGATCTCACAGGCCATGCGTGGAAAAGCAGCCTAGGATACTTGATGACCTGGTTTAAGGGGAGGGAGATCTCCTCCCAGGAATTGAACTATGGACAAAGAGTACCTTGTGAATATATTTATGGATTATCCTCTGAGAAACACTGGGATAGCAGGAAGAGTGGTCTACTTAAGAAGACTATGTCAAAGTGTGGGGGGGTTGGATGCTGGGATTTTTGACAAGGGAATCAAACCCCAGAGTTAGCTCTCTGAAGCATGCATGCTTTCTTTTGTGAAACTTAGTGAGAATACCTTCTCTAGTTTAACTTTTTGCTAAATCTAGGTATGTCGAGACAACCATTTACTGTAGTTTTAAATCCTTTTCTCTCTACCTTTTAATAAATCTTGTGTTATAAAGAGTTCAGCTGTTCAGTAGGATTTTCATGCTCCGAGGAGAAGAAACATTCAGACAGCCTCCTAGAGAGGGACCCTACAGGGTAAAGTGTTCTGAAACCACTTAACACTCCTGTCAAACAGCCTGTATAGACCCCAGTGAAATGTGATGCTATGATTGGCTAGTGTCGAAGGGGGAGATGTTGAAAGATCAAACAGGAGACAGAGGTGGAGATGGGTTTGATGGTGACAAACACCTTGAAGAAAAATTATTTCATGCTAATTATCCAAGCACTATAGTGTGAACTAATTAGGCTATCATACAGTAATAGTAGGAATTGACAGGAATGGGAGAATTCTTCAGATTGACCCTAATCCTGCCAAATGCTGGTCGCTCCCAATTCCCATCGAAGCCAACTGGTGTTACTGTGCTAGAGAAAGGTGAAACGTAAACCCAAGACCTTGTCCAGTTATCAGTAAAGATTCCACAACTCCTTGCCCCTGGCATGGTCTAACCCATCGTTTTCCTGTTCCAGTTTTAGGTTTAAGATAAAATGAAATAGATACTGAGCTAAAATTTATCTGACATGTCTAGTGGCCTTTTATAATCCTTTTTGGCTTGCACACCGCTCACATTCATGCAGTAGTTGGCTTTGTTAGGAGTTTAGCCAGTTTTTGAAATCCATGGCTGCTTTTTATGTTGTTAGGGTTTCCAGAAAGCACTTATATTTAGCTAAAATTGACAAGTTTTTAAAGTGCTTATATACCAATGCTAGAAGTCTAAATAATAAGATGGGTGAACTAGAGTGCCTTGTATTAAATGAGGATATTGATATAATAGTCATCCCAGAAACTTGGTGGAATGAGAATAATCAATGGGACACATTAATACCAGGGTACAAAATATATCGGAAAGACAGAACGGGTCGTGCTGGGGGGGGGGGGGTAGTGGCACTATATGTGGAAAAAAAAATGTAGAATCAAATGAAGTAAAAATCTTAAATGAACCAAACTGCACCATTGAATCTCTGTGGGTAGTAATTCCATGCTTGAATAATAAGGATATAGCAGTAGGGATATATTACCGACCATCTGACCAGGATTGTGATAGTGACTGTGAAATGCTCAGGGAGATTAGAGAGGCTATTAAAATAAAAAACTCAATAATAAAGTGTGACCTTAGCTCAGTGGTTTGAGCATTGGCCTGCTAAACCCAGGGTTGCCAGTTCAATCCTTGAGGGGGCCATTTAGGGATCTGGGGCAAAAATTGGGGATTGGCCCTGCTTTTGAGCGGGGGGTTGGACTAGATGACCTCCTGAGGTCCCTTCCAACCCTGATATTCTATGACCTTGCAAATTTGTATTTGTGGAGAGAGATAGCTCAGTGGTTTGAGCATTGGCCTGCTAAGCCCAGGGTTGTGAGTTCAATCCTTGAAGGGGCCATTTAGGGATCTGGGGCAAAAACTGGGGATTGGTCCTGCTTTGAGCAGGGGGTTAGACTAGATATTCTATGATTCTATGATTTCAACTATCCCCATATTGTCCTGAGGTGATATGTGCCCAGTCAGGATACAGAGATAAAGTTCCTTGACACCTTAAATGACTGCTTCTCGGAGCAGCTAGTCCTGGGAATGGGCAACAGGGGATGGATCACTTGATGATTACCTGTTCTGTTCATTCCCTCTGGGGCACCTGGCATTGGCCACTGTCAGAAGACAGGATACCGGGCTAGACAGGATACTAGGACCTTTGGTATGACCCAGTCTGGCCGTTCTTATGTTCTAAGTGTGCTGGATGTTTCAGGGTTGCTGGGTTTTTTTGTTTGTTTGTTTGTTTGTTTTGGGGGGGGGCAGGGGGGTTTTGGTACAAACATTAATTGGCTAATCCTGACAACAACCCTAGAAAGAAAGCAAGCATAATTATCCCATTTTTACATATAAAGAAACTGAGATACAGAGAATAAATGTCTTTGATTTGCCAGTGGCCGCTCAGCATGGCAATGGCATAATCTGGAAATGGATTAGCGGTGTGCTGTCATACTGATGGGTATAAAGAGTGCAGAGACCCATGTGTGGTTCTGGCACGGGGAACAGATCATTTGTGCTACTTCCGGGTGAAGATGAGACCTACAGTTAATTCTTTCAGTGTCTGTCAGTCCTTTATTGGTGGTCTAGTTTCAAGTCCAATACCAGTTCATGAGGGCATTCTATGTGTGTTATAAGAAAAGGAGTACTTGTGGCACCTTAGAGACTAACCAATTTATTTGAGCATGAGCTTTCGTGAGCTACAGCTCACTTCATTGGATGCATACTGTGGAAACTGCGGAAGACATTATATACACAGAGACCATGAAACAATACCTCCTCCCACCCCACTCTCCTGCTGGTAATAGCTTATCTAAAGTGATCATCAAGTTGGGCCATTTCCAGCACAAATCCAGGTTTTCTCACCCTCTCCCCCCCCCCGCCCCCAACTCACTCTCTTGCTGGTAATAGCCCATCCAAAGTGACCACACTCTTCACAATGTGTATGATAATCAAGGTGGGCCATTTCCTGCACAAATCCAGGTTCTCTCACCCCCTCACCCCCCTCCAAAAACCACACACACAAAATCACTCTCCTGCTGGTAATAGCCTATCCAAAGTGACCACTCTCCTTACAACGTGCATGAAAATCAAGGTGGGCCATTTCCAGCACAAATACAGGTTCTCACCCCCTCCCCTTTTTTCCAAAAAACACACACACACAAACTCACTCTCCTGCTGGTAATAGCTTATCCAAAGTGACCACTCTCCCTACAATGTGCATATAATTGTATATATATGTATATAATGTCTTCTGCAGTTTCCACAGTATGCATCCGATGAAGTGAGCTGTAGCTCACGAAAGCTTATGCTCAATAAATTGGTTAGTCTCTAAGGTGCCACAAGTCCTCCTTTTCTTTTTGCGAATACAGACTAACACGGTTGTTACTCTGAAACCTATGTGTGTTATGTATGCGCTTGCTTTTATATACACATGAAAGCAAGCCTTGTGCCTGAGGCATTATGTGATGCGTTCATTCTCTGTCGTCATGGTGAGACAGATCAGAGGAAATGTTTTCTGTTTAGAATTGGCAAGTTACATTTCCCCTTTGCTCTCATAGCCACTTAAAACTCTCCAGAAACAGTAGAACAACCACCAGAAACCCGCAGCAGCAGCAGAAAATGAGAACCTACCTTAAACAGTGACTGGGTTTGTTACTTTCTCAATAATATCAGCCTATGGGTTTGCTTGGGTTTTTTTAGTATTGCTCCCAAACACTCATGGATCCTTAACTTCTACCACTTTTACAGGAAGGAGGCACTGCTCACCTTTCAAAGCAGCAAATCCCCGCAGAACAGGTGGGGCTGCAACACTGTGCTATGTGTGAAGTTATAAAGTACACATTTTCTGTCATTGACTTTCAAAAGGGTTTCATGGTCTCCTTTCCCTCTGAGACAGAGAAGAAAGTGTTAGAGAGACTAGAGATTATACATTTCTGCTCTCCCAGGGTTTAACAGCCTTCCTGTACAAGAAAAAGAAGGTAACATAGTTAGCTTGTTGTGGTTTTTTTCCCCCCAGGGATGCTGAGTACTCGCACCTCAAACTGAAATAATCCTCTCTTGCGTGGGTGTTGTGGTGCTTAATAAGTTTATAAAGTCCCTTGAGAACCTGAAATGAAAGGTGCTATGCCAGAGCCAAATGGTCTTTTAACTTTATTATGCTTTGATTGTATTGCAACATAGTCTTCTTAATCACAAGTCTGCTATAATTTACAATGTCTATAATCTTAAAAAGAACTTACCTTACTAGCAGCAGAATGGAGAAGAGATATCATGAGGATGAGCTGCAGAGCCCTGTGGTGAAATCATAACTTCCCCTCCCATCATGCGTTGTGACTGATCTGGGGCTTCCAATACTCTAAATCAAAGTTCCCTTTCAGCATGTGGAGGCTTTACTGGTTAGCAGGATGTGGAACAACCATCTTGGGCAATGCTGGAGAGTAATGAGAGTTTGGGTGATAGAAGCAAGGGTCATGAGAGGAGTAGACTGTAGGAGGAAATGAACAGGTTTAGGAGATAAAGCAGAATGACTGTTCTTGTACCAGAGTTCTCTGAAGCTTATGTTCAGGCATATACCAAAGGAAATGGATTTTTCACCCTTAGTTCAATGCCTGGTTGGTTCTATAGATTAAGTCACTAGACAAATAGCAAACTCTACTTATTAAGGTTTCAGGTCTTGAGGGTTAAATTCATTTTTCACTGTCTGGATTATTTGTCTTCAAGTCAGGTAAATATCTGTTGCTGGAAAAGTGTGAGGAGGCAGGATAAGAGGCTGTATCAGATTGTTTTCTAGACTCAGAGATAGAAATACATCCCTCCTGATGTGGCTGCGTGTTGAAGAGACTGAACTGTCTCAAAGGCTCTGTAACCTCCTGAGTCTGTGGTAAAGATGAGACACCAACTTGGCTGTGCCGGCGGACTCTGGCTGAAGGGACATGGGATGGGGGTCTGGGCATCAGTTATTTGTTAGTCATATTTATATTAAAATATTTGTAAAATAGGGAAGATGTGTCATGATCAGTGGAGTGAGTTGGCCCATGCTCCCTGAAGGGACTGTTGTTCACATCAGGAAAACAGGATATGGTGAGGAGTTAGGCTGGATGCAACTCACCCACGTGGATGTGGCCGTGCACAGGTTTTAATAAAGTTCCACTTGTTCAACTTGAGCTGTATTCAGCCTCACTCTTTGCTAATGAAAAAGGGACCACCGTACAAGCTCTTTAGATTCTACATGGACTACCGTCAGACCTTAGTTTCTGTCCTCTAACTGCTTTTAAATGGCTTTCAGCAAAATTTTGTGTTAGGTAAAGTTAATGTGCTGTTTTAATAACTTCAGAAGCTCCCTTTGTTGGAAGCTCTAAGAACATAGTAGCAAATATGGACATAAAATGGACTTTTAGGGTGTCGTAATCTCTGGATGCTTTTAGGAGAACTGCCGGTCTTGCAATAGAAACCAATATAGTACATCCCAGTATATTAATGTCGGGGCAAACAGTCAGTAGAATTCACCAAGTAGAGAAAACAGTGAGTCAAGATAATTTTAATTATTTGTTCTCCAAAGTACTTTAAGAAATGGGTGCTGTTTCCAGGGCTGTCCCTAGCCATTTTGGTGCCCTACGCAACCCGCCAGGCCTCTGTGGAGGGGCGGGGCTAGCCCCAGGCCTCCATGTGGCGGGGGAAGCTGGGAGGGCAGGGGGGAACTGTCCCCCAGCATTCGCCTGCAGTGCGGCTGGGAGCCAGGGGAGCGGAGCAGGCTGGGGCCAGGTCACTCCACTTTCCACGTGCTGAGTGCAGGCCTGAGCAGGGGCTTTGGGAAGGGGTGGCGTGAGGGCAGGGCGGGGGCAGAGCAGGGTTGGGAAGAGGCGGGGCTGCAGCAGAGCAGGGGTGGGGCCCTGGGGAAGAGGCGGGGCTCTGAGGAAGAGGCGGGGCAGGGGCTGGCTCAGCACACAGCTGCACAGGGCACCAGGAAATGTGGTGCCCCAAATTTCCTGGTGCCTTACACAGCTGCATACTTTGCATTTCGGTAGGGACTGCCCTGGTGGTTTCTTTTCCTTCTTTCCGTTGGAGCAAACAGGCAATCAGCACAGGGCAGAGAAAGTCTAGTCAGAACTACGTAAAGTTCTCAGAGTGTCTGAAGGTCCCCGCTTTGGCTACTTCTGCAGCTGCACCTTAACAGCTGAAGTCTCTGGCTGGTTGCTCTCTGCAGTTTTATCCCAAGCTTACAAGGCAGTGGGGAAGGGATCTGAGATTCCACTGTGTGCGGGGGCCGGGGAAGAGGAGATCAGGATTGGAACAGGTGGATCTTTCCTGCACAAAGCTTGACTTTGATCACTTCTGATGCAGATGTCTCCTAACTTCCATACAACACAGTAGGGTGGAGTGTCCCTTAATGTCAGCAAGTGGTTGGCCCCAGGTATAAATGTGACAATCAAGCTGACAACTGAGCTAATCAAATACCATCCTACAACTGTTTCCTAGGTAACCAACACACATAGCCAGAGCAAAGGTGCGGAACACTGTGCGTGGAGACCAGACAGTGCCTTGCTAGATCTACTTTTAAATGCTTTTAAGAATACTTCAGAAAAGCAGCCCCCAAAATGGACAATGTGATATTCCATTGACCCTTACCGGGTTTGCTCATGGGGAAGGAATTCTTAATGTGAGGCACTCTTTTCACGTAGGCTTGAGGGGTTTGTTTCCCCTAGGCTTATCAGGAGAGACCCATTCATGTCCACCGATTGTTACTGTCACATCCCTAGTATGTGTAAGTTCTGCCATCCTTAGTATATTGCTACCCAGGCAACCTGTTTTGATAGAGCCAGCCATCCTTCAGGAGGTGAGGATGAATGTAATACTCATTGAGACCCTTGGTATATATTTGTCTGTCTTTTCTCTCCTTTTCCTCCTTCCATTGTGGTTGATAAATGGAAAGACATTTCTTGATGCTCTGAGCAGTGTGTGAGATTTTTTTTTCTCTTCCTCAGCAACGCTTCACAATCCGGTTGTCTCCCCCCACTCCCCCTGAAATGTTCAGACTGGAGAATCTCGCCCTTTCCTTAGCCATAGGGACAGTGGGAACAGTTTCTCCAATCCATGATGTGAAGCTGTAGGGTATCTTCAGATTTGTGTCCTGCTTGCCTGACCACCAAAATAGATAGGTTCCCTTTCTTTTAGAACATGCATTTGGGGCTCCTCTAAAAATGGAAAGTTGAGCAGATTTAAATTTAGGTTGAGTCAATAATATGTAGAAAACCGCATTTCTATAGACTTTTGTGCTCTCAATTACTTTGATTAAAGCACAGGGTCTGTTAATGTAGCTGTGACGATGTGACGCAGCAGGGAGGGGGGAGTGTTGACCTGGGAATGTGCCCTGGGGATGGGAGACCTGAGAGCCTGTCACCTGAGCCAGGAGGGGGAGGGGGAGGTAACACCTCTGCCCAGGAATGTGGACGGAGGCTGCAGCAGGGAACCTGCTGGGTGGGTTTAGTTTCAGTTTGGGGCTGGGTGGAGGAACACAGGGAACTCCAGGGCTGGGGTCTAAGCTCCCTGCTCCCCCAGAAGGACTTGACTGAGGGGTCCTGGGTGTACCCACAAGCTCTGTTTTGGACTGTGTTCCTGTTGTCCAATAAACCTTCTGTTTTACTGGCTGGCTGAGAGTCTCAGTGAATCCCAGGAAGAGGGGTGCAGGGCCTGGACTCCCCCACACTCTGTGACAACAGCTTATGAGATCTGTTTCTTAACCTGAAGCATTTTATTAAGCTAAGAAAGAAATTGATTTGCACATGATCAGCAAGGATTTCCTCTATTACGGAGGAGAAAAAATGAAGATTATGACATTGGTATGGGTAAATCTACACTTAATCTACCTGGCTGCAGTAGAGAGAGATGACAGGATCATTACAGGAAACCCATCTAATACTACCAATTTACATTTTCTGAGAATCTGTTTTGATCCTGGAGATTTACAAGTTTCATCCCTCAATTTCTGAGAAGAGAAGATGAACAGAAATAGTGCAACTTTGCGGCAAAACTTCAGCACCATTTCAATAATAATTTCAGCACATCTGCAGCAGACACGGTCATTAGGGCATGGATGGAGGATATATTGCATAATGCAGCTTACCTACTGGTCTGTCACTTGTGGAATGTATGAACAAAAGTGTTGCTGTATAAGATCACACCAGTGGTCCATCTAGTGTTCTCTCTCTTTGAAAGCAGTAAGTATATAGAGGAAGCTACAAGAAATCCAGTAATTGACATTTATGGAATAACTTGCCACAAGGGAAGTTTCTTCCTGACCACAGCAAGTTAGTGATTGGCTTATGCCCTGAAGCATGAAGGTTTACACTGAAAACAAACCAGAAAACTCTGAAATTTCATTTTTTTATAAATTGGATGGTGAATAAGTATTTAGATAAATATCTATTATTAAACCTCTAGGCTCCTAATCACATTCAGATACGTTTATATATTGTGTCAAAAAGTACATTAAATTGATGGTTTTCCCTTTGTGATTGGATGGTTTTTTGATATCTAACTCTGAGACTAGACTATAACTGGATTCACTGCTCTTCTGTTGTTTGTTATGTAGTGAGTGTTAAAGCTGTATATTTATGCAAATTAGGGGAACAAATATTCCAGGGATGTTTGGACTCAACCCCTTTGCTAACAAATGTAACAAGTGCTTTTAGTATAAATAATTGTCTTTATCCCTGTAGGTTAAATAAGACATGAGAGAAACCATCTTCTATAAAACATGGCATGGTTGCTATCAATAATCTGTGCTTGTTGAAGTTAGTGGCACTATGAGCCTATTCTGAAGCCAGTGGAGAGGCTTCCCATTATTATTGTTTACAACACAGTAGTGCCTAGGTAGTTCTCCAACAGAATTCAGGGCCCTATTGGGCTAGGTGCTATAGAAACACATAAGGAGAGACAGTCCCTTCCCTATGAAGCTTACAAGCTGAATTGACAAGAGACAAACATGGTGGGAGAAAGGCAGTAATATTATATGGGAAACTGAGGCATGGAAAGATTACGTGACTTGCCCAAGGTCAAATGGGGTGGGGGTCTAGTGGGCTCTTTAGTCTAGCAGAGAAAAGTGTAACACAATCCAATGGCTGGAATTTAAAGCTAGTCACATTCAGACTGAAAATAAAGTGTACATTTTTAATAGTGACAGTAATAAACCATTAGAACAACTTACCAAGTGTCATGGAGGATTCTACATCACTGAAAATTTTTAAACCAAGATTGGCTATTCTAAAAGGTCTTATTTAGAAATTATTGTGGGGATGTTTATGGCCTGTGTTAAAAAGGAGATCAGCCTACCTGATCACAATGGTCCATTCCGGCCTTGGCATCTCTGAAATCTATGGCACACTCTGGAACCAAACCCAGCTCTCCTGAGTCCTAATCCAGTGCCTTAACCAAAAGATCATCCTTTCTCTCTGACTTCAGAGAGTATTGGATCATGCCCTAAATGAGAGCTAAGCGTTCTTATAAGAATGAAAGATTCTGTTGCATGTGGAACTGCAAGACACCTAGTCCATGCTCCTGGCTGATCACAGGATTCCCAACAGAAATGTATCTAATTTAAAACCAGACTAAATGTCTTGTCTACACATGGAGCTACTGAGGAATAGCTATTGCACTTTAAATCTGAATTAACTTGTAAGTGTAGACAAGCTCTTAGTGACTCATCTCTACAGATCTCTTTAAACAATCAGATAGCCAAATGCTAAAGTGCTAAGTTTCTATTTTTTTCTCCCTTTCAGGTGAATTGTATAGAGCCTCTTTGAGAAAACAAAGATTCCCTGCACAAGGCAGCATTGAAATACATGAAGACAATGAGGTGAGATTCTTTCCTGCAATAAATAGCTTTGCTGATTTCCTGAATCTGAAGACTAGATGCGGAAATAAGTGTTGATTACAAAAGTCTAGGTAACCCAGTTACATCAATACTTTTATCTGAATGTTCCTGAGAACCATATTCTATTTCAGCTGTTTTATTTGTTTATTACACTTTATACATTCATTAACAATTGCCTCTCCACACCCTTTAGGTGCTTTTGGCACAAATATAAAATCCATCAGTATCCCCAAATGGAGCCACCTGTACCCATCCCACAACTTACTATACCAACTAAAATCAATCTTTCCCACAAACATTGACACGTCACACTTTCTTCCCCAAAAGTCTGTCTGCTTTGCAACATGCCATGAAGGTCAACATGTCCAGGTTATTTGGGGACAAAAGGGAGTGAGTGTCAAAGGTGAGGGACCCTGCTGGAAAATGTCCTGCCGGATGGTCTTGTAAACCAAGGGTGGTCCAGAGCACATGCTTCTGCTCTTGCAGCTATGAGACAATCAAATGAGGGGAGGGAGTCTCTCATGAAGGCAGGTCCTTAGGTCTGCCAAGACTTTGTCAAGGTGATATAATGCTGTCTTTATATCCAGATGAATTTTGGGAGTAGAAAATCAGAGTATAACAGCATCAGTGTGTTGAGCAGTACCTGGGTCAAACTCTGCCACCTCTACTTAATACTAGGTAGCTCTTCATTCTACGAGTGGCCTTGCTGATATTGGGTCTGCTTGCAAAAATCAAGTACCACCTAACATAGTAAAAGTATCAGAAACTAGCCCCTTGTAACTCTAGGATTCTGCTAATTGCAACAGCTCATCTTTCTATCACCATGACCCCATCTAGAGAATTCCATTTTCAAAGCACTTTGTCCAAACCTGCCCCAAAGTTCCAAATTGTCTGAGCTCTGAGAATATATTGATGGAATTATAAGCGCTTTTGATGGCTCAGTGCATCCTTTCCCCTGTCTAATAGGTTCATGTGCAGTCACTGGAAATGATTAGTGGCCTTTCAGAGATGTTGCATAACTAGTTTGGCTGAAAAACACACATTTTCCAAAGAGAGATTACCAAGTCTATTTAGTGCCACATTGTAAAGACCTATGTTGAAATGCAGATTTAGTAAAAGTCTCAGTAGCAGTAATAGAAAATAAATTTAGTTTCTAGAAGAAAGAACAGAAACCAAGCAAATGCACAACTGTCCCTAGCAGTTTTTAGCTAGCCAGAGTCTATCCATTCACACAGTAGTTATAGTACAGGTGTCAACAGTGCAAGCTTTCGCACTCTTACCCAGCCTGGTCCAAAGCTCATTGAAGTCCGTCATTCCACTGACTTCAGTGTGTTTTTGTTGTCTCTCTGTAACTTTAGAAGGACCACCTCTAGGCATGAATGAAGCTCATTCTGAGACGGCCAAGTATGCCAGTTTAAATTGACTTGTAAGTTGCTTTTGTGATGATAGAAATGGGACTGAGTCCATTAACTCGCTTCTCATATTCCATCTGATGACAGTGACTTTCTGTCCCTACTAATTTTAACTGGTAACCTAGATGCTGCAACCGATTCCTTGAGCCTTCCAATCCCCCAAACAGCCTTCTGCAGTGCCAGCTGATCAAAGAGAGAGAATTTAGTGTTGGCTGTGGAAGGAGGTAACCCTGTCCTTTGAGCAAAATTGAGTTTCTATATTAGTAAATCACGTAAAGAACATTTGGGGAGGGGGGCGGGAAACCTATGAATTAGAAAAAGAATAGAACCTTATTAAAGTTCACTTTGCTGATCAGCAAATTCTTACAACAAACATGGCAGTAATTGCTCTACTTCTCAGCGAAGATTCTGCAGCAGAGCATTTAGTGGGTCTGTCATTACTAAAATCTCATTTCTTTTAAAAAAAAATATGATGTACTCCATTTAAGTAGAGGTGATCCCAGCAATTACAGGCTGGTAAACCTGACTTCAGTATCGGGCAAACTGGTTGAAACAATAGTAAATAATAAAATTGTCAGATGCCTAGATGAACCTAATTTGTTGGGTTTTGTAAAGGGAAATCATGCCTCACCAATCTACTAGGATTCTTTGAGGGGGTCAACAAGCATGTGGACAAGGGGGATTCAGTGGATATAGCGTACTTAGATTTTCAGAAAGCCTTTGACAAGGTCCCTCACCAAAGGCTCTTAAGCAAAGTAAGCTGTCGTGGGATAAAGGGGAAGGTCCTCTCATGAATAACTGGTTAAAAGATAGGAAACAAAGGATTGGAAGAAATGGTCAGTTTTCAGAATGGAGAGAGGTAAATAGTGGTGTCTCCCAGGGGTCTGTACTGGGACCAGTCTTACTCAATATATTCGTAAGTGATCTGGAAAAAGGGGTAAACAGTGAGGTGGTAAAATTTGCAGATGATACAAAACTACTCAAGATAGGTAAGTCCCAGGCGATCTGCAAAAGGATCTCTCAAAACTGGGTGACTGGGCAACAAAATGGCAGATGAAATTCAGTGTTGATGAATGCAAAGTAATGCACATTGGGAAACATAATCCCAACTATACATAGCTAATTTAGACCCCATCATTTTATGTTACCACTCAAAAAGAGATCTTGGAGTCATTGTGGATAGTTCTCTGAAAACATTCACTCAATGTGCAGGGGCAGTCAAAAAAGCAAACAGAATGTTGGGAATCATTAGGAAAGGGATAGATAATTAGACAGAAAATATCATTGCATCTACATAAGCATGAAGGGGCATACAAATGTTTAGTATATCTGGCATGTACATACCTTGCAATGCTGGCTACAAAACTGCCATGCGAATGCCTGTTTTCACTTTCAGTTGACATTGTAAATAAGAAGCGGACAGCATTATCTCCCTTAAATGTAAACAAACTTATTTCTCTTAGCGATTGGCTGAACAAGAAGTAGGACTGAGTGGACTTGTAAGCTGTAAAGTTTTAAATTTTGTTTTTGAATGCAGTTATGTAACAAAAATCTACATTTGTAAATTGCACTTTCACGATAGAGATTGCACTACAGTATCTGTATGAGGTGAATTGAAAAATACTATTTCTTTATCATTTTTACAGTGCAAATACTTGTAATAAAAATAATATAAAGTGAGCACTATACACTTTGTATTCTGTGTTGTAGTTGAAATAATTATATTTGAAAATGTAGAAAAAACATCCAAAATATTTAATAAATTTCAATTGGTATTCTATTGTTTAACAGTGTGATTAAAACTGTGATTAATCGTGATTACTTTTTTAATCACGATTAATTTTTTTGTGTTAATCATGTGCGTTTACTGCGATTAATCGATAGCCCTAATTGGAATTGGAAAAGGTTCAGAAAAGGGCAACAAAATTATTAGGGGTATGGAACAGCTGCCATATGTGAAGAGATTAATAAGACTGGGACTTTTCAGCTTGGAAAAGAGACAACTAAGGGTGAACATGATAGAGGTCTATGAAATCATGCCTGGTGTAGAGAAAATAAATAACGAAGTGTTATTTACTCTTTCTCATAATATAAGAACCAGGGGTCACCAAATTAAATTAATGGGCAGCAGGTTTAAAACAAACAAAAGAGTATTTTTTCACACAACACACAGTCAACCTGCGGAACTCCTTGCCAGAGGATGCTGTGGAGGCCAAGACTATAACAGGTTTCAAAAAAGGAACTAGATAATTTCATGGAGGACAGATCCGTCAATGGCTATTAGCCAGGATGGGCAGGGATGATGATGATGTCCCTAGCCTCTGTTTGCCAGAAGCTAGGAATGGGTGATGGGATGGATCACTTGATGATTACATGTTGGCTGTTCATTCCCTCTGGGGCATCTGGCACTGGCCACTGTTGGAAGACAGGATACTGGGCTAGACGGACCTTTGGTCTGACCCAGTATGGCCGTTCTTATGTTCTAAGGCAAAACATTCTCTGTCAGCTTCTCAAAGCAGACACATCAACATATAGGTCTATCGCTGTTTCACTGGTAGGTTTTTCATTCCTTTCCCGTCAATGGAAGCATGTCATGAATGTTTTTGACTTTGAACAAGAGGTCCCTGACCTAAAAACGTTGAGAAAGGCTGCACTCTAACCCCTGCTGACGTAGAATGTTGCTGACACAGAATTATTTTTCTTTTCTAGAAAAGGTGAGGGTTTCAGTTTAAATCTTTCTGACAGATCCAACAAAATGAAATTAGTTTAGCTCTTGATACTAGACATTTAGGCTGCCTCAAGATTTTGGACATCTTCCCATCTGGATACACTGCCAATAGCATTTGTTGTGCATAAAACCATTCATAATCTTCTTTGGATCTGACTTCTACATCTAAGCCTCAGGCATAAAAGCTTCTACACTAGAGTATAGTGTGCTGTATCTAACTCGGGGATACTTGCATGAAATTGATTTTTTTTCAAAGTAAAATATACAAAAGATCACTCTGAGCCTGAAAATACATCACTAATTGTCTATGGAGATTGACACCAAGTGCACCAACATTGCTCTTGCAAAGCCTGTTCTAACAAAAGCCTATTCAAATGACTATTTCTTTTCTTCAGGAAGGAACTCCACACAGGAACTGTAAAACTCATGTCCTTATTCTTGTCCTACATGGGGGCAACATCTTAGATACAGGAGGAGGGGACCAGAACTGCAAGATGGCTGACATCAACACCTTCAGTTCCGTGTTTGAGAAGGTGACCCGAGCCCATTTCCCTGCTGCACTGGGCCACATCTTAATCAGGCTTGTCCACTGCCCAGCCATTTGTTTGGAGGCTTTCTCTCTTGTTTCCAAGTAAGTTAATTTGCATTCTAAGGCACAGCTTTGTCAAGTGTGGCCCTTCAAGGTCTATGCTATTCGCAAGCTTTTTGATGTGGTTATAGTGCTTTAATTGGCCAGGCATGGACTCCTGCAAGTCCGCCTTACCCTCTTGCCCATTTCATTAGTAAGGACAGGGTCCTGTCCTTTTCTGGATGGATGCAGTAGTAGAAAAGAGGGTGACTCTGCCTTCCCATTCAGCACTCAGTGGTGACTGCAGCTTTGTGCTAGGCTTTCCACTGGTGCCGAAATACTGTGGCTCCCATGGGAAGGTGCACACTGCTGGCTCAAGAAGTTGGTCAGGTCCTTGGTCTAGTACATGGACTGTGATGTGCAGGTACCATTAGGTACACCTAACGTATGTTGTCTCCACACCCCTTGGCTGCCCACATCCATCCTACGTTGGGTTGGTAAGATAATTCCAGTGACTGATGTGTCCCCAGCTCCCACCCTCAATAGTTGTTCAGCTCCTGGGGATTTAAATAGGGATTCAGCTTATACTGTGTGACTAGCAGTTATGATGTAAACAATGGATTATTGCTTGCTGTGTTTACACTTGAGTGTGGATTACATCATGACCAGTTTCAGACCCACAGAGCCCAATCCCAAAGTCTTTCCTTAAGGAGGCTCAAAAAGTAACTCCAAAGCCATGTAACTGCTCTGTAGCTATAATATCTATCAGTGTGGGCAGGGGAAACTTGAAATCATGTAAGCAATTAAGGTGCACAAATACCATTGACTTTTAACAGGTATTGTGCTCCTAAATCCCTTGGCTTTTAAAATCTACTTTATGGTCAATAATATCAGTAAAAAATGTTTACCAGCATCTATGTCCAGAAATATAATATTACCCATACATCCTTTGACACTTAAAAGAAATTTAAGATGTACAAATTGCTTTTAAAAATAAACTCCCACATCCCATAAGTGGAGAAGAAAACAGGTTGGATGAGCATTGATGTTCCTTTTCTCTAATATCTGACAACTGCTGTGAATAATCCGCAGTCACCATTTATCTTGCTTTAAAAGCTATGACAGCTAGATCTGCATGCCAATGTCCCAACGGGCATTGACAAATCTAACCTCGCATGCTCGTTGTTTAGATGTTGCAGTGCTGGACACGATAGAAGAATCTGGTAGATAATTTTCATTGTTTAAACAACTAAGATGGTTTATTGCTTAAATTGGTTTAGGAATAAAGTGGAAAGAGAATTCTGAGGAGTTAAAACAGAAATTATGATTAGTTTTGATGAACTCTCCTTAGCACTGGAAAAGCAGGAAGGAAGAAGCCTTTAACATGTATTAGTGGCTTGTGATCAGCCTTGCTGCTAGGGTAGAAATTAAGTCTGAACATTTTTTTTTAACTCTCTAACACAACTAAAACACACAAGCATTATAGTGTCTATTCACCTGCTAATGGCAGTTAATGTAACCTCAAAATGCTGTAGTGTTTTGCAGTACAGCATTCATTTATCATAATTAACTTTTGAGAATGCAAGATAAAGCAAGGGTTTGAATGAGCTATTAAGATGCTTTTTAGAACACCTATTGACTTTGGATGATGAAGGTACTGGCCTTACAAAGGAGGATTTGGTAGCATGAGCGGTACTTTGGGTCTGATGGATTTTTCTTAACAGATGCTCTTGCTAGAGGATATAAATGGATATGGTGCTTTGTGCCTGTATTTATATTAGAGAGGGTGCTTCTCATGTTGATCGCTTCTTGGTCTATATAGCTATGAATCTGCAGTAAGTGGTTTCTGATTCCTGATTATGAATATGAAGCTCAACTCTTAGGCCAATAAAGTTAACCTTTGAACATCATGGGAATAGATTATAAAGTCACTTAATTGTTTATAGAACAAACATTTGCTTTTGATATCTATTTCTTCCTTGTTTGGGTATAGTCCTGATGGAGTGGTGTGATGGAAATACCACAGTCCAGGAGGGTTTAGACTTTTTCAGTGGATTATTTCCTTGTTGTGAAAGGAATTAGTGTGCTGAAATGAAGGATGTTCTTTCCTAGTCTATTTTTAGTTAATGGAATGCATGTAAAGCCTAATCCAGCACTTGTTGAGAATAATAGCAAAAGACTCTGACTGATTTCAATGGATACTGGATCCGGCCCATAGCTCCAATGAATTCATTGAATTAGAATGGACTAATCAGCAACAACAAGGTAGCAAAGCTTCCATTGACACAGCATTAGGGTATTCAAATATTGTGGCCATGAGCACAGTATGCTGGAATCTTGAGCTGGTTTATTTCTTTGACCAGCGGGAATGCCTAACTACTTTGCAAAACTCCATTCCAAACACATTAAAATGGCTTTGCTATGCAAGAACACGTGGGCTGGCGTCTTGGTCTCATGGATGGCTGTTGCGCTGCCCTAATCCTGGCCATCTGTTCACTCTGCCCTCTGCGTAGGGGGTGTGTTGGAGGTGATAAGGGGAATGGGCATGTCAAGGAGAGGCTAGCATGATTGCTGCAACTAGAGAAGTTTCAATCAGGAATTAGGTTATCTCTACTCCAGGGAATGATGGATAGATAGATTAACCAGTTTCACTTTTGTATCTAGTCACTTTGAGGTTCTTTTTTCATTGTTTATGTTGAGAAAAACACAAAAGATAAACAAAAAGCCCAAGTAGAGAAAAGCAGTTTTGTTCTTTAAAAATCAATTTTGTTAACCAAATGTTGTTAGTAACATAGATTAGGAAACTCATGTCTTAAAAATAGATAATTTTTAGCTCAACTCCATCCTTGGAAGTATGCCACACAGTCATCTGTCAGTATAAACTATGCACAAACCCAAATTATTTGTGAACACTGCATGACATAAAGTAGTGTCCATTTTAAAGATTGGGTGTAAAGCAGAGAGCATTTTGTTATTCCCCTTAAATTTCTAGCTGCTAGGTCCAGTCTGAGGCAGTGTTCTAAAGGAGAACCACATTACTTTGTATAGTTAGCAATGACAGTGCTTTCAGTTTATAAAGTGACTGAAATAAAACATTAGTTCATATTTTTTTAAAAGAATCTTTCACAAAGATAGTTTAGTTCCTGCCCATCTTTCTGCAGGGCAATATATTATGCCTGGTTTGTACATCTAATCTATCAGATCATATTGTCGTTAAAGCCAGTAGCTTTCTGAGATTTCTTGTGGGAATTCTTCTGGACAGTGAAAATTGTTGTGCTATAAAACACACGCATAATATTTCAGAAGAAAAACAAGTCACCATGAAAAATTAAATGCAATTTTCAGTGAGATGATATTTAGCAATTACACCTCAGAGACAGGCTTAGTTTAATATTTACTGCACTCTTAAAGCAAAAACCAATCTTCATAACTTTAAGCTGCTAACTAGACATTAAAAATGGACACATCCTAAAGTGCCTATTCTGTGTGCTCATATAAAAATGTCTTCCCCTTGAATTAGTTTATCATGACTATTAACTTCAGCATTTATCATCATCGTAGTAGTAATAATTCCAGATGTGTGTTCCTTTCAGCACAGCTGTATGATGTGAGAGATGACATCCAGCAGCTCCTTCTGGAGAGGAAAGCTGGCCTTTGTAGTTAAGGCACTGGCCTTCGTACTGGCCTGGGATCAGATGATCTGGGTTCAATTCCTGGATCTGCCACAGACTCCCTGTAGCGCCTTGTGCAAGTCAGTTCATCTCTTTGTGCCTCATTTCCCCACAAGTTTGATTAACAGTGACATAAAGCAACTGCATTAGAAAAGGAACTCTTCTACTACTAACTTACCTGTTACAAAGCCTATAGAAATCAACAGAAAGACTTCAGTGGACTTCAGGTCCTAACCTTAGGCCCTGATTCTGCAAAGGGAAGTTAATGGGACTTGGTGAAGGAGTAACAGTCCCCTTGTAGGACTGGGGCTCTAATAGCAACCATGTAACAGATTTGATTTCCCTCTCTGCCAAAACCATCCTCCCACGTGGCATGCCCACACCAAGCAAACTAAGGCAAAGGGGGCCAATCCTGCCTCCTTAGCATCTGGTAGAAAAATTGCCATTGACTTTAGTAAGGTTGGCTCTCCTATCATTGTAATGGTAGTTGATTTTTCTCCCCAATTATATTCATATAATTCTGTTTGCCTGTGACATTAGACCAGGCAGCATTCCAAAAAGTAGGCTAGCTGTGTAAATATAGAATGTTCAGTAATGGGTTTAATTAAAACCTTTAACAACCTCCTCCCTGTTTTCTCATGGTTGGGTGAAATGAATTCAGAAATAAATGATGTGGCTTTTTTTTGGTTTCATCCACAAAATTGCTTTGCAGTTATTGGCCTGGGACTCATGTCAAAACATATCCACTTCCCTAATTGCCCTTTTTTTGCTCATTATTTTTGCAGCACTGGAATTCTTTTATTAAACGACAGAAACTTTTCAAGTAAATAATTAGGTTTTTCCTTATGTTTTTCCTTTTTCCCTCTTCTGTGCTCATAGCTTTTGTATTCAGTAAACAGTATTTTCTAGGCCAATTTGACTCTAAACACTGAGAACCATGTTCTGTTCCCTTTAAGAAAAGAAAATTTGTGTTTGATACAAGACAAAAGGAATGCAAATTTGCGGGGGGACCTGGCCTTTTTGATGATAGGTTAATCCAGTATCAGTAGAAGGCAGAGGGGAAGTAGATAGTATAGGAAATACCCCACTAATACTATTAAATCAGAGGTGCAAACCATGGGCCAAATTTTTTATTCTGCTATGGTCCTTTTGTGTCACTCTGCAGACACAATGGCTAGAAACCCAGCGTAGCAGGCCAGCTGGGAAATTCCACCATAAAGGGGGAATCCCTGGGTGAAATATAGTTGGCATAAATTGGCACTTCTGAGGTATAAAAAAAATGGAACATCCAGGATGATCCTGGGCCCATGTAACTGGACAGCTGGCAGTGTGTACTGAACATCCTTACAGATTTCATGGGACAGCAACCTCAATAAAGGGATGATCCTGGGAAAATTTGGGCAGGTGGCAACCTTGACAGCTGGGATATTAGCTTTATACCACCTGGCCTCACAGGCCCTACTGTGGGGGCCGGGCTGAAATTCTGTTCACCAGTGCTGGAAGAGCCCTTGGGACCATAGGCAAGGGTGCCAGGTAGAATTGCTCCTGAGTCTGCTCTAACTTAAAGTGGAGGTCAGACTGGCCGACCTCCGAATCAGAGAGTAGTAAGTGGCAGAAAGCCCTCTTTGGCGAAGCACAGATTGGCCAAACATAAGAATAAGGCTATTTTTAAAAAGGCATATGATGTAATGATTTACCTACGGTAAACAGATGCCGTTTCTATATAACTTACACATACAGCAAGGAGATACTAGAATCTTGATTCTTTAATCCTCAAAACACTGACTACTACCACTTAAGTCACAGGAGATTTCTTTTAGTAGCTGCTGGTATTCGGTCTCTTACCCATGATGTTAGCTAGCCACCGGGGACATCATCATTCATAGCCACAAAGCCAGTGCTGCTGAGTGTCTTGCAACTATTTAAGCTCTTATGCTGTCCTGCCTGAATCTCTGACACGTATGCAGTTGTATCAACGGGATCTAAAAGTCCAGAAACGTACCTGTCAACCTTTAGCAACTAAGGGGCTGATCCAACGCCCTTTTGTAGTCAGTAGAAAAACTCCAACTGACTTCAGTGGGCATTAGACTGTAAAAAAGCGAAATGTAATTATTTAAATATTTCCTTTTAGAGTTTGTTTCTGATTATTGCCATGCTCTAAGTCAGCAATCAACGTAATGGATGGACCATTTTCTATCCATCCAAGATAATCTGTGTCACAGCAGTTTATACAATAAATGCTATAAATGAGCAAAGGGATAAAGATGCATTTTTTATAGTTGATTTGTATTGAAAACAGAGATATTTAGCTTGCCAGAACTGTTCATTATTTATTCAGCTGATAGCATATTGGAACCTGTTCTTGAAATGTTAATTTTATTTTTAATGAACTTAAAGTAATAATTTTGAGATGGTTCTGTTGTGGAAGATATATTTTCCTCATAAGTTATTGCGGGGGGGGGGGGGGGAGCATCGCTCTGGGAAACAATTAATATATTGTGGATGAAAATGATATCTTATAGAACTCTGTATGGAGGGGCTAGATTGGTATTAAAGACTTGTGCCAGTGTCATTTTAAGAATAAAGGGAGAGCCAATAGGAGTTGGATGCCAAGATGTCATTTGTGCCTTTGAAAATCTGTTGTCCCTAAATGAGGAGTAGTTATCTAATTGAACCACCTGTAAATCCAGGTTTAGGCTTCCATCCTGCAAAAACACACAAGCATATGGTTAGCTTTCTGCGTACAACTATGCTTGAAATTGGTGTGACTGCTTGCGTGCACAAAGTCAAGGGCATACTCTGTGCCTGATCAAGGCATTAATGCCTACAGACCTTTGTTTGAATAGATGCTGGTGACTAGTTAGCAACCCACTATGTATAGCTGTCCTGTGGTGTTGTAAGCAGATCATGAGAGTCCCATTGGTCCTTGGAAAAGATGAAATGGGAACTAGAGCTGACTGGACAGTGGAATTTCCATCCTACGGGAAATTCTGACATGTAAAAACTGGTTTTCACTATGAATTGGAATGAAAAGGCAAAATTTCTTGTGGAACAGAAGCTCCCAAAATTGCTGATTCAGAAACATCACAGTGTTTTGTTTTGGTAATGTCAAAACATTATCATATAGTATAAAATAATAAATATAAATGTAAGTCAAAATGGAATGTTTCAAACCTATCAAAGCAAACTGTTTCCTTTTGACACTTCTCCATTGAAAATTTTACCAGAATCGATACATCCCCACAATAAATTTCAATTTTGACAAAAGCAGATTTTTTCCAGTAGAAAACTGTTCCACCGAGAAATTTTCAACTAACTCTAAATGGAAGTGAGTTGAAGTGGGTAGTGTATGCCAGTATCTCTTTGATATTGAGCTATGTTCTTACTTTGTAAAAACCTTCCCTGTTGAAAACCAGAATCCTAACAGAATGTTACCACAGTAGAGAGATTCCACTAAAAATTAATTTCAATTGTACTCAATAAAGCTGAGGAAGGTTTTTGACAAGACTTTCTCCCCTCTAAGGAGCTTACAGTCTAAGTATAATACAAGAGACAACAGATGGATACAGACACCGAAGTATCTGAATGAATAAAGGTTGTCAGTGTTGGATGGGAAAAAATGGCTTGTTCTTATGTTCCTGAAGATGCTAAACCATGATGGAATAAGTTTAGATGAAGGCAAGCAAGTGGAAGGTTGGTAGTGCTGAATATTTCATTCTGTCTTGCTTTCGCATTCTAATCTCCCATTCAAATGCTTCCTCTGATATTCGAAAGAAGACACTCTGTGTAAGTCCGAAAGCTTGTTTCTCTCACCAACAGAAGTCAATCCAATAAAAGATATTACCTCACCCACCTTGTCTCTCTCATAGCCTGGGATTAACACACTTATAACAACACATCTTCTCATAGTCTGCATTTTTATTTTAAGTGCAGCACTATCAACCCATTTCTGAAGCCTGAATTATGTGACATGCTTCAGTCTTATTGCTCTGATAGGAGTGAGTATTAAAATGTAACAGTGTAAGTAAAGTATATTCTCGTTTCCACCGAACTGCTACAAATTGATCCCTATGCATTGCATCACTGCTTGCAAATTCTTACTATTTTCCTATATTGAGTGCTTTTCCCCAGTCTTTGTGGTCTTGTAGAGGTAGGGCTAGACTGTGTCCTTGTCTGTCTTGGCCCTGCAGGAAAGTAAAGATGCCCACCAACTTCTTTACTCTATTAGATCCATTGTGAAGCACAGTCCCTACTCTTCAGTTTCTCCCTCCTGTGAGCAAGAGGGTGGAGAAAGGAGGGAGAAACAGAATAACTGGCCAGACATGAGGAATATAGAAAACGGAACCCTTTCAAGATGCAGAGTAAGATTCTGAGTCATAATTCCTCCCCCGAGCTGCCCCTGGTTTAAAGCACTTATACTCCGCCCACTGTTCAAGGCTAGGGTTGCCAGGCATCCGGTTTTCAGTCGGAATGCCCATTCGAAAAAAGGGACTGTGGAGGCTCCGGTCAGTACTGCTGACTGGGCCCTTAAAAGTCCAGTTGGCTAAGGCAGGCTCACTGTGGCTCCCAGAAGCAGCCGGCATGTCCATACGGCCCATAGGCGCAGGGGCAGCCAGGGAGGTTCTGCATGCTGCCCCCACCCAAGTGTTGGCTCCGCAGCTCTCATTGGCTGGGAACCTGGGCCAATGGGAACTGTGGGAGCGGCGCAGAGCCACCTGGCCACGCCTCCACCTAGGGGACGCAGGAACATACCGGCCACTTCTGGGAGCTGCCAAAGGTAAGTGATGCCCAGAGCCCGCACCCCCTCCTGCATGCTGAACCTCTCGGCCCCAGCTCGGAGCCCCTTCCTGTACCTCAAACTTCTCATCCCGGGGCCCCCACCACCTCCCACACCCCAACGCCCTGCACCCAAACTCCCTCCCAAAGCCTGCATCCCACACCCCCTACTGAATCCCAACCCCCTAGCCCAGCCCAAAGCCCCTCCCACATTCTGAACCCCTTGGGCCCCACCCCCTCCCAGAGCCCCCTCCTGCACCCCGCACCCTTCATCCCCAAAGCCCACAACCCCAGTCAGAGCCCTCACCCCCTTCCATACCCCAACCCCCAGCTTGGTGAAAGTGAGCAAGGGTTGGGGAGAGAAGGGGCAAGATAAGGGTGTTTGGTTTTCTGCAATCAGAAAGTTGGCAACCCTATTCAAGGCTAAGCCTCCAGGGACAATTCTAGTCCATAGGTACTTAAGCACTATGGGGGCTGATTCTTATTTGTGCTGCATCTTGCATGTGTTGCTTACACCAGGGCAAAGTGGGTGTAAAAATGCTACCATATTGGATAGCTAGCATTCCATACTCTCTCTGTACAGGTGCAAATGACTGAACAAGGACAGTGGTGAATCAGACTCTATAGATCTCTTAACAGATTGTGGAAAACATTCATTTGTTGGTGGTCTTTGCAAAGCACAGCTTCTGGCCCAAACATTAGATCTGTATATTCATAGACGAAGGCCAGAGGGGGACCACTATGATCATCTAGTCCGACCACCCATAGAATTTTCCCCAGAATCTGGATTAAAGCATATCTTTTATTAATGTACAGAGTGGAGTTCTGTAGCGCTGGAAAAAGCTCATAGAATGATATGGCCTGGTGATTTTAAATGCCTTTTATGGCACCCTTAAGTGTCTTTTCTAAGCCAGCATTTCTGAGCAGCTAACCAGCCAGATGCTATCTTTGATGCATCTCAATGGACTCACAAAGGACTTGGGTTCTGGATGATGGAACAGTGTTGTGAATATATTGAAAGGACAGGACATCCATACATGTAACCATGTTGGGCTCCGTTTGGTTCTGTAAGATCTCCACAGAGAATGTGAAATTGAATGGAATCTGATAGAAAGCACCTAGAACTTCTGCACTCAGTTGTTTCTTCCACCAAAGAGTAAAAACAGTGGAGGGTTTTCGAGCATGCCTGTATACATGAGACTAATCCAGATGAAAAGGCTGATCATAACATTACAGTTTAGTAGATATTGGCTATGTCTCCACGGCCCTGCAGTCTGCATCGTGAGGATGAGAGTTGTAGTGCACGCTGGCTGCTGTGCTTTCTAACTCCCTTGCGCAGATGTTGCTGATGCGAGCATAGTTTGTGGTTAGTGTGAACTAGCTGCCTTTTAGTTCACGCTAGCAGTATCCACATTGGGGGGGCGAGGGGGGTTACAGCATAGCACACTGCAGTTCACACCCTCATAGTCTGAACTGCAGGGCCCTGGAGACAAGCCCTTCAATCTGTATAAACATAATACTGTGTAAAATGCACAAAGAAAAGTGAAAATGGTTTCTGTTCTAATTTATACCTCATTGTTTTGAACAATAATGACATACTTAATATGGCAATCACAACTGGAGAGGAATGAGGCCCAGTGCTTAGGGCACTAGTTTGGGACTGGGGGGGACCCATCTTCAATTTACTCCTCTGCCACAGGCTGCTGTTTGACCTTGGGCAAGCTATTTAGTTTCTCTTCTCTATGCCTCAGTTCCCCATCTGTACAATGGGGATAATAGCATCTCCCTACCTCACAGGGGGTCATGAGAATAAATACTGTAAATATGGCGAGTTGCTCAGATACTATGGTAATGGGGAACATAAAACTAACTACCTGAAATAATAAGATATGACTGATTTTCAGAAATTAGCTTTTCTAATAATAAAATGAAAACCAGTTGATTTAAATGTAGGTTGTCCAGTACAGATATTCATAATAAACTGGTGTATACGTCAATTTAACAGAGTCGTGGGAAAATTTACTTATAAGTTACAAAGCAATCCACAGTGTGTATGCCAAAATAATGGACTAATGGAATTGTTTCAATGAAACCCTTGTAAAAATGAATCTTGCACTCTTTAGATGTGTCCACTCATCTTGACAAATTTCTTTAATGGATTCAAAGGCAGCTTCTATTGTCCCTTTTTATTTCTGCTATGAGCCCATATTGTTTTCTCCGCCCCCTCCCCCCCCACTTCCCAAATTTCCTGAAGAATGAGTGCAAGTTATAGAAGGATTAATCATCCTGGTGCTGAAAAGACAAAAGGAATTTATTCCAAAAGATAGTTAAAAAATGGTTCATTGGCACAGTTAAAATCACAAATCTCTTGTCATCCCAAAACCTAGTTATTTGCCGGCTTTCCTTACAATGAAAGATATAAACCACTCACTTGCATTGACAGCACATTTCTACTTTAAGACATATATGATGGCAAAATACCAAAGAATACCTAACGGTAATCAATAGCTCAAGAACAGGTCCGCCATCAATATTCCCATACCTCTCCTCTGCTTCATTTTTCTCAGTTTTCTGTTAGTTTAGTCAGTTACAGTCCTTCTACCTAATCCAAGACTCGAAAAAGCAGTTAGCTTTTACAGAATAGAAAGGTTTCAGAGTAGCAGCCGTGTTAGTCTGTATTTGCAAAAAGAAAAGGAGTACTCGTGGCACCTTAGAGACTAACCAATTTATTTGAGCATAAGCTTTCGTGAGCTACAGCTCAGATGAAGTGAGCTGTAGCTCACGAAAGCTTATGCTCAAATAAATTGGTTAGTCTCTAATGTGCCACGAGTACTCCTTTTCTTTTTACAGAATAGAAAAGTATTGGATTAAATATCTTAATGGGAACTGTTCTTCCCTTATTGATACCTTGGAAGTTGCGTCTTTTCTGATATTTGGAAATAAAGTAGTTTTTGCTTTCAAATCGTTAAAGGACTTGTGCATCGTAGCCACTCTGATTTTTCCCTGCATGTATCATTAACAATGGTATCATCATGTGTACAAACCAAGGGGGAAGCATGAAGATTGTACAAGCACCCCTCTCCCTTGCTGGCTTTTGAGTGCCTGACTTTGTAACCTTACCATACCGCTGCTATTGGAGGCTATTTAGATGGAATTCCAGCTGTAGATTATTTGGTGGTTGCTGTGTTGTATAATGTGCAGAGGTATGATACTGGCTGAAGGCATTCACTGCATTGTAAAAGCAGGTGGTTCTTTTAGCCCTTGGTGTTTCTCACTCCATTAGCTCCTGATTGTATTGAATCAATCTGTTGTATTGCCTCTTTAACAAAAGCACATTTTTCTTCAAACTATCAGAGTACCTGACAACTTGATGTCAAATGGGCATTCCGTTTTTGTGCTGACCATATAAAGCCATTCAACTAGGATGATCCTTATAAAACACATCTGTATTTTAATGGTGACTGAGATGGATTATGGATTACTTTGCAGTAATCAACTAGCTGCATTATGGTCCTAAAACTCATTTAAGATCAGTCAGCTAGGGAAAAATTATATGTATTTTGCACATCCCCATGTGTGGTATTGGTAATGCCATTGCTGAGACCAAAGTCCATATCAACTGAATGATCAGTGCTGTATTAGCAGCCAGATTTGGTCTTCAGTATCTTTTTTTTACAGAAATTCGTCTCCCTGCTGATCATCTGTTGCATATGGTTGCTCATTTGTAGAAACGACAGATTAGTTTTCCCTTTGTTTGTCTAAAACTCAGGAGTTATTTTCTGAGAGCACTTCATAATCCTGCCTTTCCACTGTCCCCCATTTGAAGGGACGATACTCATTTTAACTCCCAAAGTTATCAGTGTGCCACGCATATTTGACGTCCTTTCAGTTTTATTACTGAAAATTATTTACATCAAAAGTAAAGAATCGTGAAACTGAGGCTACAGAAAGGATTGTTTAAACTAAAGCAATAGATCCCACAGCATCTTAGGTTTCCTGCATGACTCGGTTTTTTGTGTCCCTTGTTTTGGGTCTTCGTCAAACATGGCATCCGCATTTGGGCCTTGGCAAGTTGAGAAGTATATTTGTACTTACTGTCATGGTGGTATGATGCCATGGTGGGACTGGAAAAAGGAGATCAGGTTTCAGGATGGACCTCATTAGGTGTGACAGGTGGAGCTCAGGAACGTGAGCTGGTGGCCAAGCGCAGGCTACAACCAGCCAAACCCAGGTCTCCCAGCACGTTCAGTAAAGATCTCTTTCCTGAAATTCTGCCTGCTGCCTTCTGCATCGCTTATCGCCAACGGACTAAGCATGAAGTCTTGGAATTCTAGGAATTTTCCCTACAGTGCAGGAATTGCTTTATTGGTCAGCAGAATTTTAAGATGATGCCTCAACCTGTGTAATTTAGCTGGAAAGCCAAAATTAGACACACCACTTTATTCATATGGTGAACACTAAATTGAAAAGTTGGAAATGCACTCTGAAATGCGGGGACTAGCTTTCAGAGTGTCTATCACATGGCAGGACCCGCGCTTTGTCCTGCAAATATGCATGCCCTCCATGCCCTGCAAATATGGCTGCAGTCCTGTGAGACAGTGCCATTAATAAAACTCAGAAGAAACCATATGAGAAGCAGAGAGAAAGCTTTCTTGGTTGAGAGGGCTCCAGAGAAGAATAGATTAGAGTGATCCAGCATCTAGCCATTTTAAGCTAGCTGCAGGCCCCATTCTTTAATAAAGATTCCCCACCATAACTGGAATGATTAAAAAAGAGAGAGAAGAGCCCAATATTCTATGAAGTCCACCATGGAGTTCACTCTGCAGAGGTAATTTACTTGTGCTGCACTTACATGCTACAATGATGGGTCCTAAAAATAAAACCATAAGGTTTGATTTATATTTTTAAAAGCACTTTGAGGTCCTCTAATGAGTGCTCTGCACTCAAGCACATTAGTGTTTAATGTGAACTCTTTTCTCTAGGAGTCCAGTGCCCTGAGTTATCCTCCCTGTTAGAAGGGTGACCCAAACTACAGGCACAATGCAAACTGCATCCAGCAGGTGGTATACATTCAAAAAAGCCACAAATCCAGTGATTACAGTGCAAGTACATTGTAGCTCAGTGAAGTACAAGGTTGAATGCCACGATCCATGATGTGTGTTAATAACTTCAAATTACTAACTCTCATTAGTTTCAAGACATTTCTTTCCTCTTTCAACCAAATAAAGGAGGTGTTTGATTTTTTTCCCATCCCCCATGTGATAGATTTCCCATCCCCCATGTGAAAGATTTCCCATCTTCCCATTGAGTGCTAGATTCCCCCCCCCCACACACACACACTGTCCTAATTTATTCCCTTTAATAAGATAGAGACTTTCTTGTAGATGGCAAATGGATGTAAGCTCCATTATGTCTTTTTTTTCATGCCTTGTAAAAGTTCTCTGACGTTTATTATGAGGATAAAATTTTTAATATGCTCTTAGTTGAGGAGCGTGCTTTGTCAGCACAGCAGCCAGTAATGCAATAAAGAGAGATGAGATATTTCAAGCCCTTAACTGCATTGCAAGGAGTAATATTTTTCTGCATGGTGATAGGATGCTTTTTATAAATACCTACAGTTCTGGCATTCCAGAGCAATGCTGCAATCTGTATCCCAAGTTGTCGCAGGTCGTTGTAACTCAAACACTCGGCAGCTGTTCTGCTAAGAAGGCTGTAGCCACATTACGCCCTATTAAAGCGATACCCAATAAAAATGGAAAGGCATCATTATTGCAATATACTGTAACATGATCTAAACAAATAATACAACAATCATTTTGCAAAACAATGGCCCATTTGATTCCCTCATGCATTTAAGGTAAACTCTACATTAGTAAATAGGACTCCTGCCATTGCATACAGTTAACCTGAATAAGAGCTCTGTGTAGGCTCAAAAGCTTGTCTCTCTCACCAATAGATGCTGGTCCAATAAAATATATTAGCTCATGCACCTTGCCTTTCTAATATCCTGGGAGAAATGCAGCCACATTACTGCATATTCTCGACAGTGAGCAGATAGTTGGTAACTACTCAGCCATATCATAGGACATACCCTCAGGAAATGATAAACCTTCCAAAGATCTTTGCCCTGTTTTCAAGGGACACTACCAAGGATCTACACTGGGTAGGGGTTTTCAGATATTGCAATCCATTGATGCTGAATTGTCATGGTTATTGTTTGATACCAAGCAGGCCAATTTAGGATAGTTCCAGTACATGCAATCAGAGATCTGATATAATGCTATGTTTCAATGGTGCCTTTCAAATAAAAAGTGTTTCATGTTGCTTTCTAGCCAATTAGTTTTCTCCTGTAAATATAATCAATCAATCTAAACTCTCTGGGGGCAGGGATCATCTCTGGGGGCAGGGATCATCTTTTTGTTCTGTGTTTCTATAGCACCTAGCACAAGGGGATCCTGGTCCGTGACTGGGTTTCTAGGTGGTATGGTATTACAAATACATTAATTAATTAATTAATTAATAGCAAGGCTCTGGCCCTTTGTGACTAAGTTGATATAAATAGGCATAACTCTGTTGAAATCATTAGAGCTACACTGCTTTACATCAGCTGATGAATATATTGCCCAGCCTCTATTGTATTAAACTTCTATGCATCTAGGTCCAGCTAAACTAACCCAAACACACTCGTGAAATTTTAGATGAGGAAGTATGGGCATTTGTGGCTATATCAGTGGTCTGTGTTTGGTCTAAGACATCTAAGACCTAGAAGTATAATGGCCTACCTAAAAGATAGACTTGTTTTCTAATGCTCAGTACTTTCATGGTTTAAAATATCTGTAAGCCTTTTAAATTACCAACAGTGAGAGAAAGTGACAAAGGAATTGAGAACACCTGTTCTTACTTGTCAATCGATAGCCCTTAGCCTTGCTTTAAATTCAATAGAGGGGATATTATGTAATACACTTATTCCCACAGTGTTGTTACCTCCATCATAATGTGTCACTTGAATTCTCTGAGCCTGAAGATGTGAGCCAATATGTACTTTTAAATGAAAGGTGCAAATAAGATTCATGTAACAAAGCACCTAATGACTTGGGCTACTATTGCCTTCTGCAAACCGACTATTTTTATGGCAGTTCCATTTCCAGCTAAAGGTCAGTCATCAGATTTTCTTTTCCTGTAGCTCTCAAGTACACACTGTGACCCAGTTGTACATGGTGGCTAGGGTGACCAGACAGCAAATGTAAAAAATCAGGACGGGGGTGGGGGGTTAATAGGAACCTATATAAGAAAAAGCCCCAAATATCGGGACATCTGGTCATCCTAATGGTGGCTATTATAAAGTTAAGCACAGTCTACCAAGGGAATCTCTCTAATTAACTAGCTACTAGCATATATGATGGCATCCTTAGTCTTCGAAAACACAAATAACATTTTCCCTCTGAATAGTTTGATTAGTTCTGTTTAGTTCACATGGTTGATTTGTTTGTGCTGTGTGGTTCACTCTGTCCTGTGTCCATGTAAGTTTGAAAAAAGAGGGCTGGATCCAAAGCCCATTGAAGTCAATGTCCTTTATGCATGTGCTTAAGTGTTTGGCTGAATTGAACTCTGAATTCAGACAAGTAGTGAAGTCCAGGGGTGGCTCATGTATAGAGGGTATTGAGGCAATACCCCACCCAGGTGTGTGTGAGAGAGACTAAATACATACCACAAATACAGCAAAGCTGTAGCAGGAAGCTATAGATTTGCTGTGCTGCAATTTGTGTTTAGTAGCAGGGCATTCGCCACAGCCCCATGTGTGGACCACGAAGTCAAGGTCTGACAGGAAACAAAGCCACAGTGATCTTCAATGGGGCTCAGGGCACTGGACTTACTGCCCAAGCTACAGGGTACAGTGACTGTAGAAATAGAGTGCTCCCCTAGGGCGGGTCAGGGAAGTGGCAGGCACTACGACCGGGTTGGGCAGCAGGTTCTCGCTCCCTCTCTGGGACTCCGCTGGCTATGGCTGTGTGAAGGCAGCAGAGCTGCTGGACAAGGCCTTGCCAGGCGGGGCAGGAGGAAGAGGCAGAGAGAGCGAACGCCATAGCGGAAGAAGAGGAGGATCCTGGGAAGGCGGTCTAGACCCAGGACTGGCCAAGGTAACGAAGGACCCTGGGTGGCATAGGAGGGTCTCGTTCCTAGGGCAGATCCTCCCTTCTCCATGTTTGCAGGTGGTGCCATGGCCACGAGTGGGCATGGTTGTTTTGTTTTGTTTTCTGCTATGCCCCACTTTCCCCGACGTCCATGGTTTGTCTCATTGTAGGAGTGAGTTCCACAGTCTGTTGGAAAAAAGGGAGGGAATTCCTCTCTCTCCTGGGTGCTTCACGTTGCTTATGGGTGGTTTTAATGTATATTGAGAGCTGTAGGAGCTGGAGCTCCTTTCACATATAGTTCAATTCAGCATGCATTTAAATCTATGGAAAGCCTCCTGTTGACTTCAGTGGGAGTTGAATTAAGCCCTTACCTAGCACTTTTCAACCATATTATTATGTATTGTTTTGTTAGGAAGAGATGAGTCTTGAGATTTAGGATTTTGGATGAAAGTGGCTGATCTGTGAGGACTTTCTCAGCTGGTTTGTTGGGGGAAGCTTGTTTTCCAGGGTAGTGTTAGTGGTGATCAAAAGCTGCTTCAGCAAAATATTGTCATATTGTATTAAGTCCCGATTCTGCAACCCCTTATGCCCATATGTTTGCAGGATTGGACCCTAAGTTTGTATAATAGGAATTTAATTTTTAAAAAGAGAAGAGTCAGTCTTCTTTGAGTAGTGTCCCTATGGGTGCTCTGCTTCAGGTGTGCATGTCTTCAATTGGAGATTTTTGTCAGCAGTGTCTGTTGGGGCTGCGCATGCACCGAAGCTATCCTGATGCCCCCCAAGTGCTAAAGATATACAGGGTTGGAACAGACAAATCTCCTCAGTTCATTCTCGACTGCCTCAGCCAGAGATGGAGTGTACAGCTGCATTCGCTTGCAGTTGTACCTCCCCCCGGTACCATCAAAACATGAGCAGAATACTAGAGGTAAGGACCCTGCACCTAAGAAGTCAGTACCACCCGCATTGACAATTCATCTGATGTTGATGCCACTCTTGGTACTGCAGCCTTCTTCCTCTGGAGCTCACCAGGTCTAGGCATGAGCCCACCCAGTACCACAGGAGTTCAGATTCTCCAGGGACCTATTATTTGTCTCTGATGAGCCGGAGTCTCCTCTACTGAGTTCAGTTAGACTCCCAGTACCACAGCCTGCATTAGCACTGGCACTGCATGGTTCCCCAGTACCCACACAGTCTGATAGGCAGATCCAACATCTGCTCCACCATTATTCTACATGGATGAGAGCTCTTCAGACTCTCCTGAAATTATTCAGCCCACGAACTCTTTGCGACCTCCACGACCTTGATGAGTTCAACATCCTCCCTGTTATGGCCAGTCTTGGATGCCTCCCCTGTTTTCTTATGGGCCATCTCAATGGGACCCTTGGGCATTATATCATCAGCAATTTCCCAAGGCATCTAGCACTCCTGTGGAACACCAGAGATAGCGCTCCCAGGCTTCAAAGATTGCCTCTGTAAATACACAACTTGGCACTTGGAAACAGAGCTCTTGAGAGAATCCAACTGAGAAGTTGGCTTTCTTCTTGTACGAAGTGAGTTGTTTGGGGCTGTAACCTGCCACAAACCACTTTTAATTAAAATAACTCTTCCTCCAACACCAAACACTGGGTTCTTCTGGTTCGTGTCTTCAGATTGTTGTTACATCTTCAACTGCATGGGCTGCAAACTTCATCATTGGCAGCATTAATGAGAAATTAGCAAAGCATCAAAGGCCATGATAGACTCCTGCGCAACAGAGTTACTTCAGTATTATCCCTTTCCTCTCTAGAGACTGGCTTTGGTTAATGAAATCATCCTCCCTTGCTGCGTGAGCATATGTTTGCCTTTCCCTATTCTAAATTTCAATTGCAGGCTGTCTCTGCAGAGACAGGGCGATAGCCATTCTATTCTTACTTAGTAGTAAACATTTATTTTTCTCTTTCACTGTTTCATCCCTGATATGAATATTTTAAACAATAGTGCAGTAATGTATTTAAGCTTGTGGGAGGGTGGAAGATGGATACATATTATGGGCCTGATTCCCCTCCACTCCATGCATCTGATGAAGTGGGTTCTAGCCCATGAAAGCTCATGCCCAAATACATTTGTTAGTCTCTAAGGTGCCACAAGGGCTCCTCATTGTTTTTGCTGATACAAACTAACACGGCTACCTCTCTGAAACCTGTCACTTCTGTGTAAATCTTGAATAACTACATTGAATTCAATGGAGGCGTGGTCTACACTGCGGGGGGGGGGGGGATCGATCTAAGTTACGCAACTTCAGCTACGTGAGTAACATAGCTGAAGTCGATGTACTTAGACCTACTCACTGCAGTGTCTTCACCGCAGTGAGCTGACTGCTTCTGCTCCCCCATCGACTCTGCCTGAGCCTTTCGTGGCGCTGGAGTACAGGAGTCGACGGGAGAGCTCTCAGGGGTCGATTTATCATGTCTAGACTAGACACGCTAAATTGACCCCTGCTAGATTGATCACTGCTTGCCGATCCAGCGGGTAGTATAGACATACCTGGAGTTACACTGGTGATAGTGAGAGGAGAATCAAACTTTATGTTGGGTTTCTTTCTTTCTTCTGTTTCTCAGCAAAGTTTGAGAACTCATTTTTGTTGGTTTCCTCCAGCACTTCGATTTAAGAAATGGTTGCTTTTACAGCATGCCACAGATTTGGTCTCTTTGTAAAAAGTAATACAGTATGTTGCTCCAAACTATGCATTTAAGTATGATGGAGGACAGGATTAAAATTCCAAATGATCTGGACAAACTGGCGAAATGGTCTGAAGTAAATAGGATGAAATTAAATAAGGACAAATGCAAAGTACTCCACTTAGGAAGGAACAATCAGTTGTGCACACACAAAATGGGAAATGACTGCCTAGGAAGGAATACTGTGGAAAGGGATCTGGGGTTAATATTGGATCACAAGCTAAATATGAGTCAACAGTGTAACACTGTTGGCAAAAAAAGCGAACATCATTCAGGGATGTATTATTAGGAGTGTTGTGAGCAGGACATGAAGTAATTCTTCTGCTCTATTCTGCACTAATTAGGTCTCAACTGGAGTATTGTGCCCAGTTCTGGGCACCACATTTCATGAAAGATGTGGACCAATTGGAGAAAGTCCAGAGAAGAGCAACAAAAATGATCAGTGGTCTAGAAAACAAGATCTATGAGGGAAAATTGAAAAAAATTGGGTTTCTTTAGTCTGGAAAAGAGAAGGCTGAAGGGGTACTTAAGTTTTCAAGTACATAAAATTGTTACAAGGAGGAGGGAGAAAATTTGGTCTCTTTAACCTCTCAGAATAGGACAAGAAGCAATGGGCTTAAATTGCAGCAAGGAAGGTTTAGGTTGGACATTAGGGAAAAATTCCTAACTGTCAGGGTGGTCAAGCACTGGAATAAATTGCCTATGGAGTTTGTGGACTCTCAGTCATCTGAGATTTTTAATAGCAGGTTAGACAAACACCTGTCATGGATGGTCTAGATAATACATAGTCCTGCCTTGAGTGCAGGGACTGGACTAGAAGACCTCTCGAGGTCCCTTCCGGTCCTACACTTCTATGATTCTATAATCTATCCATATTAGCAGTCTTCGCTTGTATTTGTGTGAAAACATATTGTAGGCATAGAAGGAGTCTGATGACAATAATAATACCGCCAAGCTCTTACATAGTGTTTTTGATCTATAGATCCTGTAGCTCCTTACATGGAGATCATATTCTCCATTTTACAGATGGGGAAATGGAGGCACAGAGAGGTGAAGTGACTTGCCCAAGGTCACTCTGTCAGGAGTCAGGCATTCGAATCCAGGTCTCTGGAGTCCAGTGTTCTGTTTGCTGGAATGTGGTGCCTCCTCATAATCTATTTTCATGGAATGGTTGTGACTTCCCATTGCCACATCATTTAGAAGCATTCCCTTGATTTGCATCCAGTTGATCATCCCAATGTCCTTTCCAAAGAGGTACGTCACCTTCTGATTCTGAGGCACTATATAATGGGGCTAGCTAGGCCCTTAAAAATAACGAGAGAGGAGGATGGGAACAAATTAGTGATTTAAACAAAGGTCTTTGACCTGCAGTCTAATCTCAGCCATTATGCTGAATCCCTGTGTGGCCTTGGTAGGTTTTCTTTGCCTGAGTTTCCCCACTTGTCAAATGGAGATAATCCATCCCTCTCCAGGTTAATCTAGACTAGGAAAAGTAGCTGAGGTCAGGTTTACTAACATTTTACCTAACCTGACCTAATCTGGATCTTTCCCCTAGGTTAGATAAAGGTTTAACACCTTTTACCTCAATTTAGTCGCCCAGGTGGGACCGCTAAGTCTATCTAGGTAAATGGCATGAACCTGTGCCTACAGTAGGGAGAAGGTCAGGGTTAACTAGCCTTTTCGTAGACTAGAAAAACCCACAGGATGGTTGTAAGGATTGGCAGTTGTTTGTAAAGTGCTTGGATATCGAATAATAGACACTTTGCTCTTATGGAGAGAACTCTTTCGTCTATCAATATCGAAGTATTTTACAAAAGCAGGAAGGTATTGTAATCCTTATTTTGTTGATGGGGAAACTGAGGCACGTACAGCTGGGGAAACTTGTCTGGAGTCACATAGTAGGTCACTGGCAGAGGTGGGAGTAAAACCCAGGTCTCCTGACTCCCAGTTCAGTGCTCTTCCCACTGGACCACACCACCACCAACAAAACATGTACAAATTCGTGTTGAGAGAATACATGCTGGTGTGGGTGGTATATAGGTTGAGTTTGGAATAGTCACATTGTTCATGAATGGGGTAAGCCTGACCGCATGCATGGACTTATCACCAGAGCAGAAAACCCTAGATGAGATGAGGTCTTTTCTTTGCATGCTTCTCTCTCTGTGTTGAGCAAGTGAGCAGACTGAGCCTTCTGCTATAAAGTGCCTGTCTCCAGGTCCATCAGCCTGTAAGGTGAGGTTGCAGCAGAGGGAGGGGAGACATGACATTTCTGGGAGGTGATCTGGACTCTAGCTGTATGATGGCTATGGGAAAGGAGGTTAGGGCTTTGCAGGTGGGAGTGGCGGCTGGCTATGTGTGTGGGGGAGAGCTGTGTTATGGAGTTGGTGGGCAAGAGTGTGTGTGAACAAGGTGGTGCTGTGCTGGGGAAGAGGATTGCTGGTGGAAGTTGGGGAGGAATCGACAATTGATCAAAGGAGTTGCTTGCTTATTTTGCCCGCTGCTTGCTCATTTTGTCTGGTTAGTCACACATGCAAGCCAGCAGCATGTGCACTAAGCATGGGATGCCACGGCCCATTCCTCTTTCTCTCTAGCTGTGCCCTGATGTCTGATCCATGCTCAGCCATCTGGAAGGGTAAAGGAAAAGCCATGCTAGTGGCTGCAGGGAAGACCAGTAAATTGGCAGTGGAAGTAAGATGCAAATAAGCTAAGCTCCTGCAGTTTTCTGTTTTGCCTTCCCTTAACCAAAGCAGACGGCACCAGAAGTGTTTAGCCATATCAAAAGGAGCTGAACTAGAAGTTTGAATGACTTCCTGCAGCTAATTTCTGCATCTGGCGTGATACCAGCACTGCCTTGATGCTTTGTAGCGTGGAGTAGCCTGTCATGTGCACATTTGGGACTGTCAGACAGATTTTTTTTGAATTTGTGCGGCTTTGCACCTGGAACGTTCAGAGCTTAGAACTCCAGGATGCAATTAAGCAGCATAACTTGTGGATAAACATCTTATTTAGTAAATTGTAGGGGAAGGAGGTGTGTTTTGATTACCACAGTATTCCAGCCATGAGGTGCCAGATGACTGCTCTACCAGCAGCGTTAGATCTGATTTTAAATACTGTTATCTTGCATTTTCTGAATGTGGAGGAATAATTAGTGGTCAGGTAAGCAGAAGAATTGTCCTACCATACTGTCAATGGAATCAGAAGAGGTCTTGTCTTGTATGCACATATGCTGTGTATATGCACTTGAAGGAATTATACTTTGGTTTTCATTTTTAACACACACAGACAGTTCTCATCCTGCAGTCCCTTGCTTGCTCAATTAGACCACTGGAAGTCAGTGTGGCTGCTGATGCAAGGGCAGGGAACTGGGAATTTACACTGCAAAGTTTCACAAGCTGTTAAATGCTCAAGGTTGTTTAGAATAGTCTGCTTCCGTTTACATGACTCACTTAAAGTTCCCCACACTTGTCATAAATCAGAAAGTGGCTGCATATATACACGCATGTATTTGTTACCTTCATGTATTTGTAATGCATGACTGATCTCCTGTGACATTCACCTCCAGCCTTCACTGGTGAGGAGAGACAAGGATAACACACACTTACCCTAGCTATACTACTTGTGGCTAATCTCTCTCCTTCTCAGGAAGACTGTCAGAATGTAGATCAGCCATCATGTTTTTGATAGATTAATTTCAGGAATGTACATTTATACACACATCAGTACAAGGCTCCCAATCTCAGACTAGAATTTCAAGTAGACAGGCTGTTGTGTAAACTGGAAAATATTTATTACAAGTAAATAATGGTTGTTAATTTTAGAAGACAGTTGCGCAATTATTGTACTGCAGTGATTGGAGCTTAGTATGAAGTGATTTCTGGTTGCTGTTCAGGGAGCTGGTTTTGAATTCTAAGACCTTGATTCTGCAGAGCACTTAAGCATGTTCTTAAGTCCAGTCCTATTCAGTAAAGCACCTTGAGCACATGCTTAAGTCTCATTGAAATCAATGGAATTTAAGCATGTGTGTAAAGTTAAGCATGTGCTTAAGTGCTTTGCTGAACTGGGACCAGTATTCTGACACAATTTGAGGCCTGCTTGCATTAGGATCATCTCTACTTTGTAATACAGTGGCAATGATGACCAGTGTTGGCATTTGAGTGCACTGTGTCCTGGTTTAAGCATAGGTGGGTTAGTGGCCAGGTTATTTTATGGGAAGAGACATTGACTTTAGAGTTGGTTTCCTTCCTTGGTCTATCAGAGTCCAAGTCCAGTTGTTTTGCAAGGCCTGTCTGTTCTCCCAGGCTTTTGAGAAGAGGGTAGGTTGATGAGACTGTGAGTGGGCTCCAGGGGGGTGGCATTTATTACTTGTAATTGGCTTTAAGATTCAGCCACTTTCTTAGTTTGTCTGTAAAATCTGTTCTGCTTTCAAATGTACAGATGTCTATCGAGCAAAAACCCCAAGTAGTGACAACGTTGTTTGAACGTACATTGACACACTCAGTCTCGAATGGTTTTCCAGGTGTGCTTTATAGTAAAAATAGAAATCTCTCCACGGCATTGTCTCCGTGCGGGTATTTCTAAATTGCAAATTAGAGTTATTTGAACCTGTTTGTAAAACTGGCCACAACCCACCGTGTAATGAATTTCAAAAGGATTGAAGTTCTCTTCCTTTGTCTGGTACTTATGTGGCCCTCATCACAGTAATATCTGAGCACTTGATCTTTGCAACATCTCTGTGAGGCAGGAAGGAGCTATGATCCCAGTTCTACAGATGGGGGAGCTGAGGCATAGAAAGGTTAAGTGAGTTTCCCAAGGTCAGACAGGAAGCCTGTGGCAGAACAGGGATTGAACCCTGGTCTCCTAGTCCTAACCACTGGATCATCCTGCCTCTTCACCCTTCTTACAGCCTAAACATCCCATTTAGCCTAGAAACTTTAAAAGAGAACTGGATAAATTCATGGAGGCTAAGTACATTAATGACTATTAGCCAGGATGGGTAAGGAATGGTGTCCCTAGCCTCTGTTTGTCAGAGGGTGCAGATGGATGGCAGGAGAGAGATCACTTGATCATTACCTGTTAGATTCACTCCTTCTGGGGCACCTGGCATTGGCCACTGTTGGTAGACAGGATACTGGGCTGGATGGTCCTTTGGTCTGACCCAGTATGGCCATTCTTATGTTGTTATGTTCTAAACTCAAATGGTAGTTTGCAGTCGATGTGGAGCTCTGCATTGTTTTTGTCTGAGACCATAGTTGGCTGATGCCAGTATTTTATAAAGAGGTTTAATTTTTTGTATATCAAAGCAGAATGAGGCTCTGCAGGGATCTGGAAACTGAACAAAATTACTGATGGGATATTGCTACCAACTTTGAAGCCTGCCCTTTCCCTATATCTTGTGGCGTTTAGAGAATGAATAGGAGAAAAGCCTTTTCTGTCTGAGGTGAAAGAGTCTCTGCTTCTCATTTGGCTCTAATGTTTTATCCTTCCATCATTATGCTTTTTGCGCTACTATTTCCACCAATGGCCTTCATGTTCTTTTTGTATCACACAGTGTTTGAAGTAAGATGCCTGCAGAACTTAAGGGGAGAACATCCAGTGTTTCTTCCTTTATAAAACTATAATAGATTGTTTGTGGGAGGGGGAATTGAACGACTAGCCGATACTAATGCTGACACACTTCACAGGTACGAACAAAGTACAGACCAGCTCGAATGATGCCAAATAATCCAGGATTCTACTGTACAATCTAATTGCATAGCAGAGGCTATAAGACAACTGTACAGGGATATGTCCCTGCCAATTACCCAGGGTCCAATTCTGATTTCAGTAGAGCTGTGGGTGGAATAAGATACTACTCTCTGTTCCATGGCATAAGGAAAAGGAGATTAACCCTCCCCATGCACACTTTGATACCCACCATCGTCACCTGACATCAAAAACTTTATCACTCGGAGACCTGGCCTGCTGATGGGACATTGCAGTTCATGACATAGTTGGATTGTGATTTTTATGGCCTATTGGTATCAATGCAATCCCAACTCCTGGTCTGCAAGGTTGCCCTGATAAGGATGGTCTTGCAAATCTCAGAAGAGGCTGCAATCTTCAAGGGGTTATAAGGCACAAACAAACGCTAAGCATGCATCAGCTCTGAAAATTGTGTACTAAAATTAATAAAACTTCTTATTTTTAAGCAAATAAAAACCTCCTGATGAGGCCTGTGGCAAAACCTCCATTGTCTCCAGTGTTGCAGAATCCAGCCCTTATGGAATTGCTCGCATTGGTTTATTCACATAGCTAAGGACTGCAGGACATTGTCTATGGGAAATTTTTAAAATGCTATTAGGTTCAGTGTCTGATACTACTCATCTAGTGAGTGATGTGCAGAAAAGCCTCCTAGACTTTCGATGTTTAACCCAGAGTCCTTAGCAGCATTGATTTAAGTGACAAGCCAGTTCAAGATGAAGTACTCCATTAAAATGTAATGCCTGACAAGTATGAACTTCTTTGAGGTTTACTTATGAAAATAATTACTGAAATGGATGGGATGCTGTCCAAATTAACCTTGGTAAAAGGGGCACACAGTTCTTGAGAAACAACAAAAGCAAAAGTGGGGAGGGGAAGCATACCATAGCACTTAGTGAAATGACAATGTGTCTAATGGACCATATCTGACATTCTGAAGGAGCCGTAGATATTAAGTAATTAATTTAATTTTCAGAGTATCTAGGATGTATTTTCTCATTTCCCCCCTTTTCTCTAGAAAATACCAAATGACAAAAGGTACTATTTCTTTTCTAACCATCAATCTAAAGGTCCTCTGAGACAAATCTCTCTCTCTCTCTCTCTCTCTCTCAGGATGAAAAGCTGATGCTTTACTTCACATACTGAAGGCTAGACCTTTGGCTGGTGTAAATGGACATAGCTCATTTACATCAGCTGAGATTTGGTCCTATGACTGACACACAAAAAATAGTTCCATTGAGTTTAATGGCACCAGTTTCCAACAGGCTTGTGAGTTTCCCTAGTTATGTGGTTGTAGGCAGTGGTACTGAATTGCATATTTTCAGCACTCTTGGTGGAAGTTTACAATCCTCCTACTTCCTAATTTTACCTAAGAAAGCCCCCAAACATCTATGGACAAATTCATTTGTGTGTTGCCCAGAGGTTGACCGATTGGGAGTTTAGAATGGGGTTACAGTAAAAAAAAAAAAAAAAAAAAAAAAAGACTGTTAAAAATGCTATCCTCTTACTGCTCTTTGCTTCCTAAGTTTCTTATGCATCACATCCATTTAGTTTACTGATTTAAAAACAAATGTTTCCTGCACTCCTCTATGGAGTGCTAATGTTGCTGGGGAAGCCACTGTGAAGTGTCTGCATTAGGAAGAACATAGCTTTACTTTCAGGTACTTGGCTGAACTTGGGTCAGATCAGTGTAGCTGCATCATTTTACACCAGCTGAGGATCTGGGTCTTCTATTGGAACTGTAATCTAATGGCCTGATTCTCCTCTCTTTAGGCCTGGTCTATATTACAGAGTTTGGTTGATGTAAGGCGTCTTACATCGACCTAACTCTATAAGCATCTACACTACAAAGTTGCTCCCACCAAAGTAATTTGCCCACTTCATCAACCTAATAACTCCAGCTCTGTGAGAGGTGTAGCACTTAGGTCGACGTAGTTAGGGCAACGCAGTGTCTGTTACTTACATTGTCTGTTGGCTGTCAGCTCCATGTGGGGCTCTTAAGTCTGGTGAGGAGACACACCACTCACAGAAGCGCTTCTGGTGAGAAGACACCCCACTGACAGAAGGAGGGTAATGTGGACATGAAAAACTGCAGTAATCACTGTGGTGGCTGAACATCGATCTACCAGAGGTTGACTTAATTTTGTAGCGCAGACAAGACCTTACTGGTCTTTCCTCTTTTTTTTTATTGTTTTACTTATGCAGCTTCACACTCTCAAAGAGAAACGCTGTTAGCTTCCTCTAGTGTCAGGGCTCAATCCTGGAAGGTGCTAAGCACTCTCTGGCCCTGATCCAGCAATGCACTTTCAGAATGTAAGTTGTCCCATTTCGCTGTCCATGTGCTTTGCTGGATCAGAGTCAGGGCGGTCAGCGCTTTGCACAACTGATTCTTAAAAGAAGGGGGAATCCTGTTCTAGACCTGTTTTACTGGTGAGGTAGGGAGCACCTCACCGCAGCACCGCACAGGATTGGGCCCCAACATGCGTAACTTGGAAGTTAAAATGAGTTCTTGGGTTCATAATCCATTTTAAAACTAATTTTAAAATTACACTATCCAGCACACGTAAAGCTCTAGTATTCATGGCCTGCGATCGGTCCCTCACCCTCCTTTCCGCTAGAAAGGGAACTCCACACACACACGGCTTGGATTTTGAAACCAACCTCAACTCCCTAGTGAAGCCAATAGGAGCTGCAGGCCACTTCTACAAGCAAATCAGACCCTAAACTTCTAATTTTCCCACAAGCAACAATAACTTGAGGGAAGCTCTAGCAGGCAGGTTAGCACAAGCATTGGCGCATAAATTGGTCTCTCTGCCTTTTCCTTTCCCAAGTGTTAAGCCTCCAGCACCCCTCCCCAAAGAAGTCAGTCAGAAGGGACCAGCATGGGGTTGTGATCTGCATCAGCTAGTGTTTGGAAACTATTTTGCTAATCCCCTGCGTTGGATGTTGAATATTCTCTCTCTCTCAGCCCCCATTATACAGTCTGTTACCCCTGCAAGCAGCTGGCTCTGTGACATGGTGGCATCTGTTGACTGGGCACAAATGATACAAACACCTAGCTCTCCGGGGTCCTGGATCTGTTTTGGATACAGCGCCGGCTGTTTTGGATACAGCGCCAGCAATGAAGGGGATACTGTCTGCATCTGCAACATTATTACAATTAATGGATTCACCTGCCCCCTGGTGATTTCCTCTCCTCCTCACCCCACCACTCCTGAATGCAGCACTTCCAAACTGCTGCATGTTAGGGCCTCCTGCAGTGCTCTGTCAAGGCACCAAGCTAACAAGGCTTTGTGTTTGTCTCTGACATCCTGCCTATCTCTTGTGATAAAGAGCTTCCTCTTTTCCAGGGTGTCCTTTTCAAGTGCTGCTTTTTCGTTTTCATTGTGTTTATGATAACAACAAAAATCTCCCCTTCCGTGACCTTTGCAATAAAAGAAAAATAAACTGTTCTTTTCCAACCAGGTAATTATTTGTAATTAATTTAGCAGGAATTAATTGCTGAACTGCAGCTTGATCCTGATTTCTTTGCTCACTCATGAGAAATGTTGCTGGCTATTAATTTTTTTTTACCCTCTGCTTCTGTATATTTCTCTTCTGGATTTCCTTTTGTATCTTGCTTTTATTATGTAGATGTGATCTTTTTTCTCTTTTGAAAATTCCCATTCTAAATGCTTATTTTTGTTTTTTAAGTGAGAGTTATATAGCTAGGGAGGCCTTTTTATTTTATATTTTTAAAGTTTGTTTTTATTTTATTTTATTTTGGCACTGGTATTCAGCAATCTGTCTGCTTTGCATTTGGATGGTCTAATCCGCTGGCAGAGTGAAGTCATGTTAATTGATAAATTGATGCTACCTGGCAGAGCAGCTGAGCTCCGGGTCTTTAAAAATTTTGAACTTCTTAAGATGTAAAATATCTGTCACTTGAGTGCTTTAGCACAGGCTAAACATGGAACTTTGCATGAGGCTTAGAGGAAAATACAGACCAACCACTGCATTTCAGAACTGTAAGTAGTTTTGGTTTTTTTAAATTGGTATCATCTGTGGTGGTGATAATAGTTCCATAGAGCTAATCCCATCTCAAACGGCACACTGTTTAATATTGTTATAGCACAGAGGTTCCTGTCAGAATCTGGAACCCATTGTACTAAGTCCAGGGCAAGCACATAGTAACAGGGAGTCCCTGCCCTGAGGAGAATATATTCTAAAAAAGAGAAGGGACAGACAAAGAAAAGGGGTGCTACATACAGCCAAGTGGACAGATGGTGATATGCATGTGTCTGGCTAGTTCATTTTGGTGTGTGTTGTTGGAGGTTTTTGCCCCCCAGGATGAGCAACAGAAGAAAGGTATGGGGAGAGGAACATAAACAAAATACAGTATTATGTACCTGTGATGTATTTGCATTTCAGAAACAGAACATACAACCTACTAATCACTTCAGCTGTAAACTCTTTGAAGCAGGAACAGTCTCTTTGTTATCTGTACGGTGCCTAGCACAATGAGGTCCCGGACGATTGCTGTGGCTCCTAGGCACTGATGCAATAAAAAATAAATAATAACAGCTAAATAAAACCCGATGTTTGCTACTCCCCATTTCATCTGAAAAGTTTGTGTTGGCTTAAGGCTGAGCAAAGGATTTCAACCCAGGACTCCTGGGTTCTATGACTGACTCAGCAACTGCCTCACTATTTGAGTTTGGAGGCCAGTCATTTACCGTATCTGAGTGAAATTTCCTTCACCTTCACTCCCCTCCTCCCCCACAAAACCTTACTCTTTGGGCTTTGTGCAGTGCGGTGAGATCCAGTCCCACAAATCTCAAACAGAGGCCAAGGTACAAAGTGATAAAGCAAAATATTTTTTCACACAATGGATAATTGGGCTGTTGAACTCATTGCTGTAGGAGGTCATTGAGGTTAAGAATTTAGGAAGAGTCAAAAAAGGGTTTGGACATTTATATGGATCACAAGAAAATGCAGAATTAAAATAGATTATGCTAACAGAAGCTTGGAAGGGATAGTGAAGCTCATGCTTCAGGGTTTAGACTAATCTCTTACTATGAGAGATTAGGTGGAGACCAACTGCAGCAAATCATCCCGCATCTGCCTGCTGTAGGGTTCTTATACTTTCTCCCAAAGAATCTAGTCCTGGCAACGGTCAGAGAAAGGATATTGGACTAGAGGGACCTTGAGTCTGACAATTCCTATGCTCCTGTTCCTGTACAACTGACCCACTCCAGCATTCGTTTGTTCAGCCTTCAGGATCCTCTGCAGCATTTCCATGCATTGTTAGCCCATAAGGTCATGTTTCTGTGTTGCTGGCAGCTCTCTCCGTCTGTCTAAGCTGTGGCATTTATGAGATGTGCAGCCCCGCCCCCCCGCCACCAGGGTGAATACGATTCTGCGTTCAAGTGGCTAAAATGGGCTAAAATTGAATATGCAATGCATGGTTAATGGGGGTGAGCACTTTGAGATCTGCAGGGGTAAGGGTATGTACTGCTGCATAAGTGTGATGGTATTATCAGTGTATCTTATAAAGAATTACATAGGTCAACCCAACCTGAGAGAGAACTACTAGAGAGGGAAAGAGTTTTTTGTCGGATTGAATGGTTGAAGTTTCCAAAATAGTCTAGGAGATTTACACACACATCTGCCACTTACAATTAATAGAAGATGCATGTCTAAAGCCCTTAGGCTGCTTTGAAAATCTCAGCCTCATTTCATTTCAAGGGGTCATTTAAGGTGAAGTTGTCCATTAACACCCCTCTGGTCATAGTGGGGGAAAGTGCGGGCGACGGAGAGGATGGAACGCATCGGGTGCGGGGAGGGTTGGGGTTGCTAGTTGGCCACTTCACCTTGAATGGTCCCTTGAAATATGTGTTAACAACTTACGCTAAACAATCTGTTCCACCTTGTATTTAGCTGGGACACTCAGAGTACCTTTCCCGGACCTGAAGAGCTCTGTGTAAGCTTGAAACTTGTCTCCCTCCCCAACAGAAGTTGGTGCAATAAAAGATATTACCTCACCCACCTTGTCTCTCTTATACCCTGACTGTGACATGGCTACAACAACACTGCATTATTAATGGTGTTACTTAAAGTTTATACAGGAAATCGCTGGGGTTGTTTGATGTTTTTGGTTTTTTGGTTTTTGTTTTGGTTTTTGCTATCTTTCCCTGATTTAGACATACTCAGTAGTATAAAAATTATTATACTGAAGGAACCCCAGTAATCTTGGCCAGTTAGTGTTTTATACTTTCGTTATTGGAAAAGACTGCAGGTAACTTTAAGAAATATCTTCTCCATATCTTTCTACTCTGAGATCTGGTTGCTTTTTCTCTCTGATTACCAGATGTAGATTACCCAACCACTGTAGCCTTCTGTTTCTCAGGTGCGGGGCTTCTTTTGTTCCCTTCCTCTTAGTTGTTTGTTCATTAATCATAGCAGACTTCAGGGATTGACCATCTAGATTGCAAATACTGTTTGTTTTTAATGTCTAAACTCATTCACTTCAAAATCTGACCCTACACGTCTCTGTGCTTGTTTCCCCATGTGTGAAATGGTGATGCTTACCTGCCTTGTTGTGAGGTTTAATTAAAGTGCTCTGAGATCTTTGGAGTATTTTGCACTCCAACTACTATTATTTATGAAGTCTTTGTTTTCTACCTCTGCAGCCTTGGCTGAAATCCAGCCTAATTTTCAAAGTACTTCTGACCTTATCTTAGTCTCAAAAGGTACATAAATATATTCTGAGAACCTGGCATGAGGTGATATGACTTGCAATTTCTGCTCTCTGGAAATTGTTTTTCCCCTTCACTTTTAAAGATCATCCAAAGCATGACTGACAGGTTGGTATGGGGAAACGTGCAGAGCGAAAATCTAGACTAGACATAGAGGGTTTAAAACCGTACTACGTTAAAATGTACTAAGGAACCTTTAGTGCATTCCAGCAGGTTCTACACAGACCAATTAATACACAGTATGTTTGTGCGCTTTAGAAATCAAACCTCTGTAGAGCACATTACCTCACATGTAGACAAGCCCTCAGATAAAACTGGTATCCTAGTAAATCTAAACATCAGTTTTCAAGCCAGTCACATTCTTTTGTATAATGCTAATAGATGAATGTTTAAATGTTGTTTTGGGGCATACTTTTATGTAATTGATCAGATAATAGGCTGATCTTGTTCTGCCTTTTGGAAGGAATATTGTCAAGTCAGATTTTCTCCAAAATTTATACAAACTTTTACAAAATCTCATTGACAGAAATGTTTCTGTATTTTTAAAAAAAATTTCAATGGGAACCATTCATTTGGAAGGCTATCATATTCCAGTGCAGCAGCTGCATCCTATCAACCGTTGTATTGTGCTAATGTATGAAAACCAGAAACTGAATCTGTTTCCTTCTTGCATTTGTCTTGGCTTCTTTAGTAAAAATAAGGAGCATAAATGGTGAAGAATAAATCAGATTTATAAAAATTCCTTCCACTCTAACAATCTAAAGCAGTGTCAATAACACAGATAAGGAAAGCCTAGCTTTTAAAGAGATGATTTTTTAAGGTGATGGTGTTTTGTACCAAACCTGACTAGCCCAGGATCATTTCAGTTTAATACACTGACATAAGGGCTGTAATACTGTGCGCTTCCTTTTGTTGCATTTTCCTGATGACAGTATCTTCTTCTTCAGCCTGAATCCCTACAGCTATGATGAGAACTGCCTGAGCAGTAGTGAAGACCACATCCCGCTGGCTGCCTTGCCCTTGCTGGCCATTTCCTCCCCTCAGTACCAGGATGCAGTTGCCATGGTGATTAGCAGAGCCAACCAAGTTTACAATGAATTTCTCAAGTCTCCAGATGGGACTGGTTTTAATGGACAGGTAAGACTGTTTCCTCTTATATCAAAGAAAAATGCTTTGGGCAAGGCTGAGTTTCCATTATTTTAAGCCATTGTGTTGAGTGTATCAAGTTACTAGTATGGGGATGACACAGCAAATAAGATGAAGCAGTGTTAGCATGGGAGTGCAAAATGTCTGTTAAGCCTCTGTGTACCTTTCCCAGACCTGAAGAAGAGCTCTGTGTAAGCTCAAAGGCTCTCTTCGCCAACAGAAGTTGGTTCAATAAAAGTTCCTCACCCACACTCTCTCTCTGTTAACCCTCTGAGCAAGTCCAGGGTGAACTAGAAGCTTCCTGAAACCTGAGCAGTGTCAGTTTGAGCTGGTAACTCATGCAGTTAATAGAAAGACTGGACCAAAAGGTGTGAGAATATTGGAATTTTTGGTTCATTGGCAATTTTAAACATTTTAAAATCAATATTTGAGGTCAGACCAAAAACTAAAATATAGAAATTTGTCAGCAAATTGAAAAGCTGAAGAAAATTTTTGTTGTGGGTTGAACAAAATTTGAAACACTTCATGTTGCAAATGTCAAAACAAAACGTTTTTTTTTTTTCTGACTTGTTCTCTCCCCCCTCCACAACCACTCCAAAGTGAACAATTAATCGAAACCAACACACATTCATGAAATGTTTTGGTGTGGCTGAATCTGCAGTTCTCACTGGAAAAAGTTTCAGCTGAAAAATTTACTCCACTCTAGCTGTACCTTCTCTCCCAGACAGTCCAGTTCCCAAGTTTGTATAACCCCATTGCAGATGATGGGAGTTGAGGGACCTCAGCACGTCTCTGATTAGGCCATAGGGAATCGAACATTTAAGTACTGGTATCCCCCTCTCTTGTCACAGTGTCAGTAAAACACAGGGAGGAAGCATGATCTTATGCTTGAGGACTGGGGAGATCTGGGTTCAGATTTTGGCTCTGCCACACATTCCCTTGTGTGACCATGGGCAAATCACTCAGTATCACTGGGCCCGATACAAATCCCAATTAAATCAGCTGAAAGACTTGCATGGAATTTATTGGGTTTGGGATCACCACTCTCCTGTAGCTACCTGGTCTCTAAATGGGGTTACTAATACTTCTCTACCTTATTTGAAGATACATTTATTACTGAGTGTGAAGTGCTTATAAACACTTGTGTGGGGGAGCCTTTAAAGGTCTAGATAGATACAGTTGTTTTAAGTACAGTGAGGTTTCAAAGGCTCTGAAAGAAGAAAAGATTTTTAATCTGAGGGTACAGTGTAATCTTCTGAGGAAAGCATGAGTTTTATTACACAAACAAATTGGTTTTTTTCATAACAATAATAGGATTATGCTGTGGCATATCAGTTTTTTAAGCTAAAATTTGGTTTGGAGCCAGTTTAATATCCATAGTAAAAATGTTCTCGCTTGGAGCTTTTAAAAAATAAAAACCCTGGCTACTATGACAGAACATTATGAAAGGTGAGATTATACAAAGAAAAATTATACCAATTACAGAGATAATTATAAAACAGATCTCTTCCAGTAGAAATTGAATGTTAAGAGGTTTGTTTTTCTTTAGGCCAAAGCTACAAAAAAGGCTCTTTTTGAAAAACGTCTATTGGAAATTCACCTGGGAGGGTGTAAACAATCTCAGTATATTTTGCATGTTTCCACCACACAGGAGAAGTGCTGATATCATTAGAACGAAAATGTGATGTCATTCTCTGTATTGTTCATGCTCCTCCATTTTGGCAACTGGATAAAAACATCCAATTCACCTCTAAATATATAGGTCTCTAGTTACAAAATAGGTACAGTATAATTTAAGTGAAACTGGACTGGGAGTTGGGCCTTCAGTTCTATTCCCAGGTCTGCCACTGACCTGCTGTGTGACCTGAGCAAGTCACTTCATGTGTCTGTGCCTCAGTTTCCTCTCCCACCCTTTCCTCTCTTGTTTACTTACTTTACAAAATCTTTGGGGCAAAGGACTGCCTTGCTCTTACAGCAGGAGGGGCTAGCTATCCAGACTATGTGCCCGTCTCAGACTACAGGCATGTCTCAGGGTGGCTAGCCCCACCTGCCACCGTAGTGACGTTCTGTTTGTAGCACACTAGCTGTCATCGAGGTAATGCAGGTATGTCTCTCTGAGGTGGGAATCACATCCTGCTACTCTAACCCTGATCATCATCATCATCATTAAAATGAGAGGTTTCAGAGTAACAGCCGTGTTAGTCTGTATTCGTAAAAAGAAAAAAGAAAAGGAGTACTTGTGGCACCTTAGAGACTAACCAGTTTATTTGAGCATGAGCTTTCGTGAGCTACAGCTGAAGTGAGCTGTAGCTCACGAAAGCTCATGCTCAAATAAACTGGTTAGTCTCTAAGGTGCCACAAGTACTCCTTTTCTTTTTTCTTATTAAAATGAGAGTTGTCATGGTAAGTGCAAGGAGATGCCATTAATCCCTCACAAAATGTGCCGTTCGTGTAGGGTTACAGGTTCTGTGTAGCCAGGTGGATTTTCAGTTCTTTGTGGGGTGCATTGGAGGGGATGCTATTATTAAATTAACAACTCACCTGAGATGTGGGAGAACCCTGCGTTGCTTGGATAAGAGCAGTGACTTGAATCTGAGGCCTTGTCTACACTGGCAAGTTTCTGCCCAGTAAAGCAGCGTCCTGCGGTGTAACTCCCGAGGCGTACACCCTGCCAAGCCACTAAGTGCGCAGTAGCAGCGCTGCGAAAAACCCACCTCGATGAGAGGCGTAGAGCTTTCTGCGCCGGGGGTACAGCGCCGTGGTGCCAGTGTAGACACCCTGGTCGACTACAGCGCCGCGATTGGCCTCGAGGAGGTGTCCCTCAATGCCTGTTCTTGCCTCTGGTCATCGGTTTGAATTCTACTGCCCTGCCCTCAGGTGACCAACCGTGAGCCCCACCTCTTAAATTCCTTGGGAATTTTGAAAGTCCCCGTCCTGTTTTCTCGGTGACACGGGCAGTGGGTCTCAGCGCATCTTTCCAGGTGACCATGCCAGCTCCACGCACCAGGCGATCCCCTGTTTGGGGCAATGTCGAGCTGCTGGACCTCATCAGCATTTGGGGAGAGGAGGGCTGTGCAGCCCCAGCTGTGCTCCAGCCATGGACCTATGGACAGATTTCATGATGCATGACAAAACAAACAAAACTAGTTCCCTTCTGGTGTAAAGCTGATGGAGGCAGCCCCTGTGCCAGCCTTTGGCATAGGGAGCATGTTGGTGGGGAGAGGAGGAGTGGCAAAGTGGCTATAATGAGATCCACCAGAAACTTTGCAACCCTTGGCTGCTGCAGACTAGTCCCCAGGATCAGGGAGCTGTTATCAGGCTTCATGATGCCACCCCCCTTTGCCTCCTGTTTTGAGTCAGTGACTCTGGCTGGATAAATATCACTATGTAGGACTCACATGAAATCTCTTATTATGGGCAGGTGTGCCTCATCGGTGACTGTGTTGGAGGAATTTTGGGGTTTGATGCCATCTGCTACAGTGCTGGCCCTGCGGGTGAGAGTCAGAACAGTAGCAGGAGAGGGAGCCTCGGCAGCATGCAGGTAAAACTCCCATGGGTTAATTCCCTGTACGGAAGCCAACTGACACTATGAAGCAGCTGTCTGCGAGAACAAATACAAAGCGTTGGTAAATTGCAGTAGTGCTGAATATTTCAGCTGTTATTTTCAAGTAAAAAGTCATTGATGTATAGGAAAACTTTCCAACTTTGGGTTTATGATGCTTGCAAGTCGTTAACAAATGCTTTTTTGGCAAATCCATGGGGTGAGGTCATGGAGTACCTTTCAGTGTATCCCTAATTGTGATTTTAAGGCACCCTCTCCCAATAATCTGTCAGCTCCTGTCTATTGCTAAAATCTACTGTTTTTCATTTTCCCCATAGAGTCTGGAATTCTTAATGCTGCTGCTAGAGGCTAATGTCGCATTAAGACATGCTTTAATGGCTCATGGAAAGCACGCCTTGGTTACACTGGGGAATGCCAGTCAGCTGAGGGTCTTGTGAATGGAGCACTAAGCACACTCTGGAGTCTCTAAATGAATCCTATTCTAATGAGAAACTCTAAATTCAGATAATTTTTGAGACATAAATCTGCTTTAGAAAGTAGTTTGTGATAGAAAAAAGCAGAATTAGGTTTTTTATTACTATTATGTTAATATTTACGTTGCATTATTGATGTACCATTTCAGAAAAAAAGATCAAAGATAAATTTAACTAATCTTATGTAGTCTGAACAAAGTTTCTCAGGCCTTGAGAGGCAGTGGGTATGTCTTCACTTCACACTAAGCCTGGGTTGTCACTCTGGTTTAAGCCCAAGCTCCCCCTTTTGTCCACATGCAAATCAGTCTGATTCAGGTCAGCAAGCTCTCAGGCCCTGGATGCTAGGACCCTGCTAGTGGGGTTGGTCAGGGCCCAAGTCACAGTGTGACTCGGATCCAAGCCCTGTTGTTTTGTCGTGCGGACACAGCTCAAGCCCCAGACTCAAGTCGGAAGGTCTGCATAGTGCAATATGGACGTGCTAGCATGGCTGTGAGGCCTGATCCAGCAATTGTAAACCCAGGTTTACAAAGCAGTGTGGACACTTAAGTGCAGGCTTGAAAATACCGAGTCCACAAGCCCAGGTCTCACAGACCCTGGTTTACAATGCAGCGTAGACGTGACCAGTTGACAAGGTAGTGGACTAGGTAGGGTTCAAGAGATGTGGGTTTTATTCCTGGCTCTGCCATGGGCCTATTATGAGACTCTGAGCCAGATACTTCATCTTTTGGCTCCTCAGTTTCCCTATCTCTACAACGTGGATAACGAGACTGACTTCTTTTGTTCAGCACTCTGAGATCTATGGATGAAAAGTGCAATATAAAAGCTAAATGGTATTTTTATTAAGAAAAAAAGACCGCCTCCTAATACTTGTGGGAAAGGAAATATTCCTAAAACAAATTACCCCATAGCTACATTGCTGAAATTTCTCTGCAGCTAGCCATTCTAGCACTGAACATTGTCATGTCACTCAACACCGTTAAGAATTGAAAATCATAGGTCCCTATCCTGCAATTGGATGCCCAAGAGCTTCAGTGGGATTCCGCAGGGACCATCATGAATCCTACTGCAGGATTGGATCTTGGAAGTGCAAGTTATTGATACTTTTTTAAAAAACTGACATATTTTCAGCATAACAATCACCCTTTTGGCTTGGCCATGTAGCTTGACTCTCATCGTTCGCTTCACTGTGTTCTCTTCTTCCTCCTCCTCTCCTCCTTTATTTCCCTTTTCTCTTCTCTGTATTTACTTCTTGTCATGATCCCCACTTTCCTCTCCCCCTGCCCACACTTTTTTCTTTTTATTCCCCCTTTCCTTTTCATCCTCTCTCACCACACCTATTCATCTATTTCCCCCCCACAGCAGGAAATATTAAACAAACAAACAAAACAAAACACTTGGATGAAATCCTGGTCCTATTGAAGTCAAAGGCAGTTTCATCCTTGGTATATCATCATCATCGATTGGAATTTGTGCCTGGTCTATACATCTATCCAGTCTTCATGGGTGACTTGGGTTGCTTTGAACTTTTCCCTTCTCTTACACAGACAGATTGAGAGCACTTAACTAGGAGACCAATTTGTTTCCTGGAGTAGAAGGTCAAAGCGACTTCGCTGAATGCAGAGTACAGTTGAGCAAAACAGTCAGCCTACAGGCAGAGGGACATGGCATTTGTCTGAATTTTGGCAATCTGAGCAGTGCTGGTAGGAGCACAATGTCCTTATGTGAGAGGAAAAGATGCTACTTTATCTGTGCAGCATTTATTTTTATTATATTTCACCTACAAAGCAGACTTGTGTAAGATCAACTGAAAGCAATTGTAAGGAACCTTTCGAGCTTATTCGGTTGAATTTAGCACTTGGTACCGAAAGATGCTCAGAAGCTGTTGCCAGGTGCTTGAGTACCTCTCAGGACTGGGGCATGTGAGGAGGAGATAGTTGTAAATGATATCTCTGTTGCTTGTGACCGAGAGTTGGTACTGATGTTGGTTTGCTGGCCTGGGCGGAATATGAGTTTAGTGGCCCTTAATCTACATCAGGGGTCTCCAAACTTTGAGACGAGGGCCATATTAATTTTTGAAGGGGTTTCGCGGGCCGAAGCAACTGTGAAAGAAATTAAATACGTGCAAATATATGTAAATATATGCAAAATTGTTTTAAAAAACAACACTACTCTTCTACATCATAAAAGCAGCCATTAACATTCATACCAACTGGTACCCTTGTTGGGAGGCCTAGCCCAGAGTGGAGAGAAGAGAGGCCAAGGATCAAATAGGTGCGGATTCTGGTGGAGAGGAGATGATTTTTGTTTTTGTAAGATCTCCAGGAGAGGGGTTGTCTCGTCTGTTTGTATTGCACTCAGCTCCCCATCCCACTAAGACCTTTGGGTGTTACCTTTCTATAAATGTTTGTTGATGATAATGCCTGTGTTTTTTACCTCTTCTTGGGATAAATAGAAGAAGTCAGTTTCCCAGGTTCTCAGTGCTTGCAAAAGGTATCATAACAAGTTTACATAATTATTCGTACTGTGGCAGTCCTCACAATGTGTTAGGTGCCTTCCAAACACAAAACAGGACACAGTCTTTGCCCCAGGATCTTACAGTCTAATCAGACAGTCAGGTAGAGAAGATGAAATACGAATTCCAGATATTCTTCCTTTGAATAACTATCTGCTACCCTCAGCTGCCCCTGCCTAGCAATTAATTGGAGTTTCAGTAGAAATGGACCTTAAGGAGGAGTTTGCAGGGGGCGAGAGGGGGGATTTGTTTGTTTTGTCAATCCCAAGGGTATTTGTGAAATGAAATTAATTGGGTATGGGAATCCTCTGTTCTGAATCGTAACCAGGGAAGAATTTTATGGTCTGATTATGAAGCCTGAAAATAGCATAAAATTAGGTTTATATAGCTCCCTTCATACTCCCGTTATTCCAAAGTGCCTTATAACAATAAGTTAGAGAAAGGGTACTGCAGAGACCGTTATGTTCTCTGAATAGCGCACAGCCTTAAGCATTAGAAACTTGTACTATAGAAGGGTATGCTAATATGTTATAGCAATGTAAGTAGGGGATTATAATAGAAATACCAATCAAAATTCACCTGCAGAGGCATTGGAATAGGCCACTGTAATTTCTCGGCTGTATTTTGGGTTCCAATATGCCCAGAATAACCAGTGGAGAATTACAGTATGAGTTCTCATCATACACAGAGAAAAATATGTGTTCCCATTGCCTATCATGTATAAGCCTTACTAGACAAGTGTTTAAGGAGTTCACTATACATTCTAAGGGAGTATAGGGAAATAAATACATTCTGCTTTGACCGGATTAATAGTAGTAATAATACCTAGCTCTTGTACAGCAGTGTACATCTGTAAATATCAAGGTGCTTTACAAAGGAGGTCTGTATCATTATTCCCATTTTACAGTTGGGGAAACTGAAGCTCAGAGCGGGGAAGTGATTCAGACCAATGGCAGAACTGGGAATACAGCTCGGTTATCCAGAGTCCCATGCCAGGACCCTCCCCCACTGGAACACACTGTCTCTTAGAAGAGGAGAATTTTGTTCTCTCTTGCTGATGCTGTTAAAATATCATTCAAGATCTTATTGAAAGACGTTTGACAGGATTTTAGGAGGAGGCTTAGGGTTTGCTTACAGTAGCAGTAAAGGGGTGGAAAGGAGTTTTTGTAGGTGGCTGGTTCAGCTTCTGTTGAATTGATTATTTTAATGAGATTTAATTGTATTACCGGCATGTTAGGGCGCCTAGAGCTTTGGAGAATGGTGTTTTAATTATTAATTAAGTTGAAATAACTAAATAGTCTCTTCAGCAATCATCTCAGCTTTCTTTTAACAGCGAATGTTTGGTGATTTTTCCCCTCTCCCCCCAACAATAGTTTAATTTGTTTCTCAGAATAGTTTCCAAGTACAGTTAAAATAAATGTATCAATGTGACACAATGTTCCCATGCAGTGTAGGAGAGACAAATGGCTATGAATCTGACCCCAAGTAATTAAACTAATGAGATTTGAACTCCAGCAAATCTTTTCAGAAATCTTTGGAGGTGTGAATTTATGTTGTTTTAAATTTAAAAAGAAAACAACCCATGTATTAGAATGGGATTAAATGTAACAAGTCATCTTTGCCTTAGCCTCAGTGTGTTTAGACATTTTGGCACAACATCACATAAATACTGGTGATGTTACATGTTTCTGCCCTTCTTGACAAATGGATGGAGATATTGTGGCACAAATGATACAGAACACAATTACAACTGCAAATGACTGGATGACTTAAGTGGATCCATTCCAGAGTAACAGAACCTGTAGGTTACCAGTTAATATCTAGCTTGGGTCAGTAGTACCAAAAAGCCTTTCCTGTCTAATGGCTATTTAGTAACATACATGAGCTGAATTTGGTCCCAGTTCAAATCCCATTGGGCAGGTTGTCCACATGATGAAAGCCAACCTTCTAATGGGTATTACCGGGCTTCCTTGCTTGCCTATCTCAGCAGAAGGGCCAGTTATTGAATGCACACGTTGACAAAGCTGCCCTCTTAGCAGTCCTTCCAGGACAGAGTTGAAGTCTCTTTTTTTGAGAGTGTGGGCAAGTTTACAATGAAGCTAACCATGTGGTATATGTTCTGGGGATAAACAGGAGTTCACTGCGGGGTTGTGCATCTGGCATAATTCACCCGCAATGGATTCACATACCGATTTGAAACAATAATAGGCCTATCCACATGCTTGCTGAAAAGCATTTTCCTTGTGGCGTATAATGGCCTCAGCTTTGTGGTCCATTTTAGCTGCACTGCCTTATCAGAGAGGTTTTGACTTCAGTACTATGAACTCCTTAACTCTAAATTTCTTTCTCTTTGTGGTTCAAGAAATTTAGAGGCAAATTCCCAGTTCTGCCACAGAGATTGTGGCAAGTCTCTTAGGATATGTCTACACTACGAAATTAGGTCAATTTTACAGAAGTCGATTTTTAGAAATCGATTTTATACAGTCAGTTGTGTATGTCCCCACATTAAGTCGGCGGAGTGCGTCCTCAATAGTGTGGCTAGCATCGACTTATGGAGTGGTGCACTGTGGGTAGCTATCCCAGAGTTCCCGCAGTCTCCACTGCCCATTGGAATTCTGGGTTAAGCTCCCAATGCCTGATGAGGCAAAAACATTATCGAGGGTGGTTTTGGGGACGTGTCGTCAGTCACCCCTCCCTCCCTCTGTCTGTGAAAGCAATGGCAGACAATCGTTTTGCGCCTTTTTTCCTGGGTTACCCATGCATACGCCATACCACGGCAAGCATGGAGCCCGCTCAGCTCAGCAGCTGCTGTTGTGAGCGTTGTAAACACCTCACTTATGATCCTGGAGTATGTGGAGAACCAGGCTAAGAGACGCCAGCACGAGGACGATTGTGATGAGGACACGGACACAGACGTTCCTGAAAACACGGACTCTGGCAATTGGGACATCATGGCGGCAGTGGGGCTGGTTGATACAGTGGAACGCCGATTCTCGGCACGGCAAACAAGCACAGACTGGTGGGACCGCATAGTGTTGCAGGTTTGGGATGATTTACAGTGGCTGCGAAACTTTCGCATGCGTAAGGCCACTTTCCTTGAGTTTTGTGAGTTGCTTTCCCCCAACCCTGAAGCGCAGGAATTCCAAGATGGGAGCTGCCCTGACAGTTGAGAAGCGAGTGGCGATAGCTCTGTGGAAGCTTGCAATGCCTGACTGCTACCGGTCAGTCGGGAATCAATTTGGAATGGGCAAGTCTACTGCGGGGACTGCTGTGATCCAAGTAGCCAATGCAATCACTGACGTTCTGCTATCAAGGGTAGTGATTCTGGGAAATGTGTAGGTCATACTGGATGGTTTTGCTGCAGTGGGTTCCCTAACTGTGGTGGGGCGATAGACAGAACACATATCCCTATCTTGGCACTGAACCACCTTGCCAACCAGTATGTAAACCGCAAGGGGTACTTCTCAATGGTGCTGCAAGCACTGGTGGATCACAAGGGATGTTTCACTGACATCAACGTGGGGTGGCCGGGAAAGGTGCATGACGCTCACATCTTTAGGAACTCCAGGCTGTTCAAGCAGTTGCAAGAAGGGACTTACTTCCCAGACCAGAAAATTACCGTTGGGGATGTTGAAATGCCACTAGTTATCCTTGGGGACCCAGCCTACTCCTTGCTCCCATGGCTTATGAAGCCATACACAGGCAGCCTGGACAGTAGTAAGGAGCAGTTCAACGATAGGCTGAACAAGTGCAGAATGGTGGTAGAATGTGCCTTTGGACGTTTAAAAGCTCACTGGCGCTGTTTGTGGACTAGGTTAGACCTCAGCACAACCAACATTCCCATTGTTATTGCTGCTTGCTGGGTGCTCCATAATATCTGTGAGAGTAAGGGGGAGACGTTTATGGTGGGGTGGGAGGTTGAGGCAAATCGCCTGGCAGCTGATTTTGAGCAGCCAGACACCAGGGCAATTAGAAGAGCACAGCTGGGCGCGCTGCGCATCAGAGAGGCTTTGAAAACCAGTTTCATGACTGGCCAGGCTATAGTGTGACAGCGGTGTGTGTTTCTCCTTGCTGCAAACCTGCCCCCTTTGTTGATTTTAATTCCCTGTAAGCCAACCACTCTCTCCCCTTTGATCACAGCTGGCAAAGGAAATAAAGTAACTATTGTTTTGAAACCATGCATTCTTTCTTTATTAATTAAAAAAAAAAAGTGAGATAACTGACAAGGTAGCCCGGATGGGGTGGGGTGGGGTTTGGAAGGAGGGAAGGACAAGGCCACATTGCTTATTGTAGCCACACTACAAATCAAAACAGTTTGAATGACAGCCTTCTGTTGCTTGGGCCATCCTCTGGAGTGGAGTGGCTGGGTGCCCAGAGCCTCCCCTCCCCACCCCTCCGCATTCTTGGGCATCTGGGTAAGGAGGATATGGAACTTGGGGAGGAGGGCAGGCGGTTATGCAATGGATGCAGCGGGGGGCTGTGCTCTTGTTGGCTTTCCTGCAGCTCCAATAGACGCTTCATCATGTCCATTTGCTCCCGCATTAGCCTCAGCATTGCCTCCTGCCTCTGCTCTTCGCACTCACTTAATGCTTTCCTGGCCTCTGCCACTGAATGCCTTCATGCAATAAGCTGTGCCCTATCAGTGCAGGAGGACTGCATGAGCTCGGAAAACATGTCATCGCGAGTGCGTTTTTTTTCATCTTCTAATCTGCAATAACCTCAGGAACGGAGATGATAGGGGGAGCATAGAAACATTTGCACCTGGGGGAGATAAAAGGGAGAGTAAAATTTAGGATGATACATTTCTGAGAACAAAAGGGAGACTCTTTCACAGTGAATCAAGCAATTCACAGCAGACAGCACATGTGCTTTAGGTACAAGGTTGCATTTTGCCTTTTATGGTGAGTGCCTGCCGGTATGGTGATACATCACACACAGCTGGGCAACAGAATTTGGTTTCCAGGCTGCCATGGTAAGCCTTTTGGTATGCGGGGTTGGCTTCTTCTGCCTTCATAACATGTGGGAATGATTTCAAACTCCAGCGCCATCCTTTCCCATAGCAAGCAATGCCGGTTGGGTTTCACATTTAAAAGGAGGGGCTGCGGTTTTCGGGTGGATGTGCAGCATACACCTCCCCATACCCCACTGCATGGCTATTCTCTGGGATGAGCCCTTCACCCCTCCCACCACCGCATGGCTATTCTCTGGTATGATCCCTTTTAGCCAAGCGCAAACAACCCAGCATGAACGGGGTCCTTTTATTGTTCCCTTACAAAAATTCTCCTATTTCAACCAGGTGACCATGAATTATATCACTCTCCTGAGGCTAACACAGAAAGATAAAGACTGAATGTTGCTTGAATGCGACCAAAACCCAGGACCATTCGCTGCCATGCTTTGTGCTGCAGTGATTCCAGACTACTTGCTATTGGCTTGGCGTGGTAACGGGGCCTACTGTGGAGGATGAAATAAGGCAGCCCACCCCAGAAACCTTCTGCAAAGGCTTTCAGAGTACCTCTATGAGAGCTTCATGGAGATGTCCCTGGAGGATTCCCGCTCCATCCCCAGACACGTTAACAGACTTTTCCAGTAGCTGTACTGGCCACAAATGCATCCCAATTCTTCAGGGCAAATCAAACATTAAACACTATTGCTTTTAAACCCTCTACTGTAGTTACAAATGTGCACTCACCAGAGCTGCCTTCTTCGGCTTCAGGGTCGGGGATCCCGCCTTGGGAGGGTATTGGCTGCAGGGTGATGAAAAGGTCCTGGCTGCCGGGGAGAACGGATTCACTGCTTGCCTGCTGCGCATTCTCCTCCTCCTCTTCCTCATCCACAAAATCTTCCCTGTTGTGTGAGACTCCCCCCTTGCAAATGTCCACGGACAGTGGTGAGGTAGTGGTAGGGTCCCCCCCGAGAATGCCATGCAGCTGATCATAGAAGCGGCATGTATGGGGCTCTGACCCGGAGCAACCGTTTGCCTCGTTTGTCTTTTGGTAGGCTTGCCTGAGCTCCTTAACTGTCACGCGGCACTGCTGTGTGTCCTGGTGTAGCCTCTCTCCACCATGCCCTGTGCGATTTTGGCATATATATTAGCATTTCTTCTTTTTGATCGGCATTTGTCCTGCACAGGTTCTTCTCCCCATACAGCAGATCCAGTGTCTCCCTTTCGGTCCATGCTGGAGCTTGTTTGCGATTCTGGGGGAACTGCATGGTCACCTGTGCTGCTGAGCTCGCCACGCTGACCAAACAGGAAATGAAATTCAAAATTTCCCGGGGCTTTTCCTGTGTACCTGGCTACTGCATCGGAGTTCAAAGCGCTGTCCAGAGCAGTCGCATTGGAGCACTCTGGGATAGCTCCCAGAGGCCAATACTCTCGAATTGCGCCTGCACTACCCCAAATTCGACCTAGCAATTGTCGATTTTAGCGCTACTCCCCTCGCCGGGGAGGAGTATAGAAGTCGATTTTAAGAGCCCTTTAGGTCGACGGAACGGGGTGGGTTGTGTAGACGCATTCATTTTAAAATCGACCTAACGCGGCTAAATTCAACCTAACCCCGTAGTTTAGACCAGGGCTTAATCTCTCTGAGCCTCAGTTCTGCATCTGGAAAACAGCGATAGTAGCACTTCCTCTCTCCCACCCCTTGTCTGTCTTGTCTACTGAGATTGTAAATGCTTTGCAGAAGGACTACTGTCACTGTGTTAGTACAGCACCCAGCACAATGTAGCCTTGATCTCAGCAGGGGCCTCTACTGTAATAAACCATAAACAATGATTCTGAAAACATTTCAACATTATCCCATTATGTTCCCAGGAGGACCCTGAGGGGAACAGTGTGACAGAGAACGGAAATCAGGGGCAGGGGAGAGTTGTGTAGAGACAGGGTAGGATTGCGCCCTCAGTGAGGTCACTAGTAAAAACTTCACTGACTTGTGGAAGATAAGAGAGAAGAAAGTTACTAAGTAGTTAATCCCTTCTCCATCCAGACTTGTTCATTCCTTCCATACAATCCCCTCCCTCTTCAAAACCTCATCTGAAGTGCCTGGGCTTTGGCAGCTACATACAATGTAATCCAAAAACTAGGTGATCTGGGGTTTTTCCTCCTAATCTGTAGAGTAACAAAAACAAACAAAAAACAAAAATTGCAGTACCCTATTAACTTAGATTAGTTTTTGTCACTAAAGAAAACAGCTACCACATCTGAACAGGATCCAGCTCAAACAGCAGCATCATATCCAGTAAATAAACACACACATGGAAATGTCAACTTAACCAGGGTGGTGGCAGCCCTGCAGCAGGAGTTTGGATGTTTTTCCCACTCAGTATTGTTCTAAGATCATCAAACTGTGCCAATAGTAATCTCGCAGTGGTTGCCTTGTGACCCAGCGGAAGAAACCTGGACACAGGTGTTAATGATGCTCCGTGGGCAACCATGAACTGCTGCCAATTTCCTACAGACTGAAGAGACCCGTAACTTCCAGTGCCACTGGTCATTCTTTTATTGAACATTCTGTTGACCTAGTTCAGTGGTAGCACGAGGTAGTGTCTAAATATTGCTGAGAACCAGACCAGCAAAACAGATGTGGGATTAAATAGAAATAAGTGCGTTTGTGTTGCAGTGTTGCCAACTCCATATATTCAAAAATTGAGCCTAGCCCTTAAGAAAAAATGTGATATTGGCATAAAAATAAGGAGTTTTTTAAAAATTGGATTGATTGGCCTTCTGGCTTTTTTTTTTTAAAATTAATTTAGCTATTTTGGAGATTTTAGGCTGCATGTTTTGAAGCCGCTCTGCACCCAGGAGGACTAGAAACTTATTTTTAAACAAACAAAATTTGAGATTTTTGTGTATTCACTTGACTCTAGGGTCTTGGGCTTTAACACAAAATATTACAAGGCTCATGATAAAATTTTGAAAGTTGGCAACCTGATATTCTCTGATGATATTCACAGTGCTTAGATAATGTGACAATGAGAATTATAAAAAAGCTTATTATTCAATCAGATGTTTAAGTGCTTTATCCAAAACTTGTTGAAGTTAATGAATTGCAGGAGGTATAAATGATTTTGCTGTGTGTGTGTGTGTGTGTGTGTGTGCGCGCGCACTGTACCCTAAGCACCTTTTGTGTGTGGTAGCCATAAACATTCTTATAAATTAATTTACAGGAAGGAACAGTTAATCAAAGCAAAGATTGCAACATATTTGTGGAAAGCAAATTTCAAATTATTATATCACAAATACGTTGTCTGTTCACAACTCGGTTGCTTGTAGACAAGCTACAGCGCAAGATCTCTTCATAGAAGTTATTAGTCAAATAATTTTGAATAACTAATCAATTTGAGATAATCATGGTCTGTTCACAAAAATCTTATGAACAGAAATAAGAGAGATTCACGGAGTACTCAGGAGCTATCCACAGCAATAATTCCTTTGCTGTTCAGAATTGCTGCTTTGTTAAAAAGTGCTGCAAAAGGGACCTGTAAAAGAAATCCAGCCAGGAAGCATTTTGGCAAAAGGCATTTTGACTTCGAGAAGTTCACTGTTTTTCTGTTAAGATTGTTGATAATTCTTATGAAACTGAGAGTTTCACTGTAAGATTGTATGTTGATTTGCAATGCAGATAAGAGATTCAAAGGCAAATTTAAAAATAGGATGAGTTGCGTAATAAGAATTGAGCGGAGACCCTATTGTTCTCCACATTAACACACAAAAAGCTCATGTTAAGCAAAAAAGTTTTTATTTTAACTTTACATCTACCTATCACATCCATGGGGCATGAAGGCCTATTCCGTTAATGTATTTCAATGCATTCTGTACACTTGGATCAAGGCTGCTTATGTCTGTCTATTATTTAAAGGGCACTCAAAGGACCACTGAAGTCAATGGGATCTGGACTTTGGATCCGGCCCCAAGCCCAGAAGGGGGTTACCAGGGTTAAAGTTGTCATACAAGTGACCCTCCCCCCAGTTTGCATGACACACAGCTAAGACAGACATCAGGCCGTTTCTCAGCCTCCTTATTCTTACCTTGGTAGAGATGACAGCTAACAATTCCACCCTCTGTTGGTTAATACAAGACAACTATACAAATAGAACTGCTTCATATTAGCTGTGTTTTATTTTGGTCGCTTTTTTAACCTCCTTTTTGCTTTGTTCATTCTTTGAAGGATAATCCCCTTTTAGCAGAGGATTCCAGTCTGGGTGGCAGCAAACGCCTAAGCAAAAGTAATATTGACATTTCGGGAATCATGGAGGATGAGGCACCGAGGCAACCATTGCCAAGGAAACAGAGCGACTCGTCCACTTATGACTGTGACACTATTTCCCAACACCATGCTTTTCTGTCGAGGTAACTAGTCCTTAATTCAGTAAAAGCAATAGGATTACAATTGAATGTGGAGTATTAATACAGGCAATGTGAGAGTAATGGCATCATTTATATAACCCACATAATATGTTGCTGCAGACTTAGTTTAAGCCTTTGCAAGCTACTCCGGAAAAATGTAGATATTTAATTTTTGGGGTGTGGGGCATTGATCTGGACCCACTCAACTGTATTTTTTAATTCAACTTTTGTTGACTGGTGTGAATTTTGAATGCAGAAACTGAATGCAAAAAATCCCAGTTTTTATAATGCACCTCTCACAAGTCAAATCAAATAGACTTGGCATTTTTTTGGAAGTTTTTTTTTTATTACTATTATTTAGCCCCATCTGACTTTCATTAGAGGCTTTGCATGATTCTCCAGAGAATTAGGAAATTGATTTTTGGTGCTCTCAGCTGTCTACAAACTATTCAGGCTTTTTTGAAAACCTCCATAAATCTTCAATTTAAATTAATAAAAAGTAATCTTTTTAAAGGAAGCTTACTTAGCTTCCCTAAATCCTAAAAAGGAAACCTTTTAACAATATATCTAGCATGGGAGGTTCATCATTTCCTTTGTCTGTCTCTCTCTCTCTGTCTTTACCTACCTAGTTTGACTGCTTGCTTGAGTATCTGTATCCTTTGTGCTTTATTTTTTCTTTCTGTTTGTTCTTTCTTCCTTTATTTCGTTGGGGGTGATGCCGATAGAGAGAAAAGCCCCATTGTGTGCTCCCAAGTTTCAGTTCTGTGAGAGCTCAGGTACAGTGCAGACTTGCCACAGTGCTGTACTCCAGCCTGCCTGTTTTGTCAGTAATAGCTCAAGGTAATTTTATTCTATCTCTTTGGCTGCAGTCAATGCATTCTTTGCTTTGGGTTCCTTGATTATTCTATTTGGTTTTCACATCAATGTGCTGCTGTTCCTTTTTGGATACCAGGTCCTTACATTTTAAAGTACCTTCCTGCTTCAAGAAAACAATGTGTCTTTTTTTCCATTTGTCTGTGTCAGAGAATTTGTCAAGAATTCTAGTCCATCACTTTTAGCTCCCTGTGTAGCAGCAAGAAACTCCCAGGCTATCTAATCTGAACTCTCCATTCAACCCATTTATTATACAATCTGGCTCAACTGAACTAATTTATCAGGTTTTGGCGTCTGATCTCTCTTGCTTACAAATTGACACATCAAAATATTGGCACTCTTCTTTTCCTAATACCTATAGACTACAGGTGCATGTTAGTTGCAAAATAAATATATAAAAGAAAATCCCCCTCACCCCCCCAAAGTACATTATTTATGTTTTCACAAAAGAAAAAAAAAGCCCATCTTTTTATTTTAAAAAAATCGAGATAGAAATAACAGTGTATGCCTGTGTTCTAATGACAAGCATTTGAACTTCAGTCTTTGTTCATCAAAAGCAGACAATGCTACACTCCTAGAGATTTATTAGTTCAGAGAAATAGGAAAGGGAACATAATAGAGTTTGAAATGTGAAGATAGAGACTCATTTGATTAGCATTAATAATGTTAAGTGAGCAAGTAGTTCTGAATGATCTTTTTTTATAATTTTTGCCTAATCTGGTTGATTTAAATAGTAGAATCTGGATATATTTTAGCTTGGATGGAGAGGTGGGTATTGGCAGAAGTGTAGTAAAGAGAAAGCTTCTTAAGAGAAATGTATTTCATACTCATGGGGAAAACAAGATAATAAAAAAAGCAGCACAACAACCCTCCTTAAACCTTCCGCGTTTCAGTTTCTAGGTATTTACAATTGTTTTAAACTGAAAACTGCTACACTTACAAATACATTTTTGCCTATGCTTAACCTCCCCCTGAAAATTTTACACCCCACTCAGATTTCTGACTCTTCAACCACCAGGTTTGCACAAATCTATTGCAAGGTAGCATGGAAATAGCTGGAAATGCACAGATTGAGGATGAAAAATATTCTGAGATCTGTGTTCCCCAGCATGTACAGCAATTTAAAAAGTTTCAGTTTTTTACATATCAGTTCCATGTAGGATTATTAACAATTGTTGTTTTTTAATTTAGAGATCTTATCCCATTTTGGATAATGATATGACTACGATACCTCCTAAGCATGGAAACTTGTTCTGTGTGCTTTGACATGTTTGTCTTGGCTACTTTGTGCTAGCTTCTCTTATCTTGTAGTGTAGCAATGACGCGACATGGGGCCAATAATGCAACGTAGGGATGGAGTGGTAACTCTGCAATGCCCAAACAGAAGATGAGTTTGACTCCTGGATTCATTCTATTCTGCATGACTGTAAACTCGGGGGCACTGTAGGGGCTAAACTCTGTCCCTAGTGGTTTGGGTTCAAAGTGTCTTATCTCGTCTAAGCGAGAAGATCAGGTACAACATTGAAGGGCTCAAGACAGTACCATTAAGTTGTCAGGTTGTCAGAAAGGCCTGGTCTTATTCTCTGAACACAGGACTGTGAGCCCGGGACTCCTGACTTCTAATCCTGGCTGAGCCTCTGACATGGTGTGAGGTCTATGGTAAATAATTTGAGGCCTGATTTTCAAAAGTTGATAAGCACCCAGAACTTCATGGGAAGTCAGAACGTCCTGCATCTCTTAAAATTAAACTCTTCACTTCTCTGGGCCTAGCACACCACCATTCTGATTTGGAAGCATTTTACACCAGCTTTGCACAGACGTGAATAGTGAAGTAAGATGCTAGTCAGTAGAGAATCCATTTTCTCTAAAAAAGGGATAATGATACCTACCAACCTCAACTGTTGGTGGTTTGAGGGTTAATATAAAGTTTGTAAATCACTTTGCAGTGCAGATGAGAAGCTAGACTGCTGCTTATTATTAAGTAGATAGCTGCAAAGTGGGGGTGAAAAGTCAGAGAAACCCTCATGGACATGAAGATCCTTGTAACACCAAAAACTCTCATGTACAATGACATTGTTGAGTCATATTCTTACACAACTTGGGTCCATTACAATTTGCAGCAAACACTTTTTCAGTGAATTCCTGCTTTAATTATTATTTTCGGGGTGGGGGGGGGAGGAGTAGTCCTGAGTCATACAATGCCCACACAGCTGTCTTCTATGCCAAGTATTTTAACTGCAGGGAATTACTGATCTTTAACGGTAGCAAATTTATTATGTATCTGCATCAGAAAATAAAATATTCCAGATGACTGTAACAGAGAGAATGGGAAGCCATTATGGTTAGGGTTTGGCTCTGCTGTATGAGTGTCTCATTATTAAAGCAGAAAGTTTGGACCTACAGACCAAGACTGGAGTTTTCTAAGCAGCCCCTCTTTGAAGTAGAGCCTTTGCACAGCAAGATGGAAAGGGACCCCTGGTTTATTGTTGTTAAGTCAATCCATTTTCCTTGTTCAGTATCCACGCGAGTGTTATGAAGAACGATGCAGACTTTCCTCCTATGAGCAGCTCCAGTCTCTCGGAAGTAAACCTGGGACGGTTTGAATTTGAAGTTTCAGATTTCTTCCTGTTTGGATCACCTCTTGGTTTAGTACTGGCCATGAGGAGTACTGTTCTGCCTGGACTGGATGGTAAGTGCTCTTCGAGGTTAGAATACTGGCTGCTTAATGCCTAATACGGGCAAAGAGAGGTACACACTGTTCCGTTAAGCAAAATTAGAGATGAGACAGCTGATGAATTCCTACCTGTAATGGACCAGCATGCTAACGGTCCCAATTCAGCAGTGATGTAAATGTAGGGTTGCCAATTTTGGTTGGATGTATTCCTGGAGGTTTCATCACATGACATAATTTTAAATTAAAGATTAATTTTTAATTCCTGGAGACCCCAGGACAATCCTGGAGGCTTGGCAACCTCATGTAAATGCCATCTTAAGCAGTGAAACTTGCACTGTTTTGGTATACAGTATTTGTAACCAATGGTCCATATGCTGCTCTACTATATACCAATGTAAATTCAGAGTCATTTTAATGAACCCAGTGCAACTAAGCAGAATGTGGCTTTAAAATATAACTAACATCATTTTAGCTTTCCATGGGGAGCAAATTCAGCCCCTGGTATAAGTGGGCTCAAACTGACTGGGCCCAGAAGTACTGAGAAATGGTGCAAGTATAAATTGTAGCCACCTTGCTTAATCTTACACCCTCCTCTCGATTTGCTTTTTGGAGTGTACACACCTGTTTTTGTTTTCTTGGCATGTAAGCTGCACTCATTTTGTACAACTGGGGCGTGTTAGGGTCCTACACCATTTACACCTGTTTTCTGACCCATTCACACCTCATGTGTAACTCACATCACTGCTGGCTACGCATTTCAATGTCATACTGCTACAAGCAAGTACGTAAGTATAATTGTAGGAACAGTCCCTGAAAAAGTGCCCCAAAAATCACCTCTGAATCTGGCCCAGAGACTTCCATGTGATTCGTACCCATTATTCCAGGTGGCATTTGGATGAATCTGGGTCTTTTTTTAACAGTCACAAACCTCTTTTTCCTCTTTAGTGATGGCTTAATGCCCAGTAAAGTAAAAAAAAAAAAAAAAAAAAACCCCACAATTTTTTTTAATGCACACTGGGATATTTATACTATTTCTGGTGACTCACCCCATTCTCCTAAGAGACAAGTTGTATCCTTTGAATCTTCATGCTGTGCCAGGTTCTGTTACTATAACACCTCTGTGCTGTGATGTGGGAAATAATGTGTCCGAGCTCTGTGGCAGGTGACAAATGTGAGAACATGCAGTAATATGTGGTAGATGAATGTATAGCTAGATGGTCTTCAGGGTTAATTTCTGGTTTTGTTTAAACCTACAACAAATAGCTGAGATACATAAAAGAAGCTCCTATTGACTGTCCATTACAGCTGCTCAAAAAGTTTCCAGTTGAACCTTTTGCCATCAAAAACTGTAGTTTCAGCCACAGCGAAATGTTTTGCAGTAATGTGTAATTTAAAATGAAAATTTCATTGGGAAAGTTTCCCAGGTGAAAGATGGAATTTAGAGAGAGAGAGAGCACATGCTACATTCCAAGTCAGTGCCTTGACTATCCGGCTATTGGCTACTCTGGGGTGGGCCTCGCCCTCTCTTTCTCTTTTTGTGTTTTTTTCACAACAATTTTCCAAAGGTCTTGGTTTTTTTCTTCATCAGAATGAAAACAAATTTCAAAACCTCCATGTTTCATGAAATGGAGTTGTTTTCTGGCCACCCTTACTACCTACCGAGCTATTGCAGTAGCAAAATATAGAAACCACAAAGATCTTTCTATTGCAACCTGCATGTTTACTACCAATCTGATATTTGTACTTTCAAATCTCTTACAATGCCCCAGTTTTTATTGGTGAAGGCCCAATCCAGCAATGTACTTAAGATGCTGCTTAACTTGAAGCCCATGAGTCGTCCTATTGTCTTCAGGGGGGCTACACCGGGTGCTTAGATGCTTTTCTGGATCGGGGGCATAGTCTTCTAATCTCTCTTGCCTTCAGTCCTTCTCTCCTCACTATCTGAGTACAATGCTGGAAGAGTGCAACCTTCATCGCTTCAGGCACTCTACGATACTGAGCAGCAACATGCTGCTAAATTAACAGCATTCTGAACTATTGCACATTATTTCTTCCCATTAGCCCTCACTTCCGTCCTCCCTCAAATATCCTGCAGGGAGCTGCTTTTGAGAGCAACCTTTCTGACCAGTATTTCAAAGACATTTCCAGCACGAGCAGTCTATGTGCAACGTGAAGTGTTGTCAGTCCTCAGAGGGAGGTTCTGGTTAGGAGAATTCCATAAGGGGGAAAAAAAATTGAATCGTGCTGCCAAAAGGAAAATGTGTGACCAGAAGGCTCCTGTCATACATATGACTGAAGTTAGTAAGGTGGTGGAGTCGGTCACTCCTCATTGAGATGAGAGGTAGAGAGCAGAAAACGTGAGAAATATAAGGCTAGATGTCCTTTTGTTTTTGATGTAAAGTTTTATTTTGTGTTTTTACTAATTACTAAAATGAAACGTTTTATGAGTCTACAGGCAAAGTAAAATTTGCCCAATGGATTGTGGGTTCCTGCTGCAAATAGGACCGCATGGTGTAGTGGGCTGCTGTATAATGTAGACATACAGAATATATATAACATCTGTCATATGCTTAGGCATCATAGCTTTGAATGTTGATTTTTCTTCTGTGGTAGTAGGAATCTAGCTAAAAAGTGAACCTAGGTTCCATATTTTGCTGTCCTTTCGAGGGGTATTCTATTTTCCCCCTCATCCAACATTCCCCTGACACTCCATGGCAATTTTTAATGTCCTCTCCTGCAGTTCTTTCTTTGCTCTTCCAGTTGTCTAGTCGCAATTCTCGTCCTATAAATCACTAATCATTTACAGCTCAATTTCACACTCTTCCACCTTCTATGTTCCTCATTCATGGTTTTCTAGTCCATCAAAGCTTTCCCAAAGTTTGATATTCTCTAGCACTCACACTCTTCTGAGCATGCAGACCCTGGCCTCAGAGCTTTATGGGTAACTTTTTTCATCTAAACCTGACCAATTATTTTAGCTAGTTAAGTATTTGGATCTCAGTCCACAGAACTGCTGAAATGGATACATCTCATGGTCTTCCCAAAATAATGCCAGTGACCAGAAACTCAGTAAGGACTAGCATAGTTTGCTACTGGATCCTCTATTTGGAGCACTCCAGACAATCTCTTAAGAACAGTGAAAGCTTTGCAGTGAGTTTTAGCTTTGAAAATGTTCAAAGAACTACAATTTTTTAAAAAAAGACCCAAAAATGGCAATTATAGAAACACAGCAGCCATTTTGTAAGTACTTATTAGTCCTTACAATCCAGTTATACGCCCTCAAACGTTCACACAGGGGGCATAAAAAATGGACAGAGGAAAGAGACCTAGAACATGTCAGATAAGGTTACAAATTCAGTTACATTTTAGTAATATAGGCAAATGATATGCAATGAATAATACATAAAACACCGGATAGGCTAATGAGTAGCCCATATTCAGGTGCTAATGGGAAGGGAGAAAGAGTGTCTTAAGCAAACACTCTGATTATCTCCTCCCACCCCCCAATTGTTTGATGCTCAGATAACTTCCTGCTAGAATAAACAACATGCAGCAGACATCAGAGCAGGTTTTGGTCTCCCCATAGCTGGGAAACATGGCATTAGACACAGATCATAAACCAGACACGTCACAAAGTGGGCCCGGGGAAGGGCCAAAGTTTGACTGAAAGACCCCAAAGAAGACTTTTAATTTAATGACAAGAAACCACCTGAATGAAACAAATGTTCCACCACCCCCAGAGTGAGTCAGTGAATGTGGAATGTGATGCATAATGCAATTCACAGTGACAGAAAAGATCCCAGCTTGCCAGACCTTGATCAAACATTGAGGGAAGGATAGTCCCAGAGCACAGTATCTGCATCTCCATGACATACAACTCAGGAGAATAGGGTTTTTTCCTCCAGATGAACTAGAGAGGTCATTAAAAGAAAGGAGTGAACTTAAAGCCGACACTGTATTTTAGAAATTTGTCAATGAATCCATGAGCTACTACTCCTTGCACCCAACACTCTCACTCATGGAGATGCCTGTCTGGGGCAAATTTGTTAGTAGTGGCCATTGCCTGCTGGCTTCTGCCCATGCAGTGGATTCACCTGTAAAGTAGATGCCTACCCATTTCTGTGAATTCCAAATGTAGAGGCAGCCATAGAATGGTGGCCACCTACCTGACTTGCATGCCCAACCCCATAGGCTGAATATGTGCCTGCCTTTTAGGGCTGCAGTCAACTGCATCTGTCTAAACAGAGGCTAACTGGAAAGGCGATGCTTTGATAGCTAATTTGAGGTCACGTGGTTTGGCTGTTTAATTCAGGTTAGCCCTGACTGAACAGAAATCTGGTTTACACTGAATGTGGTCTAATGTAGGAAGTACAGTTGATAGGTGCTATTTGCAGTTTAGACGTAGTTTCAGCACTTGGGCCCCAGCTCCGGGAGGTCAATGCCTAACAACGGACATGCTTTTCCTTAGACACCTTCGTGAACTGAAACCTTCATGAGTGATCATTTTTAACAGCCCGTTCTTGGTAAGAACACTGAAAAATGTATTTTCTCATTACCCTGGGAACTGATGGGGAGCCCACTGAGTATGTCTGAACATTCTGCCTTGCTGTTCCTGGCACAGCATCCTGCCCGTATAAAGTGAATATTACCATAAGCTATTGCTACAGTCTGCCTGGGGCAGTGCCATCATATTGATGGTCATGGGGATTCTTGAAGGGTCAGATCACGGCGCCATTGTCTTCACTGGTACCATCATTTGGCCCTAAATGCCGATTAGACTTGCAGCTTATATGGCATGGATTTTCAAAGCCACATATCAGCAGGGGGGCTTACAAAGCCTGTCAAGCTTCAGTGTTTTCCAACTTAACTCTTCCATTCCTCTCCCAAAGAGCACACGTGGCTGAGGAATGTGCAGTGCCTGAACCAAAGTACATCACGTTTTATCCAGCGGCTGGCTGAACACGTCAGCTGTCACCATATGAAACTGTGGAGAATGACAATGAACCCATGTGTTGTTTTTATTTCCTTCTTTAATTTGAGCCTATTGTCCTGAGGAGAGGGCTCCTAAGACAAACTCCATCAGAAAACCCTGCAACACGGAGTAATTGAGTTTAAGTGGATTCTGTCAGAGTAGTTCTCAAGTTAATAATCAGTCTGGCATATGGGTTTCCCCCTCCAGGTAAAAGCAGCCTAAGGCCTATTTCTGAAACATGGGGCCGGCTTCTCAGCCCTAATTTCATTCTTTTTCTGGAAGATGTGTCCCAGACTGGGGGGTGAGGGAAACCATATTCTGCTGTAAGATGGAGTCACAGTTCAAAGAAGGTTGAAAACCACTGCCCTGTTTCATTGGGAATCCTTTCAGAAGGAAGGGGGAGTGTGGGAATCTTTCATCTTGATTATTAAGGTGAGGTGAGGTGAGATGGTCCAGTGATCAGGATGCTAGCCTGGGATCTGGGGACCTGGGTTTAAGTACCTACTCCACTACAGACTCCTTGTGTGACCTAGGGAAAGTCACTGAGGGAGTTAAGGGTCTGAATACCTTTGAGGATCTGGGCCTTTGCCTCTATGCTTCAGTTCCCCATCTATCCAATGGAGATAATGGCACTTCCTACCTCCCAAGTGTGTTGTGACAATACATACATTAAAGATGATGGGTGATAGAGTGCCCCAAAACAATTCCCGCCCCCCCATTGGTGTTTACAACACCAGCACTTAGATGATGATCAAGAATAATGTTGCACAAACAACTGAGCTTTAAAGAAAAGCACCATGCAGGTTATCAGTTTTATAGGATCAGTGCAAGAGAACAGTAATAAACTGTAATAGAAAAGATTTGAGAGATTATTATATTGCACAGCAGTTTGGAAAACATTAAGGGACTGATCCTGCTCATATGGAGTTCAATGGGAGCAGGCATAATATTCCCAAACATCTGTTTATAAGTACTTTAATCAGTTCTTTACTCCTACAGTTAATGAATTGACTGTTGTAACATATTTGTGCTGCTGTAATATACTAAGTCTATTAGCATAATTAGCCCATAATGGATTGATCTGCTCACACTGAAGAGATTCACAGTGATCCAAACACAGTTTGGTTAGCTGGGAAGTGACTGCACCTGCTGGTTTACAGACCCCAGCAGCCTTCTATGATCACCCATTTGAGTACAAGAGATGTCTCTATCTCAGTGCTGTATATCAGATTGAAAGAGTGCCTCATTAGCTGAGCGAGCGGGTGATTTTCAAACATCCCTTTACAATTGCTGTCTGAATTTCTCATTAGCTGCCTCTCTCTAGCAAATATTACAAGCCATGCTCTCCTGTTTTAATGTGTGCAGTTTCATTTTATGCATTAACTTCAAGAAATTGACTTCTGAAGCTGCCTTGCTTCACATACCCACTCCAGCTTTCATCTCCATTTCAATCCTCCTGATTTAATGTTCCCATCAAATAGTTTTGCCTTCAGATATTCCAAGCAGAGGATGCCTCATGCTTTTGTAGGTGCAATGTTCGATAATATATTTAGAAGGTTTTAAAACTGTATTGACTTTCTGGCTTCCATTGATTTCAAAGGCTGGCCTTAGCCTCAGCAGGTTGCCTATTTCTCACTGTTATCCCTTTGCAAAATTATCTCACAGCAAAGCTCATTTCGTCACCAAAGAAGCATGAAACAATGTAGTTGAAGAATCTCCGGCCTTTTGACTGTGTGTGTAGTTTGGGCTATTGTTTGTTTGTAGAAGTTGAAGGGACTGTATATTTAATCACACCCCCACCTAGATCTCTCGAAAGATACGTGAGCAACCCATAAAGATGCAATGCTGATCTCTCTCTCTCTCTGTTTCATTCCAGTTTGCCAAGTCCGTCCAGCTTGCAGCCAAGTGTACAGTTTCTTTCACTCTGCTGATCCCTCTGCCTCCAGGCTTGAGCCATTGTTGGAGAAAAAATTCCACCTCTTGCCTCCATTTAACGTCCCAAGGTACCAGAGATTTCCACTGGGAGATGGACGATCACACCAGTTAGGTATGATAAAGATTTCATATTGTATTGCTTGGATTTCACTGCTCCTAATTAATCTCTTGAGATTCCACCCATTAATCTCTTGAGCTCTTCAGCTACGCTGTTCAAGAGGATTTTAGATACCGATACAACCAGCATACTGATAGTCAGATAACTTTAGGGCAGGCGGGGTATTGCTTTACTCTGTAGTTATAAGCCCAAAGGGACGCAATGAAAGACATAAGGTTCCTAAATGTATGCTTTTCTGCGGTCTTTGTGCCACTTCACAGCCCCCTCTTTCATGTACTCTTACGGCAACTTAGGTGTCTGCCTACTTCAATATTTCTAATAGTGTGGAAAGTGCTGACAAAAAATGAAAAAAAATACTAAAACTAAACATTTTGGGGGTTTTGATGAAAAAAATCAATTTTTGAGTAGATGCAACAGTTTTTGTTTCTTTTTGTTAAAAACCCAATTTTGCATCAGGGAAAATATTTGGACTGAATGTTTTTGACCAGACCTCCTCTCTAACTCTCATGGCTACAGTAAATATAACAGAGATTCAGGTTCATCGTAGGAGGAATGTGGTGTGAATTAACACCTAGGTTCACTTATAGCATGTGAACAATGCCTCGTTTACTATGAAAGAGTCCTCCAAAGCCAGTTTTATAAAATAGTTAGGTTGGCTACAGAAAACAGAGCAAAATCCTTTTTAAAAACACTAATCCTATGTCGGTAGAACAGTTAAGTACATTTCCAGTAAACACTTACCTAAATGTACATGGGTATTTCAGATGTCATTGTGCTATATTATTTGTAGCTGACTCATCCCACATACCTCCTAAGAGATTGTCTATTTTCCATCTCTTCTCTAAACCAAAAAAAAAAAAAAAAAAAAAAAAAAAAAAGTGTAAATTTGTGCAATTGCTCTTTTCCTAGATAGCTTGCCATGATCTAGCCAGGGTGGATAGAATGCATCTCCTGTGTCTGTGTGTCTGAATCCAGAGGAAAATAAAAGTGGAGAGCAGGGATTGTGCCATATTTTACTTTGTAAAAATTTTATATGGAAAATAAGGTTGGAAAAAGTCACACAGAGATGAAGCATTCTAACTGATAACATGATGCAAAATCTCTATTAATTGCCCACAATTTATTCTCCTTTTTTTTTTTTTTTTTTTGGTTACAAATCCCCAGACATAAATTCAAGCCTCAGCAGGATATTTCAAAAGCCATTTGCGACTCAGAAGGTAAAGGAATGAAATGGCAGAGTTTTGTATCTGTTGGATTCATGAGAACACAAATCAGTGCAAACCTGTTTTCCTCATTCAGTAACATAGCTATAAATCCAACATCAGTCTTGTTTGCTAAACCATGTGCTGGGCCCAACGTGTAAATAAACTGTGGTAGATTTGATGCTGATTAACTTCATGTTTAAGAAGCTACAGCAAATCTGAAATTATGCCATTTCACAATGAAAACAATCATATGTTTAACAGAACTTCAGATGAACTGAGTTCCATCCATTAACCCAAAATAACAGTACTAATACAGGGCACTACCATTTATCCATTATTAGTTATTTAATGTACACAATGACTTAAATGGATAACACAGAGGTTAATGCTTAAATCTAGTATCAGTCAAGTGTTACTAGATTTAATGTCAACCTTTTTATAGTAGCTAAAATACTGATTCTCTTAACATTACTTAATATGTAGCTTTGACAAACTGCTTAATGTCCATTTTCAGTAATTTCATGGAGAAACTCAGTTAAACCACGACAGGGTTTTTTCATTTGAAATTATAGATTTCTTTTCCCCAACAAGGTCAAACTGGGCCATGTTTTTCATTACAGTTAAATGATGCCTACATAAGTGTAGTCAGGGATAAAGGAATTATAACAAGAAACCAAATGGAATAATTTTACCACTTGGAACAAGACTAATAATTGAGGTCCATCCACCATGACTCTATTGTGTATTTTTATTCAATCCCCTAACTATGCTGGTCAGATGGAAATAAGATAGCAAAGGTCAGGTATAGAGCTGGTCAAAGTGTTTAAAACAAAAAGCAGATTCCCAAATACTTTGCATGTAGAAATTAATTTCTCTATAGTAGATCGTCCTTCCATGGTTCTGCTCTGTCCTTAGACAATCATTGGCAATCCCAAAGCTAGGGAACATATATCCCCTTGAATGGCATGAAATCATATATCCCATCATGCTCCTCTAAGGACATAAGAATGGCCATACTGGGTTAGACCAAAGGTCCGCCTAGCCCAGTATCCTGTCTTCTGACAGTGGCCAATGCCAGGTGCCCCAGAGGGAATGAACAGAACAGGTGATCATCAAGTGATCCATCCCCTGTCGCCCATTCCCAGCTTCTGGCAAACAGAGGCTAGGAACATCATCCCTGCCCATTCTGGCTAATAGCCACTGATGGACCTATCCTCCATGAACTTACCTATTTCTTTTTTGAACCCTGTTATAGTCTTGGCCTTCACAACATCCTCAGGCAAGGAATTCCACAGATATACTGCACGTTGTGTAAAAAAATACTTCCTTTTGTTTGTTTTAAACCTCCTGCCTATTAATTTCATTTGGTGACCCCTATTTTTTGTGTTATGAGGAGTAAATAACACCTTCTTCACACCAGTCATGATTTTATAGACCTCAATCATATCCTCCCTTAGTCATCTCTTTTCCAAGCTGAAAAGTCCCAGCCTTATTAATCTCTCCTCATACGGAAGCCGTTCCATACCCCTAATCATTTTTGTTGCTCTTTTCTGAACCTTTTCCAAGTCCAGTATAGCTTTTTTGAGATGGGGCGATCCATCTGCACACACAATTCAAGGTGTGGGCGTACATGGATTTATATAGAGGCAATATGATATTTTCTATCGTATTTTCAATCCCTTTCTTAAGGATTCCCAACATTCTGTTTGCTTTTTTGACTGCCGCTGCACATGGAGTGGATGTTTTCAGAGAAGTATCCACAATGACTCCCAGATCTTTTTCTTGAGAGAGAACAGCTAATTTAGACCCCATCATTTTATATGTATAGTTGGGATTATGTTTTCCAATGTACATTACTTTTCATTTATCAACATTGAATTTTATCTGCCACTCAGTTGCCCAGTCACCCAGTTTTGTGAGATCCTTTTGTAGCTCTTCGCAGTCTGCCTGGGCCTTAACTATCTCGAGTAGTTTTGTACCATCTGCACATTTTGCCACCTCAGCGTTTACCCCCTTTTTTCCAGATCGTTCTCTGTGTGCCTCAGAAATTTTTTAAAGTCTATTGTATGTGCTTCCTAGGATATGTGTGATGTGTTTGCTTGGGTTTTTGGCAGTCTGTGTTATCCAACTGTTGTCTCTCTCCGGTATAAAACGGAACACGAATTGGATCTACGTTTTGTAAAGCATTCCTATGCTCAGTGGGCAAGATTATGAATTATGCAGCAGCCTGACTGAGAGGCCTTTCAATGACTATCGGTTCTGCTGCAGACACTTCCCCACTGTGAGCAGTTGGCTTTATTTCACTACTTACTGCAGAAGACTCCAAGTAGTTTGAGTTGCTGTTTAATATTGTCTCACCCATCCAGTTCCCTTTTCAAAGGCGCATCTCTCTTCATTTTTATTTATTTCTTCATCTCTCTTAAGATCCTTTGCACTTCCCTGGAAGCTGCTCTGGATTTGTCTAGTGTAGCTGCAGCCTGTATGTGCTAACTCCAAAGTACCAGTGCTTATTCCCAGGCTAATATATAGGGCCGGATTCTCAGTGCAGACTCCTTCTTACAGGCATGTTTCTGCACCAACCCTGAATAGTGTCTGCAAATGCTATCATTTAGGCACCTTTCTACATAAATGTCCTAGCAAATCAGGTATCTAGACATCTAAATGGCAGGACCTGTGCCTTCCAATAAAGGAGACCGGGTCAGGATCCCTTTAAATATCTGGCCCATAGAATACTTCCCTAGGACTGGTAGCAAAGATACAGAATATTGCATTAGTGCAGCCTTGCTGTCTTTCGTGGTGGTCCCATCTGCTCTTTCAAGCGAAACAGATTCAGACAGTGAAGGCCTGAAAGGGAGACCTTGCAGGTGCTGCACTGTGTGGTGTTGCTGCTTTCATAGTAGCAGATCTTTTTTCTGGGATCATGCTGACCCCACACCCCAGAACGCTCTGACAAGGCCAGTGTGCAGCTGGAGGTGCTGTCTGTTGCATGAGTTGTAAAACAGTCTCTCTGAACTCTGGTGATTATAACAGATTCCATGGAACTTTTTGCGTTAATCCCAGAATAATTGGAAATGCCAACTTAAACTCCTGGCTTTAAATCTAGGTAGACTTAAGCTGTTGCCATGTTTTACCCCAAAGTGAGCTGTATTTCAATGGAGGATGAAATCCTCTCATTTAATTTAAACAAAATAAAAGTGCTTTGGCATCATCTTTTGGAATGAAAGGCGCTATATGAAGATGGGATTCGTTCTGTTGATTACATGGATTTTTCCTTCCTGCGGCAGACCAGCTTGCAATATCCTTTATGTAAAGTGCAAGTCTTAAAACTGAAAGATTTCAAGGCCCTTATGGAAAAGCCTAATCCCATGCATTTCATGATGTTTATACTGCTGTCCAAAACTCCCTTTCCTGATAATCCTTCATATTAGAAAAAAGAAAAGGAGTACTTGTGGCACCTTAGAGAATAACAAATTATTTGTTAGTTCTCTAAAGTGCCACAAGTCCTCCTTTTCTTTTTGCGAATACAGACTAACACGGCTGCTACTCTGAAACCAGTCCTATTAGAAAAGAGACTCTTCTTCAGATCCTGTTTCAGAAGAGTTGGAACATAGTTAAAAATGAGAACAGTTCTACTGTAGGTGGGCTTAGCATTCTTAACTGGTGCCTTTATGTGAAAAGGTAATGAATCTGGAAACCCAGTTGAAGTGACCAGAAAAGGAACTTCATGATGTGACTCACAGGAAGGATGTAGATGAATCAAGCTGGAGAACATGGTGAAAACTGAGTTTACTATAGCTACCTTCCAATTCTTCCTAACTGGATGACTATAAAGACTTAATGCCCACTGCACTGTGTGTAGGATTTAGCTTGAAGCTTTCAGACCTATTGATTTGATTTATTTTTTCCATTTAGATTAAGATAACATGAAAGGAAAAGTGGTCCAGGTTTATGCAGATGATCTCCCGTTCTCTTCAATAGGCAACAGCATCCATCTCTAAGTCCACTCAAAGGGTCATTCAATTCATTTTACAATGTTAATTTATGGCATCGCTTATGTGCATATCAAATCTCTGCCCGCATTGATCTGTTCCTAGTGTCTATTATTAGTCCAGTGAGCCACCATTGTTTCACAAACAGCATGCAAAGAACATGTTTTAGTGACCTGGTCCCTACTGGGATGCATAGAGAGATTGGGGGAGGGATAGCTCAGTGGTTTGAGCATTGGCCTGCTAAACCCAGGGTTGTGAGTTCAATCCTTGAGGGGGCCATTTAGGGATCTGGGGCAGAAATTGGGGATTGGTCCTGCTTTGAGGGGTCCTCCTGAGGTCCCTTCCAACCCTGATATTCTATTCTATGATTCTATGTTAAGAGTTTCAGTAAAGCAAAGTTGTCTCCTTGCATTTAATTGTGATCAAGACTGACCTTTGTCAGATGATTTTTTGACAATCACAGGGACTTGGCTAGCCTTGAGAACTATTCCTTTTCTTGATGATTACTCACCTGACTGCAACTACCAATACAGTTGCTAATGTAGATGTGATTACCTTGTTAGGCTGTTGATTTATCAAGGGAAATTTCAGTAAGAAAAGGAATGGAGATACTTGAAATGTATGGGACAATGGTAGGGAAACATGACATTCATGATATATAAAAAGGTAGGAGAATAAATGTAGAATCAGTTTAATATCTGCTAGGGTGGATAAAAATCAATGATTTAAAAAAAATCAAAGAAATCGGATTTTTTTTATTTAAATCAGATTTTTTGGATAAAATGCGTTTTAAGGAAAAAACCTATCTAAAGATTGTTTTAATTAAGATACATTATAGCTCAAAGATATCTCATCATGGAATAGGGATTACAAATTCTAATTCTATGGTATGAGACAATATATTTATGTAATGTTTAAGAAAAGTTTTGTGAATGAGTTCCAATAGCTCATGGATTAGGGACCCAATTTTATGGGGTTCCAGGGGCTTCTGTATAGATTATTTAGGTTAATCTTTCTTTCTACCCAATGGGACTCAGTGCTCAGTCTAGAAGATATCATCAGAGATGCTTAGTTTTGCAGTTCTCAAACTGTGGATTTGTGTTTCCAGAGATAACATGCTAGTTAACAGCAAAAATGTTTTTAAATAAATAATATATAGAAGTGAGAAATAGCAGACCTCAACCCTATTGTCCCTCTGCACGTTTCTGTACCCAGAGTCAATCCCTTACCTCTCTCTGAAAGTGCAAAGTTTCAAAAAGTTCAATGAACAAAAGACTGTTGGGGGCGGAATAGATCTGGACATGGAGAAGAAGTCTGGAGATAAATGTAGAAGGGAGGGACAGGTGGTAGAAACAAAAGTGAAACTGTTTGAGCAGCATATTCCAGAAGTCTGAAGGTCTTTCTGAGTGTAGCCTTCATTGATCTGAGATCTACCATACGATTCTCTCATGAGAAGAGAAAACCTATAATGGCAGCAGGCCATAAAAGAGACCCAGTTTGGGAATATTTTAATGAAGTTCCTCTACCTATGAAGAATATGTATTAAGGTTATAACAACCAACAAGAATACACTTTTATGTAGAAAACCATGATTAAATCAAATCTACCCTGATATCTGCTATATCCTCCACCAGTGGACTACGTCCCAAGTGCAGGTGGATAGATCAAGCCTAGTAAGCCTTCCTATCCCTATCGAAATCCAACTATTATCCTAAAACGTCTACAGCTAGATCCAAAAAGGGACTTTGTTGGACTTAGGCACCTAAAGTGCCTATGTGGTAAAGATATTATCTCATCCATCTTGTTTCTCTAATGTCCTGGGACCAACACAGCTACAGCTACGCTGCATAAAGTAATGTTTGTAGTTTTCTTGTGAGATCCTTTTATAGAGGCATTCTGTTAGAAGTCACACTTTATAGCCAGTTCACCAGGATGGCTTACTGGGACAGTAACAGCAAGGAAGTTATTCATCTTTTAGCATTCTCTAGCCTTCCCTTAGCCACACACAGATTGTCCTGCCCTTCTGCTTTAGCAGGATTCTTTTGTAAGAAGGTTTTCAGAGTGGTTTGAGAAAACTCAAAACACTGTGTGTTCCCATGGAAACCACAATTCAGCATATTCTCTCCGAATCTCATCTTCCATTATTTGGCGCTAGACTTTAATTGCTTTCCCTGGCTCAATTGTAATAGGGTTCAGTTGCTGTCTCTCCCAGTTGAGATGTTCGGGCTGAAATCAAAATAAGCCAGGCTCTCTCAAATGGCTTCAGTGCGTGTTCACAGGAAACCCATTATGCCGTGTTTTTGTCAAGTTTCAGCAGTTCCAATAATGTACAGAAAATTTAAGCTTCAGGTGCATTTTTTTTTTACAGGGAGGTTTTATTATGGCCTTAAAAACTGGGACTTATCATGACTGCATGGGCAGGCCCCATTGCACTCCCCTCTGTGTGACTGTGATGTGATGAAATAGTTGTGCTGTTCAGTGCAATGGAAGGTGGTGACACCCGGATGTGGGAAGGCAAACCCAGCACGTCAGTGTTATTTCTATGACAATAATGAGATTAGGGCCCCACCGTGCTAGAGACTCTACAAACACATGGTAAAAGAAAATCTGAATAGACAAGACAGAGTGGGAGGAGAAGTAATGTGCCCAAGGTGTCACAACATGTCAGAGACAGGAACAAAACTCGGGTCTCCTGAATCCCTGTCAAGTTCCCTTTTGCAATAGATCAGTGGTTCTCAACCCGCAGCCCGTGAGCCATTTGCGACCCAATCAGCACAAAGCTGCAGCCATACAGATAGTGTATATATTGCGTGGATACAGCCCACGTAACACATATGCGGCCCGCCATGGTAAATAGGTTGAGAACCTCTGCAATAGACCATTCTGCTTCTATTGCTCTGTTCTCTGGATCGAGTCCCATTTTTCTACTCTTGCCAATATCACTAGGGGTTTTGTGATATCCATTGAAAAACAAGGCAGGTTCTGCCCACCTTGTCTGCTCTTGATCAGTGTTCCTCCCTTACCGTACATCCCATCCAACTGGTTACAAGTTGTGCTTTAACACTTTGCAGCTGGTACTGTAAACACCTTAAGATGCCTGCCCTTCATATGTGAATTCAAGATGGACAAGCCACTTTAAAGAAAGTGTTATTGGTCACGCTTTATATTAATGGCACATTTATAAATGGTTGATAAATGTTATGCGCATGTTACAGACCTGGGTAGTATGTGTTATAGATGGTTACAAGAACATCACTAGAAGGTGTTGTACAAGGTTATAAGCCATTGTGACAAGCAATCTATTGACTTGTTGGCCTTAACTATCCTTGACACATGATTAGTAGATGTTTTCATAAATTTTGTCTTTATAAGCTACTTATAAATGTACTCTTAATTTAAAGTGTGACTGTTATCACTTATTTGTATTCTGCTAATGCCCACAATATTAAGCACTGCCCACATAGAGGGAAAAATGTTATCTGCCCCAAACAGCTTACGATCTAAGAAGACAATCAGCATATGAAGGATGGGGGAGATGCACCATCAGAGTTGGTTTATTTTTTTATATTTCATATTTGTGGGGTAGGGATGGTGGGGGAGGAAGTTGGTCTATTTTATTAAATAAATACACATTAACCATACTCGGCTGTGCTGCAAACTGTCCATTGGTAGTTGGCCAGTCCTTTTACAGGAGTTACAAAGAAGCAAGAATTCGGTATGTAGAAGACATGCCTACAGTCCACTCTCTCTAAAGCATCACTGTCACGCCGTTACAGAATTGGTTTGATAGTATCAGGGGGAATAAAGAAATCAACATCACAGGAATAATGTCAGTCTCCTACACCTTGATCTTCCACGTATTGGTACTGCCTAGATAATCTGAGGGTGAAACTCCCATTGACTTCAATAGGGCGCGGAAAGCTAACATATGTCGTCATTTTCAAAGCAGTCCTATTTTGCTGTCCGTTTTTAGTCCTGTAATAATTTGCGGAAAAACTTGTCTTTATGCACAGACTTGTACAAATTGGGGAGGCAGATGTCTAATAGATTTCACCACATTTTGGCTATTATATATTTAGCTTCCCAACTGGGACTATTAGGATGCACACTATACAGCAATCAAACAGAGCAATTAAAGTAGTGAGATATGTAGAAAGAAACCTGTTTCTTCTTTTATTTAAGGGTAACGATTTTGGTATCAGACATTTTAGTATTATTGTATAGGCTGCAAATGTAACTTCATCTACTTCTCAGTTGGAATAGGTCAGCAGTAAAACCCCTTGCTCATGATCTTTTATTGGACCCAGAGAGGATTCCTTAAACCTGTTTACTTCAGTCGCACTTCCTTTTATTTGCAATAATTTATTTTTGGTGGAAAAGCAGGCAGGATTTGGGCAAACCTAATGGACGTTAATGCAATAAGTTGGAGCATATGAGATGAGTCAGAAAATTCAATCTCTAAGAAAGATGCTCACATGAATCTTTCACAGTCAATGAATGACTACCAGGATTCCATTAATTTAATAACAAGGGTTTCATTTTTTCCATTGAAAAAAGGCGTCCTTGTGATTTAATAAACTTTAAAACTAAAATTGGAGTGGAAAATGGGTGGGGAAGGAAACCCAAAATTCACTTAGTGTGAGAATGTTACTATCTTCCTGAACTACAGGGAATCATGTATAGCAATGCAAATAATAATAATGTACTATTGCCTAAGTGGCATGTAACACTTACACTGATTGATTAACTATGTGCCACATCCAACAGGGTGAAATTCACCCCTGTGGAATGGGCCAGCCTAAGGCCTATGCACCATATGACTCACTTCAGTCTTATTTTAAGGAATTAGGCAAGGTTTTGCAAAAGGAGCCTAAGGGAATTAAGCCAAGATATTCAGATCTGACTAGTGGTTTTTGGATGCCTCAATTTTTGGTGCCCAGTCTGAGATACCTGAAAGAAACGGTTCTCACCCAGAGGTCCAGGGTCCCTGGGGGGCTGTGAGCAGGTTTCAGGGAGTCCAGCAAAATAAACCAGAGAGCAGGGCCGGCGTTAAACTCACTACGGCCGAGGGCAAAAAGCCGAATCCCAAGCCCTGCTGCCCAGGGCTGAAGCTGAAGCCCGAGCAACTTAGCTTCGTGGGGTCCTCTGTGGCGGGGGGCCCTGGGCAATTGCTCTGCTTGCTACCTTCTAATGCCAGCCCTGCGTTTTCATCTACTGAAAAACAGTTGTTGGGGCACAGGTGGGCCCTGGAATTTTTATAGCATGTTGGTGTGGAGGGGAGGGCTCAGAAAGAAAAAGCTTGGGAAACCCCTGCCTTAGAGAAGGCAGATTTTCTAAGAGCTAAGCACCAATGTCTGAAAATCAGGCCCCTTTAAGACGTAGCTGGTCATAAAAATTGCGGCACCCAAAATCACTTAGTCACTTTTGAAAATCTAGGCCTAAGACAACCAATTCTCATAGACTTTCTGTGGGAGTTGGTAGCTTCCTTCATATAGGCTCCTTAGCTTGCACTGGCTCTCTCCAGAGTGAACCTCACGCATAATCTTTTTATTCAGGCAAACTCCCACTGACCTCAGTGAAATTGTTAGAAAACCATGCTCTTCTCTTTGATTTTCATGTTTAAAATATGCAGCCGACACTCTCCACAACCAGAGCGCCCTGCTTCTTGAGAACATCTCCAGGGTCATACCCTCCTCTCCAGAGACTCCAGAATCTCCAGACACGCTGAGTCAGTCACAAGGAAGGACAAGGAGGACAAGCTTGGTCAGCATGAACAGTGAAACCTCTGGGTCGACAGAGAGCTTGCCATCAACAAACATCTCCAGTAGTGAGTGAGGCTTTGGGCTGTTTATTTCTGATACAGTGTCAATCCTTCCATTTGCCTCAGGCCTATGGAGGTTTATTTTGAAAAGGAAATCTTCCCTTTCCAGGAATACTGGTAGTGCTTTTAAGAGCTTAAGTAGCTAGAATTTTAATTAACCCAGGTTAGTGTCCTCCATTTATATCGTTGGTTTTTTTTTTGCATTTTGTTCAGATAAGGTAATAAAATTAGGGTCATGCTTTTTATTAAGTCATTTATAAGGAGTAAATTTTAACAGGTATAATGAGCATGTTCCAGTCATGACTACTGTTGCCCCTTTTTTGACCCAAGCAACTAGTCAAAGTTCAGGTCCCTGTGGGTGTCCCATTTGGGAGTAGAATTTGGTGATAGTCAGGTGTTTCTTTGATACAGTTTTGTTTATTTACAAAGAATGTACAAAAGTCCTGTGTCTTCAAGTGCTGTAGATAGTTATAAGCAGTGATGAGCTGCCAAAATCTTAACAACCGGTTCCCTCCTCACCCCACGAGGGGGTCGTGACCCACCCCTGTCCCCCGGGAGTCCTGCCCCATCCACCCCCCTCCCCTGTCCCCTGACTGCCCCCAGAACCGGGCAGGAGGGTCTCATGGGCCACTGTAGTGGGTGACCACCCCGCCCCTAAGAGCCAGAGGGATCTGCTGGGGGGCGAGGTGGGGAGTCCCAGCGGCGCTTACCTGGGGCGGCTCCCAGGAAGCATCCGGCAGGTCCCTCTGGCTCCTAAGGGCAGGGTAGCATAGCTGGGGGGAAGCAGGGGGAGCAGCCGCTGCCCCCACTGATCACATCAAAAGTGGCGCCTTAGGCACTGACTCCCTGGGTGCTCCAGGGCTGGAGCACCCACGGGGAAAATTTGGTGGATGCTCGGCAGCACCCTGCCCCCAGCTCACCTCCGTTCCGCCTCCTTCCCTGAATGCGCCGCCCCGCTCTGCTTCTCCCCCGCCCCGGCTTCCCACGAATCAGCTGTTAGCGCGGGAGTTGGTTCCCCTGCGCCCCCCTCCCGGGTTACCTGCTGCGGCACAGGCAGCCCTCCTCACGCCCACCCCCCCCACCCCAGCTCCCCTCCGCCTCCCTGGGCCTGAGTGTGAAGCCGCCGCCTGCTTCTCAGCCCTCCCAGGCTTCCCGCGCTAACAGCTGATTCGCAGGAAACTGTGGGGGTGGAGAAGCAGAGTGGGATGGTGCGTTCAGGGGAGGAGGCAGAGCAGAGGTGAGCTGGGGCTAGGCGCGGGGTGGGAAGCTGACGGTGAGTGCTCTGCACCTACCAAATTTTCCCTGTGGGTGCTCCAGCCCCGGAACACCCATGGAGTTGGCGCCTAAGGTGCCACTTTTGGCCGGTTGTTAAATTTAGAAGCCCTTTTAGAACTGGTTGTCCCTCGAGGAACAACCGGTTCTAAAAGGGCTTCTAAACTTAACAACCGGTTCCAGCGAACCGGTGCGAACTGGCTCCAGCTCACCACTGGTTATAAGCAACCTATTGGCCTATTGGACAAAACTAATCTATAATTGATTAATTTACCCTTTTTGAGAACATCTGTTGTTCAGAGATGATTAACCCTTTAAGAGCTATTTGTAAGTGAATTCTTAATATAAAGTGGTACACAATGAAACTGACTAGTTTAATTTTATGGTGTTAAGACATTATAATTTATCATCATTTATGTGATGGTAGCATGCAAAGGCCTCAGTTAGAATCAAGGTCCCATCATGCTGGGAGCTGTGAAGATGCTCCCCGCCCCAAGCAGCATAGTATTAACGGTACAATTTGCATTGAAAACACTCAAGCAATTGTTTGAAACCAAATGATAGACTGTTTTTGGTTCATGAAAGCATTACAATTAATGTTAGGCTTTATAATGTCTTTTACAGGAACCAAAATTTTGGGAGAATCTTTTTAACCAAGTTGCCTAAACCAAAAAGATAGAGATTATTAACAGGGTATCTGTTAGAAACATGGTGCCATACTGCTTGTTTGTTATTTGCAGTTACTGCCAAATGGTGGGGAACAAAGCGAATAGATTATTCCCTGTACTGTCCTGATGTTCTAACTGCATTCCCAACAGTGGCCCTGCCACATCTCTTCCACGCAAGCTACTGGGAATCAACTGATGTTGTGGCATTCATTTTAAGACAGGTAATTTTATCTTGATCTCTCTCTAAAGGAAAATTCAGTATGAATCAGTAATAATCTGTATCAGACCCTTTGGAATGTTAAGCTATACAGCAACTTTAGTTTGATGAAAAGTTATTCATCCTTTCCGAGAAACAGTGTCTAGGCACTTGGCCGGGAGTCATGAATATTTGCTTTCCAGTCCCTCCTCTGCCACTGTTCCCAGCGGCATCTCACATTTGTTCTGTTTTGTTTTCAGTTTTGCTATTAACTCAGGTGGAGGTCACCTCTTTAGAGTCCAGTGAGGTACGTTTGTTATATACTATAAGAGAAGGATGCTTTCGTAGCTAGAGCACAGGATTGGAAGTGAAAACAGAAAAGAAAATAACAGAACACCACTAGCCATCACCTTCAGCCCCCAACTAAAACCTCTCCAACGCATCATCAAAGATCTACAACCTATCCTGAAAAATGTTCCCTCACTCTCACAGATCTTGGGAGACAGACGAGTCCTCGCTTACAGACAGCCCCCCAACATGAAGCAAATACTCTCCAGCAACCACACAACAAAAACACTAACCCAGGAACCTGTCCTTGCAACAAAGCCCGATGCCAACTCTGTCCACATATCTATTCAAGTGACACCATCATAGGACCTAATCACATCAGCCACGCTATCAGAGGCTCGTTCACTTGCACATCTACCAATGTGATATATGCCATCACATGCCAGCAATGCCCCTCTGCCATGTACATTGGCCAAACCGGACAGTCTCTATGCAAAAGAATAAATGGACAAAATTTCTGACATCAGGAATCATAACATTCAAAAACTGGTAGGAGAACACTTCAACCTCTCTGGCCACTCAGTAAAAGACTTAAGGGTGGCAATTCTGCAACAGAAAAGCTTCAAAAACAGACTTCAAGGAGAAACTGCTGATCTTGAATTAATATGCAAACTAGATACCATTACTTGGGTTTGACTAGAGACTGGGAGTGGCTGGGTCATTACACATATTGAATCTATTTCCCCATGTTAAGTATCCCCACACCTTGTCAACTGTCTAAATGGGCCATCATGATTATCACTACAAAAGATTTTTTTCTCCTGCTGATCATAGCTCATCTTAATTAATTAGCCTCTTACAGTTTGTATGCCAACTTCCACCTTCTCTGTATGTGTATATATATCTTCTTACTATATGTTCCATTCTATGCATCCAATGAAGTGGGCTGTAGCCCACAAAAGCTTATGCTCTAATAAATTTGTTAGTCTCTAAGGTGCCACAAGTACTCCTGTTCTTAACTCCACAGGCTATCTCCCTTCCTTTCCTGCTCCAAGCTGGTGTCACTGGAGTCTCCTCAGCCAGCTGAGTCTCCCTAATCTGACCTACCAGGCAGCATGTGTGCTATCCACAGCTCCTGAGAATAGAGTCTCAATGGCTGACCCTCCCTCCTGCCCATCCTGCTGCCTGGAGAGGCAGTTTGTAGACTGTTCCTTTAGAACCACAGAGAGAGCACAATAGCTCCCTGTTGGGGGCTGACATTTAGATCATATGGGAATGCAGCTAGACTTGTATTTTAATCAAGCTTTGCATGCTCAACCACTAGACTGAATTGGTGCTGGCATCTTTGTCATTATGCTACTGCATATGGACCTAATACGTGGAACCACTCGCATGGGGGATAGGTGCGGAAAGCCAGTGCAAGTGGGGTCAGGGAGCTGGCCACCAGGCCCATCAAGGAAAGGGGAAAGTCGCAGCAAATGCTACTATGGTCCATGAGCGATCATACGACTGCTTTGTGGATTGCTTCACAGCCCAGGAGAAGAGGATGCAACTGTCCTCAATCCTTATGTAACACTCCCACTGTTTACTCTGGCTTTTGTGGGTTTTGAGGATTTGAGTCTGAAGCAGGAATAAATTTGCTTCATTGGGAATGGAAAACAACACAATAAGCTGCTGACATGCATTGTGCAGATACAATAACATCCTCTGCTTGCTTGACACTTAAGGTGAATGATATGCAGGTACATTAATATTCCTGATCCGATTACCCATTTCTTTAGCATATTCTTACCATATGATCTGGGGAATGCAACTAAACTGTTGCAGCACCGTGCTTCCTCCTCCCGCACCAAGCATAGCTACGATGAATCTGGTGGCCGCCCATCATTTGTTGTAACATTAATCTCATTTCAGGTGATGAGGTATGAAAATGTGAATGTCAAGGAAAATGACAGCTTGGACCCTGCAACACTAAGCCCCTCCAATCCACGAGAGAAATGGCTACGCAAGAGGACACACGTCAAGCTCAGAGTACGTATCCTGTACTATCCCAGAGCAGATACAGATCTATGTCTTTCTTTGCAACAATTTCAATGGAATGCAGTTCTCTCACCTGAAGTGTGATTGTTGCATAACTGCAGATTAGTAAAGAATTGAAAAGCATTAAGTATCGCTAGGGGGAAGGAGAGAGGGAGTGTGTGTGTATGTATATCCTACTGACTGCGAGAGTACAGAAATGAGAACTAAAAGAACAGAATCCTGAGGCTTCAACAACAAAAACTTGAGTGCTATAGAACAAGAAAAATGGTGTTAAAATTAAAGCAACATTATTCCAAGCACAATAGGTTGATCTGTAGACTGAAAGCATCTTCAGGTGAATAGTGGATATTGGTTACATAATATTTTGCCCTTGTCTCGCTTCTTAATTCTCAAACACAGAGATTCCCAAGTCAGAGCTCTCTAACACAGGTGTGAGGTAGGTCATCTGCCCTGCTTTTCAGCGTGAGCGAACAGAAAAGTAAAGTGACCAGTGCATACTTGGCAGAGTTGAGAATAGGAGTCAGGACATTCAGGTTCTTTCTTCTGTGGCTAAGGCACGGAACTATCCCTCCCCTGTGCTATTAAATCAGAGAACACGGGGACTGTGATTTCTAGTCCTCCATCATCATCTTACTATAAGAGCAATGGGGTCCAATGGTGAGATTTGGGAGAATTGGGAATTGTGACAGCTGGGTTTGATTCTCCGCTCTCCAAGGGCAAATGCCTACCGTGGTTCATGTGCCTTATCCTAGCCCTCTGTAAGGGTCGGGGCAGAATTTCAACCCCAGGGAGTAGTGTTAATGTTTAATTGTTGTCTGGATCTGTGCAGCACCCGGCATGCTGAGGCCTCAGGGTGCTATTATAATACTAATAAACAACACTAGAACATTAGAGAGGAAGGGTGGCCCAGTGATTCAGCTGCTGCACTGAGACTCAGGAGAAATGGGTTCTGTTCTTGGCTCTGCCAGACTCCTTGTGTGACCTTGAACAATTTCCTTAGGTGCTTTTGAAAAATGCCACCCTAAGTCGCCTAAGAAGAGCACATGTCCCGCTAGTTTTTTCAGTGTGACTTGGGCTCCTCCTAAGTAATTCATGTGTTTTTGAAAAATCCCAATCTTCATCTCTTGGTGCTTCGGTTCCCCATCTGTAAAATGGGGATAATATTCCCTTCCTCCTACCCTTTGTCTGCCTCATCTATTTAGATTATAATCAATCTCTTTGGGACAGAGACTACCGCTTAGTCTCTGACCTTGACGGGGCATAGGCACTAATATAATACAAACAACCCAATGCAAAGCCTACCAAAAGCATAAAAACGTGGAAATACTAACCTTTTTCTTTCATTTCAGAACGTAACTGCCAATCACAGAGCAAACGATGTCATTGCAGCCGAAGACGGTCCTCAGATACTGGTTGGGCGGTTTATGTATGGCCCCCTGGATATGGTCGCTTTAACGGGTGAAAAGGTAAAGCTAGAGCTTTTGTGGATCATTTCCCCCAAATTAACGCTAGTGGTTACATGAGTTGAGCACAGTCACACACTTAACTGTCTGTGTTACCATAGATGGCTCCACAGTGATGGGGACTATGTTTAGTAGACTTGACTTTCAGGGATCGTTTCTATAGTTTGTAACTAGAGAAGTGTAGCCGAAAGTGTCTGATCTCCTGTCACGCTGGCAAAAATGTGCAAAAATTGAGCCCTCCTGATATCTGACCTTTTCTACCCATCACCTTTCTTATGCGCTCCTGGCCATCTAAGCAGCTTGATGCTGAGCGTCAGGGGTGAAGTGATTACTAAGTATTCCATCCTATCACACCACCTACTGGAGACTGAATTAACTTACTAAACAAGAATTAAAAGAAATCATTCTGTAGCAGTGGCAAATCATGGAAGAAAAATTGATATACCCCAGATGAGACATTCAGATAAAGGAATTGGGACTCGGGGGCGGGGGGGTTTCACATTGTTGTTGTTTCTCTTAAACAAGGAAGCCTGAAGATGAATTTTAGCACCAGATTAGTAATGTGACACAGCTGGGGCCATTGCTGTTCTAAAAGTCTCATACAATAGAAGTGTTTAAGGCTAATAAAGCCAAGCGTTAAGCTACAATATACCAGTTAGTGTGTATGGCCTGATTGTGCAATGAGCACTGGAGGGGCAGAGCATTGGAGGGGCACAGATTCATTGCAAACTGTAATGGTGAACTTTTTTGTGCTTCAGTAGAGTCGCCCAACAGTACAGTGGCTCTGTCATATTTAGATTTCATGATCAGTGCAGTTTTATTTAGTAACAAATGCCTGTAACCAAAAATAATTACAAGGTCCAACATTGCTACACTTACACCATCAGCTTGTATAAACAAAAATGTGTCCCCTCTAGATGTGTGTAGTTTAATACCATGAAAATAGCCTTAAAAGAATGACTTGCAGTTGTTTCCTTAAATGAGTTATCAGCCTTCATTTACAATCTGTGATGGCATAAATATCACTGTTTTGTCAGAGGAAAATGAAGCTGGTGGTGGTGGTAGCTGAATTATTGAAAAGCAACAGATAGCATCCCTAGCCCTGCCATTGCCAGCAGGGTTGTGACACAGCTGAGCTGAATGTAATCACAGGCTAGAAATGAAATAATGGGTTCTGTGCACAATCTACTGTTTGTACTCTTAACCTCAGGCATCTTGCTCTTGAAACCATCTGCACTTAAATAATCACTCTTAATAACTGGTTTACATAAAGGAAGCTTGCTTTGTGCTCTCACTGCTCACACCTCAGCTACCAGGAAATCCATGCTCCTCCTTTGTTTCATGGAGTGTAGCCATTGAGCAGATTTCATTTTTCCTTTACCTGATGCAGTACAATCCCTTGCACTACATATGCTAAACTGGGGAAAGTGAGCTGAAGAAGCCAACCGTGACTAATGATCAGGCATAAGCCCTAATCAGTCCATAGTATGACTTCCTCACGGCACAGTGAGAATCTTACTACAGTACAAAAGACGTCTTGCCTGGAGTGCCAATCCCCTGAAACAGCCATTATTGCATGTGGCCTTGGATAGGAATTGGCCACAGCAGCAGTTTTCAATGTGAGGGTCACAACTGGCTGTCATACTGCCTTGCCTTTCTCAGATTGCTAGATGGGAAGGTGGTGGGGATCCTGGTATGAAAAAGGCTAAGAACCTCTGGGGCTTACTGGTACCTTGGTTCCAGTAGCCTGGCTGTGACAAATGTGTATAGAATGCTGGCAGTCACATAACTGTAGTGAAGATGGGGCCACTCCCTGCATGTACCAGGGCTATTTAATTTAGTCACTGTGTCACTCCCCTTTGGTAGCATTTCTGATGCACTTTAAGACATGGGCTCGCCCCTCCAATGCCGTGAGCTGGAAGTGGTTCCTTTTCCCCTGTAAGTATTTGGATTCCCACCCTATAGAATTCAAAAGCACAGTTGGCCACCTTCTTGAAAACCTAGCAGACAGGCTAAGGCTTGCTTGGTGCCAGATATCCATATCTAAAGGTTGTCCCCTCAGAAATTAGGACCATTGCAGGGGTAGGAGGACGAAGCTTGAATTTCTGCTGCCATTGCTGGACTGGTTCCTTGGTTGCATAGTGAACTTTGGTTAATATAGTGTCGTTAAAGGTGAAATGTCTGGAGAGTGAACTATTAAAATGCATTTAATTTCAAGAGGTATGCAGATCCTATAGTCAAACCCTCTCAAATACAGCAATCTTTATTGTCTGGGGTGGTGGCAGATGGCAGGTACGTTTCCAAAAGAAAATTGTGTGTGCGTGCCCACACACCGATGGCTTCTTAAAGCAGGTTCGTTCCCCATTCCACTGCATTTGGAAACACAACTTGGGGAACCTCATTGCACCTCTGCCTTTAATGTAATAGCAAAGTCCCTCCCAACTGACTTACTGCAAAAGGCAAAAATTGCATGGCTTTTCCTAACACAGCCATAGAGACCTCTTGGTTGAGTGACATGGTGGAAGCTGAGTAAATTTATCCTGGAAGTAACTCCATTGAAATCAAGTAAACTACAGCAGGGGATGAATTTGCCTCCTTATGTTGACTCCAAACCCAGTAGAGTGCATGTAACAGTATTTCTCTGTCCTAAACAGGGCTTGGTTGTTCTGCTCTACAGTTCCTAAGAATGTGCTGCAGCTACCATCTCTCTGCAGAATTCAGCCTTTCCCGTGCCAACATAAATTTAATTGTTAAAGTGGGGTGAGGTCACATTTAGTTAAGATCGTTGTTTTAATCTGGTCTCTTGGTTTGTAAGAACTCTAAAACAGCCCTATTACTTGAGATGACATAGGGGATAAGATCACAGATTTGCTCAAACTTTATTGCAGATTTTTATCATAGCCCTTTTATTAGATTTTTCAACCACTCTTTATTCTGATCACGTTTTATGTATATATAAAATAAAAGCGAAGATTCTTTTGGTAGTGATGAATAGGAAGCTGGGAGGGGGCATCAGTGCTGGCATTATGAGAAACACATAAGTTATATTGCTCCAGAACTTGATTACTACTTATGCATACCATTCCTCAAATGTAGAATTAATTGACATTTTGAACCTATGTGGATATGAGTGAGCAGTGTAGTCTCAGAGTATATTTGCTTGGTATTAAAAGGCTTCAGTTATGCATTCAGGAAGACTACAACTCCCAGCCACTCAAGAAGTCACCCCCCTCCACATCATTTTTTTATTTATATTTCAGTAGCGTCTAGAGCCCCAAGTTAGACAGGGGCCCCGTTGTGCTAGGTGCTGTACAAACAGAGAGACAATCCATGTCCCAAGGATCTTAAAAGTCTAAATAGGCAAGACAGTGATGGGGTGGGAGAGAAAAGGAAGCAGAGACGTGAAGTGACTTGCCTAGCACTACACAGCAAGTCAGATCCAGGAATAGAATGCAGGTCTCCTGAGTCCCACTCAGGTGCCCCATCCATTGGACCACCCGGCCTTTCGAGCTGCTGAAGGACTAGATTGTGGCATTTGCACTCACACTCATGTTTCCAGGTGGGGCATGTGTGCCGCCCAGGTGGCATTCTGCCTGCACAGTGCTGAGGCAGGCAGGCAGCGTTTTCAGGAGCAGCAAATAATATAGGCTTTACAATGATGCGGCATGTGTTCCCGTAGTGCCACTGGCTGTGCTGGGAGGGTGAGACGCTGGCTCCGGCCCCTTTCACGTGTGGAATGCCTGAGGTTCCCTTGCTTGTGCTTAGAGAACTGAATCACTGACACGCTGTCTGCTCTCCGTGCCATCTACTCCCACTTCCTGGTGCACTTTTGCAGCAGCAGTTAGTCTAGCCAAAGCGTGTGTTCTGCCCTCTCTTCCTGCGCCTAACTCAGGAGTTGGGATTCTTCTGCTAGCAATGCAAGAGAACAAAGCAGACGGTGTCCAAACCGAAATGATGCAGAGATACTATTGTGGCAAATCCCCCCTCTCCTCTTAATGGCTCGTAGCTGGGGGAAGCAGAGGATGCAAGATCACTTGAAATCCATACTGATTTTGATTATAGAGGCACAAGAAGGAGCCGTGGGGGGGAGGACAACTCTTAAATTAGCTGGATCCTGTGCTGATTTGAGCACTCCATAAGCATCACTTTATGCATGATTTGGGAGTCGGATGTAGTTAGCGTCACTTTAGGTTGCTCTCATCATTAAACAGAAAAATTCTCTTTGAGCTATGATTGCTTTCAGCCTCTTGTGTAAAAATACACTAGAGGATCAGTGCTGGATGCTAGTAAGGGGAGGCCTCCCAGTTAGAGCACAGAACTGGGAGACGAAGAGGCTAAACTTGGCTCTGCCATTGGCTCAGTGCCATGCCACCTTGGGGGCAAGTCATGCAACGGCTCTGTGCCTCGGTTTCCCCATCTGTAAAATGGGGGTGGATATTTACTGACCTCACATTGAGGTTGAGATGCTTGAAAAGGGCAAGAATATCTTTGCTGCTGTCAGGCACAGTGCTGTAGCTTACACGTATATTCCATTTTCCAAGGGAATTCTTCAAGAGAGTCCATTTAGGATTTCTACAGACTGCTCATTTGTATTCCCATTGACTTTCTGTCATCTCAGTAACAGTGTACACATTTGGCTTCTAACAGGTACAAGTATGAAACTAACTAGATTGAAAACGTATTCCAGTTTATTCCTCTTTCAGACTGCAGACCCACTACCGCCATTTAAATGTATGTCTCTGGTATGACCCAAAATTCAGTGGTGTGAAGAGGACATAAAAAGACTAACTTGGAGAGAGATTACTTATTAAGCTATAAAGATGTGTATGGAAACAAACTCATGCAAGGATGATGAGTGAGGGATAAGGTAGTGCAGTTAAACGAAATGCTGTTCTGATCACAGTGAGATGCTTAATTTGGATGGTCGAAAGGCATTTCACATGCTTTGTAAATATTTTGTTTGTTTCCAGTGTCTCTTTCATTATGCATGTTTCTGCATGCTCAGTGTTCTATAGGGAAGTGCACTGTAACATAAATAGTTTCAGACTGGCCACACAACATATAACTGTTTTTGGGTAATGTTGAGAGTTTGTCCTTCCATTAAATGTAACCCCAAATCCCATTATTTTCTCCTGCAAGGGAGACTCCAGGATTTCAGCCATCCTATTAAGGTCAATTTAACCCCAGTTCCGAGGAAGATAAGTGGAGTTCCATGTCTGTTCTGTCGAAGCTGGGGGTTCCCAGAGTGCCCATCACCATAGTAATGTCCGAATGCAGCAGAGCTCTTTTAAGCATATGTTTAAGTGCTTTGCTGAATCAGGGCTTAAGCCCTTAATTCATGCCACCATAGTATCTAAGCCCCATGTTGCACTTTCAAATGAAAACTTTAGAAACAGAATCCCCAGCTGCTCCCTTGAAAGCTCAGCCAGATTCTCAGCCGGTGTAAATCAGCCTATTGACTTTGGCAGAGGTATGCCGATTTACACCAGCAGAGGTTAGGCCCAGTGTTTGTTATTTTATGGATTTTTTTTCCCTGTAAGGGCTTTAATGAGTCTGGGGCTTTGTCCTTTGACAATACTTCCCTCCCCCACATTGCGCTGTGTGCCCATGGTCTGCCTTGCTGCTGCGTTCATGTCCCAGAAAGGGCTGCATTTCAGCAATGGGGAAAGCAAAGCACGTGTTAGAGTGTAATAAAATCCTGTCGTTAGTAAAGGTCCTTAGAATCTCGTGGCTTTGATGGTGCAAAAGAAGTGTTTGGCATTCAGACTCCCTTGAAGAATTCATTTGGGTGTGGAATTTTCACTCATGCAAGTGTAGTTAACGTTCTAATTTGGGGGGCTGTCAAATCTCACAGTGGAAAAAGTACCACTCTTCACTTATACATAACACCTTTCATTTAAGGGTCTCAAAGCACTTTGCAGAGGGCAAGCATCATTATCTCCATTTTATATGGGGAAACTGAGGCACAGTGACTAGAAATAGCAATCAGTAGCATTTTATGTTCCCTCCATAAAGTCCTTGATCTGGAATGGATATGATTGAGGAGACTTGTTTGAGTGTGCTTGATGCAAACCGAACAGTTTGAGTGTTTGCTTTTTCCGTGAAATTGCTTTTTACTTTAACACCACAGAAGATTCCCCCCCCCCATCCTTATAAAAGAAAAAGGGAAGAACTGAATGGTTGAATAAAAGAAAGTTCAAGCTGTAATTCACTAAAGAAAATACAGTTCTTCTTTCTTTATAGATCTACTACTCCTTTGAAGATTGTCTGTAGAGAAATGATTCTTCTCACTTTACTGTTAGCAAAACTTTCTCATGTTTTCCCCATTCCTTCCTTGTGCTAAGGGGGTACCTGAAAGATTCAGATACAGAATCCACTTAGGGTACAAAATGAACAATAGAAAGTTTCAGAACTTAGAAAAACAAAATCCTGAGAAACATCCTGCTGCGTGCCGATATAAGAACTGTGACTTCACACTGAAGTCTAAAAGCAGCCGGAGGAGGGTGTGGGGGTGGGGTGGGGGGGTGTGGGGGGGTGTAAATGCATTGGTAGATTTTGGTAACACTTCTGTTGTAAGCTTTCAAAAGGTTTTTAGCATTTAATTGTATTCAGACCTCATTGCCACAAGGCATCATTTAGGCCAAGAGAACTGGACATTTATAGGGATAACAGGAATATATGAAGTTAGGGACTCGATTCTGCAAGATGCTGAGCACTCTGGTCCCAATCCTGCACAGCATTTAAGCGCACACAGTGTAGGAAGTGCTGTACAAGATGGAGTCCAGAGTACTCCGTATATTGCAAGATTGAGCCCAGTAATTTAAAAAAGTCGTAAATAATAGACCTTCATGCTTCAGGACATAAAACACCCTCTAACTATAGAGGGGTTAGTAAGAAACTGTCCAGTGGGAAGATTATCCGATAACCATTTACTGTAGGATTTCTTGCCCCTTTCTCTGAGGTATTTGGTACTGGCCCTTGTCAGAGACAGGATATGAAACTACTTAGACCACTGGTCTGAGACAGTCTGGCATGTCCTATGAGCTGATGTGTGGTGTTGTCTAACAAATTTAATAGATTTTTTTTTTACTTTTACAGGTTGATATCCTTATTATGACTGAACCCTCTTCGGGGAGGTGGGTGTATTTCGACACAGAGATCACCAATAGCAGTGGCAGGATATCCTACAACATACCCAAACAGAAGAGGCTTAGAGTTGGCGTGTATCCCATCAAAATGGTGGTTAGGTAATGTTTTCAGATTTGAATGCTGGATAATTAAGGTGTGGGATTCCCTAGTACAAAGAGAGTTATGCCATAAAAGAACAAACTAACAAACAAAAACCTGCATTTAGCATGAGTGCCATTCTTCAAACGGAGCAAAGGCACTTATTGTTTGTCCACAACACTGAGCAAAGTTATTGCTCTGGAGACGTTTATTCCACCATCGTGGGCTCAATATGTAGAAAAAGAGACAGTGCTTTTAGACAATACGGGCCAAATGTCTGGATGGAGAGGGCATTCAGAGTTCGGCCACGTATCTGTTCCAGCTGTGGAAATGGGTGCTGCTGTGTGGATAGACAGAGGGAATGGGGGAAAATATCAGTTAAAGGGATTGACTGTGGGGCTATGATCAGGATATCTACACTGGGAGGTGGGACCTCTTGGCAAAGCCCCGCTGAACAGATGTTTTAATTTGATGTACTCAGGGGTGGCAGTTCTGAAGATGAGCAAGGCAGTCAGCAGTCAGCTAGTGAGGATGGACGGAAGCAGAGGAAAGGGGGTTACTTAGATGGCAAGCTCCTTGGGGCAGGAATTGCTGCCTTGCTGTGTTTTGTACAGCGGGGTCCATGACTGGGGCTCCTAGGTGCTACTGCAGTACAAGTAATAACTGGCAACAAACTACACATGTGATCGCTGGCTGCCATCTCAAACCATGTTTTTTTAATTAATCCACATAAGGGGGATGATGTGCTTTTAGAGGGACGAGTCTCCTGTTAATTTTGCTTTCTAGACCGAAGGCAGACTTGGTTAATTGCTAAGAGTAAAACTAGTCAAAGTGCTTTATGGTATCACAGAGCCCTCACTAGCAGGGAAGCCTCCCCTGGGCTTCGTAATGGTCATTCACATCACGTGAGTCACCACTACAGATTTGAATAAGATACTGGAGGAAGGATGGTTTTGTGGCCATGGTAGTTCTGCCACAGACTTCCTGTGCAACCTTGGAAAAGTCACTTCATCTCATTTTGTGTCCATTTCCCAGTGCTTCCTTTCCCCAACCCTTTGTATGCTTTGCCTATTAAACATTTTGGGGCAGTGAGTCTCACACAATGCCCAGCCCACTGGGGCCCTGATCTCGGCTGCAATGTATTAGACACAGCAGTAATAGAAATAACAACAGCCAGTGGGCCTCCACTAACTAGAGTTTAGTCTTGTAAATGCAGGGGATCAGGTCCATCTGAAGGCCCAAGCAAAGGTGTAGCTTGGGTAATCCAGAGCCTGCTTGTGGGTGGGGCTGGGGTGAAGGGATGATCTGTATCCCTCTGGGTGGTGACCAGTTTCTCCTGTTGAAAGGAATAGTGAAGGTATTGCCTTGTTCCAAGTCTGCAGTTCAGTTCATCTGTTGATGTCAGTCTGACTGAAGGAATCACTTTAATTCTGGAATCAGTGCCATGCTTATTTTAAATTGAAAAACACAAGCCTTAAAGCAACAATTCAGTGAAGTGAAATCAATTGACTCTCTCCTGGCTCTCAAGAGTTTCATGAAAAGCCCTCTGCTGAGTCAAGCATAAAGAGGAAAAATGTGTGAAATAAAATTAATCTGCCTAAGTGCATGGATGGGGGCAGCTGTGCTTCTAAAGCTTTTTATGTTTAGTCAGAAAACTGCTAAACGCTTTGACATAAAGTTTTAATTTAATACTCCACTTTGGAGTTAAACTTCATGCCCACTTGGGAAATAACTTGCAGATTCCACTAAACGTCTCCTCTAAAAGAAAAATGGAATTAAAGGTGTCCTCGCAGCTAATCAAATGAAAGATCAGCTTTCCAATTCCACATATATATTCTCTTAATTAATAATAATTCCATTGTAGAATAGCAGGCAATCAATTTGAGAAGATAGGGCCGCTTAAAAACAAATTAATGTCTCTTCTGGGAAGTCTGCAGTTTAAAACGTTGCAGCTGACTCAGGATCCAATCTCCTGCTTCCCTGGGCCTTAGATTGCAGGTTTAATATGCTTCACGCTAGAATGAAAGTAGTTATTACTTCCTCACCCTTAAATGGTCATGCCTGGACCTGACATGTGATGCGGGCACATTTCCAAGCAGAAATCCATCCTGCAAGATGTTGCCAGTAACACCAGATATAATTTCCGCTGTAGCTGTAACATTCACTGTGACAAAGTTGGGCAGGGCTTGGGTCAGAGCTGCAGAGCAACACGATTCATATGGCAGGAAAAGGTAAGGGAATTGTGGGATCTCTGCCCCTGCCTTTTGCGGGTGGCCTGAGAGCTGCACTCCAGTGAAAAGAAAAGGAGTACTTGTGGCACCTTAGAGACTAACCAATTTATTTGAGCATGAGCTTTCGTGAGCTACAGCTCACTTCATCCGATGAAGTGAGCTGTAGCTCACGAAAGCTCATGCTCAAATAAATTGGTTAGTCTCTAAGGTGCCACAAGTACTCCTTTTCTTTTTGCGAATACAGACTAACACGGCTGTTACTCTGAAACTCCAGTGAAAGAATACTCAATGAGTAGAAGCTTGCAGATGCCAGAGCTCTACATGAGAAAAGCCATGTAGGGAAGTAGGCACCTCGTGTTTGAGTTCTCCCCTTTTGTGAATTTGTTACTCTTCTGGGCCAGCATTTTCAGCACAAGAAACAGGGATAGAGGGATGGTCAATTCCTGTCCATTTCTGTTGCATAGTAAGGTTGACTTTTTGCAAGTATGCACAGTGAGAGACGTGTACATCGCTTTTCCCCATACACTTTTGGCTGCCCGATATTTTTAGGTTGCTTTAAAAAACCCAGGGTAATTTTTATTTCTAATGTTGCACAAAAGGGACAAAGCCTAGAGGGCTTTATTGTATTGTCAGTGATTTTTTTTGCCTTGCACTGCTTTAATTAGATTTATGCAAGTCTCACTGTTTTAGCCCAGTGGACTTGGAAAATTAGCTTCTTAAAGGGTCCCAACATTTTTACTTTGTGGTTCAAACTGGAAACAGGATAGTAAGTCCCATTAGGCTTGTGGAGCCCTGAATGCCTTGCTCCAGACAGATATCATTTCTGGTTTTCATTGTAATTCACAGAGTTTGAGTTCTGATGCTTCGCTTTGTTTTTCTTCTGCAGGGGTGACCAGAGCAATGCAATCAGTTACCTGACTGTGCTTCCCCCGGGAATGGAGTGTGTGGTGTTTAGCATTGATGGCTCCTTTGCAGCGAGTGTCTCAATCATGGGTAGTGACCCCAAAGTTCGAGCTGGGGCTGTTGACGTTGTCCGGTAAGGGACACATACACATTAGTGTTTTTGGAGTCCCTGCCTCATCCCTTTTTAACAAAGGGGATCAAACTGGAAGCAAGAAATAATAGATTGTTCATAAAGCCCGGACTTCTTTGCAGATACGTTTTTGTACCATTCAGACACCTAGCTATACCTGATTTGCACAGAAATTTACACATTTTATAGCACTTAGATGTTTGGTGCAATTTACCGTGCAAATCATAAGTTAAAGTTAAAAGGCTGCCTCTAGGAAACATGGCCTAAAAGTGCATGGACCCAATGGATAATTTTCCATTTATTACTCTGATTATCAAAAAGAGTGGTGAGTTATTGAAGGATTTTATGCTATAATGAATTTTAATCCTGAGGCCTGCTGTACCTTCCGGATGTAAAGTACTGTGAGAATAAGTTCTAAGAACCACTTAATTCCTTCACTTAAGAAGTCAGTTAATGCTGCACTGGGCGAAGAATTGGTGTCTATCATTTTAAACTCAGAGCCCCTTGAGCCCCCCTGAAAATGGAGTGATGAGCATCACAGCTTCCCAGGCTGTGATTTTGCTCTTGTTGAGGTCAAAGGCAAAATTTCCATCCATTTCAAGGACAGCAGGACTGAATCCACAGGGTGCAGAATATTGAAGATAAAATATATTTGGAAATATCCCCGGTGTTTTATACAACAGTATTTGCACAAGTCTACCTATTGCTCTTCCCCGTTCCTCTTGAGGCATACAAATTATTGCATGAACGCACCAGGATGTTAGCTATTAATATCAAAACCTGACCCCATCCCAGCTAGCCTTTTACCTAGTGAGAGATTATGCCTGGCTTTTCTTAAATTGTCACCATGTTCAGCAAAGATGTTCGTTAAAACTAAAGTGGATAGTGACTTCTTCCCCGCTTTCCACTCTCCCACGCTGCTTTTGCTTCTAACAGACACTGGCAGGATCTGGGATACCTGATCATCTATATCACTGGCCGTCCTGATATGCAAAAGCAGAGAGTGGTCTCGTGGTTATCTCAGCACAACTTTCCTCAAGGGATGATTTTCTTCTCGGATGGGCTTGTTCATGACCCACTACGACAAAAGACTATTTTCCTCCGGAATCTAATGCAAGAGGTAACAGAGGCTGTTTTGCACATATTGAATCAAATGATCAGTTGCTGGAAAGTCAGATCTCTATTGTCATTGCCCAAGGGGAGGGTCTCTCCCCCTTGGAAGGAAAAGACCATTGTCCATTACAAGGTATTTTGTTGTATCTTGGTTTCCTTCCTAAGATTCAGATGCAATGAAGGCTGCTCTGCCTTCTGAGGGTCTTGGATCAAGGCTATTCATTTTGATGATTCATATAAATAAATCCAGTAGCTATGAACAGTACAAGGTCAAATGTGTGTAGCCAAGCTATTGTCCTGATTTAAGAGAATCCAGCCATCATGATGTCCGATAATTGCTGCACCCTTCCGTTTGCTAAAAGTATTAATTATGAAGAATCAGGAAAAATCCAGGCTGAGTTTGATAAGCTTCTGGTCCCTCAGGGTCATGGTTGAAGCACGTTGGAGGGATGACGGAAGGGTTAAATTTGCTATGTAGCTACCTCTGCCTGATAATTTTCAGTGACCTGAATCTGGCAGCAAAACCTTCACTTTTATAAGACAAATATGGAGGTCTTTTGATTCACACTAAATTCCATTCCTAGTGCTGTGATTGCATAAAATCCCCCAAAACTAAGGATCTTAGTTGCTACAGGAAATTATGCTGGTTTCTCAGTAGGGAGCAGATATGAGGACAGACTAGGGTTATGTTGCTTTTGAGAACCTGGTCAGTCATGTTTATGGTTTGGATTCACATCCAATGGGAAAATGTGGCTCATTTTCACTCGTATAAATTATGGTTGTTTATCACCTCTGAAGATCAAACTTCCCAAGTACCCCCTGCTCATACGGACCTTCCAAATGGAAACATTATTTTTATTGCAATTCTTGTTCAGCTTCTAGAAATAAAGGGAGGGTTATTCTAATAGGCCTGTGGGAGTTAAGCACCCAACTCCTATTGGCTTTCACCCTAATCCCAGCAATTACTTAAAAACGCAGTCATCTTACCACTTTTACTGGCAAGAATTCTGCTGTTTTTTTTTTAAACAAAGGCAAGTTTATAAATTTGGGTCAGTAACATCAGTTTATCCGGAGCTTCATCACAAAGAAAATGCCTGCTATAAGATTTATGGGTCAGCGATTCAGAGCATGTGCAATTAAAACAATATTTGCCTTGGTTCTTTCAGTGCTACATCAAAATTTCTGCTGCATATGGCTCAATGAAGGATATTTCTGTGTACAATGTTTTGGGTCTGTCGCCTTCCCAGATTTACATAGTTGGACGTCCGACAAAAAAATACCAGACTCAATGTCAGGTATGTAACTCTTGCTAAAAAGTCAGTGTCTTTTGGGACATGCACAGCAGATGAAAAGTGAAGATAAATCTTGACTGTGGCCAGGGCAGCACAAGTCCTAGAGAGGGCATTTTCACTTAGGAGAATGGGGCAAAAGGCTTTTAGCATCTCAGGAGTGCCGGTTGCTTGACAGCTGCACATACAATATAGGACCAAATGGAAAGAGCAAGTTAAGATACACAGCTGTAATGTCTTCAATATTGGCATCTTCTAGCCGTAGTGGTCCAAAATTAATCATCCATGTGTTTTCATCAGGAGTGTAGTCACTCTAAAGGGGGGGTGGGTCTCAGTTTTCTTTCTACCCTTGCTCTGATTCTCATGCAGCTCTGCTGCTGAACTCATGGGGAAAGAATGTTACCCATTTGGGCCCTTCTTGTGCTTTAGTATGAAAGGACAGGTCCCAGAGAGGAGCAGGATCCCGCCCTCATTACAGTAGAGTACTACAAACGAAGTATGAGGAGATAAGTGCAAGTGGTAGAAAGGCCATTTTGTTCCCTCCATCTCAGAGAGTCTTGCTTCTCATGTCCTTGACTTAACTAGTTACACTGACGTTGGAAACATCACTCCAGAAAGGAGGCTGTTGTGAAGGAACCACATAGCTGTGCCTAGTCAATACACAATGCTTGTCCATTAGCTGGCATGAAAGCAGCACATGCTGAATGCTTCACCCCCGCCCCCAAGATCATGTTTGCTGGGAGTCTGTTTGGCCACCATTCCAACCAGGCAGATTGCTCATTGATGGGAAGCCTGCTCACATGGATCATTAATGTATAGTGTTTTTCTCTTTCCCTCCCCGATTCCAGTTCCTCAGTGAAGGTTACGCGGCGCACTTAGCCTTGCTGGAGTTCAGTCTCCATTCACGGCCCAAGAAGAACAACTCCCGGATGATCTTGAGGAAAGGAAGCTTTGGCCTGCACTCCCAGCCTGAGTTTCTACGGAAAAGGACTCACCTTCGCAGGACTATGTCTGTGCAGCAGCCTGACCCACCTTCGTCGAACCCCAAACCAGAGCGTGCCCAGAGCCAGCCTGAATCCGACAAAGATCACGACAGGCACCTGCCCCCCATAGCCTGGGTTCGAGGTGGGGTCCATAAATTTGAGTCTGCACCTTAGGAAGCATTGAGGTATAAGTCTTGGGTGCCGGCCAATCAACCTGTAGGCATGGGGTGGGACACAACCAGAGGCTTCCTTGCTCTGGAATCTGCCTTCTTAAACCAAGTAGGGAACTTTGTTTGTTCCTCTTAACATACCTATTATAAAACTTAAAATCCCAGATCTAAAACTATCGCAAGTGCTTAACATCAAAACTGCAAAAATATGTCTTAGAATTTTTTTTTACAATACACATTATAAAATGTGCAATAAGAGAAAAGCGGTAACAGGTTGGTTTTACTCAATGGAAGATGCTTAAAGGAGTGACATCAGTTAACTAGTAGTACCTTTAAAAAAAGCATGAGCAGGTAAAATGAGTGAAAGAGAAGGCTTATGTTTTAAAACCCTAATGGCAATATCAATTGCTGCTATACTCCTGAGAAAGTGTTATACACAGAAGGGAAGTGCAGGTGGAGTGGAATGTGGAAGGCAAACTCTTTGGGTGCCTTAAACCCAAGAAAATTTCCTTTGGCTTATGGTGTTGATGAATGTGCATCAGCTCAAGTTCTGCTCTATACATCTTATAAGTGAGGTAGCTAGACTTAAAATACCCACTGGAGAAATCTACTTAAGAACCAAATCATAAACACTTGATGTTTTTGAAAAAAAAAAAAGTCTCTTTACTGCAGTCTGAAGCACTGATAGTGTTGCTATATACAAAGATCACACATTTTTCGTGGAGATTGGTGACTGTACAAATGTTTGAATTGCTCCAAGCAACAAGATGGGTTTGACCCTTTCGATACAAGACATGGATCCTTCTTAGGTAAGCTAAAAAACCCCTCTTCTGTAGTGTCTCCAGAATTTTACAATGGATGAAAATGAGTGATAAAATCATCACCAATTTTATATTGGTAATTTTTCCCTTGCCCCTGCTGTTTAAAGAAACTATATGCTATGAAATTGTAGATGCAGTTTCTGGTAACAAAATCTTACTGCATTTAAAATACCCACATTTAAGCTTCATAGGACCTAGATGCATGCTATGAAATTGCAGGTGCCAGTTAAAGTACTCGTTTTCTAATTATCGAAAAATTCCGTTTAGATGTTCTCAGCTTAGTTAGAAGGATCTACTGGAGGCAGCTGTGTGGGAATCGCCCTAAATGTTCACATTTCAGAGGTAAATATCGTAGTCATTTTAGGATAGAAGCAAAGAGCCAGAACCTGCAAATTCTTACTCAGTGGTAACTCCTACTGAGCTGAATTCAGTAGAACTATTAAAACTTTTCAGGATTAGGCCCTAACATAAGCACGTTTTCCAATCTGCATCAGTGTTGTAAGTGCTCAGGAAAACCACCTCTCTAAGCATTAAAAACTGGTTTATGAGCCTGGGAGAGTTTAGATAAAGTTACCCATTTTTCAAGTCATCTCCATCTTGAATGCAGGCCAGATGCAGGCTCAAATGAGCCTATTAGTTATTGAGATATAGTATGTAGAAGGAATGCTCTGAGGAAATGACAATGAGGCAGTAGAGGGAAAACCTAAACGTGCATTATTTGAAGACCCCAAACTGCCAGAGAGGTTCTGATGGCTGATTCCTACCCAAGAAAGCAGCAAATTAGCTCTACTAATGGAGCACCTTAGGTACATTTCTGTATTTTATTCTGAGGGAGGAATGCCAAAGTTACCTGCTCCTTTGTATTACACTTATAATCAGTCCACATGCAAAAATTTAGCTTCATATTTCCTGAAAGATCTCATAGCATTTCACAATAAAATTAATGTTTCTCTTATCCCTGTTAATTTTAACTTCAAAACTCCAGTTTAATTAAGACACTAAATGTTTTGCAAGCTCACACTACTTAGGATCGGGTACTTAAAGGTAACTGTTTTATTTATGTCCTTTGCTCAGTGTTTCCTTGGTGCAAGGTCATTTGGATATAAAAGCTAAATGTAAGATCTCCAAGAGCAACACTTAATAGTTTTTAGGTTTACAAATGTCTTTTTATGAGTAATGTCACAAGTCCTCTAACACACAGCACTTTAAATGGTTATTAAGTGTTCTGTCTTTAGCCTCTGTGTCCCTCTCTTCCACCCTCTGCAACCAGACTGAAATCACACCGGCTGCAAAGCAGGGCAGGGCAGAAACTAGCTCCCTGCCCTAAACTGACTACTAGTATCTGCATGCCTGGCTCCACAGACTTTAGTGGAGTCATGGCTGCTTATTCACAGTGATGAAGTTGGCTCCCTGTTGCTGCTCTAGGGGAAAGCAAAAGTAAGTAATGAAGATGGGTGGTTGGTGCTCAATCCCTATCTGATGCACCTCTTCTGACTAACAGGTACCAACAAAATAATGCCCTCAGAACATACAGTAAAAAGCTTGCTCCAGTGATCTACATCTGACCACTAATGGTTTAGAGATTCTCTGCTTTATTGTCCTTGGAGCAGTTTTATTTGCTTGAGGCTATGGTGATTGGCCTAATTGTTTTAGGCTCTCTTCACTGTAAAACCTCAGTGATACAGTATTTTTCAGCTTACTCCAAGTTTAATCGGGTAAGAGAGCATAAGACTTTTCAGATTTGTCTATTGAATTCCTAACTGTCATCCGATGGGCAGAGCTAAAGAGGACATTGATTGTTTAGCTCGAAATTCCATTTTTTAAAGCAGCTGTGTGTTACGGCATGCTGGTAATTATTGTGCCTGCTGTGCAATTCAAAGCTATTGTTGCTTTAGCTAACGTCTACCTCTATCAGCCACGAGGCTCCAAAACCAATTATCCTATACATTTATCTAATTCTCCTATTATATATATTTCTTTCCAGAATGAGATCTAGTTGGAATTGTGTGTCCATCATTAAGGGAAATGAGCCTGAAAGTTCTAACCATGTGTTTTTTTAACTTGAATTTTTCCATTAATACCTGGGTCTCTTGACTAGAACCCATTGTGCTGGCTTCTCCTAACAGTATAATAATTTAAGCAGTGAAATAAGTGCTAGTCTGTGTACATGATTACAATGTCAGCATTTTAAATGTTACTACATACAGTGTTAGAATTCAGCTGAGAATAATTTAACTCCCCTACTTGGTTTCATGAGATACTGGAACTCATGTGGCCTTAGAATAATTCCAATATTGCTTATTGCTCAGGGATTGAATGTTTTACCCTCTGCTCACTGGTCCTCCAACTAAGCACCTTTGCAAACAATCCCACAACATATTCAGGTTAGAGGTTAATATTTCATACCAGCTGGAAACTGGGGTTCCAAAATTTCAGATTTAAAGCAACTGGGTTTTTTTCTGCTCTAGATTATTAGTCACTAAAATGATTTCATCATTTCAGTGGGGCTGAGAGTATCAGTATGGTAAGAAGAATGAACTACCTAGGCCTACAAACAAATTATTATGTAATTGGAAATTTGGGAACCCAGCTGTATATTAAAACTCATACCTAACTTACGCTGTGTCCAGGTAGCTCTTTTGTGGAGGCTGACCTAGGCCCAATTATGTTAAATTGTCAATCCCTGTTATATCCTAAAGCATTTGCTTCTTGCCAAATTGTTTACATGCTATGATTCATAGGTGCAGACTTTCCTAATTCAGAGCCCATTGAGTAAAGTGGAATTTCAAAATCAATTTAAGTCTTCGTTCAGTTTTGCTTAAACTTTCACCCAGGGGATTAGCAGTGCTTTTTAAAATCTCATTCATTAGCAGATTGGGTGTGGGTATGTATCAAATTACTACCAGATGTCCTTGCACACTCAAAACTATCTTGGTTGTGAATTAAGACATCAGTGGAAGTTTTGGATGCTCACAGAACACAGCTTGAGCACATAAATAATTTCTGCACCTTAGTGCCTCCTGACTGCTTGATATGGAAAAGCACAGTCTTCTGCCCAGGTAAACTGAGAGAGTAATTGGAAATGTAAAATATTTTAGTGAGGAGTCATAGCAGTCAAAGTTAAATGCACAAGTAAAGTAGGCTGTGACTAGGAACACTTATTTCTCTGCCAAGTTTATGGACCCAGTTTATTACTGTAAAAAAAAAAATCTGATTAACTAGCAGTGGTGGACTTATCTGAGCTATTGTGAAAAGACACCGTCATAGCTGTGGTGTGTGTTGTGCGTGTGTGTATATTTACTGACTTCATAACAACCTTATGTGAAGTTTTGGTAAAGCTTTCACAGCAAATTTGTAACCAATATGCATTTTTTACAATGGCTGTTTGGTCTATTTTGTTGTCCTGTTAGGTAAGTTTTGGGGAAAAAGTAGCATTGTAAAGAGTGCAGAATATTCCACAGACATGCATAGTAATGGTAATCCAAATTTGATGACTATGTCCGTAAGAAACGTTCAAGTACATGTTTGCCTATACTAGTGCTGTTGGAACAAAAATCTTCTTGCTTGACCAAAGTATTCTTGTTTATTCTGTGGCATGTTTTATATCTATCCAGCATACTATTTTGTTAGGTGTGAGAACTACACAGCATCCACTGTCCCTCTCTCTCTCACTGGGGTTCAAGAGTTAGCTGCCATTTTGATATGGTTAGATGGGAAGAAAAGCATTAAATTATGTTCCATTCTCCACTATTTAGTGCACAAAGCAGCCTTTTTTACACTAGAGAGTTCAGACTTTAGAAGATGGTATTAGTGAAGATACAGAGCTCCCCTCTTATTTGCTACTGCTTTCAAAGTAGCTAGGACATATTTCAGGAGCTGTGGGGAGACAGAACAAGCCATATGCTAAGAAAGCTTAATTTGTTTCATTAAGCAGTATTAGCCAAGATGGTGACACTGCTGTTAAACTCTCACACTCTTGGGGGCACAGAATGCATGTAAACAGCCCTTGTACCTGGTTCTATTGAACAGGATGCCCTGCTTCCACTTTGCAAAAGTTTTGTGCCTATGCATCTCTTTAAACAGATCCAGTTGTGTGCTTTTAAAGCCAGATTATATGCAAATAGCAAGAGCACTTTTCCTTATAAATAAATTCCCAAGTAGAAGAAAAGTTTAAGCACAAGACTAAATATAAAACAATTGGTAAAGAACAAGATTTCCCTGTAGTACAGCACTAAAAGCAAAAATGAGAAAGTAAATTGACTGATACCTGTAACAGAGGTAAAGAAAAGTGTTTACATTATGTAGGATCATCTCCTCCACTGGCTTTTTCCTATTTAAGGGACTGAAAACTCTGAATATGGAGTCACAGAATTTCCATTTAGGTAGTGGAGAAATTAGGCATGTGGCCTCTTTTCACCCTGCCACCATAGCTGTTCCACAGGACATTGGGAGTGAGTTCTAAATACAGACTAGGGTGAGTATGATAACTTACTCATTTCCCAGGCTACACAGCAGCCAGTGATCCTGCTTGGAACACTGTGGAAGGGAGCTCCCGGGGGGGGGGGGGGGTGTTTATGGTTAAAATGACAACACAGCTAACACTCCCCTTTTGGCTCAGATCCATGGGAAGGGGATGATGATCTGGCCTGTAATTATTTTAAAATTTGACAGTATTCCTTTAAAACTGGGCCTGCTTTTGGGACAGGTGGAAAAATTTGAGTTAGCCTCTCCTTACCCAGAAAAGCACTGGACCAGTAGTCAAGATCTTGGAGCATATTGACTGCTAAGTACAGGCAGGTTTACATGCAGAATGGAACACTAAAAAGGAAAATGGCAAGTTTAAATATCAAAAGATACTTCTGGGTCTAGAAGGGTCAGGAATGGCAGTCTCATAGCAGAACCCCAACCCCAATGCATACTTATTTTTCTATTTATGTGGGAAAACAAAATGTCTACTTATAACTGAATCCTTGTAAGGAGACTTGAAATTGTACATGGTCTCTGAGTCTACAGTTTTACTAAGTGTATACTTTTAAATAGTGTGTCAGTGGGAAGGTTCTATCTATGGTGACAAATGTTTATATTTCTTATGGCTGCCTTGTAAAAATTTAAAAAAAATGTACAATAATGAATTTCTTAAAATATTATGAACTAAGGAGTAAGATTTTTACAATTGGTCTAGATTTTGATGTGAGCTGGTTTTTAAAAATCTTATAAAAAGCTAGTCACTTAAATAAAAACCTTCTTTGCCTTTAAGTGGACAGCATTGTGGGTTTTTCTTTACATTGGTGTGGGAAAGTTCCTCAGGCATTATGCACCTGATCAACCTGTTCAGAATGGGTACACTTCCAAGACATACCAAAAGGTAGTTAGATACAGCTGCTCAAAACTACCCTGCACTTAGTCAAAATAGAGAACTCTAGCTCCTCACCTGCTGTAAGGCAGCATTGCCAGCTGAGCTTCAAAAAGAAAAAGGAGATGGGCAGGATTTGACCCTGTATTCCAAAATGTGGGATCTTTGTCACACACCCCAGGCAGTCCCCTTGATTTTAATTAATTAGTCAAAACCTATAATAGATACTCAATGCACATAAAGCATTTGTAAGAAATAGCAAGAACAAACATTTCTCCCACTTACGAGGTGAATGGTGGTTGAGGTTTTTCTTAAAGGGGAAGGGAGTCTGAAAATAGAATTCAGCAAGACATCACTAGAATGAAAGGTCTATTTTGTCAAGGATCAGTACATACAAGTAAAACTTCAAATAAAAGCCCTCCCCTGGTTTAAAACAATAAACCTTATCTACTTTTTAAATCCAAAATAGGAAGGGGTTCCACCCCATTGTTAAAGTTTTACCTTTTCAACAGTCTGGTTTGTCAACAGGCAAAAAAAGAGTTAATCTCAATTTAAATATAGATAGGGGCAGCATTCGTGCAAGATTGCTTACAAAATTTGGACTTCGATACCAATAGAATATTTTAGGGAGAATGAAGCAAGACAATATTGTAGCCATCTGAAATCTATCACTAAGTGGCAACAGAATTCACACACACAGTCATAAAGTTTTAAAATTCTAAATGTCAATATTTTGTAGTGGCACACTGACAGATTGCTTTAAAGACACCTCTCCCCCCCCCCCCGTTTACTTATTCTCTTTAGAAAAAAGCTATAGCTCAAGGAACAGCATTGGTGCTGAGTTCTAGAGGTTTATGGAAAACACACCTCCTTTGCTTTGTTGAAATGTTAGAGAATTAATATTTTTGCTAAACTAAGATTACCTCTATTATAGAGCCTGACCTTCTTTTGCTATAAAAATGATGTTAAAGCTATTAGAAACACTTAACTAGTGCCACTGCACAAAATTATGTTAAGCAACAAGTGTTACTTCCAACTTTAGTATATTAATTGTTAGTGTCTTCAGTTGTGTGTACATGTTTCAAGAGCAATGTTTACCTCAGCTGTTGATGTCTTATAGCAGTAGCATGAAAGACAAATGAAGCCCCAAGTGTTAGCAGTTAAAATGGAATAGTTACATTAGTCAATCAAACCCTGTGAACTGTATGGGGTCACACATTCTGACTTCAATCACCTAGGATTTATCTACACAGGCACATTCAGGAAAGCTAATCTGAATAAACAAAGGCATGGACTAGTTAAATTCCTGTGTGGACACGCTCATTCAGAATTAAAGTTGCCTTGATTCTATTTCTCTTAATTCACTTTGGCAGTAATTTCTTTAATTCCAGTGTCACTCTGGAGTAACTACAGAATTCCGATGTCAACCCACAGTAACTGAAGTCAGAGCCTGACACCACTTTGTATACTCTGGCACACAGCATAAAGTCTTCAAAGGCCACTAAATCCCACTGAAATTCATGCACTTTGGAAAAGCATAAGCTTTGGTGTTTTTTCAGTTTTCAAAGCTCTGTAGAAATTTAAGTCCTCAACATCTCCTGGGGGAGGTATAGGAAGCAATTATTCCAATTTCACAGATCAGGTGTCAGACACAGATGCTATTGTCTTTCCTTAAAATCATTCAGTAGTATTTAATCTAGCCCTAAAGTTCAATTCAAATTAGACAGGCATCGTCTAGTGTAAGTACTGGTTAAGTGAGTTCAGTTTACTGTTCCATTGTTGGGCAATACCATAGGGGTTGTCATATGATATACTTTTTAATATCATCCCTGCACCACTGGCAGGAGATGTCCATAGAAGGAAAGACCTGAGCTGAATTGAAAGGTAGTATTTTAAAAAGTTAATGGCTTATTCAAAGCACAGTCACTTAAATCCAAAAAGACAATACACCCCTCCAACTCCCATAGACAGTTAATCCTTCATTTGCTCACGCATTGTTAATACTGTTTATGGCCATCTCCGTCCAAGTACTGACTGCATGCTGGAGCCTCCTTGCACGCCGTCTGAAAGCAGATTGGGAGAGTTTCCGAGACCGATGCACAGATCGCAAGTTTTGTGCCATTAGATGCTGATAATTTGATATCACTTGTTCTCTGTGGAGAATAAAGGAGTGCAATTAATACAACAGAGTAAATGGCAAGGTTAAGTAATTGGTAGTTCAGTATATACAAGCTGCTGGAAAGTGGGCAGAAGTCAGGAAACCGTGCCTGGTATATTGAGCAGATTTAATGAAGGCCATTAAAAAAAGAATTCTTACTTCAGTCATGTTTTATCCGCTATGATGTGTGGTCAGCAATAGCAGCAGACAGATTAAGCAGCATGATAGATTAGGAAAAAAGAACATTAATGGGGATGGTCTAATTTTGCTTAAATGTTTAACAAATGTTATATAAACAAGGGAGTGTCTAACCTAGCTTTTACATCAGTGGTTGTTTTGTGAAGGGTGAGGGAAAGTTTAAACAAACAAAACAGACATTGTCTAAGTAAATTTATCTGCACAGGACCTATTTGGAGGAAAAACTCCAGACTCCTACTCATGGCAATTGGAGATCAGAAGGTAGAATTAGTCTCTATCTTAGAGTTGCTAAGTATGGTACCCTCTTACCAACATATTAAATTGTAAAAGTAATGGGCTTTTCCCAACAGAAAAAGAAGATTTTCAAGCCAGCAAGTGAAGGTGTGTAAGTATGCAGTAAAGTGAATTGAATTGCTAGTGTGAAAGTAGCATGCATTACCATGGGAAGTAACATGCTGGATCAACTTGTCATTTAGCGGTCAGTCCCCACACTTTCTACCATGCCATGCTACGGGCATTCACTCCCCAGAGTGTTCTTATTTGCGTATTTGTTCCTAATTAAAACACCTACAGCAACTCACTGCCCCTTTCCCATTAAATAAAAAAAATCCCACATAAAGCCTTCAACACAACGGTGTAAATATTTAAAGATGTCATAGTGCAGCTTAAGTGAAGATAATTTAAGCATTTAAGGAATTCCCATAGCCAATCTGTTAATGGGGAGGTTCGGAGAAGTGATGCTGAAGACAGAATGCTCAGAAATTTACAGTGGAGAACCTTGCTTCTTCCAGAGCCACTTATATGCAATTGCGGTATTTAAACACCGGCGAGAAAGATGTCAACTGCTGCTACTGAGGCAGCATTGTCTTAACAGTGAGACATTAAGAATGGTAAAACATACACAAAATTAGGCAAGTCATAGGAACACTTTTCTGACATGCTTTACGTTGTTAGTGAGTAACCAGTGAGAACTGAAGTGACAAAACATTAGATGTTTTCTGGTCCGGGGTGAGAAAAACAGCTATTTGCACAGAAGTCAAACTATTTTTTCAGTGCAAACCCACTCAGGGCTCTGTGACCTATAATCCACCAGCTGAAGCTGGGTTTCATGGCTGCACCGCATTACAACTGCAGTTAAGAGAGGCATGCACAACACTGGTGACTTTGAGAAAGCAGCCTGTGGTTCTGTACATTAATTAGTAAGTTTGTTTTTGTTTTTTTTTAAAAGGTGCTCAAAGTTTTGTATGTACTTGTTCCCTTGAAAACAGCAGTTTTTCTCCATTCAGCCACATGCAAGTGAAGTAAGTATATTCAAAGCAAGCTTAAGAATAACAACTTTACCTGGTTGGTACTATCTTCAGTTACGAATGAGAGAAACTGTCATATCACTAACAGATGGAAGAATGAATATTAGGAGTGAGGCTTTAGTGAACTTGAAATGGTTACGATCATTTAATTGACACATGGCTCTTTTAGGATTTTGGCAACTTACGTCCATACCTGATCAGCTGAAAGTGTGACCGATATGAAAAAATACGATTGGGGTAGAGAGAAATAGTTGGAATTCTGGAGGGATTTCCACAAGCCTTTTTCTGGGGCAAGTTATCTGGGACAGTTGTTCTCAACCAGGAGGCTGCAAGCAGCTTTCAGGGGGCCAACCAAGCATGGCTGGTATTAGACTTGCTGGGGCCCAGGGCAGAAAGCCAGGGCCCCAAACCTTACCACCCGAGGTTGAAGCCAAAGCAACTTAGCTTCGCAGGCCCCCCGTCCTGCTTGCTACCCCCCTAACACTGGGCCTGGCTTTTATATGCAGAAAACCAGCTATGGCACAGGTGGGCCATGGAGATTTGGTTTTTTGGTTTTTTTTTGAGGGCGGGTGGGGAGGACAAAGAAAAAGGTTGAGAACCCCTGATCTAGAAGATCTGTAGTGCTAAGCTACATTCAGATGCTTTTGTTATCTGCAAGACAGGGCCCTGTAGTCTAGATATAGTCCCCTGATGATGCAGAATTTGTAACCAGATCCAAGTAGAATTAAGCTGCAAGATTTAGGCTTAATTCTAAGAGTTCTTTAAGCAGAACTTGTGAAGGTTTAGGAGATTACTGTGGCATCAACCTTTTTAATTTGAAAACTCTTACCACACTGCACTTTGAAGATGCTGATTCTAAAGGAGGTAATTATTACAAAAACACAGCAATCGCCCACATTTCAAAAGCTTCTCACATTAGGAACTAAAATTCTTGCACAGTAATTCTCTTACAAAAGAAAGGTTCCCAGTAAAAAATCTTGATGTGGGGGATGGACAATAATAATTACAGAATAACTTTATCTTGTTACCATTTTGATGATCTCTGTGAAACGAATTTGACCCTCAACACTTCAAGCCTTTCAACCTGAAATCTAGTTAATTTCAAAGTGAGTTAGGAACAGCTTCAGTGAATACACCTGCTCCCAGGTCATCCTGCCACTTTAAGTTATTTTCCTTTTTTGATAGGGTTTTTCTTTCCCACAATTGTGTGTGGAAGACCCTCAACTAGAAGAGAAGATTGTGATAATAACTATACACACTTGTCAAACGCACAAGCCAAACTAATCCTAGGTGTTACTTGGATCTGAATCAAGTTTTCAGGCAACATTCAAAGAACTTTATTGACATGAAAGTCAAGTGCCTATACAATAAGATTCTAAGAAGCCTCTATTGGCCCATTCTCGGCTATTAACCCACCTAGAACTGCTGCAAGGAGTTACCACGCAAGATACAGTATCAGAGGCCGAGTGTGGTGAGGAGGATTCTGATTTTTACAGCAAGCAGCATGTAATCAAGGAGAATGTTTGTTACAGGCTTCGGTGGAGCTGCGAGCTGGTCTGCAGATGTCTATACAGAGTCTTAAAGCAGAGAGGCTGTATTACAGTTAAGGCGTTTCTATCGCTCTCACTCATCTTGATTATAAGCTGCAGTGATCATTGACTCAGGCTTGGAGAGGTGAATCTTTGGTGATACAGGTAGCATTAGAGGGGGGAAACAAACATCTCCCCCGATCTCAATATTGCTTACCTCTCCTCTCTCACAATGACATCATCGAACACCTGAGAAAGACGTTTCAGGCGGCGAATTCCCATAGAGACTGATTCTAACTCGCAGTCAAACTCTCTGAAGGGAGAAAGCAGCATGCAATTAGAGGATTCAAATGTTACATAGGTGATCTAGCCCAGCTCCCTACCACTGCAAAAGCATCTTTACAGTATATACCCTAGTGCTTGGTTCGGTTAATTTTTAAGCCTCTAGCCACAGGGTTCTATCTCCCCATCCCAATGTTCAGCCTTAATCATGCCTTAACTCCATTCACATCGCATCTAGAAAAGATGGTCTCATAGATAAGGCACTGGACTGGGATCCAGGAGGCATATGTGGAACTTCCAACTCTGTCTTCACCTGATACCTTGGGCAAGGCACGATCTCCAGGCTTCATGAAATAATACTTTTTCTCCCCACAACCCTTTGTCCACTCTCCAGGGCAGGGGGCCATATTTCTGTTTGTACAGCACCTAGCGCCACAGGAGCCCCAGTTCTGGGCCAAGACCCTAGATACCACCACAATACAAAATAAATAATCTTGGGGAAAAGCAGAGCAGAGTAGGATGAATCGATAGCTAAGTGATTTATCAAACAAATAGCATCAATGCAGAGTTTAGAAGGTTAACATTTCTTTAACTCAAGCCAGACTTGAGCTGGCATAATTACAGGATATAAACTTATCACCCTCCCACTGGATGGGGATGGTGCAGGAGCGCTCATTGACCCGTCATCATGCAAAATTAAGTTTCCATGGCCTAGTTTTACGCCGCGCTCTCTCTCTGTGTAAACAGGGGCACGTAACAACTTTATTACCTTCCTAACCATAACAACAGCACATTGTTTCAGTGGGAAAGTGCTCAGCTGCTGTCTCTCAGGTAGTCAGACACTCTAGTCACAATAATAAACAGCAATAGGAATTACAAATGATTGCAGCTTGCCTCTTTCTGCTGGCAGGCATAGGTGATGAGTACGGGCTCTTTAGAGCAGCTGCTCTCCTTGATCTCCGGAGAGGGACAGCTTCTTTTCCAAGCCAGTAAGAGAAACTCCTCCATTCTTTCCCCACCAAGCTCTTTGCAGATCTGGATGAAAGGGAGGCTCTCTTGCTGGACCTGGGGCTGCAACTGGGACCAGACAATGGGGTGGTCATTGTGGCCAGCCTATTCTTCCGACTAGGAGTTCGAGGTGAAGTGCTTCTCTTCTTGGCAGAGCTAATGTCGCCACTTCTCCTTGCAGGGGCTTTAGCTGGAGAGATGACTAGAGACTGCGTGCGATTTTGGCAGGACTTCTGTATTTTCTGCAAGGCAGACATATTTGGGATTATGAATTGCTGTCTACAATATGCCAGCCCAACAAAATCCCAGCACGTGAACGATCGCTCTCAACCCCAGCTACGGTTCTTAGAGCCAGGCCTGGGCTAGGGTGGATGCACGTCTCTCATTGCTGCTAAAGCCTCTTCCCTCGGATAGCACTGAAATAGAGCAGCGTGCTTCATTTGACCCATTAGTCTTTGGGATTGATCCTGCTCCCACAGGAGCCCTGGACAAAGTTCTCATTGATTTCAATGTGGAGCAGGATCAGGCCCCTGACTTTAGAACCAGTTAAAGATGCCTTTAAACTGAAGGCCTTCATTTAGAGAAAGAAGAGCAGCACAAACAAGCTTCCCTTTGCTGCCCTGCTAACATACCTCAACCTGCAGGACTGTCCCCTGGGCTTCAAGTCTACTTGCAAACTATGAGTCGTAGCAGCAAGCCGGTTGTGCTCCTGGCTAGCAGCATTTCCTAAAATAGCTTGTGCAACCTAGCATAGGCTGCATGAAAAATTCAGCAAAACTCCCCACTGCTACAACTCCAATATTGCTGGTCCCATGAGACAAGTGCCCAGGCCTGATTGGCAGCCTTTACTCAAGCAAAAATTCCTTGCTGCCAGTGCTTGGCATTTCATCTGCAAAATAAGCTTAGAATTAGCAGGAAGCACTTATTCCAGGTTCTTCCCCCTATGTGCATGCCACTATAGAAACAATTCATAGTTAAGCAGATGGCAAGACCTTGGTATTCTTGCTAACATATGGGGGCTAGTGTTTTGCTATTTCTAAAGCTATTCCCAGGATTTCCACGGCTTCTCTTTGCCTCAGTGAATTTAAAAGGGTACAAAGACTGTATGTTGCTGGAGAAGTCTTCTCGATCTAGGTCACATGGAGGTGAAGAACTGAGACTTTACAGATCAAAGGATTAAATTCCAGCAGGATCTTCAGGGATGCTATTTGATATTTTCCCCTCTCCACTCCAAACTAGAGCCCTGAAACCTGACCTGAACCCAAAGGGACATGTGTCCGAGTCAGGTCAGAAAACAACCTAGCTCTCTCAGGGTCAAGTCTGCCCATAGGTAGCTGTGCGCCCTGTTCCCACTGACCACCACTGCCTCTCAGCACCATGTAATGCGGACCCAGGTGCTGACGAGTTGCAGGGTCCTTCACTCTGAGCACAGAGCGTAATGAGGCTGTGGCAGCCGGCAGGAGAGGGGCATGCAGCCACTGCCACGCTGACCCAACAGGCAGGAGGCGGACGGAGCGTGAAGCCCCCGCCAGGCTGAGCTCCAAGCACAAAGCACTGGTGCACGTTCATGGTTGGGTCTGAAAACGACGCAACACTTTGACTTGGGTCAGCAACTGGCTAATTGGTTTTAGATCAGGCTTTAAAAATTAGACCTCTTCTCCATGTGCAGTCTAAATAAGGCTGTACATTTTTAACAGCCCTGAGCTTTAGGAGTTTCCATAAGGTAGGTCTTTGTGAAACCAGTCAGTCCAAATTCAGACTATATATAAAAGTGGGTGATATTCTACTGCACCTCCTCCCTCTGCCTCCAAATACAGTATAACTAAAGTCCCACATTTCCCTCACCCCTGAGCTCCAAGGTTTCCATAAAGCATGTTCTTTTGAGAGCCCAGCAAATCCATTGGTTTAAAAATAGTAAATGGAGGAGTCCTGGTAAAGTGTTTCTCTATGGATGTCCCACGTCATGCAGTCTGGGAGAGGGAAAGCGGTTCTCCAGTTGCTGGAGGTTTTGCTCAAAACAACATGACCAAGACTTTTTTTTTTTTTGTCACTTCCCTTTTTGCTATGGCAACCAGCAAGCTTGATATTATAAAGCATTTACTAGTTATAAAATACAGCTACTCTGTCCGGCAATAAAGCACTATGGCTGACATGTGCTGTATAAAAAGAGCTAGGTATTATTAGTCCTGAAACAGGACACCAGGCTATGAACTGAATTGCCATGCACAGTACATTACAAGGGTAATTACCTGGGACACTGTTCCAAAGGCATTTTTTGCTGTTCTTGTGATAGCCCGGAGGGTTTGTCGCTTCTCTTTCGCTTCCAGACTTTCCCAAGTTGGATTCTCACTGAGGTTTATCTCTACTTGCTTTAAGGGCATTCGCTTTCTCAGAGACATGCGGAGGGTATTGAGAGAGCTTGAAGAAGGCTTCTTTCTAAATTTGTCAGGCACTGGGCTCTCATTCTCAAAGTCAGCCAGTAGCTGGTGGCTCCTCCAGCCACCTGTAGCCCCGACACTTTGGAACACGGATGCCATCACTCTTCACTTCTTGGAGTGGTCTTGCTTCTAAGGGGATCAGACAAAGCTGTGAAAAATAATGCACCAAATGAGAACACAGCCCCAACACAAGTCAATCCAGATGATAAAAGGATAAACATATTGCACAGCACAAAAGTCAACAGGTTGTTGAAAAGGACCCACCCTCATTTCCCAAATCCCCTCCAAAACATGAGACCAGCAAAAAGTACGAGGCTGAGCATCCTTGATTGGTTTAACAGGAAACTGTGTCCATTTCTGTAACTCCCAATGGTTTTGTGTGGGGGGGAGAGAAAGAGATGTAAACAGGAACTTTTCCCCAGGTGTTCTGTAGAAGACTGAAATTGGAGGAGGAAACTGGTTAAAAGCTCTGACAGCCAACAGAAGTGATTCATTACTAGTCAAACAGTATTTTGGGCTTCTGTTTCTATTCGGTGAAGTTTCCAGTCTTTCACACCACTCTGATTTTACATTTCCCCCCACAGGCCCATTATCCCTCTACTTTGCATTGCCAGCTACTGACATCAGCCCCAGTGAATCATAAGACCGAAGCTTACTATAAAAGACTAAAGATATGAATACCCTATAATGGCAAGAGTTTGTTATGTCCGTCATATTGAGATTATGTCCTATATTTGGAACTTGGGCTGATTAGATCACTCCCTTTTGAGGTACCAGCTCATGCTTAAGTCACAACTGCAGTAGCGTGCACACACAATGGAGCAGGAATGGTGTTACCAGCAAAAGAGATCTGCTACAGGTTATAGTTAACCATGCATTCCTGATTTCTGTACAGTAGCTTGCTCAAAATTATTTGGGAAATAATCTTTAAAATTACTTTTACGCTTGCTAATAAGCAAGCCACCCATGGTGACTTAATGAACTGTGTCAATTCATAAACACAGTTTAGAAAAGCCAGGCGACTGCATCCAAATGTGATCGGAGATAAAACTGAACTAGCTTTCTCAATACCTCACTGCGTATTAATAAATGCACTGTAGTGCGTAAGCATGATGATGTCTTAATGCAGGAGTTCTCCATTTTTTAATAACATGCTGCACATCTTAGAGTTTCTTGCAGATACTTTCCCACCCATACAGTGTCTTCTGGACCCCGTCCCCTCCAGCTAACATGCCCTCATCAACTGCAGCACTTGGTTACGTGAAACAGGAATAGTAGAAAAGCATTTAATATTTTTAGCTTCTTTCAATGCAGTTTTGCACACTGGAATGAGGATGTACCAGCACCATGCGATCAATCAGCTCTCCAGAAACCTGTTTGATAACCCGTGCCTTACTTAGAGACCTCACTTCAGCAAGCCATTAAATCTTTGCTGAGAAGCGGTGATAGACCAATTTATTGTGTGCATTCACACAGTGGAGTGCGAAGATGAGTGAAGTGCAGATCAAAGGGCCTCTCCTGTTATATTCTGATTCTCAAGAGGGATAGAAGAGTCATTGTCCCAATGGGTATTGCATGTTATTGTCTTTGCACAGTAGCTGGAGAGTGCAGCAAGTTCAGTTATAACCTGCTACTAATAAAGTGTAATCAGCTTCTAAAAGGTGCAGTTTCTGGGTGTTAAAAAACAACAGACAGACAGTTTCAAGTCACTTGATAAAATTTAACTTCGATTTTCCGACAGTAGCTTTATATACACCTTTGTTAAGTTCATTACCTACTCTCTTCCAGGATACAAACTTCTGTACCCAGTGCTGTTGTCAAGGATCCTTCCCCACTCTGAACTCTAGGTTACAGATGTGGGGACCTGCATGAAAACCTCCTAAGCTTACTTTCACCAGCTTAGGTTAAAACTTCCCCAAGGTACAAAATTATTTTACCCTTGGATTTCCACTGCCACCACCAAACTCTAACTGGGTTTACTGGGAAACGTAGTTTGGACATGTCTTTCCCCCCAAAATCCTCCCAACCCTTGCACCCCACTTCCTGGGGAAGGTTTCATAAAAATCCTCACCGATTTGCATAGGTGACCACAGACCCAAAGCCTTGGATCTTAGAACAATGAAAAAACATTCAGTTTTCTTACAAGAAGACTTTTAATAGAAGTAAAGGAATCACCTCTGTAAAATCAGGATGGTAGATACCTTACAGGGTAACTAGATTCAAAACATAGAGAATCCCTCTAGGCAAAACCTTAAGTTACAAAAAAGACACACAGACAGGAATAGTCATTCTATTCAGCACAGCTCTTTTCTCAGCCATTTAAAGAAATCATAATCTAACATATACCTAGCTAGATTACTTACTAAAAGTTCTAAGACTCCATTCCTGTTCTGTCCCTGGCAAAAGTAGCATACAGACAGACACAGACCCTTTGTTTGTCTCCCTCCTCCCAGCTTTTGAAAGTATCTCGTCTCCTCATTGGTCATTTTGGTCAGGTGCCAGCGAGGTTACCTTTAGCTTCTTAACCCTTTACAGGTAAGAGGATTTTTCCTCTGGCCAGGAGGGATTTTAAAGGGGTTTACCCTTTCCTTTATATTTATGACAGCTGTCTAATACAGCTGTGGCCCTGTGTATCAATCCTTCTGTTATTGTTCACTGAGCGTCTTGCAACAAACACCAGAAGCATAGTGAACATAAGTGGTGCAAATGCCCATCTCTGACTGGGGTTCTCTTACCCTATATGATCACCACTGGATGTGGGCAACAAATAACCCCACAGCTTCTTCCTTGGCACTCACACAAGCTCAGTCTCTCCATAATTTCAGTTATTTCCTGTTTATGTTACAGTAGTGTCCAAAAAAGAAAAAAAAAATATCTTAGAGGCCCACTGTCACAGTTTTAGGCCAAAAGGGACCCGCAGATTATCTACTCTGATCTCCCATGTATCACAGGCCACCAGCACCCGCCCATTAAACCCAACAACTGAAATTAGACCAAAATATGACAACCTACAGGAGACTAGATTTATGCCACAGGGACCTAGGGAAATGATTAAATGAGATATTCCCAGATAATCTTGGCAACCCACATGATGCAGAGGAAGGCAAAAAAATAAAACATCCTGATGTCACTGCCACTCTGACCTGGGGAGAATTCCTTCCTGGCCCCACATCTGGTGACCAGTTAGACCCTGAGCACGTAAGCAAGAACCAGGCAGCCAAGCACCTGAGAGAGAGAATGCTCAGTGTCACCTCAGAGCCTTGTCCAATGTCCTATCTCCAGCTGTGGCCATCTCTGAGGCTTCAGAGGAAGGAGATCAAAACCCACTCCTCCATAATGCATTATGTGGGGCGATGAGGCGGGGGAAGGAGAGAATCCCTTCCTGACTCCTGCAAATGGCTGGCTGAATCCCTGGTCCCAAAAACCCATCCTTGAGGAACTCCATGACTAACCTCTCTCCAATCCAATTCACCTTTCTCCAAAACCTATAGCTTTCTCCCTTTTACCCAGTTCCTCATCCACCTCACAATTTTTGTACTAATCCCCAATAGTACCCAATTTAACTAATTAGTTCTCATGTGGTACTGTGTCAAATGCTTTATTGAAGTCCAAGTGTATTATATCTACTGCACTTTCCTTACAAAAAAAAAGTCAGCTATTTTCTCAAAGAAGGAAATCAGGTTAGTCTGGCATGCTCTGCCTCTGGTTAACCCATGTTACATTACACCATTTACAGCAGAGCCTCAGACTTAAACACCAGAGTTACAAACTGACAGGTCAACCATACACCTCACTTGAAACTGGAAGCATGCAATCAGGCAGCAGCAGAGACCAAACAAAAACAAAAAGCAGGAAATGTAGTACAGTACTGCGTTAGACAAACTACTAAAAAATTAAGGGAAAGTTTAAAAAAAAGAAGATTTGACACGGTAAGGAAACTGTTTCTGTGCTTGTTTCTTTTAAATTAAGATGGTTAAAAGCAGCATTTTTCTTCCGCACAGTAAAGTTTCAAAGCTGTATTAAGTCAATGTTCAGCTGTAAACCTTTGAAAGAACAACAACAACGTTTTGTTCAGAGTTACAAACATTTCGGAGTTAAGAACAACCTCCATGCCTGAGGCATTTTTAAACTCTGAGGTTCTATGGGACCTTCATAAACTCTCTCTCAATTTGTTCTAGACCCTGTACAGACACACAAAATCGGGAAGAGCTCGCAATAGAGGACCAAAAGCAGACAGGGCAAGTAATCTGTAATCAACTCACAGATTACACCACAGCTTCCTCGCTTTTATAGAGTACTTTGATATCTACAGATAAAAGGTAGGTCTGTATCATTATTCCACATTTTATAGATAGGGAAACTGAGGCACAGAGTGGGACATCACCCACAGTCATCCAGATGCAGGAACAGAACCCAGCATAGGTGCTAGAACTAGGGGTGCTCCCGCACCCCCTGGCTTGAAGTGGTTTCTATCATACACAGGGTTAACAGTTTGGGTCAATGGCTCGCAGCACCCCCCACATTGTTCCGGAACCCAGCTCTCCTGAGCCCCAGGCCAGGTCTCTACCCACTCCACACGAGCAGTGGTCAGCAAATGCATTGTTCTACCTGTTAGCAGGGACGGTGGCAGTGGGGCAGGCCAGGGGGAAAGCAAGGGATGGGGATGCTGACAAGAGAGGGGTAGCTCAGTGGTTTGAGCATTGGCCTGCTAAACCCAGGCTTGTGAGTTCAATCCTCCAGGGGGCCATTTAGGGATCAGGGCCAAAAATTGGGGCCTGGCCCTGCTTTGAGCAGGGGGTTGGACTAGATGACCTCCTGAGGTCCCTTCCAACCCTGAGATCCTATGATTCTAAGGGCAGGAGGAAGGGGCAGAGAGGGAGCAAACAGCCCAACCAGCAAATCTGCGGCAGGCAGGGCACGATGCAGAGGCTGATGACATGGCTGGGGCCCAGGGGGCATGTGTGGGGCCCACGCCCCCCACCTCTCCCCGGGCGTGAAGCGTTGCCGCGGAAGACCACGGGTGAGGCGCCTGCTCGTGCCCAGCCCAGCCCTGCCCTGCCTTTGTTCCTGGAGGGCCCCGGGCTTGCAACACTGTAGCCGCTTCAGCTTCCTCCCCCCCGCCCCCCGGCGGTCCCCAAGCAGCCCCCGCCCCGAGCCGGTGCCCACCCAAGGCTGCCCCCTCTGCAGCAGACTCACCCACCGCTCCCCGCTCGCACCAGCAGCTGCCCAGCGCCTCTTCAATCGCCTTTGGGTTTAAATTGCGCGCGGTCTCCTTCCTCCTCCAGGATTGGCTCGCTCCCGTGCAATGGGGGAAAAAGCCACCCCCACCGCTGGCCTGCCCCCCGAAGAGGGGGGAGCCCGTGCACTCTCTGCGATCGGCTGCGGCGGGAGCGGCGTGCAGCGGCGGAGGGCGGTGGGATGCGGCTATGCAGCCCTGTCTGCGAGCAACTAGCTCATTTACCCTCCCCGGCCTGGGGCCCGTCCGGGTGGGTTTGGGTTTGGGTTTGGGTTTGCAAGCACTGCAATTTGAATGGCCAGAGGGGAAGAGCACAAGAGGGGACTGTTTTGTGCAATGATCCTGCCACGCCTTGTAAGCCTCCTCCCCACTCACTGTTTAATACAAGGGCCAAGTCTTGCAAGTAAAAAGACACAGGAAAACGTGTGTGTGAGTGAAAGAAATCCCACCCCTGTGCCCAGGTTTCCCCTCCAGGCTGTTGGTGGGCCCCCTCGTGCTGGACCTTAGTAAGAGACAAGAGGAACATTGGTTTTTTTGAAGAAAAGGAGTACTTGTGGCACCTTAGAGACTAACCAATTTATTTGGCAGATTGTATTCGGTCCTGCTTTGAGCAGGGGGTTAGACTAGATGACCTCCTGAGGGCCCTTCCAACCCCGATATTCTATGATTCTATAGCAGGGTGGCCTATTGCCTGCTTTCACCTGGTCCAACTGAGTGGGGAATGGCATCTGTCCTTTTCAAATGGCACTAGCCACTATTTATTGATCCCTTGTGCACCCGCTCTAGCTCAAAACACTGGTTAACGGATGGATTCCCCCATTGTACAGACACAAGTTCCCATTATCTGCAGGGTCCAGTTATGAATAATTAAAGACAACCATGAACTGTTACAGTCTGCCTTCTGCGCCTCACCTATTTAGATCAGAACTAGTGGGGGGGTGGGTGGAGGACATATTTTGAACAAAAGCTGGCATAAATACTCAGTTCCTAAATGCAGGGATCATGAAATTCTCCCCCCGCCCCCCTTTATAAGGGCAGGATTATTAACACCAGTGTCCTAGCCAAACTCCAGTTTAGCTTGTTCTACTTCATACCTAAACTCCCACTGCTCTTTCAATTAGGGAAGATGTTCTTTTCTTACCCATGAAACAGAGCCAACCCACAGAATCGATGTAAAACAAAAAGAAGCTGTCTCTTACCAAGAGAAGACCAAGCATTAACCAGCTTTCACAGAAAGGCTACATCCTTACTCAAACTACAAACACTCATACGACCAGCCTACTACCAGCTTGCACCAGACCTCCTAATTAGGCCACCAGCTCCCCTCTCATTAGCCACCCTTCTACACCTGCAGAAGACTTGAACAGTGAATTAACTCTTTGCCTGCTGGCCCCTCTGCACCCTCTCATATCTTTTGTGCAGCATTGCTGTGCACCGTTAAATACTTGCGCTGTTTCACCCCAGAGGAAGCTATGTTTTAGGGATGCGATCCCCGTTTGCAGCTTGCAAAGCACACTGGCATCCATCAGGCTGAAAGCTGTTTGTATAACGTGTAAAACCACAGCCATCTTCATCTGCCCCTTCCCCAAACCTCCTCTATGCAGATTTTGTTCTGTTGCAGACAAGAGTTGCATCTGACCTGTGCTTGAGATATGAGGGAGGTGGGGTGGCATTTTGTGTCATTTACCTGCATTCTGGGTGGTCTGGGCGCAAGGCAGGGGGACAGGAGCAACAGTTACAGAAATGATGCAGTGGGAGCAGTGAGACACAAACCAAAATTTACACATCTGCAACTCAGTTGCTGTGAGGATGCTATAACTTTTTAGCAATTTAAACCCACAGATGTGGTTTGGTGGTTGACAGCGACCTAACCCACTGGTAGGTTTGTGCACACTTTGAATAATAAAGTGTCCACAATTTAACCACAAGCAGCGCCTCTGGCCCAACTCAAGTATTTGGCTCCAAGACTGACACACAAGCTGGGACCCTGAGGGAGTTAGGCACATAGATGCCACTGCAATTCAGTGGGGGTTGGGTGCCTAACTACCTTAGGTTGCCATTTGAAAACCCCAGCCACAGTTGCTATTGCTAACACCCAGGGCCAAATCCTGTATCTCTTCCTCAGAGAGCATTCCCCTTGGCTTCACAACAGTGTTGTAGAGTAAGAACAGCTGGATTTGGTGTTCAAAATGAGTTTTAATCCATGTGGCTATTGAACATTATAATGAACAGAAGGGGAAATACATCCCATTTTAACATCATATTCCACAACTGGCAAGGCTTTGAATCAAAATCAGATACAGTACAGTATGTGCTGTATATCAGGGCTTAATGCACAGAAAACACAGGTGCAGAGAATCAGGCTGTTTACGCTGCTGCAGAGGAAAATAATTCAAGTACTCACTGTTAAGCCATTTCCCCACAAGGTATTTTTTTGAACTTTATCCTCCTTTTGAAAAATGAAGGTGGATTGTGGTGCGAAGCTGTCTATTAATTCCCCCCCACCACACACACACTGTGAACTCCATTTTGCATTGCTTCTCTCTTCACCAAACTCAATGCTGACATCTAGTGATGCTATACAACACAGCACCACCACCACAGAAGAATCTATAGCTTAAGAAGTGAGTGCGATGAGTTCTGAACCACAGAAGTCAGAAATGGAAAAGCCCTGTCTCCTCGCCCATGCAAGGACTGGGCTGCACAGAAATTTTCTAGTGTTTTGTGTGCTCTGATTTTAAAAGTCTGAAGTGATGGCGCTTCATCCACTTCCAATCAGGAGACTGATCTGATAGTCCAATACATCTCTGTTCATAAAGGTGCATAAATGTTTCCTTTAATATCATCCCGATTCCCATCACTCCCAGCAAAACCCGCACATGCATTATTTCAAACTCCTCTCTGTCCTTTTGTGTGCCTTAGCTTCAGATTTCTACAGACTGATTTCCCCCCTTTTCTCTACAGGAAAGAGAAGGGGGACCTGGATCTGTCTTGCTTCAATCAGCTTTTGAGTGCTACATCTCTCTATCTACAGAATCCTTGAGATACAGATGTGCATTCAAGTCTCCCTATCTGAAGGCAGAATTTGGTCCTCTATCTGACTGCCCTCTATGCAAGTGATCATTCTGAGTGTAATAAGGACAGCTGTTAAAAAACAAACAACAACAAGAACAAATGATGGGTTCAGGCTACAATCAGATCTGTATTTGGAACTCCCCAACACTAAGGGGTGTTCTCCTCTCATCCACTCTGGGGTTTTGGCTTAGTTCTATTGATATTAAAAACAAAATGCCAACCTGCATTTCAAAGCCTGTTTGTGAAATGAAAGTCTCAAGTTTCTAGCCTTTATGGCTGCAGATAAAAGTCTTTAAAATGTAGCTTGGAGACCTGAAAATGGCTCCCATTCATGTAGTTTTGTTAACTGTGACAATAAAAAGCAGGAAAGAAGAGAGATGGTCATAGTAGGAAGATCTGCACAACCTGCTTGAGAGTAGCATCTTATTTTGGTGTCACAAGTGTGTGGGGCTTGGGTTTTAGGTGGAGTTTGGGGAAATAATCACTCCCCCCCCCCCCATCTGCTGCTCTCCTGGAAGCATGTTAATCATCTTAGCTAATCACTTTCTAAGACTTGTAGGTTGCGAGGCTGCTTTGGGTAGAAGCACATTTATTCTCCAGATCTGCTTCTCTGCAAACTTACTAACAGAGCACGGGATTCTGCATACACCTTTGTCTTGAGTGGAGAGAAGTTAGATCCTGGTCTATTAAAGTTCTGATGAAAGCAAGGCTTTATCATTACCAGTGGGAACCAGTCTGTATTGCTTGCACGATGTCATGACCCCCTGCTGCACAATCACCCAGCTGCTGGTTTTGGGTCCCACCACACTAGGGTTGCCCTGGAGTCTCCAGGAATTAAAGATAATGTCCTGTGACGAAATCTCCAGGAATTCATCCAAACAAACAAACAAAACAGGCAACCCTACACCACACTAGACCTATGTGCTCATCAGCTTCCCTTGCTCTGGGTGGGTTCAAGCAGCATCTTTTACTTTGGCTTCTCTGGCTCACATTCGACCACAGAAGGGAAGTCACAGTGCAGTTGCAACAGGCCCCCAGGACCAAAGCTGATCCCTTCCCCGCAAAGACAGGTCTGTTGCGTAAGCACATCCTTTCCCAGAGCTCCAGCCTTGTGGGCAGTCTGGGTTAGAGTTTACCTCTTCGGGGATAACGAACAGGCTTTGTCAAAGTTTGTAACACAGTTATTCCTGACTTAAGCTAGCACAAGAAATGTACAGACTTAGACAAAACAATAAAGACCTATGCCCCGCTCCCTTCCTGCCTCAGTTTCCTCACCAGTCTTGATTTGGCCAGAGTCCTCTGGGACATCCAAGTATCCCCCGTCCTTCAGAAGGCTTTCCCCCTGATTCACAGGATATTTCTCCCTCTCTCTCTCCTGCAGCCAGCTTCCTTCTTATTTAGATGGCCGCTCAGTAAAAAAGGATCCTTCTGCTACAAAAACATGCCCCACTCTTTCCCCAAGCCTCCTTGAGTCCCTCTCAGTTTTTAATTGCCCTGCTTCTCAGGAAATTCCATTCCTTCAAACTCCAGCACCCCCTACAGAGAAGTTGGAGGAAATTTTATCTAGAATATAGTTACTTCTTTATTCTTCCCAGGCAAGAGCTATTCAGGGGCTGATAGTCTTGACCAACCTATTCATAGACAGACAAGCCGATACCACTCTCCGGTCTCCTTAGCACAAGGAGCATGCGGCAGAACACAGAAAGAGACAGTCTAAGATATAAGAATACAGAAAGCTCATAAAATCCAACTAGAGTAAGTTGTACATAGATTCCCCAAATCGTTACACACGAGGCTTGCAGTTCCTAGGTCACAAGTTGTAGCAAGCACTACTTTCTGCCTTTATTGTTTGCCACTTAGCTTCCAGATACATCACCTGTTGGGGGTGAGGGAGGGAGAAATATGTACTGCAGCCAGCCCTGAGATCCCCTTTTCACACTGAACCCCCAAAGAATAAATCTTTCCCTCCCCTTTGACTTTGCAGTGTGTAACACTGCTCAGCCGGCTGCACTGCTCCCACCTGCAATGAAGTCAAGTCAGTGCCCATGACATCACAAAGGCTACCTCTTGCTCCCTGACAATGGCTGAGCTCCCTATGGTGGGGGAACAGGCCAGGTGATCATTGAACCCTGTAGGGAGCAAGGCTGCTGGGGTCTGAATGCCTCCTAAGCAGAACGGGTAACTAACCTCTTCTTGCATCCCAAGCATTTCTTGTCTCTTATTTTCACCACTCTCCATCAGATCTTATGCCTCCCAGAGCTAATCCCAGAGCTAGACCAGTTTCAAAAATGTTTTAAAAATCTTCCGCAGGTTTTTAAAGGGCCACCTGAAATAGGCTGTGATGTTAACCCAGAAAAGCTAAGATCAGCAGATGTAGACAGTTCATTTAGATAGTCAGTGCTGTTAATCTTTGCAGTGCAAAGGAAAGCAACTCTTTGTACAGCTCCAAGCACATAGCATGCTTCAAGAAAGAACTGATCCCCCACAAGAGATGTCTTCAGTTTTATTGGTATTTTCTAGGAACTTCTAGGGTTTGCAGAGACAAAAAATGTAGCAGATTGATACTGAAACCTCTATATCATTTTACCGTGTGATGTTTAAGCTTTATCGAGGCCAAAGAACTGAAGTTGTACACTTTGCTGTTGATGTGATTGTACTCTTCTCATTGCTTTTCTCTTTTTATTTAGGTTAGATCTCAGGTTAGACCCAAGAGCTCATGTGGTCACCAGCATTTGGATGTAAAGAGGCAGGAGTTTTGCTATTCACTTGGAAGTGTTTGATCTGTCAAGTAACATTAAACAAACTAGCCACAGCCTTCCTGATCTAGAGACCATCTAAGCTTTGGTTTGCACCCAACAGGAACTGACTGACTGTCTCCTTGATGGAGAATGACAATGAACCCGAGCAGAGTTGCTGGGCTTATTTGCCCAACGTCTGCCTGAGCCATGTCTTCTGGTGGCTAGATGACAGGGACAGATCTCGGGCTGCTTTAGTCTGTAAGAGATGGAATCAAGCCATGTACTCAGGCTTTCTCTGGAGAACCAGAACAATCACCTTCAGTGGACGGCCATCTAGGTCAAACATATCAGAGTTTGAATCCGCTCTGTGGTACGTCAAGAGATTTGGCAAGTACTTGGAACACCTAGAGATCAAGTTCCTGAATCCTTACAATGCTGTCTTGACCCGAAAATTTCAAGTGACTATGAGGGGGCTTCTCTCGCGCTTGGGCAAATGTAACAGCCGTCTGGTATCCCTGACTATTCAGCACCTGGAGTTGGACCGATTGGTCTGGAGAAACATAATTAGGAACCAGTTTATCAAGAACTTAATTATTTTCCTGAAAAGAATGGGCATACATCTTGTTCATCTCAGCTTGAAAGGAGCAAGAGTGACGCTGGAAGAAGGCTGTGAGCTTTTGAGCTCTTTGAGCTACTTGAAAAACAAAAGTTTTGCCTCTGAAATCAACATAGAAGACTTCTTCAGCCACTATCTTTCTATCTACAGCAGCCCCTTGTTCCATCAGACTATGTCCACGTTCCGCAACCTGGTCATCCTGACTCTCAATTACAACTGCATCTCCGATGAATTGCTGGAAATCCTGTGCGAGCACAACGCCCATTCTCTCTGGACAATAAACATCAAGTGCCACATCCATGACCCTCATGGGCAGGTGGTTTGGGGGATGTCCTGGGCCAACCTAGCCAAGAGAGCACCCAAACTGAAAGTGAACTTCTTCTTTGAAAGAGTCATGAAGCACGACAGTCTAGCCAGGATACTCTTAGCAGAGATCCCACTCAGGAGCATCAGTCTACGGAGCTGCTATTTCAGTGACCCGGACTGGTCGATGAGGCCGACCCTCACCAATCTCTTACCAGCCTACAAACACATTCTGCAGGTATGGTGGGAACAGCAACGTTTTACCGTTTTGTCACTAATCTAACCAGGTGGCCGTGTGGGCATTGTACCAAACTGTCGGTGTAAAAGTGAAACCCTGACCCATGAGGTCATTAGAGCTCCACAAGGCAGTTTTTCCACAAGAGATGTGAGCACCAACTTCCCAACCAAGGTCCAGTTTAGCTAATTACATTCTTCCCATCTAAATTCCTCCATCTGCTTCAGTTGGACACATTATTTCTACTTCTTCTTAAATTATTAACTGTACTGAGCTAGCACCTAGAGATCCCAATTGGGCCCACTGAACTATGTATTGTACATACACAAAGAAAACATGGTCCCAGCCATTAAAAGATTACTTCCTCTCCATAAACTGCTGCGCCCTCTTAAAAAGTTGCAACCTTGTACCACAGAGGTGGCTGTGGTTTAGTGGAGGGAGGAAGACATAGTGTTCCTTTCAAACAATTTGGATATGAGATTGTAAAGAGCTTTGAGATCTTCCTAGGCATAAGTATATGCACCAGTGTAAGTTATTACTTTATAATCTTGCATCTTCTATACTAGGTTTAATATGTAAATCAATCTATAGGAAGATAAAAAATGATGTCTAGTATGTCCCTTGACAGACATTCTTTGTGGCTAACGATTGAAAATGGTCATTTGCATCTGTGAGTAGTGATTGCTGTTAACTTTCTCTGGTGCATCAACCACTGTCACAATGTTCCTTTAATTTACATTCAGCCCTCCGAATTATAATTATTCCCCCACACACAAATGTTTTGGGGGATCAAAATAAACTCTCCAGAATTGATCTCTGGAAATCCATGTAAGAACCTCATATAATGACACATTACAGGGACTCTGAGCATTATTTAATGCATTTTCCGTCTCTATGGGAAGTTCTTTGTGGAAGGGGCTATCTACGTACAGTGACTAGCACAACAGGGCTTAATTCTGATTGGGGCCTTTGGGTGCTATTATGCTAGAACTATAAGTTACATAAGCTCCAAGATACAAAAAAATGACCTGCCTGTAAGTCAACCCTATCATCAGCGCAAGGAAAGGCTTGCTGATTGAATCCCATGGCAACTGTAACACCCCCTGGCCCATTGATATAGATATTTACTATTTGTCTTTTCTAGAAATTAACGCTCGAATTCAACAACAGCCACGAATCACTGGATGAGGAGCTGCTGCAGCTTGTGTTATCATGCAAGAAACTGTTCTTCCTAAAAATCTGGGCCTTCCTCCATGTCGCATTTGTGGAGAGGCTGTTACAAAATCAAGCGGAAGGGAAATGCACCTTGAGGACCATGAAGGTAAAATCATGTGTTTCAAAAGTTGCATTCCACCCAAAGAAACCCAAGTAGAAGCACAGATTTATAAACAGGGTAATGCAACCCCCTCCTCTGAATGTTGGTTTAAGATTACTGTTAACACACAGGAGGACAGGATTGCGAGAAAGTGCAAGAACCATACATGTATTTCCAAGATCCACTTGAGAGAGGACCATTCAGGCATGGATCTCCCTGGAGCGGACCAGGTCCACGAAGCAGATTCCAAAATAACACAGCCCTGATCTTACCTCTTTCACAATGGCTAGGGAGCCCCATGCAAAGCACAGTCCTGTGACGAACTGCAGCCAGAGGAAGCAGTGTTCACACTGGTCTAAATGAGCTATGCTACCCGGGAGCCAGCAGGGTCCTAGGAGGAGCAGAACTGGCTTGTGCCTCTATAGATCCCCCAAGATACGTACAGGTCCCAGGAATCTATGGCTCCTGGAGAAGCCCTCTTCAGCCTACTGAGTCTTTCCTTCCCCATTATCGCCTACCATTGAAATACCCCAAGGTGGGATTGGTGAGCCTCTTCGTTTTCACTCAGCATTTCATGAGGCACAACTTTCACTGGCAGGCCTGGGAGTCTTGCCTGAGCAAAAACTGAGCAAGGGCTTCAAGATTTGACCCAGTGATGACCTATCTTATTAGATATTAGGCTTATCTAGAAAGCTCAGTAGCCCTGTGGACTTTGGAGCTTAATTTTGGCCAGTTAATGCGCTTCTTACAGATATGATTTTGCTTCATCCGCACAGGTGAGGATTTACACAAATCGGTACGAAACCATTGAAGAAGATCGAATGTTGCGAGATATTTTCAGGAGATACCGAGACCTGATTGACTCAGAGCTTAATTATTTTGTCATCGCCTACCCGATGATGTGAGAAGCATGTGATCTGTGAGGTGAAAGAATAAAAAAATAAGAATAATAATAAAAAAACCCAGTCACATCTGGAAATGCCTGAATTCATCCTTTGGAGGAAGTCTAAACGGGATCTGAATGTCATTAGCAGTGTTCCTGAAAGGTAAAGTCAACTAAAACTCAAACACGAGGCAGTGTGGCCCAGCAGATAGGAAACTGGAGTGGGATTCAGGAGACCTGATCCTAGGGTTTAATTCCTGGGCAAGGCACCACCTCTCTCTGTGACTCTTTGTCCCCTCCCACCCTTTGTCTTGTTTATGTAGGCTGCCAGCTCTTGGGGGCAGGAGTTGTGTCTCCAAGGGTGTGTTTGAGCCAGGCACAACGGGTCCTGATCTCAGATAGAGCCTCAGGGCACAACAATAATAATCATTAGGTCACCAAGTGTCAGCATTGGAGCCCCGGGGGCAAGCAGAGACTTAAACACACCAGGCAGTATTACAGTCACTGAATTGGAAGTGCTTTAGAGAAGAAGCTGAGATTGTATGGGATCTGACAATTGTCACAGACTGAATGGTGCAGGCTAACAGGCTGGCCATAGTTGTAGAAAAGAAAACAAACAAGATTATGGTAATTGATATTACCAGACCAGCAGACAGAAACAAACAAGAAAGAGGAAGAGAAAACAATGAAGTAGAAAGAACTCTGCCACAAAGTGGAAGAATTCTGGAAAGCTAGAACAAAGGTGATCCCAGTGGTGACAGGAGCACTTGGAGTGATTCCCAAGGATATGAAAGAGCCGCTCAAGACGTCGTTAGGAATTCAAGACATTGTGATCAGTGACCTCCAGAAGACAGCGCTCCTAGACACTCTGAGAATTTTAAGGAAAGTCGAAGCAGAGCGAGTGCATTTGAGCACTTAAAATGCAGGAATTCCATGGAGGGTTTAATAAAACTCCTGACTACCCAGACCTATGGAGTCAGTTTGTGGTCAGGCTTTATTGGTAACTCCCGGGGAAAATTTTAGACAGTAGCTTTTTCCCTGTTTTTATGTTTAAAGATCTGGTATCTTTTGAAGGCTATTTGTTTATAAACACAAACCAAGCACCAAAATAACCTTCCCCAGAATGTAATACTGAGGAATAATGGTAATACAAGGGGGAGCAATTTTAGAGCCCCAGGTGATTTTAAAATTCTGTGGTTTGCACCTGGCCCTGTGTGTCTCGTCTTTGCTATTTTGTTTGGTCTCTGCATTTAGGCCCCCCCCATCAATGGCCGTGAAGGAAGCAGAGAGCTTTATTCTGCCAGGACAGACAGTTAGCTTAATGTCTGGCTGAAGCATGTTCTCTAGCCAGTTCTCAAGTGCCACACATCTACATCACAAAGATCACAGCCATGACTGGCCCTGACTGGCACCGCTGCCGTCTGTCTGTAAGGACAGAAACTTCGGAGCCAACGCACCCAGTGACTGACCTATTTCACCTCTGAAGCTGGTTGCTCCCTCCAGGTCACTACTGAGTCCCGCTGAACCAGTGATGGGAAGCTTTCCCTGCCTCTAGTCCTGTCAAATTTGTTTAACAGATAAACAGAAAAATTTAGACACCAGGATGGGCAAAGCAACACCATCCACAACCATTGCATCCTACCCAAAGATGTACAAAAAAAAAGAGAGAGGAAAGTCTGGTTGAAGTGCTGAGATAGGCCGGATCTTCATGCATTTAGGTATCCCAGAGAACACCCAGTAAACTGGCAAGGGGAAGCTAAACCTGGTTTAAAAGTGTATTTAGTATTTGTATAATAATCCATGTCTAGGAGACCCAGTTATGCTAGGTGCTGGCTTGTGACCCATTGTGTTAGGTGCTGTATAAATGCAGAGCAAAAAGACTGATTCAGCCCCAGACAGTTGACAAAGTATAAGAAAAACAACATTTAATACTGCAACTTCTCATCTCCCATCCAATAGATTTGTTACCTGTGGGCATAATCATCCTTAGTACAGCTCCAATACAGGAGAGGAGGTCTCCCATCACTGGGATAGATCTATAATTTATTTTTGCCGGAGAATGATTAACAGCTCAGCTGATAAGCAGACATCTTGACCAGATATTTAATATTTCTGTTCTTTCACTGGCCATTTCTAGTGGTTATGGCATTCCTTAGGCTGCAGATTTGGTCCTACCAGTCTTCATATGACTTGAATTCACTATACAGTATAATCACTGGGCCCAATGGCTCCTTATGAATAAATCTGGTATGAAATACTGAAGTGCGAAGTAAAAAAGAAAGAGACTATGTTAAAGGGAGTTGTGAAATTGTTCAAAAAGTGGAATTAATATTGAGCTCAAGAACACATTAGTTCTCACCAAAACCAGGGGGGGTAATACCCAGATTTCCCCAATGGATGACCTTCATTACCAAATGTAAAAGTGACTAATTGTATAGTAACTTCTTTACTAGCCCATATAAATCTGTCACAATGAAAAATAGTGATATGGATGGCACTAGATAACGGGAGAGTTTAGCCTGCTTGAATAAAAAAAAAATCATGTCTTTATTGTTAAATGGAAAGCTTACAAAGAAGACCTGTAGCAGACATTGTTGAGGCCTTTAAGTCAGTTTTAATTAATACACACTAGGCCCATTTCAGCTCTGAGGCTGAAAATCTGTAGCTGCCTGGTTAATTGCAGTGAAGTTAGTTCAGTTTTGCACAAGTGTGTGTCAGAGCACAATGGAGCCCTGAATGTCACATGCTGTCTCTGAGATCAGGACAGAGAATCAGTTTGTTTATCCTACTGCAGAGGGAAAAAAAATGGATTCAAAAGGTTCAATCTTGTGGCTAGAAATAAAATAGTTCTCCTATAAAATAACTATTTTAACCTCATTGTGCTTTGGAGAAATCAGCCTGACAAAGGCAGGTTTCTTCTGCTGAGTTAAATTTGGCAGGGTTTATTTCAATACATTTATGTTTGTGGTGTTGCTGTAGCCGTGTTGGCTACAGGATATTAGAGAGACAAGGTGGGTGAGGCAATATCTCTTATGGGACCAACCTCTGTTGGTGGAAAAGACATACTTGTCTCTTTCACCAGTAGAAATTGGTCCCCTAAAAGATATTCCCTCAAACCCACCTTGTCTTTTCAGTACATTTGTATGGTGCTGCCATCATGTGGCTTTAGGTGGCATTGCAATACCATCGGGAGGAATCTGGGTTAACTGGGTACATAGAATATATGAACGAAGTTAGAGAGATGGAGAACAGCTGTTACATCTTCCAGTCTATCTCCCTCCTAGTACAGGCTAGGTCCTACAGAATGTTTTCTTGTGTTTTTTCCAGGCAGTATGCTTAGGGTGACCAGATGTTCCTATTTTATAGGGACAGTCCCAATATTCGGGGCTTTTTCCTATATAGGCGCCTATTACCCCCACCCCCTGTCCCAATTTTTCACACTTGCTGTCTGGTCACCCTAAGTATGGCAGCCATGCACTATATATACACACTATGGTATTTATGGGATAACTTCTTGCTCTCAAGGTTTTACCATCAAAGTAAACAAGCTCAGGCCTTCACCTTAACTAAGACAACATTCATGTAGACCAACCACTAACAAAATGCTAGAATACGGAAAGTAGGCAGAGCTAAAACAGCCTTACCCGTGACAGGTTGCAATGAGACGGATTTGCTGCTTTCTCCGTGCAGACTGAGCCAACTACAGAGAGAGTGACGCAAACTGAAACCAGGGTGACTTGTGAGTCCTCCTCCTGGGGAACAGAGGCTACAGGGGACAGCCAGCCTGGGGAAACCGGGGCTCAAGAGGTGCTTCCATGCCCCCCACCTGCTCTCACTCAATGTTTTGTCCAGCTCTACCCCATAGCTTGAGAGAGCCTTGCACAGCTGATATTTGAGTATAACCACCTAATTATGGGTGTGGTTAGCCCCACAAGCATCTAATGAACTACCTTCCCAGCCGCAGCACTGACTTCTCAAGAAAGGAATAAAAGGTAAAACAAAAACAAAAAACCCCTTCCTACTAAAATATTCTGTCAGCTCCCACGAGAATGCTTGGCATCATCCACACACAGAGAGAGTCCCTGCCCTGCGAGAGCTCATCAGAACTGTTCCAGCAGACATCAGACATTTGCTAAATAACCTTCTTCTCTGTGTTTCTCCTGATTGCCATGAATATTGATTAACGCAGAAGTATCTTGTTCATTCAAGTGAAGAGGCACAAATGACTGATGCACGAGCACTTTAGCTTTGCTTAGCGCAGACGTCCCCCTCTCCTTCCCCTCGTGCAGCTACATTCACCAGGGCACAATGAGGCTGCGTTCTCAACAGCACAGGGGAAGTCTGTGACAGCAGCAGACATGTTTGTATTAATGGTGCAGTGACTGCAGCTAATGGCATTTACTCAATTGTTCAGACAATGTTAACTGTGCACTAGATTAACCTTGGTAGTTACATTCTGAACCAATGTGGTCTTTGAACGCACCTGCTCATGGCAAAGTGACTGTAATGTCACTGTGAATCTTTTATGTGGAAGCAGGCAGGTGTGTAATAACTTCCACCAAATTCTGCCATATGAGATTAAACCAGCGGTCCATTCTCAGCCAGTATCCTGCCTTGCTAATGCCAGTTGCTTCAGAAGACCTGTCTTCCTAGCCCTAAATGGATACTGGGGGTGGGGGGAAAACTGAGAATTTTCTGATTGCATTTTCCATTTTTGAGAAAAAATTTGACTAGCGCTAAATCTGATCTGAAAACCGTAATATTTTTTGTTAGAATTTTCCCAACAAATAATGTTCCATTTTCCATCAGAATTTAATGAAAAAGTATTCTTGGCTTGACACATTCCACTTTATAAATTCAGTCTGAGGTAATGTCCTCAGCAAAGCCCCCAACAACCCAGGAAAATAATTATATAAATCAAAGGACAGAATTAAATATTATTTTGTTAATCTAATGAAAAGCACCAAAACTAGAGCACAGTGTCAGTGTGTCCACCTGATTCCGATTACTTTGGAAGACAGCAACTCGAAATAATGCAGAACGAGTGAGAAAAGTGTTAAAGCTACCAGCGAGATTTGGATGAAGTTACATGTAACAAAAATGATTCCCCTTAACAATTGTAGCAGTTGCCAGCACTACTGTCATAAATGTAATACATGGGGCCTGATTCTACGTGGAACTCCCCTTGTGAGGAAAGGAAAATCTTTTAAGAACTCCAGCATTCACTTGCTTTCAACACTTTCTAAAAATATCATTTCAGCTGAAATTTTAAATGCTTGGTCTCAGCCAAATACTGGTTTTGTCTGTGCACACGCAAGTTTGAGCATAATCCATGGCACCATTTTCGAGTTATATGAGCAGGGGAATAAAGCTGTGTCTTCAAATGAAAAAAAGCACATTCAGCTTTTTTTGTACTCAAACAGTTCATGTATACAACTTCCAGCTTAGCCTATGGCTCGTTCACAAGGAGGAATACTAGGGTTATTATAGGGTCCATCAATAAGTTTGAAAAAAAAAAAAAGTTAAGTGCTTTCAGGTTTTGTTGAAAGTTACATGCACATTAATACAACCAAATTACTGTAGAAGCACAAAGCATACTGCAATACTGGCCTCAGTCCTACACATTTGTGGACTGCCATGCAGAAACAGACTCCATATGTAAACACACCAAAATGAAGGCCACCCTTACATTTACCTCACAGCTGTATATATTCTTCATCTTGCTCATCCGATCTGGATCTTTCAAAAAAAATCTCTGGTATTTAAAAACCTAAGAATCTTCTTTATTATTGACACACAATTTTTGCCTCAGAATTTGATCAAGATCAAAGCCAAATACAGTTCTCCTCCTCCAGTGGTAGAACCTACCTGCTGCCTCTTTATCTTTCACCATGAATTTACTTAACATCTTTTCTGAGGAAATGGAAAATGCTTTGCTGTCTCTTTACATCACACATTAAGAACACCCTGAGCAAGTGCCAGTGTTGCTAACCGCAGAAACTTCTAAGCAGATCCAAAGCTGTTCATTGCCACAGGCATCACAATGACTAAGAACCAGTGAGAATTGTGCCAATTCTAATGACAGGTACTGTTGAAAGGTGAGCAATCCCTGCTTTTGTACAAATTAAAGTTTGTACATGGCAATGGAGGCAGAGGGTTTAAAATCCCAGGTCACATCCCTGTGTTTAAGTGGAAGGAAAGGCAAGAAAATATGTACATCCAGTGTTTGACCCCTTCAAAATTATAATGTGTGATTTGGAAGTTGATGAAAAGTCTATTCCAGGCAAAGGGTGCGAAACAGGCCAACAGCTATCAGTGCAACCATTGCACTGTGTCACCATAATGGATGTCAACTAATACCATGGCATCTCTGCACCGGATAGTTCAGTTTTCAAACTAGCCCTGCTGTAAATATAGACAAGAATGTGTCTCAAAACTCGATAAAGAGCCTCATCTCTGGGCCACTAGTTCACAAAACTGGAAACATTTCTCAACCTTTTAACAGCACCATGTGGAACACAGACACTGCAAAATAGATGGTGGACCACAGAAATCCCTGCCCCCAACTGCCACTGGAAACATCCCCATTCTCCAATATTGGGAAGTCTTCTCAGAGTCACAGGTGGTGGGCATACAAGCCCCACTGCACTATTGTTGGTGCTAATGGTGGAGAGGGAGGCATGAGGAAACTGCTAGCCAGGCTTACCCCCCCTTGAGATTTCCTGTGGTGAGTGGGATAGGCCAGATCAGGACCTGTTGGTCTTACAGGTGAACACGCATTAGCCAGCTGGTGAGGGAGAACAAATGTGTATAAATAACGGACACCCACCTTGGAAAAGCGTTCTGAGATCTAGTGATTAAAGAAAGCAATATAATATTTACTACAACTTTTGAAAAGGCTAGCATGACTATATTTACAAATTCTGTAGGAACTGAGGATTATCTTTCAGCTCAATTCCTGTGGCTATTTTGATGCAAAATTATCACCAGTTGTGTTTGGTTATTTTAACTGATAATTTTTGAACAGATATTCCTGAATGATAAGAACTGGTTCCACTGGCAAGCATACACATTAGCACATAGGAATTTTTATGGCAATAATTCTGGGCAATTTTGCTCACATTTGCCAGATTTAAATTGTTTCCTGATTCATTTGCAACCACAAATCATTAATTTTTGTTAAAAAAAAAATGAGCCTTCAATAAACAGTCTTTTATCCATCACTTGTCCTCATGGAAATAAGACTATCGCTGGAGAAATCAGGCCGTCTATTGCTGGCAATTTTCAAATGTGATTATGGAACATGATCTGCTGACATGACTCCATTAAAGAAAATCGGTCCCATATAAAGGAAGCCGTAAGTATATTGAGAGGCAGCATGTTCCAGTGGATATAGCATTGAGAGTCAGGACACCTCAGTTCTAGTTCTGGCTTTGACATTGATTTACCACGTGACCTTCGCAAGTCATTTCACCTGGTTTTGCTTCCAACTTTTGTTCTTCTTGATTATTTAGATAAGATCTTTCGGGTGGGCACTCTCTTACTACGTGTAAGACGGGACCGCGGGACAGTCATTTCCGTCTTGCCTGAGCTCTCGCCTGGGGAAGCTCCCCTGAGAATTTTTACTCACCCAGCGGCACTCTGGGCCTTCAGCGGCAGGTCCTTCAGTCACTCCGGGCCTTCGGTGGCACTTCGGCTGCAGGTCCTTCAGTGCCGCCGAAGACCCGGAGTGACTGAAGGAACCGGTTCTTCAAGGGCCGGTGCAAGGTTTCACGCCCTAGGCGAAATTTCCACCTTACGCCGCCCCCCCTCTGCCCCGAGGCGCCCCCCTGCGGCAGCTCCCCGCCGCTGCCCCCCCCCCCTCGGCCCGGGGAGCCCCCCCTGCGGAGGCTCCCCGATGCCCCCTCCTCGGCCCGGAGAGCTGCGTGCAGCAGCTCCCCGCCCCAGCTCACCTCTGCTCTGCCTCCTCCCCGAGCATGCCACCGCTTCTCCGCCTCCCAGGCTTGCAGTACCAATCAGCTGTTTGGCGCACAAGCCTGGGAGGGAGAGAAGCATAGAGAGGCGGTGCTCAGGGGAGGAGGCGGAGCAGAGGTGAGCTGGGGCGGGGAGCGGTTCCCCTGTGCACCACCCCCCCTCCCGTTACTTGCTGCAGGCGGCCCTCCCCGCACCCCCCAGCCCCAGCTCACCTCCGCTCCACCGCCGCCCCCAACCACTTGGCGCCCTAGGCGACCGCCTAGTTCGCCTAGTGGTTGCACTGGCCCTGGTTCTTCAGCTTGTGACAGCTCATCGCTGGCTACAGCCCACTTCACAAGATGCATAGAATGGAACATATAGTAAAAAGATATATATACATACAGAGAACATGAAAAGGTGGACAGCACTCCAGTAGAAAATACAATATTTGTAATGTTTTTCTTCTAAACAAGTTGATTTGGATTTCAGAAAGGAATGCTTGACAGAGTACATAACATCTGACACAACCCTGGCTTCTGTTAAATGATGGAATATCAAGTAGAAACACAAATCCGATTGAAACCAAAGGCCACAGACAAACCTTTGAGATTCTTATTTATTTGTATTACAAGTAGCCAGTAAAGGCCCACACCGAAAGTGGGGGCTCTATTATGCTAGACATTGTACAAACACATAGTAAGAGAGTGGGCAGTTTGCCCACCCCTTTAACAACCGGTTCTAAACCAGCTTCAAAATTTAACAACTGGTTCGCGTGAACCGGTGCGAACCAGCTTCAGCTCACTACTGGCTGTAGCCCACAAAAGCTTACGCTCAGATAAATTTGTTAGTCTCTAAGGTGCCACAAGTACTCCTGTTCTTTTTGCCTTCTAATATATTTCTCTTTTAATGGAGAGATCAACTTGCAACCTACAATGACTGAGGAAAGGTGTTTCTAGAGAAGCCTGAGGTGGAGGTGAAATGATTTCTTAAAAACAACAAAAATTTATTCCTGGGATTACACTTTAAATAAGTCTTGAAAGAAAAGCTCCTAGTAACAGTAACAAGAATTCTGAAACTTCTTTAATCTGGGGAAAAAGAGGGGAAAGCAAGGTATAAAAAGTATTTTCTGCTGTGTCAGAGAAATAACGATCTCCTAACGATTGCAGTATATAAATGAAAGCATTGTACACCCTGAAAGAAAGGAAAATATTAAAGTTCGTATAGGGTAGCATAAGAAATAATTCAATAATTTGTATTTAGAGTATACATTGTCAGTGTTCATGGTCCTTTACAGACAAGTAATCGGGAGCAAAAAGTTGGTGTGGTGGTGAAGGTACAGTACTAGGACTCAGGCATTCTGGATTCAACTCCTGACACTGCCAGAAACGTGGTGTGACACATTAATTAATCTGTGTGTCTATTTTGTATAGTGCCGTTACTGTACACAGCACTGAACAACTAACACACACAATTCCCCTTTTGCCCCACAAAGCCCTGCCCTAAAGAAGTTATATTGTAGCAGCGAGAAAGCCACTTTTATCATTGTTATTTGTATTACCCTCGCACTCAGGAGTCCAGGTCATAGACCAGGATCCCACTGCACTAGGCACTGTACAAACACCAGACAAAAAGATGGTCCCTACACCAACAGGTTTACAATCTAATCAAGGATGTAATGTTCCCAAATCACAAGTTTTATCAATTCATGATTGTAACACTGACAGACCAGGGGCCAGCTCATGCCAAGGGGCATAAGAAATTCATGCTGGACACCAGTCTGGCTCACCTGTGTGTTAGCACTGTTAAAACACAGGCTAAGTTGATAAAAATGTGTTCAGTGTTTCGACGATGAAAAGCTTGTAGGATTCTATGTGTGTTGATCTCACTCAGAACATCTGTAGCCCATAGTATAAAGTTATATTGAACACTTGCAGTGTAAACCTCTGTAATTGTGCAACTCACCAAACAGGAAAGCAGTATTAATTAGTTAGGGTTGCCATCTTTCTAATAGCAGAAAAACGAACACCTTTGCCCTGCTCCCTCCCCCATCCCTTCTCCGAGGCCCCGCCCCGCTCACTCCATCTCCACTCCCTCTGTTGCTCGCGCTCCCCGACCCTCACTCACTTGCTCAGTTTCACTGGGCTGGGGCAGGGGCTTGGGGTGCAGGAGGAGGTGACAACTCCAGCTGGGGGTGTGGCCGGGGATGAGGGGCTTGGGGTGCAGGAGGGGGCTTTGGGCTGGGGCTGAGGGGTTTGGAGTGTGGGAGGCGGCTCTGAGCTGGGGATTGGGGTGTGGGACAGGGTGAGGGCTCTGGGTTGGGGCCGGGGATGAGGGGTTTGGGGTGCAGGGGGGGCTCCAGGCTGGGGCTGAGGAGTTTGGAGTGCGGGAGGGGGGCTCTGGGCTGGGGCAGGAGGTTGTGGGGTGCAGACTCTGGGAGGGGGCTCCAGGGTGGGGCAGGGCATTGGGGTGTGGCGGGGCTCCGGGGTGCAGACTCTGGGTGGCACTGACCTTAGGCGGCTCCTGGGAAGCGGTGACATGTCCCTGCAGTTCCTAGGTGGAGGGGAGGCCAGGGGGCTCTGTGTGCAGAGGGAGCCTGACAGCCCCGCTGCACCACCAACTCAACTTTTAATGGCCTGGTCAGCGGTGCTGATCGGAGCCACTAGGGTCCCTTTTCGACCAGGTGTTCCAGTCGAAAACCAGACATCTAGGAACGCTATGATTAGTGCAAAGTGCTGGTTATGCCCACAAAGGCCCACTGAAACCAAATGAGCTATTGTGAAACATCAAAGGATAAAGATTTTGTTGATTGCCTGCCCTCCCCGCCACACCCTGAAGAGGAGACAGGTACTAACACCTGCTCCATCAGTTTGAACGCTGGGGGAAGGGAATAAAAATGTCTGACAGAAGGAACTGCATCACTATGCTGCTTGGAATTTGGAGAGGACAGTATTTCTAAGCATAAGCAAGGGATCCTCAAGCTGCTTACCTTAGGTTAGCCCTAAAGGATATACAGAGCTTACATATTACAGCAGTTTCTATTACCTTTTGAAACCAAAGACTAACTCATTTGTGTGTGTATCTTTACCTACTTTAACCTTGTAAATAACTCATTTCTTTCTCCTAGCTAATAAATGTTTAGTTATTTTAATATAGGATTAGCTAGAAGCTTTATCTTTGGTGAGAGATGTAAGGTACATTTGTCCTGGGGTATGTAACTGGTCTTTTGTGATGGGGGGTAACCTGATTATTATTGCATTCAGTGTTCTTTTGGGTCAAGTCACAAGTATACATGATAATAAAGACCAAACTTCGGACCCTCAGAGTTAACACAGTGGTAACAACCACATCCTCTTTCCTGCTAACCATACCCTGGGGAATCAGAGTCTCAGGGCCCATTTCTCCATATGAAGTTAAATATTGTGCCATTTACAACCAAAGAAGTTATATTTTATTAAGTGAAGGCCAGCATCAAGCAAATCAGTCAGAACATTCGTTCTGCATAGAATACTGTACACAACAGCAGACCAGTGCATGTATACAATTGGCAGGGAAGTGGATCCAGAGTGAGAACACGCTAACCCTACAGATACATTGATGGAGACTAAGGACACGTCTATACTGACTGCTCAGCTTGTGCTGCTAAAGTCTTACTGCTGTAAGGCACACAGTCTAGCCGCTCTTTGTCAGCGGGAGAGAAACCACCCACAACAGGCGGCTTTTCATCGGTAAAACTTTTGTCGGTCAGGAGTGTGTTTTTTCATACCCCTGAACGACAAAAGTTTTACCAACGAAAGTGCAGTGTAGATATAGCCTAAGAGGATAGCAGAATATTAAGGTTGGCAGGCAAGTTCCCCTCCTTCCTCCTCTTGGGAGTTGCAACCTATATTGCAGAGAAGTTTTCTGATTAGAAATCCACATTGGCATGGGTGAGAAATATCTTTTAGTCACTAGATGGAGCTAAGAACCAATAAAATCACCACAGCTCTGCCTGAAAAGTTAAATGATTGGCTTAGATTCACCTAAGAAAGAAAAGCCAGGAGATTTAAAAAATGATGAAATTAAGTTATCACTTGTCCTGCTTTGTAATAGGTGCTTATATTACTAGGTTATTGTCCCAGTCTTAAAAACAGGACTGGTGGTAATTTCCTAAAAGTGGAAAATCATTGCTTAACTAAAAATGAATAGAAAGGACAAAGGATAGAACTCAGTCTCACAGATCTACACAGCAGATATAGAATCTGACATTCTACGGTCCCTGCAGTTCCATGCTGGAATTCTAGAATTAGCCTAAGACTTTAGCGTGTACCTTAATTCTTCAGTTTGACCTGGAGACGCTAAGTTATTTCATTAACCCCTGACAAATCTTGCTAGCCCCATTAACTTTTTTTTAAAATTAGAATCAGTGTTTTTTATGAAAATAGCATAAGCCTAAACACAGAGAGGTAAAATACCAGAATACTACACATATGAATTTGTCCAGATTTATGCTCACTGTGTCTTAAAGGTCGGTCTCCCATGCTACAAAGAATGCTATGTGTCACCATCTTAACTTTGTCGGAAGGTTCCTCTTTTTTGAAGACAGATGATCTGTGCCTACAGTGAATTACGAAGCCAGGTGCATGTTTGCTACGGCCTACTGTTCCATTTAGACACAGAGACAGTCCTGGAGAAAGCAGTGTTATCAAATGTGGGAGGAATTAAGATGAGATGGGTTGGGGAGAGGAGAGGAGAGAGTAGTTGAATGACCCACTTTTATAAGTGGATCAAAAGTAAGTTCTGCTTCATGATGGTTCTGCTGTTGCACCCAAATGCAGGGGCAATTTAGGATCACAACTTTTGTCTTCATAGTTTAAACTACCAGTCCTTTGATGTGGAAATTATAAAACACAAAAAGAGTGAAATTTACTCCAGTGCAGAGAGGCAGCAAAAAGCCTGTGTACCATTTAAGCATGTTAAAGAATGAAGAAAGAAACACACATTCTTTACAAAAATGTACCCAGTTACTCTATAATGTGGTATGTGCAACCTTATGATTAATGGTCAGCAGTTTGGCATTTCAGGGGAATGCCTGTTTTAAAGTCACATAGAATTAAACTTGGCATAAGGATGAGCCCAGCTGCAAATCTGATTCTAAAAATAGTGTAAGTGAATTAAGAGGGAGTTTGTGTGACTGTATTTATGTTTCAGATCATATAAACATGTCACTATTCCCAGACAATGGTTGGATCCATGGGACTGAGGGCACTGCAAACCTGATCCTATGTCAATTAAAGTGTCTCCTATAAGGCACAATTCCCCCCCACCCCGTGAAGAACTTAACTGACCGCCTTGTAAACAAAATGGATTCCAAATGAACTGCATAAAAAAGAAACAAAAAAGGATAAAGAGATGTTTCATGGTTATAAATATACACAGCTGATGATGGTTACTGATGATTTTAGAGACATTTCCTCGATTCAAGAAGGCATTTTTACCCACAGTTCCTTTCAAGAGTCAGTTTGGTCCCCGGGCCTATCGTTGACTTGGTCTAGTTCTGTGGCGTAACTCCACAATTTCTTGGATGTCAAGAGTTTGCGCTATCGGGACAGCAGAACATTAAAAATTAAAGTTAAAAATGCTACCGGTATTTACACTTGCACACATTTACATCATGCCATTTAGCTTTTGAAACTTTGCTGACACATTCCTTTACAGACCTAATAAGAGCTGTTTAATGAAGGTCCCTGACAAGGCTGTAGTGGGTGAGCAGATTCATAAATATTCTAGTCACTGATGCTAGCAGCTCAGTTAAAAAAAAAAATTCAATAACACACTTTCCTTGGCTTTGCGAAAAGGTGACATTTCATTTCCGCACCATGAAGTGCGATGACGACCAAATAGTGATTGATGATAGCAAAAGGGTTGGCAGGCCCAGGGAGATATTTATTGGAAACATGTTTGAACTGGAAGTCTGGGAAATGGGGCTTGCATCCATAAGAATAAGACAGGCAGCTGGAGTTTTGGCATGATGTCATCATTCTGGAGTTACTGATCTTTGCTCTCCCTACAGCATTTTCCATTTGAGGATCTCGGAGCATTTTACAAATATTAAGTCTCACTACAGCCCTAAGAGATTGATATCGTGGCCCACATCCTGCAAAAAGAACTGTGCAGGTGGATTGCTGAACCCAGATGGAGCCCCGCTGACTTCAGTAGCGCACAGATTCACGCGCATGCAACAAGTTGAAGGATCAGGGTCTGACCTGCCCATTTGTTGCATATCATGCTTGTGTTGTATCTACAGCATTCTCAGGGCAAGCTTCCTTGGCAATGATTATTACTAATGTTCCAGTAGCACAACCCACAACACGCTAGGTGCTGTTCACGCACATGGGATTACAACAGTCCCTGCCCTCAAGAGGAAATCAGTGAATTCATCTGATCAATGAGGGTTCAATAGATGATGGCAAGGCATTCATTTCTCCTTTATATATGCCACAATGCTTTTTTTAAAAACTGCTGAATGCTGGTCTCTCATGAGTAGCTTTTCTGTTCAGTTAAGTGATATAATACAAGAGTCTTGAGTTGTGATATAATAAAAAACAATCTTCAATGTCTACACAGTGAATGCATGGGTTTGTTTGTTTTCCCCCATAATACACAAGTGGGAAACTGTGCATGACAAATATTTTACACCTGGGAGCTCTTAATCTCAATCCTCTTTTGTGTTCACTCATTCTGAGGTTCAGCATTGAGAAGTCTTAACTGAAACACATTGCCTAGAGGTAAAGAGGACATAGACAAAATGTGACTTATTAAGTATAAATGAAGGATACTGAACTGTGTCTGGTAAGAGGTTTGCATTGAACACTTTAGGTTCCTTTGATATCCTTCTCACCAGGAAAGGATCATGCAGATTGCATTGTCCAATATATTGCCTGCCATTTAACTGACAAAAGGACTTGTTTTATTATCTTTCAAACACAGTGTTAACTTGCATTTTGTTTTAGCCTTATAGAATTAGGCACTCAGCTGAGGAATTAGTTGAAATCGTAGGATCCTAGTGTAGAACTTAGGGCTGCTGTGTACCTCACACATAAAACTTAAGGGGTGTAGGTTTTGTCAGCTTTCAACATTTATTCATATTATTCATTTATTTGCCGTAGTGCCCACTATATGCAAGCTCTTTCCCAACACTTGAGGAGAAGTTCCCTCTCAGAGGGGCTCGTAATCTAACCACAGAGGTCAGGAGAAAGGGAACAACAGGCAACTTAGAGACAATTTATATACAAACCAATGTGGTTCTCTATAGGCAGCAAGGTAGAAATAGGTTGTTAAGAGGGACTTGCAGATGAGCTCAGGATCAGGGAAGTTATATCATGCATAGGGCGCTGCACAGAGAATCTGATCATTTTCACGGCATTGGAACATAGAATCATGTCAGAGCGAAGGACCACATGTTACTGAAGAGCATATACAGAGTACATTAATTTATTTTTTACCTTCTTAACTAAACATACATGAGTCATTTATTTTATTAGACCTCTGAGAACATGCTACAGCTGTGGGTGGAATTCTGAAAGTCTTTTCTAGACTAAACTGTTTACAATCAGGCATGATGCTCAGGTAGGAAAGGCTCACGTGGTTACAGCACTCCTGATGAGCTCAGCTTTAATGCCATTTTTTGAAAAAGAGATGCAATTCTATTTAAGGCAATGAAACAGCTGACCAGGAGGTCATGTGGTTCACGGTATTACAGATAGCTTCAATACAATTCATTTTAATCAGTGTAATGTTAATAATCTGATTTCATGCCTCCATGAAGAGGTCACACATTGGAAGAATCACAGAACAGGTACTAAATTCTTAGAGCACTGCCTTGTTGGATTTAGTCAACCTGAACAGTTATTCCAACACAGAAAGCATGCCTAGGAAAATGAAAACAGCCTTTTGCATTCTGTGACAAAAATAAGAAACTATGTTGCTATACAGTTAACAGTAAATTAGGTAAAGCACATCAGTGGTTTCAGATCGTTATACCTCCATGTCCTCCTAGACTAACCAATACTAGCAATTCAATACTCTGGGATCTTTTGAGAATTACTTTCTACAAACAGTTGAGGAACTTAATTTTACCCTTCCAAATGCTCTCAGGAACCCAGTTCCAAACTACGTGCCCGAGCATTCATGGGAAGTGAATTATAAACTGACACACATGGGTTTGTGGACTGGATATGCTTAATCAGTCCTCTTTACTGAGCTTCCTTTTTGGTAATCAATCAGGACACCTAAACATTACCCTGTGACTAGCATGACCAATCAGCTAACCAAAACCAGCTTGAATGCAGACTTGCAGCAAGCTATTTGTGATCAGTCCAAAGAGTGTAAATATATTTGCAAGGGGAAAAAAGGCAGATACTCTGAAACAAGTTCCTCAAGTGTAACAGCCGTGTTAGTCTGTATTTGCAAAAAGAAAAGGAGTACTTGTGGCAACTTAGAGACTAACCAAGTACTCCTTTTCTTTTTAAGGAACTTGGAATGTTCTGGATATTCCAGAATCAGGAAAAGAGATTCTTGTAGCTTCACTGCTGAGCATTGAGATGGTTAAAAATGGCATCCACTCAACATGCAACCAGCATTTTAAACCAGTTTACTGGGTTCTCCATCATGTGTCCCTCTAGGCCAGCAGCTAAAGTCAGCATTAGTACCCCCACATGATGACCAATCACACACAGCAAATGCCACCATTTGGGTAAATGACACAAATTAAACCCCAAATGATGACAGGGCTCTTGGGGAAGAGGCAGGGGACAGCTGACCTGCAATAGATGCTTAATATGCAATAGAGGACTTTAAATGCTGCTGAGGTATGTTTTTTTAAACAGCATCATACGGAAAGTCCATTAAAAGAGTAGGACTCTCCCAGCTGATTGCTAAGCAAGATGCCAAAGAAGAGGAGCTGCATTTGAAGGATTTTCATTTTGTAAAGCTTAAAAGGAACTTAAAGAAAAGTCTTTACATAGCAGCACATGTCCCTACAGAATAGCTTTGAGTTACAATTGAGTGAAAAGGCGGCCAGTATATTACAAGCTATTGAACAGGATTGTTAAGTTTTACAAACTTAAAAGAGCAATCCTTATATTCCTTCTCCCGCCCTTTTTAGGATTGCTAGATATTTTACTATAGGATCTGTGCAAATTCTGCACCATATTCCTTTGACTGTGGACATATCCCCATCCCTACCCTTTGTTTGTATCTTTAGACTGTAAACCCTTCAGGGCAGATACTGTCTCTTATCTATGTTTGTACAACACCCAGTACAACAGAACCCCCAGTCTGGACACTATTATGATATACATATGTATTACTTCTACTAATACTAGGAATAGTTAAATGGGCAAAGAGGTTTTTGATGCCAGTCGCAAATGGCATTTAAAATACTATCTCCATTTTGTATAATGCTAGTCAAGTCTTTTTTTAATCAGCTTTTCCATATGGGAGGTGAGTCTATGAGCAGGGGTTCAGTTTCCTTCATGCTGAAATGAGGCCAGTGACTATATGGGATCAGCAGCTGACAGTAACCGGGTGGATTAGCCATTAGTGGATTCTCCCCATTTATTATTGTTATTTAACTTAAGAGCCAAATTTGTGTTCTTTGCAAAAGCCCAAGTCGAACAGACTTGGTGTAGGAAACCCATGGGGGAGTTATTGGGGGTGAGGTGGAGGGAAGGTTGGAATTTTCCCTTCCTTAATTTCAGTCCAGGGTACCAAATAGCTGCTTCTGCAGCACTCCCTATATGTGGGCTTGGTCAGCAGCCATATGGTTCACAGATGCATTAGTCATGCCCCAATCCTGCCTAAGAACTGCCAGAGGGTGTTACCATAGACTAGTATTCTGAAGCACATGGCTCTGGATTCTCATAGCATGGCCAGTCTATGACAGCTCCTTTGCATTTCAGGCCTCGTACACACACGTGGGAGGGGTAAGCCGGATTGCCTTTGTGATAATGTGTTGGGTGTTAGGAAAGATTTGTCACTTCTGTTTTGTCCAAGTTATTATTTCCAAAGTCTGACCCCTTGGGGGTGGGGGGAAGGTGTGTCATACCAAGTGTACAAAATAGTATGTGGATTATTAAAGAAATGCCTATTAATGTAGATTCTGCCCCTTCCTACGTCATGCCATTGAGACAGAAGACTGGGTTTATTTAGATTTTACATATACACACATATATATATACACACACACACACACACACACACACACCCCCCATTTCATTAAAAATGTTTTTTTCTTGTTCCTGGCAAGCATCTTTAATATATTGATCGTATGGCACAGTCCTTCAACTTGTGCAATAGAGGAATACTTTCTTGGGAAAATTCCTTGCTGTTTAGTGTAATTTATTCCATTAAATAGGCAATTTGATCTTTAAAAAAAAATTTAAGAGCCTCAAGGATGAGTCATTTTTGGCAGGTAAAGATAGGCTGAACTCCCTCAGAACGAGGGAAATCATCTCAATCTTTACTCCAGTTTGGTAGTAGAATTTCAACACAGGGCTCCTAGCACATCATTGTGCTGTTACCAGCAAGTTCATTCACTTTCTTTTATGTCCCCCTTTGCAGAGAAACCTAGAAGTACTCAGGGATCAGTCATCCGGTCACAATGTGCTACTTTTGTTTATTCTATTATAATGTAACTCCTCTCCTGCATGATCTTTGGTCAGTTCCAAGGCATGAGACCTTTCCCTGCCTCTAGCAATGTTTAAATGCCACTTGATATTTTGTTGACCCCTTGGGGGGGCGGGGGGAGGTGTGTCATATCAAGTGTACAAAATAGTGTGTGGATTATTAAAGAAATGCCTATTAATGTAGATTCTGCCCCTTCCTACATGTCATGCCATTGAGACAGAAGACTGCGTTTATTTAGATTCATGTAGTCATTAGACAACGCCTTTTGCAATTATGGGACACGTATTCTCCCATTCTGCACCCAGTGGGAGTTTTGTTATTAACTCCAATAGATCATCCCCCTTCCCACCACACTGGTGCTGGAACTAGGGGTGCTGCCACACACCCCTGCCTTGAAGTGGTTTCCATCATATACAGGATTTACAGTTCGGTTCAGTGACTCTCAGTACCTCCCACTATACAAATTGTTACAGCATCCGTGCTCCACCATGGTCCACACCTGATTTTACGGCAAAATTCTGCAGCTGGTGAATGATGAAATAAGTAGCTTCCCCTAGCTACAGCCTCTGGTTTAATGTCTCAGCAGCTTGCAATTTTTTTTTCCACCATGACATGCCATTGGACTTAACTGAATTGATGCAAATTGCAAAAATTTACTGCTGTTTTTATAATCCCATTTCCACACAAACCTCATACATAACCCTATCTCCCCACCAGTGGGCTTGTTCTCCAGCAGAGGAATTCTAGAATTACACTCATACTTGAAGGTGGCTTGACAATAGATTCAGGTAATTACAACTCATCTACTCCTGCCTGTAGCTTTAAAGATCACTGAAAAAGCTGTACCTCTGACTAACTTCACAGCTAACCCACACATTAATAGGATTCAGCCAGGACGGCCTGCAACAACAACAAGCTCTACAATGGAGGACAACGAAACATTCTGGGATTTCAGCTCACTGGGACTCCAGTTTTCTGGGATATTTTAAACCGCACCAGCTCTAACCCACTCTCCTCCAATTACACGAAAACATTTCTCTTTCTTCTCTTAGAAAATGTGTTCATTCGACACTCGCACCTAAATGTCAAAGAGTGCTTTACCACAGCGTCTCCCTTTTCAGAGTCCCATTTGCTCTGCAAACAAGGCAACTGGCTCTCTACAGTGAGAGCAAACACCTGTGAAGTCATTTACTGTGTTAACCCCATCCCTTCCAGATACTCTGTAGGGTTGACACTGTCCATTGCATTTTCCCTAAATGTCTGCGACATGTTTATTGAACAAAATCTTGACATTGTAAAGATCTGTTAAGTACAAAAAAGCCTTACAATTATTTTTATGTGATGTCTTTTAAGCCTTTAGCTCTGTTGCCTCTGCAGTCCAGTTCATCTTTTCAGAGTACTGGAGTCTTTGGTTGCCTTCATAATCAAATGGGTTGAGATTTTCAAAGCATGCCAGGGCACGGAGACATATACCATCTATGAATGTTTCTCAGTTCCCCAAGCTGCTATGAAGATCTCACCCACAGAGCAGATCATATATATATTATACTTCCCAAAACAATATTATTCATTTTTTCTTTTTTTAGAGATGACGCAGTTGCGATATTAAAAATGGGAAGAAGTTATAGATAGTGGGAAAAGAGCTCAGAATTTAATAGGAGATAATTATTTAAGGCCGAGGTTAAAGGGATCTCAGATTTCAGGGGAAGGAAAAGTTAGCTATAGAGAGTCTCTTGTCTTAAATTAAATCTTCTCCTATTTAAAGGAAAACTGTCAAGGTTGGCAAATTTGACCTATTTTCCCCATTATATCTGTAATATCCATAAACTTATGTTAAAGAGCATTATTAAGGTTGCAAAATCAAGCACTCAGAAGTTAGGAAATGACAAAATTAAGGTTGCCCATCACCGTACAACCTTAATTCAGTCCTCTTTTCTGTAAGCATTATTATACAGTTTCTAATTACATGATCACATACTGTTTTTCCCCACAGGACCTCTGCCTCATTCAGTGCACAGAAAAGATGGTGCTCCCTTAGTGACAAGTGTATCCTCAGTGCAGAACAGCACTAGAGGGGGAGCAGATACTTTGCCAGTGGGTTCCCCAGACATTTGCTGAAAGTAGAGGAATGGTGAGACTTGGTTAATCTTGGTTTCCACTCCAGGCTCTGGAGGAGAAGAGCGCTCTAAGGGCAGAGACTCTTCTGCCCATTTTCCCCAATCTTGACCCTTCCCCTCTAAGCTGTCCCACTCTTCCTAGGTCTTCCCACCTCAACCCCTCATCTAACCAATCCCACTCTCCATTCCTCAGGCTTCTCATCTCAGTTCCTGTCTCCTTGCCCAGTTAGTCTAAGTCTCCCCTCTACAACACCCAGTCACAGTCCTCCTGCCCCAGCTCCTAGTCCCCAGTCTCCTTGCTCAGCCATTCCCAGTTCTCTGCCTGTCACCTTGTGCAACCCCTCTCTCCACCCGCACTAGCTTCCTGTCACACTATACCTCTAGATTCCATCTCCACTGGCTCCCAATCCCATGCTCCCTGTCTCTGCCCAGGCTCCTTGTCCAATCCCAGTGTGCTCCCTTCCCCTGGATCCTTTTCCAATTTCTTTGCCCAGCCTTTCTCAGGTCTCTGCATCAGAGTTCCCTGGTCTCAGTCCTGGTGCCTGGATGCAGAGCTTACACAGCCAGGAACTGCAATTGCAGAAAAAGTCCTCCTCAGTCCTCTTCAGCCCCAGCTGGAGCATGCGAAAGAGTGATTTTTTTCAAAGGCATAACATTTGACTGAATTTGGGCATACTTTCACAGTGATGGAAAAAGGCACATCCCTGAGACGAAAAAGCCACCTCCTGCAAAATTTTATATCCCTGCATGTCTGTACTTTGGCACTAGAACGTCTCAAAGAAAAGGTCACCAGAATTGAACATGGGCTAAACAGTGTATTTTTCTCTAGCCTCCATCTTGGACATGGCCGAACCTTTTTGACTGAAAATTTTCAAAAAAACCAAACAAACCCCAAAAAACAAAAACAAAGAAAACTTAAAACCCCCAACCCTCCCCCACACCTGAGCCAGAGACCTAGCATGGAAAATTTCAGCCCAAATGGTTAAAAGTTTGCAAAGTTATAAGCAGCTGAAAACAACGTCTTAAATGGCCAACCTTAATAAAAGGTGGTGCTCCCAGCCCTGCCTACAATAATGTTACATACACACCATAGGTTATTTAAAAAAAAAAAAAATCAACGAAGGAAAAAATTAAAGCCCCAACCTGCAATGGTAAAGTATTAAAGAGAACGTTGCTTCCTTTAACACTGAACAAAGAACCATATTAGAACAAGGCAAACAGTGTTGTTCCCGCAGCTACTCTTTCCTCTGTCTCTTTCCGCTTGACTGCAAAACTTCTGCTTAGATTCACCTCACCCAGCCCTACCTCTTGCCTCGCTTCCTTGTTTAGATTAAAGAAACAGCAGACCTCTCATCTTCACAAATCGCCAAGCACGGCTACTTGAGGAAAAAGCCTTACTTCTAAAAGGTTGACAGCACTGTCTATAGCTGGGCTGAGCTGAGCTTTCTCCAGTATTAGTTCTGCAGGGCTTTTTGTTGGAAAATTCTCTTAGTGATCTGTACTGGTCTCTCCTCCAGCCTGTTCCCCTGTGGAGGTAGAGACTGAAAATAACATGCTTGAAGTCATCTCATAACCCCAAAGATTAGAATGCAGAACTGGCAAACTGTGGCCTTGTCAGTGACTCTCTCAGATTGCCAAAATGAGAAAATGATGCCTGTGAACTTTCCTATCACCTAGTAATTTATGAGTCTAGTTAGTAGTTGAGTTTCTGGGAAGCTACATAAACGGCTATCAGTAGGTACAGTTGGTGCAGTTAAAAAGGTTATTTTGGCTCTAGAGACATTCCAGGTTCCAGCAATATTCCATATACTTCAAGTGGGGAATTCTGGTATAGCTGTAATATCTCTAGAGCTAAAATGAACACTTTAGGGCCCACAGTGTAGAAAAGCAAAGCACGCAAGCACATACCTAACTCTAAGCATTGAAGGCAACGGGACTATTCACAGTGTGTAAAGTTAAGATCACATGCATAAGGTGTCAATGTATTCATGGTACGTTTCCTTCCTTCACACAGGCCTAGTCTTTTGGGAAAGAAAAAGCAGTAACAGGTAAGGCTTACACACCATATGTTATTTATAATGTCTCATAGGTTTGAGACATTCTTTGAGATGCATCTTCCTGCTCGTTCTGTAAAGACTCACATGATTCCACCTTCCCTTTTTATATTGTTGCTGAGGAAATTATTATTTTGACCTTTATATACTTTTGTTGTGACTATTACTGGGAAGCAATGTTAAATGTGGGTGGGCAGTGTAAATCAGGAGGGGGGACGATACTAAGTGATAAAGGATTACACGGTGGTAGGGAAATGGTTGGATCATTGGCCTATTCATTTCCAGATTTTCTAGCATATGGGGTTTTAGAATGTGGGGAAGGATGGTCCAGTGGTTATGGCATTAGACTACGACTTGGGAAACTGGGTTCAAGTCTCCACCCTGTGGCAGATGTGTAGTGTGAACCTTGGGCAGGTCCCTTAGCCTCTCTAAACCTCACTTCCCCCTCTGTAAGTGAGGGTAATAGCACTGCCCTGCCTCACCAAGGTGTTGTGAAGATAATACCCTGACTGTGAACCGCCCAGACAGAACGGTGATGGGGGGCCATAGAAAGTACCATAGCTAGGTTGCTGAACTTAATGGTGCTGACTTTAGCTAGAGAAAGTGGTGTATTGTTTGTTGGGTGTTAGCTGGAGTCAGTTGAAACACACTTTCAGCCTGGCCACTGAACTGGCTGAAGCCAAACCATCTCCCCACACCCAAAAATGGATTTCAGGAGCATCATTATTCCTTTTTAATTTTTAAAAAGAAACGTGCTGACAGCTGTTGATGCCTAAAGCAGCAATATGGTCAGCTGTTATTCTACCAGTGGCACATGTACAAGACATTGCATAGAGGACCTATATCACACACACAGTCATCTGACGCTGCTCCCACTTTTTGCTTTGCATTTGTTAAAGAGATGCGGCACGCTCCAGATTGCTGGTAACTCCAGATGCCTTTTGCTTTGTTCTGTTGAAAGTAATGGTGTAGATCTGCTCGAACCATTACTGTTAGCTGATCTACAAATCATTAGTTTCTCGCAATCATTCCACCCAAGTCCTATTTTCAATATAGCAGCTTAGCGCTGCCATATGCTTCTTTTATTTAAGAGAGAAACAAGAAAATTTAGGTGCCATTCATTTTGATCACCATTAAACCCTCAGATAATTTATATAAAAAATATCTCCTGGCTCCCTCTCAGTTTCTCATGTTTCCCTTGGTTTACTGCGGTTCTATGAGTGATGGCTTACATACGAAACCTCAATTAATGTAAAGCTTCTGGAATTCGTCTGCATCTTTTCTTTCCAAAGAGCTATTACGTTTCTTTTTAAAAAACCTCAGAGCTTATTTCTCTAGCATTTAGGTTTGCAGCTGATTGCTTCAAAAGCCCTGTGCTGCTTTGCAAAATGGAAAGATCCACAGGCACAACTTTGACCTGGCTAATATACTACTCCCTATCATAGGGTGGCAGTGTGAGCTAGTGGATAGAGCCCTGGATTCTGTTCCTGGTTCTGCTAGGTGAGCTTGAGCAAGTCACTTTGCATCTTTATTTCTTCTCCCACTCTTTGTCTGTCTTGTCCATTTAGGGTATGACTACACTGAAAAAAACAAAACAAAAAACCCTTCAGCAGTAACTCTCACACCCTGGGTCAACTGACTTGGGCTTGCAGTACATGGCTAAAAATAGCCGTGTAGAGGTTCCTGCCTGGGCTGAAGCCCGGGTTCTAAGACTCGTCTGCACTGCCAGGTTTCAGAGTCCAGGCTCCAGCCCAAGTGGGCATGTCTACACTGCTATTTTTAGCCCCATCGCATGAGCCCCAGTCAGACCTGGGCTCTGAGTCTCGCTGCTGTGGATCTTTATTTCTCCCAATGTAGACGTACCCTTAGACTGTAAGAAATTTTGGGAACAGGGACTCTCTCCAGTATTTGTATGTTGCTTAGCACTATGGGATACCAATCTCAATTATGGCCTCTGGATACTATTATAGTACTGATAATGATTAACATAACTGATTCGGAGTACCTGTGTGAACAGCAAAGGAAACTCTACCTTTCACACTAACTCTTAAAGTGAAGATAGATGGCAAACCCCTATTTTTATACAACAGCTAGAACTGGTCTGAAATGTGTTCTCCTTGCAGAAATTTTCACCATTTCAAGAATTTTAAAAGGTTTTGGCTGAGAACTCTGTTTTCGACCCAAATCTTTCAGTTTTTGGATGAAATATTTAGCTTAAAAAAAACAAACAAACAAACCCAAAATTTCCACAGAAAGCAGACACCTCTCGTGAAAGATTTTATTTAATCGAAAACCCAAAATTTCCCACTGAAATTCAGTTTTGATGGAAATTTTTCAAACAGTCCTAATAGAGACTTTCTTCCTGAAGGGCTACTCAAGGCTTTACAAAGCATTGGCCATATCAGGGTCTCCATTTTTAACCACTTTGTCTGCTCCAGTAGACCTGTGCTCCTGAGGATTCCTTTGGTCAGGGGGGTCTCAGCACCTGTGTAAGCTCCTAAGCATATATACCTATCAACCTCCAGCTTAGGAGATGTGGTAGGTGGAAAAAGAGGGTATGGTTGAGGAACCAGTGGATCTACCCAATCTTTGGTTGTCCTACTGGCCCTTTAGGAGCTGTTACAAGTTGGCACAACTTTGAGCAGCCATGAGTCTTTGTACCCATCAGCCCCTGAGGTAGGCCTCAAACAGCATAAAGCAATACTACAAAATAGCACAGTATGTCGTATTTGAAGATAAAAACATCAAATGTAGATGTTGTCAGGAGCATTATGGATAGAAAGCCAGATTATTAAACCAACTAAATGTGTAATTGCACACCCAATTTGTACATGTCATTACATCACTTGTGCATACAGATAGATAATTAGGCTAATTTACATGTGCCATTACCTGATTTGGGCAAGCAATAATTAATGTTGTGCACACATCAGGCACTCAATCGCATATGCATTTTACATTTGCAGGGATGTTCCTAACTTGTTTAAAAAGCTAGACCACATTATGTAGGAAGTATGAAGAAACTAAAAGGGGGACTTAAGCATCCCAGTTGTCAACTTTCACACGGTAAACAGGCACCCCGACTTTCACAATAAGCCAAAAATCAAGCTACTCCCATTTCAAAACAAGGCCAAAACAAGCCAATCCCTAAGAACCCCAACACTCTATGTGACTAGATCCCCCTAGCATGCAGTCTGGGACTGTGGTGGGCCCGCTGTGCACCCCTGACTCTCTCCCACCCTTGCCCCCATTTGCCCTTTGCCCCTGCTTGCTGAGCACCGATAAAAAAAAAAAAAAAAAAAAACGCAACAAGCTACAAGCCAAAAACTAGCCAACAAGCAATTCACAAGCCAATTATGCCCAAAACAAGCCCAATTTCTGCATTTTTTCCCCATGGGTTTGGCATGTCTGTTAAGCATGCTTTTGTATAAGAGTCATTGTTACAAAACAGGAGTCTCAACATTAAAATCAATTCAGATAGCTGGAGTCTGAATGCTGCATTCAACTTCTACCACATACCAACCTTTTTGCTCAGAGCCATTATGGTTTTTCGTGACCTGTTCATTCAGCCAAAAAGTTCTTTCTTCAGTCTTTAAATAAACGCCAAGCTAGCTGTTAAAACCACTTGCAAAAGCACCAGCTCTGGAATAGTAAAAAGCAGACATCTGCAACAGTCAAGAAATCCTAATAACTAAATACCACTGGAATTATCCATGCCATAGCAATCTACCTATGATGAATCAGACTTTTGAATGAAAAGCCTAGCTGTGCTGCTAGGGGAGAATGCAAAGGGAATATCAGCAGAGAAGAATTGATGGTATTTTTTGCAAAATGCTCTGGTCTTTAATCTGGGGAAAACACAACATTAATATAAAGTTTCACTGTTTTATTGGAGTAGAAGCCTTACTGGTAGTCGAGTGCGCTCTAAATGGTCATTTCAAAAGCCATGCAATTTCCTCTGCTTTCTTCATCTGGTTCTTAGAATTCCCCAAGCCTCAATGAGCAGAGTTTTGTCTTTCCTTATAACACTAACTGTAATCTCAGCTTACTGCTATTCTGAGGTACCAGTGCAGAATTTCAGTGAGTAATGGCGATGCCTACAGTAGGGACCGAAGTCTTCTGTTCCTCATACTTATAGCGAGTGTTAATAGCATCCTTTGTCCAGAAAAAGACACCTTTCAGAAAAGGATGTTTGAGTAATTGGGCACTGGGCTTGCTTATTTAGATTGTCTTACATGCCAAGTAGACCAAAAGTCTGGTCTAGCCAGGTGCTTGTCAAGTAGGCCAAAGATTCTCCATCACAGATATTCAGAAATTGGTTACATAAGGGGTTAGCAGAGGGTCAGAGTGGATGAAACAAATGGTCTGAATCACCATATTCTAGTGCCTTTGGAAAACAGATTGGTAGTGCACTAAATCCCATTCACCTGACTTTCTCGGTTAGGTGTGTTGACTGAAGTTGAAGTGGAAGTTCACATCACAGAGACTGCACAGTTTTGAAGTCACAATCTCTCTCTCATTCATTTTATATATATAAAATAAAAAACACAAATCAGACTTATTTAACTGACTTTTTTCTTGATCATTCATAGAATCATAGAATATCAGGGTTGGAAGGGACCCCAGAAGGTCATCTAGTCCAACCCCCTGCTCGAAGCAGGACCAATTCCCAGTTAAATCATCCCAGCCAGGGCTTTTTTCATACATGATGAAAATACATATAACCCCCTCCCTTTCTTATTTATCAAAACCTCCAGGCGTGTATTTCCTGTTTGGAGAGCGTAATGAAATGTGGCAAAATAGGATTTTTAACTGAAAAGCCTGCAAATTGTTTCTTGCAATACAAAGCGGATATGTGTAAATACACCTCATAACACATAAAAATGAATCCCATACTGAATATTTCATTGCAGAAGCAATAAACTGCACTAAAAACCGGATGCAGGGCAAATATATTATTATTTAAACATTTACTTTTTTGTCATAAATAAATAGAAATATATATGGAGGCACGCAAATAAATTTGCCAGGGCATTAAACTCAAACGAATAATATCAAGCTGTTGGCCCTGCATGGAGATTTTATGCTTTAATATTGTGGACAATATTAAAACACATATAATATGGGCAACAGAAGTACACGGTAAACAGATTTAATTCTTCAGAAGTCTGAGCTTTCATTCCACTTCCCTAGTGACAGCATGAACTTTTTATGCATCAAAATAAATCCATGTTAAGATGTTTTTCTCTGTGACCCACCTTCTGCTTTCACTGTTCCTTATGTATTTAATTTTTAAAACTGTAGTTGGAGCATCCCTATACACTTTTATTCTTTAAAACAGCTCCATAGAAAGGGACAAAAAAACTAGATAAATAGTACAAGGTAGAACTTGGTGTTATATTTGGAACAACAAAACCCTCAGAGGAGCTACACTTTTACCTAAGTATGATTAGTTCCCCAAGGAAGGATTTTGAATGCTTCTCACTGTGGGCTACCTTTAGTACAATCTCAGTAACTGGTGAAACTGGTTGGACACTGGAATTCCTGTTCCACGGGATATTCCAAAATTTCAACAAAAACAAACTCATTATTCAGAACCAGAATGAAAAAAAAAATGTTGAAATTTGGGAATTCTGAAATTTCATTTAAAAAAAATTGAAACATTTTGCTTAGATTGTTTTAAAACACTTTCGAGGCTTCCTGAGCTGCCCAGAGCTCTCGCAGCCCATCAGATGGGGAGATGGGCTGCTTGGGAAACCTGAGAGTGGAGTTTCCCAGGGCACGCAGGCTGCCAAGAGGCGAGAAGCAGTCTGCTGGTTGGGCTGCCAAGCAGTGGGGGAGCTGTGGAGCTGAGAACAATTTTCTAATAGAAAAAAAAAAATCAAACAATTCTTCAGCAAAATCAGGGCGAAAATTTCAATTTTGCAGAAAGTTAGTTTTCTGTCAGAAAACCATTTCAACAGAAAATTTCTAACCAGCTCTACTAATTGGTACTTTGCCAATCTACATGTCCCACAATTTGCATGCATGTACATACAGACTAATGGTGGTTTCTCCCCATGGTTCGATCTTGGCATTTTTCAGTGAAAAAATTCATGTCAGCTTTTGTCCCAAATGATGAGTGCAACTAGCGGATAAGCTGCAGAAGATAGACTTCCCAAGGTCCCATTTAGTTTCTTGCCAATCTATGCAAGTAACTGTATCATCAACATTAAGGTTGATATATAGGCCTCTCATGATTACATTTGTTCCTAGAACTATGGGGGCAGATCCTCAGTTCACATAAGTTGTCATTGCTCCATTGACTTTAAGGGAGCTAACACAGATCACATCAGCTCACGGTCTGCCCCATGTATCTGAGAAAGTTTATTTCCCATATATTTTTGAAAGGTTCTCTCACAACTGTATGTCCTCTCATCTAGGTCGTGTGAAAAGCATATTACATTCAGGTCAAAGCCTGCTGATAGGTGTAGATGGATGTCAAAGGAAAAGTACATCTTCAGAAAGACATTGAGCTGGATGCTGGCATGAGCCAAGAAGAGTAAAAGGAACTGAGAATCCCTGAGAGCAGCATTCAAGAAAAGAATGAAGATGAAAAATCCAGATACAAACATAGGCTTCATAGGCAACAGAAGGTTTAAGTGGTTCATGCTTCAAGCATACTTTTAATTTATCCTTAGTAAATGATTTCATGTTAAAATATTTGTGTACAAGAAACTATGGTATTTCTGGTATCTTTTATTAATTAGCAGATGTTTAAATGTGTTAGTAAACAATTTGGTGGTGACTTTCATTTATTTATTGCACTAGAAAGACAGCAATTTGTTCAATAGTCAAAGACAGTAGTTTGTTATGTAAATTAACCAAAACCCAAAACAGCCCTTAACATTTTACGCTATATCAAGTGTTGTGTTGAAAATAAACTACCCGTAAATAATTTATATTACTGTGTTCATTTTCAGTGCTCAAACTTTTCATGAAATGTCAAAAATAAAAGAAGGAATATGTGCCATGGAAACAACCTGAAGATAAATGTTCATATTTGGATGACTGATTCTAAACCTGCATACGGTGTAACGAACTGGTTCGTGTGCAGCAGATGTACCACTGTCCTCCGTTGGATGGAACGAGAACTGCTCAGCTCTATTTCACAGGACCTCTCTTGCTAACAGAGATTAGCTCAAGTAGCCCATGTCTGTGTGCAGCATAGTCTCAGTTGTAAAGTCCTCGCTGACTATAGCTTAGTTACAATATTAAAAGATCTAGGGCCAGACTCTCCACGGTTGTAAAGCAGTGTAGCTCTATTAAACTCAATTAGGCCAATTTACACCAGCTAAGAATCTTGCCCATACTGTAACACTTGCAGTTCCAACTGAACATATCCATTATAGAGGCGGTCCACAATGAACCAATGCTTCAGTTTTCAAATGGACTTCAACCCATTATTTAAAAATTTTACCTACAGGTTTTTGTGCATAAAATCTGTGAACTGTAATTATGCACATGAATCCGGGTAGTGAGTCCTCTGCCTGCTGTTTTCCATACACAACTGCACTCTTGTACATACAAGAACCAGAATGCAAAAAAATGCAGGCATACTTTTAAGGGTTACTTTTGAAACTATTGGCTTCAAATTTCTTCCTTGGCTGGGACCTCTGCTTCAGTTGTTCCAAAATCTTGGTCAGGAACAAAGTTCAATTTCCCAGGAAGGGAACCTTTTAGGACATTAATCTTTGCAAGCATTATTAACTGATCACCTGCTGCTGCTGAGGCAGAATTCCTGGAAACACAGTCTTGTGGTAACAATATTGAGCCAAATCCTACTCCCCTTACTCAAATAGATTTCATTGGGACTACTGCACCTGTGCAAGATAAGCCAGATTTGGCCCTCTGTAATTATTTCTTCATTATCTGCACAATGCAGAGGCAGGATGGAGGTCTGTGCTTCCCCATACTGCTACGAAGGAGTATGGGAATTTGGGTTGTTGTCACATTTTAGTTGACTCTTTGTTTGGCACTCATGAAGCCTGATTCACCACTCTGACACTGCAGTTTTATGCTGGTAATAACCACTAGTTTAATTAAAACTGGAGTATTGCGGAGATGAATTAGACCTATGGTTGCCTTCAGTTCACAAGTTCTGGGCACATGAAATGTTTGCAATGAAAGGGTGAAACCATTAGAAATATTAAGCATTTTCTATGTCCATTTTATTGGGGGGGTGGAAAATGGCCCCCTTAGCCCACTAGGGTTAAGCCTATTTCCAAGCACAAAGGGCTTAGTCCAGGAGTGGGCAAACTTTGTGGCGCGAGGGACCACATCTGGGTATGGAAATTGTATGGTGGGCTGGGATGAGGGCTCCGGTTAGGGGTGCAGACTGTGGGGTGGGGCTAGGGATGAGGGGTTTGGGGTGCAGGAGGGTGCTCCAGGCTGGGACCAAGGGGTTTGGAGGGGAATCAGGGCTGGGGCAGGGGTGCAGGCTCTGGGCAGCGCTTACTTCAAGCAGCTCCCAGAAGCAGCAGCATGCCCCCACTCTGGCTCCTACGGGAAGGTGTGGCACCAGACAGGTGGCTCTACCCACTGTCCCATCCGCAGGTGCCGCCCCTGCAGCTCCCATTGGCTGCAGTTCTTGGCCAACGGGAGCTGCAGGGGCAGCACTTGGAGAGGGGCAGCGTGCAGAGCCGCCTAGCCGCCCCTACGCATAAGAGCTGAACTGGGGACATGCCACTGCTTCTGGGAGCCACGGCATGTGCGGAATGGGGCAAGCCTATAATCCCGCTCCCCAGATGGAGTTCGAGGGGTAAATTAAAATGTCTGACAGGCTGGACGCAGCGCGTGGGCCGCAGTTTGCCCACCCCAGCTAGATCATGTGAGAGCCAGCTTCAAAATCTGAGCTTCAGAGTGTGTGTGTGTTTTCAACATGAAAATACTAGTGTTGTCAAATAGCATTTGAGGGGTATGAAATTAACTGGAATGAAATGGCAACACACACACTTTTCGGTGTGATATTTCACCAGTTTTGCACACCTCTGCTTCTGGCTCCCTCTCTCTTCTCTGTAACCCCCTCCTCCGCCCCCACAATGCCCTGCCCTGTTAATACATGCTCATTTGGAACTCACGCTCCTGCAAAGCAGAAACACCGGACACCTCCTTCCTCAATGCCAGCTGTGGTGGATTCTGCCAGAACTCTGCTCTGCATGCACAGCAAAGGGGTGGTACTAATTAGTTCAGCATCCCAGGTTTAACCATACAGAAAAATCAGCCAGGGATCACTGCAATCCTCTTTGCTGCTGTACTCAGCTTACTGAAGGGTGCACCAAATCATTCGCTGTTATTTAATTCCCATAAATAATTCTGCAGGGAGGACACATTTCTGGCAATGGCCTGGCTCCCCTCACTCTGTCAGATTTCCTACTTCTCCTCCATTACTCATGCAATCAACTCTTTTAGTGCAAGCATTTCACAATGGCATCAAAAACATCTCAGTCCAGGAGCTGTTTGGAAAGTGACAAGCACCTGCCTACCCTAGAAAGGTCCAGCCAGTCTGCTGTTTTTCACTCCAGCCATTCAGATACTTTAAATCCTAGTGGCTTGTCTCTTAAGTCGATGTGATGCTCATTGACATAGCAGCAAGCATTAAGACCCCGATTCAGGAAAACACTTCAGTATGTGCTTAAGTCTAGGACTATGCAGAACAGCATTTTAGCATGTGCTTAAAATTAAGCACATGCTTAAGTGCTGTTCTGAGAAAAAATATGTTCCTGAATCAGGGCCTAACTAAACTAATTAACATTGAACTAGTTTCAGCAGCTCAGTGGTATAAGATTGTGGCACTTGATTAAGTCGCACATTGCTCTATATTTCTCTGTACATGGAAGTACATTCATTGACCATGAAAATGTCCTCTCCTTTAAAGGGCCAGGAGAGGGCAGCAGAAAACAAGCCTTCAGTGACTTGGCTTTTCCCTCCTCACTTATGCAGGTTAATCCTCTGTTCACATGTGTTTTACATTAGCAAAGTTCATGCTGTTTCAAGATTGCACAGAACTGGTGCTATAATGGTTTTGACACCCAAGGGGCAGAATTTTTTTTTCCTAGCACCACTCCTATGTTTTCCTAAAGTAGCTCCCATCCTTGTCCCTCTCCCAGCACAGTCTTCTGGCTGCTCTTTTTGCAGTATGTACCCTGGATCTGCAAGCCCTCCAAGGCAGATATTGTCTTTGTATCCATTTGTGCACCACACCAAGCACACTGGGGCCCTGATCTTCTATGCAGAATTTGGGTACTATCATTAAGGCTGCGCATTTGTCACGGAGGTCATGGAAATCACAGATTCGTGACTTTCCGTGACCACCGTTGCACTGGCCATTGGGGCCACTGCCCCCCACCCTCAGGAGTTTGGGTGTGGAAAGGGGCAGGGGCACGGGTCGTGGTGAGGCAGGCTCTGAGCGGCGCTTACCTTGGGGGGCTCCCCAGAAGCATCGACGTACCCCTCGCTCCGCTCCTAGGCAGAGGCATGGCCAGGCAGCTCTGCGCACAGCCTCTGCCTGCAGGCACTGCCCCTGCATCTCCCATTGTCTGCAATTTCCGGCCAATGGGAGCTGCGGAGCTGGCACTCAGGAAGGAGGCAGCGCCTCTGCCTAGGAGCTCAGGAATGTCGCTGCTTCTGGGGAGGCGTGGAGCCAGGTAGGGAGCCTACTAGCCCTGCCAACTCCACCTCCAGCACCTGCGGAGCCCCCGGGCGGCCCCTCCCGCCCCCAAGATTTAGTCGGGGTATATAGTACAAGTCATAGACAGGTCACGGGCTGTGAATTTTTGTTTACTGCCACTGACCTGTCCATGACTTTTACTAAAAATACCCATGACAAAAATGTAGCCTTAACTATCATCAATGATAATTGTACTGTACTGAAAACTCTGGTTAAAATTGTGAACTCTCACTTTAAATTCTCAGGGGTCTTCCTGGTCCTGTTTGCAGGCTAGGAGGCTCTGTAGGGAAGGGTGCCATTTGGGTCTTTCAGCAATCAGTCTTCAAAGAGCCACCCTGCAGGAAGGTGGGGTGAGCTGTGCCACTCTGCTTTAGGGAGAAGCCTGCATGCTCGCACTCAAGTGATTTAGGAACCTAGTCGCATTGACTTTCAATGAGAAGTGCTCATGCTGGCTTTTTACATAGGAGTGAATTTCACCCTCTGTTGGTTGCACTTCTGGCAACATTTATACAATAGTTTAAAATCCTTACACCCAGAACCGTTTCACCCAAAACATTGGGAAGACGTATTTGATGCTTCCTTGTTACACTCGTTCCCAAACATAACTAGGAAAGATATGAGTAAGAGGTATCTCCTGCTAATCCTAGTGGGCCAGACTATGGTACCCTTTCTCACACTGAACAGTAAGTACCTAGTGAAGGCAATAGGACTGCTAGTGGAGTAAGGTACTACTCAGGGTAAGGCCATCACAAGCTGGCCCAGAATTACTAATCATGGCACAAAACACACACAAACTGTCTGTGAAATGAAACATCCTGGGAGTGAAATGGCACATCTTTAAACTTGAGAACTTCAAGTGTTTGCAACCTGTTAAGACAAACTCAGGAGGAAAAACATAATATTTGCGATCTAAAAAATGAGCCACTATGGGTGAATAATCAGCCTGAAGTAGTTAGATGAACACACTGAAAGCAGACTGAAAAAAGTCTAATGATGTAAAAATATTTCTCTGGGGCTGCTCTTTGTTCTTTGGTACACTTGATTAACCCACTCTAGACACAATTTGACAACTGACTGCCCCTGCACTTTAGATGAATTATTTTAGGCCAGGGATACCATTTATTTGCAGATTCAACTTACCACAATAAGCTATGTTCCCAACGTTGCCAATTCAGTAAGAGTTAAATTGAGAGTAAAAGACAAAGAAAATCTGAGCAAGTCTTATTGAAAAGGCAACTGCATTACATATTACAGCACTGCTTTTAAAGGGACGCTGTCAAATTAAAAGTCATATGTACACATATGCAGAAATTCCGTATACGCCTTCTGACTGCTAAAGAGATGCTAAGTCATATATATATATATATACACAGATATATGAACAGTTCAAGTAACCAGGCCCCCAGGTGTTGTACAAACACAGAACAAAAGGATGATTCATGCCTGTGCTTACAATCTCAGTAACAGTAACTGAGGAGATTCATGGACTGGTTTTCCCAGCTCAGGAGACTTCAGTGATTTCAATGAAAGCTACTTGTATCTACCAACGGGAGAGTAGAGCACAAGAAAAATGCAGAGCATGCTTTCCCGTGGACTAAACAGGAGCTGGGGGCACTCAGTACCTTCCAGAACTGAGCCCTATATTACTGAGAAGGAAAAAAAGTCACCATTTATGCTGATTTTAAAAGTTTTCTTATTATTTATTCCTTAAACTTCATGACCAGGAAGAATGAATGTACATTTTTAATGACTTCTCTCTCCACCGTGGGATTATCAGCTGGCCTTGAAATCAGGAATTTCCCTAGAACAAAATAGGCCTCTGTCATTTGAAGTGATAACTCCAGTAGCTAATAGCTGTAGGAAGCAGTTATCCTCAATGTGAGCCAGCCAGTAAAATGGGACATAGTAAATTTAGCTAGTGTGTTACACAAGCAAAGAAACAATACACCTAAAAGCTGTGTGATAGGTGTCTTGGCTTGGGCACACACAACCTATTTTCAAAGCTATGCACATCGAACAACTCTAAGACCCAGCTTATATTCATTTGGTGAAACCTATTAGATTCAGTACAGAATCTAGCTTCTCAAGTCTGAGGTTTCAAATTATTTATCAGACACATTTTCTTGTTACTTCTGTATGAGACAGGATTAATTTCCCAAATGCCACTGGTTATCACTGTGTCACTGAAAGGTAATGTTCCAGCTAGTCAGTTTCTTAGCATTCAAAAGATCTATGCAGAATTTCTGAATCGGAGAAACAATGAATAATTTTTACACGGTAAGCTTCTTGAGGGAACTTATAAACCTTCTCGGATTGATCAACCATAGCCAAGTGCAAAGGACTCCCCCAGAGAAATGCTTACACAGTCTGAAAGGCTCAGACAAATAACGTTATATCCCCTTTATATTACTGTCGCCTGCTCTGTGGCTAGAATGCGTTGCCAGTACATACATACACAGTGTATATGTTAGGCTGTATATGATAATTATTCATTTATATTGCTTAACTTAACCAAAGTATTCTCAAATGAACTTTTTCTTGTGGTCCATACTCTTATGTAAATACAGGAATGGTTAACACACCTATAGGGAAAAATGATGCCCATTATTGTATATTAATATTATTCTTCAGACTGCAGTAGTGCTTAAAATCTAATAGGTACTTTCCAGTCCCAAAGGAATACATGGTCCCTGGCCCAAAGAGCATAGGGGATGAAATTCACCTTCATGCACAATTTAAGGGAAGTCCCCTGTAAGCCCTGCTTTAAGGGCTTAACTGGAACATAAATGTTGCTTAGACCTAATGCTAGCCCTCTGCACAGGGAGGGATTTCATCCATAGTCCAATTCTAATTTTTATTCCCTACTGCCTGAAAACTTCCCAAGCTACAGTTGTGGTAAATAAATGAAGAGTCATACTTTGTACCACCTATATAGCAGTTTTGATCCATAGATCACAGAGCTCTGCACAAAGATGGACAAGTATCATTATCCCCACTTTAGAGATGACACAGGAGAGTGATTCTTTTACCCAAATTCCATCATAGAAGAAAGATTTGAGAATGGGTTATGAGATAGTTCACATGACCTTTAACCTGTTTTGAGCTGTCCAATGCTTTACATGGGTGATGGAGAGAACTCCAGTGATGCTTAGGTGTAAATGCAGAATGAGTCCATAAAGCTGGGGGAAATTTTAATATATTTTTTGTTCTGCAACAGAGATTTCCAGGGATAAAAGTATTGATATATTCTCTGTCCAGGGAAAAGGACTTACTCCTCGGTCAGAACAATTGTTTAGACTCCCAGGCTTTGGAATGAGGTCCCTTATAGCCTTAAATTTTGTGTTTACAGTATTTCCTTCTAAAATCTCATTTTTATGTATCTAGAGATCTAAAACATTTTCATAGCCTCCATCACCAAAGTATCGGAGTACATCACAAGCTTAATGTATTTATTTTTACATAATCCCTGTGAGATAGGGTGGTGCTATTACCTCTATTTTACAGGTGACCAACTGCGCCAGAGAGAGACTTAATGACTTGCCCAAGGTTACAGAGGAAGTCTGTAGCAGAGTAGGGAATTGAACCCAGATCTCTAGATTCCTGAGCTGGACCACACTTCCTAGGGAGGGTTGGGTGGGGAGGGGAGATTCTATTGATTTCTGAGCTGCTACCTGTCCACATAGGCCCAGATTCATAGCTCAATTGAAGTCAGTGGTAATACTCCAATGGACTTTGATAGATTTTAGTACTTTGAGGAGAATTCCCCCTTAGGGGCCTGATCCAAAGACATACAAATTGTTGAGAGCACCCATTGATAGCTGTTCTCTACTCATGCAGTTAAAAGTGAGATATCCCTTGACAAACATTTCTGCTTAATGACAACCACCACATTGTATCTCAACTTTCCAGTACACAGAAAACATAATGCACCATAGTCAGCATAGAGAGACACTGTTTTGCACCGAATTCAGCCAGAAGCAATCAGATGACATATTAAATTGTTTAACATTTGGAAGGTGCAGGGGATATTCCAGCGGGCTGGTAAATTAGATACTTCAATGTATACTAAACCGCTGCAACCTAAACTGTCACTCTCATTGTCTTCCAACACACCCTCACTTTTTCCCCTCAGAGTATTTTTTTAAAAATACATAACAAAAACCAGTTTTAGGATTTTGCTTATTATCATAAAATAATCACGTCCCTGGGGATTACAGACCAAGTCCAGGGTTGTAATTATTTCACAATAAGAACATTCCTCCTTCATGTCTTCTCGCTTGACTAAGCATACTCCAAGCCAGAGATGAATGCCTGCATTGTTTATTTTAGAGCGAATTAACCACAAGGAATAATGCCTCAGACAAAAAGAGCTTGGGAAGAAACAGCTGACATTTCCTGTTTGGACAAGAGAACTTTAAAAATATCCCTGGCTGTGCTGACAGTGTCAGACAGCATAATATTGTGTTTTATCATCAGCAATTACTGGTCCAAAAAGACAAACATTAATGCACCATTTCTGCCTACCTCAGAACAGGACAGAACAGGGAAAGAATCATCACTAGAATTCATAGATTTTTACAGCCAGAAGGGACCTTTGTGATCATCTAGTCTGACCTCCTGCATTACAAAGGCCCAAGAACCTCACCCAGGAATTTCTACATCAAGCCCATAACGTCACTTTGAGCTACAGCATAGCTTCTAGAAAGAGTTTTGACTAAGTTTTGACTAAGACTGCAAGTGACTAAGACTGAAAGTGATAGAAAATCCACCCTCTGGAAGAAGTGTTAGAGGATGCGACAAGAGGCCCAGGAGGGTGGGGATATGCCCCGATTGTGTAACTAGGCAAGGACCCATTAGAGAGGCCTTCCAACCAAAGGGCTTCTAGGAGTCTCAGAAAGGACCCTATGTACTGTGAGTAGCAAAAAAAAAAAAAAAAAAAAAAAAAAAACGAACATGGGAGGGAAACCTCAAATGGAATCAGAATTGGAAAAAACACTGGCTCCCTGACACACTCCTTCCTCTTCCTGGAGGTCTTTGAAGCCTTCTATACCAACCCAGGGAGGTTATGATCTGCAGAATTGTGGGCAGATGCATTGAATCCAGGATGGGAACTACACTTCTTGGCATGGCATGTTCCAGCAGGAATACCATTGGAAAGAAGAGAAAGAGTTAATGCTGTTAGAAGCACATATCTATTAATACAATTGCTCACATGCTTAAAATTAGGCATGTGTTTAAGTGTTTTGCTGGATTGGGGCCTTAAGGAACCAAGTAAAATAATGTGATTGAATAACATTTTGGCTGGCATTTATTTTCTATCATGTGTTGATCTTTTTGTTCTTCTCTGTCCACTCTGCAAGACAACAATTTGTCAGTATTAAATGTCCACCTCACCCAGTCTAAAATGCAAAGAATACTGGGTTTGTTTTCATTAACTATTAACACTGATTTAAAGTAGCTCCAGACATCTTACATCCATCTGACAAATACTCCTTGGACACTGTGGAATCAAAGGAAATCTACTCCTCTGCATTGTCAAGGTTCCCTAGCAAGGATAATGCAGATTGAACATGACATTTCCTCTCTTTCATTTTCCTCCATCATATAGTATCTGAAAAGTAAGAAAGAACTCATTTGGCATTTCATATTGTTAGAGTAGATTCTTTCCCACCTCTTTGCACACCCAGTTTTTAATAGAGGCGCAATATAAAACACCAGCAACTCTTCCTAACCAACTAATCTGAGCATAGAAATTTGACACCCAATTCTAATTTACACCAAGGACGGAACTGGCCAGTCTTTGTCTATGAGGAATAGGACTCTTTTGTTTAATATTAGAACTACAATATGGGATTGCACACACACTAGCAGACACATACTCTCATTGCAGTGATCTGTACAGCCGTATTTGCTAAAGCTGTGCAGTGAATTATGAGGATGCCAGTTAGATAGAGTGAACTAAATGAGTCATAACCAAGAACCCTACAAGGCACCACAGAAACCATGTCACAGGAGAAGTTACTGAAGCATCAACATAAATAATACACGCTTGAGAGTTTGGAGAGATTGAAACTGCTGCAGAGCTTTGTCCAGATATCCAATGTAATTATTTGTTACAAAAATATCATTTCCCTAAATTAACCAAACAGGCAAATATTTTATTTATTCAAATAAATCTGCATGCAATTTGTGTCTTGAGAGAAACTTTCACACTGGTACACTTGAAAAAAATAAATGGTTCTGGAATAAACATTACATTCCTCCCCCCCGCCAGTAATTTCCTATATGGGTCAGGTTGTTATTGAATTAGTTTGTGTTTAAAAAAGATTTTCTTTTTAGCACCCACCCTCTGAATATCAGGACCGTTTGAGCTCGAAAAGGAAGGATGGTCCAGTGGCTAGGCACTAACCAGGCACCTGAGAAACCTTTCAGTTCCCTGTTCTTCCACATATTTCCTCTGTGACCTTGGGCAAGTCACTGTGTCTCTTGATGCCTCCATTCCCCATCTTTAAAATGTGGATGGATAATAGCACTTTGTTACCTCAGAGGGCTGTTGGGTGGAGAAATACATTAAAGATTGTGAGTGTGGTGTATTGAAAACTGTGTTAAAATTACAAGTGATCACATTAAGTGTAAGGGGTTTTCTGGTCCTGTTTGTAGGCTAGGGGGCTCTGTAGGGAAGCGTGCAAATTGAGTCTTTAGCAGTCAGTCTGCAAACAGCCACCCTAGAGCAAGGTGGGTTGATTTGTTCCTCACTGCCTTAGGGAGCCACCTGCTTTGTCTATCTCTGTTTTCTGGATTCTAAGAAATAAAGCAGTGTTACTTTGCAACCTTCCAGAAAGAGTATTTTATGTTTTTAGGTCACTTCTTTGTGTGTATGCCAAGAACATAACAGTGAGGTGCTCAAACGCTACAGTATAAGGGGCCATATAGGTACCACAAAATTAAGTTGTCTCAAGTTGGTCACCCCAAAAATCACTAGTTGCTTCTAAACATCTAGACCTTAATCTTTCTCTAAAGCAAGATTTCATGGGAAAGGTCAGACTATTAAAGTGCGTCCGCACTAAGTTTAGTCCTCACCAAACAAATCCAGTTAGATGAGGGAAAATGTTTAGATCAGTTGCTTTGGAATATTCCCTTTTTTGCCTTGAGACATGATGGCAATGAGAGCCTTTTGAAGGAACACTGAAGCAGAGCTGTGATATTTCTAAAGAGAACTTCCCTGTAGCTATTCTGAGGACTGACAGAAAGCTGAGGGACTGTGCATCATCCAGACGTTTCACAAGATAGCATCGGAATAGAAAAGGGGATGTTTCAAAACCAGGTAACTTATGATTTAAATTAATCTCTCCATAAACTAGAAAGCTTGGAGAGCTTTTCATTTTTAAAGAGTCTGTTTCCGAGGCAGGAGGAACAGCTCATATAGTTCTAGAGCCAAATGTTCTTCACGGGAGATGTGTCCATTTATGTGAGGCTTGCATTTGGCCCCTATTATTCAAAGGGGAAGTTAATCAAACCAGCTTGTTTTCCTTTCTTCTCTAGCATGTAAACAGAGTATTAGCCTTAATTACAATTGGGCGATCTCTAGACAGCAGAACACCATTGTGGGAGCTGAGAGCTCTCCATGCTCATAGACTATTGTAGCGGAGATAAGCAGAAGAAAGATTTCTTAGATGTTTGTCAACTGTGAAGAAAAAAAAAACCAAACAAACTGCTGCTGCTGGCTAGAGAGAGACATAGAAATAGATTCTAACACTGTGCCTGAGGCTCACTGCATCAGCTGTTTTAAAAAGAGGAATTGCTGCCATTCTTGCAGCCTGAATGCCTGAGATGAACTTTCTGGAACAACTACATTATTCTGCATGTCATACATGAGCTACAAGAAAGATGTGATTGTGTTACCTTAAACTGAGGTTCAAGAGCTAGAATATATTAAAAAGTTATTGTTTTTATTAGATTAATTATGGTTAGGGCCCTATCAAATTCGCGGCCATGAAAAATGCGTCACAGACTATGAAATCTGGTCTCCTCCCGTGAAATTTGATCTTGTGTGTGCTTTTACCCTATACTATACAGGCTTTACAGGGGAGACCGGCGTTTCTCAAATTGGGGGTCCTGACCCAACAGGGAGTTGCAAGGGGGTCACAGGGTTATTTTAGCGGGGGTCATAGTATTGCCACCCTTACTTCTGTGCTGCCTCCAGAGCTGGACAGCCACAGAGTGGCCACTGTTGGTCAGGCGCCCAGCTCGGAAGGCAGCGCCCCACCAGCAGGAGTGCAGACGTAAGGGTGCCAATACCATATCAGTTCATCCTCACTTCTGTGCTGCTGCCGGCAGATCCCAGCTCTGAAGGCAGAGCTGCCATCCCGGCCAGCAGCCGCCGCTCTCCATCAGCAGCGCAGAAGTAAGGGTAGCAGTACCGCAACCCCCCCCTACAATAACTCTGTGGCCCCTTCCCCCCCCCTCCGTTTTGGGTCAGCACCCCTACAATTACAACACCGTGAAATTTCAGATTTAAATAGCTGAAATAATGAAATTTACTATTTAAAAAACCCCATGACCGTGAAATTGACCAAAATGGACCGTGAATTTGGTAGGGCCCTAATCATGGTAATGCCTAGCAGCCCCAGTCACGGACAAGGACATCATTGTGCCAGGCGCTGTCCAAACACAGAACAAAAAGACAGTCCCTGCCCCAATGAGTTTACAATCTAGAGTATGACAATTACAAGTGCATTGTCATCCTACCTTTATTGTTAGTGGTGGCATTATGGTAGCAGCTAGTAGGCCCCACTGTGCTTGGTGCTGTACAAACACATAATAAGAGACAGTTCCAAAAGCGCTTACCATGTAAATAGACACAACAGACAAAGGGTGGGAGGGAAACGGGCAGAGAGAGATGAAGTAACTTGCTCAAAAGTCACACAGCAAATCCGCTGTAGAGCTGAGAATAGAACCCAGCTCTTCTGACTCCTAGTCCAGAGTCCAATCCACAGAATCCTACCACCTCTCCGTGTCTAGTATAGAAATTTCTGTTTGCATTTTCCATCATTCAGATGGCTTCTCTACAAATCCGCAGCTTCCAACTAATTTACTCCGAACTGATCAAAGTGTTGTTTTGCATGACCTCCATGATATTCAGACAGTCTCATGAGCGATACAATCAAATGGCCAAATTCTGAATTGCTTACACAGTCTTTAGGGAAAAAACTCCCACTGATTCTCAAGGGAATTCGATTTGAGGAAGAACAGATCAAGGGTTAAATATGGACTCAGGAATTGGTCCGAAATCTAGGTGGTTCTTTCATCAACAGAAGATTATTATGGAAAGCTCAGACAGATCAACTAATTATCTAATAAGAGACCTTATTGCTCTAATAAGGTCAATGATTTGAGAACACCTTCATTAGCTTGACAGTTTTTTAAACCACTTAGATACTGAGTGAAATTCATGTGTGTGCAAAGAGAACACCACAAGGTCTATTTGCCATTTAAATCCCACTTTAGACTATAAAAATAGGGCTTAAGTGGTGCACAGGCCTTGTGCTAACTCTCTGCACAGGGATGAATATCATCCACCTGGCTATTCTTTGTATCATCTATTGTTGCAGTATCTTTGGGGCAGAGTTCCACTTTGTAGCAACATTCCCAGTCAGATGTTCATTGGAGAATGACAGAACAGCATTGAATATACTCAGCATCTAGATGAGATCCTTTCCATACCCATCATTTTCCCTTTTACAGCTACAAGCTTCACACAACGTGCAGAACAGTCAACAGATGTAAACCCATGGTCGCTAAGCACTTTTAAACCATGAGTATCTTTGACAGAGAGACAGCCGTTTCCCACTCTCTGTGAAGCACCACCAACTGCTGCAGGAAGTTTTTCCAATTATTTTCAGGCAGAAGATCATGTTTTCAGAAGTGCTTTGCTGTTTCTAATGGAGGACCCGGAGAAAGAGTAGCGACAGTCATGTACTGTAATAAAGTGTCTGATTGCCTGTCCAAGTCCACAATGCTGTGGACATGTATTAAACGCTCAGTGTCCCTCTTCCAGGGACCTGACTGCCAGATACTTATCAAGACATATACAGTTTAGTTATTTTCAAACAAGAAAAAAAGATCAGATAGGAAGTTATACTGTCCCTTTGCCCTGTTCAATTAAAGGCTGCCTGGGAATCAACTTTTTTCACTAAGAACAACCAAAGAAGGTCTACAGCTATTATTGCAGTTTGGTTTTTTTACACATTGCTTTAAAACTGATGTAAGGAAGAGGAGAATCCATCCCCGTAAGTCTGAGAGGAGAGCTGACAAAGATGCTGTCTTCCTAGTACTTGTTGCAGTGCTTACAGTTTCGGTTTGGGCAAGCTGCCTGTTGGAAGTGCGTAGCCTAGGGTGACCAGACAGCAAGTGTGAAAAATCGGGACGGGGGTGGGAGGGTAATAGGAGTCTATATAAGAAAAAGACCCAAAAACCGGGACTGTCCCTATAAAATCGGGACATCTGGTCACCCTAGCATAGCCCTACATTTTAGAACGTTGATTTCAGTGTCAGCCACATGCAACAAAGGAAGCAACGCTCATAGAAGTATTAGTGATGGCATTAATAGTCCACCTTTGTTTGCGAATGCTACCTAGTCTGTGGTTTTTGCGGGGGGTTTTCACTCAGATTGAGTTAATTGGTGTTACTGGAAGGAGTCATGGCTGAGAGCTCCTCACATAATGAGAGAGCGCAATTGCATCTAATGGATAGAACCTGAGAGACTTTCCAGGGGCCTGGTTTTCAGAAGACAGGAGCTCAGCGCTTTCTGAGAATCAGGCTCCTTTTTAAAGTGTCGGATTGAGCACTCCGAAAAACTGGAGGCACGCAAAAATCACAAGTCACTTTGAAATTCCTGGCCACTGTCCCCCCAAGTGTTAATTTAACAACACTGCCACTTAGCTCTTATATTGCACTTTTCAACCACAGATCTCGAAGCACTTAACAAAAGAGGTCAGTTGCATTATCCCCTTTTTACAGATGGGAAAACCGAGGCGCAGAGGCAAAATAAATTGCCCATCGTCACCCAGGAAGCCAGTTGCAGAGCCAGGACTAGAACCCAAGTCTTCCACAACCCAGTACAGTCCTCTATCCACTAGATCACACTGTGTTTCAAAATCATAATTTTCTTTACATTTTGTAATGAGCTAAGAAGTAGAGACTTAAAGTAGAGCTAATCATTTACAACAGGAAAGTGCTTTTAATGTAGGAAAGTGAGTATCATGCTTTCAGGCCAAAATTCACCCCTGGACAGAGGGCCAGAAAAAGGGACTATGGGTCACCTTAAGAGAGGACTTAAGTAGGATTTAAGAGGCACAGGCCTTCTACTGACCCTCTGCTGGGCGGTGAGTTTCACTGATAGTAAATCTCAATCTGTGGAATGGCAATGGATGACGTTCTTGACCCTTCTTTTAGGACTGTAACTGCCATTAAATGGAGGCAGGGTGTTTCCATTATCAGTTTTGAGATAACAGAATAAAGGTGAATAAATTACAGTTTTGAGACATCTGTATTACTGACATATTGGTTGACATTTTCATACCCTTTGTTTAAAAGTAAATATGCCCACAGATACATTTGGATGAATGACTTTACAGCTGTAGAGCTGACAAATCTCAACACCGTCAGGAGAAAACAACAATAAAATATCCTATTGTTATGAAACCTAGCATTCACCAGCCCTGACTTTGCCAAGAGAGGAAATTAAGAAGCAGCTGTTTATCCAGGTCTTTTCAGCTGTCACTCCACTGAATCACCAACCCTACACGTCACCTGTGGGTGTCATCTTACCAGACTATTTTAATATTTTAAGATCACCATGATAAGCCCTCACCATGATACAGTGGCTGTTTAGAATATTATGAAAAGAAAAGTGATTAATTTTTTTCCCCAGCTTTAACCATTGCAGGGCTATTGAAGATACCACATCCGAAGAGCAAAATCTACTGCCAGTTGCTTCCCCTAAGCACATGAGGCCCAAGTCAGCAAAGCATTTAAATGCATGTTTAAATCCATCCTTATTCAGCAAAGCACTGAAGCACATGCTGAACTTTAAACATGTCCCTTGAAGTAAGTGGGATTTAGGCACGTGTTTTGAGTTGTTCACATGCTTAAAGGCTTTGCTGAATAGGGAATGGAGTGAAAGACGACCCTGGCGTGCCCCCTTCACGGTGCTGATATTCCAGTGGAATGCTGGCATTCAGAAGACTATTGCAGCTAAGCCACTACTAAGTGACACGGGCAGCGAAGGGGGAACACGCACAGCTTGTTAACTGCAGCTCCAGATTCAGGAAAAGCAGAGTGACTGGAGTGAACCACTGAGAGAGAAGATGGGAAGGGTCAGTGTTTTATTGATGCCCATCCTCTTATGGCTACAGAAAATTCACCTTGTGGGAGACGCCCAACTGATTCTCATTTACTAGCCCTTCTCTTTCCTCCTGAAAAGGTGCGGAAAGTGGTCTGTGTTTGGAAACTCAGCACCTAGATAAAATGGGGATTGAAAGGAGATAAATCCCTCAGTGTTTCCCAAACTGTGGGTACGGACCCCGAGGGCAGTTGATCCATTTGACCGTGTAGAAAAGTTAGCCAGACAAGTATTGGGACATCTTACCAGTGTCTCTCTTTACCCATTCTCCCACTGAAGTCAGGATCAGCAGGAACTTCCAAACACCTAACTAGCTTATAATAATTTACCTTAAAAAAAAAAAAAGGAAGAAGAAAAGAAATATAATTGCAGAGACACAAATCCCCTAAATTGGCAAGGAAACATCACGTTCCTGTAGATTTTTATTTTTCTTGTTAATAACAATTCCATGGCTTTATCTTTCGCTTTCTGCTCAAGTGGTATTTCTTTTTGCTTCCCCATAATAATTAATTTATAAGCTGAGAAGTGACAGGTAACGTTTATTACGGAGATGACTCCCTTGAAAAAGCTCCCTGAAATAACCTCTACGGATTTCTAAGGAACCTTACATTTGGAAATTAATTATGCAACCCTACTTTTAACCTATCTGTAGGTAATCAGAACAAAAGAAGACAATTGTCTTTATTAATTATCATTAAAATTTACTTATGAATATTGTAATTGTGCACGTTGCTGCATCTGCTGTCACCCATGGGCGGAATAGCTTTAGGCAGCATTATTTTCCTCCCCATTGTCGGTGTAATAAAGGGCTAGTGAAAGGAGGGGCGCTGAAATTGGAAGCTCTGAAGTTTCGTTTCGGATTATGTCATTCTTCTTCTAACTTTCAATGGTGTGGAGTTGTTTTAGGAAGCAGAACACGCTGCCCTTCTGGCAGCATCACTTAAAAGCTAAAAGACCTTGCAGGGATCAAGGAAACACTTCACTGCATCTACATCAGACAGAATGTTTTCATTACCCCCCCCACCCCCCCCCAAAAAAAAAATGAAGGGAAGGATGGCTCAGAGGATTGTTAATCGCTTTCTTAGTATCTCACCTCTAGGTTATGGGTTCAACTGGCCTCAATCAGTAATGCCTAAAAACTGATAGTAATTACCTGATGCCTGTTTATTGACTTTCTGATGGGATGTTCACCCCACATTAGCCTGGAAAGGGTCAATTAACCAGACAGGCCAATCCTCAGGGGAATTAGATGGTCAAAGCAACTACTCATGGATGATGGAGTCCAGCTGAGAAGAAACAAGCTGGGCTAGTATAAAACCAGGAAGTTGACTACAGAAAAGGACTGCAGGGAGGAAGCCTGCAGTTGCTCTCTAGGCATTGGAGAGGGAAAGGGGGAAACCCTGGGGCTCCAGGCCCTGAAGGAAGAGTTTATGCCAAAGAGTGGGGGAGCAGAAGCCTGAGTGTGTCAGAGTAGGAAAAGGCTCAGGAGCTAGATGGGATGTTGCAGACCTTGGCTGATGAGTAGAAGATTCCTGAGCTGGAACCGTGAGTAGAGGGTAGGCCCAGGTTACCCTACTAGCCCCTGGGGAAGTGGCCCAGTCTGGGCAGTGAATGGGAAGACTACCTGAGACAGTGTGGATGGAAAGACCTTGATACCTCAGAACGGGGAAAATACATGGTGAGCTGGCTGGAGGCCAAGACACAATGAGGGCACAACTGAGTCATGAAGAGGAAGTGTGCAAAATCCCAGGGAGTGAGAGGAGCCATGACGAGAGCAGTGCAAAGGAAGGGTGTGTTGGACTTGGAAGAAGCTAGTCCCTATAGCAGCAAAGAGGAGATGCTGTAGGAATGGGAGCCCAGTGACAGGGTTACATGAAAGACAGTGGTGATCCTCAGTAATTCCTTGTAGACCAGAGTCTAGAGGACACAACAAGCTGAGGCCAATTGGGAGTCCTAGCAGAGAGGCCAAAGGTTAAAACTGGGATTTTCAAAGGAGCCTAAGAGTTAGGTGCTTCCATTCATGTTCAAAGGGAGGTAGGTGCTTAACTCACATACGCAACTTTAAAAGTGAGCCAACTACCCTCTCCTTTTCAGAGGTGGTCTCTCCAGAATGAGGTAAAGAAATATTGAAGGGGCAATGGCCCTGATTCTGGTCTCCGTTTTTTACACCAGGATAATTCTATTCACTTTAGTGGAGTTACTCAAGATTCACACCATATTCAATCAGATCAGTATTTGGCCAATGTGCAGAATTGCACTGCTGCTCTGTCAGGCTGTGCCTGTCCTGTGGATGAGCAGAGAACACCAGTCTCCAGGGTTGTCAAACCATAGCCTTCCATGAGCACTTCAATTTGCTTTTGGAATTTTTCATCTTGAAGACAAATAGGGGCAAATGCTCTGCTGGCATAAATGGACAACAGTCCCCTGAAGTCTGTGATGTCGCATCCATTTAGACCAGCCAAGGATTTGGCTACTAAGCTTTAGCACAGTGTCTTTCACAGGCCAATTTTCTTAAAGTAGACAAAATTACAATTTCTTGACACTCCTGACTAAGCTTGGATAGCTGGCAAAGCATGACAAAATTAATTGGGGATAGACTATAACATAGATGCAAAAAAAGCTAAGTGCCTTGCCTTTCTGTGAAAACAGAAGCTTTACTAGAGCAGGTCAGCTCAACCTTTAGCCCTCATTTCTTCCCTGGAGTATATCAGATATAGGGAAATTGCCAATTAAATTAATTAAAGGAAGTTTAAAAGTACATTTTACAATTGTTCCTTTTAGCACAGAGCATGCCTTAGAATTTCAGTATCTTGCCACTCACCAGAGGTCAATAACTTTAAAAAAAAAATCTATGCCTGATATATAATACTGCAAGTGCTACACAGAGAGAAGAGTTGATTACTGAAGTGCCAAGTACCCACAACTGGAGTTGAAGTCAACGGGAGAGGCCGGCTGAATGGAAATGCAGGGGGCTTGGGTACTGTTTTAGTGGAGCGGTATTTGTGTGGAGAGAAGCAGCAAACCCCCCAGAGGAGCTGACAGAAAAGCCAGCCAGAACAAGCACTTTGAGTGTGTCCCTATGAAAAAGCCTAAAGAAAGAGCCTTCTGGGTAGAGTGGTGGCTGACACAGGCTTGGAACATTGAGCAAAGATACTGTCCCATGCTGATTAATTTTTACTGTGTTCAGGTAAACTGAACTTTATGTGCATTCATTGTTAATAAACAGGATTGTACCAAAGCAATTCCTGTCTCATCACATTTTCTCCTCCTAATGGAAACAACATGCAAGACCCCAACTATTGGCTAACCACGCTATAACAATATTAATCTGAGTGACCAAGATGCCTTTGTCACGGAAATGTTTGCTCTTCTCCATTGTGGTCCCAATTTGCATAAAGGTAGCAAAATACAATGGCAAAACATTTATGACGGGAGTTAGGCCCTCTGAAATAATTAAAAAATCCATATCTAAAACTACAGTACTATACACTATGATAAAGATGGGAAAGAATCATGGGCAAGATCTGGCCTAAATGAGAGTAGCATCCCTGTGTGATGTAAATTGGGGTAGCTCTGTTGATTTTATTAGGGCTACCCTGCTTTACGCCAACTGAGGATCTGAATCCATATACCTAATTTCAAATATATCCTTAGCCAAGTCTGAGCAGAGAATAAATGGTAAGACATTCCTTGCACCCCTGATATTTATTTAACCTAACAAATCAATAAGCAGAAATCTTGTAATTTTCTGTTTTATCTTCAAGTCTTCTTATTTTGGGTTAATTTAAGTACAACTGCCTAAAATATGACCAAGTTTAGGCCATCTTGTAGAAACCAGCTTCTCCTTGCTGATGCTAAAAATTGTGGTAACCCCTCCCAACCGCCCCGCTATCTCATGGGACATATTACTTCTGACACTAATCTGTGAACGTCATCTCGAGGGACACTAACAGCCTGCTGAGTTTCACAAGCTGGCAAATACATGAAAAATGACTGCACCCCCAACCTTTGGTAGCCAACCCGTCTCAGTTCTTTCCCATAATAACCAGAGCTGAAACAGCGAAATCAACTGGGCTCCTTGCAATCGTTAAGCAAATGTAAAGTGAATTATTCACAATGGGTTGCAACCCATGAACATCCACTGTGGAGCTGTGCACATCAGGGACTGCAGCCTGCATTTCATGTGCACTCAGAACTCCCACTGAAATCTTGCATTTCTTATATAATATTGATTTAAGTACAGCTACTTAAAATATGACCTACTTCGGGCATCTTGAAGGAACCAGCTTCTCCTCACTGTTGCTAAAAATTGTGCAGCTGGATTTTATTTTATGACATTCTCATGCATCACATTACCTCTGCTCACTCAAAAACGTCCCCTGGCTTTTCTCGGTGCACAAGGAATGCAAGATTGAATCCTCACTGAGTTATGAGTGTGTGTCAGTTAAAGCTCTGGTTCACTTATAGGGTATACAGTAAATTCAAACTCTGGGCTTTATATTTCTTAGCAATAGCTGACTTTTACTAGCAAGGGACCCAAAATGATTTCGCCATATACAAGAACGAATACAGGCCTGATCCAGAGTACTGGTAATTCCACTGATGGCAGCATGAGTTATAGATGCTCAGCATCTCTCAGGGCATTGTCCTTATATTTGAGGTGGCTGAACTGCAAGTCAGTTGCCCTTAAGCCAGGCCTCAAACACATTCTTGAAGAGCAGTTTCATCACTATCTATCTTCACTTAGGGCGACAGTTTAGTTGTGTTCTAATTCACAAGGCCCCGATGGTTTGTGGTGAATGAGTGCCCTATAGTCCTGCTAACCTCTGCCTGAGCTATAACTCCCTTGATTAAACTCCAAAATGCCTGAAGTGAATTCAGCAAACAGGATGGAGAAGTAACAGCAGAATGAAATAAGGGCACTATGTTTGTTTTCCAGTGTTATTTAGATTCAGACATGAAAGCATGCTTCCTTTTGCTGTTGCTTTTGAAGCTTTCTGCTCCCCTCTCAACCTCCTCTTCCCAAAATGGGATCTTTGCTTTGAACCAAACTGGACCAAAAAGTCATCGCTGGCTATCTGAACTCAGAATTCAAACCTCTGGAGAAGAGTGCACGAGCTCACAAAAATTTGCACTTGAGGTTAATAAAATAATAATAATAAATAATAAAAAGGATACCCACTCAAACCCTGAGAATCAGAGAGAAGGACATGATGACTTGTAGAAGTGTAAGAGCCAACACTATTATATTTGTAGATTTCTGAACTTACAGTACATAACCCTGGTGACTTAACTAAACCTGATTTGCAGATCTACAGTACATCACTGGACTGCCATACAACTAGAATCTACAACCCTGAGGCAATTTTTAGCTTTGCAGTTTGCCCCTTTAATTTTGCCTGTTGCTATGGTAGCAGCAACTGATTGCAATCACTACTGTTTATGTTGAAAGCTAAGTTGCATCAGTACAGGTTTTGGAAACTGAACAATAAAAATTGGAGTTAAGCGCACGCTGCATTCATTGTTTTTCATAATACGTTGTTCCTGATAATCAAGATTCATCAAAATCCTTTGTTCCTGAAGTAAACTATAAATGATTTTCAAAAAACTATTGAGTTTTCAGAGGATTATTTGGTTTCAACACACTTTCAATCACAGCTTTTCATAGAATGGGACAATACATATTTCTGTTGAACTGTTTTCTTGATAATTATGAAAGCTGTGGAAACAATTGCGATGAAGTACCTATTCTATTCTAATTTTTTTAACACCACACTAATCACTGCAGTATCTGAGAGACTACACATAAGCCTAAAGTACCAAATCTGTAAAGGGGAATACAATACTTTCTCCCACACTTCTGTTCAGATACTATTAACTCTTCGAGAAGAGTCTTTTGCCATGTATAAAGGGGCCCCTACTCACAACTAGAGTGCCTCTTTCTGGCTTCATCTGAGCATAAGCCCTGCCAGCCTGATGCCCTGTTTTCGCTTTTCCTTGGCCCAGCATCTGGTTCTGCAGCCCCTCTTTTGCTCATCAAAAGCGGACACACCTTGTCTCCATGGCTTAGCCCTCCAACCAAGTCACAACAGTCCTTCCCTTCCGGGGTACTATCAAAGTCTTCCACACCATCCCAGGCAGTCCTTAAATCCACTGCCCTGGCTGCACCACTTCCTCAGCGACTAGGACATAGTGTCCTGGACAGTCTTCAAGTTCACTGCCCAGATTTGCCACTTATTCAGTGACCGGTAGGAAAACCCAGGCCTGCTCCCTACAATGGGTTCCAGCCCAGGGGGCCTACCTCCAGAGGCTAAAGTCTGTACTACCACAAACCTTCTGCCATTCCCTGGACTACTTCCTGCCTTGCCAATCCAAGCTCACATTCTCCACCCTTCTAGACAAACCCTTCCTCTTCAGCCCAAATCTCTTTATCTCCCTTGTCCCTGGGAAAGTGATTGCAGCCTTCCTTCCTGCTACCAGCTCCCTGGCTATATAGAAACCCCACCTGCTCCTGCACGAGTTTCCCTTGATGAGGGTTTTCTTCTCAACCTATATGTGCCCTTGTTTGCAGCTTAATACATTAATTGTCCCATCTGGCCTAGGTTAACCCTTTCAGGGCAAGTCTGGGGAGCAGACCCCATCACAAAAGCCTAGTACAATGGGGCCTGTAGAAGCTGTACAATTAATAAAATAAATAATAATAATACTAACGTCCAGTTCTAGTTTTGAACTTGAACTCCTGAAGGTTTGGGAAGTTCAGAGTCATACTGTGGATTATGTTTGCCAACCCTCCAGGATTGTCCGGGAGTCTCCAGGAATTAAAGATTAATCTTTAATTAAATATTATATCATGTGATGAAACCTCCAGGAATACATCCAGCCAAAATTGGCAACCCTATCCAAACTCTGCCGTATTTTAGAAAAGGGGGTGAAATCCTAGTCCCCTTGAAATCCTGTTGATTTTACCCATAATTCTTTAACCAGCAAGATTTTTTTCCCTGCTCTGTCCTCTTAGAAGGACAGTAAAAAAAAAAAAAAAAAATCACAAATTCACAACATGCAACTCCCACATGTTGACCACAGACTATTATTGAATTGCTGTTTACATAAAGTAATCTATATTAAAATGTTAGGACCAGAACCTGCACCTCTGTTCACATGGAGGAATGTCTTATTGCACAAGAAGGCTCACTGAGATCATTTATAGTAGAGAGCACTGACATATGAGGTCTGTCATACTCCAGTAATGGACTGTGGGATGCATAAAGGCAAGACATTGAAATAACCCATTTTACAGTCTGCAGTTGGAATTGATCCAAGCACAGACCAAACCCAAATGAATCTTTTTTTCTTTTTTTTTTAAGATCAAAAATTGAGATATCTTTTGTTCATCTTATTATCTCTTGTCTTTGCATTTCTTGTGTTCTACTGGAACAGGACATGAGCATTGAAATCCTGCAATAAATTATGATCTCTTAAAGTGGAATTTTCAGCAGCGCTCAGCATTGGCCTAACTGCTCCCATTAAAGTCAATGAAAGTTTTACCATTGGCTTCTGTGGGAGAAGAGCTAGGCCAACAGTAACAGCACCTTTGAAAATTTCCACCTTTTAAAACTGTTGTTGTTAACAAATAAGAATAAATCACTAATAATAAGTACCGATGATATGGAAGGTAGCTTGTAAATTCAGTAACTTCCAGCCCAGTTGGAACCAGAAAGCACCAGAAATACTTCAAGTCAGTCCGTTCTCATGAGAACTGCAGCCTTTATTTCAGGCCAAAGAAATTAAATTAAGCTTCAAATCAATCTGAGCCTTCAAAACTTTGGAAGTTCTCCGATCGCTGTGGATTAGGGTTCACTCCTCTGGATCTTACATTAAGGGTAAAACTCTTTCACATCCATACAGCAGCCTTCCCTTTATAAAAAAAAATAAAATAAAAATCTACAGCTATTGCCCAGTTCACTGTAGTATTGCTATTATAAAATGTGGGCTCTGATTGTTCCCTGCAAGCTGGCTGATTTATAGAGCTCGTATATAAGGAGAATCCATAGGTGGTATAGAGCAAGTATAGCAGCTCTATGCTTCTATGTTCTTGGCCCCCCAATATAGGAAGCATATCTATATAGGGGAAAGAGGGCATTGCCAGACTACACTGGGTACTGTGGAGAGTTGGCTCAACATTTTTTTTGGCGGAGAAAAAAAAAAAAAAAAAAAAGCAATTTCGGTGATACCAAAATGTTTTGCAAATTAATGTCTGTTTCACCAATTTGTTTCAGTCAACTTCTCCCCACCCCGTCCATGTTAAGCCCCTCCATTTAAAAACAAAACAAAACAAAACAAACCCTCCCAGAGAATAAAAATACTTTGTCTGGGTTTTTTCCAATTCAAAATGACTCCATTTTAATATTTCCTTTGATTTTTTTTAAAAATAAAATGGTTTTTAAAATGTTCAAAACAAGACATTTCATTTGACCTACGATTTTTTTTCACTTTTCAATTAATTGAATATTTCATAACGCTTCATTTTTGGTTTGACCCAAACTAGTTTTCTCTTCCAATTTTTCAGAATTGCCAACAAACTGAAAAATCTGTCATTCACATAACTCCCCACCCCATCTAATCCACAGGTGGGCCAGGACAGAGAACATATCCTGTAATGATTTGAAACATTACTGTAAAACTTATTTCCTATATGGGTCACCTCCAATAACCTGCTCTGCCTTCATGCACAGATTTTCCATGGCCTTCACTTGGAGACAAAGATCACAATGACGGGAGTTGCGGTCCTCTGTGAGCACTGGAGAAGAGAATTTTGCCTTCAGCACTGAGATGTGTGTATTGTAAGATGCTTTTTTTCTTATGGAAAGTTGAATCCAGAATGTCTAAATAGGAGGCCAGTAAGGCAATTTGCTGTTTAAATGACCCAATGCACATTGGGCATATTGAAGAAAAAACCATTTCCTAGTGACTAAATCTCATTAAAAAAGCAATTTTCTAATCAATTACAATGCAATTTAGCTGCTAACTGTTTAATTATATAAAAAAAGCTATTTTGTTCTATTCCTATATTTATGAGCCATGCTTTAAAATCTCATCTTCAGAGTGGCTGTTTGGAACAATATGACTGGTCTATTGGTGCAATTACATTGAAGTTAAATTTTTCAATTCAATATATTCTATTAGTCCAAGGAAATATTGTTTGTACAGAGGCATTTGAAGTGGGATAGATTCACTGATTTCTACAAGAGCTTAAATCTTTATCATTACTGCCACGCACTATGAAAAGTGTATTTTTATGTAGGTTTATTAGAAGAACATTATTTCTATAATTTTTTTAAATCCCATACAGGAATTAACTTCCTGGAAACATCTTTGGAAAAAGGAGCATGCATACTTGTGACAAGGAGACTTTTGTCTCCAAAGAGACTGGAACACAGAAAAGGCTAAAATGCAGGGATGATTTATAAGAGCTTAGAAGCTAGTGTTTGACTGTGACTGCCTGTCCAAAGGATGAGTAGCATCATGGACATTGCACTGAATTCTCAGGGAAGAAAAAAACCCACAACCCCAAAAGATATTAAGGACTAGTGATGCCAGCCCTTGCCATTTTAAATTAAGAATATTGTGATGGTTGGTGTTTTTTCCTGAAAGTCCCAGCTCCTGGAGTCATGTGATTATACAAGACTCACTTTTTTTTAAAAAAAACAAAAATAAAGCTATTTCTAGCCCTCATGGTAGCCGATGACAGCTTGAAAATGTGAACCCTACAGCTTCTGACATTAGAAGGCAAATAAAAATACCAAATCTATTATTTTTAAAAATGTCATGATTTTTAAGCCAGTTTCCTGACTGGAGGGAGGGAGTGTGATTCATAATTATTGAGCAACTGGGGGTTATACTGAGGGTTTTTTTGGTCCTCCCCCCCCTTTTAAGAAAAGCTTTGTTCCCATTTAGGTAGCTAAACACGGGCCAGTTTTTCATAAGGGCTCAGCACCACACAGCTCCCACTATGACACTTAGGGCCAGATCTTCAAAAGACCTCAGCATCCAACATGCATCTGACATGCTGAGCTCTTTTGAAAATGTGGCCACTTATTCATGTGCCTAAATAGCTCTTGAGTTCTTAGGAAAGCTGGCCCCAATTGTGATGGTTGATACATTCATAGAGCTTAGCATCTACAATTCTGCCCTTGCCCATTTCCCCAAAATCATTCAGTGACTCCCCACAACCTGGTACCAGTTCTCTCCCCTAAACTCCTTAATTCACTGTCCCCTCCTTTCTCACTGCAGTTGTCCCAGTTTTTCCCCTTTACATTGAAGCGACCAGATTTTCATTCAGTGACAATTATAACCTCTCAGTTCTTTCTGTAAAATGGGTAAGCGTTTTATGCAAGGTCACATGACGAATCAGTGGCAGAGCCAGTGTTAGAACCCAGGAGTCCTGGCAATTGGTATCCCTCTGCTCTAACTATTAGTAAAACTCTGTCCCAGAAGTCTACAGAATCATAGAAGTGTAGGGCTGGAAGGGACCTCAATAGGTCACCTAGTCCAGTCCCCTGCACTCAAGGCAACACTAAGTAATAACTAGATCACTCATGACAGGTGTTTGTCTCACCTGTTCTTAAAAATCTCCAATGATGGCAATTCCACAACCTCCTTAGGTAATTTGTTCCAAAGTTTAACCACCTTGACAGTTAGGAAGTTTTTCCTAATGTCCAACCTAAACCTCCCGTGCTGCAATTTGAGCCCATTGCTTCTTGTTTTATCCTCAGAAGTTAAGAACAAATTTTCTCCCTCCTCCTTGAAACAACCTTTTACGTACTTGAAACCTGTTATGTTCCCCCCCTCATTTTTCTTCTCTCCAGAAAAACCAATCCAATTTTTTCTATCTTCCCTCATAGGTCAAGTTTTCTAGACCTTTAATCACTTTTGTTGGTCTTCTCTAGACTTTCTCCAGTTTGTCAACATCCTTCCTGAAATGTGGCACCCAGAACTGGATACAATACTCCATTGAGGCCTAATCAGTACAAAGTACAGCAAAATTACTTCTCATCTCTTGCTTACAACACTCCAGCTAATACATCCCAGAATGATGTTTGCATTTTTTGCAACACTGTTACATTGTTGATTCATATTTAGCTTGTGATCCACTATGACCCCCAGATCCCTTTCCGCAGTACTCCTTCCTAGGCAGTCATTTCCCATTTTCTGTGTGTGCAACTGACTGTTCCTTCTTAAGTGAAGTACTTTGCATTTGTCCTTATTAAATTTCACCCTGTTTACTTCAGATCATTTCTCTGGTATATCCAGATAATTCTGAATTTTAATCCTATCCTCCAAAGCACTTGCAACTCCTCCCAGCTTGGTATCATCTGCAAACTTCATAAGTGATCTCTCTATGCTGTTATCTAAATCATTTATGAAGATATTGAACAGAACTGGACCCAGGACTGATCACTGAGGGACCGCACTCGATGGGCCCTCACAGCTTGACTGTGAGCCACTTGATAAATACTCTCTGGGAACAGTTTTCCAACTAGTTATGCACCCACCTTATAGTAACTCCATCAATGCTGCAGGACACTGATGCTCCAGTCTTTAAAGCACACACCTAGGTTTCAATGACCAGCAAGGTTCTGTGACTCAACTCCAGAGAGGGCAGCAAAGATGACAGCACATTTCCCACAGGAAGTGACAATCATTGAATGAGCCCTGGCCCAGCACTCACTGAAGCCCTGAGAGAGGGCCCCTTACCTTTCTCCTCTTGCTGCTTTGCTTATGACCCTATCACATACCACTTCTACCTTGGCTAGTTGTTGCCTTGCTTCATTCCTCTTCCTCAGCTGCTATCCACCTCCACTTCCCCACACAGCAGCTGAGAGTGAGTGAAATTAAACATGGGAACTGATGCTGCATGCTGAGGGGTGGGGCCAAACCCAGCTCTGTGCCCTTCCCATTACTTACTAGTGGGGAAATGAGACCATGAAGCCCTACTCTCTGATTTTGCTAGTACAAACCTCCCTAATTGTCACAGGAATGCTCTCCATTGTGGATTAACAAGACTCCATTATATTCAACACTGAGGCAAGTCTTTGTGGTAAATGAAATACCCTGGTTATAGCTCCCTTTTAAATAGCAGTTTTGCTGCTCTGTAAATAGTTTCCAGCACTCAGCTTTTTGAGAGGCTAGGAGGTGTCCCCAGCCTTTTGCAGGAAGCCTATGAGATTACACAAGCAAACCTACTTCCAAGCCTTTATTGGGCATTTTTCCATTGTTTTGCATTCAGGAAACTAGAGATGGAAAAGGCCCATCATATCACTGAAAAATCATATGTCAAAATTTGTTCTTTGAAGTATATGGCCCCCATCACTTTAGTATCTGAATACATGAGCCCCAATTCTGTGTTTTCCCAATCCTGAACAGAGTGGATGTGGTGGTGGGTAATTTAAGATCCTTTGTATTTTCTGTTTTGAGGGGCCTGACCAGCTGCTGCGAACTTTCAGCAAACAGCTCTGGGGCTACTCTAACTTACACTCTGCTTTACCTTGAATGACAGGTAGAGAATATCTGTAGCCCAATAGGCAATGCCCCAAGATCATTCCCACATGTTTCCTGCAACAGGTGTTTTTGAGCAGTGATGGCATAGAACTACTCTGGCAGTTTTCTGAAGGCAGGGGAGTTTTCTTCTGCAGGGGATCTTCCACAGGCTCAGTTTCCACTTCTTACTGGCTACTACTAGAGCAGTGTAAATGGACTGCAATGCAACAGAGAATTGGTCCTGTTATCTTCTTAACTCTGTCATTACACGCAGGCCTGGAAAATTAGGAGCTAAAGAGACATGACTGGTTAGAGTTACAGGAAGAGATGATGATTTGACCCTTCCCCCACCCCCGAAATTAGAAAACACCAATAATGACTCTTAGCTCATCTGACAAAAGAACTTGCAAGTTCTCCATGACATCTTAGCAGCCACAGAGTATACTCCTCTTCTGGGGGAATCAGTAATCCAAACATGCCTATCCTAGTTACGGCAACATTTCAGAATACAGGGAGCCTGTGAAGCATATCCAGGTCCATCCATCTCTTATTGGAGCTTGTGCTGTGCTTTCCCTTTAAATGCTTGTCTCTTGGTTTGAATAATTTCAATGCTGCAGCTTCTGTTGCTGCCTCTGATTGTCTGCACATTAATTATCCTCTGCCTTTGATTATGTTGTGCCTTCAAAGTGTAAAGAACTGCTGTGTGAGCTGATGGTTCAATGTTTCTACTTTCTTCTAATAATGACTGTGTACGTTTTATCTGAGAATCTCAAAGCTCATTACCTATACTATTTAATTAATGCTATTTTATTGCTCATTTTATTCAGTGTGGATTTTGCCATTCACTCCAACAGAAAGACTTTGGGCGCCTTATGTTTAGTATCAACCTGGTGAGGGAGATAAACTTATAAAGTTTGTGGATGTTACCAAGCTGGGAGGGGTTGCGAGTACCTTGCAGGATAGGATTAAAATTCAAAATAGTCTGGACAAACTAGAGAAATGGTCTGACGTAAATAGGATGAAATTCAATAAGGACAAATACAAAGTACTCCACTTAGAAAGGAACAATCCGTTGCACACATACAAAATGGGAAATGACTGCCAAGGAAGGAGTCCTGCAGAAAGGGATCTGGGGCTCATAGTGGATCCCAAACTAAATATGAAACAACGATGTAACACTATTGCAAAAAAAAAAAAAAAAAAAAAAAAAGCAAACATCTTTCAGGGATGTATTAGCAGGAGTGTTGTAACCAAGACATGAGAAGTGATTCTTCTGCTTTACTCCACACTGATTAGGCCTCAATTACGGGCACCCCATTTCAATTAAGATGTAGACAAATTGGAGAAAGTCCGGAGAAGATTAACAAACATTATTAAAGGTCTAGAAAACATGATGTATGGGGGAAGATTGGGGAAAAAAGATTGGTTTGTTTAACCTGGAGAAGAGAAGAGTGAGACGGGATGTGGCAACAGTTTTCAAGTACATTAGCTGTTACAGGGAGGAGGGAGAAAAATTGTTCTTGTTAACCTCTGAGGGTAAGACAAGAAGCAATGGGCTTAAATTGTAGCAAGGAAGGTTTAGGTTGGACATTAGGGGAAAAACTTCCTAACTATCAGGGTAGTTAAACACTGGAATAAATTGCCTAGGGAGGTTGTGGAATCTCCACCATTGGAGATTTTTTAGAGCAGGTTAGACAAATACCTGTCAGGAATGGTCTAGATAATACTTAGTCCTGCCAGGAGTGCAGAGGACTGGACTAGGTGGCCTCTCAAGGTCCCTTCTAGTCCTATGAGTCTATGATTATTCTGCCTGTTCCACATAACCTTCCCAGGCCCCACTTTGTTTTTAAGTGACTTGACCCAGGTCACACAGTGCATCAGTGGCAGAGTTGGGAGCAGAATTTCGGAGTCCAGACTTCCAGTCCCCTGCTCTAATGATTGGATATACTGTGTCCCTTTGTCTTTTACTGAAGGGATTTACTTATTCAGTGGCTTGTCCATAAGTTCTTCCAGTGCCACGTGAATTCTTTTCCCCAGAAAATTTTGCAGCCCTGTAAGTGCATGAAATGAGCCCATCTTTCCTGAGTATAAAGGAAAATCGCTCAGTTACACCCCTAGCACCTCAACCTCTCTAGAAGGGTTATTCTGTCAATGGTAGGTCACCCGTTTTACCCACACAAAAACAAAGCCCCATATTTTACGGTCTTAGCACCTCTGACATTCCTGCCTCAGGTTTCTAAAGCTAGGTACTAGAACACAGAAGCATCCAAAATCAGAGGCTGCTTTAAAAAAAAAAATTGGCCTGGTACGATCGTTCTACCACAGCTTCATGTATGATCATTCTGAAAAATAACCTCATCTGCTCTTTTAAAAAATATATTATGGATTTAATGGGATTTTTCAAAAATCTCTCACTGGGTTAGGAGTACAAATCAATTTGCAACTCATTTAGGCACTTTTGAAAATAAGTGAAAATAAGTGAAAATTAACACAGCCAACAAATACAATGTTCGTACTACATCGCTGGTTTTGCTCTTTTGTGTGTGTGTGTGTGTGTGTGTGTGTATTTAGTTATTGTTAGTTTCCCATGCGTCTAGGTTTGGAAATCTCTGTTTACGAGCACAGCAGTATAATATGTATAATTATTTATTGATTTATCTCAGATGATTAATGGCTCAGCTTTAACAAGCCTGTTTTATTGCCATGCATAAACAATATTGAGGTAATTAACATGATTCGATTTCTTCGTGAATAAGGTGAAGCTTGAAACATCCATGAATGCTGTAATATCATCCCACGGATGGCATGCAAGAAAAAGGTCACTCATTACACATTAGTTACCAGAGAAACAGCACACTTATTGCAGTTTTATGAGTTAGTTTTAAAAGAGACCGATGTGCATGCCTTTTATGGGGGAGTTTTCTCAGCCAGTTTCATAATAAAATAAACTAATAAAATAAATAAATAAAATAAAACTACTGTAGTTTGCTGAAGGCAAGAATGCCTTTGGCCCTGATATTGCAACTTCTGATGCTCATGTTTGAATTTCAGCATGTGAGTCGTCCCACCAGCTTGAGTGTGACCACTCATATGTTTAAAGTTATGTAAGTACTTGCAGAATCAAGGCCTTAGTGATCGAAGCAACTTGCCTGAATTATCTAGACTGAAAGGAGCCAGTTCCATGTGCCATCCCAGTTACTTCAATGGGAGTACACCCATTTTTAAGGCAGGACAGAATTTTGGACTGCAGGTTCAAATCCTGGCAAGGCTGATTCACCCAGATCCTCAGTGGTACTCAGGTGTCTTACACCCACTGAAATCAAAGTTAGTTGAAATCAATGGATGGTAAGTACTTAAATATCTTTGAGGATCTGGGCCACTGAGCCCCTCATCCTTCTAGTATGGCTAAACTGAGCAGTATGGCTATTTAGGGCCAGATTGTAATTGGCCCTTGAATGTTTGTGAAAAGGAAGGGTGAGGGCACAAGAAGTTAGGTACAGTCGCAGCCCTGCACTACCCCAAGTGAAGGAACAGAGTCCTCCTAATATCCACTGGGGCAAGATTCATTGCAGTGCTCCTCCCTGCCACACACTGACTAGCTGCTGGGAGGGGAGCTGCATCCTAAGAGATAGTGCAATGTGAACTCTTCTGTAGAACTTGCGCCTGGATTTTCAGTGGTGCATGAATAGCATCATAAAACCCTGATGGGTAATAGGCTTTTATGTGCTAACAGAAACCTTTTGAGGAGGCTTTCATTAATTAACAATATCATTCTGTACAACATGGTATTCGAGACCGAGGCGGAGAAGATCTTCGTCGGATACTATATTAGGGTAACTGAAAAAAGGAACATTTATTATAACAGGTGCTCAGCAAAATTCTGCAAACTAAGAATCAGCCCCAGGGCTAGATACCACCTATAATCATTCAGGGAGTTATAATTCAACTTGAAATTTGCTCCAGGAAAAACTTTGTAAACAAGTTCTCGAGCTTGGAAACATTCCCCCTCTTTTCATCAAGTTTTCAAACATCGGCCGAAGCAAGTCCCCTGACTCAGCAGAAATAGAACCTAGGTCACCTCACTCTCCAGCCAGTGCCCAGTCCACTGGTCCTGACTGCCTCTTTAGAGTACACCAGGTAGAAATAACATTTATCCCAAATAATAATAACTGCAGAGTGTAACTGCTTCAAATACATCCCTTGCCCCCAGATAGCTAAGGGACAGATCCTGCCACTAGAATTGCATATGCACAGGGGTCCAGCTGCATGGAGTTCCTTGTAGGATTGAGGCCTTAGGGCTTGTCTACACATGGAGCGATTCCTGAATAACTTGAAGAAGAGCTCTGTGTAGCTCAAAAGCTTGTCTCTCTCAGCAACTGAAGTTGGTCCAATAAAAGATATTACCTCACCCACCTTGTCTCTCTAATATCCAGGAAACAACATGGCTACAACAACACTGCATACCACTGGGAAAGGTATTCTGGACTTTCACAAGAAGCAGAGAATCCTACACATTCAGAGTATATATGTAAGAGGAAAACATGCATGATGTACTGGGTGACTCAGGGAAGTATTAAGGGGCTACAGACCATTTCCTTTCTAAATTATGAGCTCAATTCCAGCCCAGGTGACACAACAGAAAGGCATGCCATTTGATAGCTAGTCAATGCCCTGTCTGAAATGAGTTAGAGGTCTCAGTCCAGTTCCCAATGGACAGTTGTCCTTATCACAGAAATCCAAAGTCATAAATATCGCCTTTGTTAGAAATCTCAATAGCACATCCAGAGATTAAATGGGTGTGGTGGACACAGCATGGGTGCCAAGAAGGGGTGCCTCCATGTCAGGCTGTCAATGATCACTGGGCAGTCTGTGGGCTGCTGTAACAGTTTGGTGGCTAAATAGAGAACTTTGGGGCTGATTTCTCAGTGTAAATGAGGGTAGCTCTGTTGACTTCAACAAAGCTATGCCAATTTGCATATCTCGAAAGCTGTCAGTCCCGGCTATTTCAGAACGCAATGACATTGCTGAAAAACATAAAACAGTGAGTGGCAAACTTAACCTAGATAGCCTGTGACTTATTTCCTAGGGGACAGATGGATTTAATTTGTACTGTATCCTCCTTTGGTGGAGGGTGACACTTTGACACAAAACACTAAGTTATCTCTAAACAGAGATGTAAAAAAAATAATAATTTTAAAAAATCCCATAACAGTACATTTTTTTTCACATGGGTGAAAATTTAAATTCTTCCCATAACCAGAGCTGACATGATTTGAGCAGCATAGTTTATTCACCATTCATTGCATTTTAGTTTGACTACTGAGAGGTGCTATTTGGAAAATACCAGGGTGTAATTATAAAGCTTTATGGCTTGATCGCGCTTTGTAAAGACAGACTTGGGAATCAATCAGCACAGCGGGGATGTGACATATAGAACACTCAAGGTATCATTCCAGCCTAGGGTCGCAACAGGAAAGCAGCCTATTAGACCAGCAGGGAAGCAATACTTGACAAATAAGCATCTCTAGAGTGTCTTCCAGATGTGAACATCTTCAAGCCCAGAACTCTATTGCCATAATGTTCCAGAGAGACAGGCTTTTCTGCCCTGAAGGAGGATAGTGTCATAGGGCGGCAGCCTATTATCCCAGCAGGAAGCAATAAAGGCTTTGAAGGAGCTTTCAGGATGCAGCAGCCTGTTGGCCCAGGGGGGACACAGTGTTTAACAGAAAGCAGCCTATTAGCCTGGCATGGGAGGAGTGTTTTAAAAGAGGAACAGCGTTTCAGGGAGGTGACCTGTTGGTTTGACTGGGAACAGGCTCCTCCACAGTGCAAAAAGGTGCTTGCTATAACAAGGGCCTGAGACGCAGGTGTGCTGGGGAGAGACTGGGATTTTGGCTAGCCATTTGCATCGTCCTTTCCCGTGCCCCTACTGGAATGTACTCTTGATCTCTAATGACTCTGGGCTAGCCTCATGGGAGGATTTCACCCTCTCCTGGTCCTCTGCAGTGCTGCTTGTCTCTGTGAAAATCTGAACATACAACACCCCATTGAGGGACTCGGTGAGTTCTGTGTCATGCTGATATTTCAGCCATAGACAAATGGGGTAGCCCTGGCCCAGCTGCTTTTATTTTGCATATAATAGTCTATATATAAAACCACCCCAGAAAATGGATGGTGAAGTCCAGTCCTTTGAGGTCCAGTCACACAATAAGAACCACCAGGCATGTCTACAGCCAGGCTCTAAGATACAACCGCATTTGCTCCAACCCCTCAGACAGAAACAAACACCAACAAGATCTCTATCAAGCGTTATTACCACTACAATACCCACCTGCTGAAGTGAAGAAACAGATTGACAGAGCCAGAAGAGTACCCAGAAGTTACCTACTACCGGACAGGACCAACAAAGAAAATAACAGAACGCCACTAGCCGTCACCTTCAGCCCCCAACTAAAACCTGTCCAGCGCATCATCAAGGATCTACAACCTATCCTGAAGGACGATCCCTCACTCTCACAGATCTTGGGAGACAGGCCAGTCCTTGCTTACAGACAGCCCTCCAACCTAAAGCAAATACTCACCAGCAACCACACACCACACAACAAAAACACTAACCCAGGTACCTATCCTTGCAACAAAGCCTGTTGCCAACTCTGTCCACATATCTATCATGAAAGCTTATGCTCAGATAAATTTGTTAGTCTCTAAGGTGCCACAAGTACTCTTTTTCTTTTTGCAAATACAGACTAACATGGCTGCTACTCTGAAACATCTATTCAGGGGACACTATCATAGGACCTAATCACATCAGACACACTGTCAGAGGCTCGTTCACCTGCACATCTACCAATGTGATATGTGCCAGCAATGCCCCTCTGCCATGTACATTGGCCAAACCGGACAGTCTCTACGTAAAAGAATAAATGGACACAAATCAGACGTCAAGAATTATAACATTAAAAAACCAGTCAGAGAACACTTCAAACTCCCTGGTCACTCGATTACAGACCTAAAAGTGGCAATACTACAACAAAAAAATTTCAGAAACAGACTCCAGAGAGAAACTACTGAATTGGAATTGATTTGCAAACTGGACACCATTAAATTAGGCTTGAATAAAGACTTGGAGTGGATGGATCATTACACAAAGTAAAACTATTTCCCCGTGCTTATTTTGCCCCCTTCTGTTACACACACACCTTCTTGTCAACTGTTGGAAATGAAAGGGCCATCCTGATTATCACTACAAAAGGTTTTTTTTTCTCCTGCTGATAATTGCTCACCTTAACTGATCACTCTTGTTGTAGTGGGTCTGGCAACACCCATTTTTTCATGCTCGCTCTCTCTCTCTCTCTCTCTCTCTCTGTGTATGTGTATATATATATCAATCTATATATCTTCCTACTGTATTTTCTACTGCATGCATCCGATGAAGTGGGTTTTAGCCCACGAAAGCTTATGCTCAATTAAAATTGTTAGTCTCTAAGGTGCCACAAGTACTCCTCATTCTTCAGGCTATGGCTGAGATTTTCCCATTAAAATGAGTGGGGGACATTTGGCTAAATCTTCTAGTTGCCTTTGAAATTCTCTATATATGGCTATGTTGTGTGTAATTGCACGGATTATTTGTTCCAGCCATTAGACTGGGGCATAGGGAATGCTTTACTGGCTTAGGGATTGTCTACACTTAAAATGCTGCTGCTGCAGAATTCTTCTGTCAACCTAGCGCTGTCTGTGCTGGGGCATAGATTGGCTTAACTACATCTCTGAGGGGTGTGATTTTTTTTCCCCACAGCCCTGAGTGATGTAGTTAGGTCAAACCTAAGTTTTAGGATTAGCCCGGGCCTTATAAATAGGGCCGTGAGTTTGTCATTGGAGTTGTGGATTCTGTGACTTCCAACTTTTTTGTTTAGGATATTCATGAGCTCATGGTTTCAAGGGCTTACCCTATAATGGGACGTATGTGTGTGTGTGTATGAAGAGGAACTGTCACTCTGTGGACAATCCCTGCTGGAAGAAGAGAAGCTGTATGTGAGGTGTGGGATGAAGCTGTGTGCCAAAAAACCCAATGGTGAGTCATACACCGTGATTCAAATCTGTGAATTGATCAGATATTTGCCCTTATTTCAGCTGTGACATTATGAAAATTTTTCTGCAACAAACTCTGCCCTGACTACAACCATCCCTTATAGTGGAGCTGAAGGGTGCAAAACATCTTGTGCTCTACGACTGTCTTTTTGTTCTGTGCTTGTGCTAGGCCCTGTACAATAGGGTCCCAGTCCATGTCTGGGGCTGTTAGATGCTTTGATAATACAAATATTCAATAATAATAGTGATCCTCCTAGACTCTGTTGTAAATGATGTTTGATTGCAGCACACCGTGATGTGTATGTGCATGCTATCTAACGCACCCCATATACCACCAGATTAATTAATGCCATAAATGGGTTTCGATTTGAGGTATTGGTTTTGTAAAAGCGCCTTTATGATGTGGGTATTTCAGAGACAGACTCTCTGAGATCAGATAAAACGCTTAAGCTCACAGTCATGAGTTGTGTTTGTCCGGGGATATTTCTAAGTGGGCTTCGCAACTTGTTTCACATCCTTTCACAAAGCCCGAGTTTCTTGACTTTCAAGACATGCAGCACAGAGTTTTTTCCTTCGGATTTTTTCTTATGCATTGGGATGAGTGGTAGACATCAGTCTTATTCTCTTTTCAGTGGGAATGGTGGGTCAGTTATATTTATTATATGGGGGGAGGGATTTATGTGCCAGTTGTTAATGCCCTTGTGGCCTGATTCTGTTTCCATTAAAGTGAGTTGCAAGACTCTCATCTATTGCATTAATTCAGGATTGGGCCCTTAGAAGACCGGATAGGCAAAATAAAGGAATAAGAGCTTCTTCCCCAAGTGTCATAAGTGAGACACCAAAGCATTAATTCATTATTTATTGGTATCCAAAGGGACTTTGCTTACAGCAGCTTACCATTCCAAGCATTTTCAACAGGAAGGCTCACTGTGCAGAAGGGACATGGAGCTGGAAGAGGCTAGCCTGATTAATATTTGGTGACTGTACATCAGGGCAGCATCTCCCACACCAAAGCATGCCGTGAATTTGAAACTCATAGCTGTGGGCATGCACAGAGCCTTGTCTGTATTAATAACTACATAATGCACCATAACAGATTGGCATTAATAAGTGCAGCTCAAAGATATATCTTGGGAGATCATCTGTTATGCTATTAGATGCCAATAACAAAATGTTGTGCTCCCTTGTTGCACTATGCAAATATAGTCTGCTCCTGACAATTAAATAGCATCTTTCCCTTCTAAAACTGCCTTTTACACATGCCAGTAAACTTTATTTATCATTACACTGAAAATATGCTCTGTGAAGAGACTTCATTGTTTCAAATAAGCAGTTATTTCAAGAAAATTGGCTGTAACATTTGTAGTCCTCATTGCAAAAAGGAAGTTGCTGGGGGACTGGATAGCTCAGAGGACTAAAAAAAGACAGCTGGGTGAGACAGTCTGGTCTCATGGATCAGCCACTGGATTGTGAGTCAAGAGCTCTGAGTTCTAGTCCTAGCACTGCCGCTCCTGCTGTATGATGTGGTGCAAGTCTTTGGGCTTCTGTTTCTTCTCCTCTCCTTTGTCTAGGTTGCAAATTGCTTTAGGACTGTGTCCTACTATATGTGTTGTGTTGTGCAGTACACAGCAGGGACTTGGTATGGATGGGGGTTGACAGGTGAGACTGTAATACAATTACTCCCCTCTAATTTACCAATTTGAATCCAGCTACGGTTAAGAGTGATTCAGAGGAGTTACACCTCGCAGTTGTTTGATGGCCTAATCTTGAGAGCTCTCAGCACACCTCAGTGAGCCACTGTCCATCTCACAAAACTGGCACTACTGGACCATTCTGGCATTGTCAATGGAGAAGCCACGGTATGAAAGGACACAGAACAAACTTGCTTCTCTTCAGAGGTGGTCCCTCCATTGAAGCATAGTGGCGGGATGTTTTGGGGAAGCTTGCACTCTAGATCCCTGTGCAGAATTTCTTTGTGGATACACACAAAACTTCAGTCACCAGGGCAGTTAGCATGGTACCTTTCAGAGCATTAAGGACCTGATCCAGCTCCCACAAAAAACAATGGGAAGACTCCCATTGACTTCAGTGGAGCTGGGTCAGTGCTCTAAAATATAATAAATCATAAGAAGAAGAAATAGAATTGTGTATAAATATATTTAACAATTATCAGAGCCTTGGAGTGAATCACCCTGTAACATTACCTTGGAGTGAATTACCATGGACCATTTTTTGTTCCCAGGGAACAAAAAATAGCCAATAAGTGTCTCTTTATTTGGATATTTTCTGAATTCTTTTCTTTTCTCAAATAATACAGACAGGTACAAGTCTTCCAACAGCTTGAATGATTCATGTGAAGCCAGTGCGACACTTGCAAGCACATACCTTCAGAATGAAGGCTATGATAATAGTGATAACAATCCCCGCTCCTTATTGAGAGCAACCAAAAATGGTGTCAGAGGAAGGCAAACTATTGTCCCAGCAGGATTTACTTGTGACTGAATAAAGTCTCTCTGGGGCAGATCCCCAGGTCCAGCCAAGCTATCATAGTGATCCACGTACACAGCATGGAAGGGCGGACCGACACATAAATGTAGAATATTTAAAATGTGTGTGCGCATGCAGTACCCTTTTAGACAAGTTTGAGTTGAGAATTCCCTATGGCTTTATAATGGGATTTCCCAAAGGAGCCTAAAGGAAGTCAGCACCCAACTCTCCTTGAAATTCAGTGGGTGCTTACCACTGAATTTCCATCCTCAGTGTATGGTAACAGAGCTGCTTCAGAATACTGACAATATAGGGGGAGATTTTCAAAGGCGTGAAGGTGCCTAACTCCCATTTACTTGCCATCGGAGTTGGGCATCTCATTGGCATGTGTGCTTTTATGAATCTCCCTCCCAATTTCTTTGCCTTTCAAAGCTTGTTAATTCTAGAAGTTGAGTGTTCTCATTGGACTGAGTATAAAGAAAAACAAAGGATAAAAGAAAACATGTAAATATCCTGTTGCAAAGAGACTTTCTTCTGGATCTCACAATGAAATGAAATAACCATTTTCAAGCAAATCAAACGTTTGCCAGAATTTCACTGAAACAGAATTCTGCTCAAGGGAGTAATGCGGCAAATGTTATTTGTGCTAATGGAATACCCTGAGCTAGATTTATAGTAAGACAAGATATTCTCTTAAATGTAGTTTAGCTGACTTTGATAAATTTGGTCACTTGCACTATCAATTTAGATAAGACAACAGTCATTTGTTTATGAAAATTATCATACATAAACAATGAAAAAAGATTTATAGATTTATGGCTTAATGTTGTAATTGGGTTTTCACTAAAGGAAAACAAAAATCTTTTGAGAGTCAGCTTATAATTGCTTTTGTACAGAAATAATATGCAGTGTGTCTGCAAAATGCTATCTCTGTCTGTCTCCAAACACACTTATTTATTTGTTTATGAAATGCAGCCAATGCCAACCTGTCTGGAGATATGAACCATTTCCAAAACCATAGTCAAATAAATGTACAAACAAAATAAAAAAGACTCTCCTATATAACCAAATAAATGTTAGTTGAATCAAGATGTTTTTAAAATGCCTAGTAATTTTTGATGCCCAACGTGAGATACCTTGAAGGGTCCTGATTTCAGAAAGTGCTGAGCATTAAACCCCTGAAAAAAATCAGACCCCATTAAGGTATCATAAATAGGCATCCAAAATTGGAAGTATCCAAAATCACTAGTCACGTATGAAAATTAGGCTTGAACCCCAGTCCTTCTGCTCACAGCTAAAGAGGAGAATCTATCTTTTCTCTCTTGTTCCACGTTCTTCACCATAACAAAAATATTCTTGCTCACCCATGATCTAAAGCTTGATAGATATAGGGACAGATTCTGATCTCCGTTACACCAGCATAATTCTACAAGAATTCCACTGTATGTGACCATCAGGTTCTGTTGGACCACAGGGAGAAGCAAATTCCAGAACCTCTGAGGGACTTTCACTGAGAACACAACAAGAGGCATTTATATTCAACAACAAGAACAAAAAGTGACAACTCCACACAGAGACTCCCACTCAGCTTGAGTTCCAGCTTTGTCGCCCTTGTTTGCCAAGACCTCACCTTGTCTGGAACTCTATAAAGCAGAGACATCTAGTGGCTGAATGCAGGTGAACATATTATTACTCCCTGCCTTGAGACTTTCAAATCTAAGTGGTATCACAAGTTCTACAACTGACGCGAACTGTCATGCTGGCTTACACAAAAAGAAGGAGTCTCTCAGACAGGCAAGACCCAAACCATGTAGAGCTTTATCAATCAATGACAATGAATTAAACAGGAAGCAGGTGCAGTTGTTGTTGAACTGGCGTGATATGCTGTCCATGGCTAACCCTGTCAAGCAAGAGGGCAGATCGTTGTGTGCCACCTGAAACTTCTGTACTGAGTGCATTGTAGCAATGCGGCCAGACCATCAGCCAGTGTAAGCCATTGAAATCAGTGGAACTATTATGATGTACACCATCTGAGGATCTGGCCCAATGAACATAGAAGTCACAAAGGCCTAGGTAACTGTGTGGCAGTCTGCAACCTACAGAAATGGTTGCAATCATCTTGTCAGATATAGTTTAAATATACACGGTGCTGTGGCTACTGCAATTACCTGGGAATGCAAAAGAAAAATACAACTTTGACAGACAGAGATATATTTAATTAAATATTTTAATTATTACATATATATTTGTTAATTGAAACATTTTCTCAAACTGTCTGTGAGAATCTAATGTTTCCCCTAACCTCCAATGGATTTTTTTTTTCATTTAAGCAAAACAAAAATTATTTGGGCCATTAATGTCTAGGCTGCTTCTAATCCTCTATCAGAGAAGAAAACAGTAAAATTCCCAAACAAATATTAATATTTACTTTTAAGGCTGTTCATCAATGATTAATAACCTTGTGAATTCATTACATCTATTTTTTTTTTACTGCAGTACACATTGAAAAAGCTGAGTTAGATAAACAGATGTTATTGTTTGCCTAAATGAAGACAAAAAAATGGAAAGTGTTTCCTTCTTCAAAGACTGCTTCAGGACAGGGTTCCCTTTGCTCACCAGCAAAAATCTTCTGCAGATCCAAATGTAGTGGAAGAAGATCTCATACCCAGTGGGCCATATTGCCCTCTAGTGGACCCTTCAGTTAGATAACAGAAAGTCAGCTAAAGAGACACTTGGAGACAGAGTTCTCTGAATTAGACACTGAATCCAGTTTCACTCATTATTAGAGCCCTGTGCAGATACCAAACTTGTATCCACATCTGATCTGCAAACATGGTCCATGGATATCCGCAGATTTCCAGGGTTCTATCCATTATGTTTATTCCATTGTTAAACAAAAGCATTTCACTAAGGCTCCCTGTTCCCTTGCTAATACCACATCAAGTTTTACGCCTCTGGCCAAATTCTGCTGCAGTAACTCCTCTATGCTGAGGAACCTGGCACAGAGCTATGGTATTCTCAGTAGAGGGCCCTCAATAGTTCTGGAATTTGCTTCTCCCTATGATGCAACAATGAACTAGCCTTTACTCAGTGAAAGCAGGTAGATATCCACAGGAGCAACTACATTTGGCTTTCATTTTGTTCCTCTCGCTGTGTCTTGGGGGTTAGGACTTTGCCAAATTACATGGGGATGGAAATTTAAGGTTGAAACAACTGGATTTTCAATTAAAGGAAAATGCTTTAGGTGCAAAATGACAAGTCAAGATCTTTGTATTATGAAAGGAATCCTGGTCCCTTCTCTGTGGGAATAGAGGGCCCAATCTCTCTCTCCCTACATTTCCACTCCCAGCTCTTTCTATCTGTTCATATTTATAAGGCATCTATCATCTTGGTATCTAAGGATAAAAAAAAATGATAAAGAGACGGTGTCCAGAAGAAATGGTGTTTGTGTCTGTTCTCTTTTGTGCGGTGGTATGTGAATTTACATGCTCATCAAATTTGTATTTAATAGATTGATTTACAGACATCATTCCTAGGAACAGGCTTTCCTGCAGAGGAACACCTTGCACTTCTATCTGAACAGTCAGACTGAGGGCCAACCTGATCTCTTCTCACAGGGAGCTCCACAGCTGAGAACATTCTGCCCCAAGCGCTTAAGAGCCTAAACTTGGTTCTTTCCCACCATATCATTCCTATGGAGCATAGCTGGACTGGAGGGTCATAGGGGATGAAGCAGCTCTGGTGATAGCTAGATCCCAATCAAATACACAGTTTTCTATATTAGGACCAGCACTGTGAAGTGAACTGGTATCTATATTGACGAAAGCTTATGCTCAAATAAATTTGTTAGTCTCTAAGGTGCCACAAGTACTCCTGTTCTTTTTTTGGTATCTATATTGTGCCTTCTTAAAGATGTGAACAAATTGGAAAGAATCCAGGGCAGAGCAACAAAAACTGTAAAAGGTTTAGAAAATATGTCCCATGAGGAAAGGTTGAAAGAACTTAGCATAATTAGTCTAGAGGAAAGAATGCTGATGGGGGAACGTGATCAGTCTTCAAATACATAAAAGGTTGTTTAGAAAGAGGATAGTGATCAATTGTTCTCCATGTGCACCCAGGGTAGGATGAGAAGTAATCAGCTTAGTTTGCAGCATATATATACATATCTTGCCTTGTGAGCATGAAATAGAAGGTACAAAATAAGACTCAGGAGGAGTGGACATTGGGATCTCTGAAGACATGGGGATGTAGCCAAGCCAGGAAATTCTGTTCACTGGAGCCAGTGCAGTACATTTATTTGTTCTTGCTTCTAAATCATGGTTTGCCCCAGTGTTTTTCAGGCAGTAGTAGCATGAGATGTGCCTTCAGGATCTTCTGACAAAACTCTTTTGTAGTGAGCAGAGTCCCAAGTGTTCCAGAGACCTCACGCTGAAGGCTAAACAAAAGGGTATTTATAACTGTCACCATACAATAATCACATTGTGACTTAATTTTAATTTTGCACTGATTCTCTGGGCGTTGCAAGAGGATTAGCCTTCTGCCTGGAAGAGAACCAGTTGCTGTATTTAAATGTTAAGCTCTCTCTATCTCTTATATTTCTTAAATTTATGGGGAACCCTAGATGAGACACGATGGTAAAGTGAGACCACAGTTACTGCTGAAATCTTCATTTGGTTTTAGTGCATTCATCAAGTGGATAAGTGAAAACTAAAGTAACTTGGTCAGATCCTCAACTGGCATAAATGTCTGTAGCTCCATGGAGGTCAATTTAGTTACATTGATTTACACCAGATGAGGATTTGGCTCAATATTTCTGCTACAACGTGGTGATTGTTTTAATGGAAACTGGTAGCAGCTCAGTCTGTCGTACACGCCAATGGGAGTGTTAAAATGGATGATGAGCGTTTCAGTACTTGGTAAGTCACTTTTAGCTAAATTCAGCAAGAAACATGTACAATTCATCTTGCTGAACTGAAAATGTGATCTTATTTTGTAACATGCCAGGAAGAGTTAGTGTCCACTACAAGCATTCCTGTCACAGTTCTTTAAATCTCCTTCTTCCTGGATTTCCGTGCAATGACAGCTTGCTGGAGAGTTAACAAAAGAAAAAATCAGACAAATAGGCTGCAATCTGTGACTGTGATGAATGGAAAGGTTACAGCCTCTTATTGAAATTTATCCTTTATGAATTTTAATAAGGGAATAATTTGCAATAAGCTGTTTGCTCTGTAATAAAAATCGTACCCTCACTTTCATGATAGGCCCATGTTTGGGGACTTGTAATTTATAAATGACAGCAAATGACAAAGTGTCCTGCATCTTGACTTCAGGGTGGAATTGGTGCCTGCCCTATGTTTCAAGGTAAGATGGTTTGATGGTCTATTTGAACCCTGCTAACACAGCGCAGTTTCTGGTGCTGTAGCAACTCAAACAGCAAGTTAATGGACCATAAATGGAAAGAACTATGGGGTTGGTTGCCAAGGATGCTGAGAGCTAGTAGTCCCCATTGACATCAGTTAGAGATTTGGGTGCTCAGAACTTCTGATAATCAGTCCTGTGCCAATAATAATGTAATCCTGATACTTTGTACTTACACATGTAATACCTTCTATCCAAGCATTTGGGGATTGATTCTGTCCCATGCCTCCCAGAAGGTAGCTCAGGAAAGGAGGACAATGATGGCTTTATGCCACTCCGTGCCCTTCCAGTATCTTCCAGTAGCCCTTCCGGCATCTTCCAGTAGCCCGAGTGGTCCTAGTGAAGCTGTTTCCAGGAATATGTTGACACAATATCAGAGGTGCAAATGACCACTGGGTACGAGACAGTGACACACAAAAGGCACGCATTTGCCTGAGACTGACAATTTGTCTCTGAGCTACTTGCCCAAAGTCATACAACAAGCCAACTGCAAAACAAGGACTAGAACCCAGAACCACTAACTCCCCATCCTAAACTTAAACTGTAAGGTCACCTTTCCTCCTGTAATACAGGCCTACAGCCAACGTAGCCTGTCAAAACATAGGTGCCACATGTAAGTGGTCTGCAAATTTCATTAACTGCTGTGGTTGTTTTGTTCACATCTGCCGATGTTGTATTCTCTCAAGATTTTATGGTTCATATTCTCTCCTGCTTTAATTAAGAATACATCATCTTCTTTGGAGAGATCATTATGCCTGATAATTGCAGAGTTCAGTGTGTCAAATATCAGTTTCAGCTGACTCTCATTTCATGTCACCTACCGTTTGCACTTAAAAATGAGGTCTTGCAGAGTGCAAATTGTTTAAACCACATTATGGATCACTTGCTTCGTCTTATAAAGGAAAGCCATCGTGAGTGAAAACTAAAATCACTATGCTATTACAAATAAGAATAATGGTGCAGCTAGCTTTTGTCACTTAGTTCTAGACTGACTTGAATATAAATGTAAATTCATAATTTATAAGTAGCGTATGAGAGAGGCAGCCTAAGATATTGGACTAAGGCTTGGGAGTTCAATTCCTGGCTCTTTCAAAGGTTTCCTATATGACCTTGGGCAAGTCACTTAGGGTACATTTTTCAACAGTGCACTGTAGGCACCTAAGTTCCAATGCAAATCAATGGGAGTTATGCACCTATGTCACTTTAGGCCAGATTTACAAAAGTATTTAGTAGCCTAAAGATGCCGATGGGCACCTAACCTAGGGGAGTTACAAAAGCACCTAAGCAGGTTGAAAGTCAATGGTAGTTAGGCGCGTACCTCACTTAGGTGCAAATTCATCAGCACACTTTTTGGTGCCTAAATCTGTCCCTTAGTTCCTCTGTGCAGCAACTCTCCATCTGTAAAATGGAGCTAATAATTCTCCTTTTCTTTCACCCTTTGTCTTATCTTAGCTCTTAGGACATGGAGCATCTCCTATTATGTGTATGTATAGTGCCTAATACATTGGGACTCTGATCTCAGTTCAGGTCTCTAGGCCTTACTGTAATACGAATAACGATAAACTTTTACATCTAGGTTCAAGTTTTGGTAAATGTGAAGAAAGTGACCTAACCTCGTACCCTGGTTGTGCTCTTATTTGGGGAGTGGTTATCTTCTTAGCCTTGGCACTAACTTGCTGTGGACCCTCATTAAGTCACTTAGCCTCTTGTGCCTCAGTTTTCCCATCTGTCAGATAGGTTAACAGCTACCCATCTTTGAAATCTTGGATGAAAGGCTTTTTTTTATAGAAGGCAATTGAAGTTGATGGCAGGAATATTCAGAGAAACAGTTAAGGTTACACAAACCTCTTCAGTTGCTTTAAGAAAACTAACGTGGGATCTGATCCTACCAACTCTTGCTTATAGAAATATTGTGGCTGGCCTCAGTGAGGTTACTTGCATGAATAGGGGCTACTTGTATGGGTGAGGATTTGTAGGACTGGGTCCATATTACATAGGACTATGACTGAGTGTATAGATCGAAACACCCTTTATACAAGGCCGTCCACCCCAAAGTGAAGACTCAGCAAAAAGGACTTTGAAAATGTCCTTACCCCCCCCCCACCCCCCGCAACACTTAACACCCTTTTCTTAAAGCTGATAGATGATGGCTGGACAAAAGCTATTACCTTCTAGCAGTTACTATATATTACAGGGGTTATTTGAAAACACTCAGCTAGCACCTGGAGAGAAAATATATGCTTTTGAGTTTGCTGCCATTTGAGTTCTTCCTTTCAGAGGATGAGCAACTCTAGTGTAATAAATATAGTGATCTTCAGTGTCCTAAATAAATAAAATAGTTAGGATTAAACTGTGAAGGTTAAATGAATCACTCAGAACATCTGAAATCTAGTGACCTGGTCCCTACTGGGATGCATAGAGAGATTGGGGGAGGGATAACTCAGTGGTTTGAGCATTGACTTGCTAAACCCAGGGCTGTGAGCTCAATCCTTGACAGGGTCATTTAGGAATCTGGGGCAAAAATTGGGGATTGGTCCTGTTTTGAGCAGGGAGTTGGTAAAGATGACCTCTCGAGGTCCCTTCCAACCCTGATATTCTATGATTCTATGGAAAGTTGAAAATGCATCTCTTATACAGGATCATAGGAATGTAGGTCTGGAAGGGACCTCAAGAGGTCATCATCTGTCTAGACCATCTCCCCAGACTAATCTCTCTAAATATTTGTGTACCACTTACAATTAAAAATCAGCTGCTATTTGTTGCTATAGTGGTTGACATTTCCTGAGAAATTTCCTAATTCTATGAGATTGTGCCATTTTGGCAACCTTTTCATCTCTTGACCTGGAATCTATAAGGTGTAATCACCTCCTCCCCCATCATTCTTATCTAACATTGATTCTAGAATGGTCACCTGTTAGAAGAGATGTCTGGGCACCACATTTCAGGGAAGACAAATTGGAGAAAGTCCAGAGAAGAGCAACAAAAATGATTAAAGGTCTAGGAAACATGACCTATCAGGGAAGATGGAAAAAATTGGGGTTGTTTAGTCTGGAGAGGAGAAGACTGAAAGGGGACATAAGTTTTCAAGTACATTAAAGGTTGTTACAAGGAGGAGGGAGAAGAATTGTTCTTCTTAACCTCTGAGGATAGGACAAGAAGCAATGGGCTTAAATTGCAGCAAGGGAGGTTTAGATTGGACATTAGGAAAAGCTTCCTAACTGTCAGAGTGGTGAAGCACTGGAATAAATTGTCTAGGAAGGTTGTGCAGTCTCCATCACTGGGGATTTTTAAGAGCAGGTTAGACAAACACCTGTCAGGAACGGTCTAGATAATACTTAGTATGGCCATGAGTGCAGGGGACTGGACTAGATGACCTCTCGAGGTCCCTTCCAGTCCTATGTCCTCCAAATAGTTCATTAAACGGGGTCCCTTCTGCCTTTTTCCATTATCAGCTCAGGTAGTTGTTAAACATCTGTGACACTTTTTTGAAGACAGTTGGGAATTTCCCCCCCCGTAGATTCGAATAATAAGAAAAATCACATGTAAGCCACTGGTAAGTGTCTCCCTTAGTGACTCATGCACAGAGAATACGAGACTGTTACAGTACTTCCCAGGGAGCTTTGGCTCGACCTATTGCAGCTCATGCTTCTGGCTCTGGATGTCCCCACTTCAGTCCCTAGTGTGTCAGCCAAGATGGTGGTCATTGTACGTACACAGTGACAGCTGCTAGGATGGAGGTGCAAGGGAGATGAACCGTCAGGCCTCAAGGCATTGCGCCATGGCATCCAGGGTTACATAGTGGGGATCTGCCACTGAGACTCAACCCACATGTGAGGAAATGGCCTTTTCCTTGGTATCTCTTCGATCCACAGGACCAGTGTGGGGAAGGTATGTGTCCTGGCCCTGCCCCTGGCCTGTTTACTCCTTCTCTAGCTCTGCTCCTTCCCAGTGGGCTTAATTCAATACTCACTGAAATAATGGACAGCCTTGCATTAACTTCACTGGGCATTGTATCAGGTCCAGGGTGCAGATCCCCAGATGGGCACAGGGGAAGGTAGGAGGCAACTGAGACCCCCCTTGCAGGCAAGAATGCATGATCCATGGGTAGAGAGATTTGCTCATAGAATATAGGCCATGATCAAGCCTAAATAAGGGCCTCAGGATTTGGCCCTGTATGCACACATGCAGCATACGTAGCAAACAAAGAATAACCTTTCAGATCACTATTGCTCACTGCCAAAAGAAAGGGGGACTGTCAGAAAGTAAGAGACAGACTGAGCATTTCAGGAAACCATTGGAAGAAAACAATAAATAAAATGCAGCTGCCACTTAAGACTATCTTCTTGTGTACTAGAAAAAGTTGTCAAAAGACTACTTTCTTCTTTTTGTTGCCTCAAAGAAAGAAAACAGGTGCTGGTATGAAAGGCAAATAACAGCCCCACAGCACAGAGAAGGGCAATGAAGCAGAAACAAAGAGGCTAATCAGTATGGAGAGAAGAATGAAAAGGAACCAGAACTCCGCAATGTTTCATTTTTAAAAGGCAAACACCTGATGAAGAACTGGGAGAGTTATGTCTGCAGCAGCGCTTGCTTTTCCCATTGCCTGGACAGGGCTCTTTCTTTAGGGGGTGGCCTGCCTGCTACTTTCTCTGAATCAGTGACATCAGCTTCTGCCCCCAGGAACGCCACAGGGGCAAGGCAAGAAAAAGGTCTACACTGAGCAAGGCTTCCAGGAAAGGTCACAGCACCAGTGCAAACAAACAATCACACACACGCACAAAATGAATGACCAGCAACTGAGCCATAGAACGAGAGCCAAAAATGGACAACTATGATGATCTAGTCTGTCCTCCTACATACCAAAAGCCATAGAATTCCACCCAGTGATTCCTTCTTCCTCACTACGTAGGGATGTTGAATTAAGTTTCAGGCACGGCATCAGGGGTGTGGAGAGGCTGTCGTTTAAAGACACTACTGCTCTCTCCACATGTTTACAATCTTTAACAGGTTTAGCAGGCATAGGACCTTCTGAGGATACGGTTAATCGTTTCTAAACTATCTATTCAGACTGCTACTACAGTGAGCTGCGCCACTGTTGTTTCACCCAAGCAAACCACTCTCAGGTTTGGTTAGAAATTAGATGGGAAACTTCCAGAAACACACTGGACATGTGCTTGTGGCTTTCGAGCACCTCTGTTTTCCTTCTTCATTTTTGGGTCCTCCATTCTCTTACTAAAAAGAAAAGGAGGACTTTGTGGCACCTTAGAGACTAACCAATTTATTTGAGCACAAGCTTTTGTGATGCATCCGATGAAGTGAGCTGTAGCTCATGAAAGCTTATGCTCAAATAAATTGGTTAGTCTCTAAGGTACCACAAGTCCTCCTTTTCTTTTTGCAAATACAGACTAACATGGCTGCTACTCTGAAACCTGTCATTCTCTTAATGAGACTTCAGTCTCTAATTTCTGAATGAATTTTCAACATCTCCTTGAAGGAGAGAATTAAAACTCATTGCCAGTTTGTAAAAAACACGTTTGCAATTCTCTTTGAGAATCTACAATACAGTGGAGTCAGAAGGAAGGAAGACGCTCCAGTGTGGTGCGGGCTTGCATGTTTTTGTTCCCAAAGCTCATGTACATTTGTCCTTAAAAATCAAAAACACAAGAAATCCCTTCTTTCATCTGTGCAAAGACTGACATGTTAACAGTGGAAACTGAATGTATTCTCATTCATGGTATGTCTACACTGCAACGAAAGGTGTGATTGCAACATGTGTAGACACACCAGAGCTTGCTTTGATTTAGCTAGCTCAGGTCCCCATAGCAGTGAAGCCACAGCATCTTGGGCTTTGACATAGGCTGTAGAGGCTTTCTCAGGACCCTGGGTACAAACTCCAGCAGCTAGCCAGCACTGAAATCTGTGTTGTCACTGCTACTGGTACTTGTGCTATCCGGATTAAAGCTAGATTGGATATATCCACATATGCAGATAATCACATCTCCAATTTCAGAGAAGACATATCCCAAGAGATGCAGATTTTTTTTACTGCATCACACAGTAAGGAAAACTCAGTTTGATAAATCTGGCTCTTCCTTGGATTGCTCTGAGTCTGGGCTCATTGTTAACACAGAAGGGGGAGATTTTGAAAAGACACAAAGGGGACTTAGGAGTTCAACTCCCAGAGAAAATCAAAGGAAGTTAGCAGCCTAACTTCCCCATGTACCTTTGGAAATCTTACCCTAATCCTATATTTCTTTTAAAAAAATATACTTCTTTTTAAATGCAGTTTCGACCAAATCTGAATTCCACTAGCATAGATTCAGAGCAGCTGTGCTGAAATCATCAGACATCAGTGTCAATCCAAGAGTAACTCCAATGAAATTGAAGGAGTTACTCCAAATTTAAACTAGTGTTACTGACAGCAGATTCTGTCCCCATCTCTTATAATCTGAGGATGCTCTCCCTTTGTCTGATTTGTCCTGGGTCAGATATTGGATGAGTTGTGTGTGAGGAAGAAAATCGTGTCTGTTTTGAAAATTCTGCCCAAGTGTATTCCAAGCAGCACTTTAAAGGAGAACCACTGAGACTCTCCCTGGATGTTTTTCAGTCTGCAGTTCATTCTCCTCCGCCAACTGGTTCCCAACTGAGTTGCAAATTGTAATCTTCAAATTAGCTGGACAACAAGCGTCCAAACAAAAAATGTTATTGGAATGGAAAAGCATGTAGGGTCATGTTTTCTGTAAATCAAATTTCTGTCATTTGGAGTCTTTGTATCTCAAGCTTCGCCATCATATTTCAATAGGGGAAGAACAGGCAAAATAGTCCTACCCAATGCTTCTGGCATGTCAAATGCCATTTCTCCAATCAGTCCTTCTCTTTTTAGGACTGTACAAACTTGTCCATCCTTTTGGCCATTGGATCTTCTACCTTTATTAGGAAATGCTTGCAGATCCATTGCTATTTTAAAAAAATAATAAGGCTGTTTCTTGTTTCCTTTTTGTTGTGTCAGAGATGTGTGGTTTTCACAGTAAGAACCCTATGGAAAACATCAGATCAAGCCAGAAATGACTCAGGAATGGATTTATAATTCTATAACTCAGTGTCTGTTTTGGACAGCTGATAAACATTAACAGGATATGCAGTTCTTTTACACGTTCCCGGTGTGCTTTTGTTGTTGTGGTTTTGTTTGTTTTGTTGTGGTTTTTTAATTTTGCACATTAATGACAGATCAGCATGGGATTCTGCTTTTAGAGCCAGGGGTCTTGGGTTCGATCCTTGCAGATTACTTCTCCCTGGCCATCATTAAAAATGGTGGCCCATTTAGGCATTTGAACTGCTGTGGACCTCAGAAACTCAGGATGAATTTCCCCGGCCAAGGGGAGTGAGTAACAGAGGCTAGCACAGGGTGGGTGGCTCTCTGTCCCCCCAGTAGTGTCCAGATGATGTATAGCAGCTTTTGTGTCTAATCTGATACACTTCATCCCTAACAGCAGAGGTCCAGGCTTTTAGATTCAATCATCACTGCTTCACTTCCCCCAAATATACATACAAATCTAACATCAATTATTGGTTTATTTTGTGTTGGTGCAGAATGGTTCCCTGATCTTGAGTCACTGGGCACTACTGTACTACAAACTAATGGCCATTGTCATTAAACAGAACACCTGAAATTTGCTGTGAGTTGTGGGGATATTTCCAGATGGAGTTAAACTTGTTGGTGCAATAAGAAATGCAATAATCATGCATCCAAGTATCTGATATGGTCATGCAGAAGCAGAAAGTACAAGAAAAGAGGGAAATGCATGCAGCAAAGAATTTAATTTTTGGAAGCCATTTACGATTTGTCGGCCAGACCCAGATGCAAATCAGCATAGCTCTATTGACGTCAAGGGAGCCTCACTGATTTACACCAGCCTGCCCCGGTGAGTCTCAAACTTCTGCCTGTCTTACCCAGAAAATGGGAATAGTTTAGAGATAAAAATCTTGTATTTCTTTTATTCTTTTTAAGATGACATTTCAAAAAAGGGGGGGACTAATTTCAGAGGCAACGACAATGCACAACATTTTGGAGCAGGAAGAACGGAGTGGAATTGTTCCCAGTTCAGAAAGTGTGAACATTCATTGTTCAGATTATCACTGCAGGGTATAACTAGCAAAAAACTGGGCCCAGAAACAGAGTGAAAAACATATAGTGGACAAAAGTGATCCCTACTGTTACTGCACTGAAGTCCACAGATTTACAGCAGAGATAAATTTGGCCCAGTGTACATATTTCCACAAGACTGGTCTTTTTTCTTTAACATGATTCTTGATGTATTTGGTGGGGTGGAGGGAATGGAAGCAACAGTTCTACAAACAGCTTTGAAGAGTCAGTCATGTCTGATTAAAATGACTGTGTTTTTGCTCACAAAAAGAAATTGCCTTATTGATCTGGGTTTTATCTTCTAGGGGGACTTGGAAGAGCAGGGAAAGGTCACAGGATAAGTGAACTTGAGGAAATTAGATAAAAGTTTCATTTCATGTCAGTGTATATAGTTCATATTTCTTGACAGAATTAATTAATAATTGAGCAACATGTGCACTATGATTGTTATAAGCAGTATAGATTTACTAATACCTTGGGAGGCTTTTAACTGTCCGCTTACTTACTTTTTTCCTGATGGGTTATAAATCCCTGTTTCTGTGACTTTAGGTACTATTTGTTCATGTTAAAATGCTGGGTCATCAAAAACCTTCAACAACTTTGGCTTTGACTTCATGCCACTCAGTATGAATAATAGTCTAGAAAGTGTCAGAAAATGGGGCATCGGTATCCGTATTTTCACCAATTACAAATGTTGGTGAAAAGGAGGAGGGCTCCACTCTACTATAACACACGCAGAATGGGCCCGGTCCTCCTGCAAGGGCCTGATCTCCTTCTCAGACTTCCCTCCCACCCCTGGGCAGAGTCCCATGTCTACATGCAAAATAATGCATGCAACAAAGTAACCCATGATTTGACGCACAAACTGGGTTGTTGCTTGTGTAAAAGGATAACATTTGCATGTACCAGGGTAAACCCACTCTGCAGTGCACATCACTCTCCAGAGTTCTCTCTGGTTCTCTCTCCAGTCTGTGCACATAAGAACATACTCCAGCCAAAGGATATCCCTTTTCTCTAGGGCTTCAGTTTTATTTAAAAAGATAAGAACGGCCATACTGGGTCAGACCCAAGGTCCATCTAGCCCAGTATCTGTCTTCCGATAGTGGCCAGTGCCAGGTGCCCCAGAGGGAATGAACAGAACAGGTAATCACCAAGTGATCCATCCCCTGTCGCCCATTCCCAGCTTCTGGCAAACAGAGGCTAGGGACACCATCCTTGCCCATCCTGGCTAATAGTCATTGATGGGCCTTCAAAATAAACCTATTTAACATACCAATCATGTATTTTCCCCTGACCCAGCGCCTCTTCAGGGGCCTAGCTATTCTCTACAAGAGTACTCTTTGCAGGCCATCCACCTGGGAGTCAAAGCAAGCCTCTCTGCTTCCTTCTTCTTCCTAGCCTGCACATTACAGTATTACACTCTGCAGGCTTTGTACCTGGGAGGGCTCTCCTGCAGATCTCACAAGCACCTGAGCTCTTGCTGGCTTTTATGAGGACCAGACATTAGCAGGATTTAGTCAGAGCTGGGGCTGGACCCACTCCCTTTGAAGGGCTAGCAATCCTATGAGTTACCATGATTGTACAAACTGACAGGTTTCAGAGTAGCAGCCGTGTTAGTCTGTATTCGCAAAAAGAAAAGGAGGACTAGTGGCACCTTAGAGACTAACCAATTTATTTGAGCATAAGCTTTCATAAGCTACAGCTCACTTCGTCGGATGCATCCGTATGCTGTAGCTCATGAAAGCTTATGCTCAAATAAATTGGTTAGTCTCTAAGGTGCCACTAGTCCTCTTTTTCTTTGTACAAACTGAGTTATTGCTTGTGTAATAGGCATTTGCATGTACAGCCAACCAGTTTGCATGGGCAATAAGACCTTGTGGCTCAGGCATATAGAATCATAGAAACGTAGTACTTGTTAGGTCACCTAGTCCTGTCCCCTGCACTGACGGAGGACTAAGTATTATTCTAGACCACCTCTGAGAGGTGTTTGTCTAACCTGTTCCACAACCTCCCTAGGTAATTTGTCCCAGTGGTCAACTGCCCTTCCAGTTAGGAAGTTTTTTCTAATGTGTAACCTAAATCTCCCTTGCTGCAGTTTAAGCCCATTACCCCATGTCCTGTCCGCAGAGGATAAGGAGAACAATTTATCACCCTCCACTTTATAACAACTTCCGATGTGCTTGAAGATTTTTATCATATTCCCCCATCAGTTTTCTGTTCCCCAGAATAAACAAACTCAGTTTTTTCAGTCTTTCCTCATAGATCATGTTTTCTAGACCTCAAATCATTTTTGTTGCTCTCCTCTGGACTTTCTCCATTTGTCCACATCTTTCCAGAAGTGTGGTGCCCAGAACTAGACACAGTACTCCAGCTGAGGCCTGATCAGTGCTGAGTAGAGTGGGTGAATTACTTCTCATGTCTTGTTTACAACAATCCTGCTAATACATCCCAGAATGATGTTTTGCAAAAAAATAACCCACAGTATTACATTTGACTTGTATTTAGTTTGTGATCCACTGTAACTCCCAGATTCTTTTCCACAGTACTCCTGTCTAGACAGTCATTTCCCATTTTGTATTTGAGTAATGTATTATTCCTTCCTAAGTACAATATTTTGCATTTGTCCTTATTGAGTTTCATCCTATTTATTTCAAGCCATTTCTCCAGTTCCTCAAGATCATTTTGAATTCTAGTCCTGTCCTCCAAAGGACTTGCAACCCATCACAGGTTGGTATCATCCTCAAACTTTAAAAGTGTCCTCTCTTTGCTATTATCTAAATCATTTATGAACATATATGCAGACTTTCACTTCCCGCTCACCATAGAATGCATATCTTTGCGTTGCAAATGGCATGGAGCTCACAGCTGTGCTCCAACTAGAGAGAGAACAGAAGCTACATGTGGACACAAAAGGTAGTCCTCTCTTCTGAGCAAGTTTTAAGTCCTTTAACAGCAAAAGTGAAAGATGAAAAAGTGTTGGGCTCTTGTTGGAGGATGAGGAGTAAACACGGACTTGAATCTGATTTACAGCATGCCATGAGACTCTTAGCTACATGGTCCTCTCCTTCGCCTTATGCCCTCCATTACCACAAGCAGGAGTAACTTGGCTGGCAGGCAGCAGCGCTTTCATTAATGCAGAATCCAATCCCCCAGTGTTCCCTGTGTATCACTGTTTAGCTTGTGCGTGCTAAACTTTACAACCCTGCTGCATACAATCAAGGCCCTCATCTCCTCCCATCCCACATAACGGGGGCATTTTGTCTCAGAAAACAGCCTCGTTCCATAAAAGTATGTAACGCAGCATTTGGCTTTTCTATGAACAGGTGCTGTAAATCACCTTGGGGACCAGTTATCTCACACATGTCGATCTCACTGGGATTTTATAGATGCTATATAATGGAACAAATACAGGCTCTGCACTAAAATGACAGGTACCCTGTCCTAAAGGGCTTGCAGTACCTGCTAAAGATCCCTGCTGTGATCATATATAGGCTAGGTTCTCGGTGCATGCTGCAGGAAATAACACAATCTTAGCACTATAAACAGTGTTCAAGAGAAGAAATCCTTTAAATATCAACACAAGTGGTCATCTTGACTCATACTATTAATGGAGAAAAATGCCTCCCTAGTAAGAATGGAGAGTGGGTTCAAACCACAGGCCATATTCTGGCTGGCGCTGCATGGTAGCCACATATCAGAAAACCAATAGCTAGCAGTGGGAGTTCAGGTAAGAAATTTGCTATCTCTAATTTCCTCCTTGATGAATGTTACAGAGACTACTTTACTAGTTACATCTTAGGGTACACTAAAGATAGGCATTACAGTTTGGAGTTCTACAGTGTAGACCATATCCTCAGCTAGTATAAATCATTTGATGTCATTGGAGATATGCTTAATTACACCAGCTGTGTGTGTGTGTGTGCGTTGTGTGTATTCTCTGACCCAGCCTCAGTGCAGCTTATTGCAGAACAGAATGCATGAGAAAGCTTTTGGTTGTGGACTCCAGGCCAGAGTTCAGGAGCACATTAAAATTTCTTTCCCAGTGTATACAAAATAGTTCTTTTTTCTCCAGGTGCTATCCAGAATTTGCTCCTACATCTCCTGGATTTGTCAGTGTGAGGCCCAAACTTAATATTATTAAACGTTAATTTTTTTAGAGTCCAGCCCAATTCCCATTGTAAGTCCATGGAGAGACTGCCATTTACTTCAGTGGGAGTTGGAACAAGACTTCACGCTGGGGTTTCAGCAGGAGAAATGGGGATACAGAACCCAATTCCTATTTCAATATGATTTGAGCAACTAATTCCTTTAGACCCTTTTGAAAATCCCAGCCTTGGTATTTTATTACTTTGCTATACATATTTAAAAGCCTTCAAAGAAGGAGGGAAAAGGTGGTATTGATGATGATAATTACAGAAGTGCTTATAATTCCCTGTTGTGGAGAGGACTCCATGCTGTACAGACACAGAAGAAAATGATGATCCAAGCCCCAAAGAACTTTCCATCTAAGCAAATACATTTATTAAAGCCTCTATTTATCCTGGAGATAGAAGGGGAAAACTTCAGCACTAGATTGATGCAGCGGACAAATTATACAGTTAGGCAGTCTGTTCAAATACATAGAATGTGCCTAAATGACTGGAGGAATCATTCTAACGTCTTGGGTTATGTCCCCATTAGGAAAAGAAAGAGGCCCAAGGCATATCAAGTACATAATTGGGCAATCAATGGGAGCGTAGACATTATTTCAGTAGGCACAAGATCAGGCCTTAGGATTTTTTTGCTTCATTTACAAAGTATCCACAGTTTGAAACAGTGAAATTGAAGTGTATGTGGATAAGGAACTGATCTGGGTCAAGTTCACCTGCATTGTCCCAGATGTAATTCTTTATCACTCACAGGGCACTTTGGATTGCTGTCAGGATAAAACAGGCAGCTCTCTGGATCTAAACTGTGCCAGCAGGTTGGCATGTTCATCTATCATTTTTATGAAAGTAATTCAGTGAAAGTTCTTTGGCCTCAGCTATTGCATTTTATGAATGACCCTTGTGATCTGAAATTATCACTGGCCCCTGTGATGGTCCTAAAAGCATGCACCTAAAAATGTGTGGGGAGAAAAAGCTAGTGAATATTTTAATAATCACCGCCTCCAAAGTATTTAAACTCATCGGAAACATACTTCCCTTACTTTGGAATGGCTCACTTGAATTTGAAAACAAGAAACTACTATTATGAAATTATAACTCCAAATAGTATTTCACAAGGAGACTCTGGCAGCCTATACCTGGAAAGAGGAACAAATAAGGCTGCTTCTTGCCATACACAGCATATTGTTCAGCTGGAGTGCACATGTGCAGGACAACTAGTACGTTCCGGGGGGAAGCTTGGTGACAAGCAGAGAGAGTATGGTTACCATCTACTGTTCATGGGGAAAAATAGCAAAGAAAAGAAAAGGGGGGAGGGGGGTTGTATTGATTAGATGCAAAAGCTCAATAAATAAGCAGCACCATTTCTGCAAGTACACGGTGAAATGCCAGGAGGCCATGGATTGTCTACAATACTTTTCAAAAAGAAGGAAGTAATAGACCACACAGGAAAAATCACAGCAGGAACATTATAACAGAATAGTAGTGTCCGTAATCACTTTAGTTCTAATGGGTAATTGCCTTATGAAGTTAGAATTCACTTTAGAGAGCTTCAGGCACTCATCAATGCAGCATTATTTGTTAGCTGTTTGCAGGCAAAGTAATTTGATTCTAATGAAGATCCAGTAGTGATAGATTTATTGCATTTTCACACTACCTATCATCCAAGTGGTTCATTTGAAGAGTTTGCCATTGAAAACCTGCATCTGTATTACTGAGAGCTATTGATATAGACCGATAGATGATAGATAAACTTTCCTAAACTGGCAAAACCCAAACACCCTAATATGTTGTATCTCAATATGTGATCATTACAGCAGCCAAATATTTTCCTAAAAACAAACGTGTCTTTCCAGGGACAGGTTATTGCTAATTTGCCATTGAAATCCAGTTTTTCAAAAAGGAGCCTTTAATTTTGGGCCCCGACCTTAGACAGCCTGTGCATGTATTTTCCTCCCCAAAATGCTAAGAACTTGTAACTGCCATTGATAGATACAGAGATATCCATTTGATAGAATTACATTTGGAGATTAGGTACGTTTATAAAATGCAATAGCATTAGAGCAGGTTTGATTATTCTGCCTGTGGATTTAAGAGGGATTTTAAAACACTGATTCCTCCCAAGCTCTCAGAGCTTTCATGATGTTTTTATCACTGCTTTTTTCCTAAGAAAGATATACGCACAGCTGAAAACTGGATGACCTTTTCTTAAGCTTGTTTACTCCCAAAAGAAAAACAGCCAAGAAGAAGCTGTAGAGTACTATTCCGTGATTCAATATAGAAATGCAATTTGCAGATGGATTTTTATAATAGAGATATTTACAAGTAGTTTCCTACCGTGTAAATTGCCCTGTTTCCTTCCACAACTGAAGTCTGTCACTATGGATGCACAGATGATGGCTTCCTGTTAGCACAGCAACCTGATGATGCTAGCCACTGCTGTCATTGTTTGCCTCTTACTCGTCTTCTTGCACCCATGCTTTCTTCCTGCTCTTTTCTTAGCCCAGCCCCAAATCCCCAGAGTTATTTAGACACCTAACTCCCACTGGTTTCAGTGGAATTAGGCGTCTAAATACCACTGTGAATCTGAGCTCATTTCCCTACTCCTTCTATCCAGCTCTGCTGCCACCCTGTTCCTCCACCCAACCATGCATCTTGAGACCCACCTAGGCCAGAGATCTACCAGGTGCTCAAACTAGCATGCTAAAAACAGCTGTGTGGACACTGTGGCTCTGGGCAGTCTCAGGTTAGCCACCCAAGCTCAGACCCAGGAGGACTTGAGAGCATGCATTGCTACCTGAGCCACAATGTCTATGCGGCTATTTTAGCTCGAGCCCCATGAACGTTCGTCTGTCTACCCTGGCTGTGTGGCTTGCTCTCAGCTGCAGCGTAGATGGACCGTAAAGGGGAAGGATGCCCTGTCACAGACCTCCATTACTGTAATATCTGAGCACCTCACACTCTTTACTGTATTTGTCCTCACAACACCCCCGTGAGGTAGGGCAGTGCTTTTGTCCCCATTTTGCTGAGGGGAAAATGAGTCACAGATGCCCAGATCCACAAAGGTATTTAGGCTCCTAATTTCCATTGATTTCAATGGAGCCTAAATATCTTTGTGGATCTGGGCTAGGGAGATGAAGGGCCAGATTTTTAAAGATACTGAGGCACTTAACTCCTATTGCTGGCACCCTAATCACAGGCCCTCCTGCCTCCTATGGGAGTATCCCCAGCATGAATAAGTGGAAAACTAGTCCTGATATCTTCTGAATGGATTGATGAGAAAGGAGTTAAGGTAGAAAAAACCAAGTGTTTGCAAACTGGAAAATGTGACACAATTGGGAACTCAAAAAAAAAAAAAAGCATACAATAAAGGCAAAGCGAAAGATGACATAGTTTCAGTAATTAATTAAACAATTATGCCAACTGTTTTGGCTTACTCCTTGCTTTGTGTAAGGTGTATGATTCTGTTGCTGCTGTACACATGCTCCACAGAATCCTGGCATAAACTTCATCTTTTCATAATTACCATATATTTGTATAAAACATCCAAACAGCATTTTTCAGTCCCAGCCTGAGCCTCTGAAGACACAAATAACAGGTGTGAATCTAAATCCTCTGAAGAAACCTATGATAATGAGGGTGAAATGTCAGGGGGAAGAAAAGGAAGCAAAGTTATTCCTCAAAAGGAAAGAAAATCTGCAGCACTAAATACGCCTCCAAAAAGTTTTACTAATGTTTCAAAAGCAAAATAAAAAAGGGATGTTTAAACATGATAGGATGCAAAGGAAAATGAAATCCAAGTGGGTTATGAAGCTCGACTATTTCCTCCTAAAAGTATTTGCAGATGAAAAGGGAGCACTTAAAATATATTGCATGGCCCTACAGAGCGTCAACTTTTAGGTACCATTTTGCATTAACTTATTCATTGCTGGATACACCCAAATAATTATTCTGGTGAAGATTTTATAAATGACATATTTTTCCAGGGATTTTTGAGGCCTGGATCTATCTCTTTATATGGCCTCCATCACCATTAGGTAGCAGCAGCTCACAGACATTGATACATTTGAGCCTGGTGGGCTCCTTATCCTCACAACACCCCTCTGAGGCAGTGCAGTATTGTCATTCCTATTTCAAACATAGAGAACTCAGGCACAGAGACATTAAATTTGTTGCCTGAGGACACACAGGAATTAAGTCCAGATCTCCCAAGTTCCAGCCCAGCACATTAACCATAAGCCCATCTTTCTTCCATACACCTCAATACCTACTAGACGTACATAAATAGATTACTAATAATGCTGATTGGAAAATCCTTTTGAAATTTCAACTGAAAATCTTTTGCTGGTTTTCAACCAGTTTATATAGTGTCAGAAGCCACTGCACCTGCATTTCATTTCACAGCATGTCCATCCTTATTTTCCAGCCACAGCACTTCACCTGTGCAGATTAGAGAGCAGAGCCTCCAGCATTTTCATTGGAGCTGGTTTCTCCTTTTTTCAGCATGATCCAAGAATTTGTTGGCAAAAAATTTCCCCTGGATAAGTATGTTTGAGGACAGATCCCCAGCTAGTGTAAACAACTGCATCAGCTGAGGATCTGGCCCTTTCATTTATTCTACTAGCTCCACAGATTACTGAATATTCTACAAGGATGAAAACAAAAAGCATTACACTATTTTTTTTCTTTCTCTCCTTCATTAGTTAATTTATTCATGGAGATTTTTTTTCATTACTCAGCCAGCTCTAGTTTCCAGTTTCCTTTCTATCATGACAATCCTATTCTTCACTGCACTCATGGAGGATGGCAGGGTGTCTAATTAAACAGACTGCACACTGAGGCTAAGCTCTGGGCTGGCATTCCTAGAGAGGCATCATTGCCAGGTAGTTTGGGATGCCCAAAAAGAAAACAAAAAAAGTATGTGATGCCACAAGCATGACATGGAAAAGGCTTGCTTCTCGGGTTAATTTCCCTTAGGCTTTGGGATTCATGTTTGTTCTTAACCTAGAAGTTAGTTCTATCACAGCCTGATGAATTCAGTCAGACATGTCTCTGTAACAAGAGCCATGTCTCTTCTCTCCTTTATACCCGATCTCTTCCCCACAACGGGTATCATAAAGACAATCTGTTGCACATTTAATGATTACAATAAATTATGAGGCCCGATCCAAAGATCACTGAAGTCCCTGGGACTTTTTCCGTTGACTTCAGTAGGCTTTGGATCAGGCCCACAGAAAGTGATCTAAGTCATATCTACTCATGTTCATGAGAATCTATTTTGTCCTCCTCTAACTTCCCTGAATAGGGTGCATGTCAAACAGCTAAGCTCTGTCATTGTCTATAGGTCTACACAGTTGGGTGCTGGCCGAGATAAGATCTCTAGGTTCTACTGGAATATAAAATGTTAAATATTATTATTATTATTTACTATTAATAATTAATGTTTCCTCTAGTGTGGTTGGCTCAACGGGGATTCTCTTCAGAGTCACTTTTGGGCTGCTTCTGGTTGACCTGTAGAGCATACTGTGATTTTTAGAATTTGTAAAATTTTATTTCTTTTTTAAGGTAGATATCACAAACTGAACCTGCCGGACATGACAGCACTAGGGGGAAAATTTCAAAACTGCGTAAGTGACTTAGGAGGCTAAGTTCCATTTTCAAAAGTCACTTAGGTCTCTAGGGCCAGGTTTTCAAAGATATTTAGGGATCTAAACACTTAGGCACCTAATGGGATTTTCAAAAGTGTCTAAGCAGGTTAGGTAATTCTCAGGTAATTCTAAATCAATGGGATTTAGGCACTTAACCTGATTAATCTCCTAAGTGACTAAGTCACTTTTGAAAATGGGACCTAGGGTCATAAATCACTTAGGCACTTTTGAAAATTTTACCCCTGATCTTGCATTTGTTCATTTTTTAACCTTTTCAAATTATGCACAAAAGATTTTAATAGAAGCGTGAATAACATGTGTTGCCCTTTTATAAACATAAAATACTCAACTTTTTTATAGCACTTTTTATCTCTGGGTCACAAAGCACTTTACAGGGGAGGGTAAGTAACATTATCCCCATTTTATAGACAGGGAAACTGAGGCACAAACAGGCGACATGGACCCGAGGTCACATAGCAGGTTAGCAGCAGAGCTGGGAATAACAAATCCTCAGCTGATGCAAATTTTTGAAGCCAATGTGGCTATGAAAATTTACACCAGCTGAAAATCTACCCCCAAGTATCCAGCATCTTTATCTAGTATCCTCTAGCATACTGAACCACACTATCTGTTAAAAGGGTTTCTCTTGATCAGTGTCTGAATGGTTTTATTAAACATATTGAAGATCAAAACAAATGAATGTTAACAACAACAACAACAAAATCATACTGGCAACAGCAGCCGTACTGGTACAGAAACACCACCTGCCTTCCCCCCGCTTCCCCCGTCCTGAGAGTTTAAGCAGTTCCACCCCTACCAGATATTAATGCTCTATAACGGCTGTTAATTACACTTAGCACTACTGACAAGTAAAACAAAACATCATAATGGCTGCAATACTCCCCCCTCCCCAAAGCAAACAGCCATAAACCAAAAATTTCAGTGTTCCCAGCTGCAGAGGTTTGTAAAGAAGGGTGATAAAAAGATTGCACAGTGGCCACATAATTCAGTTGCCACCATCCATGACACAAACCCAAACCCAAAGTGCTAATTCAATGGAGGCACCCTTTTATAATTGTCCTTAATGTGTGCAATGTCACACGACTGAATGGAGGGAGGGATTGGGAGACAAAGCCTCACAAAGCCGTGTAGACCCTTAAGTATGCACCAATGCTCCCTCAGGCGCATTTCCAGCAGCTTCACAGGATATGAAATGTCTGCACAGGCTCCAGGTGTCAACCTCTGCCTCCCTGCTGTGTGAACTTCTTATTCAGAAGTTCTGAAACTACTGCTGGTCATCCGAGGTTTCCAAAACAACATGATCCCACTGTACCTTGCTGATCATCTGTACATTATCCTGATTATCCTCCAGGTCAGCCATCTTCGGAGTGTCAGAAAGTATTGCCCAAATTCCATCCAGCATCTCGCTGAACACTTACTCCACTACATAAACATCCCACAGTAAGGAGCAGGAGCAGAACCAGATCATACTCCAGTTGCTTCCACTGAGTTTTGTGGAGAATAGTCGTAAGGGACAACGTTAACAGGAACTGTCAATGGCAAACATGTAGGCTGTAGACACTACAAGAAAGCACAGTAAAGTAGTTCCTGGAGTGTCTCCCTGTGATGCGCAGAACCCACAAATAACTCCCCTGAAATGGTAGCACTAACGCTGCGTATGTACAGCGGCAGAGTGGATGTGGGTATAAGCATCTGCACCGCATTATACCCGTGTCCAGTACAGCATATGTGGATTCTAGGGCATGGGCATGGGGAGCATGCACGAACACGATCCAGTATTCGGGTATGCATGCCAGTGTAGACATAGGTTAATAACATCATTACATTGTTTTGACCAGCAGGAGACCAAGTAAATAGCAGGCAGCAAATAAGAGAAATGATGAGATGGATCAGGGTGACATTTTTATTCAAACTCTGTCTTTTCTTCCATTGTGTTCCAAACATACAACATATGCAGCTGTTCAATTATATGGGAAAGAAAGAAGATAATATAAATAAGGCTTATAAAATGATTGTCTAGTATATGAGTTTTGCTTTGAATGCAGGAGGTCCTAGATTCCATCTCATCATGAGCCACCCAGAAGAGCAGGATTTCTTGATCTATTAGTTATAATGGAAAAAAAAGTTCTCTCTCACCTGACAAATACCTGTAAATATGCTGTCTTGAAATGTTCTCTCATCTATGCTCTCCCTTAGGCCTGAATCTATATACTTGTCTTGTGTTTCTTTCCTATTTTTCTCAAATCCTTCCTTTAAAAAAACCCCCAAAACCCACATTTCTTCCATCAAACCTTTCCATGACAATCCCTTTGTCACCTCCAGCTTGTACCATCACCTAAGGGGTGATGTGTCTGAACCAGTATTATTTATGCATCTCTGTTAGATGGTAAACACCTGAGCCCTGATTCTCATCTCGCTCACACCAATGTAAATCTTTTGAGTGTATCTGAGAATACAACCAGATCCATTCTCACCTTACCAGTATATATTGATACACATCCTCAGGCATCCTCTTGAGACCCAAAAATAGTTACAGTAATAGGGTTCCAAGGTGCTATGGTAATACAAATAAATATATAATAAAACAACAACAGTAAGCCTCACTCTGATGTTCTAAGAAGTTCTTATCCACTATTTAGGGCCTGATCCACAGCCCAGTGGTATCAATGGAAAGACTCTCATTGAGTTCATTTAGTTTTGAATGAGGGTCCGAGTTGTTACTAAGACAAAAATCCCATTACTTAAATGAGAAGAACTGAGTAAGAAGTTTAGGTAACTTATTCAGATGTGGCCCCTGTTGAAGTCTCTGGCAAAACCCCCAGTGGCTTCAGTGCGCCTTTTGCTAGTAGTGGGATAGCAAGTAAATTTTATTCATTCATTTGGAAGAATATTAGTCACTGTTTCATGAACAAATTCTCTTCTATACAGAGATCTTTCCGTAAAAATGTGAAGCTGAAATAAGTTGTTAATAGGGCTATAGAGAGAGGGGAAATAATTGACTGTGAATATACAGTTAGTTATGGTAAAATGTCAAAGCAAATGCCACCTACATAACATCACACTTCCTCTTTCCCCTTTCAGTGTTTAAATAATCTTCACAACACACACACCTTAAGTGCCCAAGAGTAAACCAATGTAAAATGAGAGATTATAGTATTAGGATTCCTAGCCACTGCAGGAGGCTGCTGGATTTCAATATGTTGCCCCATATGTTTTAACACTTTTGCCTTTCTTCCATCTGTTTCTGGGAAATGTGAAGGAATTTAATGATCTTTTCCAGGGTTATTAAACCAACAGCTGTTGTCATTAATAGAGGACATTCTTTATGGCAGCGAGCAAACTCCAGCAATAAATCCAGCCCTGCCACACTATATTTCTTTTTAATGACTACTGCATTTGTACTGAAATGGAGGCTATGAATACAGTTGGTTCTTAAGCTTTTTTTCCCCCTATGATCTCAATTTTGGCATACAAATATGCTTCAATCTTTCCCCCCTCATTTCTGAGCTCTTCTGATACAAAATGGGTTTTATTGTTAGTTTAAAAAAAAAAAGGACCCCTTTCCCTCTCTGAAAAGCAAATCAAACAAAAACTACCCACAATCAGGGGAAACAGTTTTCTTTAAAAAAGTATTTGGCAAGTATCACACGAGTTGCTTTTGGAAAATTGCTACTTTTCATGTGAAGTTTATTTGCAAAACGGAACCAACTTTGCAAGTTATTTTTAAGGGTTCCTATGGCATGCAAAATTGATGGTGAGTTTTATTATATTTGGAGCTTATTTTTATCTCTAGTGACTTGTTATCCAGCATTGTAATGAACACTGTGAATATATGCTTGGATACACTTTATGTCTAATTACACGTTACCCAGCTTTTCAATACTTGCATTTTATACCATGTCATAACTGGCTTTTGTTGCTATATCATTCTGACTTTCTTTTTTTTATTATTTTTTAAAAAATGTACCCAACATTATAATTATAATCCTGAGCCCAGTGAAGTACACAATGTATGATAATTTTATTGTGTTTATTTCCATATTGGCCACATATCTAACCATTGCAATGACTTTCCTTGGGTAATTAAGATCTTCTTTCAGGATATCAGAGCTGTCCAAAAGCGCTAAGTGGGAAGATACAGAACAAAACATAACAACACAAGAATGGCCATACTGGTTCAGACCAATGGTTCATCTAGCCTAATATCCTTCCTTCCAACAGTGGGCAATGCCAGATGCTTCAAATGGTATGAACAAAATAGGGCAAGTATCAAGTGATCCATCCCCTGTCATCCAGTCCCAACATCTGGCAGTCAAAGGCTTAGGGATATGCAGCACAAAGGGTTGAATCCTTGACCATCTTGGCTAATTGCCATTGACAGACAAAATATTCCATTACCCAGACATAGTTCTCTTGATGCTTTCAGTAATAGTGCTTTTTGTCAGTAGATCTCAAAGTGCTTTATCCCCACGCTCCCATTTTACAGATTGGGACACTGAGGCACAGAAAGATAACATGACTTGTCCAAGGTCACCTGGCAGTGGCAGAGTCAGTAATAGAACCCAGCTCTTCTGAGTTGTAGGTTATGTCTACACTATACCAGCACAGTTGCACCAGTGCAGCTGTAGTGTAGATGCTCCCTACACGGATAGAAGGGTTTTGACCCCCGCATAAATAGAGTTAATCCGCCTCTCCAAAAGGCAGTACCTGAGTTAACAGAAGAACTCTTTCATCGTCCTAGCTGCATCTGCATCGACCTAACTGTGGTGCTCAGGGTGCAATTTTTTGCCAGCCTGATTGATGTAGCAATTTTTTTCACAGCCTGATTAATTTTTAAGCATAGACCAGGCCCCAGTCCAGTGTTCTGTCCACTAGACCATACTGTATCTCCCTCATTTAAGACTTGAAAGTTGCCATATGCCCACAGTTCCCATTGATTTTTTGGAAGTATTCTTACCAGTTATGTCAATGGGAGCTTTGCCATTGATTTCAATGAGCACATAATCAAACGCTTAACATAAAATATTAGTGCCTGGCTATTTGATTAAACTTTTGCTGTTAATATCTTGTTTGGTAGTCTATGTCTATAAGCCACTTTTAAGTTTTTTAAGTGTAGACATAGCCTAAGTCTCACCTGGTGATCTAACTACTTTTACCCAATACAAATCAAATGTGCTAAGTATTCAGCAGTTTGTTTGACATCACAGATATTGATCAGCCTGGTTTTTATTCCTCCTAATGAACGAAGCACTAACAAAAGAGCTCAGTTGTTATGGCATTTGCTGGGATTAATGGACTAATTCTGATGCACAGCACATAACCTCAACTTTTTTTCAGATGAGCGGATGCTGTGTGTACAAGTAGCCCTGAACAATATTGATTTGATTAAACTTTGTGGCTGATAAAGTGCCCTTTGTTTTAACCCTATGCTTTGATTTTTGCTTTTAATGTGGAAAGGCAGGTTGCTACTTTTGTGACAATACCATAGCTCATAAAGCCTCAGCCTTATTTCTTTTAAAATCTTAAACCTACTAACAGGGTGTATAGATAACAACTATAACAGCAACAAGAAGTAACTGGGGTTTTATTATAGAAGCATTACATCTGTCATTGTCTCCACCCTTCACTTTTAAAAGAATTATTCTTTGTCCACTTTCAAATGGAGAAATTAGGTCATGGTCTTACTCCTATTGAAATCAATGGCAAAACCCAAATGGTTTCTACAAAGCTGGACAAAGCTTTTAATGATTAGAGGGACCTGGGTTTGATTGAGTATATTGTCTATGGCAAAATGACTATATTTCTAGCCATGGTGGGACTGGTTAAGGGGAGTGTCAAGAGAACACAGAGCTGGTCATTGGTATTGGTCTCGGTCACTGGCATGAGTTCAGTCTCAGGCTAACAGTGACTCAAAAATCAGTTTTATGACTGCGCAGTGTCCTTTGTTGTATTTAGTTGAGAGTCTCATTTCAGTTTTTAAAGGGTAACAAGCTACATTACCTAAAGAAAACTACCATTGAATTGTCACTAACTGGGACCCTTGTTGTCAGTTCCAGCAGAGGGAATAAGGGAAGCATGAGCATGGCAAATAGACTGTCATCCTGACCCCAGAGCTGCTCTCTATTGGGCAGTGTTGAAGCACACTAGGTAGGAGCAGTACAGGGGAAACTTCCATGGTTATTGCTTGTGCTGTGAAATGGCTAGCTAGTTGCCTTCTGTCGCTCGGGCTGTCATTCTGTCATTCCTTAATGAGCACTGTGGTCCTGATCCAATTCCCACTTAAGTCAATGTGATGCTTTCCTTTGACTTCAGTGGGAGTAAGATCAGAGCCTACATTCACTTAAAGAAAACAAACAACAACAAAAGCAAAGCAGGGAAGAAATATTCCAGTGTTGGTAATAGGCTCCAGCCCATTTTCCTTATGATGGCAGATGGTTCTTTAGAAGTAGCCTCACCTTCCCTCTCTCAGGACATTTTGGACAGCTCACTGCAAGCTGAATCAGAAGACAAAGCATTTGCTGCCCCTCCTTTGGTCACTTGAGAGCCTGCTATGGGTTCTAGATAGCTACTGAAGGTTACCGCAGAAACTTTTCAAGAGGAGGATTGTTTCAAAGAAGATCAATTTACCTTCCACTTGTTCCTCCATTATCACTTCTTCTGCTCCCACATTAGTTGATTCCTATCTTTATTTATACATTACGCCCCTTACTTGTGTTTCAGTGCATTTATTCTTGCCCTTTGTGCTCCCCTGCATTATTCTGCACATTCGTCAGTTGTGCCATATTGTTTTTAAGAAGGGTGGGGCAGATTCTGCCTTGAGAAGTGGGTGCTTTGGGCCATACAGCTAGGAGACAGTGCCCCAAAGCCAGAATAACTGGCAGGAGGAGGATCCTTCGCTGGCGTGGAGTCAACATGGCCGCTCCTGTATTGGACCTCTCTCCTGAGGCCAACATAAGGACATGGATGGGGAAAAGGAAATGAGGGCGGACTTCCTTGCACACTGGTGATCCTCAACTGCTGTATCAGCATCTTCGGGCCATTTGCAGCCAGTGGCGGATAGAGCAGGTCTCAGGGAAGCCCAAAGATGGTTAAGCCACCCCGCCTGTGGGGTGGTGTGCACAGTTCACTCCTCAGCCACAGCTGAGTATTAGTATTCAAGCCATAGTGTCTTGTGTGAGGTTCACTCAGTTAAACCTCAAGTGCAGCTAGACATCAAACCAACCTTCTTAAGGTCTCTGATATTCGTGGGATACGGAAACTTTTGCAAGGGCTCTCATGATGACGTTCATATTATTGACACCAAGCCGCAGCTTAAAGATCATCCAAATAAGGGCAGGCCCTTGGATTTTGAAATTTAAGCTTTGTTTTTTCCGTGAGAAGTGTAAACACAAATCTCTCCATTTCCAAGCCACTTTAGTTTCCTGCAAAAAATGTGCATGCTAATTTGAGACAGCTGGTCGAGTTAAAAAGCCTTGGCATTTTTTTCCTTCTCACCCATAGACAGACCTATTTCGAAATCCGATCAATTATGTAATTTACTTGTAATTAAATGAAAATGTGGGTGGAAGGAGAGAAAGTGAGTAAAAAAACAAAACCATCCAAGATCTTGTTCAGACCAGGTGTCAACAACTGTCAGCAACCTTTTTTCCCCTTCTTCAAAATTGATGGGCAGCATTTTATTGGAGACACGGTACAGTAGTTTGCAGAAACATTTTCTTTCTTTGAACCTGTTGTACTGCTGCACTAGGTGATGTAACAGCTCAACAATGCCTCTTATCAGAGGCACTGGACACAGAAAGGTTAGTTGGCTCTCAGTGATTGATGTCTTTAGTTAACTTGCACCAGATGGCAGCTTCATTACTATCCTAGAATGAATAGGTTTCTAACATTTTTTATTCTAACATCTGTTGCAAACCTACTTGATGGAGGATCGCTTAGTATGAAATTGTGCACTTCATGCTTAGATATTGGTGAAGTTAAAAGAAATAATTCATCCTATTAAAAAGGAGGCAAAAATCTAGGGTGGTTTTGCATCATCCATTTGGGTTTGGTTTTTCAAAAATCAAAACTACAGGTAGGTTAGAATTGGGTCCCAGTTTATTGAAACCCTGAAGTTCAGGAGGATTTAGATAGCGATCTAATTTGGGTTTGTCTCTAGAGATGGGTAAACCCAGAAGTGGGTTTGGATTTGTAAATTCTAATTAAAATTTGGTTTTGCAAAACCAAATACAAAACCTAGAACAGGTTTTTGTCGAACTCTCTTTTTATCCTGACTTCCATAGTTAAGGCTTGGGAGCTTGGGGGACAGGATAAACAGATTCAGATGAATTGTTCTAATTTGGGCCCACTATATTGGGATAATTGGATATGAGTCACAATGAAAATATAAAATGTGCCTATTTTTTAATGAAGTAGAATAAGTAACCAACTTCAGCTAGCATCAGACAACTGTAGATGGGGTGATTAGTGATAATTCATTGATTCTGAGGCCAAAAGAGATCTTCTAATCTCACCTCCTGCATAGCATACAGACCACTGAGTTTCATCCAGATGCTCCTGTACTGAGCCGTAATACCTGTGTTTGACTAAAAGCATCGGTTTTCCAACTTCATTGCACTGCAACCCCATTCTGACAACAAAAGTTACATGACCCCAGTGCAGGGCCGGAGTTAGGGGGTGACGAGCAGGGCAATTGCCCGGGGCCCCATGCTACAGGGGACCCCACCAAGCCAAATTACTTGGGCTTCAGCTTTGGCCCCACAAAGCAGGGCTCAGACTTCAGCAGGGCCAGCGTTAAACTTGCTGGGGCCCAGGGCAGAAAGCTGAAGCTGAGCCCTGTCCATCCGGGGCTGAAGTCCTCGGCTTTTGGTTTCAGTCCTGGGCAGCAGGGCTTGGGCTTCAGCCCCAGTCCCCAGCAAATCTTAAGCTGGCCCTGGTGAGCCCATTAAAACGGGCTCGCGACCCACAGTTTGAGAACCATTGTACTACAGCATATTTTCCAGAAAGGCATCCAGTCTTGGTCTGAAGACTTCAAGAGATGGATTCTCCATCTCTTCCCTTGGTAGTTTGTTCCAGGGGTTACTCCCTCTCACTGTTAAAGATGTGCCTTATTTCTAATTGGAATTTTTCTGGCTTTAATGCCCAGCCATGGGTTCTTGTGATGCCAGTCTCTGGGAAGTCAAATAGCCCTTGAGAACCTGGTATTTTCTTCCCAGAAAGGAACTCTTATACTATAATCAAGTCATCTCTTGCTCTTCTTTTTGATAAGCGAAACAGATTGAGCACCCTAAATCTCTCACTCTAAGGCATATTTTTCCATTCCTAGAATAATGTTTTGTAACTCTTCTCTGAAGGAGAAATATGCAGGATTAAGGGAAAAAGCCAGGAAGATAAAAAAGTCTGGGTGCTGGTAAAGTCAATTAAATCTTGACGTGAGTGTGGTTAGTACTGCACTGTATTTGGTAGGGCACAAACAACATGAAAGGCACATGGGCACCTTGACATGTTGTAACTGAGGATTTACTGGAAGCAGGTAGAAGGTTGGGATCGCTCTCTAATAAGATGTTATCTTTTTCTTTCTATCATTTTTTAATATAGTAAATGTAGCCCTTTCCCCCAGAGGAAAAAGGATCCCAGAATAGAAGCAAAGCAACTGCCAAACTGGATCAGATCCAAGGTCCATCTAGTCTGGAATCCTGTCTCCAACAGTTGCCAGTACCAGATGCTACAGAGGAAGGGACAAGAAATGCTTTAGAGTGCAATTATGGAATAATCTGCCATTGGTAAAGTTCTTCCTAACCTGTATTAGTTGAGATTGATTTATGCTCCAAATGTGGAGGATTTACATTTCTTCCAAAACTCTTGATTATTGTTAACGTTTACTGCTATAACTCTTGATGTTCTTATATAAAATATCCTTTAAAAACATACAAACAAACAAAAACCCCTAATCCTGCTGAGTTCTTGGACTCAGTAGTGTCTTGAGGCAATGAGTTCCACAAACTAGTTGTATAACAAAAAAGTATTTCCTTTTATTAGTGTGAAATTATGCAGGGTATTTTAAAACGTAACAATTATTTTTGCATTTACAGAAACCACTTCACAATCATTAAGGGTGGTCACCTCTGGTGTGGAACACAGCAGCTAATTAACGGTGTTCCTACCACATATTTCGTTCCTTGATAAAAATGTAAGAGCCAGATTTAGAACACAATACAACTGCACATAATAAGTGGGACACTGGGTGTTCGGGTAAAGCCCTAATTCCTGTGTTAGCATAACCCCAAAGTAGCATAATGTTAAGTGCAATGTATAGCGTACTGCGTAACCATAACGGATATACCCTCCTCCCCCTCACCCAAAAAACCCTAGGGCCTGATTCTTCTCCCACTGACTTCAATAGAAGCAGAATAGACTCTCTAGTTTGAAGCAATGCTTTTCTGTAGTGACACATTGCTCTGTGGGTGACTTTGTGACATGGGAAGTATTTGAATGAAAACAATTAACAGAAGGAGAACATTGTTTTCTAACAAAACTTACTAAGTCTTTATACAGACATATTCAGAAAACTAATTCTAGAATTTCACATGCACAGGTAGGAAAAGCTCTGATTAATCTCACTGAAGGAGTAATTGCTCCACTCAGTTGATTAATAAAATAAAAAGAAAATGCATGTTGATTGTCTTCTGTGGTATATTCAACCCGGAGATTTAAATACCCTTACCAGTTTTTCATCTCAACTGAAATACATTTTTAAATTAATTGTTCTATTGGCTTGAAAGCTTCATAAATTGGATTAGAATCCTATCTATATACCATCCATGGGTAATGGGTTATTTTTGTACCTGGCACTTTAATTAAAATAATCCCTACATGGACACTTTAAGCAGAAGTGAGCAGGTGTGGAAATATCCTCTATGCAATGGGAGAAGATTTGGGCTAAAATTGCCAAAATTATGGAGGATTTATCTAACCTTTGCAAAATGTGGGTATTGGAACATGAATTAATTAGCATGGAAATGACTGAGCACATTTAGTTGAATATGCCTCATTAGTATTCAGCATTGCTACCACAGAAGGAAAGGAAAAGAAACAGAAGAGAAAGGCTAAAATGAGAAGAGAGAGAAGCAATGATGTTTCTTACATCTCTGGTGATTTATAAAAATCACCTTCAGAGTCTCCATAAAATTCTAGATCAATCCAAGAAATAGTACTAATAATTAATAAAAAATAATTTAATTATACGATAGACATTGCCAAGGATTTCTGGACAGTTAAAAATTAACATACAATCATCTGTCTGTTCTATACTACTGCCCACCACCACACCATGAAGCACATCATAAGTAAGGATGCTCTAAAGGCATCCCTGCCTTTATGTCCCTTATGTATAGTACTACTATTTATTTGTATTGTGGTAGTGCTTAGAAACCTGTCATGGACCAGGACCCCCTTGTGTTATGCTCTGTAGAAACACAGAACAAAAAAAAGAAAAGAAGTACTTGTGGCACCTTAGAGAGCTGTAGCTCACAAAAGCTTATGCTCAAATACATTTGTTAGTCTCTAAGGTGCCACAAGTCCTCCTTTTCTTTTTGCGGATACAGACTAACACGGCTGCTACTCTGAAACAGAACAAAAAGAATCTCTTCCCCAAAAGGCTTACAGTCTAAGTATAAGACACGAAACAAGTGGATATAGATAGAAGGGGAAGGACAAGAAAACAATGCGTATGTTTACCCTGCAAAACAAACAACCCACCCCCAAACACCCATCCAGTGACAGCAAGTCTCAGAGCCTGGGTCAGCTACTCAGGCTTGCAGGGCTTATGTTCCGAGGTTAAAATAGCAGTGTAGACGTTCCTGCTCAGGCTGGAGCACGGGCTCCGAAACTCGGCGAGGGGGTAAGTGTCAGAGCCCAGGCTGCAGCCCAAGGCAGAACATATACGCTGCTATTTTATCCCCATAGCATGAGCCTGAGTCAATTGACCCAGGCTCTGAGACTTGCTGCAGCAGGTGTTTTTTTGCAGTGTAGACATACCCTATAAGACCATACTGATCAGGCTGACAGGCAGAGGTCACCAGCTGTCTAACTGTTGTCAAGTTTTAATACGTATCATAGCACAGAAGTGCATTGCCCACACCAAGCATTCAAAAATCACATGTCAGGCTCTAGAAAATCATGAGATTAGCTTAGTCATCAGGGTAGTTTTTTTTTTAAAAATATTACTTTTATGGTTCTTTTTATTCACTTTCTGGTTTCTGTGCCTTTGCAAGGTGGACTAGCTTTGCTTTGTCAAGCTTTCCTCTGTAGCCACAAGGATTAAAAACTTATTTAAAAAAAAATGAAACCAGAGATTATCAGGCAACCTCTTTTGAGCAACATCTACAGTTGACAGTGCTCATTAAGCCTGCAGGAAAGGCCATAGCCTCAGACTCATGATAGTGGAAGGTTAAACACAGACTTTACTAGTTAAGAACTACTTCAATAGAAAAATGCCTGTTTCTTTCTTTTTCTATTATTATTTATTACAATGGTGCTCAAAGGCCCCATTCAAGAGGAAGGCCTCATTGTACAAATACAGATGACGAGGCAGTCCCTTCAATGGAGATGTTAAAATCTAAAGCCCTGATTCGATCATGTGAATACAGTAGTCTCATTTGGCTGTGTTTTCAATAGGGGGAAAAGTGTGGTTTGTGATTTTTTTGGGGGGGGGGAGGGACTGTCAATTAATCACAGTTAACCCACACGATTAACTCAAAAATTAATCGCGATTAAAAAATTGTGATTAATCACCATTTTAATCGCAGTGTTAAACAATAATAGAATACCAATTGAAATTAATCTTTTTAATCATTTGACAGCCCTAGCTTTTTTTTGTTTGTTTAAACGTTCAGTTAACTGTGGTCTGGTCTACACCTGAAACTTAAAGTCATGCTCCTGAGTGACGTAGTTAAGTTGACCTAAAAAAGCCTGAATTCTTCCATTGACCTAGCCACTGCCTCTTAGAGGGATGGATGGATGGATGGATGGATGAACTACACAGCAACAGGGGAAACCCCTCCAATTTCTGTAGCAAGTGTCCGCACTACGTCCCACAGCTGCAGCACCATAGCTGTGCTGCTGTAGCAGCTATAATGTAGACAAGCCCTAACTTGAGGTAAAATCTGTGTGAAGACAAGACCCTTTGTCGTCTCCACCTGAACTAGCAGGTTGAATTAAAGCAATGGTTCTTCCAGGGGGTACATCAACTCATCTAGATATTTGCCTAGTTTTACAACAGGCTACAGAAAAAGCACTAGCAGAGTCAGTACAAACTAAAATGTTATACAGAAATTACTTGTTTATATTGCTCTAAATACTGTACACTGAAATATAAGTACAATATTTATATTCCAATGGATTTATTTTATAATCATATGGTAAAAATGAGAGCTGGCAATTTTTCAGTAGTCGTGTGCTGTCAGAGGACACTTGTATTTTTATGTCTGATTTTGCAAGCAAGTCGTTTCTAAGTGAGGTGAAACTTGGGGGTATGCAAGAAAAATCAGACACCTTAAAGGGGTGGGGTACAGTAGTCTGAAAAGGTTGAGAGCCACTGAATTAAAGTGTAGGCATCCTCCACAGTGTGTTCAGAATAGGATTTAAGGATGTGGTGTTTGAGCAGATAACATGATCTATCTAATTAACACCTCCAAAAATGCTAGTCAAGACCAAGTAATTATATTGTGGCATGTGCTAAACTTGTTGAGTTAAAAGCCTAGATTTTAGCACTTACTGAGGTACAATTGCTTTGTTTTGACTGGAGTTTTAGAAGGTGTTAATTAGATCATACTAGAGGCATAGGACAGCTCCTGTTCTTAGAGTAAAGCATGAATAAAACTAAATCGGGGGCCATTGTTACTAAGGGCCAGACACTCAACTGACATAAATCAAACTCCACTGAAGTGGGTGGAACAACACTAATTTACATTAGCTGAAAATCTGGCCTTAATTTTTCTTCCAGTGTTAGCCAGTTACACAGAGATGGGAACATGTCCTGACCTAAAACCTGTCCATCCACCCTCCCTTCCCCACCATGTTCCTCTTCAAGACAATAGAACTACTCCTTTCTTAAACCGGAATTCACCAAATTAATTCCAGAGGGCTCCAAATCAAGCCATATAATGGCTGACTAAAAATTAATCCAAGCATTTATATATTTCATTTGTTTTTTATTAATGCCATAGCAACATAGATCTGACAAGGAAAGTGCTCTGAATCATTGTTATTCAGTGGCTATCTGTCCTGTCTGGAGATGCTCTGTAGTTTGCCCAGGGAACATAAGTCAAATGCCTAGCATTATTTAAAGTAGTGGGGATTTTCAGCTTTTAATAGGTGTAGATCCTGTTCTTGTATCTGAGCTCAAGACCATCCAGGGGCAGGAGAAAATTATAGTTAGAGTCCCATTTGGAGTGGGGAGGCTAAGTGTTTAATTTTCTTGGCGATTTCTATGTAGACTTTAAATTAAATTCTCTTTACATTCCTGAGCAGAAAGCTTGAGGCAAAAAAAGTTGTTTTCAAATTGGGGTTTCAAAGGTAGAATGAAATATTTCAGAGTACAATTACAGACATGTTTATAGTGTTGTTTCTTCCTTTGCCCATAATTAAAGAGTTTTATTGGATTCCCTGCTTAGTCATTGCAGAGCCTGTGCAATCAATAGAAACACACAGTCAGTTGTATACATCTGAACAGGACTCACAAATCCCAGTGCACAAGACTGTGTTGTCACAGGGCCCAACCAAGCCAAGCTTACTTCAGCTGGCGTGGTGAGCAGCAACATGCTGTCAGTAGCTGTAGCTAGCTGGCATATGTACCTCTAGCCCCATTTTACCGGTGGGCAAACTGAGGCATAGGATAGATTAAGTGACTTGCCAAGGTCAGATGGGAAATCTGTGGCAGAGCCGCAACTTGAACCCAGGTCTCCAAAGGCTCTGTCCAGTGCTCTAGCCGCTAGGTCATCCCTCCCACCTATTCAAAAAAAAATGGGCTGTGAGAAAGATGTTTCCTTTTTTCCCCTGTGCTAAACCCCACTATTCAGGAAGGGCCTTTCAGAGCTGTCATGACTAGAATATGATATTTCAGAGTAATATTACAGATTTGTCTTTCTCAGAGCATGTCCATTAGGACCTGATGAAAAGCCTGTTGAAATAAATGGGAGTCTTGCCATTGATCTCATTGCGCTTTGCATCAGGCCCTTCATGGGGTTATGACTGTGTTTAGGGCTTTTTTATTTATATAATTCTACTTTGCCAATTGAAACTATTATTAATCAAAGCTTTTTGTGACAATATCAGCAAGATGATGTGACATTTCTACGCCATTCTTCTACCAGTTTAAATAAGATTCCGAAAGGAAGTTGACCTTTCCGCAGCCAAATTATAAATGTCAAAATTGCATGAATCCATCTTTCAATTACTGTCACCTTGGAAGAGAAAAAGGCTGGAGGCATCGCACTTAAATATTACCAATCACAGATATATTTCAAATGCAATCTCTCCTTGTGAGATGTAGTCTTTGCATTCAATTGCAATGAATTCGGTTGTGACTTTTTGCCCAACAGTGACAATGCTACAGATTAAGTTTAAGCATTAAAAGAATGAGGTGGGGGTGGGGGAGGTCACTGGAGCATTATATCAAGCTGGCATCATCTTCCTAGTCTAATAAATGAAAGATGAGACCTATTTTGGCTCAAATCCTGCAATTGGACCCACTAGAGCTGGCCTCTGCCCCTATGTGGAATCCCATGGAACATGGGGCAATATATAATTTTAACCACCATCCCCCAGATCTGTGGCAAGCCCTGTGTGTGGAACAGCATATACATGTACTGCCTCAGGAGATGCAGGAAAGGAAGGCAACATTCTGTCCTTGCTTCCCCCTTGTTCTGAGGTCAGTAAGTTGCTGATGGCCTTTACTAGCAGCAAATTGCAAATCTCCATGCTAGCTCAGCTGCAATGGCCTGCACATTGGGGTCTGGAGTTAAGGCTCTGCCAACTCCCCTCTCTCAAACTTACTTCTGATGGGAGAAGCAGGCACCCAATGTCCAGGTAGTCCATACAGGGGGATTGAAGGCAAAATCTAGCCCTTAGACTCAACCTCATTGACATGCTCAGAAAAAGACCACTCTTTAATGCTTTAACGTGGCTCTAAACAAACCACCTCGACAAGGGGCGTAGGGCACCGTCTTCACTGGTGCTTTACAGCACTGAAACTTGCTGCGCTCGGGGGTGTTTTTTCACCCCCCGAGTGAGAAAGTTGCAGTGCTGTAAATTGCCAGTGTAGACAAGCCCTTTAAAATTAGCTCAGTGGGGCTCCATGCTGGTCCATCTGTCTGCAGCATCACGGTGTTTGTTAAATTTTGCAGACATTTTGCTGAATGAAGCTCATTAATATCATTTATTCTAAATATGGGTGATTGCTAATATAGCTATTTAGCTTGGATTGTCCCCTCCTCCCCCCATATCCTTAAGCTTTTAAGAAATCACATGCACTGGTTAGTTGGAAAAATCCCTTTACATTGAGGTGTGTCGTTCTTTGCACTATTTCCCCCTTTGGTGAAACCACTCATACTAATTTAGAGATTAAAGAAGCATGGCTTGAGGGCCTAAGAGGGAAAAAAGCAATTAGAAATCTGAGTGCTAATGTAATGATGCATTATTTATCACAAATATATTGAATTAGCAACTGCACACAAATGTAAGACAATTTTTCTTTCAAAGTCTCTCCCATAACAAGTATTTATAGTATTGTTTCTTCCTTTGCACATAATTAAGAAAGGGGCTTTATTGGATTCCCAGCTTAGTTATTACAGAGCTTATGTAATCAATAGAAGCATATGGTCAGGTTTAGACAGTGGAACAAGACGCCATGGACTTCAGTTCACAAGCCTGTGTTTTCATAAGGTGCAACCAAGCTAGCCTGACATCCATAGGAACTTTATCATGCTTCAAAATATTGCCACTAGCTCTAGCAAGCTAAAATGTAATTTACTCATAAGGACCCTGTTGCTGTGACACTTGAGTGTTTTACAATCATTAATGGACTTTATCCTCACAACTCCAGTTACAGATGGGGAACTCAGGCACAGAGTAGATAGGTGACTCCCCCAAGGTCTCACAGGAAATTTCTGGCTGAGATTGCAATTGAATTTTTCTTGACACCCCGTCCAGTGTCCCATCTGCTAGACTATCCTTCCCACCTCGTCAAAAAAGGGGCTGTCAGAAAGATGTTTCCTTTTTGCTTGTGCTAAACCCTAATATTAGGGAAAGTGGAGAGTGAAGGAGAATCGGGAACGGGAGAAACCTGAATTCCCATTTAAAGAAAAAATGCTTTCTCATAAACCTAACCATGGACTGAGTCAACACTACTCAGCAAGCAAATTTAAGTTAAGGGCACTTACTGGAACGTGTTTGTGGGCTAGATTCTCAGCTGGTGTAAATCTATGTAGTTCTATCACTTTCAGCAGAGCTAAGCCAATATATACCTGCTAAGGATCCAAGCATATATTTTGCTACTGAAAAGCATGGAGAGTACATTGATCGAGCACTAGGTGCTCAGCTTGTGTAATATGGAGTGAGTGAGTGGGCATGTTAGGGCAAAGTATATACTCTTCAGAACTATTTTTATGTGCCCCAGGAGTCAGTCATGATGTTAAGGATTTATTTAAGCAGTGTCTAGAGAGGAGTAAGGGCTCTATCGGAAGTAGGGAATCATCCCAATTCTTCCTTCAGCTACTGGCCAAATTTTAATAAAGTGTTTCTGTGAGCGCCAGAGGGCCAGTCCATTATATCCATACGCTGAGTAAATATTGCAGGTTCTGTCCATGTAATATGATTGTAACAGAGAAACAGTGTGATGGATTAATCCATTTGGCATGGAATAATCCAACATGATTTACACTGTACGTGCTAAACATATGCAGCCTGATCCAAAGACATCCAAGACTGATGTAAGAAAAGGCACCCACTAGACTTCATTGTGCTTTGGATTAGGCACATGTGCACTCTTGAAACCTTCAAATTCTTCCCCTACCTGAAGATAGGGAGTGTCTTTGTTACAGGAATCCAATGTTACTAAGCGGAACTCACCCTGCAGGACAGAACATCTGCCCCAGGAGGACAGCTGGAATTAATTGGTGCCAAGCTGAGAACCAGTAAGGAGCTGTACAAGTGCCTGATCCTTTGTGAAAGTGGAGCAGCCCGTTCCAGTGATGATCAAGTCCTGAAACAAAACTAGGCCTGATGCTAACAACACAGAAAATGCACATTTCACAGATAGAGGAGTCATTCATGTGTCAGGATGATCATTCTATTGCTCTGCAGAAGCAAGGATGATGCTATATTTTTGATCCATCACACACAAACCTCATTTAGCGACTTCTGTCTTAAAGAAATGCTCATTTCTATAGGAGGCCATCCCCAGACCTTCTCTCAATAGCCCATGGAGCTGGAGAGGATGAATGTCAAGACGGTGCGGGGGGGAGCAGTCTTTGTAATATTTCAACATAATCTGGTGGCGCTGGCATTGTGTTGCTGAAATTTATGGGACTATGTTTCCTTAAAATCTTGCATGCCCTGGATAGATCATTGCACAAATTCCACATGAGTGTTTTTTGGATCATCAATTTGATAATTGCCATTCATGCAATGGAGGCTAATGTTGAATATGTGCTCATTGTTTTCTAAAGGCAGGACTCTCTGCCTTCTAGCAGTGAGAACATCAATACCTACTCCCCACACACAAATGAGGCATGCTCTCAAAAGCCATATAATCTGACATCCTCCACTCCATCAGTCAGAAGGGATAGAGTACAGCATTGATAACTCTTCCTATTCTAAACATCTACCTTTGGATGATCATTCGCTGCCATTGTCTCGATGAGTGACACGTTCATGCTAGGGAAATATGAAAGTGGTAAAAGAGTTCGACTTAAAGTGATGAGATTCGAAATGTACTTCTCAAGAATATTCTATACTTCAGGATTTTAATCAGGGAGCAAAATTAGTCTGACATTTCATTGAGCTCTTCTCTCTAATCAAATCACCCAGTGGACACGTTGGGTTTCTTTTTCTTTTTTTATTCCCACATTGGGGCTGACAGCTTTAATCTATCTCATACTTTCCCCTGAACAAAGACTTTTTTTTTAATCCATTGAATTTGAAAGACACTTATTTTCTAACTGCTGCTCAGCTAGGAAGAATTGCCTTGGATTCTCAAACGTCATCATTTATTTATATAGTAGCACCTCAAATTCCTAGCAAAAATTGGGGTCTCATTGTGCTACAAATACAGAGTATGACTCCTCTCCCTGCTCCAAAGAGCTTACAGTTTAAATAGGCAAGAGATAAAGGAAATATCAATATAGTCCAACTTTTTTATAGATAGGAAACTGAGGCACAGAGTGAATTGCCCATGGCCATGCACAAAGTCCGTGGCAAGGCCAGGAACTGAACTTAGAGTGAGCCCAAGTCCAGCCCTTTAGCTAGAAGACTATACACCTTTCTTCTGTGTACAGTCGGGCCATTTAATTTATCACGTGGCAGAAAACTAAATGGGATTTTTTTTAAGTTAAAGCCATGAGATGTACCTGCATCATCTCCTCTGGTGCATAGCACAGAAGGGATGAAAGGAGCAGCAAAACCACCAGAAACCCTTCAGAACTATTGGAGAGAGACTCTGTGAAGCATCTGGCAGCAACCACTGTCAGAAGACAGGCCACTGGGCTAGATGGACCATTATCTATCCCTTTTCTAACATTCTGTTAGCTTTTTTGATTGCCGCTGCACATTGAGCAGATGTTTGTTGAGAACAATCCATGATTACTCCAAGATCTCTTTCTTGAGTGGTAACAGCTAATTTAGACCCCATCATTTTGTATGTATATTTGGGATTATGTTTTCTAATGTGCATTACTTTGCACTTATGAACTTTGAATTTCATCTACCATTTTGTTGCCCAGTCACCCAGTTTAGTGAGATCCCTTTATAACTCTTCACAATCAGCTCTGGATTTAACTATCTTGAGTAATATTCTATCAGCTGCAAACTTGGCCACCTCACTATTTACCCACTTTCCTAGATCATTTATGAATATGTTGAACAGCACAGGTCCAAGTACAGGTCTTTGGGGAACCCCACTATTTACTTTCCTCCACTGTGAAAACTGACAATTTATTCCTACCCTTTGTTTCCAATATTTTAACCAGTTACTGATCTATGAGAGGACCTCCCCTCTTATCCCATGGCTGCTTACTTTGCATAAGAGCATTCTTATGCCCATGCACTAGCGCAGTGCTGAAGACAAATTGCAAACAAAGAGATCTCAGACTTTGCTAGTTTCATTGGATTCAAATCCTGCTTGCCTTATGCACGTGAATGATCCCATTGGCTCCAGTGGGACTACTTAACGTGAGTAAACTGAGCAGGATTTTGTCCAAAAGGACACATTTCCTTCAGTTCACCTAAAAGAGTCACCTCAATTGACCTAGAAGAAAAAGCAATAAATGCCTAGAGTTTCAAAAGACTCAGCTCCTACTATATTGTACTCTTGAGAAAATCTGGCCATAAGAGTCAGGGAGCTGAGCCCTTTTGAAAATCTGGCCTTATTTTAAGGGCTTAAATGGAAGCAGAATGTGTGCATTTTGGCTGGAAATCTGGCTGCAATGGTGAGTGCTGAACAGTTGAAAATCAGGCCCTGAGCTCTTTTGAAAATCCAGCCCTTAACAACCACACAAAGCTTTCATGCAAGGAAAAATGCTACCACAAATCAACTTTTCAGCTGTAACTTACACCTCAGTTTTTCCTCTGTTATTTTCCTTTTGAAAAAAAGGTAATTAAAAAAATACAAACTGAAAGGTGAATTTGTCAAGAGTAAGATGAAAAGCCTAACCAAATGTATCTGTTCAAGATACCTCCCCATTGCTCCAACGTTTAGTAGGGTAGAAGTTGTGATAAAAGTGCAATTTGTGTTGAAGTGCCATATTACATTATGAAGCAGTTTCTTGGGTCCAATTTTCCCTTCTAAAATGTTAAATAGGAAAACTTTAATTTTTTTTAAACTCACTGGTTAATGCATTCAACTTTTTGTGGGGACTTTGGACTGAGCAACATCTACAGTTGACAGTGCTCATTAAGCCTGCAGGAACGGCTCAAAAGTTAAGTTGACCAAGCTACATCACTCAGGGGTGTGCAAATCCACACCCCTGAGCAAAGTAAGCAAGTGGACCTAACCCCTCGTGTAGAGTGCTAGTGTAACCCACACACCTTCTGGGTGTCGTGTTCTGTCCCATCAAGTGGCACCGACACCACTTAGAGAGAGATTAATGAGTCTGTTCTACAGCCTTAGCTCGCAGGCAGTTGGCTTTTAGCTCATGCAGTAGAGGCTCACACATTAAGCTCCAGAGGCCCCAGGTTCGATTCTGCCCGACGACGACCGGGGTCTGTCGGTGTTACACTAGATCAGTGGAATAATTCTTCCCTAGCTACTGCCTCTTGAGAAGGTGGATTAACCACACCAACAGGAGAACCACTCCCATCACTGTAGTGAGAGTCTACATCAATATGCTACAGTGGAGCAAATGCACCACTGTAGACTTGGCCTCAGTGTTTAACAGATAATTACTACAGAATGGATGAACAGAGGGAGGAAATTGGAGAAGGACAGACACAAAAAACAAAGGGAATTTGAGGCTAAAATGAATAGGGCCCCCCACCATCCTGTTCAAAGTAATTTGTCAAATGGACACTGGAGATAAATAGCATAGATTCAGAAACCTGGTGTGGCATCATTAACAGGAACAACCAACCACAGGAAATGGGACTCCCCTGTAGTGCTCGTCCAAAGTTAATTTTAGTTCCCTTGATTTTCACCGACCTCTCATCTCAACCCCTGCATAGAAAGTTAGTGTGCGGAACATATGACCCATCAAGCCCTCACATCAAGTTACGAATAGAAAGCTTATGTCACGGTGCAAAAGTCACCTTTGGATTTCTCAGCAATGTAAGCTGTCAACCTGATTAATGTTTTCACACACCTAGTGGAGAAACACCAAATCAGGGAATATTTTTTTTGATCCCACTCCAAATTTAGGGCCAAATTCTGATACTCACTATGTGTAATACCTTATTCTTGGAGTATTATCACTGAAAACTTTGGAACTACTTGAGAATTGAGATCACTCAACTGAAGAGTGGCAGGAACCCTGGAACCAGATACTGTTACTCTTACTCACTAATCCAGAAAACCACACTGTCACAATGCTTAATTTTAAGTATGTGAATAATCCCCTGAAGTCAGTGAGACTACTCACATGCTTAAAGCTAAGCATATGCGTAAGTGCTTTGCTGGACTGGAGTCTTTGCATACCACCTACTCCTCCAATAGTCCCACTGACTTCAGTGCAGCTATTTTCAGAGTAAAAGTACTACTCGACATGAGTAAGAGTGGTAGGACCTTCTCTTCAGCAGTTTGGATGAAACAGAACCTGATCTGAACTACCTTCTGGTTTTAATGTTGGTTAACTGCAGCTTGAAAAGTTTTTACAAAACCAGAACCAAAGTACTGTCTCCTTGGGTGGTCTCTAAATCACACATATGAGTGACTAACTCTTGCAGCATGTATCGCTATTGACATGTGTTGATATGTCACTAGATGAAAAATATTGTGCAGGCACTAAAGATTGTATTCGTGCAGTTGGGATCCAAGGCTACGGACAAAAATCTTTTTTTTTTTTTGTTTCCTCCATTGTTCTGTTCCAGTTGTGACTTGCTTCCCGTTGCCTAGGCAATCAACCAAAGTCCTGCAGTCTGGGGACTTGATTCAGATCCGACGCCTAGTAAATCAGGAATGGATTGAGTGTTCAAGTGAACTGAGTGTTAAAGGGTTGTCTATACTTGAAATACTCCAGTGGTGCAGCTGCACTGTGCAGCACTTCAGTGTAGATGCTACCCATGCCGATGGGAGGGGTTCTTCCATCAGTGTAGGCAGTAGTTAGGGCTACATCTACACTAGAAGTGCTATGGTGGTGCAGCTACACCGATGGAGCTGTGGTGCTGTAGCACTTCTGATGAAGATGCTCTAAGCCAATGGGAGAGCGCTCTCCTGACAGCTTAACTGCTCCACCTCCCACGAGAGGTGATAGCTATGTTGGTGGGAGAAGCGGTCTGCACCGGTGTTTAGGTCAGTATAACTTACGTTGCTCAGGGGAACATTAAGCTACAGGTTACCCTTTACTCAGGTCAATAAGGGTGGGGATTCATCTGCTTTTAGACCCCTTACCACTGAAGTCACTTTTCATGTATTTACAGAAAGCACAAAAGAAACTGAAAGGGTACTTATTTACAATTAAAGGAATGCAGTGCTTACTTGAGTACATAAATTGTGTCAGGAACCTTACGTCTATTGTGCGTTAGCCATATTCTCCAGGCACTCTTGACATTACTTAGAAATACATCACAGTTAATACCTTAAGTGCAGCAGTACTTGATGCTGGGTTCTAGTAACGACTCAAATCTCCCTCTGATTCTGACAGTCCCCCCCCCCTTTTTTTTTTTCTTTCTTCAAAGTAAGCTTTGCACTTTGAAGGGAATTATTTCCAAAATGCTGTTAAAAGGAACTTATTAAGGTAAGAATATCGAACAACACCCAACGAAGGCATATGCATTATGTAAAGAACCCATAGCTGCAATTGTTTTAAGGTTTTCTACCCTGTAGAGCTCAAACAATTATACTGTTATTTTTACAAATAGAAGAATAGGCAGGCTGGCGATTAATAGTGAAAACTCATTCTAGTATCCCAGTTTTATATTATTTACTGATTTATAAAACACCTTCAAATATCAAGGTGCTTTATATGTTTACCCTGAATCACAGTAAAATACAATTAAACAATACAGGGATTAGGCCAGCTTTCGAAACATTGGCTGCTGGTTTACACCAATATTTTGTGGGAGCAATTTTGTGTCCACAGTTGTTACAGGACACAATTTAGGCCACTTAGGAACACTGGACTGGAAATGACCTCCTGGGCCACTGTGTCCAGTCCCCTGCTATCACAGGCAACCCTGCCTTATAATCCTGTTAATAAATTTATCAAGCTCCCTTTTAAAATTTGTGAGCTTGTTTGTCTGAATTCCATGTGTAACCATGCCCAGATATAGGTCATCACCAAGGTCTGAAGCCTAGACTGTCAGTACTACACACAGAGCTCTACCACTTGAGCTAAAAGGATAACTTCATTAGCTAGTAGCAGCAGTAGGCTGTTATCCTCTAGTACACCAGGCCCTAGAAGGGAATGCGAGACACTTTTTTCACTGTATTGTAATTGTCTTGGCAAAAGGCTAAATGACCTAACTGGGGGCCCAGCTAAAGTTAAGCTGAACATCATGGAAAATAGGGTATTGGAAGCAAAGCTTTCTGGTTGGATATATTCAGGAATGGGAAAGCATAATCAAACAAAAAATATTCACTGCATTTAAAGGCATCCTTCATTTTAAAGACATACATAGAACATGGATGGTTAGCCTCCAGACAGTGTGTGAGTTGTAGCCCACAAAACCCCCCAGGAAGGTGTTAACTTGCTATGACTTTGAAAGAGGCCTGATTATTGTTTTAATGATGTAGGGCCTGCTTCTCCTCTCAGTTACCTGGTATAAGTCAGGAGTGATGCCACTGAAGTCAATGCATAAATATCCATGTAAAGTCAGTGAGAGTGGAGTACTGGATCCAATGGGTGAGATCCCCAGCTGGGCTTGGACTGGGCCCAGTATAACCAGAAGATAAAACTGCTGCTCTAAGTTAAGCTGTGCTGCAAAGGCCTATTTAATGATGTTCTAACAGCAGCTGGAGATTGCTAGAGGGCAGCAGTGCTCCAGCTTGACCTTGACTTATCCCGATGCAGGTCGGGGGGTGGGGCTGGGGATTGCATAGCACTTTTAAGATAACTCGGTGCCACCTGGGGATTCCTTTTACACTAGGAGAATCCTCAGATAGCCAGTTACACAGCGCTGACAACTTTGTGCCACCCAGAGTGGGAGCCAATGATCTAGCCCACTAGGTTTGCACAGGACGTAACTGAGGGCAGAATTGGGCCCCTACCTTAGGCTGCTAGCCAGGTGTTCTCTGAGTGCCTCATGGCGATGGGATTTGCTCTCCCACTTCATCTGAAATAGCCTGAATCTGATGACCTTCAGAGCACAGTGCAAAGCTTACTTTGAAGAAAGAAAGAAAAAAAAAAGGGGGTGGGGGGGAGACTGTCAGAATCAGAGGGAGATTTGAGTCGTTACTAGAACCCAGCATCAAGTACTGCTGCATTTAAGGTATTAACTGTGATGTATTTCTAAGTAATGTCAAGAGTGCCTGGAGAATATGGCTAAATATCCCTTTTTCAGAAGCATTTTTATAAGTCTAAATAATCTAACAAATATGTATGTCGGGGAGGGGAGATGGGAGAGAGTGGAATAGAGGGTTGGGAACAAAAACCAACATTTAGTACAAAATAGGATGTTTTTAGTCCCAATTTTTGTGCTTTGCTTCTATATGAATAACCACAACAAAAGCTTTTCAAGCACTGTGACTTAACACGATCAATCTTAAAAAGGCTGAACAAAAATATGAGCTGCCAGCCCACATTCCTTTCTCATGGAAACAAATTGATGGCCGCAATACTAAACTTTTTGCATGGCTTATCTCTCCTTGTGACAGGCATTACCAGCCCAAGATTTGCTAGTTCAGTCTTCTGAAATTAGGTCTGTACTCCCCAGCTATAGAGGGCTGGTTTGTTTTGGTGAGCTTCAGGCAGTGCTAACCTATATGACCACATCTTATTTTCCCTGGGAAAGCATCACGGTGAGAGTGGATATGAAGCCACTATGTAAGAGAAAAACCAAAATGTCATCGGGGGGCGGGGAAGGGGGGGAGATTTAGCACTGATAAATCCTGGCGGATTTTTCTATGAAAGGCCTCACCAAGCGTGAGTAAATGCACTGTTGAGACTTGTCCTCGTTCATATTTAATCCACACAATTAGGTACATACCCAGTAGGAACTAAGCTGAGATCGGGAGAGGGGACTGAGCTGGGTTTGAAATATATAGATTCATCAGCTTAACTGAGGCTTGAGTCTCCCCCACTAGCTGTCAAGGATCCTGGCTAGGGCAGTCAGGACCAAGGGTCAGAGCACAGTCAAGCCTGAGGCTGAGAAGCAGGTAAGTTTGAGGTCAAGACTCCAGGCCAGTGTCAATACCAAGGGTCAGAGACCAAATTATGCCTCAGGGTCTGGGTTAGGAGGCGAGCTCCACATCAAGCCAAGTTCTGGAGCAGAAGTGGTCATGGCAGGTACAAGAGATTCAGGAAATGTCCAGGCAACAGCATTAGAACACCGCTTGGGTGTATATAGGGTAAGGAAGCCAATCAGCTTTGAGTCTGCTGACTGTCATACCCCATGAGGTGGGACTTCCTGTCATCTATGTCCTCAGCAGGCTGCAGGGCGCAACACAGTTACAGCGGCTGCTGGGTGATAACATGGCAATATCAGCTTCCTGGGAGCTCTGGAGGCCCAAGTTCAAGACCTACTGGGCCTTACACAGATGTAAATTAGTGCATCAGCTTTCCTTTGAGCAGTGATGGACAAATCAGTAATACTAGAGAGGAAGTTTTCAAAGCAGCTGATTCGCACCCATAGTTTTGCAAATGCCACGATTCACTCATGCCATTGGCACCTGTGGACAGGACAGCTAGAAATGTACCTACTCTCCTTGTGCATGCACTGATGTTTTCACATGCAAATATAAAGTGAGAGGGTGTACATTTAGAGGATGTGTGTGGCAATATGCAAAAAGATAACATTTATTGTTACTTCTGAAAATAACATGGCTCTATAGCACACTAGATAATGACTTATGCTCATAACTGAAGCATGCACATGAATCAGTCTAACATCTGTTCCTCACAGCAGGAAGTCCCATCTTATAAGGTCCTGAGCTCTGCCTGGGAGGTGCCGAATACTCTCGGCTTCTGCTGATTTAACCAAGAGGAGCAGAAGCCCGCTCAGCACCTTACAAGGAGGAATTCAACTCCTTGAAAGATCAGGCCCCAAATCTTCCTAGAAAACATTCTTCCTACCAAACCCCATATATGTCTTTTGAGTATCAAAGTAACAGACTTCTCCTTTCTTGGTAACAAATGCCAAAGAGCACAAATCGCAGGGGGTTAGTGCACAAATCAATGGAAGATCTTCTTTCCCAGAGAAAGGGTATAAAGGGGAGTCCCAGATTCCCTCAGTGCCTTGCTGTTAGTTATGGTACATGTCCAGTAATGGTAAGTGATGCCCTGAAGCAAGTATCCTATATTCTGAACTTTTGTTAGGAACTGGACTCTTCAGAAATGATGTGAGCTATAGTCTCTTCGTAGCTGCCGTAATAGATAGATGGCATTCCTTGACACATGCCTAGGCTATTTGACCTCAGGATCAACCCTGGATGTCAATACTTTTCTTGGAAGGATGTTGTTGAAAATAAGAACAGCCATACTGGGTCAGACCAAAGGTCCATCTAGCCCAGTATCCTGTCTTCCAACAGTGGCCAATGCCAGGTGCCCCAGAGGGAATGAACAGAACAGGTCATCATCAAGTGATCCATCCCCTATCACCCATTCCCAGCTTCTGGAAAACACCAGAGGCTCGGGACACCATCCCTGCCCATCCTGGCTAATAGCCATTGATGGACCTGTCCTCCATGAACTTATCTAGTTCTTTTTTGAACCCTGTTATAGTCTTGGCCTTCAGAACATCCTCTGGCAAGGAGTTCCACAGGTGGACTGTGTCTCTAGGGCAACTGTAATCCTTGTGCCAAATCCACGATAGCACTATATTTGATGCACAATGGCCACCAACCTCATTCACGTCACTGAACAAAGTCTCAGATTATGTACAATAGAAATTAATGTATGTTCAAATACAAAAAAAAAAAAAGAACTATTAGAGAAATTTTAAGCAGACCTGATGGGGAGATTTCACATTCATAGGATTATTATAAAAGTTTATGCCATTTCATTATTGTTAGCTCCAAAATTCTGGAACTCATCCATATTTAGAGTCATCTACTCTTAAACTGCAACACACACTTTAAAAATCCTGGAAAGGATAATGCCTCATTTCAACTGTCTGTGACCCAGAGCACATGTAGATTCAGAACCAGGGCATTGCTATATGATGCTTGTAAACCAAGGGACACATTAGCTGTACACATACATTGTTACTAGCACAAAAGAAGCCAAATCTAATTAAAATATGGACACACGTTAAATAACCATTCTTTGGGGCTAGTTTTCAACATGTGCTGGGTAAAAGGGGGTGGTGGGCAGGGACGACCATGCCAGGAACACACCAGAGAATACGTTGTGTCTCAGATTGTTGCTATCCTTTTTCTTTACTCTGGGGAGAGAGTAAATTGCCTCACTCCTTTCTGTGGAGCAGCGGACTCCCACCATTTGCCCACTCAGAAGAGTTCTTCCCACTGTCCTCCCCACTCGATTCCCTGCCTGCCCACTCTCTCACAGCATAGAATAGCTGGTGAATAGCCCCCCTCTCTCCACCACAGAGGGAGTCACAATCAGAGCTGGGCTGAGCAGGGAGCCCATTTCTCCCCTTTGCTCCTCTATGTACCAGGGTCAAGGCTGTAATAATCTACCCCTTGGCAAAACTGGCCTTCAAGCAGTAGTATCATTTCAGAAAATATTCTGGGTGGGCTGGGGCAAAGTTTTGTCAGAATATAGAACATTATATATGATTATATTATATCCTGAAAAGCTGGGGTGAGTGGAACACGTAGTGAAACACAGAAACGTATTAAATGTCGGGGGAGGAGGGGAGAAACCAAAGTCAGGAACAACTGCCCCCCCTTTCCCTATAGCAAAGTTACTTCAAGTAACTTATAGTATTATATACTGTATATTTTGTGATATGCCAGGGAAAGGTAGGGACCTTTCTGGTTAAAATTAAGGACCTGCTTTTCAATTGCAAAGTGGCATGCACATTTACAGTGGTGTATAAACAATAGCCACTGTAATAGTACCTATCGGAAAGCCTTCTGCCAGGTGTTCCTGGCAGTGAAAATGGCCAGCTTCAAATTTTAAAGCATTCTTTCTAAAGAATGGGCTCAAGCCCCAACCCAGAAAGTTGGGAAACTATATATATATCTATCTATCTCAAATCACCCTGGACGCCCTTGATGGGCAATTCTTCCTCACTGGGAAACACTGAATGCAGGCTTCATGTTTTGCAGGGAGAAGTGGGGGGCGAAGTGAAGGGGAACAACAAAGTAAACTTGGGAAAACCAGCATTTTATAAATTAACAATGTTAGGTGACAGTCCCCTCCCCCGTTTTTCTTAACAATAGTCCCAACCTCAGTCTTCCTCTGGTCATTGTGCATTGCTGAGGTGTTCTAGCCACAGCCTAGCTCCCCACTCACAGTTTGTTGCCCTGGGTTGGAGGAGTCCAGACGGTCTCTGGCAAGTCAGTGCTGCCGGGGCTGCTCCGGGGGCTCTGCCACCTGCCACAGCTGAGGTGATTTCAGCTTTAATTGCTGGGCCGGGAGGCCCGCCCTGGAGTGCCTCTGGTAAGGTTCCGCCCAGCTCTACCTCAGAACCCTGGCCCCAAAGCCGCCTCGGCTCCCCGTTGTCTGTCTGCTGCCTCAGCTCTGCACCCACCGCGTGCGGTTTTGCCACTGTCTCAGCTCAGCTCTCGAGAGGATCAGTGGCATCTAGGACCCTTAACCTCATCCTTCCCACCAGAGCGGTGCTCCCAGTGAAGGTAGGAGCCTCCCCCCATTTCAGCCACGTCCAGGCTCTTACCCCACTGTGTGCCTGACTGTGGTCTCAGTCAGAGTGACCCCAGCCACATTTAGTGTCTCTCTCTTGCCCCATTATTTCCTATCAGGACCAGTAGCATTTTATAGCCCCTCCCCCAAGCTGAAAACTTAGCCCATATGCCCCATACTGTCACAACTTGAAATACAAATGAGACCCGGACCATTCAACCAGTTCCCCTTGCTCGCCACAGATGTGGTCAGAGAGTTCCCACCCCTCTAAGGCTTCAGGCCACGGGGCTTTAATCTCTAGGGTATTAAAGAGTGAATCACAATAGCAGGTAGGTGCTCTAAGGAGATACGTACAGTAATGGAGTTTTATCTTTATTCATGGCATGCATTAGGAAGTAGGGACCCAATCCAATACCAATTGCTGTCAATAAAAGGACTCTTATTAATTCAGTGACCATGGCTCAGCCTGTATGTGTATCACCTTTCTTGGTAAAAATTGGGCCTGATCCTGCAAAATACTGAGCACATCATCATCAGGGTGCAGAATGCTCACAGCTCCCATTGACTTCAGTGGGAGTTGAGGGTATTTTGCAAGGAGTGCTGAGCACCTCAAAAGGATCAGGCTGTTAGATTGTCTTCCTAGCTACATCGAGGAAAATATTGCAACAGCCTATGACATCTCATGTTAAGCAACTGCATAAGCTTGTATATATTGACCTTCTGTGCCAGAATAATTGTATATGACAAAAACCAACCTCGAAGCTTTCTGAGGAGGAATGCAGAGCACTGCCAGATAGGGGCAGATTTTGCATCTTGAAATAATCAGTTCCTATAATATTTTTCATCATCAACTGACTCTTCTGAAAGACAATTCCTTGTTGCAATAGTTTATCTTCAACTTCCAATTTTCGGAATGACTGTGACCCAAGTGTCTCATGTCAAAACCCATTTTCCACTGATTTATTTAAAATGCCGCATGTTTCTATTTATGGCTACACTGTCCATGTTTGTTTCAAATATATTTGCTATCAAAACCTTTTAATGATTCAGTCGCACACACACACAGAGCCAGGAGTGTCAGAGTCCATTTCTGCAAAGCAAATCATGAAAAATGGATGTGTATAAAAGGGCTGGACTGATCCTTTCAGCTAAGCCCTATGTTGGACCTGGCACATAGTTGCACTGTCCTACAAAGGAAGTGCATCTATGAGGTAAGTAATCTGCTACAGACCTTTACAGCTTACATCCCCTCTTACAACATCTCATTTCCACTGGCCGGCACGTATGTGGGGATGTGATGAAGCCTTGCCTCATCCGTTCCCTACCCTTCTTCACCAAACCACTCACTTGCATTTAAAAAGAACACAGACACAGACACAGACACACCCCTATTTTACTTCCAGACTGAGGAAAAACAGAATAAGAACAAACAAAAATAAAGTCTCTAAGCGAGAACATAACGTGTCACTGTAACATGCGGCATCTCTATGCCTCAGAGCAACTGCCTCAGAGAGCAGACTCCTAAAAGTGTAAAGGTGCAGTAAGTGGAAACAAAACGGTAACAGGCAGCTACTTAGTGACATGCACCACAGAGGTGTTGCTCCCAACACTCCCTCCCCAATAGGTGGTCCAGTGGTTTGTGCACTAGCTTTGGACTTGGGAAATCCAGGCTCAGTTCCCTGCCCTACCCTAGACTCCCTGTGTGACTTAGGGCAGGTCACTTAGGCCCAGATCCTCAAAGATATTTAGGCACCTGAAGATACCTGAGGATCTGGGCCTTGGGGTAGGTCTATACTGCACACTAAGCTGGGACTCTGACTCGTGTTTGACCCCAAGCCCCAGTTCTGTCCACACACGCACACACACACCCCAGTCTGATTCAGGTCAGCAAGCACTCAGGACATGGGTCCTAGGACCCTACTAGGGGGTGGGTCAGAGCCTGAGTCCTGCTGAGACTCTGATCCAAGTCTGCTCATTTTGCAGTGTGGACGCAGGTCAAGATGCAGACCTGAGTCAGAAGGTCTGTGTAGTGCAGTATAGATGTATTAGCACAGTTAAGACTCCCCAGGTCCCGCAATCATAAACCCAGGTGACAATGCAGGCTGACCGTTTCCAAGCCTGCACTTGAGCACCAAGTCCACAAGACCAGGTCCCACAGACCTGGGTTTACAATGCAGTGTAGACGTACCTTTAGCCTCTCTGTGTCTCAGTTTCTCTACTAGTCCCCCACCCCCTCCCACCCCCGAATCTCACAGGGAGGTTGTGAGGTGCTCCAAGACTATGATGATGCATAGGTGCCTATGCCTATGCTAGATAGTTCCTCAACTTTCCAGAGAAGGCAGGTGCTATGGTCTCATTTTTCTGTTTGCTCTTTCATGTGACTGAATAGGAGATTTATGGTACTACCTTTTCTACTGCCAAAAAAGGTCCCATTTGTACATATTTGAGAGGCCACCTCAAATGACATGGCAGAAGAGTCAGGTTACATCTACTACTTAAGCTATTGCTTTTTGGTATAGACAGTGCTAAATCAAGGGAAGAATTCCTTTGTCAACCTAGGTACTGCCTCTTGGAGGTGCATTACGGATGGTGACGGGAGAACACCTCCCGTCACTGTAATAAGCGTCTACACCGAAGCACTACAGCAGTGCAGCGTTTTAAGTGTAGACAGTCTTAGTAGTTATACCAGTATTCAGGCGATTTATTCCCCTTCCTGCATTGGAAGAGCTATACCAGTAGAGACACATTTAGGCTGGTGTAATTGCTTCCACACCAGCGGGGTATAACTCTGAGTCGACAAGGCCTTAGTTCTGTTGGCTTTAGGAGGAAAAATTTAACATCTGAAGTGCTCTTGAAAGTGAGGGGCTAATGGTCCTCAAAAGAATCAGGCTGTAGTGGGGCAGTTGCCTCACTTTGGGAGACAAAGGGTTAATAGCAGCCCTTGGAGCGGCTGTGCAGAACCCAGCCAATCAGAGAAGGCTTAGAAGCAGCCAATCAGGGCCAGGCTGGGTCCTATAAGAAGGGCTACAGGGCAAAGAGGAGCTGAGTCTCTCCCTGACAAGCAAGGGAGGAGGACCGCCTCGCCTCGCCTCGCCTCGCCTCGCCTCGCCTCGCCTCGCCTCGCCTCGCCTCGCCTCGCCTCGCCTCGCCTCGCCTCGCCTCGCCTCGCCTCGCCTCGCCTCGCCTCGCCTCGCCTCGCCTCGCCTCGCTGATACCTGCCAGGCTGAGGCCCCTGAAAGAAAGGGTCAAGAAGGTGCAAGGGTCAAAGTGAAGTGGCCTAGGGAGTGTGAGCAGTAGAGGGGAGAGAAGGCGGTCAGGACATGGCTGCTGCCAGAGCAGTGGATGGGCCTGGGTCTGTTCCCCCCCACCGCTTACATTGCACCTGGCCGTGGAGGAGCGTGGCCCGATACAGACTGTGGCTTGCCTGGAGGCAAGGGACTAGACTTTGGGGCTGCAGTTGGCCACGAGGGCAGGTGCAGGCTGAGGACTGTGGATACCCCTGGAAGGGGAGAGAACCAAGTGGGGCACAGCCAAAGGGCTGTGTCCAGAAGAGGACACTGGAAGCCAGGGAGCAATGTGGGTCCCAGACAGCACAGCAGAGGAGACCATGGGTGAGACCACCTGCAGAGGACACTTCACAGCTGGACAGAGCTAATTCCTGGTGCAACCAGCAGGAGGCCCCATGGTGAGGAGTGTGCAACCAGTTACACAGGCACAGAGTGGGTAACCTTCCCTTATCCTCTAACAGCTCTGCTAACACACCCTCCCCAAACCTGACCTGCAGCACCCCCGCTGGGTGTCTCTGGGTATTTCTATGCTACAATTAAATACCCATGGTTGGTGCATGCCAGCTGACTCAGGATCACGAGGCTCCAGCTACATGTTTAATTGTGGTGCCTGGGCTCTAGGACCCTCCCCACTTGCAGGGTCCCAGACCCTAGGCTCCAAACATCTACACCACAGTTAAACAGGCCCATAGTCCAAGCCCCATGAGCCTGAGTCAGCTGACGCAGGCCAGCCATTGGTGTTTAACATCCTCTGTTGAACAGGGATGTGACCTGGGGCTTTCTGGATCTGGGCTGGACAAGATAGAATAGAGAGGTGGCTATTTCAAATGGAGAAATTATTCCATATGGTTAATTGTAGCTGGTCTGCAGTCACTGGGCTGACTTTGAAAGCAAGAATCTTTCTCAACAGTCTAATCATGATTAACAGACTCCAAAATGTAAAAAAAATCCAGTAACAAGAAGGGTGAGTCCATCTGTTCATTCACAGGATTTGAAAAATGTCTCTTCCTCATGCTCAGATAGGTCCCCACAGCTTTCATATTCATTTGATTCTTGCATGCAATGGCTCTGAGTCTATTATATACATAGCTCTGCACAGTTTTCTGTTCAAGGAGGAGAAATGCTAGGGGTCTGATTCTTCTTTCCACTTACCTTGGTGTAAATCAGAGGTAATGCCACTGCAGTCAGAGAGACACATTGGTACAAAGCTGGTGTTGGTGAGCGAAGAATCAGGGCCTTGTTATCCTCAGCATCATGAGAGTTAACAGATTGTAGCATCTGTTAGTTCTTGGCTTTGCTACTCATTGTGAATATTAACAGAAGGCTCTCAGCAGCAGGGTAGCAAAGCATCCGTGTTTTCCTTTTATCATGATGCCAACTGAGCCCTCTCTGACACACCTCATTTGTACAGACAGGAGCGAAGCCCCAACACACACATTCTGCACCTTAAATTCCAGCAGAGCAGGCCAGCTTCTCTTCTCACCTGCTTAAATTGATGGAGCCACATGGTAGTAAAATTGATGCGAATGAGAGGAGAATAATTTCCCAGCACTGGATGTGCAAAACCTTGCATATTAAATCTATTTCCACCCGCCCTGGCACCACCCCATGCTCAAAGCCACAGTTGGATGTAATCTACCACCTGACTCAAGTCAGGCAATTAGACTTGGACCTACAGTGGCTGTAAAGAGGGCACGAGAATAATCACTGTCATGGCAAATCTGTTTGGAGTGGCTGATATGGCTGTTATATCCACTCATACCTCCAAACTGAGCCTGGGACTTTGTTCAGGTTTGGATAAATCCCGCATCTTCCTGATTTATGTTGATCGCCTTGTGATGGGGTCCAGCCAATCTCAAAGACTCTCTCAGACTTCAGTAATTGAAAACGTGGTGCCTGGCTCCTCAAGGTACACATTGTGTCCTTAATCCCCAAAGCGTAGGAGATTGAATTTGGGCATTGGGGAATCCAAGACATAGTGGTGCTATGGACCCCTGGAGATGGAGAATGAAAACTTCTTCATTGGTCAGGCTTTGTTAAGGGTCACCTTTTTAATCCTGCCTTCACTGAGCCTCCCTTTTATAATTGCAAAATACCAGGCACATTAAGGCCACTTGGAAATGTAAGTAGCAGATTGCACAGAGATAGCTACAGGTAGAAATAACACCCAGTTATTCATGCTCGTGAACTGTGTGCAAAAATCAGAGAAGCCACCTTTTGATAATCTGTCCTTAATACTGCATTATTCTTGCAGCAAATTGCTGTTCTCCAGCTATCCAAGATGGATTTCCCTTCTCTCATTTACCCAAAGCTAAACTGATGAAATAATGATTGAATTGGCACCCAAAATGGAGACGCGTAACATACTCCCAGCTATTTTGCTTCTATATTCAAAACAGCCCATGTTTCCAGTGTACGCCTTGCCCAAGCTTGTTACTTCCATGCTATTGTTCCTCCCTTTGTCCTCCTCAATGAAGACAAATCCTCATATCCAAATACAAACTCAGATTTCTACACAATCTTGACACCAGGCCTTACAGTTGTCAATTTTCTTATTCTTATCATCATCATTACAACAACACTTAGATGCCTGAACTGGGATCAGTCCTCAATAGTGCCAGGTGCTGTACAAACACATAATAGGACACAAACCCTGCCCTGAGGTGCTTACAAGGTAAATTGACAAAGGGTGAGAGAAAGAGATCCCTATTTTACAAATGGGAAATTGAAGCACAGACGGATTAAGTGACTTGCCCTAGGACACAGAATGAGTCTGTATCAGAGCTGGGAATCAAACCCATGTCTCCTAAATCCCAGTCTAATGCCTTAACTACAAGATCAAGCTTCCACACCATCCCAAATTGCTATCCATTGTTTGCTTTGATTCATGTTTGCCTAATAGAATAAGTGGATGCTCTAGCTTCTTATATGCTCCTGTATTTGTGTATCCTCTAAAATGTTTTGTATTCTGCTAAATATGCTAACTTTTAAGAAATCTGAAAGTATCACATGACATTCCATCTGCTAGCACCCCTAGTGGCAAGATCCAGCATTGCAACACTTAGCCTCAGTTTCCCCGAGTCAGGCTCTTGACAAGGGACTTCGGACTCCTTGTTTCAATAACACTCTTGTTTGGGCTCATTTATTAAGATACAACATAAGCCCTTCAAGCCCAAGGATATATAATTCTCAGAGTCAAACCTGCCAATGTCCAACAAACTAGAAATCAACCCCTTCTGCATGTGCTGTCCCTATTCCATGGGCTTTGCAGGATTCTCCTTTGCTCTGTTGACTGAGCACTGCCTCCCAGGGCTTCCTTTCTGGAGGTCTCCTTTTCCCCAGAAGGTTCCCACTGCCTCCCCGCCAAAATGACTCTCATAACCTCTCCTAGGAAACAACTCCTCCTCCTCCTGCTGCTGCTGCTTTCCCCTTCCTTAATGACGATCTAGCTCTTTATAGGGAACATCTGTCCCCTCCTCAGCAGCATCTGATTCATAAACAGGGCTGGCTTGTCCCAAGCCTCTGGCCTTTAAGAGGGAAAACCACCTGTTACATTAAGATTTATGAATAGGTTTTCTGAGTCAACGGGTTTTGGGCAAGGAGCAATGGAAAATGGGGTTTTCTCCCCCAACTCTAAATCCAAGGAAGAGCTAACATGTAGCCATTCTGAGGCTACTACTGGTGCCCTTAATCTGTACTAGTGATTGCACCATGTTATGTACCTGCTACAGAGTAATAGTGCCACTGGATGTGGATGGGCTGGACATTAGAAGATCTGGGTTTAATTCCTCATTCGTCTACAAATTTGCTGTGTGGCCTTGGGCAAATCACTTCATCTCTCTGTGTGCTTCAACTCCCCATCTGTAAAATGGGGATAATAGCACTTTTTCTTTTTGTCTGTCTTGTCTCTGTAGACTGCATATTCTTCAGGACTGTCTCTCACTATTTGTTTGTACAGCACCTAGCAAAAGAGGCCCTGATTTCAGTTTTGGCCTGTAGGTGCTACCACACTGGAGTTGCTAAATAACGTTATCAATTAAAAATGGCAAATGGTAGATGGTAGCTTTTGACACGGTCTCCCACAGTATTCTTGCCAGCAAGTTAAAGAAGTATGGGCTGGATGAATGGACTATAAGGTGGGTAGAAAGTTGGCTAGATTGTCGGGCTCAACGGGTAGTGATCAATGGCTCCATGTCTAGTTGGCAGCTGGTATCAAGTGGAGTGCCCCAAGGGTTGGTCCTCGGGCCGGTTTTGTTCAATATCTTCATAAACGATCTGGAGGATGGTGTGGATTGCACCCTCAGCAAGTTTGTAGATGACACTAACTTGGGAGGAGAGGTAGATACACTGGAGGGTAGGGATAGGATAGAGAGGGACCTAGACAAATTAGAGGATTGGGCCAAAAGAAATCTGATGAGGTTCAACAAGGACAAGTGCAGAGTCCTGCACTTAGGATGGAAGAATCCCATGCACCGCTACAGACTAGGGACCGAATGGCTCGGCAGCAGTTCTGGAGAAAAGGACCTAGGGGTTACAGTGGATGAGAAGCTGGATATGAGTCAACAGTGTGCCTTTGTTGCTAAGAAGGCCAATGGCATTTTGGGATGTATAAGTAGGGGCATTGCCAGCAGATCGAGGGACGTGATCGTTCCCCTCTATTCGACATTGGTGAGGCCTCATCTGGAGTACTGTGTCCAGTTTTGGGTCCCACACTACAAGAAGGATGTGGAAAAATTGGAAAACATCCAGCAGAGGGCAACAAAAATGATTAGGGGACTGGAACACATGACTTATGACACATGACTTATGAGGAGAAGCTGAGGGAACTGGGATTGTTTAGTCTGCAGAAGAGAAGAATGAGGGGGGATTTGATAGCTGCTTTCAACTACCTGAAAGGGGCTTCCAAAGAGGATGGATCTAGACTGTTCTCAGTGGTAGCAGATGACAGAACGAGGAGAGTTGCAGTGGGGGAGGTTTAGGTTGGATATTAGGAAAAACTTTTTCACTAGGAGGGTGGTGAAACACTGGAATGCGTTACCTAGGGAGGTGGTGGAATCTCCTTCCTTAGAAGTTTTTAAAGTCAGGCTTGACAAAGCCCTGGCTGGGATGATTTAGTTGGGGATTGGTCCTGCTTTGAGCAGGGGGTTGGACTAGATGACCTCCTGAGGTCCCTTCCAACCCTGATATTCTATGATCTATTGCTATCAGACAGCTGGACCCAATGGTCACTCCACGTGCCTTCCCTAGACCATCCCCCAAATCCCCCTCCAAGCCACAGCAGACATTGCTGCCACGGAGCATCTCCACTGCTTGCTCGTACCATCTGCCGCGAGAACGATGCCGTCCTGCCAAAGTCATTCACCCTTTTCGCCTCTGAGAGGGGGCAGTGACAAAAGTTGCAAAAATAATGATAAGTAGCAATGAGAACAAACCTTTTTCAAGCATAACAATAGCTGCATCATTGTGTTTGAGCACTGGGTGAAGGTTCAATAGAGGGGTGGGTGAGTTCCTGATATCAGCCGAACTCCTTTGTCCATCCCTACTGTATTATATGCAATAGTATGAACGGGTCCCATAGGAGGAGAGATTAAAGAGGCTAGGACTTTTCAGCTTGGAAAAGAGGAGACTAAGGGGGGGATAGGATAGAGGTCTATAAAATCATGAGTGGTGTGGAGAACGTGAATAGGGAAAAGTTATTTCCTTGTTCCCATCACATAAGAACTAGGGGCCACCCAATGAAAGTAATGGGCAGCAGGTTTAAAACCAATAAAAGGAAGTTCTTCACACAGCGCACAGTCAACCTGTGGAACTCCTTGCCTGAGGAGGTTGTGAAGGCTAGGACTATAACAGGGTTTAAAAGAGAACTGGATAAATTCATGGAGGTTAAGTCCATTAATGGCTATTAGCCAGCATGGGTAAGGAATGGTGTCCCTAGGCTCTGTTTGTCAGAGGGTGGAGATGGATGGCAGGAGAGAGATCACTAGATCATTACCTGTTAAGTCACTCCCTCTGGGGCACCTGGCATTGGCCACTGTCAGTAGACAGGATACTGGGCTGGATGGACCTTTGGTCTGACCCGGTATGGCTATTCTTACGTTCTTAGTAGCCATGGGTCCTGTGAAGATCTCTGGTTCCACTTGTCAATCCTGTCATGAGGTTATTCTTGCATATTCCCTGTAGCATGGGTGTGATGGGACTCATTCACCCTTGGAACACTCTCTTGAATGGATCCAAGATCTCGCCACTCTCCAACTTCAGTACCTCCAGCTGGCTGCCTGTCTCTGACTCCAGATCTCTTGTGGCTCAGCCTTCCAGCCAAATCACAAAGTTCAAACACCTTTTAGGGTATCACAACTGAACATCAATACAGAAGCATTAAGTATAATTATGATGGGATATTATTTGGAGCGGAGAGGGCAAAGCACAGAGACGTTAAAGCTACAGGCTTAAAAGGGAGCATTTCCATAGAGTAAACATCTGCTAGGCAAGCTTTATAAGCAAACAGAAATGTACAAGAAAATTCATAGATTCATAGATACTAAGGTCAGAAGGGACCATTATGATCATCTAGTCTGACCTCCTGCACAATGCAGGCCACAGAATCACACCCACCCATTCCAGCGATAAACCTCTCACCTATGTCTGAGCTATTGAAGTCCTCAGATCATGGTTTAAAGACTTCAAGGAGCAGAGAATCCTCCAGCAAGTGACCTGTTCCCCATGCTACAGAGGAAGGCGAAAAACCTCCAAGGCCTCTTCCAATGTGCCCTGGAGGAAAATTCCTTCCTGACCCCAAATATGGTGATCAGCTGAACCCTGAGCATATGGGCAAGATTCACCAGCCAGATACCCAGGAAAGAATTCTCTGTAGTAACTCAGATCCCACCCCATCTAACATCCCATCACAGGCTGTCATAAATATAAAGGGAAGGGTAAAGCCCTTTAAAATCCCTCCTGGCCAGAGGAAAAATCCTCTCACCTGTAAAGGGTTAAGAAGCTAAAGGTAACCTCGCTGGCACCTGACCAAAATGAGCAATGAGGAGACAAGATACTTTCAAAAGCTGGGAGGAGGGAGAGAAACAAAGGGTCTGTGTCTGTCTGTATGCTGCTTTTGCCGGGGATAGAACAGGAATGGAGTCTTAGAACTTTAGTAAGTAATCTAGCTAGGTATGTGTTAGATTATGATTTCTTTAAATGGCTGAGAAAAGAACTGTGCTGAATAGAATGACTATTCCTGTCTGTGTGTCTTTTTTGTAACTTAAGGTTTTGCCTAGAGGGATTCTCTATGTTTTGAATCTAGTTACCCTGTAAGGTATCTACCATCCTGATTTTACAGAGGTGATTCCTTAACTTCTATTAAAAGTCTTCTTGTAAGAAAACTGAATGTTTTTTCATTGTTCTAAGATCCAAGGGTTTGGGTCTGTGGTCACCTATGCAAATTGGTGAGGATTTTTACCAAACCTTCCCCCAGGAAGTGGGGTGCAAGGGTTGGGAGGATTTTGGGGGGGAAGACATGTCCAAACTATGTTTCCCAGTAAACCCAGTTAGAGTTTGGTGGTGGCAGTGGAGATCCAGGGTCAAAGGATAAAATTAATTTGTACCTTGGGGAAGTTTTAACCTAAGCTGGTGAAAGTAAGCTTAGGAGGTTTTCATGCAGGTCCCCACATCTGTACCCTAGAGTTCAGAGTGGGGGAGGAACCTTGACACAGGCCATTGGGCCTATTTATCATGAATATTTAAAGATCAATTAATTGCCAAAATCATGTTATCCCATCATACCATCTCCTCCATAAACTTATCGAGTTTAATCTTAAAGCCAGATAGGTCTTTTGCCCCCACTGCTTCCCTTGGAAGGCTATTCCAAAACTTCACTCCTCTGATGGTTAGAAACCTTCGTCTAATTTCAAGTCTAAACTTCCCGATGACCAGTTTAGATCCATTTGTTCTTGTGTCCACATTGGTACTGAGCTTAAATAATTCTTCTCCCTCTCCGGTATTTATGCCTCTGATATATTTATAGAGAGAAATCATATCTCCCCTCAGCCTTCTTTTGGTTAGGCTAAACAAGCCAAGCTCCTTGAGTCTCCTTTCATAAGACAGGTTTTCCATTCCTCGAATCATCCTAGTAGCCCTTCTCTGTACCTGTTCCAGTTTGAATTCATCCTTCTTAAACATGGGAGACCAGAACTGCACACAGTATTCCAGGTGAGGTCTCACCAGTGCCTTGTATAACGGTGAGCTATCGAAGACAAAGGAGTGATGGTTAAGCTGAGGGCAAACAAGGAGACACAGTACTGTGCAGGATGTCCATGCCCTTACATGCTTGCGAAGGCACTTTTCAAGGTAAGTTTGAAATGTAGCTTCAGATTATGCTCAGAAAATGAGAAGCTTAAGCTCCAAGTTACCTAACAACAGGACTCTGTAATAGCAACTTCTCTCTGGAGAAAGAGAGTGGTAATTAATCAGGGGCTGATGCTGGAAACCCTTACTCATGCACATACACTTGAAAGGCAATGGAGCTGCTGGTGAGCATAAAGACCACTCATGTGAGTATAGGTTCGCAGGATGAGTCCCTTAGCTTCCCTGGGAGAAATGGAACCCCAGATCTAAATCTGCCTTCTAATTTCTTTCAGGTTAAATTGTTCTTAAGCGATATCTATGGGTCCAATCCATACATGAATATTTTATTCATGTGAATAATCTCATTGATGTCAGTGGACAGGATTAGGCCCTTAACTTTTAAATGAGTGGAGATTCTCATGCCACGGTTAAGCTTAATGGGTCTGATTTTTTCCACTGTCTTGCATCTTGTGTGGTGGTTTGCGAATGTACAAACTGGGCTGAAAGTGGTGGTATTGTACACCTGCTTTGCACTTTCTTTGCAGAGGGGTAAATGATTACATAAGGTTCAAGACAGCATAAAAGTAGCCGCCCCCATTTGTTCATAATTCACTCACTTGCATTCAGTGAGATACTCACAGCCCCCAAAGCTACCTACCAGTTAGTACAAAGTGACCGTGCCTAGCCAGTGTAAGTGGGCACAACTCTGCTGAATACAATACAGCTATATCCCCTACCCAGCTGAGGATCTGATCCTATGAATATTCCTTGTGCAACAACAGTTATCTTGGATCTGTTCTTACTAATGGCTTGGTTCCAGATAATTTAAATCACTGTTTTCAATTATTTGCACCACAATAGATGCTGTTGAAATTTCAGTGAATATCTAATTGTTTGATCATACTCTGTGCTGCTCTATCTGATCGAGAAGCTGCACATTGGCTAATCATTCATAGGCTGTTAGCTCTTAAAAGCTTTCTTTATATATAATGTAAATTAGTAGTGACTAATACAGGCTCATTTCAGCCCATCGTTTTTTTCTTTTTTTTCCCCCTGCAGGTCCAAGATTTTGTTCACTATCTTTGCTGCTATGTTAGCAGAATTAAAAAAAACCCTTGCCCATTTCAATTGAAATTCTAAACAAAATCCTTGAGGACTTCATTCAGCAAACCATCTCTGTTCAGCAAAGCACTTAAGCACAATGGGCTAGATTGAAATCTGTGGGAGTTAGGCACCTAACCTGCTTGGGTGCCTTTGATAATCTCACTAGACTTTTTTAGCTATGTCTTTAGGCACCTAAATACTCTTGAAAATCTGTCCCTATGTGCTTATGACAATGAGACTTAAGCACATGAGTCAAGTTAAGCACCTGCCTTAAGTGCTAAACTGAACTGCAGCCTGAAAGAATTCAGTGAGCAAATGGTACTGTTCACTGGAGTAAAGGACACTTTTTTCAAACTTGCATGTCTAAAGTCAGACAACTAAATCGTTATTTCGGCACCTAGGTAAAAGTAACCAGGTTTTTAGAGACAGTCAGCACCTGCAGCTCCCAGTGAAATCAAGGGGTGTTCGATGCTTAACATTTTTAAAAAGGGCCATTTTTAAGTGAGCTGGACATTTTTATGTGCGTAAATTGAAAATATTGATCTTAGTGACTAAGGGTATGTCTATCCTGCAATTCAACACCTGCGGCTGGTCCATGTCAGCTGAATCGGGCTCGTGGGGCTCAGGCTATGGGGACATTTAACTACGGGGTAGACGTTTAGGCTTGGGCTGTAGTCTGGGCTCTAAGAACCTCTCCCCTCTTGGGGTCCCAGACCTGAGCCCGAATGTCTACACCACAATTAAACAGCCCCATAATCGAGCCCTGCAAGTCCGAGTTATCTGACACGAGTCAGCCGCAGGTGTTTAATCGCAGTGTAAACATACCCTAAAGGTCTGGGGTTGAATTCACCCATGTGCAGCCAGAATAAGGTTTAGATACCACTTAAGCCCCATTTTGATGGTTTAAGTGGGATTTAAGTAATGCAAAGGCCTTGTCCTAGATGGTCAAGTAGGGGTGAATTTTACATAAAATAAACAAGGGTCATATGGTCCTGATTCATGAAAGCACTTAATCATGTGATTAATTTTAAGCAGATGTTTACGTTGTATTCACTTCAGTGGAACTTAAGCATCTCCTTAATGCCCTTCCTGAACAGAGATGTTTTCTGGGATTGGAGCCAATGGGACGTCCCAGGTATAGTGCCAGAAAACTTGTAGCATTAAGCTAGAGCATTGGACAGAAGGAGTCCATTCCTGTTCAGCCTCATTCCTAAACCAGTGTAAGTCAAAAACTCTGTAACAGAGAGGAGAATCAGGCATGTGGTCTTTCATCTAGGATTTTTTTTTCTTCTGCATGTACTGCTTATTTCCTTATCTCTCCTACTGTAATTGCTGGGTGATTTTTGCCTCCTTAAGATGGAAACTCCCAGCTGTTTCACTTGAACATTTCTTTTTTGCCCTTAAGCAGGCTATTCAGTGCCCAGATAGAGCAATCCAATTGAAAGACAAGGCACAAGGAGCCAGGCATACCAATAACTTGATAAGTCCTTCTGAATTTGGAACTGATTCTGTGTCCTGTGGCTCACCCAGCTGGAAACCACCGAGTCTGCTGATTATTAAGGAAAGCAAACTAATAGTTGAAATATATCTGTTTGACAAGTGTCACAATTAGAGGTTTTAAAGAAAGTTAATCTTACAAATGAACTGCTGATAGTAAGTGCACTCTAAAATTGTCCTTGTGGCAGGGAGTTAATCCCTCTGCTGCTCTGAGGGTGTCACCTTATCAGACTGTTACAACATGAATGCGCATCGTTTTATTTTTTCCGTCAGGAAATGAGAAGCAATGGGGACATCATGACAAATAACTTTAAGCGAGGGGAATGTTTCTCTCCCTCTTACTCGCTAGCTGTTAGTTTCCCCCATCACTTGCTCAAACTACCTAAAGAGTTTGAGGGAAACGTTCTACTGATTTATCTGAGAGGAAAACTCTTCCCTTCAGACTGGGGTTCTACTCTGACAAGTGATTGTGTGAGACCAGGGGGCCTTGCTGAGCCATTACTGCAGTACCCCACCAATGCAGAGATTCCCCCAAGGCGCTTATGTACAGTGGGTGAGCCTTCACCCATGCATCTGCTATGGGGACTGGCGCTAGATACTGTAAATAGCGATGGCCATGTAAAAATAGCTGCTGGCCTCCTGTCAGGCATAAGTACCTTCACCTTGCTGCACTTGGTAGCTAACCACCTGGTGGCAGAATTACCCGGGGGGGGAGGGGGGACAACTGGCCTCAGTTGTAGATGGTAGTGGCATGGTCAGGTACAGAAGTACTTTGCACAGGGAGCTGGTTGCAGGGGAAACTGGACTCAGGTTCTCCAGTCAGTCATCAGGCTCCCCTGCAGCAGGATCAAGCCGTAAAAACCCTTCTGCACCACAAGTATGACACTTTCCTCTGCAGCTGCCTGAACAGAAGGCTCCAGCGACTGAGTGAGTGGGATGGAGAGGCCAGAAGGAAAGAGGAAGTAGAGATGAAAAAGACTATATGGGCTGGATTTGCTTGTGGAGCCATGACTGGAGCTTAGACTGGGGAGCTTGTGGTTTAGAGAAGGCCAGCATGGATACATAAGTGGCAAAGCCAGAATCAGGCTGTCTCGAGGATGCACTGATTCAGTTTCTAGAGAGACCAGGATGGAATGTAAAGGTGTTAGGAACCTGGGTGAAGGGGGCCCTGCTGCCACTGCCTGCTGTCCCCCGGGCAAAGCAGCAGAATGGTCAGCGGCTGAAGGGATTAATTTATGGAGAAGGACGAAAAGAACTAAATATCCATAGTGGGGCTCAGCTAAGGGCTGTCTGGGAGGGGCCATGAGAACTGCCTAAGCTGCCTGGAGCATGTAAATACCACTGGGGGTGGCAATAATGCAACACCAGGGATCACACGTGAAATGAAGGGCAATTTGGATGAATATCAGGAAAGTCTTGCTGACCGGGCTAAGGCTGATGGGCCTCATCCAATGAGGCTCTTTCCACTGGCTGCAGTGGGAGCTGGACTGGGCTCTGTGAGACTCTGGAATCCTCTCCCAGGGGCAGAGAGGGAAGCTCCATGTTGGGGGCGTTTACAACTAGACTGAGCCATGGTTGTGGAATGGCCTGTGGGACCCGATCCTGCATAGCCTGAGGGGTGGCGACAGGTGCCCCACTGGCCTTTCCCATCTCTCCCTGCTCCAGGGGTCAGGCTGGGAGGGGCATTCTGGGGGCAACAAATTTACATAATCCCATCAGTGCCCACACTAGGGGAGAGATGTGCCAGCCCCACCCAGGTCCAAATCCGCTCCAATCACTGCTTAGCACGGGGGAAGCTGGCATGTCTCTAGCACAGTTTGCTGTCCAAGGACTTTGTTTTTTTCCTCCAGATAACTGTGCCTGCTACAGACCAAGCCCACCTAACAGCTGCCAGCAGTGCTGCAACCAGCGCTAACACAAGCTAACCCATGCTCGGAATGACTCCTCCCAGCTGCCGTGTAGACATACCCATAGTGACCTGGATCGAGGTCTAATAGCTTCTGAGGGGTAAGGCAGGAAACGTGAAAAGATGTGGGATATAATGTCACTGTCACATCTCCCCAGTGACTTACAGCAATAATGAAAAGATGGGATGGGAGTCGGTCTCCGTGCAACTGACGAAATGTGTAAGACTTCAGTGAGGGATATACCTTGTGAAGAGGCTGATATTTGAGGGTTGTACTCATCCGTTCAGAGAGAGAGAGAGAGGTTTAGGTGATTGGCAGACAAAATCGATGGATTACTGCAACCATACATCTCTGAACATCCTAGTGTTCAGAATAACCACCCTGAGCTGAACTTGTTCAAAGCTTCTCTTGAGTTCTTGAATAAACAAACACATGAAATTGGGTTTAACACAATCAGTAATTAACTTGAGATGTATGATTGTAGAATTCATTTATGTTCTGTGTTTATACAGCACCTAACACAATGGGGTCCTGGTCCACAAATGGGGCTCTTACACATGACAGCAATACAAATAAATAAATAAATAAATTGCTTTTATTCGGTATCACTACCGCATGTCAACGATGGAACTAATGCTTACAGAATAAATGCTCTGATTGCTTTATTTTCAGGTTAAATAGGCTTCTACTTTTGACCCAGATCTTGAGATAACTAATATTATGCCAACATTGTAAAGGCATTCATGTCTGTCCCATTGAACTTGTCTACATGTGTGAACTTTGCAATTAAACACTGTCAGCCGTTTAAATCATGGGATGCAATTACTTTATTTGCAAATATGACCAGTTTTAGTTTCTGTAGAAGTCCATGAATCTGTACAAAAACCTGTTATTTTTATAGAAGGATCAGTATGTCGCAGTGTAAATTACTACCTAGATCTCACAGTGATTGAGCACTTCCTAAGTAGACAGATTAAAATTCATGTATGTAGCTCTGGTTAATGCATCAGACAAAGAAAGAAACATTAAGGACCTGATCCAACGCCCATTGAAGTCAGTGGGAGTCTTTCACTGACTTCAGTGAGAGCTGGATAAGGCCCTAAGTGCCTCTACATAATTTATAGGGGTCCATCATTTTAGCTTTCCTAAGATGATGTTTAAGTGAAAGAAACAAGTGGGCTTCACTATTAATAGCAAAAACAAGTTCTTTAACATGGTGTATCAGTTTGTACTGAAAGCGAGCTTATGACTTTCACCCAGTTTTGAAACACAAGTCTTGCTGGAGATAGTACATAGAGTGGGGCAGAGAATAAAAATTCAGTTTCGTGATTATTTTAGAGATTTTGACGTTTGTTTTCATTCCAAACTGGAACAAGTCCTGATAATTTTGAAATTCTCTCTAAAACAAAATAAAAAAAAATAAAAATTCAGTTCAATTGAAACACTTTGTTTCATTTAGATTTAGACTTTCACTATATATTATATAAAGGTCAAACTGAAAATGCTTTGGTTTGAACCAAAACTGGGTTTTTTTTGTTTTTTTTCAGTTTTTTTCATCAAAACACAAAACAAACCAACAACAACAAAAAACCCTAAAAATTTGTTTTGGGTCAAACAAAATGTTCAGTTTCACCTGAAAGGCGTTGTTTGTTGTTTGTTTTTTTGTTTAGTTTCAGGTCACTTTCTAGTATTTTTCACTTTTAAAATTAGCTAAATTTCAAAATGAAATGTTATTTTGAACTGAAAAGTGAACACTTTTTTTTTCTTCAAAATTGTCAATGTGGTACGTGTCCATTCAAAATGAAACATTTTGACTCTCTTGAAATTTTTTCACATTTTTTAGGCCAAAACTATTTGTTGAATTTGACTCAAGTTCACAAATAATTTCCGTGACCCCCAAAATGCATTTTTTGATGAATTTACTATTTACTGAAAAAATTTCACCCATCTCTGGTCACTACCCCTGGGAGAGGGTCACGACAGGCAATCGGGGTTGCAAGACATTGAACATTTGATTACAATCTAAACCAAAGAAAATGTCATTCCATTATTCATTGCATACAGTGACCCTTGAAGGGTATTTTCTGTCAACCTTTTGAAACACACAGAGAGATAAATTACATCGGCTTGTCACTGTTATCATCAGTACATATTTTACTCTTACTTTTGTAGTAACTATAAGGAGGTCATGACTATATTTTACTCTGAATAGGGGAAAAGGTTGAGAAACACTGTGCTAATCCAATAAAGGAAAAAAGTACATTATCATGTGACTCATGCAGCAGATCACCAATTATATTTTGAAAATCAAATACTGACAATATCCTGCTTATGACTGATATACAGATAAAGAGTTCCCTGCTCAGATTACTAAGCAAATGAAAGCAATGTCTAGCAGTTTTTTCCATGACTCTGCCTGTGATCTTGCAGCCTTTGTTCAGGTACAATCCCCATTGCTTGATCATCTATATTTGGATTGTATTGTCTGCCGAGTTTAGACACAGTCCTATAATGTGATGCACATGGGTGGACATTTGTGGTGCCCCATTGACTTTCAAATGAGTGGAGATTTAAACCCCCTTGGACTGGGGGGCAGGAAAGAAAAATATCTTCTATGTATTTGTACAGTGCCATGCACATTCAATGTATAGTGATAAAATACTACTTTTATTTGCTATATAGTATAGCATATACATTAATACAATTACCTCTGTTCTGAGAACACCTGCAATCAATAGATAGAATGGTTTGAATTGGCAGTAGCCAAATTTTTTTGCATGTTTTATCTGTTGTAAAGTATTGAGACCTTTTTTTCAATATTGAACGGTGTCCAATTTCCCATATTAATACAATTTCTCCATGCACCTAGGTAGGGGTTTGGTGGGAAAGGTGGAGTTACTTTGGCAATTAGATAAAATAACTTCCACAAGATGCTAATTTGCTGCATTTGGTTTCTCAGACAAGTAAGAAAATGACAAGACTGTCCTTAAAATCACTTAACAGCCAGTGAGCAATCTGTATTCCCATCAATCAGGGTGACACAAGCACTCACGTACTATATTTCTGCTTCATTACCCGACTCAATCTTGCATATTAGCATGAACATTTGCTGCCCTTTTCACTGGGCATTTGCAATTTTTCAGCATTAGTACCTTTATGATTCCATCTTTGGAGACGGTCGGCTACTGGGCCATCGCATGTTAAAAAGCCACTTTGTAGTTATCAAATATATGTTTAAGAAAACATTGGCTTGAATGAAAACTTGATATTAAGTGAGATGATACAGATGGAATCAATTGCTCAGAAGGAAGTATATAAGAATTCCGGCAATAACAAAAATCTACTCCAATAGGGCATGAAGGGCTTCATATAGAACCCTTTGTGGTCAATGAAAGATTCCCATTGACTTCAATGGCGTTTGCATCAGATCTTAACTGTGCAAGCTTTTAGCTATTTCATTAGTATTGCAACATGGGTACTGGAATTAATATCTCCAGGATATATCAGAATAATATCTCATTGACTGCTTTTCTTAGAAGAGGAAGGAAACGTGGAAAGGAGTCAACAGGGGCCTAACACTACCAATCTGCACCCACACTGCTGAGTGGTCATGTTAGCAGCACTCTGGCTTTAACCTAATCCCCCTGTCAGCCCAGATAGCTAGGGTGTAAAGCACCACTATATTCAAGCGAGAGGTTTCTGTGTATTTACAGGACTTGGGTTAAGAACACTCCTTTAGTAAGAACTCTAGTTAGCTTTGCAGTGAGGACAACCTTCAAGAGGTGCTGGATTTTCCCAACTCCCATTGACATCTAGGCATCAGAATGGTAGCATTCTACACACACTTTGCACAGGTGTAAATGACAATACAATATTCAAGGCAAGGCAGTTGAGAATTCATAGATTCTAAGGTCAGAAGGGACCACTGTGATCAATCATCTAGTCTGACCTCCTGCCATAGCACAGGCTATAGGATTTCCCCAAAATAATTCCTGTTTGAACTAGAGCAGATCTTTTAGAGAAACATCCAATCTTGATTTAAACATTTCCACTGATGGAGAATCCACCACAACCATGAGTAAGTTGTTCCAATAGTAATTATCCTCCCTGTTGAAAAATGATGCCTTATTTCCAGTCTGAATTTGTTTAGCTTCAACTTCCACCTTCAACTTCAGTTAACCCTTCAGTGTCTTAGAATTTTCCACAAGAAATTTTAGGGACTTATAATTGGAGATGGGCTAGCTCATTCACCCCAAGAATTAGTGCTTGCTCCTTCTTCAGCAAGGGATTGCTCTCGCTCCCTCCCAGACTCCCCTCTTTGGTGTCCCCTTTTCCAGAATTGTCATCCTTTGGTCAGCTCTAGAGTTGGGTGCCTAAATGTCTTTTGTGTCTTTGAAAATCTCCAACACCCAGCTTTGAAAATTTCAGGTAAAGCCTTTGTCCCAAAAAGTATTAAAGGAAATTGTATACTAATATGAAGTAAAATTCACATTCTTCCTCGACAAAGCTGGAGCAAGTGGTATTTATCTGGGGAAGCATGAGAGCTTTGGGAGTGGGGGGTCTAGGTTCCACCCACTGATGTCCAGGGCAGATCTGCAGTCTTGCCACAGCTGTGATTCCTGTCCATGTGATGGCATAGGACCAGCAACTCTTATGCAGAGATTTATGACCACTGGACTTGTAGATAAAAGGTTCTGGTCCATCTCCAGTGATAAACAATTTATGTCTCCTTTAAAATTCTTGTGGAATTTTGTACGAGACTGAGAATCAGCGTTACTCAGTAAATTAGAGAACACTGAAAAAATTCTTAACACATACTGAGGGTTTTATCAGTGAAAACATGCTATTAAAATGATTGGCAGTCAGCACCATATATTTGTATGAACTGATAAGATTTAACAATTGCAGGTTTTAAAATAATGCTGAAATATATGCCTATTTTACTGTGATCCTCTTAATCTCCACATACAGCTTCCATTACCAAACAGTACATAAACACAGGTACAGACACTCTGAGAATTTTTTTAAAGAGATCAGCCAAAAAAAGAAAAGTGTATTGTGATTAGATATACTGAAGCTTGACCCTCTAAGGTTAATATTTTTCCAATTAATTGGATGATCCACTGGGAAATTTCTCAAAGGAAGATAATTGCATTTCTTTTCAGTAAATTATTGAGCGCTTCACTAGTTTAACAGATTAAAAAAAGGGGAATTCTGATTTTTTAGGGAAATTAGGCAGCAGTATATTTTATCATACATTTTCCTATGAGCAGAACACTTGTTCCTGCTGTTAAGTTGCTGCTTTAGAGTTTTTAGGAGACAAGCCATTTTAAAACATGGTTGTTTAAGCACATTTTAAGACACATTTTCGTGTTCAGGTGTAGAATGGCAATTTTTTAGCAGACTGCCTGGTAGTTGGATATTTATCCAGTGTGAAGTGCCTTCATAAAGAGCCTTCTACTACTATTGAAGATCTGCAGCTTTCCACAGATAGAGCTGGGTAAGAAAAATATTCTGTATCTGGGGTAGTCATATGAGAAATAGAACTAAGCTTGATTAGCTATTACCAGCAGGAGAGTGGGGTGGGGGGAGAGAAAACCTTTTTTAGTGATAAACACGCATTTTTTCATGATTTGTGTGTATAAAAACAAACATCTTCTGTATTTTCCACAGTATGCGTCCGATGAAGTGAGCTGTAGCTCACGAAAGCTTATACTCAAATAAATTGGTTAGTCTCTAAGGTGCCACAAGTCCTCCTTTTCTTTTTGCGAGTACAGACTAACACGGCTGTTACTCAGAAGCTTGATTCTGTTCCCGTTGAAATCAACAGCAACATGCCCATTGACTTCAAAGGGGAATGATTTAGCCTGTTTACAACTGCCCCCAATACCTTTCCATTGACAATAGACAAGATAGATTACTTATCCAGACTTGCCCTGAACGGGAGGCAGTACCTACACACATTCTCGTTGTGTGAAGTCAAGGAGATTTCTTGGTCTGTCTAACCAGTTCTTGGTGCAAAAGCAGAGGGTGGTTGTGGGGCCACTGGACTAAAGTGGTCTTAAAATACCTTTGTGGTCCCCTGGTCCAGGGTCCGGCTGTGGGGTCAATCCAGGTGGGGCAGCCAAAATCAACTGGGTACAGTGACGAGCCAGGAATACCTCCTGTAACTTGGCAACTCCCCCATGTCAGCAGCCAGGAGGGTGCATTGTGTTTGAATGAACTGCTAGAGTGGCCTTATGCCACTGGCGGATTCCCCTCTGCTGGAAAATCTTTTCTGGGGAAGCTAAGCTTAATTTATGGTAGCTTTGAACTACCTGAGCAGCTGGATTACACTGGTGAACTGATCCCAATATCTATTATGGGATTTTCATGATGCCTATTAAGTTTTAGTGAGTTCTTTGCAGACTTCCACCCTGGCTGGGTTCACTTCATTAAAGTAGTTATCTTAATACCGAGCCTTACAACAAATCCTTTATTCAGATCCGTCCAGACCAAATGCTTATTTGAGTCAATTCAGACTAAAGAAGGACTAAGGACTACAGGATTTGACTCTTAGTATATTAATTCAAGGCTCCCACTCACCCGAGTGAGGGATAAAGTTATTAAAATCCCTCCCACCCCTCAAATCCCAGATATTTAACAAAATAAGCCACTATAGGTTCTTTCCAGTTCTACCCTATGAACTGACTGAATGATGAATTAATATCAATTGTGATGATGTGTTGTGAATGATGTGGTCATCTGTCATCTAGAACTAGACTGAAAAACCATCTAGTTTTATATAGGCCAATGAACAGATGATCACTTTTGAACGCTGATCTGTATTTGAACTGGTGATGTATCCTACTATATCCTATAATATTCTATATCCTACTAACAATCCCTTCATAAGGATTTTCAGTACATTATATTAGTGCACATATGCAACTGCTTCATTGATGCAATGGAATTTAACAGAGAAATATTACATACTAAGGTGTGTGCAGGTTGGCTTAACCTCATTACCTCAGATTCATGGTTTATCCTTTCAAAATTGCACCGGCTCAGGGCTCAGGAGCCTGCAGTCTGAAAAGTCCCCAGATGGATGTGAAAACATGACACCTCTGGACCCATTTTGTTTTACTGAGTCAATAAGCCATATATTAAAAACTCTCTGTGTGAACAATTGGAGGATAGACAACAACTCCGCAAAGCCATTACTGTGTACTGGATAAAGTGTACAGTGGTTACTGACAAGCACTGATGATAGCCGTTACTTCTTGATTACACATTGCATTAATAATTGTTAATACATTGTATTTGACAGCTATCGCACTGTATCTCCTGAGAAGCACACAGTTTCCAATGAGTCCCCTCTGTACGCTTCTGTGAATTGTAATATTGTCTCACAGTCTAGCTATGAGATATTATAAAGGTGCCACACAAGACATTATGATCTTCTCTGTCCTCATTTCTTAGGACTCCGTCTTTTTCAGGGGATTATGCCTGATGAAGCGGTGTTCAAACAGTGCTAAGAGTTTGACTTTCATCTCCAAAAGCAAAGAACTACCAGGCCAGTGATCCCTTGTACATACATTTTACTCATTGTTTGCAGACCTTGCAATATTTAGGCACCGCAGGCTCAGTTTCAGAGCTGAGCTATGAACTGTGATTTAGCTTCGATGGGTTTAGGTCAGATCCTTGTCATTGCTTTTTACACAATTTTGTGGGTTTACTTTAATGACATTTATGAGATACCAGCAAGTTCTTTGCACAGCACAGGGTTACTTAGCAACAGGATAACGTTCCAGAATCATGCTTCTTTTTCCCTTGGCTACACGTACCTAATGTGACACTCAGGATCTGCCTTTTTTTTTTTTTTTTTGGTATTTCCAATTTATATTTTGTGACATTTTGTGACGCTGCTCAGCATTGTCACCTTACAAGGCAATTGACAGGGCCTTCTGATTACAGCTGCACCATGCCCACACTGCCACAGTTAAGGATGGTTAGAATTTATGCTACCAATTCAGACTTGCAGGAGTTTCTCACCTCCTGGGTTATAAGTTGGCACGCGAGAGCTGGATCTGACACTGGCAGTGAAGATTAATAGGTGGAACTCTGAGATGTTGGACCAAAATGTAATGTAACTTAACACCAGAAAAGCCCAGCAGCTCAGTAATAGGCATTAATGTGTAGCTTTCCTTGAGCCATTGTCTGGGTATCTGAATCCCAAAGGCAGTGTGGTTGGAAGCTCAGGTTAAAAAAAAAAAAGTAGCCTTTATGTAACAGGCATAACTTAGGCCTAGTCCACACTATGCGGGGGATTGATCTAAGTTATGCAACTTCAGCTACGTGAATAGCCAGAGTCCCCCGTCGACTCTGCCTATGAGTCTCGCTCCAGTGGGGTATCGGAGTCGACGGTAGAGCGCTTGGCGGTCAATTTATCGCCTCTTCACTAGAAGCGATAAATTGTCCCCCGCTGGATCGATCGCTCTGGAGGTAAGTGTAGACATGCCCTCAGGCTAGTGTTCTCTATGCCATCAGTGGTGAGGGGAATGGAATGATGGTCTATTGGTTATGGCATGAGTGTAGGTTTTGGGAGACCTGGGTTCAAATCCCTACTTCACCACTGACTTCCTGTGTGACCTCGGGCAAGTCACTTACTCTCTATGCCTCAGTTCCCCACTGCAAAATGGGGATAATAGCACTGCCCTCCATCCCTGGGGAAATGTAAGGATCAATACATTAAAGACTGTTAGGCGCTCAGGTACCACAGTGATGGGGCTGTGTAAGTATCTAAGATGGATGGAGAAGACCATTGGCACCTGAGCCCAAGCCCTCCCCAGTTTTGGATCCCAGTTCCATGGAGTCCCCAATAAGGAACTTCCACAGAGTGAAAGGAAAGAAGGATGATGCCACAGAGACACACCACTCCATCCTTCCATGGCCACCCATTTTCCAGCTTCTTCCCCATTGTAATTGAAATGACTTGCAGAAGTTTCATTATTTGGTCTATAGTAATGAATTCATAGAGGGCCAAGTACCAGTATTGCCATTCTCAATGGTCAGGGCCCTAAAATCATGAGATTCCTTTAAAAAAGCATGAGATTTTAAAAATAAATACATGTTGCATTCTTTTGTATTTGCCTTTTGGTTTTTGAGCCTTTAAGGTTCACATTTCTAAGCTTTCCTTTATAACTATTAGGGCTAAAATCTTACTTTTTTCTTAAGTGAAGATTGAACTTTTGATGTATTCAAATGACCCCAGGAGCTGAGGCTTTAAGAAAACCACCAAATATCACAAGACTTGCAATAAAATTGCAAAAGTTGGCAATGTGCTCCAGGGGCCAGAAAAGTCAACGGAAAGACTAGGGTTCATTTCAATGGGAAGGGAATCAGGCCTATAAATAACAATAATCAGAGATGGTTTCGTATACTAATTGTGTCAACCAATGCTACATATTAGTGTAGGCTAATTGATTAGGAGATAAAGTGGTTGCTCCTATATTTTGATCTACTTTTTATGCTAGATATCTTTGTGCCAATTTTTTTTTAAACCTGAGGTGGAAGAGAACTGAGGCTGGCCTATGTTTGGTTGTTTTATTAGAATCATAGACTATCAGGGTTGGAAGGGACCTCAGGAGGTCATCTTGTCCACCCCCCTGCTCGAAGCAGGGCCAATCCCCAACTAAATCATCCCAGCCAGGGCTTTGTCAAGCCTGACCTTAAAAACTTCTAAGAAAGGAGATTCCACCACCTCCCTAGGTAACGCATTCCAGTGTTTCACCACCCTCCTAGTGAAAAAGTTTTTCCTAATATCCAACCTAAACCTCCCCCACTGCAACTTGAGACCACTACTTCTTGTCCTGTCATCAGTTACCACTGAGAACAGTCTAGATCCATCCTCTTTGGAAGCCCCTTTCAGGTAGTTGAAAGCAGCTATCAAATCCCCCCTCATTCTTCTCTTCCGGAGACTAAACAATCCCAGTTCCCTCAGCTTCTCCTCATGAGTCATGTGTTCCAGTCCCCTAATAATTTTTGTTGCCCTCCGCTGGACGCTTTCCAATTTTTCCACATCCTTCTTGTAGTGTGGGGCCCAAAACTGGACACAGTACTCCAGATGAGGCCTCACCAATGTCGAATAGAGGGGAATGATCACGTCCCTCAATCTGCTGGCAATGCCCCTACATATACATCCCAAAATGCTATTGGCCTTCTTGGCAACAAGGGCACACTGTTGATTCATATCCAGCTTCTCGTCCACTGTAACCCCTAGGTCCTTTTCTGCAGAACTGCTGCCAAGCCATTCGGTCCCTAGTCTGTAGCGGTGCATGGGATTCTTCCATCCTAAGTGCAGGACTCTACACTTGTCCTTGTTGAACCTCATCAGATTTCTTTTGGCCCAATCCTCTAATTTGTCTAGGTCCCTCTCTATCCTATCCCTACCCTCCAGTGTATCTACCTCCCCTCCCAGTTTAGTGTCATCTGCAAATTTGCTGAGGGTGCAATCCACACCATCCTCCAGATCATTAATGAAGATATTGAACAAAACTTGCCCGAGGACTGACCCTTGGGGCACTCCACTTGATACCCGCTGCCAACTAGACATGGAGCCATTGATCACTACCCGTTGAGCCCGACAATCTAGCCAACTTTCTATCCACCTTATAGTCCATTCATCCAGCCCATACTTCTTTAACTTGCTGGCAAGAATACTGTGGGAGACGGTGTCAAAAGCTTTGCTAAAGTCAAGGAACAACACGTCCACCGCTTTCCTCTCATCCACAGAGCCAGTTATCTCGTCATAGAAGGCAATTAGATTAGTCAGGCATGACTTGCCCTTGGTGAATCCATGCTGACTGTTCCTGATCACTTTCCTCTCCTTTCCTTAATAATTGTCTAGAGCCAAGCGTTGTCTGAATACCACCTTGTTTTCTGTGAGGGAAAAAAAACAACTAAAGACCTTAATTGTAATTAGAAAATATCAGCACAAGCCAACTACAAACACGCCTCTTATTAAAATCCTTCCTTCATTAAAGAAACTCGTTAGTTCAAGTATTTGTTTAAATTGCAGCAGGGAATGAGGGATCTTCCTAGTAGGTGTAGTCCACTAATTCCCCTTTTGTTTGTGTCGGTGTGCTTCAGCAAGTAGGATTAATACTGAGAGTATTAATTGTTACTGCTCTGAAATCCTCCAAAGAGCTTTTTACAGTGCTGTCCACTGTTTCTGACACTGTTGTCCCACAAATAGCTTCTAAGCGTTGAATGATTAGATATTTATCTCTGCTTTTAAAGCTAAGTAACGTGGTCTCCACCTGTTCACTTGGCTTTTGTTTCTTGCAATGCTTACACCAGCTAGCATGATACATACCAATCTTTATAAATGTATATGTATGTAGGTACTATGTGACCAGAGTGCCAGTCACAGAGAATCATAGAAATGTAGGGCTGGAAGGAACGCTCAAGAGGTAATCGAGTCCATCCCCTCATGCTGAGGCAGGATTAAGTATACCTAGACCTATCCTGCCAGGTATTTGTCTAACCTGTTCTTAACCCCCAATGACAGGGATTCCACAACCTACCTAGGTAACCTGTTCCAGTGCTTACCTATTTTTAGAGTTAGAAGGTTTTGTTGATATTTAACCAAAATCTCCCTTGCTGTAAACTAAGCTAGTTACATCTTGTTCTATCCTTGGTGGGCATGAAGAACAACTGACCAGCATCTTCTTTATAACAACCTTTTACATATTTGAAGACTCACGTGGTCATACATACACATTTAGGGAAATTCACCCCTGTATAGAGGGCTAGTGTGATGTATATCATCTTGGTCACAACCAGGGACCCAATGAAAGATCTTCTGACCTCAATCATTAGCCTCTGCAGCATGAGCTAAAAGACCTGTAGCTGGAACCTGTAACAGACTCACATTGGGCATAGAGAGGGAGACACATAGCACATACTGAATTGTGGCTGAAACCAGTACATGGTTTATGTACTAAGTCCCACGCAACCCTTTAAAACAGGCTTAACTGGTATATTGGCCTTGTACTGCAGTCTCTGGTCTAGCCACTCCTCAAGTGGGGGGACCTGGACCCACCCGCTACTCCGAGTCCTGGCCCAGGGACCCTATAGCCAGCAGCCACATATTGCCCCTCCTCCTACTCCGCTGTCCGTTTCCCTGGGCCACTTCCCCACAGCCCTAGCACCTTCTCCGCCCTCGTATCAGGGCCTCAGTCTGGCAGCCATCAGGCTGGAGCTCCCTCTTGCTCCCCTGACCCTGCCCAGCACTGCTCTGTCCATGGTGCTTTCTCTCTCAACACTCTTACAGGGCAGCCAGTCCTCCTCCCTTGGTCTCCAGGAAGAGGCTGCCTCTGTTCAGCAGCCCTACTTATATGGGCCAGCCTGGTCCTGATTGGGTGCTTCACTAAGCCTTCTCTCTATTGGCTGGCTCAATAAGCCCTCTTCTAATTGGCTGGGTTATGCACAGCCTCCCCAAGGCTGCTTTACCCCTTCTTCTGCCTGAGTGGGGCAACCACCCCACCACACACACACTAAAGCCAAAGGAATTGGAGGAGTTATTCAGCACTTTGCAGGATCACATGGTAATAAAACAAGCAGCATTAGAGATGAGCCTGTGACAAAATCTTCCATCTAAATAACTGAACTTTGGGTAAAGTTCACATCTGGATCTAATTTCAAACAAGTGGTCGAACCCTCAGTATAAACACAAGATCTGTCCTCCCTTGAACAGTGAGAAAGGTTGGATCGAGACCGAGATATTGCAGCTGGCCCAATCTCTCTAAGCTCATGTCTACATGGGAAAGTTGCACTGGTTTAATGTAGACATTGTCTACACTACAGACATTTTGCCAGTATGGCTATATCAGTATAACTACGCTGGCAGAGCCCCCTGGTGTAGACGCAGCTTATGCCGACAGCATTTTTCTGGTGGCATAGCAACACCAGCTCTCTAAACAATATTAGGTATGCCAAAAGAAGCACTCTGTCAGCATAGCTGCGTCTGTACTGGGGTTTTTGCCAGGATAGCTGGGTCAGCTGGGATGTATGGATGGTGGCTGTTTTTCATACCCCGGACTGGCATAGCTATGCCAATAAAACTTTGTAGTGTAGACTTGGCCTTTATTGTCTTTTTAAACAGACTTAATTAAAGTGGTGCAAACCCTTGAGTGGACACTGTTATTTCAGTTTAAAAGGAATTTATTTCAACCTGTTCCCAACTGACTTAATCAAAAGCAAGCAAACAAACAAACAAAAAAGAAAAAAAAGTGCTACTCTTAACCCACTGTCAGAATGGAAAATATTATGATATCTGGTAGGGGAGACAGCATGTTCAGCTACTCAGAAAGGAAGGGTTTTAGAGATCTGACTTGTTGGCAGAGCTGAAATAGATGGAAAATGGAAATGCGTTACTGCAATTCACTAAATCTGTTTATCTGCTAGGAGCCTAAACGGTGACTCATGTTTTCACATGACAGGAAAACATCATTAGTTCCATCTATGAAATGTATAAGTTTCCCAGGAGGTCTTGTAGTAACAGCTTGTTAATTTTTTAATTTCCCCCTCTTTTCCCTCTGCCACCGATTTTGGATTACACTGCTCTGATTAGTAATTCCATCCATTTTTCAAAGCACAGATATGATTTGCTAGCATTAAAAAAAAAAACCAACCTTTTTAAACCCCAGCAAATTGTTTTTATATAGCTGCAGCTAGCTCTGTCTGGAAAGTGCTGATTATAATTAATATAGTACATAAGATAATGAACCCTTCCCATGAGATTAACCTGCTTGGATTCATTGACGTCAAAGGAACACTGGGAAGAGAAGCATTCTATGTGCTGATAGAGTCACATGAATGCTTCTTTGGGCCCAATGAGTTAGTAATTATATGTGCGCGCGCGCGCACACACACACACACACACACACACACACACACACACACAGATCATCAGTATGAAATGCTAATCTCCTTGGGTGCTTATTATGTGAGATTTTGTGCTGTGCTAGTTAACTGTACTCCATATTTACCAACAATCACTAAATATGCACTGTACTTTGAGCCACCCCCTCTAAACGAGAAGTTTCTAATCACAAGAGAATTTACTCTTCCCCACCCACTTTGGAGCACAGGGATGATTTGCAAAACCAGTTCTGATGAAATCAGGGGAGACCACCAGTCTTTTCCCAACGCTGAATCAAGCTTAAACATTTTTATGTTTTCAGATAGGTAGGTAAACCTTATTTAGTTTTCTCTGTATCTTTGGAGGCTGGATAAGGAAAAACAATGACATAGCGACTCTTCCATTATTTTCACTGACCAGAAAGGCAAGAAGCTGGAGCTAAAAGGCCAAAAAGCTAGTTGCCTGTCTATTTGGTGCATATGTCTGAAAAAAGACAATGTAGAAGGTAGGGAGAATTATGCTAGGAAATGAATAGAAGGCAGGTGGTTGGATCTGTGCCCTAGTAATGCAGTATTTTGGCTATAAAAAGCCAAAAACACTAAGGGGGAAGAAATAGTAAATCCTAAGGAGTGTGGTCAACAGTGTGGCATGAAGGAATGTCTGCTACTTTGGTTTTCTGAGAAAAACCTGGTGTTCCCCGATGCTGTTGAAGTGTTCATAAATAACGTGTGACCCATGGTCTAAAGGAGCTGGTATGATTCTTCTTACACTAATCATGACTTTGAGCAATGAAAGTAAAGAAGCTGAGAAGCAATCCTACTAATAGAAGTAAATTTACTAGTCACCAGGTAATCTGAAGGTCAGATCCTCAGCTGGTGAATAGCAGTGTGTAACTCTATCAAAGTTAATGCTGATTTACATCCATTGAGGATCTGACCCTGAGATTTTAAAACACCATCTACAAAAGCAACAGATTGATCCCGAATTTCCCAACAGATCTACTTCTGTCTAAGGTTGGTTCTAATGCAGGAGTGGGCAAAATATGGCTCGCGGGCCAGATCTAACATGTCTGTCTGGCCCACCGGGCTCTTTGGCCACCCCCTTGTGATCTCCAGGCCACGGAAAGTCCTGTGGCACAGCGGGGCACTCAGGCAGAATGCCTGCCTGCCATGGCCCCACCCAGCTCCCGGAAGCGGCTAGCTGCTGCTGGCATGTCTCTGTGCATCCCTGGTGGGAGGGGGTGTGTCTCTGTGTGCTGCCCTCAGCACCATCCTCACAGCTCCCATTGGCCGGAAAGTGGACAATGGGAGCTGCGGGGGTGGTGCTAGCAGGTGTGGGCAACGCATGGAGACCCATTGCCGCCCTCCCTCCAAGGGGCGCACAGAGACGTGCCAGCAGCAGCCAGTTGCAGCCACTTCTGGGAGCGGCATGGGGCCACGGCATGCAGGCAGCCTGCCTGAGCCCTGCTGTGCTGCCGGCCGGGAGACACCTGTGATAAGAGCCTCTCGGCCAGAGCCTCCACCTCGCACCCCCTCCTGCACTCCAACCCCCTGCCCCAGGTCAGAACCCCCTCCTGCACCCAAACTCCCTCCCAGCCCCTGCACCCCCTCCTGCATCCCAAGCTCCTGCCCCAGCCTGGAATCCCCTCCTGCACCAAACTCCCTGCCAGACCCTGCACCTTCTCCGTTAATGTAGTAGAAATGTGCCGCCTGTGACAACTTACCATAATTTGTGGGGTGGCCCCCCCCAGCGAAAATTATTGCCCTCCCCTGTTCTAACATCTCATTGACGAGGTCATGGTTGCTGAAGGACTAACAAGCCACATACCATCTCGGAGGCCTATGTTTGCTTGCAGCACCTAGAATAAAGAATAATGTGCAGGTAAAAGGAGCCGGTGAATGAAATCATAGAATCGTAGGACGGGAAGGGACCTCGAGGGGTCATGTA